>NC_064645.1:203448090-204676590 GCF_023864345.2 Schistocerca serialis cubense
ATGCAAGAAATAGCTTAACAGATAAATAGTTAACTTGATTAGAACTTACTGGTATAATGTTTGATGTTCACTCTTGTTTGTTATATCAAATTAAGTTACAATAGCGTGTAACTGATAGTGCTTTTCGTTTTTAACAGAACGTTTATTGACATAAATGCGCGTTCGGCGTTGATGGTATTTGTTGTCATAGTACTCGTAGTAGCTCACATCACGGGGGCGCGCGAATGTTGATTGTGCAGCCAGTATGACTGAGACGTAACTTATGATGGACGATCCTGATATGGCATTGAAGATTTGTAGACATTTAAGGTTTGTGAACAGAAAACTTTCTATGGAAACACATACCAGTGATGAATTGCCAGCCGGCCGCGGTGGCCGAGCGGTTCTAGGCGCTTCAGTCCGGAACCGCGCGACTACTACGGCCGCAAGTTCGAATCCTGCTTCTAACATGGATGTGTGTGATGTCCTTAGGTTAGTTAGGTTTATGTAGTTCTAAGTTCTAGGGGACTGATGACCTCAGATGTTAAGTCCCATAGTGCTCAGAGCCATTTGAACCATTTTGATGAAATGCCAGCGCTGTCCTGTGAGACGTAAGCAACTCACTAGCTACGTAGGGTAAACACGGGCTGACACTGTGAAGCGGAATCGGTTAGCATTTAGAATGTGTCCCAATGTAATGATGTGTTGACAGGCTCAAAGGAGCTGCGATTTAGCGTCTCCCCGCCAGTCGACAAGTACTGAGCATGAAGGTGATTGCGAGAGCCTATATATTAGTATAAATATTACATCCAGTCCGATGATGTGTAAATGAACTGAAATGTCTATGGTGCTGTCAGCATCAAACTGACTTATCTACACTACCTGACAAAAAAAATCAAGCAAACACGAATGCCTGTGTTAAAAAACTAAAGAACACTGCGTCAAAACGTTTCCCTCCTATCGGCGTTTTGCAGTCATAATTGCACCTTTAGGCTTAAATGCTTCTTTTTTTTGTTACATGTAGTATTACTTGTTTCCTTGTGGGTCCGTGTTTATATAGACTTTAGCTGATACACTATGTGATCAAAAACATACGTTTTTCATATTAGATGCATTGTGCTGCCATCTACTGCCAGGTACTCCATTTCAGCTCCCTCACTAGTCATTATACATCGCGAGAGAGCAGAATGGGCTGCTCCGCGGAACTCACGGACTTCGAACGTGGTCAGGTGACTGGGTGTCACTTGTGTCATACGACTGTACGCTAGATTTCCACACTCCTAAACATCCCCCCAAGTCCACTGCCTCCGATGTGATAGTGAAGTGTAAACGTGAAGGGACACGTACAGCACAAAAGCGTGCAGGCCGACATCGTCTGCTGACTAACAGAGACTCCGAGAGTTGAAGAGGATCGTAATGTGTAATAGGTTGGTTGGTTGGTTTGGGGAAGGAGACCAGACAGCGAGGTCATCGGTCTCATCGGATTAGGGAAGGACGGGGAAGGAAGTCGGCCGTGCCCTTTGAAAGGAACCATCCCGGCATTTGCCTGGAGTGATTTAGGGAAATCACGGAAAACCTAAATCAGGATGGCCGGACGCGGGATTGAACCGCCGTAATGTGTAATAGGCAGACATCTATCCATACCATCACACACAGGCATTCCAAACTGCATTAGGATCCACTGCAAGTACTATAACAGGCGGGAGGTGACAAAAATTGGATTTCTTGGTCGAGCGGCTGCTCATAAGCCACACATCACGCCGGTAAATGCCAAACGACGTCTCGCTTGGTGTAAGGAGCGTAAACATTGGACGATTGACAAGTAGAAAAACTTTGTGTGGAGTGAGGAATCACGGTACACAATGTGGCGATCCGATGGCAGGCTGTGGGTATGGCGAACGCCCACTGAACGTCATCTGCCAGCGTGTGTAGTGCCAGCAGTAAAATTCGGAGGCGGTGGTGTTATGGCGTGGTCGTGTTTTTCATGGAGGGGTCTTGCACCCTTCTTGTTTTGGGTGGCACTATCACAGCAGAAGCCTATGTTGATGTTTTAAGCAACTTTTTGCTTCCCACTGTTGAAGAGCAATTCGGGGATGGCGATTGCATCTTTCAACACGATCGAGCACCTGTTCATAATGTAGTGTCTGTGGCGGAGTGTTTACACGATAATAACATCCCTGCAATGGACTGGCCTGCACAGGATCCTGACCTGAATCCTACAGAACACCTTTGGGATGTTTTCGAACGCCGACTTCGTACCAGGCCTCACCGACCGGCATCGATACCTCTCCTCAGCGCAGCACTCCGTGAAGAATGGGCTGTCATTCCCCAAGAAATCGTCCAGCACCTGATTGAACGTTTGCCTACGATAGTGGAAGCTGTCATCAAGGCTAAGGATGGGTCAACATCATACTGAATTCCAGCATTTCCGATGGAGGGCGCCACGAACTTGTAAGTCATTTTCAGCCAGGTGTCCGGATACTTTTGATCACCTAGTGTATGTCAATACAGTTTGTTGCATGTACAACGTTACGGACTACAAAATGAGATCTGTGATGAAAAAGCAGAAGCACACTCCCGTTGTCAACAAGTTCCTGAAATCAGGACATCCCAGATGGCAGCTGCAGAAGCCTTTGTAACAAGAAAAAAGATTTCAGATTCTGGAGTTGGTGTTTGCTTGATTTTCCAGTGACTATCAACCGAATGCCAGGGTGAAGAAGACGACTTCCATCCATGAAGATAACAAAGCGATAGAGAGACCATTAAAAGTAACACGTGTCCTCAAAAAACTTTAATACATTTTTATTTATTGTATATACGTACGTTATTAATAAATGTTGAAAGGTAAATTTTTTTCATTGTATGCAAACAATATGTCAGAGTTGAAGTGTACAAAATTGTAAAAAATATGCATCATCAGTGTGTTATTGTGTACTCATGTGTTATTCTTGCCTATTTATCTGAATGGTAGTGTGCCTTTATTCAAGGAAAGATACCGTTGTTGATAATAGGTTTTACAGCCATTGAGAGTGACCGTGGAGTGCTGTCATTCATGTACAGTTTAAATAACGAGAAACACCGAACAACGAACCGATTAAGATGTGAACTGTGGCATGCGTTGCCAAGCGAAGATGTTAATGTATGTGAGTTGATTTCGTACAAGACTTTATTAAGGGTACACTGTTGAAAATCAACGTCTGTTAATGTCCTTTGATTATTAACAACTACATAAAAAATATTGCTAAAGTAGGTATTTCTGTGTGTCTCCTTACGTTTCTCTCTCTCTCTGTATTTTGTACTGTTCTATAACGGAGTGTGCTGCAGTAAGCGATATGTTTTTTTTTTTATTCTTTGGTAGAAATACAGATTAGCTAATGACGTACATATTACAACGTTATGATTATTCTAGTATAGAAATTGTGATCGAAGTTTGAACATTGACGAATTTAGCGATTCCATAGATAAAACAATTCTAAGAGTAATTTCAAACACAAGATTTTAATTTTTCAGAAATGATTCTAAACTGAATAACTTTTACTCTGAGGGCCATAGAGTATACCTCTCCTCTTTGGCCTCCACCGTCGGTAGAAGTGAATTTGGTAATATTTAATAACTACATTAAAACGAACATTTCTAAATAAAGATTTAGCGAACCACAAACTATCTGCGAATAAACATCTCTGCCCATATTCTCCGTTCATTCGTTTGTTTTTAATGAGAAAACGGGCAAGCAACACAAACTTCACTTGCTGACCACTGTCAGATTCGATCAGTCAAGAAGACAGATCACAGGAACCGCTGTAATACTTGTAATACTGAGAGAATAAATTCATAATATTGTACAAGGAGGCACTTTAAATGAATAAAAGGTAACCAGGTAAACATAGCATTTGGTGTAGCGTAAAATTATTTACTTCATATTTAGAAGTTTTTGATGACAGAAACGTGTATCAGCCTCTATTCTGGTATTGGAATTTTGTGATGCTTAATTGCACTAAGTATTAAAGAAGAAATATTTAAAATTAGCAAAGATAAAAGAAAACGTTAAGGAGCATTGTAGGATGTGGAATTATTGTGAGGCCTTTTCTATTGTCTGGGTAAATGCTGCGGTTTAGTGATCGTGCATGCGCCCAGAGCGCGGTGGTCTCACAGCGCAGTGTGGTGCCACTACCTAGCTGGAGGTGGTGGCTCAATTAAGTGACAGACTTACCGAGGTCTAATTGAAGTCAGCTATATTTCATTGGTTTCCGAAGAAAATTGAAGTGTGTTGTATATGTTAGACTTCGTCCCTACTGACGCTGAGTTGTTTTCCTGTATTGGTTTTGTTGGGGATTATTGCCAGAAGTTGCTGTTAACCAGTAGCGTATGAACTGTTACAGGTATACATTTTTCACCTCCCGTGATTTGATCTCTGAATCTTCCTAAAAGCGATTAGACTGCTACATCAGCCAGCCCCTGTGGCCGAGCGGTTCTAGGCTCTTCAGTGTGGAACCACGCTGCTGCTACGGTCACAGGTTCTAATCCTGCCTCGGGCATGGATGTGTGTGATGTCCTTTAGTTAGTTAGATTTAAGTGGTTGTAAGTCTAGGGGACTGATGATCTCAGATGTTAAGTCCCATAGTGCTGAGAGCCATTTGAACTGCTTCATCAAAGCGGTGACCAAGCAGTACTGACAGTTTTAATCCTGTCTTGTAGGTAAACATGAAGCTGGCAACCTTTGTTTAGATAAATTTAATTAGTCTATCACTGCACAAACCTTATCTCAGTCTGCCAATAAACGTTTACCAGATAATCTTCCGATCAATACGTCGCGTAAATTTGTCTCTTCTTGGCATATCGATCAAACTGCACGGATACTACAATGGCCGCGAACAGACTGCGCTCGACGCCTCAGAAACTTCGAGTAAGAGACGTAAGAGATGTTTCAGCACTGCTGTCAACAGATCCATTTCCTGCAGACGGATTTGCCATACTTGATCATTTAGCATTCATAGGTTTGATCGTAGCGAAAAAAATGTTGAAAAGCTTTTTCGAAAACTTTTCTTTAAAGGTCGACAACGGATAAGTTCCACATACCGCACAACATTTCCAGGCAGCGCAATATATTTCCAAAGTGTTAGGTGTTCTCAATATTATTGCGCAGCCCCTCAATCTCACTCCTAGACGCTGAATATTATTGCTCATCAGGGAAGTATTGTCAGTATAATTGACCGTCTATGCGGCTTTTAAGTCGAGCTGCCAGACCACACTTGACAAAAATTACGTTAAGAGTCGTTTAGAAGAATGAAGAGACGCATTGAGCGTAGTACTCGTAGAAGCTATGTTGAAGAAGCAGAACTAAATGTGGGGTACAGAGAACGTACCTCGTACCACTTATACCCACGTGTTTGGTAATTGTAGCAGACGTGTCTAGTTCCCGGACAGAGCAGCCTGTCGCCACACTTCTTGTTATCAGCAACACGTGACAAAGTAAACAGAGCCGTCGAGTCTTGCATCAGCTTTCCATATCATTTGGCGTCTCGGTATCTTCCGAGAATTCATATTTACACAGATTACAACGGCACTGATACCAGTCTCTCTCCTCTCGTTTTCACATGTGCAGGTGCCTTGCGTCTTGCTGTTGTTGTTGTGGTCTTCAGTCCTGAGACTGGTTTGATGCAGATCTCCATGCTACTCTATCCTGTGCAAGCTTCTTCATCTCCCAGTACCTACTGCAACCTACATCCTTCTGAATCTGCTTAGTGTATTCATCTCTTGGTCTCCCTCTGCGATTTTTACCCTCCACGCTACAATCTAATGCTAAATTTGTGATCCCTTGATGCCTCAAAACATGTCCTACCAACCGATCCCTTCTTCTAGTCAAGTTGTGCCACAAACTTCTCACCAATCCTATTCAATACCTCCTCATTAGTTACGTGATCTACAAACCTTATCTTCAGCATTCTTCTGTAGCACCACATTTCGAAAGCTTCTTTTCTCTTCTTGTCCAAACTAGTTATCGTCAATGTTTCACTTCCATACATGGCTAAACTCCATACAAATACTTTCAGAAACGACTTCCTGACACTTAAATCTATACTCGATGTTAACAAATTTCTCTTCTTCAGAAACGATTTCCTTGCCATTGCCAGTCTACATTTTATATCCTCTCTACTTTGACCATCATCAGTTATTTTACTCCCTAAATAGCAAAACTCCTTTACTACTTTAAGTGTCTCATTTCCTAATCTAATTCCCTCAGCATCACCCGACTTAAGTCGACTACATTCCATTATCCTCGTTTTGCTTTTGTTGATGTTCATCTTACATCATCCTTTCAAGACACTGTCCATTCCGTTCAACTGCTCTTCCAAGTCTCTGACAGAATTACAATGTCCTCAAAGTTTTTACTTCTTCTCCATGAATTTTAATACCTACTCCGAATTTTTCTTTTGTTTCCTTTACTGCTTGCTCAATATACAGATTGAATAACATCGGGGAGAGGCTACAACCCTGTCTCTCTCCTTTCCCAACCACTGCTTCCTTTTCATGCCCCTCGACTCTTATAACTGCCATCTGGTTTCTGTACAAATTGTAAATAGCCTTTCGCTCCCTGTATTTTACCCCTGCCACCTTCAGAATTTGAAAGAGAGTATTCCAGTTAACATTGTCAAAAGCTTTCTCTAAGTCTACAAATGCTAGAAACGTAGGTTTGCCTTTTCTTAATCTTTCTTCTAAGATAAGTCGTAAGGTTAGTATTGCCTCACGTGTTGCAACATTTCTACGAAATCCAAACTGATCTTCCCCGAGGTCCGCTTCTACCAGTTTTTCCATTCGTCTGTAAAGAATTCGCGTTAGTATTTTGCAGCTGTGACTTATTAAACTGATAGTTCGGTAATTTTCACATCTGTCAACACCTGCTTTCTTTGGGATTGGAATTATTATATTCTTCTTGAAGTCTGAGGGTATTTCGCCTGTCTCATACATCTTGCTCACCAGATGGTAGAGTTTTGTCAGGACTGGCTCTCCCAAGGCCGTCAGTAGTTCTAATGGAATGTTGCCTACTCCCGGGGCCTTTTTTCGACTAAGGTCTTTCAGTGCTCTGTCAAACTCTTCACGCAGTATCGTATCTCCCATTTCGTCTTCATCTACATCCTCTTCCATTTCCATAATATTGTCCTCAAGTACATCGCCCTTGTATAAACCCTCTATATACTCCTTCCCTTCTTTGCTTAGAACTGGGTTGCCATCTGAGCTCTTGATATTCATACAAGTTGTTCTCTTCTCTCCAAAGGTCTCTTTAATTTTCCTGTAGGCAGTATCTATCTTACCCCTAGTGAGACAAGCCTCTTCATCCTTACATTTGTCCTCTAGCCAGCCCTGCTTAGCCATTTTGCACTTCCTATCGATCTCATTTTTGAGACGTTTGTATTCCTTTTTGCCTGCTTCATTTACTGCATTTTTATATTTTCTCCTTTCATCAATTAAATTCAATATTTCTTCGGTTACCCAAGGATTTCTATTAGCCCTCGTCTTTTTACCTACTTGATCCTCTGCTGCCTTCACTACTTTATCCCTCAGAGCTACCCATTCTTCTTCTACTGTATTTCTTTCCCCCATTCCTGTCAATTGTTCCCTTATGCTCTCCCTCAAACTCTCTACAACGTCTGGTTCTTTCAGTTTATCCAGGTCCCATTTCCTTAAGTTCCCACCTTATTGCAGTTTCTTCAGTTTCATCTGCAGTTCATAACCAATAGATTGTGGTCAGAATCCACATCTGCCCCTGGAGATGTCTTACAATTTAAAACCTGCTTCCAAAATCTCTGTCTTGCTATAGCAGACAAATCTGTCTAGCTAAACGTTCCCCAGCATCAGTAAGCCACCAGACAAGTGTATGTACCTCCCTGATAAAAAAATCAAGCATCAAGTAGACATGTTTGGATCTCAGTGTAACTTCATATAATAACAAATCATTGTCCACTATTTAAATGATTAGTTGTGTTAGAATTAAAATTCTGATAGGGACAGGTAGAGTGACTATCAGAGATCATTGGTATTGCTCGTGTTTAACGTTGTTAACAGGCCTGGTAGGATATTTAAGAGATGTGAACAGCCTTACATGTTCAGTGATCACTATGAAACACACAGACATGTCGTGTATTCGTATGAGACAGTGTTATCAGCACCTGATAGGAGACTCATTTATGTGTCTCAAGCAGCCGACCTCCATTTGTCCTCCAGGACGAATTGTGCAATACTGGATTCGTGGAGAATTCGAATTTGACTGTCATCCGATGTTGGACCGCATGGGAACGTGAAGCCAGCCATACACGTCGTCAAGGTTCAGGTCAATCACGTCTGACCACCACAGGAGGGGATCGCGGTATTGTGCACCAAGCGCATCGTAATTTCACATCTGCACCTGGCATCAACAAATATTGGAGTCCCTGTAACACTCTGTGTCATGCCGCACATTTGGGCGACACTAGCAGCAGCCGGACTAAGGAAATTTCGTCCCAAACGGTTGCATTTGTAGTGGTACAGAGACGGGGGACCATGGACTGCTGATTAGTAGCGCCGCACAGTGCTGAGCGATGAAACACAGCTGTGCGGTAACCCGAATGGTCATAGCTGGCGAGTATCATAGTGACCTGGGGAGATGTCCCATTCTTCCAGCGTTTTGGAGAGGCTCGCGGTGCTACTCTTGGTGTCGTGGTGTAGGGAGAAGTCGGGTATGACTTCAGGTCACGCCTGGTATTAATTGAGGGAAATTTGATGGCATAATGGTATGTCACGAACATCCTGCTTCCTCACTTGTTACCTCTCATGCAACACTGTCGCGGTGCCATGCTCATCTACACGTGGCAGTCCGTGTGGATTCATTTCGTTTCCTTCTCCCCTTATGAGTAATTTACTTTTTCTCAGGCTCTGTACTATATTGCCATCAGCTAAAGTCACTGCATGTAACCTCATAATCTCAGATACGCATAAATGGAAAACTAGTAGGCACTTCAGTCATTTAACTCTTGTACATCTGATGGTGGATGTAAAAGAACTGGTTTCAGTACACAAGAAATAGATGGTGGCCAAGGTACCTTCCACTGCTGTTCGTTTACTTGAATGAGCTTACAATTACAGCTTATTTTAAAACTTCCAACAAACACATCTTTTTAGCATACGTTGCAATAACTTTATTAGGCTCTGATTATAGCAACTATAGCAAGTGTGTGAATACAATTAATAATAGAGTCATTTCCCTCAGGGATTCGGTACACACTGATGAGTGATAGCTGCTGTGTTTAAGAGTGACAGTACCAAATGGGGTAGTTGAACATGGAACACTGATGTGATGTCATTACCCCCTAATGAGTGGCAGCACCAAATGGGGTAGTTGAGTGTGGAATGCTAATGCGATGTCATTAGCCCCTAATGAGTGGCAATACCAAATGGGGTAGTTGAGTGTGGAATGCTAATGTGATGTCATTACCCCCAATGAGTGGCAGTACCAAATGGGGTAACTGAGCGTGGAATGCTATTGCGATGTAATTACCCCCTAAGGAATAACTTAAAATTTTCTGAGGGGCAAAAACAAGTGTTCCACGGTCTGCAGGTTGCCAGCTACGCCTGCATGGGCTTTCGGCCATCTTCTTGATTTCACGAGCTCCAAATCAGGCAACCAACTTAAGACACAGACTGTAGGGACTTTCGTTGGCTATTTGCCGCTCCACCTGATAACTCTTCCCTGCAAAACTGCTCTTTTCTGGCAGCATTGTCCAAAAGTTTATTTCTAACACGTCCTGGAAGTACATCCGCCATAATGTAGAAATGACTGTAGTCGAGATGGAGTAAGAAGAGCTCTGACAGTTCGCAGCACTGTTGCCAGCTTTCAACTACGAAGCGCTAACGGCTGCAGGCGGAAACAATAGCCATCTACAGAGCTGCGACAACACTGAGGCTTTGCCATGGGGATGTTTATAAAATTGCGTTACGTTATTGGTTGAGAAAGGCACAGGATAGCAGGTTTATGGGAAATCGGACTCAACATCTTCAGGCCGGATGTACCACTCTCCCCCAGGTACCAAAAACTGACTGTCTACAATAACCAGGAGGATAGAACCATGGATGGAGTCAAGAATGAGTGTTACAATATGTCTGTTAGTTTCACATGCAGACCAACAATACAGAAACCTAGTGGCCAGCCATGCGCCTCTATACCACCCCATAGATGACCTGTACCTTATGTTGAAAAATGAACTATTCCATCCCTCTCCACCTGAATCAGAACAGTTTGAGGAACATTTGTTTACTTGTACGACCCCTGACAATCTAAATCAATCCCGCAGAACTCATCTGAAACATCATCGAACGGATTGTATACGACTTTGATGTTGCTCCAACCCACCATCATGAGGTGGAATGACTGAACATCAACAATCAGAGCGGCCCTCTAATGCTTTCCGGGTCTTTCGGAAACGACAAATCGCAGCAGTCATAAAGCCGAAAGATGTACCCCACAATATTAGGCATCTGTGTCTGCTTTATCACGTGCTTATTTATATGCAGCATCTTTGAAAAGTATTTTGCAAAGACTTCAAGTACTATACGAAACTCATAGTGTATGTGTAAACATGTAAACACATCGACAGTATGTACGTGTATTGCTTTTAAGGGGCTCCGGAAAGGCTCAAAATCATGAAAAGTTCAATTTTTACTTTTTTGCGTTTTCTGAATCTGCAGACTATTACCTTTTAATAGAATTTATTCAATTCCGAAGACTACAACTATTTTTAAATTTTTTTTGAAATGTGTTCTACGTGGGCGTGACCCACTGTGGCGCTGTTAAACTGCTGTCAAATGGTGTTATTATTAACGTCCGTGTTCATCAGGTACATTTTAGTGATGTGAGATAAAGTATGTGTTGTGGCTAACCTGTGATGGTTCAATATATATCGCTGGTGTGATTGTCGATTGTTTCATGTTTATTTACTCTGTCGTTATCTCGAAAATATTCGTAATTAATTCTGTTTCTTGAGTCTCTGTTTTGTTGAAGTATAATAATGAGTAAAAGTAAAGTTATTAGAAATCCTCTGAAGGCTTTTAAGAAAAGGAGAAATGTTGGAAAGCCAAAGGTATGTGTTATTACTGTAAACAATAAAGACGATAACCAAGTGAGTGAACCTAACCTCTCAAGTACACCTGCCCATAGAAGTTAAAGTGGGAAAGAAAATACTTCACAGAAGAAGCTTGGTTCAATGAGTGAAAACTATGAATGTTTTATGGGCCAATCGGATGTGAATGAAATATTTGATATGTCGGTTCTCAAAGGAATTTTTTCAAACTGTGTAAGATGTATTCATTGTAGTGAAGTTGGTCTGGAACTCTCCATAATAAAGAACGTAGGACTTGCTAGTGAAATACAACTGAAATGTGATAAGTGTTCATACATGACCACCTTTTGGAACAGTGTTGCAGTAACTGCAACTGAAGAAAATGGTAGCAAAATCTACGAACACAACAACGAGCGATGCTTGCTTTAGACAAGGAATGCCTTCGGGCTGCAGACAGGGCTGTAAAGAGTCTAGAGATACAAGCAAGAGTAAACAGGAGGAGGAACAAGAGGAAGCTGGAGGAGGAGTTTGCAGAGGATGAAGATAATCCATTCTATGGACCTGGAATGCAACAAAAAGTTAATCCAATCTTTGTCGCTCGATTCCCAAAACTTTTATTTTCTCATACTAATTACACGTTTTCTAAGGATCTTCCAAACATATTTGTTTCAAACTTTCAGTAAATGTTACACAGTACCTTCTGCATAATTTAACACAGCCGTTTTCCAAAAAACTGTATATTTTTGAATATATAAATAAAAAATTGCAAAAAAATGTTGTGAATTTTCATTACAATTGAAAAAAAAATCATCTTTAATAACTGAACTAAAATTTTGTAAAATCCCTGTGTTAAGTTGTAGCCCATATTCCAATAAATAATCTGTAAAAAGTTCAACTTCCTACCTCAAATACTTTGTGAGGAAAGATGTAATTTATAAGCGTTATTTTAACATTGCAAGTATAGGGCGTTCCGGAGCCCCTTAAGTGTGTTACAAAAAGCGCAGTTCAGCTATCAGCTATCCGTGCATTTATTATGAACTCTTGTGAGCTTGGTTGCAGAAGCCTGCTGTCTGAGTACATGTATTAATGTCTGTACTGTCCCTCGTGAGCAACTGCTAACTGCAACGGGAACAAAATGGATAACAATACACTACATTCATATGCATTTACTAAGGTTGGATGGCCAGGAGAGTGCACACGCCAGTTAAACATGTGATTAGATAAATGTATATTTATTAATCAAACGATACTAAAGATTTTACGTTGACAGCAGAAACTTATTACAAACGGCAGCACGTTTGATACGTTTCTGGCAGCAATTACTACACCGATGTGCCAAAACGCTACAACGAGATGACAAATACCATGGGATCGTGTCGGATCTCCTTTTCCCCGGCGCAGTGCAGCAACTCAACGTGGCATGGATTCAACAAATCTTTGGAAGTCCCTGCAAAAATAGTGAGTCATGCTGCCTCTATAGCCGTCCGTAATTGCGAAATTGTTGCCGGTGCAGGATTTTCTGTACGAACTGACCCCTTGATTATGTCTCACAAATGTTCGTTGGGATTCATGTCAGGCGATCTAGGTGGCCAAATTATTCACTCGAGTTGTCCAGAACATTCATCAAACCAGTCGCAAACAATTATGGCCCGCTGTTATTGCGTATTGTTGCTCGCGAACGTGAAGTCCGTGAGTGGCTGCAAATGGTCTCCAAGTAGGTCGGTGTAACGTCTCCTGGCAAAACACATACTATATGTGATGAAAACAGAATTGAATTGGATGATTATTATTTCTGCATGGACAATGACTGTGTGAACTTTATGTAGTAAAGAGAAACCATTATGTGCCATGTTTTGTACTTGTATAGAATTATGTATCGATTTTTTAAAGATAATATCTGTGTCGGCGAGTACTGGAACCGCCACAGACGATACTTATTAAATATCAAACAAAGATGTAAATGTATCAAACCGAGTATAAATAGCAGTGACCGAGCATTAATTTCTCTGTCGTCTTTTAGAGTTACGTGGCCCTATCATAGCTCTTTTGAGGAATGAACGTCGTTACATGTACTTCAGATAAGAAAAGGTCTCGTTTTACGCAGTATTTATTCCACCACATAAAGTGGCCAGAGAAACTGTTGTAGCCCACTGATGATGCTTTTGGAATGAAGATCACACTCTTTATAAGTCTAAAGATACATCACAAAGGACGAGAGGACGCCAGAAACACAAAATGATTGGAATTTAAATCAAATAATTGTCTAGGTTACAAGTGCCTGTAAAATATAAAGAGTTTATTTTCATCTCTTACCGAACTGAACGCTAGTGATGAAAATTCTTTACTCCACCAAGAATTGAAATTCTTTCCTCAGGGTGTAATGCCACTACACTGCTTGGCATTCTCGACCACTTAGCTTGACGAGTCGATAAAGTGCCCAGCTCAGATACGTTTCTCGCAAAGTTTCATAGTATTTCAACAGGACTGCTGTTACTTTCTTACGCATTATCATTAGAGTTTAGAAACTTTAAAACATATATGTGACAACTCCTTTTTACTTTTTGTATCTTGGTGTCGCAGATTCAACGAAAACGTGAGCGACACAGGAGAAAACTCTGTGTGTAAGCCGAGCCATAGGGACGAAGTCCGATACCCAGTTTCAGCGAAACTTTCAAATACTGTATGCAAAGGTAACACCCATTCTCACTAACTATTCGGGATCCGTGTATGTGATTTATGGCAACAGATACTGGCCGAAACAGGGAGCAGGTCACCCATGTGTTTCCGACGCCAATTTGCACAAGGTATTTGCACAAGGTACAACAAGCGTTTGCAACTGCAACTAAATATTTTTATGCCCACAAGGTGCATCTGGTTTATGTACTAAAGCCGATGGACAAACTGCAGCATGAACAGTTCGCAATAGATATGTTAGCCAAGATAGCCGGCCGCGGTGGCCGAGTGGTTTAGGCGCTTCAGTCCGGAACCGCGCGACTGCTATGCCCGCAGGTTCGAATCCTGCCTCGGGCATGGATGTGTGTGATGTCCTTAGGTTAGTTAGGTTTAAATATTTTTAAGTTCTAGGGGACTGATGACCTCAGATGTTAAGCCCCATACTGCTCAGAGCCATTTGAACCATTTGAGCCAAGACAGATGTAAACAATTACTTTTCGGAAAATATTTGTTTCTCCAATGACCTAAGTTTTCATGTACCTGGCAAATTGAACGCACAAACGTCCGTATATGGGTATCAGAGTGATCTCATGCTACATGTGAAATGGAAAGAGACAGTTCTAAGGTCAAAAATCTTTTTCAGCTAACGTTCCGTCATTAACAAGAGATCTTTAGTTGGACATGTTACAAGAGTCTGCTGTACAGAATTGCAACACGTGCAACCCGAAGTTATATTCCGGCAGCGTGGGGCCCGACCTCACTGAACGCTAAATGACCGTCAATTTGTAGACGAAAAGTTTCCGGATCGGTAGATTGGACGAAATTGTACGAATAGTTGCCTCTGCGACCACCTAATCTCACGCCACTAGCCAACTTCCGAAGAGGTATGTGAAGGGCCAGTTGCGCTGAACAAAGGTTACAGACCTACACACATTCGCAGTGTATTCGAGCATGTCACCACGGAATTCTTGGTGCGTACATGATGAGAAATTGAATACCTACTGGACTTTATCCATGCCACACGTTGCTACACATTGACTTGGGCAAATGAGGAAATAGGACTTACTTGACAAGTGTTCTGCCACATTTTGGAGATATTGTTATGCACACTTAGGCTGGCTGAACATGAACGCAGCTGGAGGTTGCAGAATTCAGACTCTGCAATTGCTGAGCATGAACTGAGTGAGGGTCACAACTACCATCAGGTGTCCCATGTACTTCACTCAGCAAACAAAGGCCATAAACTCAACCTCCTGGGAGCCCTGGAAATTAACAAACATCTTGCTCACAGTCCAGATCTCATCCTAAACGACCAGACACAACTCAACACTTCCCCTCTCCTAAACATCATATAGTCATCTTTGTTGTTCATTACTTCCCACACTATCTCTTCCTACATATTCCCATTTTCCTTTATTCATTAAGTTGCCGGCCGCGGTGGTCTAGCGGTTCTAGGCGCACAGTCCGGAACCGCGCGACTGCTACGGTCGCAGGTTCGAATCCTGCCTCGGGCATGGATGTGTGTGATGTCTTTAGGTTAGTTAGGTTTAAGTAGTTCTAAGTTCTGGGGGACTGATGACCACAGATGTTAAGTCCCATAGTGCTCAGAACCATTTGAACCATTAAGTTGTTTTGTTTTGTTGAAGTTGTCTTTGTATTCCACATAGAGTGTAGTTTCAATAGTTAAGGCTTTCTTTTAACTGGTACTTGTAATACTGTCCATGTTTAACACCCCTTGCAGTTGTCCCATCAAATATCGTTCATATTTTACTTTGCTCATTTATTTAATGACAAATGGTAGACAGCGACTGCTTTGTTTATAATGTTAATGTTAAAATGCAGTACCACCACACTCTCAAACCGTAGGTTTCCTCAAACACCTCCATTTTCTTGTATTTATGTATTTCTGTTTATCTCATTGATATTGCTTAAGTTCCTTACGTATTCTGAATTTACATTGATAACTGTATCTTCTTTTAATTGGTTGTGTATCACTCTCCATGTTTCATACGCCCTCATGCAGCCTTGTCTAGTACTAATTTTATTTTGTGTTATTAGTTTTGTTTACTAATAGAAACTGTTATGTAGACATGCTATTCCTATTTTGTGCTAAAGGTTTTCCTGTCTACTCCATTGTTATTTATGTACTGTTCAGTTTTTACTTTTTCATTGCAAAGATGTTACTTACTGTATGTTTCTACTTCAGTATAGATGTGATACTTCTCTTCCAGTGTTGTTTGCTAACATTTAACTTCTTGGTGATAATACTCAGTAAATGTCTGTAGATGGCCTTGTAAGCCGAAAACCGGTTAACAATAAAAGTAATATTGTAGAACAAAAGCAAACAGGTGCTTTTCATTTATTACACTTTTAGAGTTATTTAAGTCCAAAGCTGTGAAGATAATTTATGGAGACCCTTTATTTTTAAGTCTTCAGCCAATGCGCTTTCACAGAGTGACAATTATTAAACTACATGAAATAAAATCGTCATACTTTCTGAATCGTTTGTGTTAGGACGTTCAAACTGGCATGGTGAGAATTACTATGCGTTGTATGGCTTATTTTAGCGACGAAGCCTACTTTCATTCGGATGGGTTCGTCAATACGCAAAATTGACACATTTGGGGAATTGAGAATCCGCATTTCATGATGGAGAAGTCTCTTCACCACCAACGGATGACTGTGTGGTGTGCAATGTCCAGTCACGGAATAATCGGTGCGATATTCCTTGATGCCACGGTAACTACCGAACGGTACGTAAAGGTGGTTTTGGAAGATGATTTCATCCCTATTATCCAAAGTGACCATGATTTCGATAATCAGTGGTTCATACAAGACGGATCTCGACCCCATCCAAGCAGGAGGGTGTCTGATGTCCTGGAGGAGCACTTTGGGAACCGCATTCTGTCTCTGGGGTACCCAGGGGCCACTGGCATGAGCCTCGATTGGTCGCCATATTCTTCAGATGTGAACACATGCGACTCCTTTCTCTGGGATTATATTAAAGACAAGGCGTACAGTAATAACACTAAAACCATTGCTGAGCTGAAAACATCCATTCAGTAGGTCATCGACAACATCGGTATTCCGACACTTCAGTGGGTTATGCAGAATTTCGCTATTCGTTTGCGCTACATCATCGTCAATGATGGCAGCCATATCGAACATGTCATAACCAAAATCTGAATATCTGTAGTGACTTTACATGTTGAACAATGTGTGTGGACGCCGTAGTTTGTAACTTTTTTTGATATAATTCAACAGCTGTCACCCTGTATATCCCCCCACCATCGACCTTCTGTTCCGGGTCTCATGTGTGTCTTATTTCATACATCATTGTCGAAGTGTGGGGGTGGGACGGTAGCAGTGGGGGTAGTGTGTAGAGCACACAGTTGAGTGCGCCAAACGGGGGCCTGATTTTTCACGTGATTGGTGAAGCGCTGCTAGCTGCCGTTGGCCGGCGCCTCCTTATTCAGGGGCGGACAGGACAGCGCGCTGTGTACACAGCATCAGGCGACCCCCTAACGAGCAGCCGACACACAAACAGCGAGGGACAAAGCCGGTGCGGCCCGTAATTCGATGAAAGTCCTGCTGTCCACCCCTTCTGGAAGGCCATTGTGTTGACTCAAAAGTTGGCCGCCACCCCGGCCAAGACACACACGGCTCTCTTAATTAACTGCCAGTGGTCACCAATCAGCAGCAGAGGCGGACGCGGCGACGCCGACGTCGGGCGTCCCTCCCCAACTGGGGGGAGGGCGGGTGGAGGGGAAGGAGTGGAGGGCCTCAAGACGTCCACACAATCGCTTCTGCGCCACACAGCTTTTGCATCGCTCTGCTTACACACATACTATACATTACCTGTACACTCTGCAGAGAGTATTTCATGAAGTACATCAGTTGATGTCTACTGACGACGTAAGTATGAAAGCTGACCGACTGGCAGCTTGAAAGGAATTCCCTCGATGCTTTTATGGACAAACAAGAGATTCTTCCAAATTGCGGCTTGTGAACAGCACACACATCTCTATGGAAAACTGGATTGTGAATGGACTAGTGGCAAACTGTGAAAACCTTCGTTGAAACTGCTAATATCTGGTACCACTGATCTGAGAGGTGACATCCATTACTATGGTGTCTGAAGGCAGGTACATATCAAAGGGGAAGGACGGGCAAAGGAAGGAACACCTCCCACCCTACAAAACAAAATATTTTAGTGAAAGCGCTTATACGAGGGCTATCCAGAAACTAAGTTATGATCGGTCGCGAAATGAAAACCACGTAAGAATCCGATGAGTTATGCTCAGATGTGTTGGGTAGCACGCCCATCGATGGTGTCACGTCGCCCTTTTCAGTTCAGAGAGCACATTGAGCATGTAAAGATGCCTAAAAGTAGTGTCTCTCGCCAAGTATGAGGAGTTAGAGATTTCGTCTGATGTCGTGCAACCCACGTAACATAACCGTCAAGCATTTCGTTCTCCATGATAATTCTCAGATGAAGTCTGCAGGGGCAAAGAAAATGCTCCTGCGACCTTTTCGATGGGAAGTGTTTCATCACCCACAACACAGCCCCTAATTGGCTCGTCCTGAGTTTCATCTCTGCTCACATGAACCGCTAGCTATGAAGACAACATTTTGCACAGACAACGACCTGGAGACGAGCGTAGAGAAGTTCGTACAACGCTATGACAAATGTCTAAGTCGGATTGGCGACTATGTAGAGAAGTAGCTGTAAGGTGTAGCTAACTATTGCAGATAAAACATTTTTGTTTTTCGCAGTGGCTTCCATCTCAAGGCCGATTGTAACTTACTTTCCGAATAGCCCTCGCATATTTACATATACATTGCTTGACAAAAAAGTAAAGCAACTAGAAGGGCAGAAGGAAACGAAATGAGACACCGTGGGTTAAGAGGGTGTGTAATATTATTTCACTGATTACAATACCGAGCAAATGAACGCATATCACTACGACATTGCACCCTCTGTGGCCTGGATGCATGCACTGATTCGGTTGGGAAAGGTGTCCTAGTTGTTGTATCATCTCCTCAGAAAAGCTGGCGCGCAACTTTTGTGACTGGTCATTCATATCTTTAATACTGGCATTGGAACGGAGTTCTATCAGGGACAGATTTGGGGACGTTGCTAGCCACAGGAATGCCTCAACATCACGCAGACAGTTCACAGACATGTGCCATGTGTGTACGAGTATTGTCCTGTTGAAAAATGGCACCACGACACAGCCGCATGAGAGGTAGTGTATGAAGTCACGTGATGTCTGTAACGTATCCCTGTGTCCTCAGAGTTCCCTGAATCACTACCAGCCATTACCTTAAGTCATGTCCGATTGTGTCCCCAAACCTCGACACCACTGTGCCTATCCAAAGCATTGAAATAATAAGACTTCTCCCCAGGTGGTCGCCGTATTGGCCGTGGTAGTGAGAACCATTATTTATCGCTGAATACAATGATATGCCATTTATTAGCAGTCTGTGCTTCCTGATCACGGCACGCAGGCGTTAGTGTAGGTCTATTAAAGGAAGCCCACCAAAGGAACGGCAATTCCTAGTCAGGCTACTGCTAGACTCTGACCAGTGGTGTGGGATAATATTGTTGTCGGAGTCCATTACTTGTTCTCGGGTGGCAGATTGTCAGACCTGGAAAGTGGAAACATTGACAACAAGTATGGTTACCCTCAAGTTCCCACTGAATTCAACATCGAGCTCCACAAAGCCGGATGTTGTATGAGTCGACCAGCCAGCCAAATGGAGGCCCAGAATACGACAGCATTCCAACTCTGTAAGGTGGTGATAACGCAATCTTGCAGTAGTACACAGAATTTCCGTGTCCCTTACAGTGATCACCCAACATTTGTCACTGTTCTCGCCTGTTGTACGCACTGCCAGGCCTGGTAACAACACTAATTCACTGTGATATAGTTATGATTTCCTCCAAGCAGCTCTTCGTGTTTTTACATTTTTGTTGCTTTTGACAACTTGGTCTTCCGCCGACGAGTGTATTGCTGGCTTGCACGTTCTGCTGACACCACATCAGGACCTGTTAGCAATACGGCGGATGTAAGCACACCGTACACGGTTTTGTTTTACTTACATCGGTTTTATACATCTGGTGTCTACTGAATCCTGTAATATATTCTGTGGGGTGTTACCCGGTAACCTATTTTTCATATTTCTTTCATTTCGACGTTTCGTTTCCATAATACAGTATTAATTTTTGGATGACATCTTCCTGTGTACGTATAGTACTTTCCCTAGACATTAGTTTATTTGTAGGCAATTTAAGGCAAAGCATTCCCGTTCACATCAGTATAACGTAGAGTACTTTTTTCCCCACTGTTTTCTACGCCTGTATGTTTCAGTGTCAAAATTTGTACATGTTTGGCCAACATCTTTTGGATTTTATTATGACAATCCAGCAATGTTTTTGCCTCTTAAAGCCTCTAAGATGCAAGAACTCCGTAATTGTCCATCTACATTATGAAAATATAACCATTGTGAGAACTTGTCTTTTTTTTTTTTTTTTTTTTTTGTCAACACTATCTATGGTTCTACATTTCTACCATTACATAATATTTCACACAATGACTTGTGTTCTTGGCAGATAATGATGAACATTGTCTATAACGACGTGACACCGGTAACTGCGATTAAAGCAGCTGCAGACAGCTATGCGACTTTTGGAAACATCTCATCATTTTTAACTTTTTAATTGTTAAAAATTTTATGGTAATTTAAATGGTTATTATGTGTTGAGTGTTTCTGATTTCTAATGCACTCCGATGGCCATTGTAACTGTCACAGAGAATTGTAGTTCTAATCTTTTACGTACCCGTTTACGGTGTGTAGGTGTACGAGGATACAAGGACATAGACCACATCTTCTCGGTGTTTCAGTTTCTTTTTTTTTTTTTTCGGGCAGTGTACAAACTGACAAATTTGTCTGCTAGCATTCGCAGAACAGACTAGCATGACAACTAAGAGTTTCGAAAATAGCAAGGAATTCTAGAAATTACAGGATAACACAGGGTTCTTTACAGCTGCACGCGTGAGAGCCTGCCAAGGTGGCTGAATTTGTGGCCTGACTGCGTGCAGAAAACATTCCAGTCATGAATAGGCGCTCATTCAAGGGCTGACCGCAGCTGCCACCAATGACAAATCTGTATCGGTTCGTGAATGCCTAAATAAAAATGGCAACCCACAAGAAATTAACGGAGACAATAGAGAATACCCTCCACTAAGAAAAAATAACAGAAAGACTAACTTCCCAAAAAAAAAGGCGGAGATAAATATCATTCCTCCTGAGATGAATTCTTCTCAGGTTATGAATGGTGGGTTCCATGTGGTTCCCAATCTTCCCGGGTTATCAGCCGAGTGGTGGCGTCGTCTTGTCGCAAGTTTCAAGTTCTGGCGAAGATGATGGGTACGAAACTCATCGAAACGTTGCGACAAGACGACGCTACCACCCTGCTCAAAACCCGACAAGAATTCAGCATTGGAATACGCCGAGAAAGACTGCAATTGCATATATCATTCCTCCTATTTAAGTGCTCGCATAGCCATAATCTATAGCAGGGCCAGTAGTGCCATAGCGCTCACCCCGGCTGCAGATTTCCTCAACCACCACGGCTCGCTGTCTCAGTGTGAGGAAGGTAAAAAGGGAAAACTGTGAATGTGTCACATTCGAAGGGCAATGAAGTCGCATTGGATACGATACGGTTTTGTACTTCACGTTTCTCAGCAACATAAATCACAAACAAAATAAATTTTCGGTGTTAGTTAACTATTTTTGGCAAGCTAAAGGCATAACACAACCTTTTTCTGGTACAAACTGTTGGCATATGTATGAAGACGCACACATTTTCAAAGATTTTCCACTCAGGTCGCAACGTAATCGTGACTTATATAGCTTCGTAATTGAAAAAGGTCTTTCACAAACATATGTCGATCGAAACAAAAACAGGTCTTTCACACACATAACATGTTTATCGAAATATTATAGAATTTTCCAACCTCCTTACGGAAATATGGAGACTCTACCTGAGGGCACCAATTTAGACATTCTCGACCGTTTTAATGTAAAGGAATTTATCTTTAAAACGGGAATTACATTGCACATCAGTCAGTTACGTCTGGACATGCAGAGGGCTGCTTTCAATTGAAATGGCAACATCTATAAAACTGGTACTGTCCCCAAAAGTTTTAGAAGACGTTGCCTGTAAGTCTTTCAAGGCCATAATGAATTCTTTAACGCCAGTATATGTTTCTCAAAATTTGTCCCTACTATAATACGAGGGTTATTCCAAAACTAAGGTCCGATTCGCCGTAACTATTGAAATTTGGCGCCAATGACAAAACACGCATGCGCGGCGACTCTCGGCAAGCGTTGCGCGTCAAACGCCGCCATTCGCTTTGTTACTGTTGCTGAGTGTAGTTCACAGTGTCACTTTACAATGTTTAAGACAATTGATCAGCCCGCCGATTGTGAAGTAAGGGCAGTGATACGGTTTTTGTCTGCAAGAAACAATTCAGCGGCGGAAATCCATCGGCAGATTACTGAAGTGTACGGTCCTAACATAATGAGCGACAGTAAAGTGCGCAAGTGGGTGCGAGCTTTTAATGAAGGACGGGATAATGTGCACGATGAACCACGGTGTGGCCGACCATCAGTGATTTCAGACGATTTGGTCAATGCGGTTGACAAAAAAATTCGTGAAGATCGCCGATTCACTATTACGGACGTAGACATGCATTTTCCGAATGTGAGTAGAACAACTTTGTACAGAATTGTGTCTGAACATTTGAAGTTTCACAAATTGTGTGCCCGTTGGGTTCCCAGGCTGCTTACTGAGCCCCAACGAATGAAAAGAATGGCTTTTGCTCTTGATTTTTTGGAGCGATTTCATAAGGAAGGTGACAGTCTTTTAGACAATGTTGTCACAGGGGATGAGACATGGGTTTCTCACATCACTCCAGAGTCTAAACGTCAGTCAATGCAATGGCGTCACACGTCATCGCCAGTCAAGGTCAAGGCAAAGCAGACAATCTCAACACGTAAGGTTATGGCGACTGTGTTCTGGGATAGACGTGGAGTATTGTTAGTCGACTTTATGGAGAGAGGAACAACGATTAATAAAGCCGCCTACTGCGCTACCCTGACTAAACTTCGACGTGCAATCCAGAATAAGCGACGTGGTCTTTTGTCGTCTGGAATCTTGTTGTTGCATGACAATGCCAGACCCCACACTGCAAATGAAACGCAAGCTCTGATCAAGAAATTTGGATGGGAACAGATGGACCATCCTCCTTACAGTCCGGACCTGGCGCCAAGTGATTTCCACCTGTTCCGTTACTTAAAGGAGTTTCTCAGCGGCAAGCGCTTCGACACAGATGATGAAGTGAAAGAAGCAGTTAAGGACTGGTTATCGTCACAGGCGGCCGATTTCTATAACATGGGCATTCAAAGGCTTGTTGAACGATGTGACAAATGTTTAAATAAGTATGGAAGTTATGTAGAAAAATAGATAAAGATGTAAGGAATGTAAATAAAACAATTGTTTTGAAAAAACATTTTAGTTTTGATTTTTTTTTTATAACCGGACCTTACTTTTGGAATAACCCTCGTACAATTTTCTTTTTAAATGCATCCTTGCAACTTGAAATGTCTTACTGTGTGCAGTTTGCACTCAAATCCTGCCCGCTAATGTAGCACAAAGTGGTTCTTGATGTACAGCATAATGAATCTCGTCTGTCGATCGTTGTGATTTGTTGCTCTTTCACTGTGAACTAAACATTTAAATTTTTTCTGCATGACATTGCAATGTTGTATCATATCATATTTGCAGTACGCATCGATTATGTGACTGTATAATAGATTCTGAAAATTCTCGTACGTCTCTTCTGTCATTCTAATTCGGTTTTAAAGACTTATGGTGACAGATTGCTAGACTGCCTCTTTTTCTGCGAACAGTCGAGACACATGTGAATTCCCTTCTCACCACGAACAAATAGTGAAGAGTAAACAGCACTGACACTAAGATTCCTCCGGAATGAAGAGGTTTGTGCCGACCGAAAAATGTCACACCGCAATACTAAACGAAATGTAGCACTGCACCGAGTACTTCTGAGAGGGACGGAGCACAGCCGAGCCTCGGCTCACACACCCGGCTCGTGTGTGGTTTGGCGCGCCCTGGCCAGCCCTGATACACAGACTTGTGTTCGCAATCATTGAGCTAAGTAAAATACTAGTAATGGTGAGTGCACACTACTAATTCACGCTTTGTAAATTATGTCGTCGACGTTGTTCGACCTTATGCTGTTGTAGTTTTTATTCAATTGTACGACACATTCATCTGTCAAATGAAACGCTGTTTACTCAACTCCTCTCCCCCATCTCTCTTCATGTTATGATCTTCACCGCAATAGGAGGTTGCTGCTTATTATACCCATTGCATTTATTTCCAGCTCGTAAGTCAAATGTGTGCCAAGTTTGTTTCAAGTCGATCCAGAGATTTAGGAGGAACTCTACACCCATGGTTTTACGAGCGCCGAATTTCACCCTGCACTTTCATTTGTACGCAGCTCAATATATATGATGTCATATCTTCTGAACAATGGGTCATGCAATGATTTAATTTTGCAGTTACATTCAATGGTATACGTGAGTATCGTCTGTCAAAGGTGTAGCGAATAGAATTACTAGCATACAAGTAATAAATTAAAACGTCGTGTTTCATGCCACCAGTTTCGCTGCATGTGAGCAGCGTTAATCTAGAAAGTGATAAACTCTTTTTTCTTTATGATTTGGTGGTAGGGGGGGAAGACTCGCAAAGGGATTATATATAAAGTTCGTTACAAGTCATTAAGTGATCTCATTCTCAAATACTGGATGAATATAACTGACTGTTTGCGCATCTTGAGCTACGATTCCTTTTCATCTCCGCCTCAAACGCCAACCTACCGTTTGGAAATGTAATTGGTCCATACACCCCTAATGATTCTTTCCAGACAGTAAGTGATATGTGCCAAGTTGAAATCTATGCAGTGATTTAAGGGGATATGTGGACCACATATACATACACTCTTAACTATATAATGGAAAGGACAGATTACTACCTACCATACTGCGGAGATGCTGAGTCGCAGGTAGGCACAACAGAAAGACTGTGAAACAAGTAAGCTTTCGCCCAAAAGGCAACATATACCCATACACATACGAACTCACGCAAACACAACTCACACACTTATCACGCGTTTGCGTGTGTGTGTGTTTTGCCTCCTCTATATGGTGAGCAGCAATCTATCCTTTTCATTATATTCTCGTTATTCCATGCTGGATTATACATACACTTTTATTATTAGTATGAATTTCAGCCGAATGACGAATGTCTTCCAGTTATTTTAGTTATCCCAGTCACAATTTCATAAAATTTATGCTAAACCATTTGTACTTAGTTCTGATGCAACTAAATTATTATGATTGCATCGTATGACAAGGCCAGAATCGTGATGCAGTGGTTTGAAGTGTATGGTAGAGAATTTACGTTGATGTTTTGGCCACCAAATTTGCCTGATATGAAACCGATGGAACCCGTCTGGGACACTACAGGCTGCCAGCTGAGTCTCCACAAACCACAGGCCCTTAATTCACGGAAACTGGGTGACATGTGTGTAGACATTTCGTACTACACACTTTCGGAAACCTACCAAGGAATTATCAAATCCATGCTCCGCAGGAACGTTTCTGTATTATTAGTTTCAAAGGTGAACGTACACGCTGTTAACCAATTAGAGTTAATGTCTTTGTTCATCATTCTATATCGTGAAAAATAACGACCCTATAACACCTTGGTGATTCTTTCAAAACTACTTTCACATCTGAAGTCAGCACTAAGAACGACGAACTGATTTCCGTCTGCTAAGAAGCCCTGAATTACATCATGAAGTTGTTCAGAGATTCCACAAGTTTTAAATTTGTTCCTCGACGAAAGTGCGAAACTGTGTCGTACGCCTTCCAGAAGTAAACGAAGGCGTTATTATACAAGGCGCCATTGTACATTGCACTCTGGACTTCAGTGACGAACAAGGCGAGCTTAGCTCCACAGGACAGCTGTTTGCGGAATTCACGTTGGTTCCTAAAGAGAAGACTTTTTAGCTTCGAAAAAGGTTATAACACTCGTACTTTAGCGTAAAAAGTATTCCGTAATGTATTACGTCAGCGAGAAAGACAGTTCCTAAGTACATCTGTCCGACGCTCAGTCTTAAAAACAGGCGTGGCTTGCGCCTTTTCCCAATCACTCGCATGCTCAAGCCACCTACGATAAAGTCCTGCTAGAAAAGGAGCGTTAGTAAATTGCTGCAAAATGCAAGAGACTTGAAGATGATCAGTAGCTGATGCTAAAATTGGAAGCTGAACTTCAACGTAAATTAATGAAATGAAAATGTTACGCGCGAAAATAGACGAGAAGAGATCCGATATCATTCAACAACAGAATCAGCGGTTAGTCAACGGAAAGTCACAGCCTTGAAGTATCTAGGAGAATCTGCCGGGAACTAATTGAAGTTGAGCTACGAAATAAATCAAACAGTCAGAAAAGGTACATGACACAGATTTCTCGGAAGAAACCCATTGTCATTCATGCAGCAAGTAGATCTCTTATAAACCCTTCCTTCGACAAGTTATAGATTTTTATAATTACTCAATAGTCCGGGAGCCTTACATATTACATGTTAAGGAAAGAGAATGTTCCAAGAACTGCAACCCGCTCCGGCTCGTTTAGTCAGCATGGGAGCTTCACAACAATATCAACAACAGGTTGCCCTCCATGGGGTGGGTGCACGCAACGACTGTGGTTATATTGGGTTAAATAGAGCAGCAATCAGTCGGAGAATTAATGATCAACAAACTGCAGTGGTATACGTTACAAGGCAGTGCACTGTTCATTGTAGAGAATATCCCAGAATATTTCGAGAATCAAAAATTCTTCTATGGAATAAAAGTTGTCAAGGAGAAATTTCTTCAGATTGCTTTCAAATTTTAATTTGCTGTTTGTCAGGCATTTTATGTGATTCGGTCGATGCTCGAAATTTTGGTCGCAGCTTTGTGCTCTGATTTTTGTGCTACAGACAGCCTTAATGCTGAGTAATGAATGTCATTTTTTTCATCTGATATCTGATTTATGTATACCATTGTTCCTTTCAAAGTGTAGTCAGTTATTTACAACGAACTTTGTGACAGAATAAATACACTGTGAAGCACTAGTCAAAATGCCTAACCCCTTAAACAGATGTGGACAAGATGATCGTAGTTTAGAATCATATATTATTGCTAAAGAAAGTTTTCTGAGCAATGAAGACTTCCTTTCTTAAGCTTCTTAAGGATGAATGACCCAGAACATTCATCCGTATGACGTTACTGAATGGAAATATGCAAAATAGATATGCTTACTGATTTGTCTCTCCCCACGATTTGCAATGCTTCTAAATGCAAATGTGACTGAAATGATTATTTTCGGAGTTCCAAAATGTGCTTTCCCCAGTTCAGATTCTCATCAATATGGGCAATTTTTTGAAGTACCCGAACTGTTTATTATTTCCTAGCCATAAGTTACACTAAATGCGCAGAACTGAATATGTCGCGTCTGTTTCGAACTGAGAGTCAGATCATTCACAGAAAAGCAGTCAGTGATACTCGTAAGGATACTGTCTACCATCTCTTGTTTTGATGCATGTATGCTTGGAATGATTACAATACTAGTGTCATCTGCGAAAAGAACTACTTCTGCTTGTTGAATATTAGACGGAGATCGTTTACACATATTAGGAATAATATCGGACCTAATATTGAGCTTTAGGGAACCCAATGCGCCAATGCTTGGTTCTTCCCCAGTCAGAAGAACCTCTAATGATTACATTGATTGAACTTCTAAGTACATCTTTCTGCATTCTTTAGTTCAGATACGACACCATCCATTCATTGCTTGGCTGTACCATCAGTTCCATAAAACCTCAGTTTATCTAAGAAAATATTACGATTTACAGTCAGATATCTTAGAGAGGTTGCAAAAAATACCAATTGTGCTATTTTGTTGTTTAATACTTGTAAAATTTGGTGACTGAACTTGTAAGTGGCATTCTCAGCTGAGCAAGTCTTCTAAAATCCAAATCGTGGTTTAATGAAGATATTACCGTTCCTCAGAAGGGATACGATTTTATTACATATCACCTGCTCAAAAATTTTAGAAAACGATGCCACTAGTGAAACAGGTCGGTAGTTATTTACAGTGGTCCTATCACCTTTGCTATAGAGGTGTTTAACAATACCACATTTCAAACTTTCTGAAATGTTGCTTTATGTTATTACTGCATTACATAGTTAACATAAAACAGAGCCCACTATATGAGAACAAATCTTTAGTACCCTGTCGAATATGCTATCAAATTCAGTGAGCTTTTATAATTAAGGCAATAAATAATACTCTTAATTTCAGAAGAAGAAGTTTGTGACCCATTCATAAGACTGTATTTTATCAGAGTTGCTTTATCAACTTACTGCTGTTATTTTTCTCTTTAACTTTTGTTCTTATACTTCCTGTTATATTTGACAAAGGATTATTAAACATATTTGCTACCTATAACTCCTCATTTATAGCCCTTCCGCTTAATTCAACAGTGATGTTATTCTATTCTGTGGCTTGTTGTACTTTTTCTCATTTCACTACATTACGTATAACCTTAAGTATGTTGCACAATTACAGTTTTCTCACATGACGCCCATGTTCCTCGAGTTTTTAAAAAACTTTGTAGTATTTTTGAGTAATTCTTGTAGTCTGCAACTATTCCAGGATCTTTTCATCTTCCCAACAGATACACTCCATTTTCCTTTTGCAAGGTATTTTATTCCCTCTAGTGATCATGGTGCTTTATAGGGCTGTTTAACGACTTTTCTGGCTAGCTACTTGGAAATAATTTGCTTACACGTAACTCGAGTGCTCCACTTGCCCTGTTCATACTGTGATTCCTGATTTCTATTGAGAACGATCTTAAGTGCAATACTTACCTGAAGCCATCTTGTGCTTTGAAGTCATTCCTTGTGCAGATCATGTTTAAAAGAACTATCTAAAGTGATGTCTATTTATTGTGTAGAAACGAACCTTTTCTCTACGGTCTCTTTAATCACATTTCATTGCTGTTTGTTATGTATGTTGCATTTTCAATGCATGAGTTTGGACCAGAGTATGACTTCTTTTGTTGAGTCAGAAGTGACTTCTAGATTCTAGTGGTCTTGAATATCAGTCTTCCTGGTGTGAGTGTCCTAATCTTTAATAAGATACCATTAGTAAGAAATCGCGACAGGCTGTGGTTCACTTGCAGAGAATAAGCCGACTGAACTCTTTGTAGCACAGAAACAGTCAAGGCA
Source organism: Schistocerca serialis cubense (assembly GCF_023864345.2). Taxonomy (NCBI): domain Eukaryota; kingdom Metazoa; phylum Arthropoda; class Insecta; order Orthoptera; family Acrididae; genus Schistocerca; species Schistocerca serialis. Next base: position 203,477,259 of record NC_064645.1, read on the forward strand.
GTCCAGGGGATTGCAATACATACCATTCATCGGAAGTTTGTTTACCTATTCTTTTCCTTCATTCCGTAACATTCGTGTATTTCTTACTTCGAGAGTGAATATCATTTTGAACAGTCTGAATGGTATGTATTGCGTCAAAGACGGAGACGATATTTGAAGAAAGGGAGGAAGCTGTAGAACAAGTAAAGAAGAAGTGGTAGAAAAGGAAAAGGAAGCAAGTGAGTCAAACAGAATGAGCACGATAAATTGAAGAGTATGGAAGGAGGACAAAGATATGTTGAAGAAGAATTGTGCAGGGGGAAATAATAGAAGAGTCGGAAAAAAGAAGTAATGAGGGATCGAGAATGAGAAGGAGGAGGAGGAGGAGCGGAATTCTCGAGGAGGAGAAGAGTAATAAGAAGTGTTAACGAGAATGACGAGGAATTGAGATAGAAGTGACAATGACTGAAAAAGAATAGCGTAGCAATAGTAGGAGAAGAAGACGACAAAGAAGAATTGTCACGTAGAAGCAGGAGAGATACATAACGAAATATGGAGTAGGAGATGCCGACAAACAGGTACAATCAGTCTGGCCAGATTTTCGACGAATATTAAACACTGTACGAAATTATCGTCTAAAAACTAAGAAACGATCTTTCAGAATATACGACGGGTTGGAAGAATGTTTGACTAATAAAGCCCAGGGCGTTTACAGAACGTAGAGCGTTAAACAGAAAAGAAAGTAACATCGCTTGTGCCACAAGGAAATGTAATAAAACATCTAGCGTTCCCAATTTACATAAACTATTTATCAGATAGGACCAACAGCACTATTACATTGTTCGCTAACGATGCTGTTGCCTGCAGGAGGGTATCGCTATTGGAAGATTTAAGGAAATGCGAGAATTTTAGTCAAAGTTTTCACTTGGCCTAATAAATGATATCTTTTTTTAAAAGTGGATAAATGGTAGATAAAGCACGCAACAAAGGCAACGACCCGGCATTTCAATTTGAGTCTTTGAATCACTGATGTGGTTGACAGGCTTTCGGTACTCTTTACTTGACATATCCCAATAGAACGTCAGGTGACATGGGAGGTCTGGGAACTGGACTGCCCCTACCAATACAGCGATCTGCAAACACCTGGTCTAGAACATCTCACGCAGTCTGTTCACATTGTGTCAGTGGACTATATTGTTGGAAAACGACTGTGTCTTGGCGGTCAGCCAGTTGTGGTATTGCTAAAAGCTCCAACATTTCAAGGTAATTATTAAAATAAACTGTAATTTTCTGAGAAAAAAAAAACAACCGTATCCGTTCTGTGCCGGCTTCACTTGTTCCGGATAGTTCAGAATAAAGCTTCAGATCCTGCCTACTGAAAATTCTTGTACCAACGGCGTATCGATATCTGCGATGGTGGCTCCTTCTCGTATAGCGTGGTTAGAAGTTCTTTTGAGCCTGTGTCTCTGATGTGGTCTGAATAAATCAAGGCACACATTGAGCCTTTTCTCTAACTATAGTCATTATGCCTAACTCACGACAACCTGGACCACAAACAAACAAAACTTTGTGAATTTGTCTGTCACATAAGTCAGACATAGTACGAATACATTAATTATGCTAATGTACTATAACACACTGAAGTTGTAGCGTACCTTTTAAGACACCCTGTATATCTGTAAAGAAAACAGCATTCTTGATGTTAGTGCTACCAGTTCTCCCACACTGCACCTCCTTTTGGATCCTTATGAAGTAGGTTTGACAACTCACACTGAATTCAGAAAGAAGCTGCAAGGGCCTTAAGGGGACAGAACAGCCCAGTTGGAAATTCAACAGAGACGCTCTTGGAATTGAAGTGGGAATCTTCGGACGAATGGCGACATATTTCCAGAAAAAACGTTTGTGGGATTTTAGGAAAGTTGTATTCGGGGAAGACCTTGCGACGATTCTGCACCGCGGTGGTATATCTCCCATAGGGATCATGAGATACTAGTGAGTGTGCAAAGGCATTCAGTCATTTTTGTATCACTGAAGATGTGAGTGGAACAGAATAGAAACTCGCTAATATTACGTCACGTATGGAAAAATGTTTTGAGGAGTATACAGAGGAATTCAGCTGCCCCTATTTATGCGTTTCATGCAACCTGCAACGCCTTCAAATACCACATGCAAGATTTTCACCTTCTCTCCTTCACTACGTGCAAACTGTTAGTCCTAGAGGAAAAATGAATAGGACCTTTCTGTACGAAATTCAATGTAGTTAAATTTTATACTGGGATACGGTTTCTCTAGAGGCTGTAGTTTTCGAATTATTCAAGAAAAGCGTATAATAGTAATCTTCAAATGCGTTTTTCTTGAATAACTCGTAAACGGTTGCCTCCAGTGAAAACTTATCCCAGTAAAAAATTTAATTCTATCAGATTTACTACAACAGGTCTTGTTCATTTCTGCTGTGGGACTAACAGTTTGCACGTAGCGAGTGAGAGAACCTGAACAGCGCGTGTGTGCATTTTTTAAGGTCAGATCAAGACACAGTATGTGTAAATGTAGCAGCATATGTAGAGGAGTCGTAAAGTTTTCATTTTCACTTTGAAAACTTTATGTTGTGAGTCTGCACCTATTCACCCTTCAAACCGACGACTTTTGCCCAGCAATAGATGACCTGCGTTAGGCCTTGATGTGAAAATCAGCAAGTGGCTGTTTAGGAAACGTTCCACCTCGAAAATCACCTCATCGTCATTCTGGACAAGGCTGCCAGTCAGTGGTTTCTTCATCTCTGGGAAGAGGAGGAAGTTACTGGGCGCCGCGACAGGAGAATAGAAGGGGTGAGGCAGAGCATCAGAGCCCAGAGCTACAGTGTGTGTGATTGCAATCTGTGAAGAATAAGCTGGGGTGTAGTCGTGGAGCAAAAACAAGCCGCTTGGATAGATTCCTGCGACGCTCGTTTTGACAGCCTTCCATAACCTTGGTAGGAGCTCTTGGTAGTATGCCCATGTGATGTTTTGCACCTAACGAGTATCATCTGTAAGCACCACACCATGGCAGGACAAAAAATCACTCAGCACCACCTTGCCTCTTTCAGCAATGGAGAATACGCATGACTAAACTTTACCTTTGCTGGTAAACCTAGTTTCTTCTTCGGTGATCGGGCGGCTAAGAGGTCATCTGGATAAGATTGACACAGTTGCAACGTTCCGGCTGCTGTCTCGGTTCGAGGGGCTTTTTGAATGGGTATGAGCAGTAGACGAATCCAGTAAATGGCAATCTTTGTTATACTCAAAATGACGTGCTGTATGTTGAAAACTGATCCATGACTACATTTACGACTATCATCTCAATTGCTGTAATTCTGGCTTTTACTTCTCTTGCGATTACCCGTTATTCACAGAGAGATGGTCGGCCACTTCGTCCTTTACCAGGTCTTGTTTGAACCACTGGAAGCAACGTTGCGATCTATTACTGTGTCATATGATGTTGCAATGTTGCAGTACAGTTTCAGCAACCCAACAAGGAATGTTGCAGTGTTGCGCCCCTTTAAAGTGCAGTATGTGAATTACCGGGCAATAATCCACGTTATCATTGTAATGCGCCATTTTTCTCTCCTGTAGGGAAGTGCTGGGTGCTCTGGTGCGGGGATCTCATTGGAAACGTGACTGCGCAGATGTACCTGCAAACCAACAAAAATTTAATTACCTGCTTCCGCTCTTCGAGACGATAAAAGTTTATGAGTGCCCCTCGATTACAGGGTGTATCACTCAAAACTTGCACTGCAAGTATTTCAATAACAGATGATGTCCCTGATATGTGGATTTCATAGATTGGAATGGTAGGCAGTCCATACGCTTTTGCAGTGCATACACAGAGTGTTAAGAGCTTCAAATATGTACATATTTATTTAAAATAAATGCAGAAATATTTCAATGGAACAATGCATATTGAGAGTGCCACAATCAAGTTAGATCGTCAGTGTTTGTTGCAGGAGTCTAGTGCAAGTAGTGCGTTACGAATGTATTTAACAGCAAATGACAGCGACATATAAATGTGTCAGCTTGTATAGAGTAGACATGGCTTAAAGCCAAAACATCTGCACTTGATAATGGCCTAAGGCCGAAATTGCAATAGTGGAAATAAAAAGTTTAACTGCAACTGGCGTAAACATGATGTCTTCCAATAAATTTCACATGACTGTGAATCCCAGTTAAGAAAAGTTACTTGCACTAGCTTCCAGCAACTAACACCACTGACATTCTCATTTAGGCTACGTTCAGGATTTTATTGTCCAAAGAAATTGTCCCGTTTAAAAATTTTGCACTGTCGTAAATAACTGCATTTTCGTGAACTTCTCAAAATCTGTGTATCGGCTGAAAATACGGACCCTTTCCTACAATTCAATGCTGTGGAAATCGTGTATCGATAGTGCCTTCCAGGTCCACAATATTTGCGGTGTGTTATGTGGTTCGCCCTGTATATAGAGAAAAAAGAAATAATATCAGACAAGAGAAGAAAGAAGAGAGGAAGTGAAAATTAATACAAGGATGAGTCAAATGAAAACCTTAAATTTGTAATAACAAATCGAAATTTCGAGCCCTTACCCTGTAAATTGGTAAGCGTGCTACAAACAGCGTGCAAAATGGCCTGTAGATGGCAGCATAGTGCAAATGCACACATACCATCGCAGTATCAGTATAAAGATGGCCGCCCCACTTGCGACTTGCACAGGGAAGAACAGCGTTCTGTTATTCGGTTTTTGCGTAAAGGTGTGAAACCTATTGAAATTCCCCGACGAATGAAGGTTCAGTACGGTGATGCATGTTTGTCACAGCAGCAAGTCTGCGAATGAAGTAGGAAGTTTGCAAATGATGTGACTTCAGTGGAAGATGCTCCTCGTCCAGGTCAGGCACAACGAGTTGTGTCTGCACAGAACATTGCAACAGTTGAAGCCATAGTGAAGGAAAACCGCCGAGTGACACTGAATGACATTGCACCATGTTTACAGATTAGTCATGGTTCAGCACACCAAATTGTGCGTGATGGGCTCCAGTTTCACAAAGAGTATGCAAGATGGGTGCCACGGCAGCTGACTCCTGAAATGAGAGAACGACGTGTTGATGCTTGTGAAGAACTTCTTCGGCGCTTTGAACGAAAAAAATGTTGAAATGTGTGTGAAATTATGGGACTCAACTGCTAAGGTCATCAGTCCCTAAGCTTACACACTACTTAACCTAAATTATCCTAAGGACAAACACACACACCCATGCCCGCGGCAGGACTCGAACCTCCGCCGGGACCAGCCGCACAGTTCATGACAGCAGCGCCCTAGAGCGCTCGGCTAATCCCGCGCGGCGCTTTGAACGAGAAGGTGATGGCTCCTTGCAAGAATCGTTACTGGGTACGAAGCCTGGGCTCACTTCCAGAAAAAGAACAGAACCATCAGCAGGCGCCGGCCGGAGTGGCCATGCGGTTCTAGGCGCTACAGTCTGGAGCCGAGCGACCGCTACAGTCGCAGGTTCGAATCCTACCTCGGTCGCCGGCCGCGGTGGTCTCGCGGTTCTAGGCGCGCAGTCCGGAACCGCGCGACTGCTACGGTCGCAGGTTCGAATCCTGCCTCGGGCATGGATGTGTGTGATGTCCTTAGGTTAGTTCTAGGGGACTGATGACCACAGCTGTTAAGTCCCATAGTGCTCAGAGCCATTTGAACCTGCCTCGGTCATGGATGTGTGTGATGTCCTTAGGTTAGTTAGGTTTAATTAGTTCTAAGTTCTAGGCGACTGATGACCTCAGAAGTTAAGTCGCATAGTGCTCAGAGCCATTTGAACCATATGAGCCATCAGCAAGCAAGGTTATGCTGACTCTTTTTTGGGACGAAAAAGGCGTCATTTTGGAGCATTACATGCCTAGAGGGACCACTGTCACCAGTGGATCATATACAGATCTCCTAAAAAATCATCTGCGGTCTGCAATCAAATCAAAGCGACGTAGATTGCTGTCAGCAGGTGTCCTTTTGTAACATGACAATGGCAATGCAAGGCCCCACACTACTCGTATGACAATTGCAACAATCACAGACCTGCATTTTGAGTGTCTTCCTCATCCACCATACTCACCAGACCTTGCCGCAAGTGATTCCCATATGTTTGGACCACTCAAAGCCGCAATGGGAGGAAAGAAGTTCCGTTCTGATGAAGAGGTACGCCAGGAGGTGCACGAGTGGTTGCCCGGACTACCAAAAGAATGTTTTTCTAAAGGAATTTATGCACTTTGTAAGCGCAGGAAGACTTTCATTGAGCGTGGAGGAGATTATGTTGGAAAGTGATACAGCTTTGTACCACTTCTGCGCAATAAATAATATTTAAATAACATTTAAGATTTCCATTTGACTCACCCTTGTAATAAACAGTTTTGGCACTTCCAGGTCCACAATATTTGCGGTGCAAGTGTTATGTACACCAATGACCATTAAAATTGTTACACCACGAAGATGACGTGCTACAGATGCGAAATTTAACCGACAGGAAGAAGATGCTATGATATGCAAATGATTAGCTTCTCAGCGCATTCACACAAGGCTGGCGCCGGTGGCGACACCTACAACATGCTGATATGAGGATAGTTTCCAACCGATTTCTCATACACAAACAGCAGTTGACCGGTGTTGCCTGGTGAAACGTTGTTGTGGTGCCTCGTCTAGGGAGGAGATATGCGTACCATCACGTTTCCGACTTTGATGAAGGTCGGATTGTAGCCTATCGCGATTGCGGTTTATCGTATCGCGACATTGTTGCTCGCGTTGGTCGAGATCCAATGACTGTTAGCAGAATATGGAATCGGTGGGTTCAGGAGGGTAATATGGAACGCCGTGCTGGATCCCAACGGCCAACTATCACTAGCAGTCGAGATGACAGACATGTTATCCGCATGGCTGTAACGGATCGTGCAGCCACGTTTCGATCTCTGAGTCAACAGCTAGGGACGTTTGCAAGACAACAACCATCTGCACGAACAGTTCGACGACGTTTGCAGCAGCATGGACTATCAGCTCGTAGACCATGGCTGCCGTTACCCTTGACGCTGCATCACGGACAGGAGCGCCTGCGATGGTGTTCTCAACGACGAACCTGGGTGCACGAATGGCAAAACGTTATTTTTTCGGCTGAATCCAGGTTCTGTTTACAGCATTATGATGATCCGTGTTTGGTGACATCGCGGTGAACGCACATTGGAAGGGTGTATTCGTCATCGCCATACTGGCGTATCACCTGGCGGTATGGTATGGGGTGCCATTGGTTACACGTCTCGGTCACCTCTTGTTCGCATTGACGGCACTTTGAACAGTGGACCTTACATTTCAGATGTGTTACGACCCGTCTCTCTACCCTTCGTTCGATCCCTGCGAAACCCTACACTTCAGCAGGATACTGCACGATCGCATGTTGCAGGTCTTGTACGTGCCTTTCGGGAGACAGAAAATGTTCGACTGCTGCCCTGGCCAGCACATTCTCCAGATCTCTCACCAACTGAAAACGTCTGGTCAATGGTGGACGAGCAACTGGCTCGTCACAATACGCCAGTCACTACTATTGATGAACTGTGGTATCGTGTTGAAGCTGCATGGGCAGCTGTAGCTGTACACGTAATCAAAGCTCTGACTCAATGCCCAGGCGTATGAAGGCCGTTATTACGGCCAGAGGTGGTTGTCCTGGGTACTGATTTCTCAGGATCTATGCAACCAAATTGCGTGAAAACGTAATCACATGTCAGTTCTAGTATAATATATTTGTCCAATGACTACCCGTTTATCATCTGCATTTCTTCTTGGTGTAGCAATTTTAATGGCCAGTAGTGTAGTTTTGACACTAGCACAGCAGAGATGAGGATGGAGATGGCATAATTGTATAGATCAGCAGTCGCCACACGCTGGCTGTGACGGAGGTCCCGGCCGCCAGCAGTGGGGACGGAGGCAGCCGTTCCTCTGCCGCCGCTCCCCCGCAGGTGGGGCACGGGTGCACCCGACCCGGCTGTCAGCGGGCGCGCGCGCCCCCCGTGTAGCGGCAGCCCCTCACACGTGGCCGGCATACCGCCAGCAGACTCGTCCCCTGGCCCTGTAGCGCCGGCTGCGCCGCCTGTCCAGTCGTGTCGTGTCGCCACGCGTCTGGGGATCTGCGGCACCGACACACAAAAAACAAACGCTGTGGCGAAATCTCTGCTGCTGGCGGCGTGTGCACAAGCGAGCACATTATTCCGTTTCCACAACAAATATTAGCGACTACTGATACTCAACATCACACACTAGAGGCAATCAGTATGCATCACTATGTCAACAATGGTCACCGTCTTTCCTGTGATGAACAGCTGAATTGCTACCCGTCGTACAATCATTCAAATTAGCCAAAAGCACAGAAACATTGCGCGTAAAATTTTTTAAAATTAAGTGTGTTTCATAATTTCACTCGAACCAGGCATTCAGCCATAGGGGATTACAGTGATGGCTTTTTAATGACTGTTTTCAGCCTCTTGTCACACAAATGTACATAAATAAAAAGATAAATATTCGTTTTTGTTCAAAATTGTAAATTTCCGAAAGTTCTTCACCCATTACGTTGAAATTTTGACACAACGTTGCGCGTGTTTTTATGTACCTACCAAATCGCCACCTCTTGAACGTATATATAGGGAAACACTGCTAGCAAAAATTTTGGAAAGCTCTTGACCGATTTACTTCAGCACAATTTTCTAATCAACTTTCGGACACAGACACGAACTATACTTTGGGGTGACAAAAGTCATGGGATTCCTGCAAATATCTTGTCAGACCTCCCCATACATATTTAACGCCCGTCTACGTACACAAGTAACAAAAACACCACCAGTTGTCATAAAAGATGCTCTTCCGCTCTGGCTACAGTTGGATCAATCGGAACCGACTGACCGCCATGTCCTCCTCAGACAATGGCGTCACTTGGATGCGGTACGCAGGGGGGTGCACACTATTCTCATGGCCATTGTCAGCTGTGCAGACCCTGGAGCCACTACTTCTCATTCAAGTAGCTCTTCAGTTGGCATTACGAGGATAACTGCACCTCCTACCATGGAAAAATCTCTAGCAGTACCAGGAATTTAGCCCGGGTCATCTACGCTGACCCCTCATCTACGGCCACGGACTCAAGCGGTCATAACTGTACACTTAACAGCCGGTATGAAACAAGCGGCTATTTAGTGTACAGTTTAGTCCGCCGGTGAGCGGTTCGCTACTAGCGCATCAGATTACGTGTCGCTAAAAAGTCTAAGGCGGTTGTAATTCAATTTGTATGACTTGGGGCTGAAAAATACTTTAAAGAATTCTTTTACAATACACCGGGAAAAATTAGAATGTAATTTCCCGTCCGCATTAATATTATTGGAGACAGTTTCTGCAATTTGCTGTATACCTTTCGAGATATTAAAAATAAGGAAACTTCACTTCTGAATGAGGGTACACTCCATACAGATACCTTCAGATAAGACTCCTTAACATTTAAATTTTTATTTGGTCTTAAGAAATTTCCCCTCTTCATAAATAGTCAGCACAAAGAATAGTTAACTTCTAAATGACAGAGCTGCTGGTACGTAATCAGCACTAAACCGAGATGTGTTTTCCCAGGCGCTGACGTTAAGAAGCACTTAGGTCCCTAAAGAGACTGCTGCAAGCGAAGTTCTGTCAATGCATTTTAGTTTCGTTAATGTTTGTCGCCATACTCTTCGGGCCCTTCCAGGGCTATTGTACCTTTCGCAGGTTTGTTGGGTGCCCTACTTGCATTTGTGAGTTCCTGGGACGTCGGTATTCCAAACAGGGTGAGAGAATATTGTGAGCGGTGAACGGACGGTATTGAGGCAGAGGCTTTCAGGCCAAGAAGCATTCCCAGCTGTTTCTGCTAGCCTACGTTCCTGCATGAAGTTAGGCTAACTGGACAACAAGACGGACCTTGGAACCCAGCTTCTTCCGTTGCTCTGTGTACAAGGTGAACGAGAACTCCACCGACAACCTTTCAGAGGTGTTCAGCGATACCTTCTGACTATTTTGGTATAAGGAAACCACGGTCTTCGTCGAGTAGTTACACAGCTAACGCATTTCGTTTCTTTTTGCCCCCAACTAGCTCTGCATCTTCATTGCACTGAAAGTAGTACGCAACAGACAAATGTCAACCTTAAGAGCCATATGTCTTGTTTGGAAACAAACTTGTTCCACTGAATCACGGTGCCTAGCGGTTCTAGGCGCTCAGTCCGGAACCGCGCGACTGCTGCGGTCGCAGGTTCGAATCCTGTCTCGGGCATGGATGTGTGTGATGTCCTTAGGTTTAAGTAGTTCTAAGTTCTAGGGGACTGATGACCACAGCTGTTAAGTCCCATAGTGCTCAGAGCCATTTTTTTTTCTTCACACAATAATGCCAACTTTACTCATCAGCCTCAAGTTTGCATTTAGTACTCCTATGTTCTATTTCGATTTCGGTATTGATTTTCCGGCATGTTAGTTGTACGTATCTGTTCTGTGTTGTAGCTTTCGGTGGTTGCATATTACAGGCTTATTCACTGCTGTGATGGCATTTTCACAGAAACAGAAAAACACTCTAAGACATAAAAAAAAACACGCGAAAAAGGAAATCAAATAAATTGCTGAAATACACTAACGAAAAACGATGCACCACGAAGGAACTATCCGAATGGGACGGAAATCGGTAGATATGATATACACCTACAGACAAACAAATGATTAGAGTTTTAGAAAAGTGGGATCAGTTATTCAAGAGAAAGAGCTTCACATATTGAGCAAGTTAATAAAGCCTTATGCGAGCAGTTACTCCGTTTGGCATTGGGAGTTGTTGGGTGTCCTCCTGAGAAATATAATGCCAAATTCTGTCGAACTGGCACGTTAGATCCTCAGAATACCCAGCTAGTTTGAGGGACTTGCTCATAATGCTCCAAACGTTCCAAATTAGGGAGAGGTCCGGCAACCTTACTCGCCAACGAAGTGTTTCGCATGTACGAAGACATGCAATACGAAACCTATCCATGTGTGGGCGGGCATTATTTTGCTGAAGTGTGAGCCAAGGATGGCTTGCCATGAAGGGCAACAAAATGGGGCTATAAGGGTGTCGTGGATGACAAACAAACTGGTCCTGCTGTGAGAAGAAATGACACGCCGCAACATCACTTCTGTCTGTCGGGCCGTACGGCACGCAATATTCAGGCTGATATCCCACCGTCCGAGGCGTCTCCATACACATCTTCGGCCTTGAATCTCGTCGACTGGAGTAGAATTGTCTTTAGTGATGAGTTCTGCTTCCATCTGAGCCCCAATGATATCACATACTCAATCAAGTTTCCTCCCATGTGCTTCATTTATTTCATCAGGGGTGTATCATACTACTGTATAGGACCGAGTACCTCGAAAAACGGCACTTCAGTGGCTCAACCAACGCAGAAATTAGACAGTAGTAGACTAGAGGTCTGTCGCACGAAAAATCGTGATTGTCTCTCTTTTCAAATGACAGTGCGACGAGTGTACCAATGTGCCAATGAAACTTTCAACCGGTAGCGTGTGAATCCTGTAGTTCAGGTCGGAGACTTTCTATGAAGGTTTTCGTATCATAACTAGTAATTAAAGATTCAGGATGCCGTGAAAAGGAACCAAATTGTTTATTTCAAACTCTGGGTGACCAGATATTCCTTTTTCTCCCACAACTTCCTGATGACTATGCTGTGGACATTCCCGTTTTCCAGGATGACCTCGAGCGACCCGCTAAATCACCCGATCTTTACCCGACAGAAAATGGCAAGGTCTCTTTGGATTGGCAGTTGAAACGTAGCAACCACCACCAATTTTGTTGCTCTAAGGATTCAAACCATCAATGAGTGGTTTCAGCTTGATGTGACGTACCTAAAGAAATCTTTGGACTCTCTTCCTCGCCAAATTAGGCCATTATCAAGGCTGGACGCAGTGCTACACGGTGTTACCGTGGTGTGTCCCACTGTGATTTTTCGTGTGGTGTGCCAAGTTAACGAAGTTCAGCTGCAGACACTCACCTGACTCTGCTTTGTCTAGTAGTCCCAGACCGACACTGCGCCCACACACACCGCACGCATTCCGCTGTAAGCGGATCCTGCGCAAACAGCGGCTGCAGCCGCGGAACAAAAGAGCGCTGGCGGCGCCGGCGGCGCGTGTGACGTCAGCGGCGGAAGGCCGTGTTGTCCCAAGGCGTGCCCGCGGAGCGTGTTTCTGCAGCATTAACGAGATGATAGCCCGCCATAAGCTGAATTAAGTTTTGGCTCCAGTTTCGGCCTCCGCGAGGGGGAATACGCTCCTCTGCACACCGTCGAGGTTCACTAATGGATACTGAGACAACACACACTGACGCAGAAAGCGACAAAATAGACGGTGTCTCGTTTAAGCAATGCTGTTCTCCCTTCACGTTCCTTCGACAGACACGTGGCATGGCACATTTACTTCAAGTTTCTCGGTTCTGTTTCACGACTACTTCAAACATAAAAAAGAGTGAACTCGAACTCCACCGACAAAACTTCGGAGATTACCCATTATTTTCTAAGAATTTTGGTATAAGGTCCCAAGGTCTCCAGTGGCTCGTTACAGAGCCATGATGCAATTGTTATTTAAAAACGCACAACACAAAATACAGAGTAATGCAACAAACCTCAGAAAAAAATGGCTCTGACCACTATGGGATTTAACTTCTGAGGTCATCAGTCCCCTAGAACTTAGAACTACTTAAACCTAACTAACCTAAGGACCACACACATCCATGCCCGAGGCAGGATTAGAACCTGCAACCGTAGCGGTCGCGCGGTTTCAGACTGTAGCGCCTAGAACCGCTCGGCCACCTCGGCCGGCACAAACCTCCGACGCAAAGGTTCTATGAGGTGGTTGCCATCACTGCAGAAGTTGCTGAGCATAGCATCCTTGCTCCGCTCTTTCATTTTGTGAATCCATGTACGACTTACATATCAGCCAACTCTTTATCAGTAAACTAATCCATACTACTGGGCATCACTGTTAACGTACATCTGATACTGTCGGAAAAACAAACCCGCGACAGAACCGAGCAGTACTGAAAGCGAACTTGAGGTCGAATAGTATTAAAGTGAGCATTACCGTTGACAACTATAAGTAAGTGAGTAAATGCAACAAGTTTGTATCCAAACAACACACATAGTGCTTACGTTCGCCAGCTACACTGTTACAAACATACTCTCAGCGGGCTAAAATTACAGACATGAATGGGGATAGGAAATCAAACTGTGCGGCTGGTCCCGGCGGAGGTTCGAGTCCTCCATCGGGCATGGGTGTGTGTGTGTTCGTCCTTAGGATAATTTAGGTTAAATAGTCTGTAAGCTTAGGGACGGATGACCTTAGCAGTTAAGTCCCATAAGATTTCACACGCATTTGAACATTTTGAACAAATCAAAAGAAATGCAATTACTGCGTAACAAGCAGCGGAGACTATGGGTACGTTATTCTATATTACTCAGAAAATATTCCTGAACAAACTCTGAAATTTTTTCGATGGAGGCCAGTTTATCTCTGTGTGTTGATGTTAATCATACAATGATTCCATCTTCCCTTTGGTTACAAATAAAGTAACATGATACCTTGCAGCGATGCATCAAAACACAGTATTTTCGTATAAAATTCAAATATGTCATAACCAAAGTTATTGAGGTCGAGAAATTCCAAAGTTGAAAATTTGATAATTTTTTCATAGTGTGGAGCCACAGTCATAATAGATTTCTTTAAAGTCAGTACCGCCATTAGACTGTTGTTTATTTACAGTGTTACACTTACACTTGCACAATCATGATTTCGGCTTCAAAGTGCCATTATCAAGTCTTTTAAGTGATATAAATTACCATCTTAGGTAATTTGTAACACTTAAGGTTTCATTGAATAAATTTCTGCGCTGATAGATAGAACACCGCGCTTAGTGCACGTCCACCGCGGAGCTCCGAGCCCACAGCAGCAAGTTACGACACCTGAAGATGGGCATATAAGAGCCCGAAACCGGTCGTGTGATAATAAAAAGAACTTTACAACTTAAGCGGTATTTTCAACCCCTGGTATTAAAATATTGCAATAGATATTCAGGTTGAGAAGTTTGAAATATTACGTTTCATTCAACCCATGAACAAGAGACAGGCGAAATCACAACATAGCCGAAGTCTTGAGACTGGAAAGATTTTCTATGGCTGTGTAAATGACTACATGTCTCACCGTTTCCATTAGAACCATTTCACGACAGCTGCAAGTCTCGTAGTGTATTCTCGTCAGCTCATTCTGTTCTTTCCGTAGACTTTTACACGATTCCATAGGAGACAGCAAGGTGTACTGAAAATCATGACGGGACCTAACAGTGTGTCAGAATAATGTTCTAAGGCGATTCCTGATTAAGGTAATGAACTACTCTGTACATTAGTTGCACAGAAGGTAACGACAAACACGTCCGAAACTTACTGGAATATGGCAGTTACTCTGCAACAGAAGTCGTGGTTTAGGCGTCTATTACGGCCAGTTCAAGAATATCATTGGTTGGTTGGTTGGTTGTTTTGGGGGAAGAGACCAAACTACGAGGTCATCGGTCTCATCGGATTAGGGAAGGACGGAGAAGGAATTCGGTCGTGCCCTTTCGAAGGAACCATCCCGGCATTTGCCTGGAGCGATTTAGGGAAATCACGGAAAGCCTAAATCAGGATGGCCGGACGCGGGATTGAACCGTCGTCCTCCCAAATGCAAGTCCAGTGTGCTAACCACTGCTCCACCTCGCTCGGTAAGAATATCATTGGTTATCAAAACGGTCATAAAACGGAAAATTATTGCACCAGGCAGTGGACCGATACATTCAACATCTGCACAGTGAATTCAGCAATTATGTCATATTTAAGGACGACGCCAGTATTCACCATATAACAAGCATCATCATTTTCGGGCCAATAAAGAGTCAGTATATCGTTGTAATGACGAGAACATCATTTTGCGATGTATAAAATTCTCAGAGCTGGTCTGCAATAGTTGCCATCTCGAACTCTCTGGACCTTAATATCGCACTGGGGAGGCTTGGCAAAATATACATAGACAGACAGCCTCAAAGAGAAGATTAATGTAATTTGTCTTCCCGTCGACATCAGTGTCATTAGGAAGCTCGAATACGACAACAGTAGGGCCGCACTACCTAGTTAAAAGTACAATGTTCGCATATACCTGAAGTTATCCGTAGACGAATAACGAAACAAACACCCTCATGATGGGGCAGGGATTGATTTCAACTACTTCTCAGTGCCGTCCCAGTGTTGTAATCGCTATTGTGCCACCTTACCTAGTTAGTACTGCATAGAATGGTCGGAGGTAGTCGTCCGTCCTGAATCAATAGCCGTGTATAACAATGCCGCCGTTTTCCGAAACTCAGTGCGAACCGGCATTGCACATAGCTCACTCGGCAACGTGCACCTCACGCTCAGCAGTGGAAACAGATCCCTCGACTGCTTGGAGAGAAGGCAATTGTGAGAGACAGGAAGCGAGGAACAAGTGGATTGCATTCTAGGGCCCGGGGCGCAACTTTGTGAGGGGGCTTTCGCTCCGGCGAGAAGCTGCGACTGTGGGGAGAAGAGACGCCAGCTAGCAAGTGCACCTGCTGCGTATACAACCCGCGGCGCGCTGTATACGAGAACAGGGTATCTAACACCTTGCAAGCTTTACCACAGCGTACAAAAGAGTTCTTTCGTCGAACTGCAATTAACACAACCGATTTTTTTTGTTTATTGACTAATATTTGACCACGCACGGTCCAGTTTCAGCTGAACTTTGTTTCCATAGCATCTCATTGTCTAGCAGTGTACTTACGATTTAACGCCACCCGGTTGTGCGTGCATCAGTACCCTTAGTCATTTACTATATATTTCTTCTTTGGCCTCACGAATATCACACTTTTCTGCAGGAGAAAAAAATCTGATATAATCTCCCTACAGGGAAACAGCTAGAAATTCTAATCATTAGACTACACAGTTGGACATTTCCAAAGCTGTGATCCGTTTCTGTCACATTTAGTATCAGTTGTACTGAAATACTGTATGCCCAAGTGTTATCTATGACACGGAAAAATTTTACGTCGTACATGTTACCGCTGAAAGCTACAACTATTTTAGCGAGAAAGCTCCTTGACTGTAAAATAGTCGCACTACATGCGAAGGTTACACATAAATACGAAACTTCATTTTCAGGGTTAATGCAATTATGCGTGAAAACAGTGAGAATTCAGTTCACTGCACATAGTAAAAGTAACTTGAAAGGTAAAGTACCTCTGCTAGTGTGTAACAACAAACAGTAGGCAAAGCTAATGATGCTGCTTGGAAGTACTGTCGCAGCATTCGTTATACGTTCACAAGTATTTTCCATTCTCTTCTTCTACTATAATCCGTTCACAATATTCTCAAAGTCAGTTATGGCATATCAACATTTTCTGCATAGCAGAGATGAGATTCCACATTTCACAGCATAATCACTGTCCAAAATTCCATTACATTTGGGTTTCAGGTAAAGATAGTGTAACACAATGACATACATTCAACAATACGCATCATAGATTCTTTTGTGGTTTTTAGAATTGCCTGTAATATACACTGTCAGTTATATTCTTCAATGAAGATGGGTTTCAAATATTTCCTGAGACACTTTTTGTGAAACTAGGAGCGTCTTTATCCAGGCTATACTGATTTCATCTGATGAAACTTCTTCGCTATTGCGTAAGCGTCAGATTAAGACAAAGGTAAATATAATATTTGTTTGATCCGTGCTATCTCCGTGTGCCAAAATAATTAATTGCGTGATCATTGATAACTTCGATATCTAAAAATATGGTAGGATGCAGTCTAGATTGCGTTTTATTTTATTAGAACAGATAACATATTATATTCTTCGGCAGTTATCAATTTTACAAGAGGGAAATAAAAAAATAAAGGTATTTTGGAATTTGTATGCTACACAAATGACTTACAACCTGAAAAATAAGCGAGCGCATTAGCTTATAAGGAAGCGCAAGCGCATTAGCTTATAAGGAAGCGACAAAGAGTACTAGCCGCTAACGGAACTGATTAAGGGAATAATTTATACTTGAAACAATGGAAGAAAGTTATAAAACTTGGCGCTAGTGGAGCTGGATTTTATTTTAATCACCCTCAGTAAATATTTTCTTATAAAAGACGTGTCACCACCTTTTCGACATGGGCACTGCCGACTGGCTGCCGTGTCATCGTTTGCCAA
Source organism: Schistocerca serialis cubense (assembly GCF_023864345.2). Classification (NCBI taxonomy): domain Eukaryota; kingdom Metazoa; phylum Arthropoda; class Insecta; order Orthoptera; family Acrididae; genus Schistocerca; species Schistocerca serialis. The sequence continues at coordinate 203,494,534 of NC_064645.1, forward strand.
CGGTGTCATTTGGATTCGGCATGGAAGTGCATGGGATCAGACGTTGTTGGGTTTCCATAGTTTGGAGCAGATATTTCTCATTCAAGAAGCTCTTCAGTTGGTCTAACGATATGACTGCATCTCATTCCAGTCCTCACACCAACGAAAATTCCTAGCACTACCGAGACATTATCCAAGGTCCTCCACACGGCAGTCAAGCATGCAGGCCACTCATCCATGCGATGGTCCTTTCGCTAGTTGTACTGTCTTTCGTGCTGTGTGAGACTTCTTTCTTATTAAGTCACTAGGTGTTAACATACCGACGACGGTTCAAACCCGCGTCCACCCATCCTGATCTAGGTTTTCCGTAATTTCCCAAAATGTCTTAAGGCGGGATAGTTCCTCCGAAACTGCAGGACTGATTTCCTTCTCCATCCATCCCTAATCCGAGCTTGTGCTCCGACTCTAATGGTCTAGTTGTCGAAGAGACATTAAACACTAATCTCTTCTTCCTCGTTTTAACATACAGCAGTTACTTTTCGGATAAGAAAATGGATTCAGCTGCTGCTGTTAACATTTTTTTTTTAACTTACAATATTTCAGCTCCGTAGGAATGAAACTGCCATTACGCATGGAGTCATATTTGACCAGAAATTTCCAACCTTCAAGCTCGGACATTACGTGCTTTGTTAGAATAGTATCTGGTGCAAAATACTGCATATGACAGTATGCAGGTAATATGTTTGTCATATTGCCAAATATATGAATAACTAATAATATCTACCTCATTCCCCTTAAGTAATTAGGTGCGACTAATCGCAGCAACAACACTCAAACGCTGAATCATCTGACGCCAAATAATGAAACGGAAATTAAAAGCTAGTACTTTCGAATTCTATGAACAGTCTCCACGTACCTTTTACTATAGATGTAAGTCTTAAAGTAATTCGATCATTGATTATTTACTGCACTTGACTCAGTTCATTTGCAAATACTGATTCTCGAAGTAATATAAGCCCTTTCTTCTCTGTTCGTCTCTATAAATCAATTTCAGTTATAACGCGGAAAACCATAAGTGGTTACATTTTTTCAGTAAACGTCACTCGTACGATAAAACAATATTCTCTCTTTTTCTGCGCATATAAATATTTGGAATACTTCATGCTTTGCAATATGTCTGTCCTTTGCGCCTCCGTCGTTGATGAAAGTTCTTTCGGCAGTTATAAGAATTATAGCTTGTATAAAGCAACCAGCCACAAGTATGGTATAAAAAGATCATTCAATCAAATCATTGCCAGTTTCGGAATTTTTTTTTAATCCGTCGTCAGATGACTCTTATAAGCTTCCATGCTGAGGCTTCACTTTGTCGGTGGTTGTATTTTCGCTATAATTCTAATACAGACACGTTTCTAATAAAGTCTGTTTTCGACAAGTTAAAATATTTCGGCAAATTTAATACTAATATTAACATGAGTATTTCCGAGTATAGATTTAGCGAACTATTTAGTGTTACAAATGGGACAGTAAGTCTGTTATGCTTTCACTGACGAAAAGGTTATCAAACAATAATATGTAAGCAGATAAAAGTAACATTTGGTACAGCATAAAATTCTTTAATCCCTCTTTATGTTCACAGGTAACCTTATCAGCTTCTATCTTGCTATTGCAGTTTTATAGAGATCAGTGTCATCAAATATTAAAGAACAATATTTAAAGAGAGACATGAACATCAAAAACGAACCAAGAAAAAGAAGTATGGAGCATTGTATCTTCATGGAACAAAATGATAAATCTGAACTTAAGCCGTTGGTTTCTTCTGCATTTACTTTAAACACCGAAACTTCCTCGTAGATTAAAACTATGTGCAAGCCAGGGACTCCAGCCTGCTACCTTTGCCTTTTGCAGGCATGTTTCTACCGGCTGAGTTCTCCATGCAAGACTCCTCATCCGCCGTTACAGCTTTATTGCCACGTACCTGTCCTCCTATCTTTCTAATTCTGCAGGAATTTTCGTGCATACCTTGCGAGACTAGCACTCCTAGAACAAAGGATGCGGTGGAGAAATGCCAGCCGACCGGAGTGGTCGAGCGGTTCTAGGCGCTTCAGTCTGGAACCGCGCGACCGCTATGGTCGCAGGTTCGAATACTGCCTCGGGCATGGATGTGTGTGATGTCCTTAGATTAGTTAGGTTTAAGTAGTTCTAAGTTCTAGCGGACTGATGACCTCAGAAGTTAAGTCCCATAGTGCTCAGAGACATTTCAACCATTTTGGAGAAATGTCCTAGGCACAGCATATGGGATTGTTTTAAGAATTATCTTACGCTCTGCCAGGGAGTATTCGCTGATTTGAAACTTACTATCAGAGTAAACCTTGCATGTTAATGTTATTTTGGGGTTGTGGGGTTTAGTGCCCTACGCTATGTACATACTAGTATGGCTCTAATCATAATTCACATGGATGAGGTGGGAGATTTTTTAAGGGAAAAATATATAAACAGTCGGTAATCTGAGACAATTTGAAATATTTTATGTAAGGGAAACGTGTCCCTCAGTGTTCCAAAATCATATCTATTTTCTAAAAGTTACTGCTACAGTGCACTTGAATGTTATACACGTAACAAAATAGGGGTAAAATGATGTAAATTGCATGTAGCACAGGTCTGCAAAGGAGGAACAGAGGAGTATAATTAAAAGATACACAAATGCCAGTCTAAATTCATTCTTCCTTTAAAATATTGAGTCAGCACACATGTTCTTTCAGTCTGAAGTGCGAGGGGGGAAAAGAAATACAGATGTAATACGAAGTACCTACATTATTTTGATAGAAATGATTTAACTTAAATAAGAGTGACCTGGGAGTATTGAGGCACATGAATTTCTCGCTCTATTGCTCTATGTGGCCCTGTCTCATTGCCATTTTCACATATATAGAGAGACCCATTCTTCAACTTTAAGTAATTTTAGAATAACTGAAACTGAACAGTTTGTGGCTCCTGTGACTAAAGAAATGGAACCAAATGAATAATGTAAATCAGTCCTGCGCGAAATACTTGCAACTCTACTCCTCAACTTTGTTATGTGAACTCGACCAGCTACAACGATACTGCTTTTTTCTCGCTGATGCGATTGAAAGACAGGAATGAAAGAAAATACCAGCGCCATTCTCAAGTATGTTAGTACGCCTGAGCAACCAACAGAGATCAGAGGAAACACATCAAGTAGCGATACGTAAATACGGTAAAGATTTGCGAGATGATGAAAAAGGTGTGAAACAGACTCTGCTTCATAATTTTAAACATCATATATAGTTTTTAACGGGTATAAGTGCAATTTTTTTGTATATGGTATCTTAATACGTGCACACATCAGTGTATTGGCTGTTTTCTTTTTTTTTTTTCTTTTTTCTTTTTTGTGTCGAACAATTTGACTACAGACACGTCACGAACTTTGCGACACGTTTTCTGCATGGTCGTAACTGCATCACTAAGTGGACTACGTCTGTCGGTATATACTAACCAGTTTGCATCCAGGTGTCCACACAACACCTATCCTGCTCTCCAGGGGAAAACAAGCACAGATTTATATTGCGACATGTACTTGGAGTTACTAACCAACCTAAAAAACATACGACTTGTAACAGCCATAATTATTAGTCTCCAGGTGATACAAATACTGATGTAATCTTGTTCAGCACATCACCCTCAGTTACAAATAGAAATATCTGCACTTCTACCCATTACACGCTGTGTAGTGAAAACTAAAACAAAATGATAAACTTCTCGTTCAAATGGCTCTGAGCACTATGGGACTCAACTGCTGTGGTCATAAGTCCCCTAGAACTTAGAACTACTTAAACCAAACTAACCTAAGGACATCACACACATCCACGCCCGAGGCAGGATTCGAACCTGCGACCGTAGCGGTCGTGCGGTTCCAGACTGAAGCGCCTTTAACCGCGCGGCCACTCCGGCCGGCCTATACTTCTGGTGTAATGTTGTCTTAAGCAGCCAACTTCTGACAGTGGCTTGTTATCAACTTGTATACTTGTAAATAGATTGTTGTTACTTCGCTTGACACCCTGAAAAATGTCGGACGTGTAGCAGACATGCCCTGAAGGCGTGCAGAATTAGTTGAATTGGGTGCTGCGCGCTTCCGACGCAGCCAGCGCCGCAGAAGACGTGAGGACGATGTCCCGAAACGAAATGAAACGAAACGGAGCAGAGCGGACGGAGCACGCCCCTGCCATTGTTCTCGCATCCTGTCACCCGGCTCGCCTAACAAAGCCAATCAGAGCCAGCAACAGCCAGGGAGAGGGCGTCTCGGGACAATGTCCAGCCAGAGGCGGACATCACTCGCCCGTGTCAACGAATCTCTGGGAACGGCGAAACGATCACAAAGTTTCATCATTATTTGTCGTCTCACGTCCGTGCGGAGGAAACTTGAAAATACGGCAGCGGTGCCTGACTAATAGCGACGTAACTATGGAATTCTTTTTTGCAGCAGGATAGCGTATCTGTATGAGAGAAATTCATTCATATAACCCTTATGCAGGTCTGCCAAGACAAATTGTAAAAATACATTGACTGTCAGAATATTTTTGTTATGTGAACTTTTCCTTGCACGTGCTCACATGTATTGTTAACACAAACCAATAAGTCTCGCACACGGTTGCTTGTTGCGAAGTCCGTGCGCAGTTGCCTATACCAACTATGTTAATTACTGGCGCTACCGTTGGGCAAATATAAAGAAAATGGAATAGGAATTTTGTTCGTAAATTGCATTTCAATCTTGCAGGAAACATTTCCTTATATAATGTAATCTCTTTTGATCTAGTCGAATAACAACCAGCAACTGTAGCAACCTCTTTGCTTAGACAGTGTGGCAATTTAACCTCTTTTAGAGTCCTTTTTGAGAATGCAAACATGGTCCAAATAGGCTGTATCATTTTTATTATCTGTGGGATCGGCCAATTTCAATATTGGATCAGTTTCTAGCAAGTGTCTTAAGTTTCCAGCTTCATTACATTGTAATTAATTACATTCAACTTTAAGACCCGAATAGTGTCTTCAAGTTGTTTTTCTGGGCATTAAAATTATACACTTTGCGTATCTTGAAGGTACCTTGGTTTTATTATCACCAGTTACGGGATAAGTTCTTGCTTTTCTGATCACACACGTCTTTCAACAAGTACCCGTTAACGGGGGTATCCCACTTGCGTCTTCGCATTTGGGTACAATACTGTACTGTATCAATAGTAGCTAACGAATTCTTTCAGACGTGTTCGGTTTATTTCGTAAAGTATGTCAGGACTGGGCAATTCATTGTTCCAATTTTTCATACTAACGGGAGTGCTGTACACGTCACTTTCGCGATGCCCCAATAAAAAAATCAAGAAGATTCAAATGGTTCAAATGACTCTAAGCAATATGGAACATCTGAAGTCATCAGTCCCCTAGACTTCTAACTACTTAAACCTAACTAACATAAGGACATCACACACATCCATGCCCGAGGCACGATTCGAACCTGCGACCGTAGCGGCAGCGCGGTTTCGGGCTGAAGCGCTTAGAACCGCTCGGCCACAGCGGCCGGCAAGAAGATCTTGGTGTCGAGGTACAAAACCTGCTCTGTTTTGGACCACTTTGTAGCCTCAGATAGAATCTTACATCAAAAATATAATATGCTGGTGTTCCGTTACATATATAACATCACCACTTATGCGCAAGGGAAAGATTCTCTAGCATTCCTGGAAGACCCATCCGTAGAAACCGAAGATACTATCCTCCATAGGAACAATGAACTGTACGTGAAAACGCTGAGCCCTCCACGACTACTCAAAGAATAGTTCACTCTTTCGAGCACAGTACTGCATTACCCAATAATACAGGCGCATCAGGACTAGGCCGATGAGCACAATTTCTGTAATCAACCAACTTAAGCTAGAGCGTATTATGGATCTCAAGAACTAGACCCGAAGAATGGCCTAATCTCTTGTACATTAGCTGTTGCCTGTATCGTCCTAACTCCCAACAGCCGTACCCAGATTCATGCACCGAGCGCCGTTCCTAAACTCCAGAGTGCCAGTTACGGCCATCAATGACAACCTGGTTGAAACTAGGCTTCGATATAACCGCACAATCCCACTCGCCATGTTTCCTCTCATGTCCCATCACCACACAGCGCGCCTCCTATGATTTAGCAAATAATGGAAGTAGAAGGGAGAAATACGCAATTATTTGATGATGAGGGTAGGTTAATGTTAACTGCAGCGTCGGCAAGGAAAGCGGTAGCTATTACACTGTATTCTTATCAAGCAGCCTGGCATCATTGTATATCGAACCATCATCTTCAATGGGTGTACAACTCCAGATATTGTTGCGGGAATACTGAATACTCTGCAGGAAGCTTCGTGAACGGTTTCTAAACCTTTTTTTTTTTTTTTTTTTTTTTTTTTGCCATTGGTAGAGCGTCACGAGAATGTGATCTACCACGATAATGCCACTTATCTCATTAACGTGGAATCGTACCGAGCGAAGTTCCTAAGGCAGTGGTAAGGTAGTGGAATAGTATTCAGGGGGGCGGCGATTCAGTTGCCCGTCCGGCCATGTAGATTTGTGTTTTCGTAGTTACCCAAAATCGTTCAATGCAAATGCCGGGAAAGTTTTGTTGGAAACTTTCTCATCTTTTCCCAGTCCGAGCTTCTGCTTCAATGATCTCCCCCCCCCCCCCCCGCCCCCTCTCCCCCGATGGTACAGTAACCCAATCTTCTTTCTTCCTTCCGCAGAGTACACAGACCATTCCAGCTTCTATGATTATTGTGAGCTTCTGTAGAACTGCAGAAAAAGAGTTCTAAGATGTTAGGCTCCGCGATTTTAAATTTCTTCTACTCGATCATCGTTTCGGCGCATTTGCTGCGACCTCTTCAGAATCTTGTGGTATTTGCAGTTAGAAGTACACTGATCCGTAAGCTACGAAATTAGCAGAGGCATTTCGAGAAGTTAAGAATGGACAAGAAAGGGGAAAGAAATCGACAGGGTCCTTTTCAAATAAGCCATCCCCGGATTAGCTTCAAGCTGTTTAGGAAACCTACAGAAAAACGTAATGTGAATGACTGGTTGGTATTTATACGCCGGTCCTTCCGAATGTGAGTCCACTATTTCAACCACTACGTCATCTCAATTAGAAAATAAAGGAAGACTAGTGCGGCAAAGCTGCCAGCGAGTCGAAACCTGCAAAAGAAAAACAGTGCAAATAGCATCGTCAATAACGACGACAGTCCGGTCTGCGGTGCAGTCCTGATGGTTGAGGTTGCGTAATTCATCCAGGAGGCGATTAAAATCAAATTGTCTGGAGACCTCCCCACACTCGTCACTGGGTAACACTAATCACTGTAACAAATGGTTCAAATGGCTCTGAGCACTATGGGACTCAACTTCTGAGGTCATTAGTCCCCTAGAACTTAGAACTAGCTAAACCTAACTAACCTAAGGACATCACACACATCCATGCCCGAGGCAGGATTCGAACCTGCGACCGTAGCGGTCTCGCGGTTCCAGACTGCAGCGCCTAGAACCGCACTGCAACAGGAAAACCCAAGGATATCGCATGTATTCACTGCAGGAAACATTGGGCGAGAGATGATGACGATGTCGCATTTATGGTTCTCAACAGCATGATCATTAGTGCCCCTAAATATCAGATCGTATATCTCTTGGTCTGAACGGTGCCTATTCTCAAAAGCGAAATTTCTGCGCCGATTCCCTAGAAACACATGTTAGTAACTTTCTTCAGAATGCCTTGCAATGTGCCGGCCGCTGTGATTCGAATTCTGCCTTGGGCATGCATGTGTGAGATGTCTTCAGGTTAGTAAGGTTAAGTAGTTCTAAGTTCTAGGGGACTGATGACCTCAGATGTTAAGTCACATAGTGCTCAGAGCTATTTGAGCCATTTGAACCTTGCGATGTCGGCACAAATATGTGATTCGTCACTGATAAAACTAGTTTATCAATTTTCTTGACAAGTATTAAAATCCACCAAGCGTTCGGGAAAAACGTCCCAGTGAAACAGTAAACTGTGATACTTTATACAAGGTGTAAACAAAAAAAAAAAAAAGTGTCGAATATTTTGAGAGGCGGTAGAACCCATCAAAACAAGAAAGAACAACCCAATAAAAATAGGTTCAAATGGTTCAAATAGCTCTAATCATTATGGGACTTAACATACAAGGTCATCAGTCCCCTAATAGATATGGGCTCAAAATGCATACTTAAGAGCTGTGAGCACTTGTTCAGTAGAAGACAAATATTTCACAGTAGCGAAGATGAAATAGCGCGCTTAAGGCAGTCACTTTAGAGCCCATGTTTATTGAGTTGTTGTTACCACTTCTCAAAACATTCGACATTTTTTAACACCCTGTATACTAGGAAAATCGTTGATTTGGTTGTATTAATCGTCATTCAATCAAACGTCTGTCAAATTTGTAATTCTCGCAATGCTCTAAATCGTTTCTGCATACCCAACTCTTACTTCTTACTTTTCGATTCTCATACGAACTGAAAACATGTTCCCACCAGTTAGCTACAGTTAAAAATAGAAAAATATATGCTTTATTTCGGACCAAATTAATTTTTTCTACGCAGAAGTCTACATTTTTTCGAAACTCTTACTCCGTTCACAAGGGATTTGGGAACCTCACTCAATTTTTCAAACCGCCAAGAAAAATTTCGTCAATTTCACGTCGTACAGGGTGCAACAACGTAACTTGCCGATTTGAATGGACCGCTGTGGTGCTGTGAAGGGAGGCATGATAGCACAAGGGTGAAGATGGTGTCATTCGAGGACCTAAGTCGGCAAGTTTGCTTTCCATCTGCTTCACAAGCGGACGGTATGAACTTCCCATCATCGACTTGATTCATACTGACAGGATGTGTAGGGCATGACAAGGACTTTAACGAATGTAAACAGGAAGACATTTTTGAGTCTGAAAATTTTAGGACTGCTTATATATTTTGTATGGTAGTGAATATTCAGGCAGTCCACAGCCGAGTAAGTAAGAGCGAAATTTCATAGTCGTGAGGTCTCTGGATCTAATCTCACTGCTGGTACTTTTTTCCCATTCCCATTCTTTTGTTATTTACATAGTAATACTCGTCCTAAAAAGAGGAGAAAAGATTTTTTCGCAGGGAGACTGGAAATAAAAAAAAAGACTCACGAGAACTTTTAATCAAATCAGTATAGTTATTCAATTTGTATTATTGTATCTACGTTTGAAAAGTATTATGTTTCCTATGTAGCATTGCAGGAATCAAGATTTATACTGACCGTAGAAATATGGAAAACAATAATTATTGCGACATGCAGCCCATGTAATGAATGCCGAATTTATGCACGTGCAAGTTTTTTTCGATGTGTCTGTTGCAAAACGAACTTGGGTTACGTTCATAAACCGTTCTCTGTCATCACACAATTTAGCGGAGTACCACGCAGATCGAAGCATATCGGAGAATGTAAGGCAATATTGATGCAGACGACTGATGATGTGCGATTGATAGAATTTTTCTGCAGTCTTCAATAGAAGCTATGCCTCTATTCTGTACGATGACGCACGCGCAATTTTGTAATCGTTTTATAATGTTCCTCGTTTGCATGTAAAAATAAACTTCGCAAGGTTGCACCAGTGAAGTACATTTGGGAGGAATTATTTTGGCACAATAACGCGGGATTGGAAAAAAAGTACTGGTAACCAGGTTCGATCCATGGACCTCGTGGTTATGAATCAAACCACTCACTAGCTTATCTGCGGATTCTTTGAATGCAAGCGACCATAGAAAGTATATAAGTGGGTCTGACCTTTTCGGTCTCGATTTTCTCGAGAACGCTTGACACCTGCGACTTCGCTGATATCCTAGTCGTGCCACATACACCCTGTCAATATGAATAACATCTCTGAGGGGAAATTTGTATGGTCCATTTGTCACTATCGACAAGCAGCAGCGTGCCTTTTGTTTTAGAGGTCTACTTTTCTAAATGCCGGTTGATTTTAGCCGTGCAGCGTGTATTTCGTGCTGACTTATAATCCTAACCGTGGTTATTTACCTGACCGGCAGTCGTTTCGTCAGTCGTTTGCATGTGTATAGGAGAAGAAGTCGTTTACCACGTCCCGTGAAGTCACCACACAACATCGAGCGATAAAATTTCTGCGACCTTCTCGGCGCTGCAAATGAAAGGATGCAACTGCACTTCGACTTTCTGCCCGTTCTGCTAGGCAATTTTTTCATTTTGACCTCTATTTCTAAAAATAGGCTATGGTTCAAGAATTCAGCGAATGCCATCTTGCTCGTCAAAATACCTGTGAATAGCTGCCTGAGAAGTTGCCTCAATCAGTGCTGGCGTTCCTTAGTGATAAGGCACACAGTTATCCGTCAAGGCTCGTGAGTAAACAAATCAAGCGCAACTGAAGTGCTAACATTGCCAGGTCACCTTCTTAATGACCACCTACAGTCAGCTGACAATAATTTTTTAGCTTTTTTATGGTGCATTTTGTGTTTGGTTGAGTAAATGGAAAAGATTGCAGGTTACTAAGTCTGTTGGTTTATTAAAAGAAATATTCATATAAGACATAAAAAAACCAGCGGAACAGGCTTAGGAGGCTAAACAGTAATGAACAGCCGCTGTGTCATCCTCAGTCCTTCGGCGTCACCGGATGCGGATAAGGAGAGGCATGTGGTCAGCACACCTGTTTTCGTGACATGTGCCGCTACTTCCCAGTCAAATAGCTCCTCAGTTGACCTCACAAGGGCTGAGTGCATCCCGCCTTACAACTGCACTCTGTAGCTAGCCAACCCCGACAGCGCTTAATTTCGATGACCTTATGGGAGGCGGTGTTACCACTGTGGCAAGGCCATTGGCGTACGCAAGACATACAGGCACATATAGTAGAGAACCACCATGCAGTTATCCTCAATCAGATAACTTACCCCACTTGGAATCGTCATATTGTGTGTATGGTGAATATATAGTTTGAGTCCAACACTTAACAGGTATTTCATATGACAGTTGTTTGAGGTATTAATTTGAAGCTTTATTGCCATATACTCTCACGGACGGCAGATATAATAGGTTCCGTCTCAAACGCCATAATACTAAATAAGGGACCTAGGTCTCAGCCCAGGCACTTGATTTTCGTCATTACTATTTGCTTAAATGCCCCCATTTACAGTAGTTGCCGACGCGCAGCATGAATTACAGACATCCTCTAAGCGCTACATGACATATTCAAATGTTCAAATGTGTGTGAATTTCTAAGGGACCAAACTGCTGAGGTCATCGGTCCCTAGAATTACACCCTGCTTAAACTAAATTTTACTAAGAACAATACACGCACACACACACACACACACACACACACACACACACACACACACACACACACACACACACACACACATGCCCGAGGGAGGACTCGAACGTCAGGCGATAGGGGCCGCGCAATCAGTGACATGGCGCCTCTAATCGCGCGGCCATGACGTATTCACATAAGCGCTATTACGACCCATTCATACCTTTAAGTTTACTGTAGACGTCTACATTTCTTTATATAGTGTATATCATTTCGATTGACTCTGTAAGAGACATCTCCCGCCCAGTAAGTCTTGCACCAGAATTAGACGCTTTTGAAGTAAGTTCAGCCTCGCGTTGTTTTTGCATACGTTTCCCCACCCCGCACCCCTTCATGGGTGATACTTTGCGGGAGCCATCTAGATCTGGCCGGTTTAACATTCGCGCATTCACCAATGATATTTTCTTTTTACGTTTCGTTGCTTTGTAAATTAAAGATATTGGTTATTTTTTAAACTTTTAATTATCGCGGTTGTTTTCTCACTGTAAAGGAGCACATAGTACGAAATTACTAGAGATTGGCATAAGCCAAGTATAATTTTATATGTGTGGTCAGGTGACATTCCTAATTGATGCATCGGGCACTTTTAAAAATCCACCTTTATTTCTGGTTCAACGGTCATTTTTGCTTGTAACCGCAGCATGTGATTATTTAGTTTGTGCAACATACGCCATCCAGCGGCAAGATAGATAACTTCGCAGCGGGTCCGCTGCCTCTATATTAAGGCACGTTAAACATATTCGTAATTGCAGATCAACTGTAGAATGGAAATACAGTGAAAACTTATGCGAGACCGGGACTCGAACCCATATTTCCCGTTTATCGCGAGCGGTCACCTTACCATTTGGCTATCCGGTGACTCAATGGCTCATCCGAACTTCCATATGTCGTCAACCATGCGACTATAACTTTTACTCGTGCATCCATTATGTATAATTCCGGTACAGTGAGACATTTTACTTCAACGTCGCTTGCCTTGTGTCGGCGGGTAAATACGATATTGCATGCATACATGTCCAAAGGAACTCTGCATCATAAGTCAGAATAACACAGGCACTGCCATATCATATCTATATTACTCCGCAGGCAGAGCAGTGCTGTGCGGAAAGCTTGGAAGAGTCATGGTCGCCCCCGATACGCATGAATGATACGAATATATTATCAACTGTATGCATTTTAGCAACTGTGTGCATTTTAGAAAGTGTGTTTTTATCAGATACGTATACGTGTGGAGTGCCTTTTATACTTTGAATTCATGTAGTGTAACATGGCAGTTTTGTAAAAAGTTCCATAAGGCACGTGAAATTTTGTGTATTATACAGTAAGTGAAGCTACTAGTTGTAGTCTCTCTCTCCCTCTCCCACATTATCTTCATGTTTTTTGCCAATAGATCAGATGATGGTAGCATAAGACTGTTGAACCAGTGATCTTGGAACAATAAAAGTGTCTGCACTTCGATCACAGCGAAGGAAATGTTTTCTAGAGTAGGGGTAGATGATTTTTACTCTTTTTTTGAACGCAAGTCCCAGCGATTTGCCAACAATAGGAATGAGAATATATATATATATATATATATATATATATATATATATATATATATATATATTTTGCTTAACTTGATGTTGGGGATGTGAAGTTTCAGCAGGATGGGTCCACAGCAGACATAGCGCAAACTGCAGTGAGTGAATTGCGGGAAAATTCCCCGGGCACGTGACCTCCTTGAGGGCGTAATCTTCCGATAACGGCGCATTTGCCCAGTTCACTCCTTGCTAAGTTATTTTATGAGGATATTGTTTACACCTCTCGTAAGACGACCCTTGCACACGTGAATGATGATATCCGCCAAGCAATAGTCCACATGCCAATCGCTATGCCCGAAAGATAACTTTAGAATTCGAGTATATCAGTATAATGAAAAAGGTGTCATTTGCCAGATATCATTTTTTTAAATGCGTAATTTTAAATTATTAATTATTTATAAAGACAAAGTAAGGGAATTAAATAGATCAATATAATTTTGTTTAGTTTTATTGACTTCTGAAACCATCACATTTCGCTGTCGCATTCTGCATGTTAAAGGTGGTACGTACGGTAGTGGAAATCAGTATAAACGCATGAATATTTGCAGGACAATTAATATCGTCGGTTTGAATGGTTGTGCATAATGTATATGCAACAGTATAAATCCAGTAGATCAACGTCCGCATCCGGTACCTGAGTGGACGCCGGCACGGTAGCTCACCGTGTTCGGTCAGAGAGCTGGTTGGCCTCTGTAATACAAAAACTGAGTGGAAGGATCAACAAACGAACTTAACGGATGTCATGTGACGTCCGCAACGACCAAAGACAACGATCAACAACGAACAAAAATGAGGGTTTAGCTACCCTCCGTAATAAAAAAAACTGAGTGAATGGATCAACGAACAACCTGAACAAGTGTCATCGCCGAAGTGGCGTCAAATCGAAAGACTTGCACCCGGCGAACGGTCTACCCGACGGGAGGCCCTAGTCACACGACATTTACATTTTGCTAGATCGACAAATGCAGTCAAATGGTATCGCATTTGATTTCAGTAGTACACTATATAACAAGACAGCAGCAATTCGTGTGGTGGAGAGTGCAACCCGGTATAAATGCAGTCGGTTGTGTGAGGTGTGAGTGAGTGCATACGTGTCTTTACCGCAGACAGAAAACAGACAATATTAGTGACAGTGTGTGCTGCGTGCATAAACCACGATTATGACAATACCACGTGGAAATCAGTTACCATGTGATTAAAAAGCAAAAATCGATGTGTTGAAGAAAATGAGATTCTCTAATAGTCAAATTACCAAGAAGTTGAACTGTTAAAGTACAGTGATTGATAATTTCGTTAGATTGGGTGCACGGTACAGACAGAACAGAAAATATGGGCAAAGCAGAAAATTATCGGAGGCGTAGAAAGGGTTACTTTCGCGCAAAGTAAGGATCACAGAGCATCATTCTCCTCAACTCGTTGCTGGTTCACAGTTGCCAGTAACTGCAAGACATGTACGACAAATTTTGTCACCTGACAAACATCTTAATTCAAGAATCGACCGCAGAAACCCATTTTAACACCCAAACATAAACAGGCTAGAATGAAGTTTGCTGAAAAACGTATGTCATGGGTTTAAGACTGGAATAAAGTGATCTGCAGAGATGAAAAGAAGTTTAATTTACATGGGTTGGTTGGGTTGTTTGGGGAAGGAGACCAGGTCATCGGTCTCATCGGATTAGGGAAGGATGGGGAAGGAAGTCGGCCGTGCCGTTTCACAGGAACCATCCCGGCATTTGCCTGGAGTAATTTAGGGCAATCACGGAAAACCTAAATCAGGGTGGCCGGACGCGTGATTGAACCGTCGTCCTCCCGAATGCGAGTCCAGTGTCTAACCACTGCGCCACGTCGCTCGGTTAATTTATATGGGAAGGTATTATTGACATGATCTGAGAACAGAGCAGTAGGTAAAAGTGAGGAGAAATTTTGGTGGTGGAGGCGATATTATTTTGGCGCTGAAGGTAATTCACGCATTGTTTGGCTGAACAACAGAACGAACTCTAACATGTACAGTGAGTTACTAGAGAATGGTTAGAATGTATGAAGATATAGGGGACATGCATCTGTGTGTGGTTCAGCTAGAACCAAAAAGTGGTTTGAAGGCGAAGATGTCGATGTCTTGCCCTGACCTGTAATAGCCTGCATTTGAACCCCGTGGCCGGCCGGGGTGGCTGAGCGGTTCTAGGCCTACAGTCTGGAACCACGCGACCGCTACGGTCGCAGGTTCGAATCCTGCCTCGGGCATGGATGTTTGTGATGTCCTTAGGTTAGTTAGGTTTAAGTAGTTCTAGGGGACTGATGACCTCAGAAGTTAAGTCCCACAGTGCTCAGAGCCATTTGAACCATTCTGAACCCCGCGGAGATCCTTTGGGGAAGACTTGAAGGGTGTGTTTATGGCAGTGGAAGGCAATTTGAGGCCGTATGCGTGATGAAAAGAGCGATACGAGAAGTAGGTAATTAGGAAGAGCAGAGGTTGGACGAAGTACTAGCAATGCAATAACGCAACAGGAAAGTAAGTGCCTTTATTTCAATTTCGATCCTGGAAATGCAAACACCTAATTTTGTTGCTAGTGTTGTGAAAGAAACAATGTAATTCCGTCATCATTGCTTATATCATACGTATTGTTGTGTACATAGTTCCGCGTAGTCAGCGCGTACACAACTTTCCCAATAGAGCACGCCCCGCTAAGCACATCAGCGCAGGCGCAGCGCTCGTCCGTCTCCGCACTACGAGATGGGGACTGTCTTAGAGACGGACCAAATTCTGCTTCCGCCGATCCGCGTATTAATATGTAATGCAGCCAATGAGATTGCTGCTAACGTAGAACCTTTTCTCCTCGCGGATCACACTCGCGCAGTGATACCTGAACGCGCGAGGTATTATAACGAGTGTACAGACCTCCGATTGGTCAGTCTGCATTTGTCTGCAACAGTCTGTACGAGTCTATAGTCAAGTTTCAGTCTGCGCCCAATAAAATTACCATATTCCTGCATATAGCCATGAAGATAAACGTACCAAGACCAAAGGAACTTCAGATTGTCAATTGTAAAGAGCATCCAGAATCAAGTTAAGTAATTTTTATGCTTGTTATTATTTTAATAAACGTGTGTGAAAATTAATCAAGTTTAAAGTTGGTCACCGTCAATCTGCTACTCTAAGCGTGCAAGTGGCATTTCTATCGTCTGACCTAACGGCAGAATATAAACACGCCACTATAAGACCACGAGACATATTGCTGACACTCGCCTACTTCGCTAGAGCGACAAGCCAAATAATCTGATGGTGTGTGTACCGAAGGTCTTACAGTACGCACACCACACGTATCAACTACTTTCATGGTGAATTCGTGGAACCCTGCCTTTGTTTTGATTTCCATTATTGTAGGACGAACCGCTGTCAGCACGGGACGCGAAGACTGAGCGTGGGTGCGCGAGTGAGATGTGGCCCTGCACGCGCGAGAGGAAACATTTTTTTATCGTTTTTGTGCCGGGAAGAACGGCGGAGGCAGCTCGCCAGCCTTCCGTCACGACGGCCACCACTCAGGAATATGCGCGACGAGGCCCGGCGCGCATGCGTCGAAATCACAGCCGTGCCTGCCTATCGACCTGCCGTGGCGCGCAGGCGCCTGGCAAGGCCGCCCGCCATTGGTCCGGAGCACAATATCGCAGGGGGCAGCAAAAAGAGGCCAAAAAGAATGAGATAAAAAGAAATAAAATAAGAATAAAATAAAAATGCGTCCGGTGGAGAGCAGGCGAGCCGAGCTGCCGCGCCCGCTTCGCTTTCCCCTTTCCCCGTTCGCTTTTCGCCTCCCCCGGCGCTCCGCGTCAGATTAACACATGATATACACCCGCTGTCGATAGCAATTATTTCATTGGAACAAGTCATTCGGCCGGCAACGCCGAACGCCCACTCTGCCCACCCCCCCCCCCCCCCCACCTCCCACCATCAGGCCTACCCCGCTCCGTCCACAAAACTCCGCCGGTCTTAACTTACCCGGTTTCCAATTAAGAATTGAAATGATATCTATTTATCACTAAATGGTGGCCGAGTTGCGGCAAAAACTTATATCAAACTTCCATCCCGCATTAGGGCGGAAACGGGCTTTTAAAAATAGAAATGGAGGAAAGAAAGACAGAGAGAAATTAAGGGACGGAAACGAGCACAGAGGCAACACAGAAAGCGTCCGCAGTACTTAAATGAAACTTCTGGTTCCGTATCCACATTGCACTGACGTCCTTCTTAGGAAACTAGTCTTCACGAGAAACTTGTGCAATGGCAGGATATCCCGAGAAGAAGTGAGAAAAGATTTCTCGCACAGTACTTTTAGATTGGAAAGTGGGATGGATGGTGGGGGAAGAGACTTTCCTTAATGGTACCAGTTTTGAGATTTTGTTTATTATATCTTAAACAGTCACCAAAGCATGTAAAGAATATCATCCTCAACTGTAAAATATTGTTCTCAGTTTCTGATTTAAGAAATTGAAATTTTTAGGAAAAAAACACATTGCATAGTGAGCAGTAACCTTTGTGAGGTAATCGACTTAAAGTGGCGGTTGCATGCAATTTCTTTCGCAATGTTGCTTCGGTTACTGCTTGAGTGAGACCTGCAATCTCTGACAGCTGCAATTCCTGTCGACTTTGAAACTGAATTTCACTGAATCACTCCTCATATCTACATCTACATCTAAGTGATTACTCTGCTATTCACAATTAAGTGCCCGGCAGAGGGTTCATTCTCGAACGGCACGCGGGAAAAATGAGCACTTAAATTTTTCTGTGCGAGCCCTGATTTCTCTTATTTTATCGTGATGATCATTTCTCCCTATATAGGTGGGTGGCAACAGAATGCTTTCGCAACCGTAGGAGAAAACTGGTGATTGAAATTTCATGAGAAGATACCGTCGCAACCAAAAACGTATTTGTTTTAATGATTGCCACTCCAATTCATGTATCATGTCTGTGACACTATCTCCCCCATTTCGCGATAATACAAAACGAGCTGCCCTTCTTTGTACTTCTTCGATTTCGTCTGTCAGTCCCACCAGATGCGGACCCCACACCGCACAGCAATACTCCAGAATAGGGCTGACAAGCGTGGTGTAAGCAGTCTCTTTAGTAGACCTGTTGCACCTTCTAAGTGCTCTGGCAATGAATGGCAGTCTTTGGTTTGCTCTACCCACAATATTATCAATGTGATCGTTCCAATTTAGGTTATTTGTAATTGTAATCCCTAAGTATTTAGCTGAATTTACAGCCTTCAGATTTGTGTGACTTATCGCGTAATCGAAATTTAGCTGATTTCTTTTAGTACTCATGTGAATAACTTCACACTTTTCTTTATTCAGGGTCAATTCCCACTTTTCGCACTGTACAGATATTTTATCTAAATCATTTTGGTCCCGGCGGAGGTTCGAGTCCTCCCTCGGGCGTGGGTGTGTGTGTTTGTCCTTAGGATAATTTAGGTTAAGTAGTGTGTAAGCTTAGGGACTGATGACCTTATCAGTTAAGTCCCATAAGGTTTCACACACATTTGAACATTTTTTAAATCATTTTCCAAGTCGTTTTGATCATCTGATGTCTTTACAAGACGGTAAACGACTGCATCATCTGCAAACAATCTAAGACGGCTACTCAGATTGTCTCCTATGTCGTTAATATAGATCAGGAACAATGCAGAGCCTATAACACTTTCTTGGGGAACGTCGGATATTATTTCTGTTTTACTCGATGACTTTCCGTCTATTACTGCGAACTGTCACGTTTCTGACAGGAATTCACAAATCCAGTCGCACAACTAAGGCGATATACAACAACTCCGCCAGTACTCTGCATGTACCACACATGATGACTACGTGCAACAGATGCCACATCTATCGGGTGGTCACATTAATGTTACTATAGAGTGTGTTTCTATCGGTGGCGCAGAACCGCTTCGAGGATGGCGAACACTAAACGCTGGTGACGCTGAAGGCTCTGTTGGTAGTTTATCTATTCGGATACTCGCCATGGGAACAGCATACAGCGTACAAAAGCAAATGTTTACATTAGAAGATTAAGGCTTCAGGTTATCAGATTGTTCACCAGTTTCTGGTTTAAGATCCCAGCTGTCAGCCATGTGTGTTACACTTCAAGTAGCTATCTGCTCTTTGGATAGAGACTTCACTATCGACATTTTATTATGTGCTCTCAGAAAGGAGAGAGCTGTATGGTGGTAAATTATTTCACTTCTTGACTTCCTTTCTGTTCTATAGCTCTATACTATAGCTACTGCTCTTCCTTTCAGAACTAATGATTCCAATCTAAACCATGTAGGTGCACGTCCTCTTGATCTGCAGTAATCTATGTGTAACGTGTGTTGTGAATGACGTTTTTCTCCAAATGGCGGGGCTGTTAAACATTGGATGTCATTTTAGGACCACACATTCCTTCGCATATGAAACAAGCAAACAGCCCAAGCTTCACAAACATAATTAACGTTCAGAGGCTAACGTTAGGTATCATAAATTTCATACAACTTAAACAGTTTAAGCAGTGCACACCAGGCAAGTTATCAGGAGGTACGAATATTCTCTTTTCCACACTTAACTGGAGTTTGGAGAGACGTGGAGTGGAATGAAGCGTATGCGAGCTACCGCACTGCCTGGCCCACCCGACTGTGGCGCCAATTTGGCACAAGGTGAAGCTATTGCATTCCGCCCAACTCCAGTGCCAGCTCGGCACAAGCAACAGTTCCTGCCGAGATATTCCTGCATATCTCTTCACACCCCTTAGACAATAAATCTATACCAAAAAAAAATACTTTCTTATCAGCTTAATATATGACACTTCCTGCAACGCAGGTCGCTTAAGAAGTCAGCAGTAGCTTATGTCAGCCTCCCAGTAGCTACGTCAGGGTGGTCTTGTGCCTATGTCCTTGTCCCCAAAACACTTCCTCGTTAATCCTTCGACCTTTTAGTGAAAATTATATCAAAATTACTGTAGTAGGTCCTGAGATTAGCCTGAATATACAGACAGAAACTGTGGCAATGGATGTTTGCCCTGAAGAAACAAAGAAACTGCCTAATATCGTGTAGGGTGCCCGTGAGCACGCGGAAGTGCCGCAACACGACATGGTATGGACTCGACTAATTTCTGAAGTAGTGCTGGAGGGAAATGACACCATGAATCCTGCAGGGCTGTCCATAAATCCATAAGAGTGTGAGGGAGTGGAGATCTCATCTGAACAGCACTCTGCGAGGCATCCCAGATATACTAAATAATGTTCATATCTGGGGAGTTTGGTGGCCAGCGGAAGTGTTTAAACTCAGAAGAGTCTTCTGGAGCCACTCTGTACCATTTCTGGTCGTGTGGGGTGTCGCAGTATCCTGCTATAATTGCCTTAGTCCATCGGAATGCACAATGGACAAGAATGGATGCAGTGATCAGAAAGGATGCTTGCGTATGTGTCACCTGTCAGGGTTGTATCTAGACGTTTCAAGGGTCCTATATCACGCCAACTGCACACACCCCAAACAATTAAAAAGCCTCCACCGGCTTGAACCTCCAGCGGCTTGAACAGTGCCCTGCTGATATGGTCTATGGATTCATGAGGTTGTCTCCATACCCGTACACGTCCACCCACTCGATACCATCTGAAACGAGACTCGTCCGACCAGGCAACATGTTTGCAGTCATCAACAGTTAAATGTCGGTGTTGACCGGCCCAGGCGAAGCATAAAGCATTTTGTCGTGCAGTCGTCAAGGGTACACGATCGGGCCTTCGGCCCTGAAAGCCCATATCGATGATGTTCCGTTGGATGGCTCGCATGCTGAAACTTGTTATGGCTCAGCACTGAAATCTGCAGCAATTTGTGGAAGGGTTGCACTTTTGTCACGTTGAACGAATTTCTTCAGTCGTCCTTGTATCTTTTTCCGGCTGCAGCGACATCGGAGATTTGATGTTTTACCGGATTCCTGATACTCTTGGTATACTGGAGAAATTGTCGTACGGGAAAATCCCCACTTCATCGCTACCTCAGAGATGCTGTGTCGCATCGCTCGTGCGCCGACTATAGCACCATGTTCAAACTTACCTAAATCTTTATAACCTGCCATTGTAGCAGCAGTAATCGATCTAACAAATGCGCCAGACACTTGTCTTATGTAGGCGTTGCCGACCGCAGCGCCGCATATTCTGCCTGTTTACATCCCTCTGCATTTGAATACGGGTTAGGTTAGGTTAGGTTAGGTTACGGCCTATACCAGTTTCTTTGGCGCTTCAGCGTATTTACATACGTATAGATAGAAGATAGAAAGAAAGAAGATAAAAGTTCTCGGCGCATTTCTCATTCTTATTTCCACAACCTCTTATGGTGATTGTATCAAAGTAATTCAAAATTAATTCGCTGGATTTGAATTCCGTGACATCAGCTGTACCAAGTATAAGCTACTATCCGCTTGTAACAAATGAGAATTTGTGTAGGTCCGGGACATGGACCCGGGCACCTTACACATCGCCTGCGGTCATTTTGACAACTTCGGCTATCCGTGCTCGCTACCCCGGACCGACACAGCTTCCATATGTCACACTGTACTCATCCTTATGTCGTAATCCACCAAATTCATCACCTAATGTCGCAGCATTACTTGGATTCCCGCAACAAGGGGAATGAGACAAACGAGGAATCGAGACCAGTGTTGTTATCGTCGTGTGCTCGCCGAGGCTTGTAATACTTCCACGCACATCTGAAAGAACAGACACTGTCGACGATACACAGGTGTACGAAATAACTCGAAATTAATAATCTGAACGAGAATTCCCTGATGACAGCTGTATAGATGTATATCTACTACCCAATAGTGGCATATAAAATTTATGCCGTCCTGGAGTGGACCTGTGCCTAACACAGCTGCTGTCAAAGAGTTCACATTTAGCGATTTCATTTTGAATTATTTCGTGCAACTGTGGATCGTTATTTCAGACATGCATGTAAGTGAATCCCAGTAGTTTGAGATGTTGACTAGTATCCGCATCTGCTGAAAAAAGATCTTGGGCTTACTCGTAAGGCCGCTTATTCGTAAGGCCGTGTTCGACAACAGCAGATTCTTCTAGATTTCTCTTCTGATGTTCGTTACATCACTCGGAACGGTTCGAATAGTAACTCCTGCCACATTCACACAGAACTGTAAACACCCTGAATCTTTCATGGGGCGCAACCTCTCATTTATTTTCTTAGGTGGGCGAATGACGATCTTAATCCCCTGCTTCTGAAGATCGTCGAACGTTACCTGACGTTTCTCCAGAGAACGGAAGCAACAGCATGTGCTGATAATGTGTCAATCGACGTGTAGGTTTGCGTTTTCTGGAGAGAGCTAACTTGATTTTATCTGCCAGTTAGACATTTTCTCTTGATACAAAGGCTAGATGGACTTCTTCAGGGCCGAATTTATTTGATTGCGCTATTTATAAGACATTCTGTTCTTTTGCTGGCGGATGTTGTCGAAAGGTCGAATTGTTAAAGAGATTAAAGGCGAGAGGCGCACCAGAAACATAACTGGATGTCGTTGGTTAAAATTAACTGCCAAATATTCTCTCTGCATTTGTGGTTATGACTTAGAAGAATTAGTGAATGAGGCTCAGTGGCTCAATAATGCTGGATCCATTTATTGACAATCGCACCAACTGGAATGATGTTTGAGGTTGGATCATATAATTAATTAATACTCGATGTCCTACTATTTCAGTTACTATTTCCCATCTTTCTGTATTCGTGGTATCCACAGATTGTTCATTTGATATAATCCTATTTCGTATAAGCACCTGTTACACTCACATATCAGGACTGTATGTTCTTAATTTTACCATCGAAATCTGCTACATTTTGATGTTTATTGAAGCTAGACACTTGTGACACATTTTGTTGCTGATGTTGATCAAAACTTATAACCATGCAGCTGGATATAAGCCTCATTTCTTCCAGTGACACTTCATCATCAAAAGCTGCATCCACAGTGGAAAAGGTGGGGTTAAAGTTGTCTGATAAATTAAAAAAAAGGAAAATCGCAAATTGTTAAGTGTCCTGTCATCCTGCCGTAAAAATGAATCAGTGCTGCCAGTGGGTTTCTTTACCGCTGCACCTAATCTATTCAAGCCGTAATCCTGATTGTATATTTCATTTGAACTGGTTTCGCCGGTACTCGCTACGTCCTACATTCACGCGAGTTACCGTAGAGGAAAGTGTTTTTTTCATTTGTGACAGGTAATTACGTTATAATTCGTGTGCCTAGTAAGCACAAAGCATTAGGGGACATCACGATAATACCGTATAGCATTACTTCTAGCCTAGATAATGAATCATTCTGCCGGAGAAGAGACCACAAGTTTCTTCAGGTATGCCGTATTCAGCTGTAGCTGCTCAATGATTATATCGCGTATAGGTACCAAATGCGGGGGTGTTGTTTGCTGCGTTTCACCAGCTGTTCTAAAAATTTCCAAATATTTCCTGTGGAATTAAAGTCGGGTGATACAACCGGCCGCTCGAGACACGATAGGGTACAGAGTGTTCGTCAAACCAGCAACGTATGCCTGCAGCCCTGTGAACATGGGTGTTGTCGTCGTCTTGGAAGACGGAAGTTTCCACAGCGTACTCATCATAAAGACGTAGAAGAAGGTATTTTGGCACCGACAAAGTTGAAAGAAACACCCTGAATGAGGGAACGTGGTACGAAAAATACCGCCAAACCTTCACAGAACCACGTCCGACTAAAGCTACACCCTTCATACGAGGTACGTTCAGTAAGTAACTCAACTAATTTTTTTCAAGAAGAGGCTGGTTTTATTTAGGATTCCAATACACCAAATTATTTCCAGTTCTTTTGGCTCAACACCTTATTTTTCAACACAATATCCGTTCAAACCGACGGCCTTAAGCCACGTCTGGGAGCGCCTGTATGCCCTTAACTCTACTGGCCGATGTCGGGGCCAACGTCATGCTGCATCAAAAACCTGCGTACCATCGTGGAGTGCATGCGTCATTGGAATTGTGCTTCGCCGCTCTTTATGGTCTCCTGATAGGGGACGGGGAATTCAGAGGGCGCAGACATTGGTGTACCCCATCTGGTGGACGAGTGTGTCAGCACTGCCAGCAGAAACGACCAGTTGAGCGGCAAGAAGTTTGAGAGTGTCCGCACGTTCAAACATTGCAGGACTCACAGCTGTGTGCGGCCGGCCGGCAAGCGGGAGGTGAGACAGGTAACGCAGTGGTTAGCACACTGGACTCGCATTCGGGAGGACGACGGCTGAAACCCGCAACCGGCCATCCTGATTTAGGTTTTCCGTAATTTCCCTAAATCTCTTAAGGTAATCCTTACCTAATCCATCCTTACCTCCATCCCTACCTAATCTTAGCTAATGTTCAGTCCCTAATGATCTTGTTGTGGACGTGACGTTAAACACTAATATCCTCCTCCTCCTTCTCCTCCTTTAGATTTACCCGACCTTGTTGCGATGATGACAGACGCCTCGTCCAACGACTCTATGCTACATTCGTTGTCAGGTCTTCGTGGACATTCTGCAAGCGTCTATGAATATCTACGGTGCTCTGGCTTTCCGCGAAAAAATCCAATGACAGCACCCTGCTTAGAATGAACATCCGTTACGGAGACATTCTGAAAGCAACGTATAGCGCTGTCACGTATCGAAACTTCAGGAAACTATATGGGCTGAAGCGGGAATACACCACTGGCCATTAAAATTGCTACACCAAGAAGAAATGCAGATGATAAACGGGTATTCATTGGACAAATATGTTATACTAGAACTGACATGTGATTACATTTTCATGCAATTTGGGTGAATAGATCCTGAGAAATCAGTACCCAGAACAAACACCTCTGGCCGTAATAACGGCCTTGATACGCCTGGGCATTGAGTCAAACAGAGCTTGAATGGCGTGTACAGGTACACCTGCCCATGCAGCTTCATCACGATACCACAGTTCATCAAGAGTAGTGACTGGCATATTGTGACGAGCCAGTTGCTCGGCCAACATTGACCAAGCGTTTTCAATTGGTGAAAGATCGGAGAATGTGCTGGCCAGGACAGCAGTCGAACATTTTCTGTATCCAGAAAGGCCCGTACAGGACCTGCAACATGCGGTCGTACATTATCCTTCTGAAATGTAGGGTTTCGCAGGGATCGAATGAAGGGTAGAGCCAGGGGTCGTATCACATCTGAAATGTAACGTCCACTGTTCAAAGTGCCGGCAATGCGAACAAGAGGTGACCGAGACGTGTAACCAATGGCACCCCATACCATCACGCCGGGTGATACGCCAGTATGGCGATTACGAATACACGATTCCAATGTGCGTTCACCGCGATGTCGCCAAATACGGATGCGACCACAATGATGCTGTAAATAGAACCTGGATTCATCCAAAAAAATGACGTTTTGCCAATCGTGCACCTAGGTTCGTCGTTGAATACACCATCGCAGGCGCTCCTGTCTGTGATACAGCCATGGTCTCCGAGCTGATAGTCCATGCTGCTGCAAACGTCGTCGAAGTGTTCGTGCAGATGGTTGTTGTCTTGCAAACGTCCCCATCTGTTGATTCAGGGATCGAGACGTGGCTGCACGATCCGTTAGAGCCATGCGGATAAGATGCCTGTCATCTCGACCGCTAGTGATACGAGGCCGTTGGGATCCAGCACGGCGTTCAGATTTATCCTCCTGAACCCACCAATTCCATATTCTGCTGACAGTCATTGGATCTCGACCAAGGCGAGCAGCAATGTCGCGATACGATAAACCGCAATCGCGATAGGCTACAATCCGACCTTTATCAATGTCGGAAACGTGATGGTATGCATTTCTCCTCCTTACACGAGGCATAACAACTACGTTTCACCAGGCAACGCTGGTCAACTGCTGTTTGTGTATGAGAAATCGGTAGGAAACTTTCCTCATGTCAGCACGTTGTAGGTGTCTCCACCGGCGCCAACCTTGTGTGAATGCTCTGAAAAGCTAATCATTTGCACATCATAGCATCTTCTTCCTGTCGGTTAAATTCCACGTCTATAGCACGTCATCTTCGTGGTGTAGCAATTTTAATGGCCAGTAGTGTATTACACGAGTTTTCAACGGAAATCGGCCGAGAAAAACAATTGTTCTATTAAGTATTGAACGACACTCGTACAATTGTACCGTAGGTACAATGAACGCCTTGCATTATTTGAAAAGGCAAAATTGAAACTCGTTGAACGTCCCTAAACACCTCCATTCATCTCCAGTTCGGTTCCAGGTTGTTCGGTCCACAGAAAGCGTGTAGCTTTATGTCCAAATAGATTTAACGGGGTGTACGACCTACCATGACTTTTCCATGGATTCCCCTTTGTAGCGTTCCCTAGGAAAGTGGTTGAGGTGACTCTGCAATCACCGACTCAGCAGTCTCTGTCCGGTTTGAAACCGTCCAACGTTGACAAGGCCTGACATTCATCCCCGGTTCCTGTCGGTTAGGATCTTCATGCGACCACTGTTCTCTCGCAATGTTACATGGCTGCGTTTGATAAACCGTTCCTTGCGAACTCTTTGGACAGTCCGCGTTGTACATCAGCAATCACAGTATGGTAAAATGCATGTAAATAAAATAATGGCCCTTTCCTCCATTCTCTCATGTCACCACTACGATCCATTTTACTACGCAGATTCCATATAGCGGACTGGTAAATACACACAACTTCCCTGCCACCCCTTGCTTCAACAGTGGGGGGTCGCATGACCGCCTGGTAACAGTTCTGCATCGGCTACAGTGTACCAAAGCGACCACTTTGCTCTTTGGAGGGGTTATGACTAATATTTTGTGTCGTGCTCCCTACAATCCTTGTTACGGAGAGAAATAGCTGTAAGAAAAAAGTGAAGAAATTGTCGGAAAGACTGACTCATCAGATGGTTCAAATGGCTCTGAACACTATGGGACTTAACATCTGAGGTCATCAGTCCCCTAGACTTAGAACTACTTAAACCTAACTAACCTAAGGACATCACACACATCCATGCCCAAGGCAAAATTCGAACCTGCGACCGTAGCAGCAGCGCGGCTCCGGATTCCAGAGCCTAGAACCGCTCGGCCACAACGAATGACTCATCTTACAGGCAAGTCAAAGGAAGGGTGGCAACATTAAGAGAGCAATGGGAATTTCTCCGTTAAGCGCAGAGGAGAGAGCGGATAGGTAGGTAGAGTATATTGAAGGCTTCAGCGAGTGGAAGAACCTCTCTCTTGACGTGACAGGAGAAGAAACTGGAGTCGAGAGAGGTAAGATAGGGGATCCAGTATTAGAATCAGGATTTAAAAGAGCTTTGGACGACTTAAATTAAAATAACGTAGAAGAAATAGATAATATTCCATTGGAAATTCTAAAGTTATTAGAGGAGGTGGCAACAAAACGACTATTCACGTCCGTGTGTAGAATGCATCAGACTTTCGGCGATAAATCATCCACACAATTCCCAAGATAGCATCGGCTGACAAGTGCAAGATTTGTCGCACAGTCAGCTCAAAAGCTCATGCATCCAAGCTGCTGACATAAATAACATACAGAAAACTGGAAACGAAAACTGAGGATCAGCTAGATGACGTTCAGTTTGGCTTTAGGAAAGGTAAAGGCACCAGAGAGACACTTCTGACGTTGCTGTTGATAATGGAAGCAAGACTGAAGAAAAATCAAGACACATTCATAGGATCTGTCGACCTGGAAAAAGCGTTTGACAATATTAAATGGTTCAAGATGTTAGAAATTCTGAGTAAAATAGGGTTACCCTCTAGGGAAAGTCGGGTGATATACAATATGTACATGGACCAAGAGGGAGCAACAAGACTGGAAGACCAAGAGCGAAGTGTACGGACTAGAAAGGGTGTAAGATAGCTATGCAGTCCTTCGCCCCTACTGTCCCATCTATACATCGAAGAAGCAACGGGAGAAATGAAAGAAAGGTTCAAGAGTGGTATTAAACTCAGTGTGCAAAAATATCAGTGATAAGATCAGCTGATGACATTGCAATTCCCAGTGAAAGTGAAGAAGAATTAAAGGGTGTGTTGAACGGACTCAACAGTGCAATTAGCACAGAATGTGGATTGAGAATAAATGAAAGAAAGAGGAAACCAATGGGAAGTATCGGCAATGAGATCAGCGAGAAACCTAATATCAGAACTGGGGAGCACGAAGTAGACGATATTGACGAATTCTGCTACCTAGGCATCAAAATAACCAATGACGGAAGGAGCAAGGAGGACATTAAAAACAGACTAGCACTGCATTCCTAGCCAAGAGAAGTCTACTAGTATCAAACATAATTTAAGGAAGAAGCTTTTGAGAATGTACGTTTGGAGCTCAGCAGTGTTTGGTAGTGAAACATGGACTGTGGGAAAACCGGAGCAGAAGAGAATAGAAGCATCGGAGATGCGGTGATACAGACGAAAATTAGGTGGACCGATAGGATAAGGAATGAGGAGGTCCTCCGCAGAATCAGGGAAGAAAGGAACGTATGGAAAACACTGACAAAAATGGCTCTGAGCACTATGGGACTTAACATCGATGGTCATCAGTCCCCTAGAACTGAGAACTACTTAAACCTAACTAACCTAAGGACAGCACACAACACCCAGCCATCACGAGGCAGAGAAAATCCCTGACCCCGCCCGGAATCGAACCCGGGAACCCGGGCGTGGGAAGCGAGAACGCTACCGCACGACCACGAGATGCGGGCAAACACTGACAGGAAGAAGGGATATGATGATAGGAGGACTGTTAAGACATCAGGGAGTAATTTCCGTAGTACTAGAGGGAGCTGCTGACATACCAGTCACAGGAGAGGAATTCGTGGAGGGCTGCATTAAGCCAATCAGAAGACTGGAGAAATAAAAGGAGAGTCAGGCTGACGGAAATGAGATGAGTGAGCAATGAGAGCAGGCGCCAGATGGGACCGCAGTGTTGGTGTGTGTGTGTGTGTGTGTGTGTGTGTGTGTGTGTGTGTGTGAGCGCGTCTTCACCTGGCGGCGCCGCACCACGACGCGACGCGACGCCCTGTCCAGCCCTGCCCGCTTGGCGACGGCGACGTCATGTTTTATTCGTGAGCAGCCGGCCCTCTCTTTCCCTAGGAATGACACGGCGAGCCAATACCGGCCATGAGGGGGTGGGAAGGAGGTAGAGAGTTTGCCGCTAGAAGGTTCAGCGCTTCAGCCCGACGGCCTTTCTCGTGGCTAACGCAGAGAAGTGCGCGTGACTATCTGGTGGCACACTCTAATATCGCATCAAAAGAACCGACAAACAGTCGTATACACTGAAACGCCAAAGAAACTAGTATAGGCATACGTATTCAAATACAGAGATATGTAAAGAGGCAGAATACGGCGCTGAGGTCGACAACGCTATACAGGGTGAAAAGTATTTAAACCGACAAACTTTGGGAGATTGTCGGGGACATCAAAACAAATATTTCTCCCTAATGTCATTTTTTCCTATGAGGATTATTTACACCGGTGGAGGCCGTATTACGCTCTTCAGCTGTTACAGGCCGTATTACGATCTTCAGTTGTTACAGGGCGGGTTACGCTCTTCAGTTGTAGGCAACTGCTGTCCACCAGTGTAGTAGTGCATTGTCTCTGATTACTAGTGGAGCGATTACACCCGGAGTGAGTACACTGATGTGGTTGGTGCATACTACGTAGCGCACTACAACGGACGAGCTGCACCGCTGGTTTATCAACAACAATATCCTAATCGCCGTATCCCGCATCACACGACCTTTGCTGCTCTGTACCAACGTCTGCGTGAGACCGAGTCATTTAGCAGATTACCTGGACAGGGACGCCGTCGCACGGTAAGAACGCTGCGATTTGAGGAAGCTGTCTTGCAGCATGTGGAGCGGGATCCTTCAATCAGCACTCGTACAATTGCACGTAACATGGGGACGAATCAGACAAATGGAAGAACAGTCCTTCGGGAGCAATTGCTATGTCCATTTCACTTACAGCGTGTCCACAACCTGGAACCAGTTGATTATCCACCCAGAGAACAGTTTTCGCAGTGGTGCCTGGAACAGTGTGAAATGCATCCTACATCCCATTCTCTGTGTTGTTTACCGATGAAGCAACGCTCGGGCGTGATGGAGTCTTCAACATGCACAATTCGCATCTTTGGAGTGAGGATAAGCCACATGCCATAGTTGCCAGCGCTCATCAAGTGCGGTTCTTCGTTAATGTGAGGGTCGGTGTTGTTGGGGACTGTTTAATTGGGCGTATCTGCTACCTCGGCCATTAAATGGCAGTCACTATTACAATTTTCTCCCTAGAGCATTGCCAAAATTGCTGGAAGACGTCCCGCTCCCTACAAGACAACGCATGTGGTTCCAACAAGTCGGGGCGCTGGCACATTTCAGTCGTCGTGTGCGTCAGTTCCTGGACCGACGGTTCCCAGAAACGTGGATTGGCAGAGTTGGTCCTGTACCATGGCCTGCTCGATCGCCAGATATGTCCCTCTGGACTCTTTTGTGTGGGGAGAGATGCGCAACCTTGTTTGCGCAACTCCTGTTGCATCAGAAGAGGATCTGGTTGCCCTGATACTAGCAGCAGCAGGAACAATTCAGGATACTTCTGGTGTTTTTGCCCGTGTCAGACAGAACATGATCCGACGGTGTAATTTTCGTTTACGTGCCAATGGAGGAATTTTTAAAAATCTACTGTAATTGAAATTGGGTTGTGTTAATTTGTTGTCTTTTGGTCATAAAAAAATGGAAAAGTGTTTGTTGTTTTAATTAATTTGCCGCCAGAGAAATCTTCCTCTACCGGTTTAAACACTCCTCATAGGAAAAAATGACATTAGGGAAAATATTTGTTTTGATGTCCCCTACAACCTCCCAGAGTTTGTCGCTTTAAATACTTTTCACCCCGTATAAGACAAAAAGTGTCTGGCGCAGCTCTTAGATCGGTTACTGCTGCTAAAATGGCAGGCAGTCAAGATTTAATGGAGTTTCAACGTGATGTTATAGTCATCGCACGAACGATGGGACACAGCATCTCAGAGGTAGCGACGAAGTGGGGTTTTCCTGTACGACCATTTCACGAGTGAATCGTGAACATCAGGAATCCGATAAAACATCAAATCTCCGACATCGCTGCGGCCGGGAAAAGATCCTGCAAGAACGGGACCAACGATGACTGAAGAGAATCGTTCAACGTGACAGAAGCATAACATTTCAGCAGATTGCTGCAGATTTCAATATTGGCCATTAACGAGTGTCAGCGTGAGAACCATTCAACGAAACATCATCGATATTGGCTTTCGCAGCGGAAGGCCCACTCGTGTACCACTGATGACTGCACAAAGCTTTACGCCTCGCCTGGGCCCATCAACACCAACATTCCACTGTTGATGACTGGAAACACGTTGCCTGGTCGGACGAGTCTCATTTAAAATTGTATCAAATGGTTCAAATGGCTCTAAGCACCATGGGACTTAACATCTGAGGTCATCAGGACTTAGAACTACTTTAACCTAAGGACATCACATACATCCATGCCCGAGGCAGGATTCGAACCTGCGACGGTAGCAGCAGCGCAGTTCCGGACTGAAGCGCCTAGAACCGCACGGCCACAACGGACGGCAAAAGTGTATCTAGCGGATGGACGTGTATGGGTAAGAAGACCTCCTCATGAATCCATGGCCCCGTCGGAGTTTAAACACTTCCGCTGGCCACCGGACTCCTCAGAAATGAACATTATTGAGCACATCTGGGATGCCTTGGAAACTACTACTCAGAAGAGATCTCCACCCCTCGTACTCTTACGGATTTATGGACAGCCCTGAAGGACTCATGGTGACAATCCCTCCAGCACTACTTCAGAGCCGGCCGGTGTGGCCGTGCGGTTCTAGGCGCTTCAGTCTGGAACCGCGTGACCGCTACGGTCGCAGGTTCGAATCCTGCCTCGGGCATGGATGTGTGTGATGTAATTAGGTTAGTTAGGTTTAATTAGTTCTAAGTTCTAGGCGACTGATGACCTCAGTAGTTAAGTCACATAGTGCTCAGAGTCATTTGAACCATTTGAACCACTACTTTAGACATTAGTCGAGTCGCTGCCACGTCGTGTTGCGGCACTTCTATGCCCTACACGATATTTGGCAGATTTATCAGTTTCTTTGGCTGTTCAGTGTATTTCACATTTGCTATACATGCATACAAACAGCACAATTTCTATTACCTGCAATTTATTCCTGACATTCAACTTAATTGTAATAGATGTAGACCTAAAGCGACATATGAAAGTTTGTGAATTTGTCTGACACTGTCAGAACAGGAAAAATCGATCGGAAGCAGATAATCGAATGTAAAATTGTAACCTTTCATGTAACTTTCCTAAGAACTTTCAAAATTTTCTGTGTAGTTTCTCAACAGCATTTTGCTTCCTTTTTTCTTTTTTTCCACGAAGTTTCGGTTGCTTAACAACCATCCTCAGGTCACATGCACCGGCAGTGTACAAGGCCGTCGCATCGTCCACAACATTGTTAGTATAATCTGCGCTACGTACAACCACGTTATGTATGACATACAACAAAAGCCCCTAAAGCGTCGTACACATTGAAGCGCCCATGTGATAATACAAATTATAGTGAGTAACTGCAAGCAGAGGTTTCCCAGTAAGTTGGTGAACCCAATATTAAACATAGCAAATCTGAGCTTGCAGTTACTTACTGCAACAGAAATAATTACAAGGAAGATTCAATGTATAAAAAAAATTACAAATCCATACAGGCCTCCTCCTGAAACTGGTCATAAAAAAAGAAATGTTAAACGCGGCTGAATCAATATATTAAAAATTTTGGAAGTTTTAAAAAGTTTTACACCTAGTTTTTAACATTTTTATAATTTTACATTTTATTATGAAAATTTTTGCCCGACCTGGACTCGAAACCGGAGTCGCAGTCCGGCACAAATTTTCATATGTCAGCTATAGGTAGAACATCTATACCTGTTACAGTTAGGTTGAATTACCAATAATACATTTCAGTTTTTGAAACTGTCGTTCGTCATCAAACATCAATCCACAATCTGGAGTCTGCAGCACAAAATGTGATCCAGTAAACCGAACATCTATATAATTAGGAGAATGTGCATGATGGATGAGGAACAATACCACAGCGGAAAAGGAGCTTTGGGTTCATCTGGCTCAGAATAACTCGCCTTTACGAAATTATTTACCTTCTGTTGAAAAATGATAACTGTATTGCTTTATATACTGTTTTAAGCAAAAAAATTTGGTGATTGTCAGGTAATTAGAGCAGGAAGCGATACGTTAAAGGTAGTATCCGTCTTTGCTATTTGGGCAGTAAAATAACTGACGATGACAGAAGTAGAGATAATGCAAAGCACTGATTGGCAATAACAACAAACCATTACCTGAGAATGAGAAATAAGTTGACACCTCTAGAAGGAATTTTTCACTCTGCAATGGAGTGTGAACCGATATGAATCGCCGGCCGTTGAGGCCGAGCGGTTCTGGGCGCTTCAGTCCGGAACCGCACGACTGCTACAGTCGCAGGTTCGAATCCTGCCCCGGGCATGGATGTGTGTGGTGTCCTTAGGTTAGTTAGGTTTAAGTGGTTCTAAGTTCTAGGGGACTGATGACCTCAGATGTTAAGTCCCATAGTGCTCAGAGCCATTTGAACCATTTTGAACCGATATGAATCTTCCTGTCTGATTAAAACTGTGCACCTGACTTTGATCCGAACCCAGGAGTTCTACCTTTCGTGAGAAAGTCTTTGACAGTTGAGCTACTAAGGCGGAAGTAAAGCTGAGAGGACAGGCCGTGAGTTGTGCTTAGGTCGGTCAGTAGGTAGAGCACATGCCCGCTAAAGTCAGAGGACCCGGGTGCGAGTGCTGGTCCGGGAAACAGTTTCATTCTGCCAAGAAGTTTTATGTTTGCATCTGATGCAATGTAAGTATTAGTAGATCTTTTCTCAAATTGTCTGGAGTGTGACCTAACACGGAAGTTAAATTTTGACGATTATCAGTACAGATAAGAAGAGATTAAAGGTTCCTGCACTGTAAGACTGACTCACTAACTCCGTACAATCAGATTTTTGTATTGCTTATTTGATTGCTACTTACTTTAATATAAGTTCCTCCTATATTTAGCATGCATGAACAGAGAGAGCTGTTCGGTTTTCTTAAACAGTTTTTCATTTATTGTGAGTACCGTGGCTTTCGTTTTCGTCAAAAACGTCACGTTAGATGTGGTTCAGTAAGACAAGTAACTGTCGAACTGAGTAGAATCTGTGACCACTGAGTCAGTGGTGTATGTTGGCTACTCAGGTAGTGAACTTTGCGAAAACGAGGAACAAAGATCCGCTCGCCCACGCACTTGTGTGGAACACGGTACCTGAAACTGGCCTCGTAGCCGCTGCTGCAGTACCCGGCTGATATGTTGCTATACCACTCTGAGCCCGAACGCGCGAGAGAGAATTAACGTTGCATTGCTTTTCTCATTACACATCTCCGCGCAGATTAATTCTTTGAGTCTCATTTCGTAAGTTGATTCATGAAGTTAATAATTCATTCCTTGAGTGACGTTTCCTCCAAGCCCATGTGGTCCTCAGCCAACTTGTAAGGTGTTACATTACCTTGCTCATTCGTTATACAGGGTGATTTTTTCCACACTGTACAAACTCTAGGCATTGATCGATGAGAGAATACGGAAAAAAAGATCTAATGAACTTATGTCTGGAAATGCATGGTTTCCATGCTAGAGACCATTTATTAATCATACTTTGTTACAGAGACTGTGGTCTAATACGCACTGTACCTTGCAGCCACAGTTACAGTGAAAGGGTCCTGTAGCCACCTTTCATTAGTCCGGTAGCCCATTTTCATTAACATTTCTCTTTCTTTTCCTTGTTTCTCTTTTCTCTTTACTCTCATAGTGGCGTGATTGAATGAATGTGGTTGTGTGTCACGTTACTAGACGGTGGCGTAGTTTGCTGCAGAAAGTCTGCGATAGTCGTACAGATTCAGCAGGAGTTGTACAGAACAGTCAACTCTCGTAGTGGTCAAGTCGGCAAAGAGGTTTTCGCTACTTGTGAGAAATCCACCTGCGTTAGGTTGGTGGCGGAAATGGCATCTTTGGCTTTTCCGGGCCACGCGGAGCGTGGAAGAGGCTGGAGAAGCGGGAGGCAGTCTGCCGCCGGTACGGGAAGCGTCCACAGCTGTGCTCCAGTCGAAGAAGGGTGAGTTAGACTGACCGCGTGGCGCGCTGTTACTTGGCGAGGGGAGAGCTGTTAGCTTTTGTTCTCTCTTTTCAAATCTGGAAGATTGCTTTGCCTTGTCGCAGCAAGGAATGCAAAACTTTGGCAGATTTTTCTTTTAGCAAATTTCTGTAGTAGACTTGGATCCGCCGGAAGAGCGCCACACAAAGTTGTCGATAAGAAGTGAGTACTCGTTTCTGTATGAATGTCTGTTTGCCTTCAGCTGTGCCTGCATAAGCTTTCACCTTTCTAAATATTTAGAGCTTTGCCTTCCCGTAAATTTTCCTTGCTTTATGTGTCTTTCGTCCGTGGGGAGCCAACCACGTGGAAGAACATTATAGTTGTTGGGCTACCGGCATCACTAACTGTCCGATCGCATGTTTGTTTTAGATAATGTTAACATGATTGTGTGATGTGATATTGTTGGAATTTGGGCACTATACCTAGAAATTGTGTCTCCACAAACCACGTGTTATCAGGAATCGTGTACATGCCTCACATCCTTATCTTAGGAATAAATGATTTTATCTACAATTTTCTCTTGTGTTCCGAGATTACGTTTTTGCACCTAAGCCACTCACCTCATAGCTTTCCCGTTAGCACATCCAATGCGTTTCCTTATGCACAGGTCCAGTGATTAGTCTCCCCTTGTATTTTATAACAAATGCTTTAGATTAAGTCTTACTTTCAGGTGTGTTGCTGGGAGCTGATCTTCTGCACAGTGTTCTTGCATGTGCTATTTTATTTTAAATGTTTGATTGTCGTGAACAGTGCACGGAGAACACTATTAATTACATCGTATCCCCTATGAGCGACATCATAACGTATGCATTTTTGTGAGTTTTTGGTCTGTGATCAAATTAATTTATTTTCCGACTCGACCAAATCTTTGATTAGTTGTATGGTTAGAGTCGGTGGCGACCCTACTCTTCTCACGTTAATTTCATAAGCAATAAGTATTTCCATTCCCAGTAATAACGTAATAACCCGTAGTAACAGGTTAGTTACAACAGTATGCATGATTTCCTCCTACAGGATGGTACAGTTCCTCATATGTCATGCCCCAGCGCCCTCTCCTGCCATAGTAATTGGTAATGTTGTGTCCGATTCACTTCTCTTGCTGACTCAGCTTGTAGTGGATGTGACACAGTGTTGTACACAGCCGGCCGGTGTGGCAGAGCGGTTCTAGGCGCTACAGTCTGGAACCGCGCGACCGCTACGGTCGCAGAAAAAAGGTTCAAATGGCTCTGAGCACTATGGGACTTAACTTCTGAGGTCATCAGTCCCCTAGAACTTAGTACTACTTAAACCTAACTAACCTAAGGACAACATACACAACCATTCCCGAGGCAGAATTCGAACCTGCGACCGTAGCGGTCGCGCGGTTCCAGACTGTAGCGCTTAAAACCGCTCGGTCACTCCGGCCGGCTACGGTCGCAGGTTCGAACCCTGCCTCGGGCATGGATGTGTGAGATGTCCTTAGGTTAGTTAGGTTTAAGTAGTTCTAAGTTCTAGGGGACTGATGACCTCAGAAGTTAAGTCCCATAGTGCTCAGACCAATTTGAACTTTTTTGTGTGTGTGTGTTTGTACACAATGGTTCCGTATTCGAATCGAGAGCTTGCCGACATGATGTTTACTTACGGAACGGCAAATGGCAACGAGCGGCGGTCAGCGAGGTTATATCAGGAGATCTATCCCCGCCAACAACAACCACAACATTCAGTATACTTATATGGATATGGTGTCTGTTCTTTCGGACATTTCCGAAAGAACAGACACCATATCCATATAAGTATATAGTTCTGGCAACACTGGCCATGACTGTCTTCTTCTGTGCGGATGCACACATATTCCCAGAACTCTTGCGGGACTAGGAAGAATGTCTTCCACGAGTAATGAGTGTGTTGGGGTGGGACACTACGAATGTAGTGTGTGGACATACAAGGTGAGAATGTGGGCCTCGCGGGAGGCGTGCGCGCGATAGTACCTGCAGTCGCGCCATCCTCTGTGCCCTCTGTGGCTCAGATGGATAGAGCGTCTGCCATCGAAGCAGGAGATTCCGGGATCGAGTCTCGGTCGGGGCACACATTTTCACCTGTCCTCGTTGATATATATCAACGCCCTTTAGCAGCTGACTGTATTAATGTAATTATAACAACATTCAGTGTTTGCAACAGTGTTTCGCCGTTTGTCTGAGACAGGCTCTTTTCAGGAAGCAGGAAATCATGAAGGAAGTACCCGCAATGTTTGGACACCAAACTTGGAGGAAAATGTGATTAACACTGTGAAATAGTATAGTACCAGGCAGTCTCCTGCCAGTACAGGGTAAGTCAGACGATCGTCTGGAACATTCTCCATGACCATTGTTACTGTCTTCACAACTTACAGTGTTTGCAGGGCTTAGTAGCAACAGCCTCTCCACAGCGGGAGCAGTTCTGTCACTGGTTTCTTCACCAGGAAATCACGATTCCGGGATCGTGTCATCCATCCCATTCACAAATGAGGCCACCTTTACACGGAGTGGTATCTTTGACTTTTATAACAGTCATCTGCGGCATAGTATGCAAAACCCCCTTGGTATGGTGACAGAGAACCATCAGCATCGGTGAAGCTGAAATGTATGGGCTGGCGATCCTATTATCGGACCAGTCTTCCTTCCAGCCGGAAATACCGGCGTTTCTTCCAGGTGTCTTTGTCTCCCATGCTGGAAGAAGTGTCATTGATGATTGGAAGGGTTATGTGGCTACTACATAATGGTTCTCTAACCCACTTCGCCTTTAACGATCGGTCGCATCTCAGTCGTGTTTTTCCTGACCGATGAGGGGGTCCAGCTGCATGGCCCGCTCGTTCACCGGATCTCAACCCCAACCATCTCAAAGCTATCATGCATTCAGAGCACATCCCAGATGTAGAGACACTGGAGCAGCGTATTCATGCTGACTTTGGCACTGTTTGGATGGAGCCTGACCGATGTGAACGTTTGAAACAGAACATACAGCGCGTACACGCATGCGCTGACGCACATGGAAACCAGTTTCATTATATACACAGTAACTGTGGCTGCCAGGTACATCGCGTATTAGACCGGAGTCTCTATAACAATGTATGACTGAATAAGTGATCACTAGCATGGAAAACATGCTTTTTCTGACATAAGTTCATTAGACTACATATCCTCTCATCGCTCAATCCCTAGAGTTTGAACAGGAGGAAAAAAATCACTCTGTACAGAGAGATTCTTACTAATGTTTAAAAAAAAACAGAAGCGACGTAGATGACACGGAGACAAGTAATTTGAGATACATGCGGCCTCCAATTTGAGTAAATGCTCCGAAAGCGTATGACAAATGTTGAACATGTGATGTCACCAGATGATGTACCTCGACGCACGGTGCATCGATTGTGCTTTTCGATCCTACCCTCGCCGGTAGGGGGCAGTGCTACGCATCGCTTCGGTAGGCTATTCTGTTTTCGATCCCCTTTTAGTAAATACGATTTGTTGTAAACGTGATATTGTCCTCACTGTAAGCAAGCCAAAGCTATCCTAATTTTGTGTTTCTTTCCTTTTATCCCTTGTTCACAGATGTGATTTAGTAAACAACACGTAGATGTTCTACTCCCAGCGATGCAATTTGAAAGCTTATACTTCTTTACTTATGACGAAATATGGTAGGTTTTTGTTGTACTGAACTTTGCAATTAAGCAGCGGAGACCGCAAGACCGATAAATAAAATAATAAATCTTACCTCAATGTAAACACATACCTGTCTAACGCAATGCAAAAAAAAATACTGCCTGCCCGATGCAAGACTCGAACCCTGAGCCCCACGCATTTGAGTAGCGCACGTAGGTCCGGAGACACAACGAAGTGAATACTTGACTTCAGCTGGAATGAAGAGGTGCGACTGACCGATAGGTTCCACCACTGCACTTGCGGCAAGGTGACGACACATGTTCATTCGTCGTCAACTTTTGAGGCATTTCCCAACATTTGCGACGCCATCTGTCTTACGTTAAATTACTTGTCTCCGCGTCATCTACGTCGCTGTGGGATTTTTAAAAGTTAATAAACATCACCCAGTACAAATCATTTACCTCTTAAAGTGTTGTTATAATTTGTTTCTGTACGTGTGGCGTTCGCGAATTAGCGTGGCAAGACATTGGCCATGTTTCTTTGTGTTAATTCACCTGCTGTTACTGTGACCACTTCTCGGCCTTGTGTTTCGTAAATGTATTGGAATTTGTTAAACTGAAATTGGGGGTAATGTCGTAACTCTAAGGAGAGTACTTTCTTGTAAATTCGAGACTTGAGCGCATCACATGGCGCCAAGTGACCACCAAGTCTTTCATCTTACTAGCTAGCGGTTATTGAGGCCAGAGTCTATGCGGCTCCTGCAAAACAGGGATGCTGTCTCATATTCTTCTTCCTCTTCTTCTTCCTGGCCTTACCCAGTGCTTGCGCGGGGTCGACATGTCAATCTAGATTTTGCTTTGTTAATGCTACAGGGTGGACGGATGCTCTATTTGACGCCACCATTCCAACCCTCTGGGACGAAATTTGTGTACCGCAGCTGTCTGCGTCCATTTATTATTTCAAAATTAATCGCCATAACCGTTAATACATTTATCCCACTGTGAGACAGTAGGGTCATTGCCTTAATCGAAAATGATTGCTGTTGCCTATGGATGATGATGATGATGATGATGATTGGTTTGTGGGGCGCTTAACTGCGCGGTCATCAGCGCCCGTAGAAATTCCCAATCTGTACACTGTCCAATCTAGCCACTTCCACGAGTGATGATGGAATGATGAGGGCAACACAAACACCCATTCCCCGGGCAGAGAAAACCCCCACCCGGCCGGGAATCGAACCCGGGGCCCCGTGATCCAGATGTAGCAACGCTAACCACTAGATCACGAGCTGCGGACTATAGCCTATGGAAGCATTACTGTACCCAGACGTGCATCTCTGCGTCCTATGCAAATCGACAGTCTGAGGTCCCAAAAATATGAAAATCGCCTGGACAGAGATCGGAACTTGACGGAGGATGTGTAGGGGCTTCCAAGCGAAACTTCTGCAGTGTACTCGAAACAACCTTGGCAACATATGGTTGGGGATTTTGTTGGTAGACTGTTTCGACTAAACTGCAGAAATATAGCCGGTAAGGCCTTACACATCCTGCACACAGTTCCGATTGCTCCCCACGCGATTTTCATATTTTTGATGCACTGGACGAAGACATTCGTGGCCGTCGATTTGCTTTCGACGAAGAGGTGCAACGCCTGGATACAATCATAGTTCCGTACGTGGCTGCAAATATTTTTCTGTAAGACAACGACAGTCTTATCTAACAGTGGAATAAATGTACATATCAACGGTTATGGCGATTCACTTTAAAGTAATAGAAAGTTTACCATTTCGACATGCAGGTAACGACATGGAGGTACATAATAGGCGGGAATATGGCGTACACTAGGCATAAACTAATGGAGCTGTCATTTGCACTCACGAGATCCATGTGGAAAGGCCACACGTCAAGAATCAACAGACTTTGAACGCATAGTGGTAGTTGGAGCTGGACGCATGAAGGAGGTGGGGGGGGGGGGGGGGAGGCGGGAGGGACAATCACTTAACGACCGAGAGCAGCGGCGTTTGCGTAGAATCGTCAGTGCTAACATACAAGCAACACTGAGTAAAATAGTCGCAGAAATAAATGTGTGACTTAAGATGAACGT
The DNA here is from genome assembly GCF_023864345.2 of Schistocerca serialis cubense. Classification (NCBI taxonomy): domain Eukaryota; kingdom Metazoa; phylum Arthropoda; class Insecta; order Orthoptera; family Acrididae; genus Schistocerca; species Schistocerca serialis. The sequence goes on from NC_064645.1 coordinate 203,535,497, forward strand.
AACCGTTAGGGGAGTCCGGCGAAATTTGGCGTTAATTGGCTATTTTAGCAGAAGACCGACGCGAGTGCCTTTGTTGACAGAACGACATCGCCTGGAGCCTATGCTGTTGACCATGACGGTTGGACGACTGGAAAACTATTGCCTGGTCAGATAAGTTGGAAAGAACCATTAATGGTCATGTTCCCAGACAACTGTGTCATGTCACTGGGCGATTGGTTTGAAGAACATTTTGGACAATTCATTTGAATGATTTGGCCACCCATATGCCCGATATGTAACCCACTGAATGATTATCGGACATAATCGACAGGACAATTCGTGCACAACATCTTGCACCTACAATACTTCCGCAATTATGGAAGGCTGAAGAGCCAGCACTACTCAGTATTTCTGACTTCCAATAACTTGCTGAGCCCAAGCAGAGTTGCTCCACTACGCCGGGCAAAACCAGGTCCGACCCGGTGTTTGGAGGTATCCCATGACAGTTGTTACTTCAGTGTACTGTCCTTCAATCAGCGAAAGTCTGACAGTGTGCAGCCAGTTCCTGAAAGAAGTCTTCACCAGGAAGGTCGTAACGTCATTTCGGAAGATTCTGCAATAATGACATGTTACCTATCTTCGAAAACTTGTAAGTACCGGGTGATCAAAAAGTCAGCATAAATTTGAAAACTTAATAAACCACGGAATAATGTAGATAGAGAGGTAAAAAATTGACACACATGCTTGGAATGACATGGGGTTTTATTAGAACAAAAAATAAATAAAGTTCACAAAATGTCCGACAGATGGCGCTGGACAGTAAAACGTCAGTGACTGCACATGACAATCGTGTATAAAAGGAGCTGTAATGAGAGAGAGAATCAGATGCGCTAGCAGTCGCAGCATGTTGACGTTACCTGAAAAGGCGCTTTTAGTGAAGCTGAATTATCAGAATGGGGAATGTGCTAGTTCAGCGTTACGATCCTATCGCCATAGGAAGGGGATTCGAACGGGTAAAGGTCCGTTGACAAATGCAGCTGTGGCGAGAATGATTTCGAAGTTCGAAGCCACGGGTTGTTTACACGATAGACGCCGTAGTGGCCGACCGAGCACAAGGCGTAATGCTGCTGAGACAGGTCAGGAAGAAATGGAGACTGTGGCGGGTTCGTCTATGCACGGGGAAGTCAGCGCTCGTGCCTTCGCACATCGCACCGGCATTCCATACACGACTGTTTGGTTCGCACTTAGGCGTACCCTCCGATGCTATCCGTACAAAATCCATCGGCATCATGAACTGTTACCTGGCGATTTAGTGAAGCGGAGGGCATTTGCGGTGTGGGGATTTCAAAAGATGGCGGAAGGCTCAAATGGCTCTGAGCACTATGGGACTTAACATCTGAGGTCATCAGTCCCCTAGAACTTAGAACTACTTAAAACTAACCAACCTAAGGACATCAGACACATCCATGCCCGAGGCAGGATTCGAACCTGCGACCGTAGCGGTCGCGCGGTTCCAGACTGAACCGCCTAGAACCGCTCGACCACACTGGCCGGCACTATGGCGAAAGATGACGATTGGTTGAGCAACGTGTTGTGGACCGACGAAGCTCATTTCATACTCCGAGGGTCTGTCAGCGCCCACAACTGTAGAATTTGGGCCACCGAAAATCCTAGAACTGTCGTGGAAACTCCATTGCCCGACGAGAAAGTCAAGGTATGGGTTGCATTTACTACATCTACCGCTATCGGGCCTTTTTTCTCCGAGGAAATGCGTGATTCTGGTTTTGTAATTGCTACCGTGACGGGTGAGAGGTACGCCGATATGTTACAGAATCGCAGGATGGCGCTCCATTCCATAATGCTAGACGCGTGAAAGATCTCTTGCGCGCGTCGTTTGGTGATGATCGTGTGCTCAGCCGCCACATTCGTCATGCTTGGCCTCTCAGGTCCCCAGACCTCAGTCTGTGCGATTATTGGCTTTGGGGTTACGTGAAGTCGCAAGTGTATCGTGATCGACCGACATCTCTAGGGATGCCGAAAGACAACATCCGACGCCAATGCCTCACCATAGCTCCGGACATGCTTTACAGTGCTGTTCACAATATTATTCCTCGACTACAGCTATTGTTGAGGAGTGATGGTGGACATATTGAGCATTTCCTGTAAAGAACATCATCTTTGCTTTGTCTTACTTTGTTGTGCTAATTATTGCTATTCTGATCAGATGAAGCGCCATCTGTCGGACATTTTTTGAACGTTTGTATTTTTTTGGTTCTAATAAAACCCCATGTCATTCCAAGCATGTGTCAATTTGTACCTCTCTATCTACATTATTCCGTTTTCAAATTTATACTGACTTTTTGATCACCCGGTATAATGACAATGGTCGCGAAAGCCTTAGTACTCATTTTCAGGTTTTCTAGCCGTTTTGTGCTACAGGCAGCGGATAGTCTGACTTCTTGCGAATGGTTACTGTGGTGTCACCGCCAGACACCACCCTTGCTAGGTGATAGCCTTTAAATCGGCCGCGGTCCGTTAGTATACGTCGGACCCGCGTGTCGCCACTATCAGTGATTGCAGACCGAGCGCCGCCACACGGCAGGTCTAGAGAGACTTCATAGCAATCGCCCCAGTTGTACAACCGACTTTGCTAGCGATGGTTCACTGACAAAATACGCTCTCATTTGCCGAGACGATAGTTTAGCATAGCCTTCAGCTACGTCATTTGCTACGACCTAGCAAGGCGCCATATTCAGTTACTATTGACATTGCGAATCATGTACCATCAAAAGCGACGTTCATCATTAATGGATTAAAGTATTCCACCAGCTACGTCCGTTTTTTCTAAATTCTAATTTCCTTGTCCTGTTCCAGACCTCACGCCAGCCTGCGTGAGCTAAAACGCGTGCATTTCAGCCTCCTCTAGTAACACGGTGTTAGCTCTCTTGCCAACCACAACAGTTACAATACTGTGCCTCGGAAGGGCAAACACAGTGCGGATATCATTCGCCACTAGACTGAGAAAGCTCCAGTATGTTGTGTTGTGACAAATGCCCACAGGGCAGCGGCGCGGTCTTGTGGCACAGCACACTGTGACTCCGCAGCTGAAAGACACGTCAGGGGCGCGAGCTGGCCTCTGGAGCAGGGCCAGAGGAGAGCCAGGGCCAGATACGGGAGTCGCTGCCGCCGCGGCGCGGCAGGCTCGGCTCGCCGGCAGGCCAGGCATTGATCGACGCCAGCGGCGGCTGTGGCGGCGGCGAAGGCTACAGCGGCGCGGCTGCAGACGGCGCGACGCCGCAGCTGGCAGGCCGCCTGCTCCCGGCCGTCCCTGCGTACCGCACGTCGGGCCACAGTCCTCCCAGCGCCAACACTGGCTGCCGATCAACTGCGACAGACTCTTCAATCAACCAGTTACCGACGTTACATGTCCATGTTCCACGTCAGCGCCACTTCAGTTACCTACACTGATGGAAAAGAAATCGCAACACCAAACATTTACACTACTGGCCATTAAAATTGCTACACCAAGAATAAATGCAGATGATAAACGGGTATTCATTGTACAAATATATTATACCAGAACTGACATATGCGTACATTTTCACGCAACTTGGGTGCATAGATCCTGAGAAATCAGTACCCAGAACAACCAACTCTGGCCTTAATAACGGCCGTGATACGCCTGGGCGTTGAGTCAAACAGAGCTTGGATGGCCTGTACAGGTACATATGCAGCTTAAACACGATACCACAGTTTATCAAGAGTAGTGACTGGCGTATTGTGACGAGCCAGTTGCTCGGCTATCATCGACCAGACGTTTTCAATTGGTGAGAGATCTGGAGAATGTGCTGGCCAGGGTAGAAAGTTGAACATTTTCTGCGGTCGTGCATTATCCTGCTTAAATGTAGGTTTTCGCAGGGATCGGACAAGGGTCGTAACACATCTGAAATGTAACGTCCACTGTTCAAAGTACCGTCAATGCGAACAAGAGGTAACCGAGACGTGTAGCCAATGACACCCCATACCATCATGCCGGGTGATACGCCAGTATGGCGATGACGAATACACGCTTCCAATGTGCGTTCACGAATGCGACCATCATGATGCTGTAAACAGAACACGGATTCATCTGAAAAACTGACGTTTTTGCCATTCGTGCCGCCAGGTTCGTCGTTGATTACACCATCGCAGACGCTCGTGTCTGTGATGCAGCGTCAAGAGTAACCGCAGCCGTGGTCTCCGAGCTGATAGTCCATGCTGCTGTAAACATCGTCTAACTTCGTGCAGATGGTTGTTGTCTAGCAAACGTCCCCATCTGATGACTCAGGGATCGAGACGTGGCTGCACGATCCGTTACAACCATGCGGATATGATGCCTGTCATCTTGACTGCTAGTGATGCGAGGCCGTTGGGATCCAGCACAACGTTCCGTATTACCCTCCTGAACCCACCGATTCCATATTCTGCTAACAGTCATTGGATCTCGACCAACGCGAGCAGCAATGTCGCGATACGATAAACCGCAATCGTGATAGGCTACATCCGACCTTTATCGAAGTTGGATACGTGATGGTACGCATTTCTCTTCCTTACACCAGGCATCACAACAATGTTACACCAGGCATCGCCGGTCAACTGCTGTTTGTGTATGAGAAATCGGTGCCGAACATAATTTTTGGTGTGGCGTCAGAAGAACGAAGTCTCATGTCAAAGTTCTTCCTCTAAACAGAACCACAAGTAAGGACAGTCGCTGCCTGATGCAGCAACGAATGAGAGACTTCGGCGTAGACAAGCCATCGAGTGGTTCCACACACCGCCCCTGCCAGGAGGACGTTGGGCAACTGGAGATGCATGGACAATTGGACAAGTCACTCTCATTAGCGTAATATACAAAGATTAATGTGCGAATGCAGACTATAAATTAGAGTTACATATAGCATTATACACTGAAGAGCCAAAGAAACTGATACACCGGCATAATACCATGTAGGGTTCCCGCGAGCACGCAGAACTGCCGCAAGGCGAAGTGGCATGAACTCGACTAATGTCTGAAGTGGCCCGCCCGGTTAGCCGTGCGGTCTAACGTACTGCTTTCAGGGCGGGAAGGCGTGCCGGTCCCCGGCGGATTAGTGTCGAGGTCTGATGTGCCGGCCAGCCTGTGGATGGTTTTTAAGGCGGTTTTCATCTGCCTCGGCGAATGCGGGCTGGTTCACCTTATTGCGCCTCAGTTACACTATGTCGGTGATTGCTGAGCAAACACTGTCTCCATGTACGCGTACACCATACTTACTCAACCACGCAAATATTTGTGGTTACACTCGTCTGGTGTGAGACGTTCCCGGGGGAGTCCACTGGGGGCCGAACCGCACAATAACCCTGGGTTCGGTGTGGGGCGGCGGTGGGGTGAGTGGACTGCTGTAGCCTGTTGTGGGTTTGTGAGCCACTGACAGCTACAGCGGGGACGAAGCCTCTCCGGCGTTCCTAGGTGCCAAGTTCAATACAATACAATACAATGTCTGAAGTAGTGGTGGAGGGAACTGACACCATGAATCCTGCAGGGCTGTCCACAAATCCATAGAAGTACGAGGGGGTGGAGATCTCTTCTGAACAGTACGTTGTAAAGCATTCCAGATATATAACTGCGTAGGCTTCCGCGGCCAGAGTCAGTCGACATAAAAGTTTTCTGGGTATGGTACGGCGTTATAATGGAAAAACTACTGCTGATGGAGAAAAACCAACGTTTCGGACACGATTGCAGCGGCCTTCTTCTGGGCCCAGAAGAAGGCTGCTGCAATCGTGGCCGAAACGTTGGTTTTTCTCCATCAGCAGTAGTTTTTACATTATAACGCCGTACCATACCCAGAAAACTTTTATGTCGACATTCCAGATATGCGCAGTAACGTTCATGTCTGGGGAGTTTGGTGGTCAGCGGAAGTGTTTAAGCTCAGTATAATGTTCCTGGAGCCACTCTGTAGCAATTCTGGAGGTGTGGAGTTTCGCATTGTCCTGCTGCAATTGCCTAAGTCTATCGGAATGCACAATTGAAGTGAGTGGATGCAGGTGATCAGATAGGATGCTTACGAACGTATCACCTGTCAGAGTCGTATCTAGACGTATCAGAGGTTCCCGTATCACTCCAACTGCAAACTTTGCACATCATTACCGAGCCCTTACCAGCTACAACAGTCCCCTGCTGACATGCAGGGTCTATGGTCTCATTAGGTTGTCCCCATTCTCGTACACGCTCATCCGCTCGATGCAATTTGAAAATAGACTCGTCCGACCAGGCAACATGTTTGAGTCATCAGCAGTCCAATGTCGGCGCTGACAGACCCAGGCGAAGCGTAAAGCTTTGTGCCGTGCAATCATCAAGGGTACGTGAATGGGCCTTCGTTAATGTTTCGTTTCGTTAAATGGTTCGCATGCTGACACTTGTGATGGCCCAGCACTGAAATCTGCAGCAATTTGCGGAAGGGTTGAACGATTCTCTTCAGTCGTCGTTGGTCCCGTCCTTGCAGGATCATTTTCCTGTCGTAGCGATGTTGGAGATCTGATGTTTTACCAGATTCTTCATATTCACGGTACACTCGTGAAACGGTCGTACCGGAAAATCCGCGCTTCATCGCTACCTCAGACATGCTGCGTCCCATCGCTCGTGCGCCGACTATAACACCACGTTCAGACTCACTTAAATTTGGATAATCTGCCATTGTAGCACCAGTAACGGATCTAACAACGCTCCAGACACTTGTCTTATGAAGGCGTTCCCGACCGCGGCGACGAATTCTGCCTGTTTACATATCTCTGTACTGTTATACGCATGCCTATATCAGTTTCTATGGCGCTTCAGTGAAGCAACTATGTATGCAATATTGCCTCTAACCACATTAGTGATAGTAAGACACATTTTAGAATAGAGAGTGGGCTTTTTTAATATACCTTAGCAGCATAAAAAATTAAAGAATTCCACCGCAGGACTGACAGTATTTCAAATTGCAGCTACTGCTTTGCACAGTCGTTTCGATCCTCTGATCTTCAGAGAGCTCTGCAATCATGTTAAAGCTATCCTTATTACTTCTGCAAATCGTTTCCCACTTACAATCGATCGAATGAATGAATTATACTTCCTTCAAAGAACATGTTACTTGAAAAATCATAGACTCTATATGTTGACTTAAGCTAAAATTCTGGACACCAATGAAGTATTCTAACACCGGCAACAATTTCAGTTGCCGGCCGTAGAGGCCGAGCGGTTCTAGGCGCTACAGTCTGGAACCGCGCGACCACTACGGTCGCAGGTTCGAATCCTGCCTCGGGCATGGATGTGTGTGATGTCCTTAGGTTAGTTAGGTTTAAGTAGTTCTACGTTCTAGGGGACTGATGACCTCAGAAGTTAAGTCCCATAGTGCTCAGAGCCATTTGAACCATTTTTTTTTTTAATAATTTCAGTTACTACTGTTTCAACGGCTGTGCAAGGTGTTTAAATTATGGAACACGGGGAAGTGTTGCCAAGTACAATCATAACCCCAACGAAAAGTAAACTCGTTGCGCTCGATTTACTGATTCTTACCAACTCGCAATGGCTGATAGGGGAAACACAAGCAAATTTCATCATCGCCTACGACATTTCAAAGATTACTGTTATCAACTGTAAGAATGAAATGTCTTCCTCACAAGGCGGACAGCACAAAGGCATGAAGATAAAATATAACATTCGATCCTACTGTGAAAACTTGTTGGTTATGACCAGAACAGAAATTCATCACATCAATCCCCAAGATATAAACGCCGGAAGTTCTGGATGTGGAACGACATTGGTTGTGTGACACCGTTTGTACCATTCGATTCTACTGTCAGGTCTGGTAGAAAAACGCAGAAAATCAATGTCGTCATCAATGAAATACCGATGCTTTCCACGACTAAGGACACCATACGCGCTTTGGGGAACGAAACTACAACAAATACATGTGTCAAGAGAAACACAGACATCTACAAGATGATCTTCACTTTGACGGATCTTACTAACTTTTACACAAGTTTTACACGTTCGATCCCAGATAACATTACGACATTTCAAGCGTTGGATATTTAATCATGTTGCGTGGTGCCGCAGGAACAGGGAGTCCGTTTAAAATGCGCAAAAGCGCCCTGCTTGACATGAGATAGAAAACGAGAGATTCGAAACGACACGCTCATGTCTAATTGAGAAGGAAAACAGGATAGGGATTGGAAATGAAGTAAATACAGAAGCAATGTAAAGACGGAATCAAACAATAAGTGGCGAATTTCATGTCAGGAAATAAATAGCAATACATAACAGCATCACGAAGAACAAGTGAATAGAAAAGTGAATGGACCATTTAACAAATACACGGCTCTGTCACGAAAATTCAACGATTACTCTGTCCCACCAGAATATCAGGAAGCATCTCAAATTATCTGTGCGGCTGACATCATTTTTGGAGACATACTCTCATTTTGGGCGCTCATCTTAAAGACGAAGTACGTCAAGTATCGAAGGGGACCGTAAAAAAGTCACCAACTTCTAACATAGGGGATTAGAACGACTTATTGACGTGACGTTAGAGCCTGAAGTAAGTAGTTTTCCAAGAGCCATAAAACAATGCCGAAAAATAACAATATCAAGTGAACACGCCAAACACGATAAGAGCTGTGGGTTGGCTTGGACATCACTCCAGGCCCTCGGTATCGTGGTCTGCTAACAGAACACGTTGGATGAGAGATCAGTATAACTCGCACACGACAAAGGCCTACATCTCAGAACTTTTGTTTTAATGGGAGCCACTGACCGAATTTCATGAATAGTTTGTCATAACAAGAAATTAGAGTCATTGTCGGAAATAAAACTACTATAGTGATGACTGTTTGAATGACTTGGGTCAAAGACAAATCCTAAAATCGAGAAGTGAAGAAGAAATGTGACAAAATTTCTTGCTTAATACAAATAAGTTAAAGGCTATGTTGACAAGATATGCTCAACATCAACATCTGTACAACACTGTATTTCATTTTATTTCGGCAAGACTTCCAGTAAAAAAAATGTACATAGATATCTCAGTAGGTTTAGCGTTAGCCTACGAAGAGCGTTGGTTTGGGGCACGATTCCCGGGCTATTTCACAGTTTTAATATGTCAGAAAGTTTTAAAATTCATTTTGTTAGCCTCGAGGTGTTCAAAGTCATTCTGTTGATGCATTCACGATATCGCAGATGGTGAGTGTGGTGCTGTGGAGACTTTTTTAGATTTGCACTTGTAAAAGCCTGAATGCCAGTGGCATGAAGTTGCTTAGTAAACTGGAAAGACATTCATTTCATGAGCACATAGATGTGCTTCTTCTATGAAAGCACAGACAAAAGGCTGCATGGCTGTATGAAACAGCGTTTCAGTCCAGACGTAGACCTTCCGCTGTTCAACTCCTCGATAATATAAAACCTTTCCTTGTTCAGGGGGCCATTCGAGAACCGTTGTGCGAACGCCCTCATCGTTGGAAAATGTCTTTCCTTCCTGATGTTTTTGCTCTATTGCTTGGACAATGACATAACATTGCATTTGGCCCATATACTGCCAGAATTTCGCGGTGAACTTGAGCAAATTTAGACGTTTAGCCTCGTAGTGCGTTTTCAGTTTGCGTGACATTTCTCTCCCACACTGTAATGCACCTATCACCCGTGCCACAACAGCACTGGTCTGTAGAAACCCGAAACATGTACGCTCTTCTGACAATGTGCCACTCTTATTGTGCAATGGTTTTAGCGTGAGACGACATGTGTAGCTTACTTTCTGAAGACCCTACGAACATTGGAGAAATTGCATCGTCCTTTGAAGAAGGCTTGTAGCAACTGATGGGGGATAGCAAGATAAGATTACAGCTCCTTTTAGTTATTTTATTATGACGCGGTTACGAAGAATTCAAAAGACGAGGTTTTAGTACTTTATTAACAACTAGCTGAGAAACCCGGCGTTGTTCGGGTCAGAATATGACATGGGAGATGGCTTGAACACCATTACACATATGAGATGCATAAACCAGGTTCGCACACACAACGAAAGTGTCGCCACAGCTAGTGGTATGCTGCAGTTCCGTGTGTAAACTCCCAGTTTCAGTGGTGCAACTTAAGAGACACAAATTTTGTCATGCCACAAAAAGTTCAACTTGGCTGCACTTTGTTGCACCACTTTGCTTTCACCAGTGCTCCCTGGTGGCAGTATGAGCACTTTATGGCATTTATCTACGCGTAATTGCTGCTGTTCGCCATTAGATTTCAGTCTGTTTTCATTTTTTTACTGAAGAAAGTGAAAACAGTGGTCGGGTGGTACACTTTTGCAGCTTCTGTTACTACAAGAACAGCACCCTATGTTTGATTTTCAGCAGCAGCAGTGTGTGTTTGTGTATGTGTGAGTGCGTTGTGTGTGTGTGTGTGTGTGTGTGAGAGAGAGAGAGAGAGAGAGAGAGAAAGAGAGAGAGAGAGAGAGCACGCGTGCGTACTAAGCAATGGCGTATCCTACAATCTATAAAGATTTTTGATGAATACGTGAATAAACTTAATATATGTAACCAAAAAAAGCGAGTCGTATAAACTTTATGATTTGTGAGACCAAGCATTGTATAAATTGTGGATTGTATACAGAAAATAGCTCCGGAGTATGGTGCGGCAGTTAAACTACAAATTAGTTATTCGAAGTGCCTATATCAACGAATACAATAAGATTCTAAAATCTTGGAAGAGTGGCGTGATGATATTTACATGCCAGCTATTGGTTAGTTTGCCACTGCTGATTAGTTTTATTTCTTTGTGGCTGCTGATTTATCCCTGTGCCAAATTTATTTTCGGATCCATAATTAGTGTTTCATCTTTCTTATATTTAACTTTTGTAACACTTCTAATTCTATAACCTGCACTAAAACATTCATACCCTCTCATATGATTTCAGTTGACGCCTTATTGAAAGCAGTGCACCTACGCAGAATTTGTGGCGTTCGATGCCTACACACAGAGCCACTAGCTGTGGCACCACATTAGTTGAGTGTGTGAACCCGGCTATGAGGACGTATATCTCATTAAGAGTATGCTGTTATTCTGTTGGTAAGATAGTTTGCTCATGGTGCGTGGCAGTGGGTTGGTGGGCAAAAATCCGGGAAATATGGAGCAATAAATACTCTTAGAGCAAGTTAAATAATGTATGACTTTTGAACTTTATCGTATCATTGAATATACTCGCTTATGCAAACATCATCCTGTTCCATCCATACTGGCATTAACGCTACGTTATCCAGATACATTTAACTGCGGGTGACACCATGAGACCATCGTTAGTTTAGTTTATTAATAATAATAATAATTTATACAAAGCTGTAATTTTCAGCAACTGTAGTATTATTTTTTCAGGGTAAATTTCAGTTAGCAGTTGCAAATAAATTTTATTATGGTTTACCGGTTTCGACAAATTAATTTGTTATCTTCAGAAGCCTAAAAAATTTGGGATGTTATAAATCTTCAGACTTTGGTTATATACTTACGTGAAGTATAAAAAATATATTACAGAAACTTACTTAGTTTAGCAGACGTCAGTATCTTCTTCGTACAATTTAATATATTTTATGTATTATATGTTTTCAAATGTATTATACATGTAACTTCTTTATATGCCTTACTTATTTTTTGTATATGCTTTTATACATATTCCTTGTTGCTAGTACAACAGACACATAGATGTGATTCAGTTAGTGTACATTGTCAAATAGTGTTTAAAATAATCATATACAATATGTAAACTTCTGAACATACCATGGCATTATCTTTGTATGAAGAAGATACTGAGGACTACTAAACTAAGTAAGTTTCTATAGTATATTATTTATACTTCACATAAATATATAACCAAGGTCTAAAGATTTATAATATCCCTAATTTTGTAGGCCTCTGGGGATGACAAATTAATTTGTCGAAAACCGTAAAACATAAGAAAATTTATTTGCCACTGTTGACTGAAATTTATCCTGAAAAAAAAATAATAACAGGAAATGAACCTGGAAAGAGACTGTCGAAAACACACTAAATTATGGAAGGGTTATACTCACGAAGAATAAGTGAAATGTTTATCCGAAATCACTGTAATGAACAGTTCTAGTATTCATTTGTTAGTTCTGAGTATTTTTATCTTTGAGTCTACCTAGATTGTTTTTTCTCTGTGTCTCTGTTGATCGTCGGTAAAGTGTGATTGATGAAAAAGTGTTGAAAGATTAAAACCTGACCCATTTAATATTACACGTCGTTGTTAAAATCTGAATGACAAAACCGCGTAAGCATCGTATTATGTCGGACGAATGAAACAATAAATATACTTTCACATATAAAGTAAAGTCCGTAAGTCACAGACTACATAGCTTTTCCTAAGAATATTTATTGCTCAACATTTCGTGGATTCTTGCTCGCCATACTCATACACTGCTACGCACCGTGAGCAAACTCCGTTACTAACAACATGAGACCAAGGGCTGTCTGCCATTACAACCACGCGTGGGTAGGAATGTCTGGTCGTGGACAGAAGTCTATCAGTACGTACATACGCTAGCCTTTTATGTACAGGGTGAATTGCCTAAAACTTACACGACAAATATTGCGGAAATGGTAAGTGCTACTGACATACGGTTTTCTCAGAATGGATTGGTAGTCAGGGGCTCTTATTGTTAGCCAATCAAAAATGGTTCAAATGGCTCTGAGCACTATGGGACTCAACTGCTGAGGTCATTAGTCCCCTAGAACTTAGAACTAGTTAAACCTAACTAACCTAAGGACATCACAAACATCCATGCCCGAGGCAGGATTCGAACCTGCGACCGTAGCGGTCACGCGGTTCCAGACTGCAGCGCCTTTAACAGCACGGCCACTTCGGCCGGCGTTAGCCAATCAACAGACACTAATAATACTTAGAAAGTGTTTCATTTATACAAAAATACACTTTTTAAGTGGGACGATGCTTACTGACATTAAATGACTCAAAAAGCAAACTAGTGGTGTTTATTGTAGGAGTCTTTTACGAGATATCGCATTATGAAAAGTTCCAACACCGACACTTGTACAATACCTGTGGTAGCATATACTGAAGAACAACACAAGTTCCATGGATTCTGACCAGTATCGAGACGGTTGACCATCACGGGTTGTGCTCAAAGGACCACAGACAGCGGCAGTACACGCTTCCAGCCTGATGTGGAACGACTGCTGCACACGTCCTAGCGTTTCAGCGGAGATGTCCGAGCAGGCTGCAGCAATATGTCGTTGCATATCATCTAGTACAGTTGGTACGTCCTTCTGGACAGATTCTTTCAGTTTTGCCCACAGAAAAATGCCTCCAAACATCAAGTTCGGGGAAGTGGCCGGCCTCTGCACACAGTCTAACGATTTGGAAACAATTCCTGAAGACATACTGTTGGACTTCGGGCACTGTGGGTTGCAGAGCCATCTTTTTGGCACCACAGATTCCCCTTAGGCAACAGATGAACGTCTTCTAGCATCCATGGAACATCATCTACGGATGCTAGAAGACGTTCATCTGTGGACTAGGAGGAACCTGTTAGGAGCCTGCGATACTTCTGAGCGTTTAGTGTTCCGTCTATGAAAAACAGTACTATGAGCTGCTGATCCACTGTCCCACACCACACGTTTACACACCATGGACGCTGAGTTCTACTTGGCGAAGCCAAGAGGGATTGTCAACAGACCAGTAGTGCATGTTTACCTGGCCATCATTGATAAATGTGTCTTCAAAATGGCTCTAAGCACTATGGAACATAACAGCAGAGGTCATCAGTCCCCTAGAACTTAGAACTACATCAACCTAACCAACCTAAGGACATCACACACATCCATGCCCGAGGCAGGATTCCAACCTGTGACCGTAGCGGCACATAATGTGTCCTCATCAGGAAACAAGATACATGATGCATCTAGAGTATCCTGCCTTAATACCACGTACGTAAGTCAACAGAATTCTTATAATGGTTTCCCTGCAACTCTTGAGGGTGAGATACGTGATAAGGATGGAAGCTATCTCAATGGAGAATGCGTAGCTCACTTGCCTGACTCAGGCTTCTTCTTCCTGGGATTCTGCGGGAGCTAACGTGCGGATCAACTGCAAAAGCAGCAAGAACATCAATTTCCTCCTATACTTTCGTCACTTGTTGCCTTCTGTTACGTTTGCTAGGTAATACACTACCGCTTTCACGTAACTGGCTGAAGAGGTTTTTAAATAGTTGCCGAGATGGTTGACGTCTGTTGGGATACCTAGCCGCATACACCGAACAAGAACGAATTGCATTCTTCCTACACTCTTTACACACTGCGACCCTGTCGGCTTTTACTGCACTGATAAATCCCATCGTTCAGTTACGGCCTACTACTTGGACTGTGACACCAACTGACAGGTAAGTCGCACTGCACTAAAGGAACACTCGTAAGCGACTTGCGCTACACTCCTGCAAAACAGCACACTGACATTCTAATTTACCTTACTTTTTGTTTGTTAAAGTCAATAAGCATTGTTCCATTTTTTTAAAGTGTATGTTTGTACAAAAAATACACTTTCTATGTATTATTATATTCTGTTTATTGTCGTCGGCAGCTCGTGGTCTCGCGGTCGCTTCCCGAGTACGGGGTCCCGGGTTCGATACCCGGCGGGGTCAGGGATTTTCACCTGCCTCGATATGACTGGGTGTTTGTGTTGTCCTCATCATTTCATCATCATTCATGAAAGTGGCGAGACTGGATTGAGCAAAGGTTGGGAATTAGTATGGGCGCTGATAACCGCGCAGTTGAGCGCCCCACAAACCAAACATCATCATCATCATCATCATCATCATCATCTGTTTATTGTCTAACAACACGAACCCCTGACTATCAGTCAATCCTGTGAAAACCGCACATTAACAGTACTTTCCATTTCAACAAGCCGGCCGGTGTGGCCGTGCGGTTCTAGGCGCTTCAGTCTGGAACCGCGTGACCGCTACGGTCGCAGGTTCGAATCCTGCCTCGGGCATGGATGTGTGCGATGTCCTTAGGTTGGTTAGGTTTAAGTAGTTCTAAGTTCTAGGGGACTGATGACCACAGATGTTAAGTCCCATAGTGCTCAGAGCCATTTGAACCATTTGAACCATTTCAACAAGTTTTCGGTGATTCACCCCGTATAGATATACGTAGATTAAATTTCTGACAACTCTGCTCAGAAACATTCTTGCTTACTTGAGCGTATTATTTTCATTTTCAATCTTTGAATTTAACTGTATTTCGTTTAAACATTTTTCATTATTTTGTTAGACATTTTATGAAGTCTCATCCGGAGGACGTCGATGAAACGAAACTTTGGAGCCAGAGCGGTAGAAACCACACGGACGTAATCGTGTCCAACGGCTGAGGGCGCGCCAGCGACGACGACGCCGACGCGGCCGTCGGTGCGCCCTTATCTCCGTGTCGGAGCGCGGCGCCAAGTTATCGCCGTGTTTTTCGCGGCATCGGGAAGTGTGTAAGGCGCTGTGAGCGCCGCCTTACCGCCGCGTATCGACGCGACGCGGCTGCGTCCCTGTCGGGCCGCCGGGACGGGACGCAGAAAGGAATCGAGATTTCCGCCCGCCGGCCATTCCAGACTTATGAGATGGCCAGCGGCCGGCTCTTCATATTGTGTCCGCTGCGCAGCCGGCAGGAGTGGGGGGGAGGTGGTGGAGGGGAAAGGGGGGGGGCAGTAGGTCCGACAGTCCGCTGGCAGTCATCTCCTGTTTCACGCGAGCGACTTTGTTGTCTAATACGGCAATCGGATTTCAGGACTTTTTATATTTTCGTACGTGAAGCAATTCGGTGCAATTCTCAAAAATTCTCGATAAATTCGACTTTGAAGATTCCTGAGCATCTTCAATACTCTAATGTAAGGCCAGTTTTTCGATACGCGGCGTGACACTGTGGTAGAATACTGGACTGCTATCTGTGGAGCATGCGTTCAGTCCCTGGCCGTTGCAAAATTTTAAACATAGATTAAACAAGAATTTTCTTGAAAAGTTAAGTACATCTTTCTTTATTTCTTTCGCTACTGCCTGTATCCCACACTGCGCGCAGGTTCGGCAGGGTTAAGTACGGAATTGGTATGATTATTTGGAAGGGGTGGCCGGATGCATTCCTGCCGCCCACCCATAACCCCCGGGACGGAATTAGTGTACCCCAGCTGTCTCCGTTTCTGAAAGTATTTGTATAAAGTGTAACCATGTATGGAAGTGAAACATGGACGATAAGTAGTTTGGACAAGAAGAGAATAGAAGCTTTCGAAATGTGGTGCTGCAGAAGAATGCTGAAGATTAGATGGATAGATCACATAACTAATGAGGAGGTATTGAATAGAATTGGGGAAAAGAGGAGTTTGTGGCACAACTTGACAAGAAGAAGGGACCAGTTGGTAGGACATGTTCTGAGGCATCAAGGGATACAAATTTAACATTGGGCAGTGTGAAGGGTAAAAATCGTAGAGGGAGACCAAGAGATGAATACACTAAGCGGATTCAGAAGGATGTAGGTTGCAGTAAGTACGGGGAGATGAAGAAGCCTGCACAGGATAGAGTAGTATGGAGAGCTGCATCAAACCAGTCGCATGACTGAAGTCAACAACAACAACAACAACAGCTGTCTCCGTCTAGTGTAAATCGTGAAATAGTGTGAATGTGTTTCAAATGCCTGCGAGTCGTGTAACTGAGGCAGGACGTGGGGGACCAGCCCGGTATTCACCAGGTAGGATGTGGAAAACCGCCTAAAAACCACATCCAGGCTGGCTGGCACACCGGCCGTCGTCGTTAATCCGCCAGGCGGATTCGATCCGGGGCCGGCGCGTCTACCCGAGTCCAGGAAGCAGCGCGTTAGCGCTCTCGGCTACCTTGGCGGGTTGAAAAGTTAAGTACATAAAGATGAAAAATATTTAATGGGTAATGCTCTTTTAATTTAAACGATCTTTATTAAAGATCAGTAATTAAAAATTTATATTTACCGTGAAATTTGCATTTGTGTGTGTGATTCGTAATTAGAAATAATAAATCATACTTTTTCATAAGAATGGTAATTATATATCTGTTAATTACCACATATTCGATGAATTTTATCTTTAAATGACATACGTGTCCGAATTAAATGAAACAAACAGTAATGATCGAACTGAGACTCGAATCAGCGTTTGCCACTCTCGAGCGCTAGCGTTCCTTCCTTATCCCTTTTTACTAAATATTTTACGCCACACCGAAATGCTCGTAGGAGATGTTTCTTTGTTCAAAATTTGCTTTACCTGGGAACTGAACCGCAGACACGCATATCGTAGGTGAGCATTCTACTATAGAACCACGCTGCCTTTCGGAAAATCGGCCTTACCTGTCGGAAAATCGACCTTACCTTACAGTATTACGGAAGCTCGGAAAACTTGAACACCGATTTTCTTGAAAACTTTTGACATTGGCATTGAATCACTTTGGGATGTTAACATTTAATTTCTGAATTTACAGTACCATAAATATGCTCAAAATGTTCAAATGTGTGTGAAATCTTATGGGACTTAACTGCTAAAGTCATCAGTCCCTATGCTTACATACTACTTAATCTAAATTATCCTAAGGACAAACACACAAACCCATGCCCGAGGGAGGACTCGAACCTCCGCCGAGACCAGCCGCACAGTCCATGACTGCAGCGCCTTAGACCGCTCGGCTGATCCTGCGCGGCACCATAAATATAATAAATTACAAAAATCCGATTGCCGTATGGTCCCGTTGTAAATGGACTGTTCGTGCAGAGCACTCGTAACATGTCAGCATGTAAATCAGCAGCCACCACGCCGCAAGTGTATCGGTGAATTCAATAATAAGTTAATTGAGCAGAGTGTGTATAAATACAGTCTATAATATCTTGGACAACGCGTATGAGCAGAAGGGAGAGACGGCGGCATCGTCTGCTACAGTCGGGAGTTTCGTCAGTTCTCGCGGCATTCATTCGTGTTATAGATACGGACTTCCTTGCTTTGGTAGCTTCTAGATCTTTATTTCATAGTTCGTTTTATTTTAGTGAGAACTTCGTATTTTTTCTATGAGTATTCAACTACAACGCAAAATTAAATATCTGAAAACCAAAAATTATTTTGGTTTTCCACTGAAGAGCGAAAGAAACTGGTACACCTGCCTAGTATCGTGTAGGGTCCTCGAGAGCACGCGGAAGTGCCGCTACACGACGTGGCATGGACTCGACTAATGTCTGAAGTAGTGCTGGTGGGAACTGACATCATGAATTCTGCAGGGCTGTCCATGAGTTTGTAAGAGTACGAGCGGGTGGTGATCTCTTCTGAACAGCACTTTCCAAGGCATCCAAGATATGGTCAACAATGTTCACGTCTGAGGAGTTTGGTGGCCAGCGGAAGTGTTTAAACTCAGAAGAGTGCTCCTGGAGCCACTCTGTAGCAATTCTAGACGTGTGGAATATCGCATAGTCCTGCTGGAATTGCCCAAGTCCGTCGGAACGCACAAAGGACATGAATGGGTGCAGGTGATCAGAGGTGATACTTACGTGTCACCCGTCATAGTCGTATCTAGACATAGCAAGGGCCCCATATCAATTCAACTGCGCACGCCCCACTCTATTACAGAACCTCCACCAGCTTCAACAATCCCCTGCTGACATACAGGGTCCATCGATTCATGAAGTTGTCTCCACACCCATACACGTCCATCCGCTCGATACAATCTGAAACTAGACTCATCCGACCAGACAACATGTTTCCAGTCATCAACAGTCCAATGTCGCTGCTGCCGGGCCCAAGCGAGGAGTAAAGCTTTGTGTCGTGCAGTCATCAAGGCTACACGAGTGGGCCTTCGGCTCCGAAAGCTCATATCAATGATGTTTCGTTGAATGGTTCGCAAGCTGACACCTGTTGATGGCCCAGCATTGAAATCTGCAGCAATTTGCCGGAAGGTGACACTTCTGTCTCTTTGAACGACTCTCTTCAGTCGTCGTTGGTCCCGTTCTTTCAGGATCTTTTTCCGGCCGCAGCGAGGTCGGAGATTTGATGTTTTACCGGATTTTTTATATTCACGCTACACTCGTGAAATGGTCGTACGGGGAAATCCACATTTCATCACAACCTCGGAGATTCTGTGTTCCATCGCTCGTGCGCCAACTATAACACCACGTTCAAACTCACTTAAATCTAACAACTGCATCAGACACTTGTTGTCTTATATAGGCATTGCCGACCGCAGCACTTTATTCTGCCTGTTCACATATCTCCGTATTTTAATACGCACGCCTAGACCAGTTTCTTTGGCGCTTCAGTGTGTAACAGTTAAAAATCTTACACTGTGTAAATATAGATTAAAAACGTTTTGTTACTGAGATCAGCTTCAGCAGTGAAAAAGTTAACTCTACTGAGGCAGTATTGCCACAGAAAGAAAACAAACAGGGAAAAAGCACAGAAAATAATGTAAAAGTACACTCCGTAATGCCTTCTAAACATTGTTTTTCCATGTATATAGTATTATTTGGAGCAAATAAATGTCCTTGTTGTGGATTATTTGGACGACACTTTTCCCGTTCTTTCAGTTTTCAGATAATTTACTATACGACACTTGTACGTTCAGTAGACATTTCGTTTCAGTCACTAACACATTCTCATGTTCTTGTTCCTTAATGATGTCACTATTATTTGTATGAATGATGGGGTCTCATGACCTAACTTCACCATTCACTGCAAGGGTAAGCGACATGACGACGTTATCTAACTTTTCACCTATTGTGACCATACCGTCATTTGACGGTGACTCCTTTCGTTTCGTGATGTTCCGTTGATGGCTATTGATAACGGTCATTACCACTAAAAGTATGGATGCCAAATTGCATAGAAGACAACACTCACAACACACGCAGTTTTGACATCAACGTGTAAACACAATCGACCACTCGTGACAGGAGAGACTCACAAGGGGAAGGCCTCAGACACGGCCAACCGATTCGGCTCAAATTTGGCAGTTCGCTTGTGTACATCCTAAAACGAAGGACTCTAAGATACTTTGGTTCAAGACCCCCATGTTTTTGTGAAAATCACCCCTAAAGGTTACGAAGAGCAATCGACACAAAACTGGCGGGATCGATAGATAATTGTAAATAGAGATTTTTCATCGTCAGGTATGGGGTCCGCAAACGAATACTTTTCCAGAAATTGAGGAAAGAATCTTTTACAGCTGCCGCTTATGTACGCACATGGTAAACACTTAGCGTCGATAGCGCAACGGCCAAGGTAACTGGCTGAGAAGTGGATAAACCGGGTTCGAATCTCGAGAAAACTGTACGGTTTTCATTTTTTTTCATATCAGGGGGGTTAATAAGGTACGCAACTCAACACAGAATAATAATAGTAATAAGGTAGGCAAACTAATTTCCCAAACGACGTGAATTAGAAAAGAATTAAACTTTTAAGCCCTGTCACATGAAAGCAACTCCGAATAAGAGTGCTGCGAATTCCTCACGAGGGACCACAGATAGCCAACCGCGCGACGCTTGCTTACAGCGAGGCACAGGACAGAATGCGCGCGGGGAGATTATGTTGCCCCGGTTGCCTGTTCGTAATATCACAGTTGTCAACCTCGAAGAGTGAGTATGTCCAGCACGAACCTTATAGAAGTCGCTTGGAAAGAGTTCTTTTCCGTCATTAGGCTGCCACGAACCTCGATGATACATGTAATGATTTTTCATCGTTAATCCACCGAATAAAATATGTTTTGTGAAAGAATACAGCGATCTTCCGTAAGCAACATATGATTTGTACTGTATGTAGTTTGTAGTAATTAGCTTTTCTGTTTATATCCTGGTAACTAGATATTGTTTGTTGTGTCATATCTTTCAGCTGCATAATCTGAATAACGGAGGATGTACACCCTTCGAGACCGACAGATGTGGCCGAGCGGTTCTAGGCGCTACAGTCCGGAACCGCGCGATCGCTACGGTCGCAGGTTCGAATCCTGCCTCGGGCATGGATTTGTGTGATGTCCTTAGGTTAGTTAGGTTTAAGTAGTTCTAAGTTCTAGGGGACTGATGACCTCAGATGTTAAGTCCTATAGAGCTCAAAGCCACACCCTTCGACCAGCGCTGAAATATATAGTTGGGAGCCTGTCACAGACTACGGCAAGCGGGAAGTTACCGACGCTGTGTTTTGGTCTGTAAAAGTGATGCAAGACAGATGTACTATCAATACACTACCGGAAGCAGGCACTTTTGTTTCTCGGAGTTCCAGGTTGATAGGATCGGCTATCGTCGAGCTATTTTTGGGGTTGACGAACGAAATGACTTTTGTTGATACTGAAGAACTATACCATGAAGGCGAAGCAGGAGATAATTCAATGGAAGATATCACGACTAGTGAATCGCAAAATGGTCATAACACTTTGGAAATGTCCACGTCGCAGGCAATCTGTGCTTCATCTGTTTCCGATGAGTATTACGAACCGGTTACTAAACGATTGAAATACGGCGCTATATCCCTTGAAGTAAAAGTAAAGGCCATAGCGCAGGACAGGAATCATCCAAATTGGAACCTACAAACACTGCAAAAGAATGGAGCAACAACAGAACTGAAAATGAAGAAGGACTTGAAATTGTGGGAAAATGATATAGTTAAAGGAGGGACAAGATGACAAATACCAGGCGACAAATAAGTGGACATGTGACAGATCTGTCGAATCTCGTTGTCGAAACGAGAACGTAACAAGGAGAATACTCCGGGAGTCGGCTGCAGGTGCAGCGCTTCAATATACAACCAATAAGGATTTTACGTTTGCTGCATTATTATCTTGGGCAAGGAATTTCAAATCGGAATATAAAATTCGTCAGCGGCACGTCACTAAATACGCCTCCCACAAGGTGGTAGAAAATATAGAAGATATACAGAAGGTGGAGACTCTTTTCAGCACGCAAACGGCGTCACTTATGACAGGTTTTAATCGTGACAGGTTTTAATCGTTTTTAACACCGATCGAACAGGATGCGAATATCGGATGAACATTCGACCCACGTTATGGCATAAGGGAGAAAAACGAACCCTTGTCGCAGTTGGTAGTAAAGAAAGAAAATTAACAAATGGTTCAAATGGCTCTGAGCACTATGGAACTTAATATCTGTGGTCATCAGTCCCCTAGAACTTAGAACTACCTAAACCTAACTAACCTAAGGACATCACACACATCCATGCCCGAGGCAGGATTCGAACCTGCGACCGTAGCGGTCACGCGATTCCAGACTGAAGCGCCTAGAACCGCACGGTCACACCGACCGGCAGAAAATTAACACATTCGTACACGGTGCAATATGCCATCACAGCCACTGGAAAAGTGTTGCCTAAGGTTTTCCTGTGTTTGCAAGAAACGAATGTTACATTTGGTCCAAGGTTATAGAAAAGGTCAATCGCTTAACGGACTCGTTGAAAACTGTTTACATTACTTGCCCCAAATCCGGGAAACCGACAAATGCGATTTACAGAACATTTCTTGAGAATGTTTTAAAGCCATAAGTTGCTGATAACAAGTTTTGTCTAATATTGATTCCTGGGGTGGACAAACTAATACTCTAATGTATGACACATGTTTATAGATGAGGAGGGTCAACCGACGTGCACGTGAAACGTAATACCACCAAACTGCACACGTGTTTGCCAGCCGTGTGATGTATATTTCGATTGCCAGGTTTAAAACTTTATTTCGAGGCTTCATAAATGCACAACAGCACGGATGCACAAACTATTCAGAGCATAACAAATAACCAACATTCAGCACCGATTTTTCAGGCAATGATATCGTTTGCGTGGTACGCATCAAAATTAATTCCAGAAAAAGACGAATTTTTAAATGTAAACCAAGTTTGTTTTCCGTCAACTCTTCGGAAGGAACAGCGTAGCTGTCGAAAAATTGCGTTCATTAGATGTTCTTGGTGCCGCGAGTATATTTGCTTCGAAGGTTTATATGACATCCATCTAGTTGTTCGAAGAAAGGTGAGGACACATAGCAGAGACTGGAGGAGCCATTGTAAAGTGACCAGGAGTAATATTTTGCCGGCCGGTGTGGCCGTGCGGTTCTAGGCGCTTCAGTCCGGAACCGCGTGACCGCTACGGTCGCAGGTTCGAATCCTGCCTCGGGCATGGATGTGTGTGATGTCCTTAGGTTAGTTAGGTTTAAGTAGTGCTAAGTTCTAGGCGACTGATGACCTCAGAAGTTAAGTCGCATAGTGCTCGGAGCCATTGGAACCAAGTAACATTTTAGTTATTTACTATATCAAGAGGTTCGAGAAATTTATTTTCCTACCTTTTTATCAAGCCTTATTGATTTACTTACCTTAATAACCCTCCTATCTCTATCAACCTAAATATGGAATTCTTGCCGAATTACAGGATTCTACGTCAACGGGAAGTACCCCATAGGTTTTGATGCCTGAGTTTTCGAATATCGAATTATGACAAATGGCCGAATCTTTTGATTGCATTGTCTTAGAAGCTTAGAAGCTAATTCGCCAAGGGACCACAGACTTTAGTATGTGACATAAATTTGAACTTTATACGTATACGTATACCCATTCCTGAGACAAACACTCGAATAGACGGACAGGCTGTCAGATGGACGGACGGACAACAAAGCGATCCTATAGGGGTTCCGTTTTTAGAGAGTGAGGCACGGAACCCTAAAAATGATGATGATGAGGACACTACTGCACGAGTCTTCCGAAAGTCGTATTTACTTTCGCTCAGGCGCCAGATTTATCCTGCCGAAGTCCATCCTAAAATCGGCCAGTCCGCTGCTGCAAGCAGAGCGAAATATCGAGAAGTCCGCAGTGTATCTGCCGGCCCCCCGCGGTGTTTGTCCAGACCCGCCCCTTCGGCCGGCCCCTACCTCCGCGCCGTGTACAGTAAGCAGCGCGGCGCGGAATACCCGCCGGCCAGCGCAGCGCAGCGCCCCGGACGGCTCGTCTTCTGCTTCCGCTGATTTCATTACTCGTGTTTGTGCTTCCGTCCCCCGGGCTCGCCGGCGCTCGGCTATTTTTGCGGGCCTGCCCGGCCTCCCCATTGTTTATCCGCGGGCTCGCCCGTAATGTATGGGTTCTCAATGGGCGCGCGTCCACCCCGCCGCTGCTCACTTGTCCGCAGCGCTGCCTCGGCCCTCCTCGGCCCGCCTCGCCTAACTTCGGCTCGCCCCGCGTCTGTCTAATGAAAACCGCAATTACAGCATTCCGTGAGCCTCCGGCCGTTATTGGCGCCCGCTACAAAGTAGCCCGCATTCCCAGGTCAGACCCGGACGTTTGGAGGGGGGAAGGCGGGAGACCAGTCACCCCATCTCTCCCTCCCCCCTACCCCCTCGCGGTTCTCCGATTGTGCGAAATACCGGCAGTCCGAAATGAAAAAGTTCAGCTCTTTCTCATTCCGAAGCAGAGCTTCCCTTCGATCCACGCGCCGCCAGCTTACAGCAGCCGCCCTGATTACTGTGCGGACACCAACAGGGTAGCTTCAGTTCACACACACCTCTCCGCTGTGCCGCCCCCCCCCCCCCTCGCCAAATCCCTCTCCTAAGGCTTAACGTGTGGTTTCATCCTCCAATAACAGCTCTGTGTTTGCTGCAAATTCTCCCTGTATATATCCATCGTGAATTTCAGCGCGCTCTGTACACGGAGACAGCGTGATTTTTACTTACTTTACTTTACATGTGGCAAGGGCCTTATCGACCATACGCCTGCTCTATGAGCCTCTTCCACTTCTGCCTGTCCAACGCGCTGTTTGTCCAGTCGCTGCTACTGTTCATCCTCATTGTGTCCTCCCGAATGTTATCCCGCCACCTGATTCTGGGTCTCTCTCTTCTATCGTTCTGCTGAATGCCATTCTAGGTAGTCTATTCTCTGTCGTTCTTGCTATATGGCCTGCCCAATTCAACCATCTCCTCTTGAGCACTTCGACGATGTTACGGTGTTCGTACAGCCCTCTTAATTCTTCATTTCTTCTTATTCTCCATTCCATGTTATTTTCGTCGCATACAGGTCCAAAAATTTTCCTTAGTACTTTTCTTTCGAATATTAACGGTTTTTCTTCATCTTTCTTTCTAATTATTCATGTTTCTGTTGTATTGGCAGAAGAGCCAACACCGTGTTACTACAGGAGGCCGAAATGCACGTGTTTTAGCTCACGCAAGCTGGCGTTAGCAGGGAATAACTATACTGACGTGAGGTCTGGAACATGACAAGGAATTAGAATTCAGAAAGCGGACGTAATAAGTTTGATACTTAACTTTAATCCATTAATGATGAACGTCGCTCTTGATGGTACATGATTCACAACATTATCTGTTCAGAATACATTCTTGAAGAATATGGCGCCTTGCTAGGTCGTAAGGCTATGCTAAACGGTCGTCTCTGCAAACGAGAGCGTAATTTGTCAGTGAACCATCGCTAGCAAAGTCGGCTGTACAACTGGGGCGAGTGCTAGGGAGTCTCTCTAGACCTGCCGTGTGGCGGCGCTCGGTCTGCAATCACTGATAGTGGCGACACGCGGGTCCGACGTATACTAAAGGACCGCGGCCGATTTAAAGGCTACCACCTAGCAAGTGTGGTGTCTGGCGGTGACACCACAGTTTCACATCCACATCTTACTAACGTTTAAAAACCCCCGAAGCAACGTATAATATGCTGAGACGAATAATTAAATATAAGACACATGGGGTCGCAAATGTCGGTGAATACGCCAAATGTGGATGAGACATGCTGAAGATGTGACGTCACTGGTGACGTACCTCGCCGTACCTGCAGCGGTTGGTTTGGTCGTGGAGGGATGACTGAACGATGTGATACTTGCATTCGGGCAATCGGTGCAAATTTGTAACACCTTAAATGTGATCTGTGGGAAATGTAGAAACTGCAAAATTATTTTCCTCGCTCCAACCATCTAAAAACTTTTGTGTTTCTTTCCTTTTCATCATTCTTTGCCTGTTTACAGAAATTATTTAGTGAAGGAAACGTAGGTCATTTAGTGGTAACGACGTAATTCGTAAGCTTATACTTATTTTCTTGTGACGTACTACGGTAGGTTTTTCTTGTACGGTATTTTGCAATAAACCAGCGCAGACCGCGAGACCGGGAAAAAAATAACAATCTTACCGCAATTTAAACACATAATTGTCTGCCTGCCAGATACAACACCCTAATCGTCAAGCGCTAAAGTCGCGCTGGTAGGCCGAGATCCACACCGGCGTGAATATGAGACTTAGGTTGGGATCATCAGGTGTGACAGACTGATAGACTCAACCCCTACACGTGCGGCGAATTACGTCAACTGGTGACGTCACATATTCAATATTTCTAATCCACATTGGAATACTCTCTTTCAAATTCTGAAGGTGGCAGGGGTAAAATACAGGGAGCGAAAGGCTATTTACAATTTGTACAGAAACCAGATGGCAGTTATAAGAATCGAGGGACATGAAAGGGAAGCAGTGGTTGGGAAGGGAGTGAGACAGGGTTGTAGCCTACCCCGATGTAATTTAATCTGTATATTGAGCAAGTAGTAAAGGAAACAAAAGAAAAGTTCGGAGTAGGTATTAAAATCCATGGAGAAGAATTAAAAACTTTGAGATTCGCCGATGACATTGTAATTCTGTCAGAGACAGCAAATGACTTGGAAGAGCAGTTGAATGGAATGAACAGTGTCTTGAAAGGAGGGTATAATATGAACATCAACAAAAGTAAAACGAGGATAATGGATAGTCGAATTAAGTCGGGTGATGCTGAGGCAATGAGATTAGGAAATGAGACACTTAAGGTAGTAAAGGAGTTTTGCTATTTGGGGAGCAAAATAACTGATGATGGTCGAAGTAGAGGGGATATAAAATGTGGACTGGCAATGGCAAGGAAAGTGTTTCTGAAGAAGAGAAATTTGTTAACATCGAGTATAGATGTAAGTGTCAGGAAGACGTTTCTGAAAGTATTTGTTTGGAGTGTAGCCATATATGGAAGTGAAACATGGACGATAAATAGTTTGGACAAGAAGAGAATACAAGCTGTCGAAATGTGGTGCTACAGAAGAATGCTGAAGATTAGATGGGTAGATCACGCAACTAATAAGGAGGTATTGAATAGAATTGGGGAGAAGAGGAGTTTGTATCACAACTTGACTAGAAGAAGGGACCGGTTCGTAGGACATGTTCCGAGGCATCAAGGGATCACCAATTTAGTATTGGAGGGCAGCGTGGAGTGTAAAAATCGTAGCGGGAGACCAAGAGATGAATACGCTAAACAGATTCAGAAGGATGTAGGCTGCAGTAGGTACTGGGAGATGAAGAAGCTTGCACAGGATAGGGTAGCATGGAGAACTGTATCAAACCAGTCTCAAGACTGAAGACCACAACAACAACAACATTTGAGGTATTTCCGGGCGTTTTCAGCCCCTTGTGTCATATATTAAATTACTTGTTCCAGCAACATCTACTTCGCTTCGGAGATTTTTAAACGTTAACTTATTTAAAAAAATACCCACTTTTTTCCAACTCTTGTTGTGAATGTTGACAATGCCAACTCTCGTGGAGGTATCCTTATCTGTGAACGGATAACCGGCAATACTGAATAGCACCAGGGACGTGTATTTCGAATGTACAGGGTAATTCAGTTAAATGGAGACAATATGCAGGAACGAGCTGAGAGGGTAAGGAGCAAAAAAGTCATACGGTTATTTGGGCGGAAGGGAGGTACACACAATTGGAGACAAAAGATCTTTGGTAGTGACCGCAGTATCAGCATCAGGCAGGGTAGCCTTCCCTTCTACACTGCAGCTGCCACTGTGCGTATCACTTACAGCATGTGCCGGCCTTACCACTTACGGACCAGCCTCCGCAGCGATGGTTTTGTCTCCGGTTTGCCCCTAAGGCTACCACTGCACTGAGACACGTGTCATCCATTCCGTTCACAGATAAGGATACCTCTACGGGGGTAGGCATTGTCAACATTCACAACGAGAGTTGAAAAAATCTGGGTATTTAAAAAAAAAAACAGTGCGTTAAATTGGGTTTTTGAAGTTTTTATTGCGATGTTTTTTATTGTTTCCGTATTGACAAAATGAGTTTTTATGCGTTTCATTGGGCAGATTTTTATATTTTTTCCGAACTGACTATTAAATAGTTCAGTTCAAATTTTTAAATCTCTAATCTATTCTTACTTTTAATTTGTTCCAAATATGTAAAAACTGTGACAGAGCACTCTGAAGAAGTCCATTCTAGCATATGCAAAATCTTGTAAAACGTTAAAATTTATAGAGATGCCATTCATCTTCTACGATAGCTGTCAGAGGTTTTTAGATTCCTGGACGTTCTTCAAGCAGACAGTACAAATACTGCACAAGCTGTCGAAGTGTGGGTCGATCTTTTAGAAAGTTCTGATAAGGAACACTACAACAACGTAATTTTAAAAAAAAAGAAGGGTACACTCACTATAATCCATTCAGTATCTAGCTACTAAGTTTCAGTCAGGATTCAGAGGAAGAAGATTAACTGCTGGACAAGAAGAAGATCAGAAAACTGGCTCATGGAGATGCATGCAGAATATACTGCATGTGTTATGTCTTTAGGGATTACTAATTATGATTATTTTCCTGACACAACAATTTATGATGCAATTTATCCTCACAATTGATGATGATGATGATGTATCCAAATGAAGGGTGAAAGATGATGGAGCTGAAAACAGCAAGAAAAGGAAACTTACTAACAGGATTTGTTACTTTCGTGAAAAGCTCCATTTATTTCCTTGCCACCACTGCATCCGTTGAAAGAATCTTCTCCACCTAAGGGCTCGTTTTATCAAAATTAAGAAATAATTTAAGAGAGAAAAGAGCTGAGAAATTATTGAAAGCCTACAAATTTCTGCATGCTTCCAAAAAGGACTAAGTTGTATTTTACATTCGGTACAATTGCACATCAAGTTTATTTCCTTTTTCTGGAAGTTAAAATTTATTTAACTTGCGTTTGTTATATTACAAGAAAACTTACCAAAAAAAATTAATTAAATTCTTGTGTTAGTAAATAGTCGCCATCAGTTCATATGATGGCTCTAAAAATTTATGTAATGCAAACCATGCAACCTTTTGTTTATATCAGTTTTCGTAATTGAATGTAGTTGAGTTTTATTTGGTTTCTTGGCCGCTTTTCTTAAAGCCTTGTCGGCTTTTTTGGGCCGATAGCAACACTTTCACATCAGTCCCATTCCCCTCCCACCCTTGCACACTGCGGAGAACCCCGATGGTAGAGGGGCAGCGAAACGTCAGAATCGGTTCAGCCTCAATATGCGGGTGGGGTTATTGGCGACCGCCTCATGGGAGCATTCATCGCTTCAGCAGTGCCTCACAGGCAAGGCACATCTGCACTTCCAGTGGGTGACCCTGCCTCCACTGCTAGAAGACATTGCTTTTTGGTGGTGTGAAGAATGATGCGGCCACTAAATGATAGTGCTCCAGCTCACTGCTCTCTAAAGAATGGGGCTAAAAACACTGTTGCAGACAGAACATTGTTACTTGCCTGCTGAGTTCTCATGTCCGCTTTCAATTACTGGAACTTACACTATGGAAGACCCTTACCAGAAAAAGGGACACGTTAGTGGGACATAGGTAAAGACGTGCAGGATGGAGTTGTAGAGGAAAACAGTAGTAGGGTCAGACGAAGACTAGAACATGCAAAACGAATTATAGAAAATTATTACTGCAATAGTTACGAAGAGATGAATACACATACAAGACAGGAGCATAGCATCAAAGTAGTCGAAAGACAAGGGGATTTTAAAAACAGGGAAATGAAGTCACTGCACGCATCGGAAACAAGCAACTTGACTCCCAGGAAAACGTTCACACGGTGACCGTAGCCACTTAGTAGCTTGGAGAGAAGTCGGCTGGAGCCTGTAGTATTGAATAGCGACGCAATTTGTGTGTTGCATCATCTATGCGAGGGTGCGAGGGTTACAGAAATCTGGCAGTGGTGCATCGGAAACAAGCAACTTGACTCCCAGGAGAACGTCCATACGGTGACCGTAACCGTGTTAGTCGCTTGGAGAGAAGTCGACTGGAGCCTGTAGTATTGAATCGTGACGCAATTTGTGTGTTGCATCGTCAATGCAAGGGTGCGAGGGTTACAGTAAACTGGCAGTGGTGCATCGGAAACAAGCGACTTGATTCCGAGGAGAACATCCGTACGGTGGCCATGGCTTCGTTAGTCGCTTGGAGAGAAGTCGTCTGGAGCCTGCAGTATTGAATCGCGACGCAATTTGTCTGTTGCATCGTCAATATGAGGGTGCGAGGGTTACAGTAAACCGGCAGTAGCGCATCGGAAACTAGCAACTTGACTCTCAGGGGAGCATGCCTGGGATAAACTGAAAAGGGCTGTTTATGGACGACGTGGCCCACCAACCACTCTGAGGGATCTACGCCGAATCGCCGCTGGGGAGTGGGACAATCTCGACCAACAGTGCCTTGATGAACTTGTGGATAGTATGCCACGACAAACACAGACATGAATCAATTCAAGAGGACGTGCTACTGGGTATTAGAGGTACCGGTGTGTACAGCAATCTGGACCACTATCTCTGAAGATCTCGCTGTATGGCAGTACAACGTGCAATGTGTGGTTTTCATGAGCAATAAAAAGGGCGGAAAACGATGTTTATGTTGATCTCCATGCTAATTTTCTGTACAGGTTCCGAACTCTCGGAACTGAGCTAATGAAAAACTTTTCTTGATGTGTGTATGTACTACAAAACAGAATGCAGACTACACTACACACAGAAATACAGAATCTGATTATGACAGTATACGGAGATTAATTAATTATAGAATTTTACTGCTGACTATATGTCGCAGTACACAATTGACGACAGTGACACAGAATTGTTTTCAGAATTGTTTTCATTGCACCTGACGCTACAGTAAGAACATTGCCATACGTGCTGCTGTAAATAATTTACTCACAGATAATCAGATGATCGAAGCTGATATTTAATAAGGATTTGCTTCATCAGCAGCTCTTGATGGTTCTTAAATCTTAAATTTTTTCACAAAAACGGAATAGATTCGTTTAACTCATTCCGTACTCACATTTTTAAAACATTTATTTATTGTTAGGTTCATGGATATAAATAATTATCAGCTTTTACGCAGAAATGTTATATTACACAGTCAGTGCTCTTTGGGCACTTTATGGTAAGGTGACAAAAGTTGTGTGATTCTTCTTAATATCGTATCGGACTTCCTTTTGCCCGGCGCAGTGCAGCAACTCGACAGGTTGCATGGACTCAACTAATCGTTAGAAGTCCTCTGCAGAAATGTTAATCCATGCTGCCTCCATAGCCGCCCATAACTGCAAAAGGTGTTTGTGGTGCAGGATTTTTTGCACGAAATGATCTCTCGTTTACGTCCCGTAAATTGCGTTGCGATTCATATCGAGCGATCTGGGTGGCAAAATGAAGCGTTTGAATTCTCCAGAATGTTCTTCAAACAAGTCGCTTATAACTGTGGCTCTGTGACATGGTGCACAGCCATAAAAATTCCATCACTGTTTAGGAACATGAAATCCATCAATGACTGCAAATCGTCTCGAGGCAGCCGAAGATCATTTTCAGTCAATGATCGGTTCAGTTGTGCCAGAGCACCCAATCCATTCCATGTAAGTACAGCCTACACAATTATGGGGACACCACCAGCTTCCACTGTGCCTTGTTGACAATCAGGGTCCATGGCTTCGTGGGGTCTGAGCCACACTCGAACCCTACCACCAGCTCTTACCATCAGGAATCGGGACTCATCTGACCAGGCCACGGTTTCCCAGTCGTCTAGGGACCAACCGATTTGGTCAGGAGCCCAGGAGAGGCGATATAGGCGTTGTCGTGTTGTTAACAAAGGCATTCGCGTCGGTCGTCTGCTGCCATAACCCATTAACGCCAAATTTCGCCGCGCTGTCCTAGCGGATACGTTCGCCGTATGTTCCTGATTTCCATGCAGTGTTACTTACCCGTTAACACTGACAGATCACCGCAAACGCCGCTGCTCTCGCTCGTTCAGTGAAGACCGTCGGCCACTGCGTTGTCCGTGGTGAGAGGTAATGCCTGACATTTGGTGTTCTCGGCACATTTTGACACAATGTATCTCGGAATACTGAATACCCTAATAATTTCCGAAATGGAATGTCCCATACGCCTAGCTCCAATAACCACTCCGCTATCAAAATCTGTTAATCCTGTCGTACAACAGTAATAATTTCGGAAATTTTTTCATATGAATCATCTGAGCACAAATGACAGCTCCGCCTACGCGCTGCCCTTTTGCACCTCATGTACGCAACACTACCGCCATCTTCATATGTGCATAACGCTACCCAGCGACTTTTGTCACCTCACTATGAATCGTTGTCAAAATTCCACTTAATAATGTCACTTAGGCATCTTCAGCGCGGTTTTGACCAGACGGATACCGAAAAAAAAAAAGCTTTGCTCCCCAGATGGGCCCCAGTTAATGCAGGAGACCCCCAATCAAGCGGTTGGGAGCTCCGGGGGTGGCATGACACACTTGTAAGCAGGGGGCACATGTGCGTCACAGTTAAATTCCGCGCCTGCAGCTAAAGACTAATGGCAAGAAAACTGCGCATCATCCCTCGCCCTCCTCTGTCACCATTACCAAGTATTTTTCGTGTCAGAGGGCCAGAGAAGCAGGAAATGGCTTTTCGGGCCACGCAATAGGAGAATAAAATCCAGCAATAGCTCTTTTACAAATAAAAGTAATGCTTATTTAATTTACGGGAGATGGGGATTCTGTAGAAAATGACTTCATCCAAAAATTAAAGTACGCAGGCTAAAGCTATCTTCAGATCAAACGGATGATGTATGAGATGTGCGAGAGAAGCAATGAGATTGATTTTTTTTATCTACTATTTTTTTTTTCGACCAACAGTATTGTCCCCTTCAAAGGAGTTCCCTTCGGCAACTATACACCAGTGGAGTCGTTGTTCCCAATCCGGCTGGGTGTTGTGTGATGTCCTTAGGTTAGTTAGGTTTAAGTAGTTCTAAGTTCTAGGGGACTGATGACCATAGCTGTTAAGTCCCATAGTGCTCAGAGCCATTTGAACCATTTGAGCCGAATCCGGCTCCAACTGGTAGGGCCAGTAACACCTGGATCACATTCTTTTGAATGTTCTCCAGTGTCTCAAAATGGCTTCTTTGTAAGACATTTTTCAATTTCGGAAAAAGAAAAAAGTCTCAACGACTCAAAAATTCCGGCATGCGGCGTTGTCTTGATGCAGTATCCACTTGTGTTCAAAGTTCGGTCTCACTCGATTCACCCTTGGCGCCTTTCAAGGACAGCTTTGAAAAATACTTGGCTGACAATTTATCAGGAGGATACAATATCCCTACTCTGAAAGGAAATTCAGAATTGTCTGATCTTTGATTTGTTCATTCGAAATGTTTTCAGTAGAGGAAATGTCTCAGTGTGCCACTCCTCACTTTGCCGCTTTGTGTCAGAATCGTACAAAAAAATACAGGATTTATCATCTGTGACCATACGACTGAACCATCCGTGGTCATTGGCAATCCTCTCAAGAGGATCACTGAACACATCTTCGATCGTCCTGCTGCATAGTTGTGAGGTTTTTCGGCACCATTAGGGCACAAACGCTTCGCATGTGCAAAACGTCGCTCAAACTTTGATGTAGGGTGAAAGTATTTCAGTTTAACATGTCATCCATCATCTTTATTGTTAAACATCAATCTGATCTCACAACAGCAGGCAAAAGTTCGACATTTCCGTAGGTTTTTGAAGTTGGAAGTCTCCCTAAACAAGGTTCATTATCAACATATTATCACCCTTCCAAAAATGATTTGTGCCCCCATAGGTCTGCTTCAATTATTCAAAGGTCACATTCGCAGAATCTCCAAGTTTACCACAAAAATTGATGACATAACGTTTCTATAAATTCCGCTGTTCCGTTTTTGTAACACACAACAAAAACACAACGTCACTGATGGTGCTCACAAAATTGATGCGATGGACGTATGGAGCTGAAACTCGGACTGAGCATCTGAAAAACATGAACACACCGGTCTACACAAGTGGAACAACGCAGCGTTGCCAGGTCACACACAGTGTTTTCAGTCTCATTACTTTTCTTACACATCTTGTACGGTGTTGGGACTGCGAGTCGTGTCAATATCTGGCCTCAGCACCTCAAAAAACTTGTAAAACCAGATAACAAATCATTGTTTGGTATTACTACAGTGAAGTTCTCTTGTAGTTTACTACATCCATGTCTGCACTAAATTGCGGTTTGGACAAAATTGCATAGCATTGTGCAAATCTACACTCTTCTCAAATATTTGCGCTAGAAAACTCCGCCTTCGACTCATCACACAAAGATCGAAAACAGTTAACAGTAAACGACTCTAATTACCATCCTGTCTGACATATCTATGCCCATGAGATGAAGGAATAGAGATGTAGAGCTTTGCGGCCTGGTGAGAAGGAGTATACAATTTGGCGACAGACAGCAAAGAAAATTTACT
This sequence comes from Schistocerca serialis cubense, assembly GCF_023864345.2. Lineage (NCBI taxonomy): Eukaryota > Metazoa > Arthropoda > Insecta > Orthoptera > Acrididae > Schistocerca > Schistocerca serialis. Next base: position 203,570,103 of record NC_064645.1, read on the forward strand.
GTTAGTTATGCTAGGGGATTTATACAACGACAAGTTATATATACCGGGGAGGAGTGAGATAGTAACGAATCTTTAGTCGTTAGGGTTTCCGAGAGGAATTTTTGTCAGATAGTCAGTATTGTCAAAGGGAATATTTGAGTACGCAAATAAGTATTCCTGTCTGGATCCAATAGGAAAAAAGGATAGTTAAAAGCTATATTTGAGGGGAGAATAGCTAAATTAATTAAAATTCTAAGAGCAAACGTCCCGCAACTGGGTTGTTATATTTGCAAAATATTCGTCAGCTAAGAAGTGAAAACATGCGGAAACGAGTAGGTCACAGGCTCTTACTGTCTCCTCCACAAATATAACCAGTTGTCGCACCTGCTTTTAATGTACTGCAGATGCCTAGAAACTTGATAATAACAACACCAATCTATACAAAACGTTTAATATAATAATAATAATAATAATAATAATAGTAATAAATCCAGGCTTCAAGACTTTGTTTAAAAGTCTAAGCCTAGGGTACTGGATGGGTCACAGGTGGTGGATAGAGGACGTTCTGTCAGATATGGTGGACAGCTGAGAATACAAAATAAGCAATCCCGGACCAAGGCAAAACAAAAACAAATCCATTTTGCGTCTGCCTTGTAACAAGCGACAAACTGTTCATCGTCTGTTCACCAGTGGTCCGGCTGAAATTTGTATTCTGAAACTAACCCTGCCAGTTCACTCAATGAGTCTACTTAGCCCCACCTGATTTCAGCTACAATTATCATGGAGCATTTTGATAATCATAATATTACCCCAGGTGGTCAAATCCACCACCACCAACTGGTCATTCGGATTCTGGAGTGGCCAGGTCAAAATGCAGTGTGATTCAACAGAGAAAGTTTCAGTCCTTTAGTCAACTTAAAACCAAAACAAATACAGTTTTTGCAACACTTAATATACAAACACTTTTGCAACCATGTAAACTTCACAAATTAGGATATACATTTAAAGAACAGAAGATTCAAATTTTGGCCCTTCAAGAAACACGAACGGCGCGCAATAACACCATATATTTCGGCAATTATCGTCTTTTTAAAGTACAACTGATAAAAGAATACTTAATAATACACCACATCTGGGAGTTGCTTTTGGAGTATCCAAAAATATTTTCAGTTACGGGGTAAAACCCATTAATAGTAGACGAACGGAAATTTCTGTTAAATGCGCAAATAAAGCATACACTTCAATTAATGTCCATTCGCCAGTCAGTGAGGATAACCGTAGAAAACCTGAAGAAGTGAATGAAGTTTGGGAAACGTTAGAAAGCGTGATCTCGAAAATTCCCTCAAACCAAGTTAAAATTTTAATGGCTGATTCGAATGCTTAGTTAGGTAAAGGGAGAAAATATAAGAAAACGGTGGGTACATTTCCTGCGCATAAATGGACAAATCAAAATGGTCAAAGACTTGTTGAAACGTGCAAAAATTTTAACCTTAAAATCATGTCAACACATTTTAAAAAGAACCCTTCTAAATAAAAAACGTGGCAAGCACCCAACAGGTTTATTGGGGAATTTCATATCGATCATGTAGTAATTTCATACCATAACCATAAAGAAATTTTTAATTTCCAAGTTAGGAAAGGGCCTAATATTGATTTGAACATTATTTAACACGAATAAAAGTAAAACTTCAATCTCATAAACTCTAAAAAACAAAAAATGGTACTCCAAAATTTGACACTGCTACAATAATCCCAACTCTAACAATCTAACTTGACAAAAACAATCCAACAATAGCCAACGCCTAAAGGAAAAGTTCATCAAAACAGCACAAAATTTAATACTACTTCGAAAGAAACAAAAACACCCTTGGTGGAACGTGAATTATGAAACGGCAGTTAAGTCTAGGCATGCGGCATTCAAAAATTGGAATGGTAACAAAACTGAAAATAAGTACAACACCTATCTAACTGTAAGAAAAGAAACATCTAAATTAATCCGGCAGGCTAAAAGAAACTACGAAAATGCCCAACTTTTAGAAATAGAGAAAGACTTCCAAAAGAACAATACAAGATACTTTTATAACACATTCAAAATAAAACTAACCGATTACCAGTCTCAAAGACTTCACTTCAAAAATTAAAATGGCAGTTTGGCTCTTAACATCCAGGAAAATTGTCAGGTACTTGCTAATTATTTTGAAAACTATAAAACTGACCAGAACCAGTGAATATATTACAACCTCAGCAAACTAATAACACCAACTCTGACTCTAAAGAACCTCACGAAATCGAAATAAATAAACAGATTAAGAGACTTTTAAACAATACAGCATCCGGAGAAGATGGCATTATTGCAGAGCTTCTAAAATCCGCAGGACCTAACACTACAAAAGAGTTCACTCAATTAATCGGACATATCTGGCAAACCGAGAAAATACCTGAGGACTGAAAAACTGCCAAAATTCATCCATTGCATAAAAATGGAGATACAACCGCCGTTCATAATTACCGAGAAATCTCTCTTTTCCCGGTCACATACAAAATTATCTCACAGTGTTTACGTAATCGAACCCAAGAACAGTTAGAACCTAAAATTGGTGAACACCAAGCAGGCTTTAGACCAAACAGATCCTGTCCAGAACAAATTCTTAATTTAAAACCATTCATTAGGCACCAAAGGATTTCTAGAAACAATATTGTATGTACATTTGTGGATTTTAAAAAGGCCTACGATCAGTTGACAGTCAATCTCTTTCCTAAATTTTAAAGAACAAGAGCTAGATAATGAAACGCTAACACTGATTAACGAAACGCTAACCGACACTAACTCTAAAGTTAAATTTACGAGATAAATTTCTGAACCATTTAATATAACGACTGGTGTTGGACCGCTAACCGACACTAACTCTAAAGTTAAATTTACGAGATAAATTTCTGAACCATTTAATATAACGACTGGTGTTGGACAGGGAGATGGACCCTCCCCATTACTGTTTAACTGCTTTTTGGATAAGATGATTATAGAATGGCGAGAACAAAAGTCGAGTCAAAATATAGATCAATCAATGAAGTCAGGTAATGTAATATTAGAGTAGATTGCCTCGCCTTTGCAGATGATCTGACAATTTTAACTAGGGATATTACAAAAGCTCAAAAACTAATTGAAATTCTTAAAAAATTAGCGGAATAGGGCTACAAATATCATTCCAGAAAAGGGAATATATGACATGCAACAAACAAGCACCAAAATTTTTTAACCTGAAATATGGAAAAATAAAAAGTTTCTCAGTTTAAATACTTAGGGGAAATTATACAATAAAACAGTCTTGAAAAAACTGCAAACGAATTTCGCGGTCAAAAGATTGTAACTGTATTAACACAAAATGTTTATAATAAAAGGAACACTTTCTAAATTCAGTAAACTTAGGCTTTCCAGTACTGTAATTGCACCTGAAAGTCTCTATTGAGCAGAAACTTTAATTTTAAATAGAAAGAAGTATTGAAGAAATGCAAAAGAAAGAAAGAAAGACTATTAAGAAAATATTAGGCCCAAAAATTACTGACGGGGAAACTTATAGGCTGAGAAGTAATAAGAAACAGAAGAATATATGGAGACATATATGGTGATAAGAGAAAACGAACACATTAGTTTCATGGGCATATTGAGAGGTTGGCATCCACTCTATTAAAACAGAAGTAAGGCCAAAACTGAGCCAATTAAATGGATCGCTGCGATTAAGGACGACCTTAAAGTAGCCGGTATAACTCAGGCAGACATTACAGATAGAAAAACATTCAGACAAAAATTTGATTGAAATTAGAAAACGAACTGGAACGCCGTGGTCTGATGGAAGAAACACTTCACGCTGAAAAGATGAAACAAATTCGGAGACAAAGGAAGCGACATTGATTGAATGTACCTCGCGTAGTCCTACTGGGCCCATACGTGAATAATAATAATAAATTGTTCAGATAAATGGTTAGGGAATCATTTTGCCATGACTTCTAAGACGTTGCAGTTCAGTGAAACGCATCGTCTGAAAAGGATACGTCTAAAAATTTCACTGTGGAGGAGATTTCACTTTCTGCCTCATTTTAATGAACTGGTTTATTGGTTCCACTTGTGGATTCAAGAATCAAGTCAGATTTATTGTTGCAGCAGGTTTGGTCAGCCTGTTAAAAAAAACTTGTAATTTGCTGAATTTCCTCTTTTCATTTCGTAGTTTCTTAGTTTTCACACTCATCCCTCTCAAAAGTTGGCTGTGAAATTTTGAAATGGATATAGTTTATGTTAAAAAAATGCTTTTATTGCAATGTTTAGTAAGGGGGTGGGATGTGTCATGATACCTTTGAACTCTCAAATATCCTCCAAAGCGACGAGTGGCAATAAATGAACCTGAAGCTGAAAGAAGAAACTCGCACTTTTATTCACACCCTTAAATCATACAACAATTACAGAGTAATCTGTTAAACATTTACTGCAGTTGCTGACAGAATTGGTTTACACCTCATGCAGTAGGCCCATGAAAGTGAAACAGTCATCAGGTTGCCGATCTATTTGAACTCTACAGCGGTTTAATGGTAGTATGCTCTTGACTTCTGCCGACCCAAGAACAGTCTCCCCCAAACAGTCATATGAGACACTCAATCATAAATAACCTATGTACCTCAAATTTATTTTTTATTGTCTCTGATTCCATTTAGTAGCTTAATTTACGACGTTGAATATGAATAAAATCTTATGTGATGTAAAATAATCTTGCGAAATCTCCTATTCGGTTAAACGGCAGTTTATTGTTAGAAATTTGCGCTGATTTTTACATAGCTCATGTCCCATTTCTCTCCAGGGGATGAGAGGAAAAACAACTACACTGTACAATATCTAGATTCTGCATTTGTCCCCCATTCGTATCAACAGCAGCGAACAACCAAAGTAGGGGTAAGAATGAGAAAAAGGTTAAATAACCAACGAAAGGGTAACAATTTTACGAGACATAACGTGGAATTTCGAAAGTGTGAACGTGGTAGGGAAGCTAGGAAAAGTGCAAAAGAACATGCAAAGGCTCAATCTATATATGGTGTGGTCAGTGAAGTGAAACGAAAGAAGATAAGGATTTCTAGTTTGACGAATATCAGCAGCAGAAGAAAATAGCATAACTATCGTAGAATTTGTTATGAATAGGAACATAGTGCAGAGACTGAGTTACTTTGAAAAATTCAGTGATACGATTGTTCTCACAAGAATCAATAGGAAACGAATACTGACAACAATAGTTCATATACCGACATCACAAGCAGAAAACGGATAGTTTGAGAAAGTATATGAGGACATAGAACGGGTAACTCAGTATCTAAAGGGTAGTGATAATCTAATAATCATGTGGGACTGGATAGCGTTAGTAGAGGAGGGAACAGAAGAAAGAGTTGAGGGACAATATGGGCTTGGTGGTAGGTATAAGAGAGGAGAAAGATTAATTGAGTTCTGCAATAAATATCGCCTAGTAATAGCGAATCTTCTTCTATTTACTTGCCTTTTCCCGTTTCTCTACGTGATCTGCATTCATATACTACCAATGGCATGACAATACGTAGAACTGGAAACTATTGGCAGTGGATTGTCCGCACGCACTTCGATCGGTTCCACTTAATTCTGCAAGGGGAGTGTGCGGTGCAGGTTGATGGTATCGCTCATCGTAGTGCCGTATTTTTTCGATGAGATAAATCCTGTGAGTCCTGTTACCTGTACCGTCTCTGGTAAACGCTATGAGAGTCTCTTGCTCACCAGCATCATTCCAACCCTTCAACAGGATGGATGTCTCGGTAGGATCATTTTTATGCAAGATGGCGCTCCTCCGCACATTGCACGGTCAGTGAAACGGTGCTGCAGAGGCATTTCGGATGCTAGAAGTATCAGCCGTCAGCCCCCTATAGCCTGGCCGTTCAGATAACCTGATCTTAATCCGTGTGACTTCTGGTTGTGGGGTTGTCTGAAAGATGCCGTGTTCAGTACTCCGATTACAAAGGTAGCTGAAATGAAGGCACTCATTGCGCAACGCATTCTGAAGTGGCCCCTGAGACACTCCACTGTGTCGTGGAACGTGCTGTTTCTCGATTTCAACTTTTGACAGAAAGTGGTGGACAGCATACTGAACACGTCATGCGCAGGTCTCACAACAGTTAGAAGTTGGTTTCATTGTCGCTTTTTATCCAGTTTTTGATCTCAGAGCAACTAAAAAGCCATTTTTTCATTGTTAGTTTTTATGTTGCTTTTGGCCTAGGAACAATTAAAAACAGATTTTTCCCACCCAATACGGTACGACATTGCTGAGTTGGATGGACTAACAGTACCACAACTGCTAAATGGCCGGCTTTTGCGGCCATGCACATTGCACAGTACGGTTGGTATAATGTGCACCTCGCACTATAGCCGTTGCATTGTGATTCAAGTGTCATTTACAGCCGAACCCATTTACGTTATGACGCTTACAGCAGCATCTGGTGGGAAAATTTTCGTTAAATTTTTCTCCCGCAACGTTTTCCACGTCTTTAACATTCCCTCCAAATTTGACATCATTCTAAGAGCTGTTCTTTTTTTACAGCGTTTTGGAATTGGACCTTTAATTATAATCACCCTGTAGAAAATTCAAAATAACCTTCGGTGAATTTAAAAATGCAATGGGAATTCTTCTGTTAAATGCAGAGCAGGGAGAAGGTAGTTGGGAAGAGTACATTGATGGCCTCTACAAAGAGGAGGACTTGTCTAATGATGTAATAGAAAATGAAAGGATATGGTAGATATAGAGGGTCCAGAATTGGAGTAAGAACTTAGCAGATTGTTCAAATGGCTCTAAGCCAGGGCCGGCCAGAAATTCTGCACGCGTGCGGTGCTCCTGCACATGTGCAACTTCCGGGTCACAGCGTGCACGCCGCAGCCGTCAGCGTTCATGTAGTGCATGTTTCTACGCACAGATGTCGCTTTATCCACTTGCTGGGATACTCTGTACCGGCGCATTCTAGTGCTCTTTCCACAGCTTGCAAGCCAACCATGGGAAGGTATTTCGCGTATTAAACATTTAAAATACTGTCACAGTCTACTCGTTGAGACGTCTACTTTTATGTTAACAGTTTAACCCAGTAAGACAAGTAATACAGTTAACAACCGTGGGTTTTTATTAAGGCAGCTTGACTGATGGCACGTAAATACGAGTAATGTTTTTGATCTAGTATTTAAGAAAGAGAGCACTTAGCGACTTCCAACGAACCTTATTCATGATTTCAAATAACATTAAACTAATGCAAGGTTTCCTATAACTAATTATCGGTGCCGTCAGTTACACCCACATAATTTCTGTCTCACTGACCTCTGAACAGAATGATAACCGCAGACCTCTCGATGATCACCTGTTATTTCAATATCATTATTGCTACATCTTTCATCAGCTCCGTCTGAAATCTGCATAATAACCGACAATTAGATGAATGTTACGTTTTATCGACTTCAGCTGAGCGTAGCCCTTCACACATTAAAAAAAATACCGTAAATGTAAGTATACATTGAAACAATCGGTTTAATGACCAACTTTCCTGATAATAATGTAACATGGAGCAGAATGAGGCACTAATGCACAGTTAGTAAACAATAATTTTTAATTATGAAAGGAATAAATCCAAACACGTTTATCACTGGTCATGAGAAATGATAATCGAGTTGATGTGTCTCATCCATTTTCTTAAGGACATTTAATTTTGCTTGCCGTTCTTCACTCTTGAGTACACTACACTCGTCTTTGTGATATCTATTGTAGTGTCTTTCAATTGAAAACTTACGCGGCCGCCTATTATTCGGCGGCATAGTAAACACTGTGAGTTTTCACCAACGGCTACAAAAAACGAATTGCATTTCCCAGTCATTTTTAAACGACTGAGAACATAGATCTCCCGTCCTTTGCTTTTTCACAGTACCTGCCATTTCTCAGTACTTCTCTGTTAAGGTTACGGTTACCAGGGGTAAACGAGACTGGGCATGTTGCGCTCTTGCTTTTACCACATAAACAGGGAAGTGGAGCCCCGCCGTTCATTTAGGACACACGTCTATTACAGATGTCGCTGTCGCACACGTGCGCACATGTGCAGCACTTCCACACGTCTGCACACTGTGCAGCGTTTGGCCGACCCTGCTCTAAGCACTATGGGACTTAATATCTGAGGTCATCAGTCCCCTAGACTTAGAACTACTTAAACCTAACTAACCTAAGGACATCGCACACATCCATGCCCAAGGCAGGATTCGAACCTGCGACCGTAGCAGCAGCGCGGTGCCGGACTGAAGCGCCTAGAACCGCTCAACCACAGCGGCCGGCCGAACTTAGCAGACCTTCGCAAGACTTGAAAAAAATTAAATCAGAATAATAGGTAACATCCCTTCAGAATTTCTATAGCCAGTAGGGGAAATCGCGACGAAATGAGTATTCAAGTTGGTGTGTAGAATCTATGAGACTGGAGACATACCGTCAGACATTAGGAAGAACATCATCCAAACAATTTCGGAGATCGCAAAGCAGGTAAGAGCGAAAAATTTTGCTCACTAAGCTTAACAGCAAATGCAAACAAGTTTATGACAATAATATTGTACAAAAGAATAGAAAAGAAAATTGAGAGTCTGTTACATGATGAAAAAATTGGATTTCGTAAAGAAGTCAGAGGGGTACTCCTGACGTTGCGCTGGATAAAGGAAGCAAAATTTTAGGGAAAATCAAGACAGCCTCATCGGTTCTGCTGAACTAGAAATAGCAATAGACAAGGTACACTTATAACAATTTTAATAAACATTTTTGGAACAGTGATTAAAGTTATTAAAATTTTTTGTTTTTAAAATTCAGTCTTAATCACACCACGTATGTTACAAGAACATAGGTGACCGGTTTCGGTCATATCACATGACCATCATCAGACCCATGGAATCCTTCGAAGATGGTAGGTGGAGCACTTCTCTCAGCTGCTGTGATGTCATCTGGTTGACCGCTCGGCCACAACGGCCGTCTTTAGAATTCAAGGTTAATGGATATCAATGATGAGGTTCGCTGATAACATTGCTATCCTCAGAGAAAGTGTAGAAGGTTTACAGGATCTGAGGTATGGAATAAATAGTCTGCTACACGGAAAGTATGGACTGCGGGTAAACCGAAGAAAGACGAAAATAATGAGGAGACGCAGAAACGAGGTTTGTGAGAAACTAACCACCGAAACTGAGGACGACGAAGTAGAAGCAGCCAAGGAATCCGCTAGCCTTGGAAGAAAAATAGCACATGATGGATTAAGCAAGTAGGACGTAAAAAGTAGGCTAGTATTTGCAAAGAGGCTATTTCTGGCCAAAAGTATTTTACTAATAGCAAAAATCGGCATTAACTTGTGGAAGAAATTTCTGAGAATTTGCGTTTGGAGCACAACATTGTATAGTAGGGAACCATCGACTGTGGAAACACCGGAAAAGAAGAGAAGCGTTAGATATGTAGCTCTACGGAAGGGTGTTGAAAATTAGGTGACTGATAAAGATAATAAATGAGGAATTTCTCTGCAGAATCAACGAGGAAAGTACGAGATGGAGCTGCAGAGTGTAAAAACCGTCGGGGAAGGCAGAGACAGAAATACATCAAAAATAAATAATTGAGGCGTAGAGTGCAAACGCTGCTGTGAGATGAAGAGGTTGAAACTAGAGAAGAATTCGTGGGAGGCCACATGAAACCACGCAGAAAATTTGGTGCGTCCAGTTCGATTTTTCTTGAAAAGAACGGAATAAAATCATCAGAAGTGTTCGTATTAATCCGTAATTTAACTAACGCAGGGGTTACATAGATTAGTATAACTGTTACAGAAACGTAAATTTTTAGCTTTCTTGGATTTCTTTCGACTCTAGCTTTCCTCTGATTTGTGTTTACTGTAGTTTCTAGTATATTTACGACTCATATGACATGACATCTTCCTTTTGTTTTGTAATTTTCAACTTAATACCGATTTCACTTCTATTCCGGCGAATATTTTACAGTCTTACTTTGGGTCATAGTAGTGCAGCGCAAGCTGTTCACAGTGACAGTCGAATTAATGTCCTAGCTAAACGCATTTCCTCGCTCATCCACTTATAACTTTACACAAACCTAATTGATAACAATCACGCGCATGCGCCTACACTGATATGACAACATCACAAACAAAAGAAATAGTGCGCGTTAAACACGCACAGACATGATCTATCCTTTGTGGAGTTAACCATTGTTTACGCATTGTGGAGGTGACACACGGGGCGACTTTTGTCGCGGCTACTTGTATAGCAGCGAGCAATCGCTTCGTGTGGCAAGGTACTCGCTGCTACTGTCTCGACTAGCAGCTATTAAAAACTAGTGGGAACTGGAATTGAGCACACTGAGTTCTAATATCCGGGTGTGGTGGTCATGTAACGCAGTCGACGCTACATAGAGGTACTGTCGCCTCGTCTGACAGCTGATCGCTAGTCGCTCTCTTGTTATCACACGTGGCGTTCAACTTTTTTGGTTTGTTCATTTGTTTTGTTTTGTTTACATTTCTTTGTCGTGATGATGCGAAACCAAGAAGGAAATGCGTAAAAGTGGTCATACAAGGACATGTTGAAATTTCTGGATGTTTATCGGAAATATGAAAGGAGTGTGGGATACAAATGATGATAAATTACATGACGAAGAACGCTCGACAAAATACGTATACATGTTTACTTGTAGAACTGAATGAATATCTGAGAAAAAAGATAAGAACATTAACGACGGATGTAGAAATACAGAAAGTGACGATATCCTTGACAAGTGGCAAGGAGCTGAATACGTCTACAAACCCAAATTACTTTGGTTCAACAAAGCGAATTGATAACGATCTGGCAGAAAGGTGAATACTGTGTTATGAGCAATTCTGAATAAATACTCAAATCAAATGGTTCAAATGGCTCTGAGCACTATGGGACTTAACATCTGAGGTCATTAGTCACTTAGAACTACTTAAACCTAACTAACCTAAGGACATCATACACATCCATGCCCGAGGTAGGATTCGAACCTGCGACCGTAGCAGTCGCGTGGTCCCGGACTGAAGCGCCTAGAACCGCTCGGCCACCACGACCGACTGAATAAACACTGCAAAGATTTCAGGCAGTCACCATTTTGCAGGTAAGACGATTTCCACTTTTGTCTTATCGTAGAATCGCACTTATCATCAGCGTATATTTTTTCATAAGTTGGAGAGCATCCAATTCAAGTAATTCACCAAACTTAGCTTCAATTAACGTCAGAATATTTCTTTAGGTAATTGGATCCTCCGAAACTAGTTCTCGTAAAAGCGATACAGAAACACCTACTTTTTTTCTTCGACTAACTGTCATGAACCCACTTTTTTCCGATGTCTTTGTAGGATGGCCCACGGTCGCTCGCCAATTGTCGTCTATTGCTTCGAAAGTATTGTGACTATGTAAATATAGACTTTTACACTAACCGATTTGCTATTTGTTTTTATCTATGTTTATCTATTTGTTGTTGTATTGCTCGCGGCAGGCAAGAATTCGTGCATAATTGGCGAGAAGTCTGTACCCGTGCCTGGTTTTTCGCGCGCCATCCCGTATTTTACTTACCACATGTTTACTCAACTCAGTACAAACCGAACGAATCAATCATTTCAAAACTACACAAATTCTTTTTTTCAACGTTACAATCGAGGAATGAGGTTCGTATTACACTACACTAGCCACTACCTACTCTAGCTGAGACCGAGCGGTTCTAGGCGCTTCAGACCGGAACCGCGCTGCTACTACGGCCGCAGGTTCGAATCCTGCCTCGGTCATGGATGTGTATGATGTCCTTAGGTTAGTTAGGTTCAAGTAGTTCTAAATCTATGATTACCTCAGATACTAAGTCCCATAGTGCTTAGAGCCATTTTTGAGAGCAACAGCTCATTGTGACCAGCCACCAGCGGCTTCGTGAAGTGGCGACCACTCGCCCCGAGTGGTAGCAGCGACAAAAATCGCCTTGTGCGACATAAGTTGTCTCGCAGTTATTAGCGATCCAAATCTGACAGTAGTTTGTCACACAAGAAAGTTCGACCGACGAGTGAATAGACATTTACACGTCAAAAAAGTCAAATCGAAATACAGCAGTAAGGAAAATAATGTCAAATTTCCTCGAAAATCTTTCTAGTCGAAAACCATTAATTCTCGAACGAGCAATTCGCCAACTGCTCCTTCATCGGTTATCGTTACTTTAGATTATGAATGAGAAACTGAATACTGTTTACACCGTTGCGCTTTCGTATGTGAGATGGATTATCTATATCAGGGATGTTCATCCAGCTTTTTAGCATACCTGGACCACAACGGAAGAAGACGAGTATTTATGGGCCGCACATATTATGTTTAACATTAACTAAAAAAATGGTTCAAATGACTCTGAGCACTATGGGACTTAACATATGAGGTCATCAGTCCCCTAGATTTACAACTACTTAAACCTAACTGGCCTAAGGACATCACACACATCCATGCCCGAGGCAGGATTCGAACCTGCGACCGTAGCAGTCGCGCGGTTCCACACTGAAGCGCCTAGAACCGCTCGTCCACAGCGGCCGGCTAACATTAACAATAACCACTGCCGGTCGTTGTGACCGAGCAGTTCTAGGCGCTTCAGTCCGGAACCACACTGCTGCTGCAGTCGCAGGTTCGAATCCTGCCTCGGGCGTGGATGTGTGTGATGTCCTTAGGTCAGTTAGTTGTAAATCTAGGGGACTGATGACCTCAGATGTTAAGTCCCATAGTGCTTGGAGCCATTTGAACCAATATCCAAGGAGGAAAAGAAAGAAAGAAAAAAAAAAAGAGCGGGGTGAACTAACGAGAGAATAGCATTGTGTGGCGGGTGTATCAAATTGAAAATTTTTCATTTTAACTTAACTCTACATAAACAGAATTTTTTTTTTTTTTTTGCCGATCACGTGATAGATGCTCAGTTCTTGGGTAACGCTGATACTTGCTTTGATCGCAGGCCTCGGCTTGGACACCACTGATCTGCACTTTCAGATAAAGAAAACAACGCATTTCGGAGAGAGCTAACCACAAACGTCTCAATAATGAACACTGAAGTGGAAGCCCGAGCCACTTAAGACCTTTCAAAGAGGCCGTGTGCGCCTCGGTAAGCCCAATATCCAGCTATTTGGCGTGAGCGCCGTGTGTGTGTGGGGTGCACTCAGCAGGGCAAAGTGTATTTCGGCCGGCCCTCAATAGAGTTTACCCGGCGTGTGGAGAGGCCGCCCACTCTGCGCTCGGCGGCAGGCGTAACCTCATCTGCGCGCCGGGCTCCAGTTGCGGGCAGAGAGCCCGGCAGCCCGCAGACCGCAGCCGTGCAAAACGCTCCTCTGCGTAGCGTGGCGCGGTGTGGCGCGACCGCCGTATACGGCACTGTGTCAGCCGCGCTTGCTCCCCCTCTTCAGTCGCCCGTGTTTGAGCAAGCAGGCTGAAAACGCCACGGAGACCGAAGAAAGGAACACTCGCACAAGATGTGTCTAGAAATTTACGTCAGTGTACAACCATCACATACACTTCCGGATTATTAGTACTTACATGAACCGTAGCCTCTCCCCGATGTTATTCAATCTGTATATTGAGCAAGCAGTGAAGGAAACAAAAGAAAAGTTCGGAGTAGGTATAGAAATCCATGAAGAAGAAATAAAAACTTTGAGGTTCGCCGACGACATTTTAATTCTGTCAGAGACAGCAAAGGACTTAGAAGAGCAGTTGAACGGAATGGATAGTGTCTTGAAAGGAGGATATAAGATGAACATCAACAAAAGCAAAACGAGGATAATGGAATGAAGTCGAATTAAGTCGGGTGATGCTGAGGGAATTAGATTAGGAAATGAGACACCTTAAGTAGTAAAGGAGTTTTGCTATTTGGGGAGCAAAATAACTGACGATGGTCGAAGTAGAGAAGATATGAAATGTCGACTGGCAATGGCAAGGAAAGCGTTTCTGAAGAAGAGAAATTTGTTAACATTGAGTATAGATTTAAGTGTCAGGAAGTCGTTTCTGAAAGTATTTGTACGGAGTGTAGCCATGTATGGAAGTGAAACATGGACGATAAATAGTTTGGACAAGATGAGAATAGAAGCTTTCGAAATGTGGTGCTACAGAAGAATGCTGAAGATTAGATGGGTAGATCACATAACTAATGAGGAGGTATTGAATGGGATTGGCGAGAAGAGAAGTTTGTGGCACAACTTGACTAGAAGAAGGGATCGGTTGGTAGGACATGTTCTGAGGCATTAAGGGATCACCAATTGAGTATTGGAGGACAGCGTGGAGGGTAAAAATCGTAGAGGGAGACCAAGAGATGAATACACTAAACAGATACAGAAGGATGTAGGTTGCAGTAGGTACTGGGAGATGAAGAAGCTTGCACAGGATGGAGTAGCACCGAGAACTGCATCAAACCAGTGTCACGACTGAAGACCACAACAACAACAACAACATGAACCGTATACCTAAAGTTGCCTGTTGTGCGAGAAAGGCATCTACTCAGAAGTATAAGTGAAATCCGTGAAATGTAGGTGAAGTTATAACTGAATCGCCAATGCTCAGCACTTGCAACAATGACAAATAAAAACTGGGCTGGATGGAATTGCAATGGTTAGTTAGATTTGGAAAATATTATCAATATAATTAATGAAGCAATGGAAATTAACGGTCGCCAGCTCACTACGTGAGCAAAGTTACTGTCTCTATAGTGAATGTCTGTTAATACTGAGAAACTTACGTAAGACTGCTTGGTTTTGTTGCAAGGCGAAAACAGCACAAAATTGGTAAATATTGCTCTGGCGTAATTTCAAATGGATAAGTCACAGTAAAAATACACCTTTCCAGTTAAGTACTAACTCTTAGGAATCAATTAGTAATAACCAAAAAACAGCAAAATCTCTTAAATAGCAAACAGTTACGAAAATGCAAAAATTCGTGACGTCGCTCACTGTAATGCCTACCGTAATTTCACTCCTAAAGTTCTTCATTACTGAATGCTGTCGCTTAGCTTGAAAATTATCATAATGATGCAGCGTCATTCAATAACCACTTTCCTCTAGATACAGTCATGTAATGTGCAAAGCCAAAATTTCAGTTGTAGAAGAATGGCGAAGTTCTGATATGATTTTACTGACTTTTTTGTTCCATGCAACTTCAACTTTTACTAATATTCATTAAAATTAGTCTAAAAACGTCGTGCAGTCACTACTATTATTTGCTCAAGATGTTAACAAACGTTTCTGACTCATTGCAGTTGCGTATAATTAAAAGCTTAGTATCTATAAAAAAACTACGAAAAATCAGTAATTAGTCTTTCTTCAGGCTCAGATGTCGCCGGTGCAATGTAAGGCGTTGTTGGTTGACAATGTGTGGCACAGGCTCTTCTTGTTGAACCTCCGTAACAAATGATATTGCACCCACACTAATGTTCATATTGCTTTGCATCCTCTTGTGGTAATTATACTATGCAAATTAATACCACATACTCCGGCCGTACGCGCCAAATTACTCGCCGAACCATTGCACACTTTAGCAATTTTTAAGAAGGATTATAACACCTGTTTTGTTGAAATTGAAAATGAGAAGCCCAGAAGTTGAGTGATTCCATTTCGTGCTGTTTATTACCGTTTATGCCTGTGCTTGACTCCTATCATTAGGATGGTTCTTATAATGGAGTTACATAAAAATATCAAGTGATCTGGGCAACGCTCACCCCTCATTTTCTTACTTCTGACTCATTTCGATAATGTGATAAATTTCGTTACAATTAATGATAACCCAATAAAGTAAGTCTGCGTATTTTCTACTCGAGCCGGCCGAGCGGTTCTAGGCGCTACAGTCTGGAACCGCGCGACCGCAAGGGTACTACTAGATAACACCATATATAAAATGTGTGAATGCAGCATAAATCAGTACTAGCAAAAATCAACGCCAGTTTCAGCATAAAAAATGGTTCAAATGGCTCTGAGCACTACGGGACTTAACTTCTGAGGTCATCAGTCCCCTAGAACTTAGAACTACTTAAACCTAGCTAACCTAAGGACATCACACACATCCATGCCCGAGGCAGGATTCGAACCTGCGACCGTAGCGGTCGCGCGGTTCCAGACTGTAGCGCCTAGAAACGCTCGGCCACTCCGGCCGGCAGTTTCAGCATATTTTTCGTTTCTTTGCAGTCAGGAAATTATACATTATCTTCACACCTCTGTCCTCCGTATCATACACTGAGGAGACATAAGTCACGGGATAGCGATATGCACATAGATGGCGGTACTATCGCGTATACAAAGTATAACAGAGCATTGCATTGGCGTAGCTGTCATATGTACTCCGGTGGTTGAAGAGAAACGGTTTCCGATGAATACGTCCACAAACCCAAGTTACTTTGGTTCAACAAAGCGACTTGCCGCACGACCAGAATAACTGACTTTGGACACGGAATGGTAGTTACAGCTAGACGCATGGGACATTGCATTTCGAAAATCGTTAGGGAATTCAATATTCCGAGATCCACAGCGTCAAGAGTGTGCCGAGAATACCAGATTTCAGGCATTACCTCTGACCGCGAACAAAGCAGTAGCCGACTGTCTTCATTTAGCGACCAAGAGTAGTGGCGTTTGGCTAGTCAGTGCTAACGTAGAAGCAACACCATGACACAGTCTGCAGCGCCTCTGTTGGGCTCGTGACCACATCGGTTATATCCTAGACTACTAAAAAACCGTGACCTCGTCAGTTGAGCTCCAATTCCAGTTGGTAAGAGCTGATCCTAGGGTTCGAATGTGACACAGACCCCATGAGGTCATAGACCCAAGCTTCAACAAGGCACTGTGCAAGCTGGTGGTGGCTCCATAATACTGTTGGTTGTGTTTACCTGGATCGACCTAGGCCCTTGGTCCAACTAAACCTTTTGGGAACCATTTGCAGCCTTTGATGGACTACAAGTTCCCAAACAGCGATGGAATTTTGATGGATGACAATGTGCCATGTCACCGGGCTTCAGTTGTTCATGACTGGTTCGAAGAATATTCTGGACAATTCGAGCAAATGATTTGGCCACCCACATCGTCTAACATTAAGCCCATGGAACATTATGGGCCATAATCGAGAGGTCAGAAAATACTGCACCGGCAACACTTTCGCAGTTATGGGTGGCTATAGAGGCAGCATGGCTCGGTACTTCTGTAGGCGCCTTCCAACGACTTGAGGCGATGCCACGTCAAGTTTTAGCACTACTCCTGGAAAATGGAAGTCCGGCACAATCTTAGGAAATATCGCATAACTTTGTCGCCTCGCTGTATGTCGCCTTAAGATTTTCCGCGTGCTCTTTGGTACTGTGATGTGAAGTGTTTGATTCCCAAGAAAAAGGAACTTTACTTCAGAAATCTAAATCTATGTTTAACTTCTTCGTCATCTCCAGCCTGTTGACCTAAATGAACTCATCACTCTGCTGCAGAGTAAAAATTTAGTTCTGGAAACATCCCCCAGGCTGTGGCTAAACCCTGTCTCTGCAATATCCCATCTTCCGGGAATACTTGTGACGACAAATTTTGCAGTTTCAAAGTTTGGATGGCAGCAGACGAGGCACTGCAGGAAGTAAAGCTTTGAGGACAAGTCCTGAGTTGTGCTTGGGTAGCTCAGCCGATAGTGGACTTGCCTTAGAAAGACGAAGGTCCCGAGTTCGGCTTTCGGCCCGGCAGACAATTTTAATCTGTCAGGAAGTTTCGTATCAGCTAACACTCCATCGCAGATTGAAACTCTCATTCATGATAGCAGTCAAGCAGACCCATAAGCTGTAATAAACAACTCGTAGTGACGAGACCCAACTTCTCGGCCACTGCGACGTGTGTTCAAAAATGGCTCTGAGCACTATGGAACTCAACTGCTGAGGTCATTAGTCCCCTAGAACTTAGAACTAGTTAAACCTAACTAACCTAAGGACATCACAAACATCCATGCCCGAGGCAGGATTCGAACCTGCGACCGCAGCGCCTTTAACCGCACGGCCACTTCGGCCGGCTGCGACGTGTGTTAGTCCTCTTCAATTTTAACAAAATAGTTCTTAAATTTCTTATAAAAACAAAAGGAAAAAAGCTAGACGGTGTGATTGAAGAAACACGAAATTAAAAAAAAAAATAAGCACCACCGTAATGCCATACGGTGTCTCCTGCAACCATTCACACTTAGTGGACCCCGAGATTTGTGTAATAGTAAAACATAATAAAACTAGTAGTTAGGGGTTACTACCCAGTCGACGACACGATTATTACAAAGGAAGATAGAGTTTCGAATGGAAAAAGACTGGGGAGGAAATCGTACTCAAGCGTGAGGATGGAAATTAATTATCTGAACGAAATTCTGTACTAAAGTTTGATGGTATTCCTGTTATTCTTTATGAGATTGCCAGTTGAATAGGATTAGTGATGCATCATATACTTGTTGAAACATAATGAAATAAACTGCGGTACGCCTTACTTTCATTATTTCACACAGCCTCTTCCAAGTGATTAAAAGCATTCGTATACTCTAAGACTAGAATTTATCTCTCTTGTTTAAACACGTCTTTTTCCTGTGAATTGTCTTAGAATTAAAATCATCTGTCCGCAAAATCGCTCGACTGCTCAAGGTTATATACTCCATGAAGTCCGCAATTGGGTTTACGACATTACGATGTAATCCGCATCCTGAACAGCCTCTGTCATACCTGTCACCCTTCTTTTCCTTTTTCTTAAAATTGTAACCAGATCTATCGCCCATTCCTCTCATTTCTTTATGATGTCGCAAAACCATTTTTTTACGTCTTGTGTTACAAATTACCGACATTTATAGTCTTTCTTCTATACTTCATTTTAATACTGCTTCTAATCTGCAAAGCGATCATCACTGATATTGCGAGCAGACCACAAAATCAACACTTTTTCGACAGAGTATTTCCCACTGTTGTTTGAAATACGCTGATCAAGTTCACTTATTACCATGTATTTGGATAACAAAAATCTCGTCTCTAAAAATCAACCTGGAGTTCGCAAACAGAGTTAAATTTTGACGCTTTATCCTAGCTTACGATTTCCAAAGAAGAGATGGACCGTCAATTCCTGGTCACCAGCTGCTCAATACCCTCCTTTGTGGTTTGCCTGAGTGGGCAAACCCACTTAGTAACCATCTCAGCATTTTCTGCTGTGGGATTGATAACCTATCCCAAGGTTGGAACCCAGTTGGGGGTTAATTAAGACCTGTACGTCGCGATTTACATCGCTCACGTGTTGTGTTCTAGAGTCGTGCAGCGAGCTGACAGACCTCCACATTCGCGAAACAATCTAATTGTAACACTTTCTTACAAAACTAAGTTTGTCTAGCAGAATGTAACAGTTGCTGTCATATAAAAACATCTTTTTATTAATATTTTTGATCCTGCAGCATGGATTGAAGTAGGCGATGATGTATCTGCCACAGCATCGTCTCAAATTGGCTAATACAATGATAACCACTTGATGTGCAAGGATACGTAATGTATTCATGAGGAGCAAGATTCAAATCATGTCCGGTAATCCAAATTCGGTTTTTCCTTGGTTTCTGCAAAACAGCTCAGGCAAATGCATGCAAAGTTAGTTCGAAAACCATACCACCTATTTCCCTTCCCACACTAGTTCAATGCGCACTTATGCTCCGTCTGTAACAATCTTGGCCGGCCAGTGTGACCGAGCGGTTCTAGGCGCTTCAGTCTGGAAACGTGCTACCGTACGGTCACAGGTTCGAATCCTGCCTCGGGTATGGATGTGTGTGATGTTCATAGGTTAGTTAGCTTTAAGTAGTTCTAAGTTCTAGGGAACTGATGACCTCAGATGTTAAGTCCCATAGTGCTCAGAGCCATTTTTTTAATAATCTCGTTGACGGCCGAGACGTTATCCCTCATCTTCATGTCGCTCCATGAAAAGGATGAACAATAAGTTTGTAATGTCGTAGTCTGTACCAATTTCATGTTTCCCAACATAAACTAATTGCAGAAACCTGCAAGCGTCACTGTCGATTTCCTTCATTTGAATTTACTCTCTGTTCCCCCAAGTACTTTCTTTTCCATGGCAATAAACACGATGTGAACCGAATCATATCCTTTAACATTCCTAACCATTTTTCCGAGGTCCATTCTAGGTTTGACTTTCGTTTTAAATGATAAAGTATAAAAAGTGAGGGATAAGACGTACGATTTAGATTGAAAACAAAAAATAGTACAAAATACAGATACTGTGAAGGCTGATCTGTTTATAACTTATATATAGCTGAGCTAAGTGAAAATTAATGAGTATATGACTAGAGCAATGACGACAGTAAAGATGTATTGTACGTAGACGGTCTTCTAACCGAATATTTTGATACTGGTAACTGCAGAGTAGAAACTTTCGTTAACAGACTTATCACAGTGTAAGCTCATGATTTTGCTATACACACTATTTCTGCAACCACCAGGAAACCCCCGATTCTGTAATGAATTGAACTCTAATGAATCGAACTCTCGTGTATAAAACGGCTGCAAATGTCTGATTACTTTACACTCAATTAATGTGTTAAATATTTGACGTTATGCATGTAAGCGAGAAAAACTTTACAAAAGGTTTGAAATTATGTTTAAAGTTCGTTGGAAGACGCTAAGTGCCCTCGTTGTCAAGCACTGGATCAATGCTGTCTGCGTAATTTGCACTACGTTTTCAGCAAAATCTAATTGTTCACGAATCTTAAGTCATAGTTCCTGAATGGTGAATCGTATAATGATATAATTTTGCAAATATATTCAATGATATTTGTGGATACAATGTGTAAAATCTGTTGCGAATAGAATCAGTAGTAAAGAAGTAATAAATTAGTACTTCAGGCCTGATGCTTCAGGCCTGATGCGGCATTTTTCTGTATGAACAGCGAAAATGTCGTAAGCGATGAACTTTCTTCCTTTCATCATTTCGTGGGAAGTGTCAATGAGGAAAATTTTTGTTAATGTTTTAAGTTATGTGGAAGTCTGTTGCAAAGTCACTAAGTGCTCTCGCTCTCAAATACTGGATGAATATCGTCTGGATATTTGCGCGCGGTGAGTTACTCTGCCTCATCTACATCGATACTGTGCAAATCACATTTAAGTGCCTGGCAGAGGGTTCATCGAACCACCTTCACAATTCTCTATTGTTCCAATCTCGTATAGCGCGCGGAAAGAACAAACACCTATATCTTTCCGTACGAGCTCGGATTTCTCTTATTTTATTATGGTGACCGTTTCTCACCATGTAGGTCGGAGTCAACAAAATTTTTCATATTCGGAGTAGAAAGTTGGTGATTGGAATTTCGTGAGAAGATTCCGCCGCAACGAAAAACGCCTTTCTTTAAATGATGTCCACCCCAAATCCTGTATCATTTCAGGGACACTCTTTCCCCCATACAAAACTTGCTACCCTTCTTTAAACTTTTTCGATGTACTCCGTCAATCCTATGTGGTAAGGATCCAACACCGTGCAGCAGTATTCTAAAAGAGGACGGACAAGCGTAGTCTAGGCAGTCTCCTTAACAGATCTGTTACATTTTCCAAGTGTCCTGCCAATAAAACGCGGTCTTTGGTTAGCCTTCCCCACAACATATTCTATGAGTTCCTTCCAATTTAAGTTGCTCGTAATTGTAATTTCTAGGTATTTAGTTGAATTTACGGCCTTTAGATTTAACTGATTTATCGTGTAACCGAAGTTTGTTTCTTTTAACACTCATGTGGATGACCTCACACTTTTCGTTATTTAGGGTCAATTGCCAATTTTCGCACCATACAGATATCTTTTCTGAATTAGTTGTTCTCGTAGCGTAGACGGTAGTGCAAGAGACTGCTCAGATTTGGCTAGGGTTCGATTCTTACTGCCGTCCCATGTCCAACCTTTGTATCACTCTTTTGTTCGGTTTTAGGAAACCAAACGAAAAGCATGTTTGGCGATATAGTCTCTGGCAGGCCCTTGAACGTGCGCGAGCAACCTCCAGACAAGCTATCATCAATCCTGGTTAATTCGGAAATAGTACAGCATCTTGAATTTTTTTCTGAACAATTATTTATCAGCACACCTTACCGTGCAACAGCCTTACATGCTTTTCAGACTGCTTCTGACAACCCTGTATATATCGTTTCTAACTATAATACTTGTCTTACTGTGTTAAATATTTAGCGTAAGATTATACACCTTAAAGAGTAATATATGCTAGAACTTTAAATTTTTAAAATCTACCGACAGTCATATGAAATACTGAAAAAAATATTCTGTTGCCCCTGGAAGCCGTTAGATAGGCTACCTGCGATTAGGACTTTGCATCAAGAACCATAGACCATGAATCGCGTTTAGTAATATAGATGATAGAAGGGAATCTCTCATGTTCATAAAAAGAGTTGTACTTTCGGTATAATTACCATGAGTTAAAAAGGGCTACTTGCTTTAACAGCATGCAACAAAATCCGACAGCAATAACACTTTCACACACGCTAAGAGAAGAAAACTACTACTTGTGACTGTTATCAGATACGGCAAAGCTGTGTTTGCATCTAAAAGCAACTGCAACTTGCCCGTTGCTTACTGTTTGAAACAATTTGATCAGTAAAGAGGCAAAGTGCACTGACAGGTATTGTTTACAAGAGAACGAAATAGTCACGCGATTAGAAGGCCCCACACGCTGCAGCGCGATTACTGTCCTAAGCTGCTATGAGTGGATCTAACGGATTGGTTATTCGGCGAGTGTTTCCAGTAGTGGGTATATAACTTATGTCTGTACAAGTACAGAGTGTCACGGAATCACCTACGTCTTTTTACGCTAGTATGCGGAATGCGACTGGCAGTAATCTTTTGTATGAGTTCACATTTCTCTGAGTCTTCTGTTCAGTACACGAGACTTACGTTGAAGCAGTAGTATGGTTTTGACTTTCTTTGGAGTGTGTACTCTCGGAATTTTGCAAGATCCGCTATGAAGCATAACATCTTTCTTCTAGTGTCTCTTACCATACTTTGCTGAATATTTCGCCGACGCTCACAAACTGACTAAACAGTCTCCAGATGACGCACGCTGCTCTTCTTTGATGCCTCCCTACCTTTTCGGTTAATCCAACGTGATAAGAATCCTACACAGAACAATACTTAATGAATGAGGGAAGGAAGCCTACTTCTCGTGTACGGATTACACTTCGTTAGGATTCTTCCAAAAATCACAAACTGGACTCTGACTTTCTTACGACTACATTTTTTTAGTCGTTACTTTGTAGTTAGCTCCGAATAAATATTCATACACGCTTTAGAGTTGTAACAGATTCCAATGACTGATCGCAGGTATTGTAATCCAGTAATATCGTGTATTCTTCTATTTGCACGCATTGCATCCCATTTATTTGACTTGAAGTTCAGCTTGCAGTCTTTGCAACGCTCATCATCTCCAAGCCTATCAGCATTTCGAAATCGTTTCCTAATTAAATCTCCTCACGCACAACTGTTTTGCCAGCGAGCACCTCACAAAGCGACAGACTTCTCTTACCACGTTACTTGCAGCGTGAATAGTAGCGGTTCTGTCACAATACCTGGACATCCTCCAGGCGCTACTTCCGCAGGTGACGATGCCTCACAATTCCAGATAACGTACTGAGTTCGTTTGACTAAGAACCCTTGAATGCGAAACTATGTCTGTTCGGACACTCAAACTGTAGCTACATTATTCACTAGGAGACAGTAAGGAATTGCTGAGAAGTCTTTTAGCAAGCCAAGGAACGCTGTATCAGTTTGAATCTACTATCTATAACGTTTTGGATCTTATGAATAAACAGAGCAGAGCTTGTGGAATCTTCGTTGATTCCTATAAAGACGTTATTCGATCTCTTAAAACCTCGCCATAAACAATCAGAAAATTTATTCCGAAGTCTGCAGTAAACGTAAGTGATACAAGTCTGGTCTTCGGTACACACGTCCTGCGACCCTTCTAATAACTACAAATTTTTCCAATCATATAGAATGTACAGAATCTGCAGGGTACCCCTCCAGATCCCACGACCTTCTCTAAATAGTGTGTCAGTTCGTCTTCCACTTCTACGATCATTTCTTTCTACACCCATCACATCTGCATCCGGCGATCTAAAATAGGAATTATCATATTCCCTTCTCCGGCGAAACAATATTGAAAGCAAAACTTTACAATTTCAGCTCCACTCGTCGCCAGGCCTCTAGGAAACTTATTGTTATCAAACTGCCAGTAAGTAGCACGTTCACATCGTGGAATAATCGAGTTATTTAAACAGTGTTCATAGACTCAGTTCGTGTGAGATATTTTAGCGTGGCAGATTAATAACGTCTAGGCCAGAAATTGTAACACATGATATGGAGAGTATAGCTATCACATATCAGGAGATAGTAGCGGTCCATGTGCTACTTCTAAGAATACTGACAGTTTATGACTCAAACCTAGGGTCGACCAGCTGGATCTCAATGGTTTGCAGTCATGGACTGTGCGGCTGGTCCCGGCGGAGGTTCGAGTCCTCCCTCGGGCATGGGTGTGAGTGTTTGTCCTTAGGATAATTTAGATTAAGTAGTGTGTAAGCTTAGAGACTGATGACCTTAGCAGTTAAGTCCCATAAGATTTCACACACATTCGAACATTTTTTTCAATGGTTTGCCTAAGGAGGGCGGAAGTACAACTAAACGCTCGATTTCTAAAAGTTTTTTAAGCCAGAAAATATTCAGAATCGGCATTAAAACGGAGGGATAAGAGAACTGTGTGACACCGCTGCCCGCTTCGTGGCTCTGATGTTAGTACATTGAGCTTTTACTAAAACATATTTCATTATGAAAAAGTATAAAGTGTTCAAACTAAAATACACTGAAAAAGAATTTACACTGAGGTGATAAGTCTTGGAACAGTCCCTAATAACGTATCGGACCTCCTTTTGTCCGCTTAGTATAGCAGCTAGACGCGGGATGGGCACAACAAGTAGTTGAAGTTCCCTGCATAAATATTGAGCCATGTTGCTTTTACAGCTGTCCACAGTTGTGGAAGTGTTGCCGGTGCAGGATTTTGTGCACGAACTGATCTCTTGATTATGTCCCATGACTGTTCGGTGGGATTCATTCGGGCATCTGAGTAGCCAAATCATTCGCTCGACTAATCTATACCAGTCGCGAACAAATGTGGTCCAGTGACATGGTGCACTGTCATCCACAAAAATTCCATCGTTTTTTGGGAACAAACGTCGACTACAAAGGGTCTAAAGGCCGAACATCCAGAGATTCTAGTCATTTCCATGTAAACAGCCCTCACCATTATGAAGCCATCTCCAGCTTGCACAGTGCCTTGTTGACAACTTGGGTCCATGGATTCTTGGAGTCTGCGCCACACTCTAACCCTACCTTCAGCTCTTACGAACTGAAATCGGGACACGTCTGAACAGACCACAGTTTTACAGTCGCCTAGGGTCCAACCGATACGGTCACGAGCCCAGGAGACGCGCTGTAGGCGATGTCCTATTCTTAGCAACAGCACTCGCTTCGATCGTCTGCTGCCATAGCCCATTAACGCCAAATTTCGCCGCACTGTCCTAAAAGATACGTTCGTCATACGTCTCGCATTGATTTCTGCGGTTAATTCACACAGTGTTGCTTGTCTGTTAGCGCTGTTAACGCTACGCAAACGCCGCTGCTCTAGGTCGTTAAGTGAAGGCCGTCAGCCACTGCGTTGTCTGTGGTAGGAGGAAATGCCTGAAATGTGGTATTCCCGGCACACTGTTGACACTCTGGATCGCGGAATATTGAATTCCCCAACGATTTTCGAAATGGAATGCCCCATGCACCTATATCCAACAAATATTCCGTGTGCAAAGTCAGTTAATTGCCGTCGTGCGGCCATAATCGCGCCGGAAACCTTTTCACACGAATCACAGGAGTACAGGCGACAACTCCGCCAATGCGCTGTCCTTTTATACCTTGTATACGCGGTATTAGCGCCATCTGCATTTGTTTATCTCTCTGTTCCATGACTTTCGCCACCTCAATATATACGTCATTTTGTAATCTTTATACACCACTTGGCCTCATCAAAAAGTTTATACATCACAATGAATACTTATCAAGTTGTGAAAAAAATTACGGAACAGGGCAGGGGGAATGTATCACAACCTTTTCTGTGACTCACTGATTTTGTAAAAGCTTTTGACTCAAACTTAACTAAAACTGCAGTAACGATTTCTTAAATAATAAGGCATTAATTCCCCCTTTGATATTATACTGAAAAATATATACAGCTTCCACTTCACGTCATCAAGGTAAGGTAAATTCGGAATTGTAAAAGGAGTCAAGCAGTAAGATTCTGTGACAGTTAAACTGTTTAAAACGCCCAAAGAAGATGTTTTATGTTATCTCAGCTACGAAAAGAGGAAGGAATACAGGTTAGCAGAAGGTATCTGAACTATCTTCGTTATGATGAAGACATTGTACGGTTTGCAATTTTTGAGAACATTTCTCGCGGAGAACAGCAGTTTTTCTTAGTACTTTAAAATGCACATAACCAGTCTCGACCAAAAGAAAGTTTTTTTGTGTTTACCGATATCTGTCGGTTACTGACCATGTTCAGACTTGAAATTAGAAGAAAGGTCAGCGTTGGCCGTAATTTAGATGGTTTATTGACAGCAAAATCGATTTCAATCACATAGTGACCATCTTCAGTGCTGTAGTGTACAAATTAAACTCATAGGCACTGGTGTCAAGTTGTTAGACACTGGTGTCAAGTTATTATCGGTAACCAAAGCTATGAAACGATCACAGTTATTGTGCTGCGGTAACCAAAGCTATGAAACGATCACAGTTATTGTGATCGTTTCATAGCTTTGGTTACTGATAATAACTTGACACCAGTGCTTATGAGTGTAATTTGTGCACTACAGCACTGAGATTGATCAGTATGTGATTGGAAATCGATTTTGCTGTCAATAAACCATCAAAATTACGGCCTAAGCTGACCTTCCTTCTAATTTCACGTATATGGTCGTTGTGCACACAGCACTCTATGGAGTCGTCAATCAATCTTCAGACTTCATACCATGTTGGTAGGCGGTGGCGACGTACGGAGCAGTTGACATTCGTGGAGTTCCTTACGCGTGCTCCGTTCACCACTACCGCCTACGAACATGGTATGAGGCCTGAAGATAGTAACTGACCGAAACCAGCAACCACAAAAAAAACGTTTCTTGCGGTCGAGACTGTTTATGTTCATTTTATTGCGCTGTTCGCCTCTACTGCAGACTAACTTCAGTGATGAATGTAATAACTTGTAAGCATGAACGATGTAATAAATCTAAAATAACGTTTTTCGATATTTTAAAAACAAAACAGAGCCTTTGGCTGGACAGCAAGAAAAATAAGAAGAAAAGTAAAAATGATCTGGAGCGGATAGTTTACAAACGATGTACATAACCCGTTTTGGAAGATGACAGTGAGATGTGGGCTTTTGAAGCGAAAAAACTTTCAAAAACTGAGAGTTAGTCAGCGAGCAATAGAGACGTGCATAATAGTAATTGCTAGAAGAGGCAGAAAAACAAGCAAATGGCTCAGGAAACAGACTGGAGTAGAAGGCGTGATCCTAATATAAATGGCATAGTTCGGTGACACATGTAGTTGGGCGAATAGATGGTATATTAACCAGGGAAGTTCAGTGCTGCATCCGAAGGTATTAGAAAACAGCGGGACGACGTGCTAATGAAAGCTGAGTATATGAAATTAAACAAAATGTAGAACCAACTTCAATGCATGCAGATCAAGTCCGTAATCCACAGCAGACCTTCATTTGGCAATGTATCTCTAATAACGGATGTCGTTAATGATTTAACACTATCCTAACAGACGTCTCTGTTCACAGCATAGCAATATTTTAAAAGTAATTGCTGATTACTTGTTTCCAGTCGGAAAACAGTAACAACTTCAGGCAAAGTGCATACCAAAAAAAGACACTAACATCAATGAGCGCAGTATTAAATTCCTGATAGTAAACATCTGGCATATGTATATACACGGTGTCCGCATGAAATCTTGATAATTTGCAAATGCAGTTAAAAAACCTAAGCGATTCCATTTGTTTTGTTTGAGGTACTAGATAATTATTACAAATGACTACACGTCAAGAGATAGCCCAGTGCGTGCTTTCATTCTGCCAGTAATTCCTCTCCTGCCTTCCATACTTCACACAAGTTCTTCCGCTTACCTCGCGGGGCTAATACTCCTGGAAGAACGGATATTGCGGTGACATGGCTTAGCCATACTCTGCAGTGGACTGTGCGCTGCTAATGAAGTTTCCGGCAGTTTAAAACTGTGTGCCAGACATGTACTTAATCCCAGGACCTCTGCCATTCGCGGGCATGATAACCTTCCTTCCAGGAGTCCTACTCCCGCACGGCATGTGGGGGAACTTCTTTGAAGCGTGAAGGGTAAAAGATCTACTGGGGGAAGTAAAGACGTGAGGACAGATCGTCTGTCGTGTTCGTGTACCTCCGTTTGTAGAGCACATGCCCATGAAAGGTAAACGTCCTGGGCTCGAATTTCGGTCTGTCACGCAGTTTTGATCTGCTCGCAAATTTCATATCCTCAATCTCACTGAATCTGTAAATTGTGCAAGCAACAACGAAAGCCGAGGAGGAATTTGGAAAGTTAAAATTCAGTGAGAAGAAATAAAAGAGGTTTTCCGAAGACATCTTTAGAGATTGCAAAGAATTTGGAAGAACAGTTGAAAGGAATCTATAATGTCTTCAAAAGACGTCTAAGTCGAACATAAACAAGAGTGATGGAAAGAAGTTGAATTAAATCATATGACGCTGAGGGAATTTGAATAGAGAATAGTCGACGAATTTTTTTACTTGTGCAGCAAAATAACTGAGGATGGCCGAATCAAAGATTTTATAAAATGCAGATTGCCAACAACAAGACATGCAGTTCTGAAATCGAAGGATCTGTTAATATCTAAAATAAATTTAAATATTAGGAAGCATTTTCTGAAGGCCTTGTACGGAAGTTAAACGAGGACGATAAACAATTCAGAAAAGGAGAGAACAGAAGCTTGTGACAGAGATTTTCGTCATTTGACTGCATATTTGTAATCATTTATTTCACACAATCATGATTTCGGTTTTATAGCCATTCTCAAGTGCAATTTGAGCTCCATTGCTCATTTCGCTGCTTTAGAGTTCGCCTTGGTCTTCACTTGGATATTATTAGGAATCACTTGGTTAGCCCTGTACTTATTGCTAAATCTAATACATTCTGTTGATATGATCAGTATATATACACCGCAATTTGTTTCTGGTAAAATGTGATCATTTCAGTTTCCATTTTAATCCTGTTTCGTATTCAATCACTCCATAGAAATGTAAGCTGGGAATGGAAAATGACATTCTTCTTCGCATTCGGTTCACCGTAGACCATGTTCCCTTCCTTGCGGTACGCGAAAGTACTTGAACGTAAACTACGATTTTTTATGTTTCTAGTTCATCTGCGAATTTTCTTTAGCGTCTCAACTAAGTTTTATAGTGAATAAATGACGTAAGTCTATGGAAACAATCATATGTAGATATCTAAAAAAGAACTGTAACAAATGTAATCGCGGGCCTCTCTCAGATACAATTAGATGTCTAGCGTGATTTGATTTTTTTTAAAAAAATGCCATAATCTGAAGCACTTCTGAAATTAAATGCTAATGATTACTGAAAAAAAATTCACTCTGACGTAATAAAACTTGCGCAGTTGATCTGGCTGTTTCTCACAGATGTAATTCGGCTCTCACACCTGTAATAATTCACTGTTCATAGCAACGTCACTCCTGCTGACAAATGCCCATTCTGACAGGAAAACTCCGGCGGGGGAGTGGACATTCAAAATGGCTCTGAGCACTGTGGGACTTAACATCTGAGGTCATCAGTCCCCTAGAACTTAGAACTACTTAAACCTAACTAACCTAAGGACATCACACACATCCATGTCCGAGGCAGGATTCGAACCTGCGACAGACGAATTGCAGAGGAGCACATAAAGTCCAGATTTTCCTTTACCTCTGCCTTCTAGACTTGATGAAATTCAATGAATTGTTAAGGAAAGGAGGAACATTAGCATGAGTGAAACCAAACAAAGTGCTGTAACACGCGAAAGAGATGGAGACACCGTCGGAACAAAAATGAATCGCGAATGCACAAATATATGCGTAGTTCATGTGTTGTTTATCTCTGTCTCCATCATGATACTTTAATACGGAAAAACGACTGTGAAGACGAACCAACTGATTCAGAGAATGAGTTCGATCCTTAATGCGATCACTTGCTTTTATCAATGCGATCAGCACCTCTTGTGGGCTCAAAATTCACTTGGTAACTACTACATTTGTCAGTTTCTACATTTTACTACGTATTTTGTAAGGAAATGTGGGTTAACAAATTTATCCCGTCCAAGACTACATTTTACTACGTATTTTGTAAGGAAATGTGGGTTAACAAATTTATCCCGTCCAAGACTACTTTCATTCACGATTTGGCTTTATTTGAGCAGAAACAAAAAGCGAATCTCAGCGATACTCCGCGACGGATGTCGTTGACGACAAAAGGCCCAGTGAATTCTGCATCAGCCGATGCCGCTGGCCCACGCGAGGAGCTGGCAGGCAGCGCGGGGTGAGCTGCGGCTGGTGGCGTCGGTTTTATGAGCGGCGGGTCGCGACCCCAGCGGCGCCGACTGCGGCCACCCCTGCAGACGTGCGCTGCACCCCGAGCTGCGCTCTCCTCCCCACCACCGCCCACCCCTGGCCAGGAGCAGCGGCTGTTGCCGCGGCCTGCCGACCTCACTCCCTGTTCAGCTGCCGCCCCACCACGCACTGCCACCGACAACTCCCACCCCACACACACGAATAACGCTTCACAGTTCGAATCGAGCTTCACAACTCTTTGTGAATATTAACAGAGCGACATCGCTACTCGTTGTTGTTGTGGTCTTCAGTCCTGACACTGGTTTGATGCAGCTCTCCACGCTACTCTATCCTGTGCAAGTCTCTTCATCTCCCAGTACTTACTGCAACCTACGTCCTTCTGAATCTGCTTAGTGTATTCATCTCTTCGTCTCCCTCTATGATTTTTACCCTCCACACTGCCCTCCAACGCTAAATTTGTGATCCCTTGATGCCTCAGAACATGTCCTACCAACCGGTCCCTTCTTCTTGTCAAGTTGTGCCACAAACTCCTCTTCTCCCCAATTCTATTCAGTACCTCCTCATTAGTTATGTGATCTACCCATCTAATCTTCAGCATTCTTCTGTAGCACCACATTTCGAAAGCTTCTATTCTCTTCTTGTCCAAACTATTTATCGTCTATGTTTCACTTCCACACATGGCTACACTCAGATGTCTACAAGTCAGTGGAGTACACAGTGTATACACATACGAGTGATGATGCGGAGAAACAGAGCGATGGAGAGAAAATAGAGTGGGTGAGAAACTGGTGACTTCCAGCCGCACAGGCATTGGGAAATGCCATGATGAAAGTTGAAAATTAGTGCCGCACTGGGACTCTCGTAAGCGGCTGCCTTAACCTCTTCAGCCATTCGGATACAGTGCCCGACCCGCCCAAATTTCCAACTTATCACAATATGCAAAGAAACGTCCCTTGTATATTAACCCCTACACGCAAATTATTGATTCCCGTTGGCGTTGGGATGATGTTAGATAATCTGCACTGAAGCAAATGGTATGGAACTGTCAATCTATCACTGAAATGTAAATGTATACGAGTAGTGTCTGTTCTTTCGTATAAGTTGAAAACTTGGGTCGGTCAGGTGCAGTGTCGTGATGGCGGAAGCGGTTGTGGCAATCACGCATGGGAAGAGATGAATCCTCGTTCCAGTCCAGGTATGGCACAAATTTTCAACTTTCGCCACTGCATTTCCACAATGCCCTGTGTGGCTGGAAGTCAATAGTGACAAACCTTTCTACATCCCTTCCCATTCCTCTGTTTCATATACAGGGTGGTCCATTGATAGTGACCGGGTCAAATATCTCACGAAATAAGCATCAAACGAAAAAATTACAAAGAACGAAACTCGTCTAGCTTGAAGGGGAAAACCAGATGATGCTATGGTTGGCCCGCTAGAGGGCGCTACCATAGGTCAAACGGATATCAACTACGTTTTTTTAAAAATAGGAACACGCATTTTTTATTACATATTCGTGTAGTACGTAAAGAAATATGCATGTTTTAGTTGGACCACTTTTTTCGCTTTGTGATAAATGGCGGTGTAATAGTCACAAACGTATAAGTACGTGGTATCACGTAACATTCCGCCAGTGCGGACGGTATTTGCTTCGTGATACATTAGCCGTGTTAAAATGGACCGTTTACCAATTGCGGAAAAGGTCTACATCGTGTTGATGTATGGCTAATGTGATCAAAATGCCCAACGGGCGTGTACTATGTATGCTACTCGGTATCCTGGACGACATCATCCAAGTGTCCGGACCGTTTGCCGGATAGTTACGTTATTTAAGGAAACAGGAAGTGTTCAGCCACATGTGAAGCGTCAACCACGACCTGCAACAAATGATGATACCCAAGTAAGTGTTTTAGCTTCTGTCGCGGCTAATCCGAACATCAGTAGCAGACAAATTGCGCGAGAATCGGGAATCTGAAGAACGTCGGTGTTGAGAATGCTACATCAACATCGATTGCACCCGTACCATATTTCTATGCACCAGGAATTGCGTGGCGACGACTTTGAACATCGCGTACAGTTCTGCCACTGTGCACAAGAGAAATTACGGGACGATGACAGATTTTTTGCACGCGTTCTATTTAGCGACGAAGCGTCACTCACCAACAGCGGTAACGTAAACCGGCATAATATGCACTTTTGGGCAACGGAAAATCCACGATGGCTGCGACAAGTGGAACATCAGCGACCTTGGAGGGTTAATGTACGGTGCGGCATTATGACAGGAAGGATAATTGGCGCCCATTTTATCGCTGGCAATCTAAATGGTGCAATGTATGCTTATTTCCTTCGTAATATTCTACCGATGTTACTACAAGATGTTTCACTGTATGACAGAATAGCGATGTACTTCCAACATGATGGATGTCCGGCACATAGCTCACGTGCGGTTGAAACGGTATTGAATATCATATTTCATGACAGGTGGATTGGTCGTCGAAGCACCATACCATGGCCCGCACGTTCACCGGCTCTGACGTCCCCGGATTTCTTTCTGTGGGGGTATTTGCTATCGTGATCCACCGACAACGCCTGACAACATGCGTCAGAGCATTGTCAATGCATGTGCGAACATTACGGAAGGCGAACTACTCGCTGTTGAGAGGAATGTCGTTACACGTATTGCCAAATCACGGACATAATTTTGAGCATTTATTGCATTAATGTAGTATTTACAGGTACGCTGTTACATTGTAACAGCTTGTGTTCTCAGAAATTATAAGTTCACAAAGGTACATGTATCACATTGGAACAACCGAAATAAAATGTTCAACCGTACCTACGTCCAGTATTTTAATTTAAAAAATCTACCTGTTACCAACTGTTCGTCTAAAATTGTGAGCCATATGTTCGTGACTATTACAGCGCCATCTATCACAAAGCGAGAAAAGGGGTCCAACTAAATCATTCATATTTCTTTACTTACTACACGAATATGTAATAAAAAATGGGGGTTCCTATTTTAGAAAAACGCAGTTGATATCCATTTGACCTATGGCAGCGCCATCTAGCGGGCCTACCATAGCACCATCTGGTTTCCCCCTTCAAGCTAGACAAGTTTCGTTCTTTGTCGTTTTTTCGTTTGACGGTTATTTCGTGAGATATTTGGCCTGGTCACGATCAATGGACCACCCTGTATAATGAGTACACAATCGATGAACGTGCTGTTTGCCGGACCAGGACTCGAACGGCTGTCGCTAACTTTCACTCCTGGTGAAGGGCAGGTATTATCGTTCGAGAACCAATCTACCACACAATTTTTTTTAACGTGTCATAAAATGCTCACAGCAGATGCACTGTGAAATGATTGAACTGAGTAACATCACTACGCTTATTACAGAGATAAACAAACGAACATGTCTTACTCGTAGATTTTCTAAGGGTATTTTTATTCAGAAAAAACATATTCTTCTAGCTAGACGCGGTTCACTTTATTGAAGTAAAGCATTATCAGTGATCTGAAATTAAAGATGTTTACAAGTTGATTCGATTTTTTGACAAAAGATACAAAAAACACATCAGAGCATGGAAATAAGGTGCAAACTATTAAATATTTGCAGACAATGTTAAACAGAAATATCAGAGACCAAGCACTATTAAAGAGATATCAACATCGTAAGAATCAGAAAACGTTGTCCCTAAAAACAAAAAAACTTTTTAGTTTATTATTCGATAAACTATTGTCCAAATAAAAATATCCATAAGCACTTATCTGTTCTTTCTGAAGGCGACGTCTCAGTGTGCAATGAAAAGTCGCCTGTTATAAAGGGATGAAAATGGTTGTGTGTTTTTTCTCCCTGAGCTAAACCTGTTACACACATAACTTTTAGTCTAAAACAGAATAACTTAGGGATGACTGGCTAAGAGAGGAGATGGATTCTTGCTACGGTGTTGTAACATAGTGACTCTTTCTAGGCTCCAAAACTTATGGGTGTCGGCGGTATTAACGCCGAAAAGGAACTCTACGAAACTTATAAACCTGAACCACGAACTTTTTGTCTCATAGATCACGTGACAGTTTTTTCTGTTTTCGGTAAATCCCCTGCCTTCATATACGAGGGCGTACAATAAATAAGTAATGCAACATTTTTTGCCTCGGCCAGTTTCGCTTGGAAAAATGCGAAATTTGTTGTGGGACATAGTGAAATATTACCTCTTCTGCCCTTATCGTTTCATGAAGTTTCGATAGGTGCTGGCGCTGTACATAGCCTTGAAATTGGCTTCTGTAAAGGAGCTGATTTCCAAGCAGAGAGCTGTCATTGATCTTCTTTCGGCGGAAAATCTGAGAATGGCAGATATTCCTAGGCGCTTGTTAGAATGTCTACGGAGACCTGGTAGTGAACAAAAGCACGGCGAGTCGTTGGGCGAAGTATCTGTTCTCCCTCATCCACCCTACAGCTCAGATCTCACACCTTCCGACTGCCATCGTTTTGGCCCAATGAAGGAAGCACTCTGGAGGATGCAATATTTGGATGATGGGGAGGTTACTGATGCAGGACATTGTCTCCGACGTCGACCAGTAGAGTGGTACCATGCGGGCATACAGACCTTCCGAATAAGGTGACGTAAGGCCGTCGCACTGAACGGAGATAATGTTGAAAAATAGGGTTTCGTAGCCAAAAGAGTGACGAATAATATGGTGATTGGAATCCTGAAAAAAACGTACCTACTTTCAGAAAAAGATATGCTGCGTTACTTATTGTACGTCCCTCATATTTAATTTTACAAATTCAACCACTTCAAACGTCTTTTTTGACAGCTGACACAATGGTACTCACTTTGATAGGTTTCACTGTAAAAGTACAGAGTGAAATTTTTTTAAAAAATCATAATTTAAATGTATTTATTAATTTGCATGACACAAAATAACAATCCAATATAGATACATGCTTTTAATGGGATGAGCCGGATGCTTTATTAGCAGATTTTCAGTATTTAGCCTTGATTTAGTTAAGTTTGACCTTACATCTCCTCGGTCAATGACTGACACACTCTCTCTCTCTCTCTCTCTCTCTCTCTCTCTCTCAATAATACAAGTCCCTTAACCCAGACTTCTGAGATCCATTTCTAAACCGACCTTAACTTCCTCGTTATCGCTTATTCCAATCAGTTCTTCTTTTAAAACGACATCCGTTTCTTCAAAATCACTGAATGGATTGATAATCTACTGTGGTATTTCCATGTCAAAAGATCTGAAACCTACTTTTAAAAACTGCGTGACGGGCATTTAAATGTTGAATGTAGGTTGAAACGTCATGATCCTGGTAGTTTGTATGTGATAGATTGGTAAACGAAAAATTCGGGCCGTCCAACGTTTTGCTTCATTATTTTAATTCTGGCAAGAACAGATGAAATAACGGACTTTGTTTTTATCAAATTTACACTGTCACTTTGTAACTGAAAGTTAACCTCATTAAATTTAGTAAACATATCTGTTAAATAAGCAATGCCTGATTTCCAATTTATTAAATTTTCTTTTAAAATTGGATTTTTAGCTTCCACAAGATCTAAAAATTTCACAAACAGTGAGAAAAATCTTGTCAAACATAAGCCTTTTTTACAGCTAGCGTATTTCAGTGTGAAGAAGTAATCGATCAAAGTTCTCGTGATTTTCATCACATAATCTCGCAAATAACTTACAGTTCAACTTGCTGCTACCAAATTTGTTTACTGCGTTAATGGGATCCCGAAGAGAATGATACACTCTACCACTCAGATTTTTAGCAACTAAATCTTTCCTATGGGTGACGCAGTGCATTGCAAACACAACAGTGTACATTTTGTGTTAAATGCGTTATAAATCCACGATAGTACCAGAACATGGCAGGTGCCCCTTTTGCTAAGGGTGATGATCTATTTTACAAAGGGATCTCTTCTTCCATGAATTAATCTTTCAGAACATTAAATATTGACTTACCTTTTATTTATGTTGTCACAATTCTCGCGAGTAACAGTTATTCATGCATTTCTTGGTCCAAAATAATACGAAAGTATGCTTCAACACCAGGTAAAAATGACTCATTCAAATGTCTTAAGAAATGTGTCGTTCGCAGGTAATTATACATGATGCTTTTAATATTTCATTTCATCAATACGTCTTTGAACTGTGTTATTGCTCACAGGGATTTTTCTGATTATATGATGCTCTTAATATGTCATTTCATCAATACGTCTTTGAACTGTGTTATTGCTCACAGGAATTTTTCTGACTATATTAATCAGATTTGTGCAGAACAGTTTTCGAAACTTCAATGGTTACCAAAATTAACTGATCCCAGATAGAATGCGGTTTTCACGAATTTGCTATAAGTAGGGAGATATTGTAAGACGCCCGCAATTCCTTGCGACGTCGAAGTGAACATACTGTCCACTGTGAGCCTCTTTTAAAGTTTTTCTTTAAGTATTTGAAAGTATTTCAAATCTTTATCTGTTTTATCTGCGTTACACCTCCTCAGATAGTCATCCAGCTAGAATGGTTTCATAGCGTCACTTCTTAACACATTGTCGCATAAAATGCGTGTTGTCCGACAATGATCGAATGAAGCCAAACGTCAAACAATCAACACTGTAATGTTTATATTTATTTTTGGAGTTCATCATGTTTACTACCAGTTATCTGTGGAGAAAAATAAAACTATTTAGATAAATATGGTGAGAAATAGCAATCAAAATCAACCCCAAGTCATGATCGGCACATCTCTAAGCAATGGAAGGAACTATAAAAAGAAAATTTGACAAAAAATAATTTATTTCTTTTTTTCCAGCACTCGCTAACGACATAACATTGACTCACATTAGCTTTTATAGTACCTAATTGTAGTCTGTTCACAGAGAGATGAACAGAGGCTCCCTAGTTCCCGATCGGCAAAGGTTAGTCGACCTCGGCCAGCTCATGTTACCTGTCGAACCACTGCCAATCTCAGCGATGTAAAACAGAACCTTTCTTATGGAGCCACTGCGAAGTGATTGCTAAGCCGTTTTGTGCTGTGTAACAAAGCGTCACATTTTCTGTCCACTCCTTGGAAAAGGACAAGGGGTAATGCATTACAGAGCGGGGTCAGGAAAATAAAAATGACGCTCAATGCTGCAAGCGTACGCCGCGACAGGAGCCAAAAGAGAAGGCCACAGTTCCTCCCCCCACTTTATCAGCGAGATACGGTAGGGGCGTGGGTGTTGGGAGTGGAAAGTCCTGGGGTTTTGCCGAACACAGCTGCAAGTTATCGCTCATTAATAAACAAAGTATCACTACATTGTAATTGGCGTAAAGAGTGAATTTACAAACACCGATCATGACCCAGTTTGATAGGCATTTGCGTTTGGTTACATTAAGCAAGAAGTTAAGAAAATCTTTGATCCCACCAATCACAAAAATATTTATAATTTAGTTCTTGAAGCCTTTTAAAAAAATCGTTGCCACACACATTAAAAAATACGTAAATAAACATTCATCAAATTATTTCACAGACGTTAACGCTTCACATAGCTTCATCGCAACAAGGACTCAAAACTTTAACACAGTCGAATGGCCACGAAAACAGTTACCTAGTGACCACCATATTAAACCTTGAGTCATGATACCTCTCTCGTATACATGGTACCATCTGTACATATTCCCGGCGCTAGCAGCGCACAAAATATTTAAAAAAAGAAATACGTTGACTCTTTCCATAATTCAAGAACATCTGACTTGCTTACATCACTTAAACACACACGCAATGAAAAAGAGAAGCCAAACTTAATATTAATTAAAATGGGGAACTGGTGACGATCAATCTTGTCACTATAAAACAACTCGATACTTGTGCTTAATACAATTACAATAACGGATATAATTTAGCGAGGCACGAATTCACAGTAGAACGGAACATCAACGCAAAACAATACTTGACACAAACATGACCAAAAGGACGCCACTGACAAGCACAACGCCGTAATACACAACAAGACAAAACGATACCGCTGCTACAATGATGAACCACACTGCCTCCTGAGCAACGTGGCTCAAAACAACCAAGGTACGAGTCACAATTCTGTTCCACCACGCAGCATAAGGAAGATACTAGAAGAGACGCTCGGTGAACCACAACAAACAGACCATGACTTCACCCCAGCAGGTACTGGTGTGTCCTCTTGCAAACATGGCCACAAACCATGGACCATCACTTCTACCTTCATCCGAACATGATAAGCATAGCATGAAATAGCGCCCCGTATGTCGCACCCAACAGCGAGAAAACGGCAGGTAGAAACACTGACACATTGCCTGTAATTTCGTAGCATCCATCCGGGAATCATATCCGTACATGGTAGCAAAAAAGACCAGGCACGCTGTCTGTATTCGTTGCCAGTATCTGTGCACCACCGATCCGGACGCCGTACTGCATACAAGGCGACGAGCCAATAGGCTTGGTACTACCGCGTGCTCCAGTATACACAGGCTGCCTGCACCCCAACGCACTCCAGAGATATAGTGTTGCATTCCTCGTCCACAGGCAGGCTGTGACTGAGACTCCACACTAGCCGTCGCATCTCCACTTCTGCTTCGGACACAGGTAACACTCATGACATAGCAGTCGCGGAAAGCCCAGGTGACATGGGCGGCAGAGACATATGTAAAGCGCTTCACAATCGATAGCTCCATTTTGTTTCACTCTCTATAGTGGCGTGGTACGTTATTGTGGCATGGGGATTTCAGCATGTGGCAGGTTTGGAGACATGAACCCAAAAACAATTAAAAAAATGAATTACACCGCTTTATTAAAAATTCACACATTTCCTACACATAAAATGTGTATAAGAAACCTCTAATGCTATTGCATTCACACAACAGAGGATACCAATAAACCCTCACATCCAGCTCCTTAAAGAACCAAAATCCCATGTATAAAACGTCATATTTTCCGACCTGTCTCGCACAATGATATAATTTTACACATTCATTCAGTGACTCATGAGGATACTGTCTGCAAAATGTGTTGCGAATAGAATTAGTTCTAAGAAAGTTTTAAATGCAAACGTTACGTCCGACACTGCAGTTTTAACGCCTGAAGAGCGAACATGTAGTATCTGATAAATATTTTTCTTCTCATTATTTTGAGGCGGTGTCAGCAAGAAAAAGTTTTGAAAACCTTTGAAATTATGTATAAAGTTAGTTAGAAATCACTCTCTCATTCTCAAATACTGGATAAACATAATGTGGGCAATTTTATTGTTGTCTGTAATGCTGCCTGAAGATATACATACAGTTTCTAATTTTAATACTTCACTTATTGATTTCAACCTTTAACGTAAGAAAATAGCTCTTAGTAAGTAGATTATTAGAGTATTTTAAATTTGGTCAATAACTGTATGAAATACCGATGATGAAATTTTTGTTGCTCCTCGTTGCTGTCAGACATACACCCTGAACCTGTGACTGTGCCTCAGGCGTTTGGTAATATAAATTCAAGGCTAATTTTATTAATGGAATTATTTTCTTCACCTGTTTAATATTTCGCATGATTTTCTAAAAGGAAATAATTCCCTGGCGGTGTTCTGCTAAGGGAACTGAATCACTAACAGCGTCGTCAATGTGTCGCGGTAGCAGGTCGCAGCCTGCCGGCCCGGGGAGCTTCCAATTAGCCCTGCGAGGACCATTCCCTCACACGTGCGTGGGCGGAGCCGGCCGCGCAAATGGGAAGAAGAAAAGAAAAGGCCGGCCGACCGGAGGAGACGCGGCGGCGCCTTTGAGGGCCAGTGATTGCCGGACGACAATCTGATGGCATTCCTGCCCCCGGCTCGGCGCGGCGCGCGTTGCCATGGCGACCGCCGCCCCCGCCAATACATTAGCCAGCCGAGCCGCCGGAATTAGCGGCCTGCAGACTCCTCCGCCCCCGCGAGCCCTGCACCCTCGTGTGAGGCGATCGATTGCTGCGTGCGCCCGGCGAGAAGCTGCGCCCGTGACGACCGAAGGCTGCGACGCCGACGGCGACGGCGACGCCGACGGCCGCCGAGGCGAGCCGGGAGCCGCTGCCGTCGTCAAGCAGACGGGCACGTGCGTGCTGAAACCCAGCTCCGCCACCGAACATTCGGAGGCTCTTCAGGGATATTATCTGAGTAATTTGGTTTGAAGGTCTCCGGTGAATACGCTGGCGGAAAAGAAATCGCAACACCAAAAAATATTTAATGTGGAGCAACGGAATTTCGGGAATACATCTGCCGACGAATAATATTTCATTAACACTGGAAGATCACACGTTAATGTAAGCGCAAGACAAGCCTTTGCAAATGTCACGGGATTTCAGCATGTGGCAGGTTTGGAGACATGAACCCAAAAACAATTAAAAAAATGAATTACACCGCTTTATTAAAAAGGCACACATTTCCTACACATAAAATGTGTATAAGAAACCTCTAATGCTATTGCATTCACACAACCGGTGTAGCCGCCAGGCTGTTCAATGCAAGCATGCAAAATTGCATTAATTGTGTTTTACAGGTGCCGGATGTCAGCTTGTGGGATGGATTTCCATGTCTGTTGTACTTCGCCGGCCAACATAGGGGCTATTAATACTGTTTGTTGATGACGTACTCGTTGTTGTCCGATGATGCTCCACATGCGCTCCACTCCAGACAGACCTGGTGATGGAGCAGGCTAAGGCAACTTATCAACACTCTGTAGGGCTTGATGGGTTACAAAAGCGGTATGTGGGCGAGCGTTATCCTGTTGGAAAACACCCCCTGGAATGCCTGTTATGAATGGGAGCTCAACGTAGCGAATCACCAGATTGACGTACGTGGATTAACCAGGAGAGTGCTTCTGCTGTCATTCGGAGTCACACCACACACCGAAACTCCAGGCGTAGGTCCAGTGTGTCGAGCATGTAGATAGGTTACCTGCAGGCCCTCAATTGGTCTTCTTGGAGCCAACACACGGGCATCACTTGAAGCGAAGTAGAACCAGCTATCACCAGAAAACATAACAGACCTCCACCTTGCCCTCCAATCACAAGTCGCTGATGTTGGCGGTTTAGGGTCAGTGCTTCAGGGCATCTGGCTCGCAGTTGTCCTTGAAGTAACCGATCTGTAATACTTCGTCGCTTCAGTATGGTGCTAACTGCTGCCCAAATTGCTGCTGCTGATGCAGTACGATGCACCAGAGGCAAAGGCCAAATACGATGGTCGTCATTCTCCGTAGTACCAAGTGGCTGTCCGGAGGTCGGTCTTTTTGCTGCCGTACATTATTGTGATCACCGCTGCCATCAATCATGTACATTACCTTCATTCCTGCCAAGTCTCTCTCCATTGTCGCAGAGGGAACGTCCAGCTTCTCGTAGCCCTATTACACGACCTAGTTGAAACTCAGTGAGGTATTGATAATGGCATCCTTGAAGCATTGAAGACATGCTTGACTGACATCAAATCATCTTGTCCAGTCTCAAAGGTAACTAACGCTCAAGTCTGTTAAAGCGTGTATTTAAAGCAAAAGTGTTTTGGACCCTCATGATGGCACTACTAGCGCCACTCTTATGCCATTGGCACAAAATTTGGATAGACATCATTTTTATGATGTATAAACACGCCTATCAACTTACTTTATTTCGTACAACTCCTTGTTGTTTCTTCGGTCAGTGTAGTTTATATGGCCGGCCGCGGTGACCGTGCGGTTCTAGGCTCTGCAGACCGGAACCGCGGGACTGCTACGGTCGCAGGTTCGAATCCTGCCTCGTGCATGGATGTGTGTGATGTCCTTAGGTTAGTTAGGTTTAAGTAGTTCTAAGTTCTAGGGGACTGATGACCTAAGATGTTAAGTCCCATAGTGCTCAGAGCCATTTGAACCATTTGTAGTTTATATGTCAGGTGTCTTGATTTTAACTACTGACTGCAAAAACTGGGCAGCCCAACCCCACACCTTACATACAAAAGCACCATATATTCTGTGGTGTCACCGCCAGACACCACACTTGCTAGGTGGTAGCTTAAATCGGCCGCGGTCCATTTAGTACATGTCGGACCCGCGTGTCGCCACTGTGTGATCGCAGACCGAGCGCCACCACAAGGCAGGTCTCGAGATACGGAATAGCACTCGCCCCAGTTGTACGACGACTTTGCTAGCGACTACACTGACGAAGCCTTTCTCTCATTTGCCGAGAGACCGTTAGAATAGCCTTCAGCTAAGTCCATGGCTACGACCTAGCAAGGCGCCATTAACCGTATCTGAAGATAGTATTATTTGTATTATCAAGAGCGATGTACCACAAGGATGGAATAAAGATAAGTATTCGAGGAGCTGCATACTTTTCTTATTAGCATTCACTAATTATCCTGTTCCAGAATTCACGCCCGTCTGCGTTAGATAGCGTGCATTTTAGGCTTCCTCTATCTACAAGGTGTTGGCACATTTACCAACACATCATATTCTGTTCCTGTACAGCCTAGAAGCACTTACGTTAACAAGATTGATTTTCAGTTAAAATGAAACAATGAGAAATTTTGCTGGTACACTACAATCAACAGCAATTCCTTGGCTTCTAAACTTAACTGATATACACTGAAACGCCAAAAAAACTGGTATAGGCATGGGTATTCAAATACAGAGATATGTAAACAAGCATAATAAGGCGCTGAGGTGGACACCGCTATACTATGGATCCAGCATGTCAGCAGGGGACTGTTCAAGCCGGTGAACGCTCTGTAATGGCGTGGGGCGTGTGCGATTGGAGTGATACGGGACCCCTGATACGTCTAGATACGACTTTGACAGGTGACACATACGTAAGCATTTTGTCTGATCACCTTCATCCACTGATTTCCATTATACCTACCGACGGCCTTGGGCAATTCCAGCTGGGCAATGCGACACCCCGCACGTTCAGAATTGCTACAGAGTGGTTCCAGGAACACTCTTCTGAATTAAAATATTTTCGCTGGCCACCGAACTCCCCAGAGATGAACGTTATTCAGCATATCTAGGATGTCTTGCAACGTGCTGTTCATAAAAGATCTCCACCCCGTCGTACTCTTACGGATTTACGGGTGGTCCTGCAGGATTCATGGTTTCAGTTCCTCCAGCACTACTCCAGACATCAGTCGAGTCCATGCCACGTCGTGTTGCGGCACGGGTCCTACACGATATTAGAAAGGTGTACCACTTTCTTCGGCTCTTCAGTGTAGGGCCACCAAATCTCATCAGTTATTGAACCGTGAATGGAGTAAGATTTATTTATTTATTTATTTTCATTAGTTTTATGGCTGGTTTAATGCGGCCTGCCACAAATTCCTTACTGTGCCTACCTCTTCATGTCAGAGTTGCACTTGCAACCTACGTCCCCAATTATTTTCTGAGTGTATTCCAATCTCTGTCTTCCGCTACAGTTTTTACGTCTGCAGCTTCCTCCGTTCCAATAGTGGTCATTTCCTTATATCTTAAAGCATGTGGTGTCGTCCTGTCCCTTCTTTTTTTCAGTGTTTTCCATATGTTCATTTCTTCGCCGATTCTGCGGGGTACCTCATCATCCCTTATCTTGTCAGTCCACCTAATTTTCAACATTCTTCTGCAGTATCCTATCTCAAACGTTCCAATTCTCTTCTGTTCCACTCTTCCCACTTTCCGTGATTTACTGTCGCTCCGAACACACATTTCAAATATTTCTTCCTTGATACTATTAGACTTCTCTTGGCAAGGAATGCCAGCTTTATCTGTGATGGTCTACTATTTATGACCAGCTTGCTTCGTTCGTCACAGATTATTTTGTTACCCACGTAGCAGGATTCATTAAGTACGTCTACTTCATGACCACCAGTTTTTTCGCTATTCTTCTATCTGCTACATATCATTTCTTTGTC
This sequence comes from Schistocerca serialis cubense, assembly GCF_023864345.2. Taxonomy (NCBI): domain Eukaryota; kingdom Metazoa; phylum Arthropoda; class Insecta; order Orthoptera; family Acrididae; genus Schistocerca; species Schistocerca serialis. The sequence goes on from NC_064645.1 coordinate 203,614,741, forward strand.
TTTTTCCGGTTTACTCTCAATCCATATTCTGTACTCATTAGACTGTTCATTCCTTTCAACGTATCCTGTAAGTCTCCTTTACTTTCACCGAAGATAGCAATGTCATCGGAGAGTCCTATCATTGATATCCTTTGATCCTGAATTTTAATCTAACTCTTGAACCTTTCTTTTCCTTCTGTTATTGGTTCTTCCAAATATCTGTTGAATATTAGTGGTGAAACACTACATCCCTGTCTTACACCCATTTTAATCTGAGAATTTTGAACATGTTGAACCATTTTAGATTGCTGAATGCTTTTTCTAGGTCGACTTATCGTATGGGCGTGCCATGATTTTGCTTCAGCTCTGCTTCCATTATCAAACACGACATCAGAAGTGCCTATTTGATGTCCATACTTCCTGTTATTTTCCACTCTTCTGTATATTATTTTTACCACAAGCTTGAATGCATGAGCTGTTAAGCTGGTTGTACGATAGTTCTAGCCATTTCTGCACTTGCTACCTGCAGAATTATGTGGATGATATTTTTCTGAAAGTCTGATGGTATTTCGACAGTCGCACAGATTGTACACGCTAGCTTATTAGTCTTTCGGTTGCTACTTCCCCTAATGATTTTAGAAATGCCGGTAGAATTTTATCTATCACTCCTGCCTTATTTGATCTCGAGTCTCCCAGAGCACTTTTAAATTCTGACCCTAACATTGGATCCCCAATGTCTTTATTATCGACTCCTTCTTCTATCATATCATATCCTCCCCTCATAGAAGCATTCAGTGTACTCCTTCTTCCTATCCTCTCTCTCCTCTGCGTTTAACAGTGACACTCTCATTTCATTCTTAATGCTACAACCCTTGTTTACTTGTAGTAAGATATACAGGTGAATTAAAAATGCGTGTACCGATTAATGCATAGTGATGCATCGATAAGAACTACAGAGACTCTAAAAGCAAGTTCAAAATTTAAATCGCTGCTCAAACGCAGTAAATCGGAAGCTGACACGACGATGTGTAAGTGAAAAGTTCTGTGTCGTAAGGGAAAATGATGGATCCTGCAAAGATGTCATAAGGCGTTCTGTTTGTTACAATTTAGCCATTGTCGTTCTGTCGTCAGAGCGCAGACAAGATTTTGTCAGCAATACTATCAAGCGCCTCGAAATTCCTGTAACATTCGCAGATAGGTTCGGCAGTTTGAAGGAACAAGATATTTGTGCACAGAAAAAAGTACTGACCAGCCACGTCTGTCGTCACCATAGAACGATTACCTGGATATACTTAAGCAACGGATGATGTCACAACTTGATACTGATCCCACGGACATCTATCTGCTAAACGGAATTCGCCCACAATGACATAAAGAGGTTTGCACGTTTTTAAATCAGCATCTTCCAAGCTGTTGGGTCAGTCACGCTGGACATGGCGACGCTCTTTGGTACATATACCTTCAAACATGACCCATATGGGTATTTACGGGGTTGTATGAATGGCCTTGTTTTGGCACCTTCTTTGCCGAAACCAGCTGCGGGTCTCAAAATGCATATTTCTAATTCTCTACACCATTCAAGTAGCCAAGTACAACAGATCAGTTCCTAGAAAAACCAAATTTTTTCAGACCTCCCATAGAGCATGTTTAAATACAATAACCCTATACGGATTTTCCACAGTCATTATTAATCTACTCTTAGGGATGTAGAAAAGCACTGGAGAGATAAATGGACGTATTTTCCCGGTCAAGACCTGGAGAATCAGATGGACGCAAACCTAATGCCTACAGATGTGCAGATATCAAACCAGCCATACAATATGCAAAACATCTCTTTACAAATAGCCCAGAATGCGTCTGTGGCGGAATGGAGCAGACAGCAGAACACATATTAGCGGATGTCCAATAAGAGATTTCAAGGGGAAGGGAACACCCTCATAAGCGCCTTTCCAAATATTGAAAAAAGACTCTGTCCGAAAATGTCTCGGCAGGCACAGCGGTACCGGCCGACCGCCATGATATCCTCAGCCACTAGGTGTCACTGGATACGGATATGGAGAGACATATGGTCAGTACATCGGTCCCCTTACCGTTTCCAATTTTCGTGAGCGGAGCCGCTATTTCCTAATCAAGTGGCTCCTCAACTGTCCTCACTAAGGCTGAGTGCACCCCGGCTGCCAACAGTATATAGCAGACCCGAACGGTGAACCATCCAAGTGCCATGCAAGCTCAACAGCGCTTGTAAGTCAGGTGTTCTGGCAGAAACCGGAGTCACCACCGCGGTAAGGCCGTTTTCCAGAGACTACTGCTGTGTTGAATTCCCTGGACGTAAATCTCTGAAGGAAATATATTAATAACTTCTCTAAATGTTCACTTGCTTTAATTGTATACTGACGATGAAGTTCCATACTCCGGAACAGAGCGTAGGAGACGATGCGGAGACCCGCACCGCCGTATTAGGCAAGGTCCTAGAGGAGGTGGTTTGCCATTACCTTCCTCCGACCGCAACGGGGATGAACGATGATGATGAAGATGACACAATAAGACCCAGTCATTTCGAGGCAGGTGAAAATCCCTGAGCCCGCCGGGAATCGAACCCGGAACCCCGTGCTTGGGAAGCGAGAACGCTACCGCTAGACCACGACCTACGGACAATTGAAGGACTCGTTACTAAAATTTTTGTATCTTTCTTTTAGGTCTTCCTTTTCTGTTTTTACTGATTATATTTTTTTGTAGTTTTGACATATTCTAACTAAGGAAGAGTACGTAACCCGTTGCCAGCACGAAACTAGTCCTCTTGAATAGCATCAGGGTCCCTTTCCGACTGGCAATTCACCATCGACGCCGTAATAAGCCCTCGATCCGCGAGATACCGTCGAAAGCGTTTGGAATTTAATCCATAACTTTGGCGTGCACTCTGGTGATCAGGAACTGTACGCCACCACCTCTGTTCCCCTTGCCGGTCAAATATTTGTGATGAAAATTTTTCTGCACCAGCATGCAAACTAATTAGTCGCTGAGGAGTGCAACCATACAACCGTGCTTGAGCAACCTCGGCTACAGCGCAGCCACGCCACGTAAGTCCGGTTTATGCAAATAAATATTTTTTATTAGCCACAGGCAATCACTTTCTCATACAAAAATTTTTCCTTATTGTAGCCAGCCCCCGTATTTATCCCTCGTGGTTTGAATATCCGCCTTACGCTCCATTTTGTCGATCTAAGATAACTTCAGATTCGGCGTTTGCAAGCATTACTGTAAATGGCTACGGGAGCACGCTGAGAGGCACTTGCATGTAAGTGAATACACGCGCCCCCGGCTACTAACAAGGCACCCTCGCCAGCACAAAAAAACAGCCAAAGATGCCACCGCCGGCCTCCCGTCGCTCTATGAACCCGACAATCTGCGGCCGTGATCTGGCGTGATTTATGAATTTAATAAAGTCAGGTCGCGCGGAATAATTCGGCGCATCACGCCCGTATCGTCCATCATCATCAGCGGCGCTCCTGCCCCAGCCAGCGCCGGTGATTTATAGGAAAACGCCGGCCGCCGCGAGCATAAAACGGCCACACATCAAGACGTCAGCAAGCAAGCGTCTCGTGTCGAGAGGGGGCGGGCTGCGGCTCATCTCGCGGTCTGGCGAGGGTGGCCGGCTGCCGAGTTTCTGCTCATGAAGCGCACCTACTACCACAGTCATCGACACCCTTTAACTCTTAACTCAAGAGGTTCCTTTTCCGTAACGTTTACCTCGAAGTGAGGTCTCTGGGAACCCAAATGCAATAAAACAAATAGCATCAAACAACGACTATCCTCCTATCTTAGTGGACTTCATAATGCAAAAAAAAAAAAAAAACAGAAACAACAGGTGTACTCTCTTATTTACCCTGTGCTTGACCCACCACCTCAAGAACGCAATAAATGGTCCACAGTGCCTTTCTTGTGAGTTTCACTGGATGTAGCCAGACAGATTAAATCCAGGAATATAAAAAAATAATTTTATGTGAACAACATTGTTGGCCGCTTTTTGCTCAATGGTAAAGACAGCACTCCAGCTTTGGAAAAGAATGAATGTATAAAATCATTTGTAATTTTGGCAAATTCTGGATAGGCCAGTCTTGCAGGGCAATATGTACCCACTTGAAAGAACACCACAGAAACTTAGAAAAGGAGACTCTAATTTTGTAGATCACCTGCTTAAGGAAGGCCACCCCACCGCCGCCCAGCACCGAACCCAGGGTTATTGCGCAGTTCGGCCCCCAGTGGACACCTCCCCCTCCCCCGGGAATGTCTCATCCAGACAAATGTAACCCCAATGTTTGCGTGGTAGTGTAATTATGGAGTACGCGTAAGTGGAGACAGTGTTTGCGCATAAATCGCCGACTCAGTGTAACTGAGGCGGAATAAAGGGAACCAGCCCGCATTCGCCGAGGCAGATGAAAAACCGCCTTAAAAACCATCCACAGGCTGGCCGGCACACCGGGCGGAAAGATGAACTATCTTGAGATAATGGAAATTAATAAACACATGACCATCAACCCAAAGTTTAATACTGAACGACCAGACCCAGTTTCCTTCTCGTGACTTCTAACTGCAGATACTACTTACAATTCCATCCACACCATGTTGTAAATCACTCCTCTTACTCGCATGCCACATTTTCAGTTACTATAGTCTCTCTCTTCGTGTTAAAAAAAATTTACTTTGTATAATCACAGCTGCTTCACTGACTTGCTTAATATCACTACAATATCTTATCTGTTTGTAACTTGGGACCTAGTGGTGACAAAATTAATTTGCTCAACCCCGTATTTCGAGCACGTCACCAAAGTTTACTGATCAGTTATTTTCTTCTATGTATAACTGCTGTAGAAGCTCATAAATTGATGTGTCACATATTTTATCTTAGTTACGTAACATTAATTCGCTTTTACACAGAAATAATCCCTCTTGTTTTACTCCTAATTCCAACCTTAACGTTTCATTTCTGGAAATAGAGATACTCTGTGTATGTACTAATTTAAAATACACACATCAAAAATGTTTTGCATCACCCCGGTACCCAGAACTCCTGAAGATAGACCTTGCTGTAGATACTGTATCACAGACACAGTCCCTTTGACTGCTCAGAGATGTCAGTAAAGCCGACCAAATATGTGAGCAATCATGCATGAGCAGCGCCTATTAGACGGAGGGCGTCCGACAGCCGATCAATTCCACTCATCCCACCAGGAAGGAGGTACACCGTTCGTATTGTCTGTAGTTCAACGATGCCTAGACGGTCAATACCGCGGTTCGATCGCGTCCGCGTTGTTACTTTGTGCCAGCAAGGTCTCTCAACAAGGAAAGTGTCCAGGCGTCTCAGAGTGAACCAAAGCGATGTCGTTCGGACATTGAGGAGATACAGAGGGACAGTAACTGTCGATGACAAGCCTCGCTCATGCTGCCCATGTGCTACGACTGAAGTTTATGACCGATACCTAGGGATTATGGCTCGGAGGAACCCTGACAGCAACGCCACCATGATGAATAATGCTTTTCGTGCAGCCACAGGACGTCACGTTACGACTCAAACTATGCGCAATAGACTGCATGATGCGCAACTTCACTCCCGACGCCCATGGCGAGGTCCATCTTTGCAACCACGACACCATGCAGCGCGGTACAGATGGGCCCAACAACGTGCCGAATGGACCGCTCAGGATTGGCAACACGTTCTCTTCACCGATGAGTGTCGCATATGCCTTCAACCAGACAATCGTCGGAGACGAGCTTGGAGGCAACCCCGTCAAGCTGAATGCCTTAGACACATTGTCCAGCAAGGTGGAGGTTCCCTGCTGTTTTGGGGTGGCATTATGTGGGGACGACGTACGCCGCTGATGGTCATGGAAGGCATCGTAACGTGAATGACATCCTCCGACCGATAGTGCAACCATATCTGCAGCATATTGGCGAGGCATTCGTGTTCATGGAGGACGATTTGGGCCCCCATCATCCACATTCGGTAAATGACTTCATTCAGGATAACGACATCGCTCGACTAGAGTGGCCAGTGTATTCTTCAGACATGAATCCTATCGAACATGCCTGAAATTGATTGAAAAGGACTGTTTATGGACGACGTGACTCAGCAACCACTCCGAGGGAGTGGGACAACAGTGCCTTGATGAACGTCTGGATAGTATGCCACGACGAATACAGGCATGCGTCAATTCACGAGGACGTGCTACTGGGTATTAGAGGTACCGGAGTGGACAGCAATCTGGACCACCACCTATGAAGGTCTCATTGTATGGCGGTATAACATGCAATGTGTGGTTTTCATGAGCAATAAAACGGGCGGAAATGTCTCGGAACGGAGGTGATGCGAAACTTTTTTAGATGTGTGTATTTGATCCAACAGAATTCCTCTGCAACGCGTATTATCTTTGTATCTGATGATGGTTAACAGCCGAAAACAGATTCGTGTAACAAATGGTAAATGTTGTAGTATATTATTCCAGTATTGTGTGTGTTTCATTCATAATGTGTAAAATATTCTGCCAAGAACCGATGGAACAGTCAGTCAGTGCACTGAGATTTAAGGAACAAACCATATGAAACTTTAATTTACCTGACATTTATTTTTTACAATTGTTTAAGTGTTGTTTAAATGCTCCTTGATTATGTTATTGTGCTAAATAAAGTCTGCAGCATTTTACTGTTTATCACACAAAAGCACATAATTTTGTGCAGTTTTTAAATAGTACACGTCAATGAACGGACAGTTAGAAAACTGAATTTTACATTCTGAGTGTGGTATCACTGTAAGACACCACTCGTGCGCTGGCCGTCAAAAGCCCGCAAGTGCGACCGTCGGTATCTGCAGACCCCGAGTGGTGGCGATAGCGTGGCAGTATATGCAAATCGGGCGCCGCCGCTCCACTCTCCGTTAAGACTATACGGCAGCAGCGCCCTCTGCGGCGCTGGCGTAAACTATGCCGACGACAGCGCTCCGGAGCCAGTCCGTCAGAGCAGATCTTCCCCTCAGTCAGACAGCTCAGCTCCACGGGACAGCGCTACCGACGTCATAGTTCGTTAGGCCTCCGAGAACCAGCGCAGTTAGGAAGTAAGTTTGCTGTTGAGTTGTGAAAAGACTTCAGTCAGAGATTGGTAATGCTTGTTTTGTTCTACATGACTGTTTCTCAAAAGATAACTAAATGTTTTTGTTATTCAGTTATAGCACTGTCTATTGATAGCCTGTCGCGTGCCCAGCTACCCTGGTCTATCTCCTGCTTCCTAGTCTACAAATTACTGTTGTGACCACCCGAGACACAACATTGAAAAATTATAGTTAAACACAAAATTTAATTCCAAGATTTTAATTTACACAGAATGAAAGTCTGCAAAACTGATGTTCACTGCTGGGATCTACATTTTTTTCTCGTCACCACTCAGAACACATTTGATTTTAACTAACACTTTAAGTATTTTATTCGGGAAACAGACTGATCCCCATCAGAATTGTCCTGCAGTTCTTCCTGGGAATGATGCTCTTGTTAGATAGCAGAACTGTAATCACCTGCTATTGTAAAATCGTTGCCTTTTTCGTCTATTTCTTGATCTATATCGTATCGTATCGTATCATATCATATGTTGAGCGGTGGCCTAGAAACGAAGGAGAGGCTCCGTCCCCGCCGCAGCCGCAGTGGTCCACAACCCCACGACGACTACCGCAGTCCACTTCACCCCTCCGCCGCCCCACGCCGAACCCAGGATTATTGTGCGGTTCGGCCCCTGGTGGACCCCCCAGAGAACGTCACACACCAGACGAGTGTAACCCCTATGTTTGCGTGGTAGAGTAATGGTGGTGTATGCGTACGTGGAGAACTTGTTTGCGCAGCAATCGCCGACATAGTGTAGTTGAGGCGGAATAAGGGGAACCAGCCCGCATTCGCCGTGGCATATGGAAAACCGCCTAAAAACCATCCACAGACTGGCCGGTTCACCGGACCTCGACACAAGTCCGCCGGGCGGATTCGTGCCGGGGACCTGGCGCTCCTTCCCGCCCGGAAAGCCGTGCGATAGACCGCACGGCCAACCGGACGGGCTTGATCTACACTCCTGGAAATTGAAATAAGAACACCGTGAATTAATTGTCCCAGGAAGGGGAAACTTTATTGACACATTCCTGGGGTCAGATACATCACATGATCACACTGACAGAAACACAGGCACATAGACACAGGCAACAGAGCATGCACAATGTCGGCACTAGTACAGTGTATATCCACCTTTCGCAGCAATGCAGGCTGCTATTCTCCCATGGAGACGATCGTAGAGATGCTGGATGTAGTCCTGTGGAACGGCTTGCCATGCCATTTCCACCTGGCGCCTCAGTTGGACCAGCGTTCGTGCTGGACGTGCAGACCGCGTGAGACGACGCTTCATCCAGTCCCAAACATGCTCAATGGGGGACAGATCCGGAGATCTTGCTGGCCAGGGTAGTTGACTTACACCTTCTAGAGCACGTTGGGTGGCACGGGATACATGCGGACGTGCATTGTCCTGTTGGAACAGCAAGTTCCCTTGCCGGTCTAGGAATGGTAGAACGATGGGTTCGATGACGGTTTGGATGTACCGTGCACTATTCAGTGTCCCCTCGACGATCACCAGTGGTGTACGGCCAGTGTAGGAGATCGCTCCCCACACCATGATGCCGGGTGTTGGCCCTGTGTGCCTCGGTCGTATGCAGTCCTGATTGTGGCTCTCACCTGCACGGCGCCAAACACGCATACGACCATCATTGGCACCAAGGCAGAAGCAACTCTCATCGCTGAAGACGACACGTCTCCATTCGTCCCTCCATTCACGCCTGTAGCGACACCACTGGAGGCGGGCTGCACGATGTTGGGGCGTGAGCGGAAGACGGCCTAACGGTGTGCGGGACCGTAGCCCAGCTTCATGGAGACGGTTGCGAATGGTCCTCGCCGATACCCCAGGAGCAACAGTGTCCCTAATTTGCTGGGAAGTGGCGGTGCGGTCCCCTACGGCACTGCGTAGGATCCTACGGTCTTGGCGTGCATCCGTGCGTCGCTGCGGTCCGGTCCCAGGTCGACGGACACGTGCACCTTCCGCCGACCACTGGCGACAACATCGATGTACTGTGGAGACCTCACGCCCCACGTGTTGAGCAATTCGGCGGTACGTCCACCCGGCCTCCCGCATGCCCACTATACGCCCTCGCTCAAAGTCCGTCAACTGCACATACGGTTCACGTCCACGCTGTCGCGGCATGCTACCAGTGTTAAAGACTGCGATGGAGCTCCGTATGCCACGGCAAACTGGCTGACACTGACGGCGGCGGTGCACAAATGCTGCGCAGCTAGCGCCATTCGACGGCCAACACCGCGGTTCCTGGTGTGTCCGCTGTGCCGTGCGTGTGATCATTGCTTGTACAGCCCTCTCGCAGTGTCCGGAGCAAGTATGGTGGGTCTGACACACCGGTGTCAATGTGTTCTTTTTTCCATTTCCAGGAGTGTATATCACTGACACCTTCCTCCATCCATCGACTAACAATGTCTTCAAACTCGGGAAAGATAAAACTGACACGTTCCTGAGAACACATTTTGTACTATGCGGGCCGGCTGGTGTGGCCGAGCGGTTCTAGGTGCTTCAGTCTGGATCCGAGCGACCGCTACGGTCGCAGGTTCGAATCCTGCATGGGTGTGTGTGATGTCCTTAGGTTAGTTAGGTTCAAGTAGTTCTAAGTTCTAGGGGACTGATGACCTCAGATGTTAAGTCCCATAGTGCTCAGAGCCGAAGAAAACAGCTACGTAGTTCACGAGGCGCGGTCTAGGGGATCCTTACACCTGTCAATAACATGTGTCAACAACAAACAAAGAAGCTGGTAACCCAAACGACAGCAAAACATTGTAGGGTTGGCATTTTAAGGAAGGTACGGAGAGTACAGGAGTGTTTTGCCACAACCGACCTTGGAGAGCGAGGTCGAAAATTTTCGATAGTTCAGAGATATCATACCTCATGAGTCAAGGGTTAATTGTCATTCGACGTCTAGTCCTAATTTAGCAGGCTCTATTTTGACGCTCTAACGCTAACGGCTCCTATAGGGTAAACCTACCTAACTTCGTGATATTAAAGATTGTACATGAGAAAGCAACACAAATATTCAATCTAGAAATTGTATATTTTACATGTAAGAGACCAATACATTCCTGTACTAAACCATAATACAGAACTTTTAAGAAATGAAAAACTGTTGAAGTTGCAAAATATTGTAAACAAGTTGGGCAAGCTACCTAATTCCGTTGTAAAATAGCTAATTCCATGGTGGCATTTATATACTTCATGATAATGAGCTTAATTTCGTGATAATTTTCTTTTGCATTATTAAAGTTCACTTAATGCACTTTCTATTCATTTTCAGCATCAGTGTCACTGTCAATAACATTTCACAAATATTACACATAAATGCCGTAGCATCAGGTGAATCGATGGTTTGAGAACTTTCATGGAATCATCGAAGAAAATAAAAAAAAAAACACTGAATCCAGGCATGTGTAATCTTTCCACAGCTGTAGTTCTTTTTTACAAGTGGCGGAGATGTCCTCATTCCTTTTGTTCTTTCATTTGTGTTTTCCCTTAGACACTCATTTCACTGTGGTACTATGTTTATTGGATTATCCAATTAACGTTCACGCCGAACTCTATTTTCCACATTTGGGTTATGAAATTAACTTCCAGTTCAATAGCAAGGGCAAACGATCTGTTCATTTTACCAGTGGTCACATTGTGTTTGTCACCATCACCGTGGTCTACATAGCCTTTTAAAGTACGCACGGAATGCAGAAATGTTTAGCAGCTTTGTATGTCGACCACTTTTCTTTCAAAACCTTCCGAAGTGTCCCACGAAAGTCTTCAGTTGAATAGAATTATCTTCTCTTAGTCACATAACCCATTTTTCGCTCAGAGATGGAGCCACTGTTTCTAAAATGGACACAAAACTTAAGAGTTATTGTCGTTTTCCTAAGCATTTGATTCAGTAATGATGATGATGATGATGAAGTCCCACACTCCTTGACAGAGCGTAGGGGAATGATGCGGGAGTCCCGTACCGCCGTACTAGCTAAGTTTCTAGTGAAGGTGGTTTACCATTGCCTTCCTCCGACTGTAATGGAGATGAATGATGATGAAGACAACGCAACAACACCCAGTCATCTCGAGGCAGGTGAAAAGCTCTAACCCCGCCGGGAATCGAACCCGGGACCCCGTGCTCGAGAAGTGAGAACGCTTCCGCGAGACCACGAGCTGCGGTAATAAGGTATTTAAATCCAATTATGATGACTAAAATTACAAGTGTATTACACTGGTAATACAACGGCACATAAGTGTCTAATTACTTGGAAAACTTACTTTAATGAACATGTATTATAGGAACACCGCAGCAGACGACGTATCTCCCCCGACACCACAAACAATACACTACATGTTCCGCACACAGCTTTTATTCCCACTCAGGATGTCCTTCCCCCGGTGAAGACATTCCCGCCATTTGTTAAGGACGGTTGGAACTGTGTAGAAGGCCTACCTCACTTAAGGACAACGAATGCGTCTGCTACCACGAGACAAAGTATGTCACCGAGATAGGTAGGTTTATCTTACTGTACGTTAAAATTAAGTTTCCTCATCTGGGAAGTATTGAGGATCTATGAACCCCTAAACCGAACCTGCAGTGCGAGCCATACCATAGGAAATTTTGTGATTACTGACCCACAAAAAAGGCATTTTAGGATAATTTTCGAGTTGAAAATTTGTATAACCGGATTTAATGTTTATTATTTCATTGTGTAAAATTTTACTATGCAGTCTACGGTTCAATGAAGTGATGAGAATAGAAAATGAAAAGAATTAAAATCATTAAGATGTTCGTCACAATTTATTATCATCGCTGTGAACGACTGTTGTAGGAGTAATCAAATGAAAACGAGACATAAAGGAAGTAAACTGTTTATTAGCTCAAAAGTGATCGTCCTAGCTGTTATACATTTATCCCACTTTGAGACAAGACGTTAATGCCTTCATGGAAAAACGTTAGCGGTTGCCTACTGTGCTACCCTTACTTACTTACTACGATGTATTTTATATTATGAACAACGCTCAAGTAATTTAGTAAAGGCAAAAACATTATATTTTCAGATAAATAGTGCTTATCTTGCAAAGTCTATCTCAGTAATCTGGGCTGGCGCCTCTGTTCCTATATAATCTCCTCTGACGTATCCAGCGCCGGAACGAAGGTGCGGAACACAAGAGCAGAGAAGGCTGTTGTAAGTAGGCTGTTTAGATTTTTATGTTGGTAACGCCACGTAGCATTCCGTATGAAAATCACTGACTGTGCTGTGTGCAGTCTGTGGCGGGTTGGACTCATTTTTGGATTATTCGCTTGTGTAGTTTTGGGCAGCTGGCTGTGAACAGCGCGTGGCGTTGGGCAGTTGGAGGTGAGCCGCCGGCAGTGGTTGATGTGGAGAGAGAGAGATGCCAGAGTTTTGAGAGGTTGCTATAAGCGGACGATCTGGACGTGTGTCCTCCAGAAAAAGGAAATTTGTAAAGAAGGATGTCATGAATTGATATATATATATATATGATGACTTTTGAACACTATTAAGGTAAATACATTGTTTGTTCTCTATCAAAATGTTTCATTTGCTAAGTATGCCTATCAGTAGTTAGTGCCTTTAGTAGTTAGAATCTTTTATTTAGCTGGCAGTATTGGCGCTCGCTGTATTGCAGTAGTTCGAGTAACGAAGATTTTTGTGAGGTAAGTGATTCATGAAAGGTATAGGTTATTGCTAGTCAGGGCCATTCTTTTGTAGGGATTATTAAAAGTCAGACTGCGTTGCGCTAAAAAAAATATTGTATGTCAGTTTAGTAATGACCAGAATAAGTAAAGAGAGAAACCACTGAGTACGTTCAGTTTTGCTCAGCTGTTTGAAAATCAGATAACGTAAGAGGTTTATCAGCACAGTCATTTATAATTTTTCTAAGGGGACGTTACATACTGTGAGGAAACATCTGCCAATGGTGCGCGGAATTGGACCGCGCCTCGCCAAGAGCGACATCTAGAAGACGTGAATATAAACTCCGCTCCTGTTAGCCTCGGCCGCTCAGATCAGCCCCAGCCTGCAATGGGCATATGTACACGCTACCCGGTTGTCGTGATCCGTATCAAGTGCTTCCTTGGACTTGTGTGTATAGTAACAACTTAACTGTTTTAATGTCGCCTCTGACTAGCGACATTTGCTGTAAAGAAAGTTAAGTATTGTCAAATTGTTTTCTGGAGATAAAACTAATAATGTTATTTGTTTGAATTGTTGTATTGCATTCCGAGAACGCAACATGCTCTAGGCACCGTGGCAAGGCGCCTGAGCCCCCGCGGCTACCCCGTGCGGCAGCGGCACTTGAATCCAGGCCCGCCATATAGCTGCCACACACGATGTCCACTGAGTTACGGAGGCGGACGGCTGGAAGTATGCCATGTAGGATATCACCACAGTATCTGTGGCACAAAATGGAGTGTGCGTGTTATTGTGATAGTAACACCTTCGTCATCAGCGACAATACCCTTCCAGATTAGTTTCGCAGGAGATTACGTTGTTCCATAACGATATTTTTTGGGTGGGATGCTATCTGGACTGTTGTATTGCTGCTGCTGTTTATTTCTTTTGTCTGATGGAGATGAAATAGTCGTCTTTCGTTTTCTGTACGCCGTATAACAAGGATTCCTTTTACAGACTTTCAAGACTTGTAATGGAGACCAAGACATTTAATTTTGGAATACGAACTCCCGTCCAAAAACGTACCGTTTCCCCGCTGCACGCAAAATACACTGGTGTCCAAAATTAAGGCAACAAACCGCCGAACTGCTATTTCCCCGACCCCTGTCTACTTCACGGTATAATCATACAGACTGTGTATAGTATCGTCTTCTGCACGGAAGACGGCATTCTTGTCAAGGGACAACCACGCCAACGATGACGTCAGGGCACTCACCAAATGGGGTACTGTTTGCCGGATAGTCTCACTTCCACATTCGCTGAGTACACAGTGACAAACGGTGCAGGTTGTCACAGAGAAGACGCCTACAGACTCTCTGCTATGGAGGGCCTAAGGAAGGAGGGCAGCGGGACAGTCGCAAACCGATGAAGCCCGATGGCTTAATGTGAACCGTTCTGTTGTTTCTCAGGTGAGGCGACAGTTTATAGAGACCGAAACCGTATCCCGGAGACCAGGACGGCCGACCACGTGTGACATCAGAAAGAGAGGACTGTTATTTGGCTGTAAGGGCACGATGGTACCGCCTTAGTACTGCACTGCAACTGGCATCTGACCCTCTGGACATGTATCGAGGCAAACGGTGTACAGGAAGCTTCAACAGAGTGGCCTCTGCTGTCGGAGACCTGTTGTATGTGTGCCTCTGATGCGTCTTCACAGAAGGGAATGTGTTAGAGTGGTGTCATCAACATGCCACACGGTCGGTCGAACAGTGGGCCAATGTTCTTTTCACAGATGAGTCCAGACTTGGTCTGGAGAGTCATTCTCGACGGATTCGCATCTGGAAGGAACCTGGAACATGATTTCGGGCCCCAAACATTGTAGAGAAGACCGACATTGAGGAGGATCCCTAATGGTGTGGGCGAGGATTACGTTGACCACTCGCAAAACTGGCATCCGCGACGTATCCTGCGTATTCGGAAGAGAGGTTGTAAGAAGAATCTCTCCTAGTAACACATAACCTACATGCAGACGGCATGAATATCTAGTTCATCGGTTTCATGCTGGATGTCAATAATTCGACTCTACTGTGGTTTGTTTTGACGATGAATGCTCTGCTATACAAAACTCAAGGACGAGACAGACAGAGTACCATAACATATTAACTACTCGGTGGAAATGAATAAAAGTGCAGGAACATATTGCCAAAAGATCTCAGTCGTACACAGAAACTTCGATGTTACACGGTGTGAGGTCAGTGTGACTACAGTGCCAAGTGGAACTGGCCCCACGATACGATAGACTTGAAGGAACGGTAAAACACAGTGTGTGTCTATCAGCGAGCAGTTACGGTGCACTGTTGTGGTGTTCTTCATTACGACATGGCCCGGGGACAAAATCTGGATGAGTCTACATTGGAAAGAATCACTGGGAAACAGGAAGAAGGACGAAGTGTGACGAATGTAGCCCAGGAGTTTTCTACTGCTCATATAACTGTGTCACGTGCGTGGGGAACATTCCGAACTATAAGCACGGCTTCCCGAAGGAAAGGAAGTGGAAGATCTTGGACAACTACGGCAGCAGATGACCGCTCCATTGTGCAACAGGCAAGAAGATATCCACATTAAACAGCAGATGCAATTGCAACCAAATATAGCAGACTTGCTAAGCAAGCCATCTCACGCTCCACAGCGACACGGTGACGGCATGGGCGTGATCTCTTTGCTCGAAAACTAGCCCGTTGCATTCCGTTGCCAATGGCATCGTTTGCGATGGTGCCAAGAGCGTAGGGAATGGACCAAGGGGAGTCTCGTGCTCTTCTTGGATGGGAGCAAATTCAATTTGAGTAGTGATTCTGAACGAATCAACGTATGGTGGGAGGTGGGGACACGTATTGCACCCAGGAACGTTGTCGAACATGATCGTTTTGGTGGTTCAGATGTTATGGTGTGGAGAGGCAAACGCTGCATGGACGTACTGACCTCCAAATGTTCGAATAAGGTATTCGCAAGGATCAAAATTATTGTGACATGAGTCTTCTCAGGTGTATATTCGGCTGTAACTTCAGTTTAACGGATGGCAAAGCGCGACCACATCGAACAGAGTAGGTGGAGCAGCTCCTGTAACGGGAGGATATTTGGCGAATGGACCGGCCTCTCTGTCCCGCCGACTTAAGTCCCATCCAGCACGTGTGAGATGTGTTGGAGAGATGTATTGCAGTACGCCGCGTGCACCAGCGGCCATCCACCAGTTGTCAAGCGCGCTGGTGTACGAATGGAAAGAACTACTACAAGAACTCTTTATCAACCTGGTGGGCGCCATGAAAGCACGCTGCAGAGCACGCACTGCTGTCCGAGGTGATCACACACACTATTAAGAAGCAAGCCCCGCCTCTGTAATGTCCAGGGGCGATTAAAAATCGCGGTGATTACAGTGTAATTATTGTTGAGCCGTGCGTGGCTCGTGTTCGGGCAAACTCTAATTTTACATCGTGTTTATTTTTTTTATTATTATTATTGCCATACTGCCACCTCGTTATGTTAGTTGCAGTTACTGGTGTCACCGAACTACCGCCTTGCCCTGGCATAATATCTTTGCTGACTGCTATTACTTCCCGGTTGTCATGTGTTCGGAGTTAGTTCCGATCTGCCAGTGAGTTGGGAGGCGCTAGCAGTGCAGTTCGGACCTGGTAGTATTTGACTTAGGACGCGGCAGAAGTTCAGTAGTGGCGCCGCTGCAGTGAGGTCCAGACAACCATGATTTGCCCGACGGTTGCCGATACATATCACTTGCGGACCACCTTGTTTGGTCGTCGGTCGGTCGTCTTGTCGGACGACGCGTATGTTGGCCGGCGATCGCTTATGGGTTGCCTGCGTGTGCCCACTCGTGATTCGTCCTTGTTATTGTACAGTCGCTGCCGGTAATATTGTCTAGTCCTTCGTGCAAGTGTTCTTGAAACTGTGTGTAGCTTGTGACGTCGACTGCTCAGTTATTTTAGCGCTGTCTCCGTGCTGATGTGTGGCAGTCGGTCGGTTGGCGTGGAGCAGCGAGGAAATCTCCGTGGGGTATAGTTTGGCCGGGCCCGCTGGCGGTCTCTATGCAGTGTCGGAGTGTGTGGGGCTCTTCCCATTGCTACGTGGTCCGTGGCTCACCGACTCTGGACACGAAAGTTGAGTTTGGATTTAATTTACCATCAAGTCAAGACTGTTCACATTGTGCCGTTTGGTTCTCATTGTTGGCTGTTGGGACATTCCCCCAAGCAACAACGTTTGTGTTCGAGTTGGTGAAGGTTTAGCCACCGTCCGGTGGAGTCTAACTGTATTTGGTTATTTGCAATTGAAGTGCACCAGCGGGATTTTCTGCCTTGTGGCCGTTAACGTTCCGGTTACCTGCCCTGGCCGTTGGCGTAAATTTAGGCAGTGTCCTTTCCTCACCGTATTGTCGCTGTCCAGCACGGTATGTAGTTTGACAGCTCAATGTATACTTGGTTGTGGGCGTCCATGCCTTTTACGTTTGAATTGAACTCCCGGTTGTGTGCTGGTCGAGTGAAGCGCAAGTTACCTTGTCGGTGGGTTGTCGTCGGATCGAGAATGGTTGGGCCGACCGCCTGTCTCACCTCAGTGATCGTTAGTATTTCAAGTGCTGGCCACACCCGAAACTTCTGAGCGCTGTTATCTGCACTGCCTTTTCCTATTTTCTGTTGTGTGTATTTGTATAGCTCATAGCCAATGGTTTTGAATTGAATTTGAATTGTTTTTAGTGGTGTTTTAAGTCATGGGCCTTCAGCAATTTTAAAATTAAAATTCCTTGCTTGCCAAGTTTTAGATTGTTTGGGCCTTCAGCCTGATTAATATAATGTTTAAAGATAAAGCCTTGGGCCTTCTGCCTAATAAAAATTATTTTAGATGTGTTTTAAGTCATGGGCCTTCAGCCGTTTTTAAATTAAAGATCTTTGTCTTTCGAGCATCAGACTGTTTGGGGCCTCCAGTCTAACTGAAAATAAGGCCTTCTGCCTTGTATTTTTTTTTTATTTAATTTTACCTTGAGTCTTAAATCATCAGTCTTCAGCCGTCTTTAAATTAAGGTTGTTGGTTTTCAAGTGTTAGATTTTTGGGTCTTCAGCCAAATTATAGAACTTACTTAACGTGAGGCCTTCTGCCTCCTAAATATTCTTATTGGCGTCTGAATTTTGAGTTAATGGCTTTTAGCTTTTTTAAAAAAATTAACGTGGCTGTGCCCTTAAGGCATAATATAGTATGGCGCATTCAGCCGATAACTAACAAGAATTTGTACTGTAATGTTTGGACAAATAAATAATGTTATATGTGTTCGAGTGTAACTGACAGCGGCTCATTTTGGCCCCTTTCCACAATTCCAACTACCTGTCCTGTCCTGCGGGTTTAGAAGGGCGTTTCAATTGTCTTTGAATAAAAGTGTCATTTCTGTTCGTCTCCTTGGGTATTTATTCCAGTTATCCTCCGTACTACACTCTATCAGTTCTTTCTATGTATGATCCAAGTTTCATCGAGCTATGATACTTGGCAATGGCGTCCTTAAGTTTTGCACGCCATCGTACTAAAACCTGACAAATATGGCATTACACTGAAGTAACAAGAATAATGTCTTTACTTGACAATAGAGAAGCTGACGACGTGGACATGCGTGCGGTCTGGTGATCAAAACTCTATGCCATATATCTTCTCCTGCCATTACCAGCGCAATTTGAGAAAGGAAAAGATTCGCCTTAGCTGCCTCTAGATAGAGCACCAGCTATAAATTGTGACAGCTTCAGATTGTGATTTAACGACTTTTGCTACGGAGGGGAAATTTAAACTTGCTGACGAGTCTAACACTAGAATCTCCAACGTGTCGTCCTCTCTCCGCCCCCCCCCCCCTCCCCGCCTCCACTGCCCGGCCATTCCCACAAAAAAAAAAATAAAAAAATAAAAAATAAAAATAAAAAAGCTGCCACCTATATAAGATCTCTTGTAGCCCGGAACTGAAGACGTCATTTAAGGCTACGGTGAGTCAAGACGTACAACACCTAAAAAAACGTGGTATTTATAAATAGCTCCGACTGCTATTGAAAGCAACGGACACTAAAGTGTAGTTTTATGGTGCGGGTTACTTTCTAATCTAGGGATGATGTTAAGATGATCGACCGTTGTATTCCTTCACTCCACATTCGTTGTGGCTTCCGAAAAATTGGGAGTTCTCCATCCTCGCTGTTTGAAGCCCTGCGCACTGAGGCTCCACACTGAAAGTAAACTCTCAAGAATGAATCCAAATTACAGAATAAAATAGTCTTCTAAAAAGACTTCGTTCTAATTTCTGGTGTAAATGAAAAGTTGAGAGGGTGGGGCAGCGCGTCATCATATATTCTCCGGAGCAGCATTATAAAACGTAAATTCCACAAGGCAGAGTTTAACGAAATGTTAAAAAATATTTTCACACAGTGGACTCATACTACATAGTGTATGCATCGGAGCTGTTGTACTGGTTATTTGAAAAGGAGAACAATTTTCTGTTGGTATCCGAAATAGATAACAACATAATGGCATACATACTATTCACCTACAGGAAGACAACAGTGTTTCTTTTAAAACCAGGTCAACAGGATTGCTCAAACGTCAAACTAGAATAAATAGAACGTACCTAACTATCGGCTATTAAACATTGATGTTTCATCAAACTTTACCTCGTTTCCAAGTAGAGAACGCGTTTTTAATCATAAATCTTATTCAGTTCATCTACATCTACATCCATACTCCGCTGACGCTGTGTGGCGGAGGGAACCTTGAGTACCTCTATCGGTTCTCCTTCTATTCCAGCCTCGTATTGTTCGTGGAAAGAAGGATTGTCGGTATGCCTCTATGTGGGCTCTAATCTCTCTGATTTTATCCTCATGGTCTCTTCGCGAGATATATGTAGGAGGGAGCAATATAATGCTTCACTCCTCGGTGAAGGTATGTTCTCGAAACTTCAACAAAAGCCCGTACCGAGCTACTGAGCGTCTCTCCTGCAGAGTCTTGGACTGGAGTTTATCTATCATCTCCGTAACGCTTTCGCGATTACTAAATGATCCTGTAACTAAGCGCGTTGCTCTCCGTTGGATCTTCTCTATCTCTTCTATCAACCCTATCTGGTACGGATCCCACACTGCTGAGCAGTATTCAAGTAGTGGGCGAACAAGTCTACTGTAACCTACTTCCTTTGTTTTCGGATTGCATTTCCTTAGGATTCGTCCAATGAATCTCAGTCTGGCATCTGCTTTACTGACGATCAACTTCATATGATCATTCCATTTTAAATCACTCCTAATGCGTACTCCCAGATAATTCATGGAATTAACTGCTTCCAGTTGCTGACCTGCTATATTGTAGCTAAATGATAATGGATCTTTCTTTCTATGTATTCGCAGCACATTACACTTGTCTACATTGAGATTCAATTGCCATTCCCTGCACCATGCGTCAATTCGCTGCAGATCCTCCTGCATTTCAGTACAATTTTCCATTGTTACAACCTCTCGATATACCACAGCATCATCCGCAAAAAGCCTCAGTGAACTTCCGATGTCATCCACAAGGTCATTTATGTATATTGTGAATAGGAACGGTCCTATGACACTCCCCTGCGGCACACCTGAAATCACTCTTACTTCGGAAGACTTCTCTCCATTGAGAATGACATGCTGCGTTGTTATCTAGGAACTCTTCAATCCAATCACACAATTGGTCTGATAGTCCATATGTTCTTACTTTGTTCATCAAACGACTGTGGGTAACTGTATCGAACGCCTTGCGGAAGTCAAGAAACACAGTATCTACCTGGGAACCCGTGTCTATGGCCCTCTAAGTCTCGTGGACTAATAGCGCGAGCTAGGTTTCACACGATCGTCTCTTTCGAAACCAATGCTGATTCCTACAGAGTAGATTTCTAGTCTCCAGAAAAGTCTTTATACTCGAACGTAATACGTGTTCCAAAATTCTACAACTGATCGACGTTAGAGATATAGGTCTATAATTGTGCACATCTGTTCGACGTCCCTTCTTGAAAACGGGGATGATCCGTGCCGTTTTCCAATCCTTTGGAACGCTACGCTCTTCTAGAGACCTACGGTACACCGCTGCAAGAAGGGGGGCAAGATCCTTCGCGTACTCTGTGTAAAATCGAACTGGTATCCCATCAGGTCCAGCGGCCTTTCCTCTTTTGAGCGATTTTAATTGTTTCTCTATCCCTCTGTCGTCTATTTCGATATCTACCATTTTGTCATCTGTGCGACAGTCTAGAGAAGGAACTACAATGCAGTCTTCCTCTGTGAAGCAGCTTTGCAAAAAGACATTTAGTATTTCGCCCTTTAGTCTGTCATCCTCTGTTTCAGTACCATTTTGGTCACAGAGAGTCTGGACATTTTGTTTTGATCCACCTACCGCTTTGGCATAAGACCAAAATTTCTTAGGATTTTCTGCCAAGTCAGAGCATAGAACTTTACTTTCGAATTCATTGAACGCCTCTTGCATAGCCCTCCTCACACTAAATTTCGCTTCGCGTAATTTTTGTTTGTCTGCAAGGCTTTGGCTATGTTTATGTTTGCTGTGAAGTTCCCTTTGCTTCCGCAGCAGTTTTCTAACTCGGTTGTTGTACCACGGTGGCTCTTTTCCATCTCTTACGATCTTGCTTGGCACATACTCATCTAACGCATATTGTACGATGGTTTTGAACTTTGTCCACTGATCCTCAACACTATCTGTACTTGAGACAAAACTTTTGTGTTAAGCCATCAAGTACTCTGAAATCTGCTTTTTGTCACTTTTTCTAAACAGAAAAATGTTCCTACCTTTTTTAATATTTCTATTTACAGCTGAAATCATCGATGCAGTAACCGCTTTATCATCGTTGATTCCCTGTTCTGCGTTAACTGTTTCAAATAGTTCGGGTCTGTTTGTCACCAGAAGGTCTAATATGTCATCGCCACGAGTCGGTTCTCTGTTTAACTGCTCAAGGTAGTTTTCAGATAAAGAACTTAAAAAAATTCACTGGATTCTTTGTCCCTGCCACCCGTTATGAACGTTTGAGTCTCCCAGTCTATATCCGGCAAATTAAAATCTCCACCCAGAACTATAAAATGGTGGGGAAATCTACTCGAAATATATTCCAAATCATCCTTCAGGTGCTCAGCCACAACAGCTGCTGAGCCAGGGGGCTTATAGAGACATCCAACTACCATGTCTGAGCCTGCTTTAACCGTGACCTTCACCCAAATTATTTCACATTTCGGATCTCCGTCAATTTCCTTCGATACTATTGCACTTCTTATCGCTATAAACACGTCTCCCATTCACTGTCCAGCCTGTCTCTGCGGTATACATTCCAATCTGAGTTTAGGATTTCATTACTGTTTACATCTGGTTTCAGCCAACTTTCTGTCCCTTGTACTATGTGGGCATTGTGACCGTTTATTAATGAGAGCAGTTCTGGGACCTTTCTATAGACGCTCCTGCAGTTTACTATTAGCACATTAATATTGTTATTCCCTGTTGCATTTTGCCTACTCCTACCTTGCCACGTCTCAGGAGGCATCTTGTCGTGCCTAGGGAGGGAATTCTTTAACCTAAAAAACCCACATGTGCACTCCATACGTACTCCGCTACCCTTGTAGCCGCTTCCTGCGTGTAGTGCACGCCTGACCTATTCAGGGGGACCCTACATTTCTCCACCCGATAGCGGAGGTCGATAAATTTGCACCCCAGATCTCCGCAGAATCGTCTGAGCCTCTGGTTTAAGCCTTCCACTCGACTCCAAACCAGAGGACCGCGATCGGTTCTGGGAACGATACTACAAATAGTTATATTCCACCCCGCGAGCGAGGCTTTCCGCCTTCACCAACTCTGCCATCCGCCTGTATGAACTGAGGATGACCTCTGAACCCAGACGGCAGGAGTAATTGGTGCCGACAGAGCAACAATTTGCAGTCGGGTGCACCCAGTGCTCTCTATCGCCGCCGGCAAGGCCTCCTCCACATCTCGGATGAGACCCCCCGGCAAGCAGACAGAGTGAACACTGGCCTTCTTCCCCGACCTTTCCGCTATTACCCTAAGGGGCTCCATCACCAGCCTAACGTTGGAGCTCCCAATCACTAATAAACCCCTCCCCACGTGTGCCTGCTCGGACCTTGCTGAAGGAGCGGCCATATGTCCACTCACAAGCAGAGCGGGCGATGCCACACGGCCAGCCTCCACATTGTCCCTTCGCCTCGTGCGCCGCGAACGCCGCTGAACCCGCCACTCCCCTCGAGGAGAGGGTGGCCCAACCGTGCCCGGTACCCGCGAAGGTGTCTCGACAGCAGGGACAGTGGGTGAAGCATGTAACACCTGGGGTCTACCATGCGACGCACCAGACTCCCCACTGCCGCTACAAACCGAGGCAGCAGCCTGAAGACGACTGACCGCGGCCATCAACACGTTCAGCTGTTCGCGAACAGTGGCCAGCTCCTCCTGCGTCCGTACATAGCAGTCACACATCCTATCCATCCGAAGAAATCAATTTACTGTAGAGAGTTAATCAACTTTTAACTAGACTGCTAATTCACTAAAGGCGGCTGATAGTTGACTTAACTGTAGTTACTAGGCACTTCTTGTAGAAAACAATGAAAATAGCACTACCTGTCTCTGGACTGTATTCAAAACAAACACGAAATCTATGGAATACTATTACTAGCACTCGACAATTAAAGCTTCCTAAAAGCAAAAACACACGGAAGAAGAAGTGACAAGTAGGAAAAATACAGTTAATACTTAAATTAATGTAGCTCGCTGCACAGCAAACGTGACACAGACGGCAGTTACGACGACACTGACACTACTGGCACTATGGCTGACTAAAAGGACTCACTCTGACTATATTCAAAACAAACGCGAGATCTATGGAACAATTACTAGCACTCGACAATTAAAGCTTCCTAAAAGCAAAAACACACGGAGGAAGAAATGACAAGTAAGAAAAGACAAGTAACATAGAAACGTCTTTTTTTGAGAATACCGACTTCATATTCATCAACATTGGGAACCACTGTGGACATGATGTCCATACACAAGTATTTCCACACCTTCGTTTGTTTGTTTTTGTTTGTTTTTTTTTTTGTCTAGTTGAATGTTGGGCACTACAATCATCAACCATACTCAACAGTCACAAATGTCGCTGTGGATACATACCTTTTTGGACGCTTGCACAGTCAGGGTTAGCTAATCAATCGTCTTTACAGCAATTAAATTCGAAGTACACTACACATTGTTTGATTGAATTAGCAACAGCTGTTTCATGTTCTGATGACTGCGACAGAAACTTCTAAGTTTAGGAACATAACAGGTCAGAAAAACAGTGGATGTCATGTAGTATTTCCATGGTAGTAATAATTGTAGTATAAGTACATTCAATGAGAGTAGTATTTGTTGAAGTTACTGTTATTGTTATACAAGACGACATCTGCGCAATATGTTACACTTAAATTTAAAAGTACAACTTGTTTTGTTATTCTACCAATATACTTGTAAGCAGCCCACTCATCAACCTAAATATTCAATGAAAAGAATTATTCTATTCTCTTAAGAACTACTCTACGCATGCTCCTATAGTATTCGAAAGGAGACTTGCAATTTCGCTGTGAATAAAACTAGCAGTTTTATGTGCAATTTTTCACATATAAAAATTAATCCCAGAAGACAGTCCACACTACAGTAGTTACCAAAACACTGTCTCGGCCAAAATAAGGACAAATCACGTATCTGAGCCATCAATATACACAGGTTGTCTAGTAAAGAAGGAATTTTGAAAGTAAGCTCGTGGCTGAGTCGTGCCAGACATAGCGTTTGCTAATACTGTGAAAGTGTTCCTTAAAAATGCATTACATAAATTTTCTAGTTGCTTATTCCATTTTTTTTTAATTTTTTGGGCTGTTGCCTGAGTTCGTAGCGTTTTTCCATAAATTTAATAAACAGAACATATGCACATAACAGAGACTCTAGTCATCGATAATATATTCTTCTTCATTGTTTACAACAGTCTTCCAACGCTGAAGTAACTTTGTGATACCGCGACTGTAGAATTCACATGATTTTGAGGCGAAGAACTCGTCGAGCAATGTTCGGAGTGCATTTTCATCCTAAAAGAACGTTCATTGAAGGTTGTTCGATAGAGAGCGGAAAAATTGAAATCTGAGGGCGCAGTATCAGGTCATTAAGGTGGGTGCAGAATGACTTCCAAACCCAACTCCTTTATAGTGTTTGTTGTCAGTCTAGTAGAATCCAGGCAGGCAGTCTTCCTGGTCGTTGTTCTTGGACTGCGTCTCCAAGACGTCTCAGTTGCTAATAATAAATATAAGCAGAGATGGTTACACATGAGGGAAGCAACTGTAGTACACCACACCGTCGCTGTTTCAACAGATGTATAATATTATCTTTTGTGGGTGCGCGCAGGTCTTTGTACGTAGAGTTGGGGCTTTCTTTGTGCTCAACCATTTCTTTCTTTTCCTTGTATTATCATAAAGACACCATTTGTCGCCCTAGAAATGATACAGGATAGGAATGGTCGGTGTTGTTCAAGTGCCAGTTAATGACGAGCAAGAAGACATGCGCATACGGCTTCCCGCTGATTTTTGTGATTTTGGCATAGAGAAGGCGGTACACATACACCCGATTTTTGAACCTTCCCCATTGCATTCAAATTTCGCACGATGGTGGAATGATCCCAGTTCGCCAATTTGCCAGTTCTCGAGTACATTGACGTTTATCATTGTGGATTCATGCGTTTAAAAGAAAAAACAATTTTCTTGCCGTGCTCTGTCCAATGGCACTAGCCTCCATACACAGCGCAAGAGTTTCTGTCTGCCTCCGCCGCTTTCACCCCTCTATTGAAAGATAGAAGAATATGTCGGAAATTTTCCGATTTCTCCACTTGACACTCCATTTTCTAGCGTCCACAGCTCCACGCATTATGTCGAAATGACAAAATGATAATATGTACACACCCGGCCATTAAAGTTGCTACACCAAGTAGAAATGCAGATGATAAACGGGTATTCACTGAACAAATATATTATACTAGAACTGACATTTGATTACATTTTCACGCAATTAGGGTGCATAGATCCTGAGAAATCAGTACCCAGAACAACCACCTCTGGCCGTAATAACGGGCTTGATACGCCTAGGCATTGAGCCAAACAGACTTTGGATGGCGTGTACAGGCACAGCTGCCCATGCAGCTTCAATACTATATCACAGTTCATCAAGAGTAGTGACTGGTGTATTGTGACGGGCCAGTTGCTCGGCCACCATTGACCGACGTTTTCTATTGGTGAGAGATCTGGAGAATGTGCTGGCCAGGGCAGCAGCAGAACATTATCTGTATCCAGAAAGGCCCGAACAGGACCTGCAACATGCCGTCGTTCATTATCCTGCTGAAATATAGGGTTTCGCAGGGATCGAATGAAGGGTAGATCCACGGGTCGTAACACATCTGAAATGTAACGTCCACTGTTCAAAGTGCCGTCAGTGCGACAAGAGGTGACCGAGACGTGTAACCAATGGCACCGCATACCATCACTCTGGGTGATACGCCAGTATGGCGATGACGAATACACGCTTCCAATGTGCGTTCACCGCGATGTCGCCAAACACGGATGCGACCATCACGATGCTGTAAGCAGAACCTGGATTCATCCGAAAAAATAACGTTTTGCCATTCGCGCACCCAGGTTCGTCGTTGAGTAAACCATCGCAGGCGCTCCTGTCTGTGATGCAGCGTCATGGGTAAACGCAGCCATGGTCTCCGAGCTGATAGTCCATGCTACTGCAAACGTCGTCGAACTGTAAGTGCAGATGGTTGTTGTCTTGCAAATGTCCCCATCTGTTGACTCAGGGATCGAGACGTGGCTGCACGATCCGTTAGAGCCATGCAGATAAGATGCCTGTCATCTCGACTGCTAGTGATACGAGGCCGTTGGCATCCAGCACGGCGTTCAGATTTATCCTCCTGAACCCACCGATTCCATATTCTGCAGATAGTCATTGGATCTCGATCAACGCGAGCAGCAATGTCGCGATACGTTAAACCGCAATCGCGATAGGCTACAATCCGACCTTTATCAATGTCGGAAACGTGATAGTACGCATATCTCCTCCTTACACGAGGCATCACAACTACGTTTCACCAGGTAACGCCGGTCAACTGCTGTTTGTGTATGAGAAATCGGTAGGAAACTTTCCTCATGTCAGCACGTTGTAGGTGTCGCCACCGGCGCCAACCTTGTGTGAATGCTATGAAAATCTAATCATTTGAATATCACAGCATCTTCTTCCTGTCGGTAGCACGTCATCTTCGTGGTGTAGCAATTTTAATGGCCAGTAATGTATTATTGCCTCACGTAGATGTATCGATGAAAAATTTGTCATCTTTAGCTTTTTGATTCTGTAGTCATTATTGTAAAGTATTTCATAGACTGTTGGCAATTCCGACTCCGTCCAGCAAATATTGGACTGCGGGACAGAGACGTAGAAACGAACGCTACTGGCGCGCGTATTGACAACGCTGGAGGCTGCAGAGACGTAGGGTGGGACCAATGTTGCCGGTGATTAGTCAGAATGCTGGCCGTGGCAGCAGGGTCCGGGCCCGCCTATGGCTCTGGTCAGGCCTGTATATGTAAGAGAGGGGGAGGGTGGGGGCGGCGGGGGTGGTGGAGGCTGCGCCCCGTGGGTCGATACAACGGCCGCAGCCGCCGACGCCGATGCATCGATTCCTGGCCTCCCAAGTCGCTGCCCGCACCTGGCCGCTTCTACTGTTGCTCTCCGCCCTCCCATACCTAAACTACGCAACTTTAGGTAATACAGCGACAGCAGCAGCTCGCGAAAACTTAAAGTAGTTGTCATAGAAGTTCAGTATGTTGCAAAGAGGTACCGAATTTACTATAAAAGTAGTGTATGCATATAATCATGACGAAAGTACATATTTTCTTTCATGACACGAGTGTTTGCATTTCCTTGATGGAAATTGGTATAGAGGCGCTCACTGCAATGTTACTGCGTTGTTAGTACTTTGACCAACCTCTGACCTTCATAATTAACTCAAAAATTGTCTTCGGCATTGATTTTGCTACGGTTTGTAGTTCTAGCAGTGAAACTGTGGCCCACTATTCTCGTAATACACTTTTCAGCTGACGTACTGCATCTAATTGCCTTCCATTGCGATAAACGCACCTTGCAAGTATTCTCCAAAGGTTTTCCACGGAGTTCAACTACAGGCTACATGCAGACCAGCGCAAGACGTCGATATCTTTATCTTCAAACCACTTTATGTTGTAGCAGAAACATCCATCGATGCCTATCTTGAAACATTAAACTTCCGTCCCCTAGGTCGTCGTAGATTCTAATCCATTCTGTCTCTAGTGTACATATTAGAGTCCATTCTAGTGTTCATCAGAGGAATGCATGATTTAGCATTAGCGTAGAAGGCTGCCCAAATCATTACACTTCTACCACCAAAATTTCGGCTCTTCCTGAACTGCTGCTCTGTTCTCAGATCATGCCAACCATAATGAAATCCATTCTGACCATCTACATTAAACTTCTCTTCAACACTGAAGCTCACTTTATCATATTCTACAGTCCATGGCACATGTTTTTCAGGAAACTCCAATGTAGCCTGTTTATATTTGCGTGTTAGAGCAGGTTTCTTCAGTCGCTTCTTGAATGCAGGATGTTTTCAATCGACAAAATTTTTCAGGCAGTTACTGGCAACTCTAAATCAGTAACATGATGCGAAGAATAATGGTTTTTGGCCCTTGCTTGACGCAGAAGTAACCGCTTAGATGCCTCAGATAATTTTCTAATTCTCCCATATTTTTCGTTCTGTCCATATCATGCACCCAATCTAATGAAACTATAAATTACTGTATTTAACGGTTCAATTTCTTGGCGATTTGACGATTTGAGAGTCCGATTTCCTTCTTCGCACCGATTTTTGCTTTTTCATCACATGACTGTTTTACACATGGTATTCTCACAATCATGGTTTATGTACACCATGAGCACTGTCACTACTGGTGCCTGCTTCCTACATGTAGGAACGCCACATACGCATATACCGACACCGCTCAGAGCCTACTACGTTTGTCTGAGTTCCACCCTCTACCATCTCAATCGTTGGTGTCTCGTTATACACTGGACTACTGACATCAAACGTCATACCATGCCTTTTCTACTTCTGTATAATCAACATAGAGAGGCTATCTATGCATTACAGCGTTCTGGGCGGCAGCCTCAAGCAACACTGGCACACCGAACATTTCAGTTGGACGGATGCAACCAATACTGGAAAATCATGTTTT
Source organism: Schistocerca serialis cubense (assembly GCF_023864345.2). Taxonomy (NCBI): domain Eukaryota; kingdom Metazoa; phylum Arthropoda; class Insecta; order Orthoptera; family Acrididae; genus Schistocerca; species Schistocerca serialis. Next base: position 203,643,866 of record NC_064645.1, read on the forward strand.
TTTGTAATCGAAATACAAATGAAAAGCATTTTCTCTGCTCATAAAACATACCAATTTTATGTGCAGTGTTGTAATTGTATTACTCCTAGTAATGGTGTATTTGGAATTTCGTAATTTACCTAGTTATCACAATTTTTTCACACGCAACATTTCTTATACACAACTTTCATATTTGCCAGATTTCTACGTCTCATTTTCTGGAGCTTCATGGTCATTTCGATACGTCAGGCGGACAACTTTATAAAAATACGCTTCTCTTCTGCGTTTACTATGTCGTAGTGTCTCCATAATACATCTGTTCGTCCAGAGTAAAATTGTGTGTTAAACAATAACTACAATGGGGACGTGAGCTATGAGTGCATATAAACTCTAATTAAGCTAGTCTGCATTTTTTGTCTTGAATTCCTTTCAAAAACAAAAACGATAGGTAACCAAAATAACAAGGGAACAAGTGGCAACGTACTCCGTGTAGTAAATGCTCTTCTCATCTTACAGCTTCTGGTAATTGCTCTTCTCCGAGAAAACAAAAATCCTAACGCAGTATGAGATGAAACATGACAGTCTTGTCTTCCATTAGAACTGCTGAAAGCCAAAAAAAGAGAAAAAAACTACGCTAGAACAAAAACCTCTAGCCCACGTATTTGGGACTGACCTCAACACCAACAACAATTAAGCCTTCGAACTGCGTAAGAAAATGTTTATATGCGGCTTTTATCGTGTGCTTTCTCTATAAATACTAACGATCTATATAATAATTCCTTTCTTAGATACCTAAAACAGAACTACCTAGAGTGAAACTCACTAAATGTTATCAAGTCAAAGTTGTTGTAACTGTTAAGTAGAAGTTACACTGAAACTCGCCAGTATCTACAGGTCAAGATACATTGATAATTACACAAACACATTTACATTACGTTACTTTACATTAAAGTCGTTAGAATAATGCAGCAATTCGCTCATACCTCACAGAATACTGTCGCGATAATGTAGAATAAGAATTTCTTGCACTTCCCAAAGAGCTTCACGACAGCGTCATTAAAACTTTAGCAAAATACCGGTATGTTCTGTGTTTGCGGCTGAAATATTCAAACTTAGTTTTCTACAAAAAAATTATCTCATCGCCTTATAGATTCCACAGTAATTTAAGTTCCAACATAAATTCATATTGCAACTACTTACCACGTTTTGTTTATGCTGTATTCTACACTTTGCCTCACTTTCATCATGTTCTACACTGAAGAGCAAATGAAACTGGTACACCTGCCTAATATCGTGTAGGGCCCCGCGAGCACGCTGAAGTGCCGAAACACGACGTGGCATGGACTCGACTAATGTCGAAAGTAGTGCTGAAGAGAATTGACTCCATGAATCCTGCAGAGCTGTCCATAAATCCGTAAGAGTACGAGGAGGTGGAGTTCTCTTATGAACAGCACGTTGCAAAGCATCGTAAATATGCTCAATAATGTTCATGTCTGGGGAATTTGGTGGCCAGAGGAAGTGTTTAAACTCAGGATAGTGTTACTGGAGCCACTCTGTAGCCATTCTGGACGTGTGGCTTGTCGCACATTGTCGTGACAGAGTTGGCCAAGTCCGTCAGAAATCACAATGGACATGAATGGATGCAGGTGATCAGACAGGATGTTTACGTATGTGTCATCTGTCATAGTCGTATCTAGACGTATCAGCGGTCCCTTATCACTCCAACTGCACACGACCCACACCATTACAGAGACTTCACCAACTTGAACAGTCCCCTGCTGACATGCAGGATACATGGATTCATGAGGTTGTCTCCATACCCGTACATGTCCATCCGCTCGATACAATTTGAAACGAGACTCTTCCGACGAGGCAACATGTTTCCGCTCATCAACAGTCCAATGTAGGTGTTGAAGGGCCCAGGCGAGGCGTAAAGCTCTGTATCGTGCAGTCATTAAGGGTACACGAGTGAACCTTCGCCTCCGAAAGCCCATAGCGATGATGTTTCGTTGAGTGGTTCGCACGCTGACACTTTGTTGATGGCCCAGCATTGTAAACTGTAGAATTTACGGAAGGGTTGCGCTGCTGGTCCGTTGAACGGTTCTCTTCAGTCGTCGTTGGTCCCGTTCTTGCAGGATCTTTTTCCGGCCACAGCGATGTCGGAGATTTGATGTTTTACCGGATTCCCGATGTTCACGGTACACTCGTGAAATGGTCGTAAGGGAAAGTCCCCATTTCATCGCTACCTCTGCGATGCTGTGTCCCACTGCTCGTGCGCCAACTATAACACCACGTTCAAACTCACTTAAATCTTGATAACCTGCCATTGTAGTAGCAGTAACCGAACTAACAATGGCGCCAGACACTTGTTGTCTTATACATATCTCCGTATTTGAAAACGCAAGCCTATGCCAGTTTCTTAGGCCCTTCAGTGTATATGGCTAAGTTATTATTTAGAAAGAAGTGTAATTTTCTCGAGTTTTCAGCCGTAGTAAGTGGTTAATAGAGTGCAACATTTCGACAGTCAAAGTCCGACTTCGTCAAGTCATGCGCGAAACATTTTAGTAAACCTGAAGCTTAAAATTTGATTTGACTGTTGCTATCATAGTACACAATACCGATTACTGTGCCATGCTCAACGTTTCGACGGGTAGTGTACGATTTAGGCGAGTTCGGCCACTTTGCAAGTGTCGTTCCATTGCATTTAGATGAGTGGATTCCACGTCTATTTTAGTTGATAGTCGTTGACAAGGATGAAGATATCTACCAACGATACAACTTAGTTCACTTAGTTAATGACAGAATCCGATAAGCTTGAAGTCGTAAATATTACGTCTATTTTGCTGAAATCCACTATACATCCCAGGGACATACCGTACTACATCTGAGGAATTACTGGGTTCTTCACGGTGTGAATGTCGCTAATGTTTAGAGCTGCTGCCCTTATCTGTTTTAATGATTTGTACTAAGTAAGCCAAGCCGTACTCGTGGGACTTCCCGCACACACGCTTGTTTTGCTCCAGCTGAGAAAGTCTTAAACGGATACGGTAAATGACAAAGTCCCCAACGCGAAGTAGAAACGTATCCTTTGGTACCTCACAATAGCTAATTGGAATGACGCCCAGCAACGTCAAGAACGCAAAAGATCTACTTACAACGATTCTGCCACAACCCCTGAAATGTTTAAGTGTTCCTTATCCCACTCGCTACTATCATGGTAATTAGTGTTGGTGTTGTTGCGTTCTGTTGTGGTCTTACTGCCCCCGCGTTAACTTTTCTAATATGGATAAAACATAGTTTAAGAAATTATTGTATTGAATGGCGCAGATGAAACATTTTCAATGAAGAAATTACTGATCGAATCATTACGAAATTAGCAAAGAGCGTTAATAGACAATCAGATAAAACTGATTAAGAAGCATAATATTTGATAATATTTAACTAGGACCTTCGCCAGAACAAACATTCTTTTTATTTTTGGCGACATTGGACGGGCAATTCCAAGCCGTAGTTGCCATTGACCATGAATGTAAAACTCAGCTTTCAACTACAATTCGTTAGAATATGTACCATCAATACACACATCGCAGAATGTTATCTGAGACATACAAGAAAGAAGGATATATTTTCGTTGCACTGATACATAAACATCGGCTCATTTGGGAGAACATGGGACGCCGCATCGTCATGTTGTAATTACATGACTTCTTTCAGACAATTAAGCTGTGCAACATTAACGTAGCCATCTAACATGGCGAAATTTCGTTAAAACTTGGAAATGCTAGAGTAAGGAAGAATCCACTTACATCCTACGTTAATCAAGAGTACGTCACCAGCCACTCTACTTTTTCTTCCTGGCTTTCCGAACTTGGCTATACAGCTATCTCAATAGTGCAATGTCAATTATAACAATAAGAACTTGAGGACAACACAACGCCCAATCCCCAAGCAGAGAAAATCTCCGACCCGGCTGGGAATCGAACCCGGGCCCCTTCGATTAGCAATTCGCCGGGCTGGTCGCGCAGCTACCGAGGCGGACTGCTCTTTGATGCACACATGCCGCAACATTGACGAGTTCTCAGATGCCGCACGCTGCACTCTTTCAGACGCCCTATTGTCACGTTCTGAGGGCCTGTTGTGGTCTTACTGCGCCCGCGTTAACTTTTCTATCGTGGCGTGTGGTCGGCAGAGGTATCTGTACGTGTTGGTTACCATTTCTTAACGAATTTATTTAGAATGTACATTTAACTCTCCTCAGAAAATTCCTATAATATTCTCCTGTAAATCTACAGATCGAAAATTTCCTTTAGAAAAGTAGTTTTTAAACTTCATACATAAAATCACTCATTATTTCCCTGCAGTGCGATTCACTTCTGTGTAGAAGTATCTGTAACTCATAAACATACTCAACTTTGTCAGAATGTAAGCTTGTCAAGACGCAGGATATCTTTCGTCTACTTTAGCTTATTTTTAAAACCAATATGACTATTCTGTTTGGAGTCCTTAGAAATTTTTATTTCATTTTTGTTAGTAACTTACTGCAGAAAATCGTCACTGCAATTCCATTTGACTTGCTATATTCTTGAGCTTCTAATATGCTCATGACGACTCATTTGGTACGATGTACTTTAGCTTTCTGTTGTCAAAGACTACATTCAGTCCTACAAGTTCCAATTCCTTCTCCCAATACGGAGTGCGACAAAACCAGTTATATCTTTACGATTTATACTTAACTTTTCAAAAAATTAATGAAAATTTTTAACACATATTTTGAACTCAACTTTTACAAGGAGGTGAGAGTAAAGGGCACTTGTGCGTTGCTTCAGACTATTAATACTCAAAGCAAACAACAGTACAGTGTCAGGTGAATCACCGCACGAAATCGTTATTGGAATATCAACGTATCGTGGCGAGGAATACAAACTCCTGTTATCATTTGTGGAGACTGTATTCAATGAGGACATGCAGTGCGATGTTTTAACGAATTAAATTCTGCCGGCCGTGGTGGCCGAGCGGTTCTAGGCGCTTCAATCCGGAACCGCGCGACTGCTACGGTCGCAGGTTCGAATCCTGCCTCGGGCATGGATGTTTGTGATGTCCTTAGGTTAGTTAGGTTTAAGTAGTGTAAGTAGGCTGTTTAGGTTTTTTTATTGGTAACGCCACCTCTGTATGAAAATCACTGGCTGTGCTGTGTGCAGTCTGTGGCTGCTTTGCATTGTTGTAATACTCGCCATTGTAGTGTTAGGCAGCTGGATGTGAACAGCGCGTAGCGTTGCGCATTTGGAGGTGAGCCACCAGCAGTGGTGGATGTGGGGAGAGAGATGGCGGAGTTTTGTAATTTGTCATGAACTGCTAGATATATGATGATATTAAGGTAAATACATTGTTTGTTCTCTATTAATATCTTTCATTTGCTAACTATCCCTATCAGTAGTTAGTGCCTTCCATAGTTTGAATCTTTTATTTAGCTGGCAGTAGAGGCGCTCGCTGTATTGCAGTAGCTTGAGCAGCGAAGATTTTTGTGAGGTAAGTGATTTGTGAAAGGTATAGTTTAATGTTAGTCAGGGCCATTCTTTTGTAGGGAATTTTGAAAGTCAGATTGAGTTGCGCTAACAAAATATTGTGTGTCAGTTTAAGCACAGTCATGTATAATTGTTCAAAGGGGACGTTTCATATGGCGACCCTGCCAGGATACCTCACTGGAATCTTCTGATTTTTTCTTGTAGTTTGTGTAATTAGTGTAGCTATTGTTTATTGCTAGCATGTAATTGTAGAGAAAATCTCCTTTGTAGTTGCAGTCTTTCATTGTTGTACAGTAAAACAGTTGTGGCATGCATGTAGATTTGCACCAAGTATTTCGCAGCTGCAATTAACTAGATATTATTTTCAGTGCTATGTTAATGTGTTCTCTTATTTTTGATCTTCAAATTGTGTTTTTCTGTGTTGTCGTGTGAAATACTGTGACAGTAATGGCGTGTGAAAAACGTAATACTAGGCTCCAAAGTAAACTGAGAAATGGCAGTGAAAATGAAAGCAGTGTGTTAGCGCCACCGAGTAATGAATTAACTGATGTTCAAAGTAGTAATTTGGTAATTGTGCATAGGGAAATGGAGCGGGCTGCAAACAATGGTGTAGACAGTGAAACAGGTAGTGAACAGGGAAGCATTATCGATCAATCAGTCGGCAACAGCTCACCTCAGGAATCCGAAATGACAGGACACAATTTCGCAAATACTGTAGATTCAGGTTTTGGGTCATCACCGTTTTCTCAAATAAGTCAAGACACATTTTCTGCTTGTCAAAATGTGAATGTTGCCGGTGCAAATGCACTGCCGAAAAGCGTAGAGAAACAGATTCCAGACACTAATACATTATTATTGCAATTAATGCAACAAATGGGACAAAATCTTAAAAAGTTAGACACAGTGGAACAAAATCTTAAAAAGTTAGACACAATGGAACAAAATCTTCAAAAGTTAGACACCACACTTGAACAAACACATGAAGATTTAACTACTGAGTTACATAACATTGAATCAAAATGTCAAAAAGTCTGTAATGACGTAAAAAAACAAATTTGTGAGCATTTTCAACCTATTTTTTTGCGGCATGAAAATGCATTACAGAATCACGAAGCAGCCATAAAAGAACTGCAAACCATTGTTCATGAAAATCATGAGACCTTGTGGGCTAAAATTGACTCAGTTGCATCTACCGATTCGGTTACGCAACTTGCAAAAACTCAGGAAAACTTAAAGGACACAGTAGATTCGATTTCAACACAAATGGACACTCTGAAACTTGGTTCAGAAAAACACACTGAGGAAATGTGTTCACTATCGGAGAAAGTAGCCAAACTTTCGGATCAGGTCACTAACTTATCTACAAAGGTAGATGATGATCTGAATGACACAAGACCTGTAGCCTTCACTGACACAGAAGAGTATGAACAAATTAGAAAATTCAAACAGAATCAAAATCAAATCAATACACAGTACAAAAGAGAAATCCGGGAAGTACAAGATTAGCTGACACAGGTAATACAAGAATTACGTATTTCAGAGGATACTCGCACCCCAATACGGGAAGAGGGACACAGAAATACGGAACAGCCACAAAATAATAACACAGGGCATTTCGGAAGTTATGAAAGAAATTGGCAATGTGCACCGAATGTTGGAATCATTGGAAGCGGTAACGACCGTAAAATACTTAGGAGTTACTATCCGGAGCGATCTGAAGTGGAATGATCACATAAAACAAATAGTGGGAAAAGCAGGCGCCAGGTTGAGATTCATAGGAAGAATTCTAAGAAAATGTGACTCATCGACGAAAGAAGTAGCTTACAAAACGCTTGTTCGTCCGATTCTTGAGTATTGCTCATCAGTATGGGACCCTTACCAGGTTGGATTAATAGAAGAGATAGACATGATCCAGCGAAAAGCAGCGCGATTCGTCATGGGGACATTTAGTCAGCGCGAGAGCGTTACGGAGATGCTGAACAAGCTCCAGTGGCGGACACTTCAAGAAAGGCGTTACGCAATACGGAGAGGTTTATTATCGAAATTACGAGATAGCACATTCCGGGAAGAGATGGGCAACATATTACTACCGCCCACATATATCTCGCGTAATGATCACAACGAAAAGATCCGAGAAATTAGAGCAAATACGGAGACTTACAAGCAGTCGTTCTTCCCACGCACAATTCGTGAATGGAACAGGGAAGGGGGGATCAGATAGTGGTACAATAAGTACCCTCCGCCACACACCGTAGGGTGGCTCGCGGAGTATAGATGTAGATGTAGAATGTTGAGATGGAACGGCCGACACGACCTAACAATGACCGATATGCGACTCGCCGACATGATGATTTTGACTATAAGCTGTTCATTACTACACGTAAATTCAAAACATTTAAGAATTCTGGCAACGACATTCATCCACAAGCATGGCTACATCAATTCTCGCATTGTTTTCCTCCCAACTGGTCGTTAGAACACAGATTAGAATTTATGTGTGGCTACTTGGAGAATGAACCAGCTGTAAGAATGCGATCGGTAAGTCACGATTGCCACAGTGAAGGAGAGTTTTACCATGCCTTCCTCTCAGCATATTGGTCTCAAGCCACACAAGACCGAGTAAAACATGGCATCATAATGATGAAACATTTCGAACAATCTGAATTTTCCAGTCTTGTGAAATATTTTGAAGACATGTTGCATAAGAATCAGTATCTTTCAAACCCATACAGCCCTTCAGAACTCATCCGCATTTGCTTACTCAAATTGCCTGAACATTTACGACATATTATTTTAGCAGGACGTTGCAAAGACGACATTGAAGCATTTCAGGGACTGTTACAAGAACTGGAAATTGACACTGACAGTCGCCGGATGCGAAAACAGGAAAACAATCACTACAGGTCACATACGTCACAATTCTGTGATGACAGAAACAATAACTGGACACGAAAAGGCTATTCTTACAACGCAAATCGTGACCAAAACAGACACCACCCATATGACAACCGCTGGCAGAGTAATAATAGTTACAGAGAAAGATCGCATTTCCGTAGTAATGACTATCACAGAGACAATCAGAGAAACAGACAATATGGGAACCAAAACAATTATTATCAAGGGAGACAGAATAACTTCAGACGCAACAGTTCAGCACGCAGTTACGATTCTGGGAGAAATTCTCCACCACATGACCGACAAACAAGAAACTATGTAAACTACCGACATGACGACAGACGAGATAATCATAACGACAGACCTGAATTTCATCAGAACTGGCGGAATTCAAACAGAGCAGGGCACTTTCGACAACGTGAATTTGTAGAAGCTAGGTCTCCTAATCCCAATAACGATGCACGCCAACAAAGGGACAGACAATGGCTCGCACCGCAGGCAGCCGCTTGCGCCGGCTGGCTCAGAGAAAAATGACATAGACGCTAACCTTAAGAAAAATTCCACTATTGTTTAACGACGTATACCGCATGATAATTGCGTTAAAGTTTAAACTCTGCGTACTAGAAAGAGTAAAGGTTTACACCACATTTCACATGTAAAACCGTTTATTGAAAGATAATCTGCTTTTTAACTTTGTCATTGCCATAAAACTTTTCACTTTACATTACTAGTATGCTTGTCAGACTTAGAATCTGTTAACATGCAACAAGGTTTGAAGTTAAATATCCAGTCAAGAACCAAGAGAACTTATTGAAACAGAAATGACGAATGCATTGTTATAGTGAACAGACATCACAGTGTTATTGTGTGTGTACATTCTTGCTTGTTAGTTGCACGATTATGGAACGACTATAAGGCTTACATACTTAGAACATTTACCAGTACTGCTAATGAGATTTTAATGCAACATTTTGGTTTACTTGAAAATATATTCTGGATTTAAAGTACTTTCAGTGAGATACCATATGGCACAGTAGTTAGTTTATGTGACAGCTACACGATTTTATCACGACGCTACTAATGAGTGACAATTTACAATGTTGCTTTTGCAGTGTTTCTGTTTTATATCTGCACAGTTTTCTGTTTCATTCTGGAAAGTAAAACAGGTTTTAGTAGTAACTTTTGTGGTATAGCTACAATGAGATTGCCTTTTCCGTAGCACAACAATACGTTACAGCACAGTACTTTCCTCATCACAGCAATAAGCGTAATAACTAAGACATTTATACGCAAAGCATTTCACTTTTGTGTATTATGAGGTAAGTACATTGACTTCTGCAGAACTTAGCTTTCGGAGGACGATAACTACGACACTTCCACACAGATTATGTTGCAACAAGACGCACATTTAGCGCTACAGTACACGTATTTGAGTGATTAATTTTGTACTTAAAACATTTATTTTTAAAGATTTTTGAATTACAAAGAAAGTTTTCCGTGATGCATTTCATTCCATTGCTGTAATCTGTAACACCTGAGGGTATAATTACATTAATCCTCAGGGGGGTACACGCTTACTTTGTGTACCATGTGTGTGGCAACCACAATGAACCCTAGCTAATATGGTATTTGCTTATACAACTTTACACATCGGTACCATATTTCTCTAACACACAAATTACACAGCTATCTGATCATTTAACTGAGGGATAAACATTTTTTTACTACATCAGTGACACATGTTTACGCAATACACAGTTGGGTAACTTCACACTTATGAAACTGTATTTTGTCTGTACTTTGTACACTGTTCATATTTTTTCGGAATCATTGTGATACTATGAGAGCTTTGAATAATGTATTTGGTAAGGGAGCATGATTTTAAAGTACGTTTGAGGTAGATGACACTTTTGACATGAGCAGAGAATTTTTTTTAGGTTTTGAAATTATTGGAGGAAGCTACGACGATTTTGAGAATTGACTGAGATGTTATGATATTATTATGACGACGATGTGTACTATGCTGTTCAGATATGTTTATGATCAATAAAATGATGCTACCGTATATGAGGAATAAGAAGTATGTTGGAAACCAAGAATCGTACTTTAAGAGTTATGAAATGTGCGTAAATGCGTGACTGTATCACAATGCTGACGAATATTTTATTTGGACACTTATATTTATAGGATTTTCTTTCTACAGATTTGCAACGCTAATTCTTGACCTGTGAAATATTTTTATGTGAGACTGTCACTGTAGCGGAAACTGCTGTCGTAAATATTTCCGTAAGAAAGTTAAGTGACCACCTGCACGTAATGCATCGCGGGTACCCACCTGGGCGACAGCCGCCCGAAAAAAAAGCCATTAGCCTTTCAGCGGCACAGGTAGAAAAAAAAAAGGGGGAGGCCATTATCCTCGCTATTGACATTTCCTTGTCGAAAGCATACTGTGGAACTCGTAATTTATGATATTTACTGAAATGCCTAATGAAATGAGAAATATTTTTACATCTGCACACCTGATTACGACAAGCGTTTTTCTACGAGAGTTGAGAGAATTTCTACTAATTTATGAAATGTCACATGACTATTGAATGATATTTTAATGCTTTGCTTTTCGTAGTTGCTTATTTCACTTGATATCTGGTTTCCAGCTGTGTTGCAGCATTGCTTTTATAAAATAAAATGCATGCTAATGTGAACACTTTCTGTCAACAGATCTATTAAATAATAATTTTGTAATCCACATTCTTTAAAAAAGGAGCACTTGGAAAGGAAAGAACAATAAGAAGGGACTAGTAACAGTAACTGGACACATAATTTTCTTTTCAAGTACATGGTAATATTTTTTTTACAATAAGTTGTTGTGGTGCACCACTTTAATTACATAGACATTAAGATGTGATTATACATTTCCCTTATCTGCATTGTTGTTTTTACTGTAATATTTTTTCTGCTTGAGCTATGTCATGTTTAGGTATAAGTTACTGCTGTTTGCCAGGCATACTGCTACTGAACTTTAATTTGTGTTACTCTGCTAAGCCAGATTTATTTTTTTGTTTGCTGCGCATTGCCTCATATTAGTTGTAATGTTGAATTGCTTGGTAATTTAGATTTACTGTAGCTTGCTTTGCGATTTTCCATTTTTTTTTCATTGCTGTTTATATTAATTGTTTTTTTATGCTGCTGCATTGCCTCGTCCCTTAGTTTAGCATCTGAGCTCAGTAGATTTAAGTTAGCTTAAGAGGGGGTAGACTATATAAGAAACTGACTATGGAGAATAGGTAAAGAATGCATTGCGAAGTTATATGAAAAAGATTTGGGCCCAAATGAGTATTGTACAATCAGAAATAATTATTTTGAAAGAAATATGAACAGAATACAGAAAGCAGGCTTAGATAGGACTTTTTGGGAATAATGATGAACAAAGGGAGATCTCCATGCAAAATACTGCAGTAAAACGAACCCTGTCCTTTCCTATTGGTGTTATCCCACTATGTGTTTGTGTACCCTTGTGTATTTGTTTTCTTCCTGTCTCTGTGTAATTTCATAGAATTTTTTCTTCTTTTAATATTAAGCTACATTCACTATGATGAGGAATACTGTTATCCTCGAATATAATTGGCATTAATAATATGTTATTTACTTTGTAAAGATGTTAGACATTATTAATTCTGTTCTGTTTAATGCTCACGTGTGAAGTTGATGTTTCAAAAGTTATTGTGATCTTTTATGTATGTACTCATGTCATAATTCCACTGATGTATATGTTAGTTCCATTCTTTTGTAAAGCCTGTACTACAAATGTTATCTGTATTGTTATGTTTTTAATGACGTATTCTGTAACTTTGTTATTGTATTCTCATGTTATAAAATTGTAATTGACACCAGTTTATCAAACTAAGTAACTTGTAAGCATTCATTTCACTGCACACATTTCCATTGATCATAGTATATGGACAATATGTGAGAAGTAGGGACTGTTAGTGTTTGCACGTGTGTTACTAATTCAGCAAGGGACTGGATAACAGCATTGCTGGTTCTAAGGACAATTCCAAAAACTTTGTGAGTGCACAAGTGGTGGTTTATGGACTTGCTATATTCTCCGCAAGACTCTTCGATGGTGAATGTGCACCTGCACAATCGCAACAGATGGCTGCTGGCCATCTCTACAAGGACTACAGTGGGTCTACATCTTTGATGATCCACCAATACCATTATCTCTACAAGGACTACAGTGGGTCTACACCTTTGCTGACTCACCAATACCATCATCTCTACAAGGACTACAGTGGGTCTGCACCTCTGGTGGCCCACCAATACCGTAATCTCTACCAGGACTACAATGGGTATACTCTGTGATGACCTACCCACCAACATTCTTCAAAACTTCGACTGACTCTGCTGTGGGTTTGCTCTGTTGTGGCCCATTACCTGTATGCATGTCAAGAGTCAGCACTGTCTTTCCGTTGGAAGGACAACACTACTTCTTCAAGACTGCATGGAAATCCACTACTTCCGTGTGCATTTTCTTCTACTGCTCAGACTTTGAAAAAAACACTACTATTTTACCGTAATGAACGATCAAGACTGTCTTTATGGACTGTGAGAAAATTTGAGCTTTTGACCAACATTGTATCAATAAGTGTGTGCATTTGATTTCTTTGTTATTGTAATTATGAAAATTTTTTTCAAATCTGTATTGGCCACTGCATAATCAAATTTGTAAAATTTTTTGTGGGGAGCATGGGGGCTATGTAAGTAGGCTGTTTAGGTTTTTTTATTGGTAACGCCACCTCTGTATGAAAATCACTGGCTGTGCTGTGTGCAGTCTGTGGCTGCTTTGCATTGTTGTAATACTCGCCATTGTAGTGTTAGGCAGCTGGATGTGAACAGCGCGTAGCGTTGCGCATTTGGAGGTGAGCCTCCAGCAGTGGTGGATGTGGGGAGAGAGATGGCGGAGTTTTGTAATTTGTCATGAACTGCTAGATATATGATGATATTAAGGTAAATACATTGTTTGTTCTCTATTAATATCTTTCATTTGCTAACTATCCCTATCAGTAGTTAGTGCCTTCCATAGTTTGAATCTTTTATTTAGCTGGCAGTAGAGGCGCTCACTGTATTGCAGTAGCTTGAGCAGCGAAGATTTTTGTGAGGTAAGTGATTTGTGAAAGGTATAGTTTAATGTTAGTCAGGGCCATTCTTTTGTAGGGAATTTTGAAAGTCAGATTGAGTTGCGCTAACAAAATATTGTGTGTCAGTTTAAGCACAGTCATGTATAATTGTTCAAAGGGGACGTTTCATATGGCGACCCTGCCAGGATACCTCACTGGAATCTTCTGATTTTTTCTTGTAGTTTGTGTAATTAGTGTAGCTATTGTTTATTGCTAGCATGTAATTGTAGAGAAAATCTCCTTTGTAGTTGCAGTCTTTCATTGTTGTACAGTAAAACAGTTGTGGCATGCATGTAGATTTGCACCAAGTATTTCGCAGCTGCAATTAACTAGATATTATTTTCAGTGCTATGTTAATGTGTTCTCTTATTTTTGATCTTCAAATTGTGTTTTTCTGTGTTGTCGTGTGAAATACTGTGACAATAATGGCGTGTGAAAAACGTAATACTAGGCTCCAAAGTAAACTGAGAAATGACAGTGAAAATGAAAGCAGTGTGTTAGCGACACCGAGTAATGAATTAACTGATGTTCAAAGTAGTAATTTGGTAATTGTGCATAGGGAAATGGAGCGGGCTGCAAACATTGGTGTAGACAGTGAAACAGGTAGTGAACAGGGAAGCACTATCGATCAATCAGTCGGCAACAGCTCGCCTCAGGAATCCGAAATGACAGGACACAATTTCGCAAATACTGTAGATTCAGGTTTTGGGTCATCACCGTTTTCTCAAATAAGTCAAGACACATTTTCTGCTTGTCAAAATGTGAATGTTGCCGGTGCAAATGCACTGCCGAAAAGCGTAGAGAAACAGATTCCAGACACTAATACATTATTATTGCAATTAATGCAACAAATGGGACAAAATCTTAAAAAGTTAGACACAGTGGAACAAAATCTTAAAAAGTTAGACACAATGGAACAAAATCTTCAAAAGTTAGACACCACACTTGAACAAACACGTGAAGATTTAACTACTGAGTTACATAACATTGAATCAAAATGTCAAAAAGTCTGTAATGACGTAAAAAAACAAATTTGTGAGCATTTTCAACCTATTTTTTTGCGGCATGAAAATGCATTACAGAATCACGAAGCAGCCATAAAAGAACTGCAAACCATTGTTCATGAAAATCATGAGACCTTGTGGGCTAAAATTGACTCAGTTGCATCTACCGATTCGGTTACGCAACTTGCAAAAACTCAGGAAAACTTAAAGGACACAGTAGATTCGATTTCAACACAAATGGACACTCTGAAACTTGGTTCAGAAAAACACACTGAGGAAATGTGTTCACTATCGGAGAAAGTAGCCAAACTTTCGGATCAGGTCACTAACTTATCTACAAAGGTAGATGATGATCTGAATGACACAAGACCTGTAGCCTTCACTGACACAGAAGAGTATGAACAAATTAGAAAATTCAAACAGAATCAAAATCAAATCAATACACAGTACAAAAGAGAAATCCGGGAAGTACAAGATCAGCTGACACAGGTAATACAATAATTACGTATTTCAGAGGATACTCGCACCCCAATACGGGAAGAGGGACACAGAAATACGGAACAGCCACAAAATAATAACACAGGGCATTTCGGAAGTTATGAAAGAAATTGGCAATGTGCACCGAATGTTGAGATGGAACGGCCGACACGACCTAACAATGACCGATATGCGACTCGCCGACATGATGATTTTGACTATAAGCTGTTCATTACTACACGTAAATTCAAAACATTTAAGAATTCTGGCAACGACATTCATCCACAAGCATGGCTACATCAATTCTCGCATTGTTTTCCTCCCAACTGGTCGTTAGAACACAGATTAGAATTTATGTGTGGCTACTTGGAGAATGAACCAGCTGTAAGAATGCGATCGGTAATTCACGATTGCCACAGTGAAGGAGAGTTTTACCATGCCTTCCTCTCAGCATATTGGTCTCAAGCCACACAAGACCGAGTAAAACATGGCATCATAATGATGAAACATTTCGAACAATCTGAATTTTCCAGTCTTGTGAAATATTTTGAAGACATGTTGCATAAGAATCAGTATCTTTCAAACCCATACAGCCCTTCAGAACTCATCCGCATTTGCTTACTCAAATTGCCTGAACATTTACGACATATTATTTTAGCAGGACGTTGCAAAGACGACATTGAAGCATTTCAGGGACTGTTACAAGAACTGGAAATTGACACTGACAGTCGCCGGATGCGAAAACGAAAACAATCACTACAGGTCACATACGTCACAATTCTGTGATGACAGAAACAATAACTGGACACGAAAAGGCTATTCTTACAACGCAAATCGTGACCAAAACAGACACCACCCATATGACAACCGCTGGCAGAGTAATAATAGTTACGGAGAAAGATCGCATTTCCGTAGTAATGACTATCACAGAGACAATCAGAGAAACAGACAATATGGGAACCAAAACAATTATTATCAAGGGAGACAGAATAACTTCAGACGCAACAGTTCAGCACGCAGTTACGATTCTGGGAGAAATTCTCCACCACATGACCGACAAACAAGAAACTATGTAAACTACCGACATGACGACAGACGAGATAATCATAACGACAGACCTGAATTTCATCAGAACTGGCGGAATTCAAACAGAGCAGGGCACTTTCGACAACGTGAATTTGTAGAAGCTAGGTCTCCTAATCCCAATAACGATGCACGCCAACAAAGGGACAGACAATGGCTCGCACCGCAGGCAGCCGCTTGCGCCGGCTGGCTCAGAGAAAAATGACATAGACGCTAACCTTAAGAAAAATTCCACTATTGTTTAACGACGTATACCGCATGATAATTGCGTTAAAGTTTAAACTCTGCGTACTAGAAAGAGTAAAGGTTTACACCACATTTCACATGTAAAACCGTTTATTGAAAGATAATCTGCTTTTTAACTTTGTCATTGCCATAAAACTTTTCACTTTACATTACTAGTATGCTTGTCAGACTTAGAATCTGTTAACATGCAACAAGGTTTGAAGTTAAATATCCAGTCAAGAACCAAGAGAACTTATTGAAACAGAAATGACGAATGCATTGTTATAGTGAACAGACGTCACAGTGTTATTGTGTGTGTACATTCTTGCTTGTTAGTTGCACAATTATGGAACGACTATAAGGCTTACATACTTACAACATTTACCAGTACTGCTAATGAGATTTTAATGCAACATTTTGGTTTACTTGAAAATATATTCTGGATTTAAAGTACTTTCAGTGAGATACCAGATGGCACAGTAGTTAGTTTATGTGACAGCTACACGATTTTATCACGACGCTACTAATGAGTGACAATTTACAATGTTGCTTTTGCAGTGTTTCTGTTTTATATCTGCACAGTTTTCTGTTTCATTCTGGAAAGTAAAACAGGTTTTAGTAGTAACTTTTGTGGTATAGCTACAATGAGACTGCCTTTTCCGTAGCACAACAATACGTTACAGCACAGTACTTTCCTCATCACGGCAATAAGCGTAATAACTAAGACATTTATACGCAAAGCATTTCACTTTTGTGTATTATGAGGTAAGTACATTGACTTCTGCAGAACTTAGCTTTCGGAGGACGATAACTACGACACTTCCACACAGATTATGTTGCAACAAGACGCACATTTAGCGCTACAGTACACGTATTTGAGTGATTAATTTTGTACTTAAAACATTTATTTTTAAAGATTTTTGAATTACAAAGAAAGTTTTCCGTGATACATTTCATTCCATTGCTGTAATCTGTAACACCTGAGGGTATAATTACATTAATCCTCAGGGGGGTACACGCTTACTTTGTGTACCATGTGTGTTGCAACCACAAGGAACCCTAGCTAATATGGTATTTGCTTATACAACTTTACACATCGGTACCATATTTCTCTAACACACAAATTACACAGCTATCTGATCATTTAACTGAGAGATAAACATTTTTTACTACATCAGTGACACATGTTTACGCAATACACAGTTGGGTAACTTCACACTTATGAAACTGTATTTTGTCTGTACTTTGTACACTGTTCATATTTTTTCGGAATCATTGTGATACTATGAGAGCTTTGAATAATGTATTTGGTAAGGGAGCATGATTTTAAAGTACGTTTGAGGTAGATGACACTTTTGACATGAGCAGAGAATTTTTTTTAGGTTTTGAAATTATTGGAGGAAGCTACGATGATTTTGAGAATTGACTGAGATGTTATGATATTATTATGATGACGATGTGTACTATGCTGTTCAGATATGTTTATGATCAATAAGATGATGCTACCGTATATGAGGAATAAGAAGTATGTTGGAAACCAAGAATCGTACTTTAAGAGTTATGAAATGTGCGTAAATGCGTGACTGTATCACAATGCTGACGAATATTTTATTTGGACACTTATATTTATAGGATTTTCTTTCTACAGATTTGCAACGCTAATTCTTGACCTGTGAAATATTTTTATGTGAGACTGTCACTGTAGCGGAAACTGCTGTCGTAAATATTTCCGTAAGAAAGTTAAGTGACCACCTGCACGTAATGCATCGCGGGTACCCACCTGGGCGACAGCCGCCCGAAAAAAAAGCCATTAGCCTTTCAGCGGCACATGTAGAAAAAAAAAGGGGAGGCCATTATCCTCGCTATTGACATTTCCTTGTCGAAAGCATACTGTGGAACTCGTAATTTATGATATTTACTGAAATGCCTAATGAAATGACGAGAAATATTTTTACATCTGCACACCTGATTACGACAAGCGTCTTTCTACGAGAGTTGAGAGAATTTCTACTAATTTATGAAATGTCACATGACTATTGAATGATATTTTAATGCTTTGCTTTTCGTAGTTGCTTATTTCACTTGATATCTGGTTTCCAGCTGTGTTGCAGCATTGCTTTTATAAAATAAAATGCATTTGCTAATGTGAACACTTTCTGTCAACAGATCTATTAAATAATAATTTTGTAATCCACATTCTTTAAAAAAGGAGCACTTGGAAAGGAA
This sequence comes from Schistocerca serialis cubense, assembly GCF_023864345.2. NCBI lineage: Eukaryota > Metazoa > Arthropoda > Insecta > Orthoptera > Acrididae > Schistocerca > Schistocerca serialis. Next base: position 203,662,454 of record NC_064645.1, read on the forward strand.
AGAACAATAAGAAGGGACTAGTAACAGTAACTGGACACATAATTTTCTTTTCAAGTACATGGTAATATTTTTTTTACAATAAGTTGTTGTGGTGCACCACTTTAATTACATAGACATTAAGATGTGATTATACATTTCCCTTATCTGCATTGTTGTTTTTACTGTAATATTTTTTCTGCTTGAGCTATGTCATGTTTAGGTATAAGTTACTGCTGTTTGCCAGGCATAGTGCTACTGAACTTTAATTTGTGTTACTCTGCTAAGCCAGATTTATTTTTTTGTTTGCTGCGCATTGCCTCATATTAGTTGTAATGTTGAATTGCTTGGTAATTTAGATTTACTGTAGCTTGCTTTGCGATTTTCCATTTTTTTTTCATTGCTGTTTATATTAATTGTTTTTTTATGCTGCTGCATTGCCTCGTCCCTTAGTTTAGCATCTGAGCTCAGTAGATTTAAGTTAGCTTAAGAGGGGGTAGACTATATAAGAAACTGACTATGGAGAATAGGTAAAGAATGCATTGCGAAGTTATATGAAAAAGATTTGGGCCCAAATGAGTATTGTACAATCAGAAATAATTATTTTGAAAGAAATATGAACAGAATACAGAAAGCAGGCTTAGATAGGACTTTTTGGGAATAATGATGAACAAAGGGAGATCTCCATGCAAAATACTGCAGTAAAACGAACCCTGTCCTTTCCTATTGGTGTTATCCCACTATGTGTTTGTGTACCCTTGTGTATTTGTTTTCTTCCTGTCTCTGTGTAATTTCATAGAATTTTTTCTTCTTTTAATATTAAGCTACATTCACTATGATGAGGAATACTGTTATCCTCGAATATAATTGGCATTAATAATATGTTATTTACTTTGTAAAGATGTTAGACATTATTAATTCTGTTCTGTTTAATGCTCACGTGTGAAGTTGATGTTTCAAAAGTTATTGTGATCTTTTATGTATGTACTCATGTCATAATTCCACTGATGTATATGTTAGTTCCATTCTTTTGTAAAGCCTGTACTACAAATGTTATCTGTATTGTTATGTTTTTAATGACGTATTCTGTAACTTTGTTATTGTATTCTCATGTTATAAAATTGTAATTGACACCAGTTTATCAAACTAAGTAACTTGTAAGCATTCATTTCACTGCACACATTTCCATTGATCATAGTATATGGACAATATGTGAGAAGTAGGGACTGTTAGTGTTTGCACGTGTGTTACTAATTCAGCAAGGGACTGGATAACAGCATTGCTGGTTCTAAGGACAATTCCAAAAACTTTGTGAGTGCACAAGTGGTGGTTTATGGACTTGCTATATTCTCCGCAAGACTCTTCGATGGTGAATGTGCACCTGCACAATCGCAACAGATGGCTGCTGGCCATCTCTACAAGGACTACAGTGGGTCTACATCTTTGATGATCCACCAATACCATTATCTCTACAAGGACTACAGTGGGTCTACACCTTTGCTGACTCACCAATACCATCATCTCTACAAGGACTACAGTGGGTCTGCACCTCTGGTGGCCCACCAATACCGTAATCTCTACCAGGACTACAATGGGTATACTCTGTGATGACCTACCCACCAACATTCTTCAAAGCTTCGACTGACTCTGCTGTGGGTTTGCTCTGTTGTAGCCCATTACCTGTATGCATGTCAAGAGTCAGCACTGTCTTTCCGTTGGAAGGACAACACTACTTCTTCAAGACTGCATGGAAATCCACTACTTCCGTGTGCATTTTCTTCTACTGCTCAGACTTTGAAAAAAACACTACTATTTTACCGTAATGAACGATCAAGACTGTCTTTATGGACTGTGAGAAAATTTGAGCTTTTGACCAACATTGTATCAATAAGTGTGTGCATTTGATTTCTTTGTTATTGTAATTATGAAAATTTTTTTCAAATCTGTATTGGCCACTGCCCAATCCAATTTGTAAAATTTTTTGTGGGGAGCATGGGGGCTATGTAAGTAGGCTGTTTAGGTTTTTTTATTGGTAACGCCACCTCTGTATGAAAATCACTGGCTGTGCTGTGTGCAGTCTGTGGCTGCTTTGCATTGTTGTAATACTCGCCATTGTAGTGTTAGGCAGCTGGATGTGAACAGCGCGTAGCGTTGCGCATTTGGAGGTGAGCCTCCAGCAGTGGTGGATGTGGGGAGAGAGATGGCGGAGTTTTGTAATTTGTCATGAACTGCTAGATATATGATGATATTAAGGTAAATACATTGTTTGTTCTCTATTAATATCTTTCATTTGCTAACTATCCCTATCAGTAGTTAGTGCCTTCCATAGTTTGAATCTTTTATTTAGCTGGCAGTAGAGGCGCTCGCTGTATTGCAGTAGCTTGAGCAGCGAAGATTTTTGTGAGGTAAGTGATTTGTGAAAGGTATAGTTTAATGTTAGTCAGGGCCATTCTTTTGTAGGGAATTTTGAAAGTCAGATTGAGTTGCGCTAACAAAATATTGTGTGTCAGTTTAAGCACAGTCATGTATAATTGTTCAAAGGGGACGTTTCATATGGCGACCCTGCCAGGATACCTCACTGGAATCTTCTGATTTTTTCTTGTAGTTTGTGTAATTAGTGTAGCTATTGTTTATTGCTAGCATGTAATTGTAGAGAAAATCTCCTTTGTAGTTGCAGTCTTTCATTGTTGTACAGTAAAACAGTTGTGGCATGCATGTAGATTTGCACCAAGTATTTCGCAGCTGCAATTAACTAGATATTATTTTCAGTGCTATGTTAATGTGTTCTCTTATTTTTGATCTTCAAATTGTGTTTTTCTGTGTTGTCGTGTGAAATACTGTGACAGTAATGGCGTGTGAAAAACGTAATACTAGGCTCCAAAGTAAACTGAGAAATGACAGTGAAAATGAAAGCAGTGTGTTAGCGACACCGAGTAATGAATTAACTGATGTTCAAAGTAGTAATTTGGTAATTGTGCATAGGGAAATGGAGCGGGCTGCAAACATTGGTGTAGACAGTGAAACAGGTAGTGAACAGGGAAGCATTATCGATCAATCAGTCGGCAACAGCTCGCCTCAGGAATCCGAAATGACAGGACACAATTTCGCAAATACTGTAGATTCAGGTTTTGGGTCATCACCGTTTTCTCAAATAAGTCAAGACACATTTTCTGCTTGTCAAAATGTGAATGTTGCCGGTGCAAATGCACTGCCGAAAAGCGTAGAGAAACAGATTCCAGACACTAATACATTATTATTGCAATTAATGCAACAAATGGGACAAAATCTTAAAAAGTTAGACACAGTGGAACAAAATCTTAAAAAGTTAGACACAATGGAACAAAATCTTCAAAAGTTAGACACCACACTTGAACAAACACGTGAAGATTTAACTACTGAGTTACATAACATTGAATCAAAATGTCAAAAAGTCTGTAATGACGTAAAAAAACAAATTTGTGAGCATTTTCAACCTTTTTTTTGCGGCATGAAAATGCATTACAGAATCACGAAGCAGCCATAAAAGAACTGCAAACCATTGTTCATGAAAATCATGAGACCTTGTGGGCTAAAATTGACTCAGTTGCATCTACCGATTCGGTTACGCAACTTGCAAAAACTCAGGAAAACTTAAAGGACACAGTAGATTCGATTTCAACACAAATGGACACTCTGAAACTTGGTTCAGAAAAACACACTGAGGAAATGTGTTCACTATCGGAGAAAGTAGCCAAACTTTCGGATCAGGTCACTAACTTATCTACAAAGGTAGATGATGATCTGAATGACACAAGACCTGTAGCCTTCACTGACACAGAAGAGTATGAACAAATTAGAAAATTCAAACAGAATCAAAATCAAATCAATACACAGTACAAAAGAGAAATCCGGGAAGTACAAGATCAGCTGACACAGGTAATACAATAATTACGTATTTCAGAGGATACTCGCACCCCAATACGGGAAGAGGGACACAGAAATACGGAACAGCCACAAAATAATAACACAGGGCATTTCGGAAGTTATGAAAGAAATTGGCAATGTGCACCGAATGTTGAGATGGAACGGCCGACACGACCTAACAATGACCGATATGCGACTCGCCGACATGATGATTTTGACTATAAGCTGTTCATTACTACACGTAAATTCAAAACATTTAAGAATTCTGGCAACGACATTCATCCACAAGCATGGCTACATCAATTCTCGCATTGTTTTCCTCCCAACTGGTCGTTAGAACACAGATTAGAATTTATGTGTGGCTACTTGGAGAATGAACCAGCTGTAAGAATGCGATCGGTAATTCACGATTGCCACAGTGAAGGAGAGTTTTACCATGCCTTCCTCTCAGCATATTGGTCTCAAGCCACACAAGACCGAGTAAAACATGGCATCATAATGATGAAACATTTCGAACAATCTGAATTTTCCAGTCTTGTGAAATATTTTGAAGACATGTTGCATAAGAATCAGTATCTTTCAAACCCATACAGCCCTTCAGAACTCATCCGCATTTGCTTACTCAAATTGCCTGAACATTTACGACATATTATTTTAGCAGGACGTTGCAAAGACGACATTGAAGCATTTCAGGGACTGTTACAAGAACTGGAAATTGACACTGACAGTCGCCGGATGCGAAAACAGGAAAACAATCACTACAGGTCACATACGTCACAATTCTGTGATGACAGAAACAATAACTGGACACGAAAAGGCTATTCTTACAACGCAAATCGTGACCAAAACAGACACCACCCATATGACAACCGCTGGCAGAGTAATAATAGTTACGGAGAAAGATCGCATTTCCGTAGTAATGACTATCACAGAGACAATCAGAGAAACAGACAATATGGGAACCAAAACAATTATTATCAAGGGAGACAGAATAACTTCAGACGCAACAGTTCAGCACGCAGTTACGATTCTGGGAGAAATTCTCCACCACATGACCGACAAACAAGAAACTATGTAAACTACCGACATGACGACAGACGAGATAATCATAACGACAGACCTGAATTTCATCAGAACTGGCGGAATTCAAACAGAGCAGGGCACTTTCGACAACGTGAATTTGTAGAAGCTAGGTCTCCTAATCCCAATAACGATGCACGCCAACAAAGGGACAGACAATGGCTCGCACCGCAGGCAGCCGCTTGCGCCGGCTGGCTCAGAGAAAAATGACATAGACGCTAACCTTAAGAAAAATTCCACTATTGTTTAACGACGTATACCGCATGATAATTGCGTTAAAGTTTAAACTCTGCGTACTAGAAAGAGTAAAGGTTTACACCACATTTCACATGTAAAACCGTTTATTGAAAGATAATCTGCTTTTTAACTTTGTCATTGCCATAAAACTTTTCACTTTACATTACTAGTATGCTTGTCAGACTTAGAATCTGTTAACATGCAACAAGGTTTGAAGTTAAATATCCAGTCAAGAACCAAGAGAACTTATTGAAACAGAAATGACGAATGCATTGTTATAGTGAACAGACGTCACAGTGTTATTGTGTGTGTACATTCTTGCTTGTTAGTTGCACGATTATGGAACGACTATAAGGCTTACATACTTACAACATTTACCAGTACTGCTAATGAGATTTTAATGCAACATTTTGGTTTACTTGAAAATATATTCTGGATTTAAAGTACTTTCAGTGAGATACCATATGGCACAGTAGTTAGTTTATGTGACAGCTACACGATTTTATCACGACGCTACTAATGAGTGACAATTTACAATGTTGCTTTTGCAGTGTTTCTGTTTTATATCTGCACAGTTTTCTGTTTCATTCTGGAAAGTAAAACAGGTTTTAGTAGTAACTTTTGTGGTATAGCTACAATGAGATTGCCTTTTCCGTAGCACAACAATACGTTACAGCACAGTACTTTCCTCATCACGGCAATAAGCGTAATAACTAAAACATTTATACGCAAAGCATTTCACTTTTGTGTATTATGAGGTAAGTACATTGACTTCTGCAGAACTTAGCTTTCGGAGGACGATAACTACGACACTTCCACACAGATTATGTTGCAACAAGACGCACATTTAGCGCTACAGTACACGTATTTGAGTGATTAATTTTGTACTTAAAACATTTATTTTTAAAGATTTTTGAATTACAAAGAAAGTTTTCCGTGATACATTTCATTCCATTGCTGTAATCTGTAACACCTGAGGGTATAATTACATTAATCCTCAGGGGGGTACACGCTTACTTTGTGTACCATGTGTGTTGCAACCACAAGGAACCCTAGCTAATATGGTATTTGCTTATACAACTTTACACATCGGTACCATATTTCTCTAACACACAAATTACACAGCTATCTGATCATTTAACTGAGAGATAAACATTTTTTTACTACATCAGTGACACATGTTTACGCAATACACAGTTGGCTAACTTCACACTTATGAAACTGTATTTTGTCTGTACTTTTTACACTGTTCATATTTTTTCGGAATCATTGTGATACTATGAGAGCTTTGAATAATGTATTTGGTAAGGGAGCATGATTTTAAAGTACGTTTGAGGTAGATGACACTTTTGACATGAGCAGAGAATTTTTTTTAGGTTTTGAAATTATTGGAGGAAGCTACGACGATTTTGAGAATTGACTGAGATGTTATGATATTATTATGATGACGATGTGTACTATGCTGTTCAGATATGTTTATGATCAATAAGATGATGCTACCGTATATGAGGAATAAGAAGTATGTTGGAAACCAAGAATCGTACTTTAAGAGTTATGAAATGTGCGTAAATGCGTGACTGTATCACAATGCTGACGAATATTTTATTTGGACACTTATATTTATAGGATTTTCTTTCTACAGATTTGCAACGCTAATTCTTGACCTGTGAAATATTTTTATGTGAGACTGTCACTGTAGCGGAAACTGCTGTCGTAAATATTTCCGTAAGAAAGTTAAGTGACCACCTGCACGTAATGCGTCGCGGGTACCCACCTGGGCGACAGCCGCCCGAAAAAAAAGCCATTAGCCTTTCAGCGGCACAGGTAGAAAAAAAAAGGGGAGGCCATTATCCTCGCTATTGACATTTCCTTGTCGAAAGCATACTGTGGAACTCGTAATTTATGATATTTACTGAAATGCCTAATGAAATGACGAGAAATATTTTTACATCTGCACACCTGATTACGACAAGCGTCTTTCTACGAGAGTTGAGAGAATTTCTACTAATTTATGAAATGTCACATGACTATTGAATGATATTTTAATGCTTTGCTTTTCGTAGTTGCTTATTTCACTTGATATCTGGTTTCCAGCTGTGTTGCAGCATTGCTTTTATAAAATAAAATGCATTTGCTAATGTGAACACTTTCTGTCAACAGATCTATTAAATAATAATTTTGTAATCCACATTCTTTAAAAAAGGAGCACTTGGAAAGGAAAGAACAATAAGAAGGGACTAGTAACAGTAACTGGACACATAATTTTCTTTTCAAGTACATGGTAATATTTTTTTTACAATAAGTTGTTGTGGTGCACCACTTTAATTACATAGACATTAAGATGTGATTATACATTTCCCTTATCTGCATTGTTGTTTTTACTGTAATATTTTTTCTGCTTGAGCTATGTCATGTTTAGGTATAAGTTACTGCTGTTTGCCAGGCATACTGCTACTGAACTTTAATTTGTGTTACTCTGCTAAGCCAGATTTATTTTTTTGTTTGCTGCGCATTGCCTCATATTAGTTGTAATGTTGAATTGCTTGGTAATTTAGATTTACTGTAGCTTGCTTTGCGATTTTCCATTTTTTTTCATTGCTGTTTATATTAATTGTTTTTTTATGCTGTTGCATTGCCTCGTCCCTTAGTTTAGCATCTGAGCTCAGTAGATTTAAGTTAGCTTAAGAGGGGGTAGACTATATAAGAAACTGACTATGGAGAATAGGTAAAGAATGCATTGCGAAGTTATATGAAAAAGATTTGGGCCCAAATGAGTATTGTACAATCAGAAATAATTATTTTGAAAGAAATATGAACAGAATACAGAAAGCAGGCTTAGATAGGACTTTTTGGGAATAATGATGAACAAAGGGAGATCTCCATGCAAAATACTGCAGTAAAACGAACCCTGTCCTTTCCTATTGGTGTTATCCCACTATGTGTTTGTGTACCCTTGTGTATTTGTTTTCTTCCTGTCTCTGTGTAATTTCATAGAATTTTTTCTTCTTTTAATATTAAGCTACATTCACTATGATGAGGAATACTGTTATCCTCGAATATAATTGGCATTAATAATATGTTATTTACTTTGTAAAGATGTTAGACATTATTAATTCTGTTCTGTTTAATGCTCACGTGTGAAGTTGATGTTTCAAAAGTTATTGTGATCTTTTATGTATGTACTCATGTCATAATTCCACTGATGTATATGTTAGTTCCATTCTTTTGTAAAGCCTGTACTACAAATGTTATCTGTATTGTTATGTTTTTAATGACGTATTCTGTAACTTTGTTATTGTATTCTCATGTTATAAAATTGTAATTGACACCAGTTTATCAAACTAAGTAACTTGTAAGCATTCATTTCACTGCACACATTTCCATTGATCATAGTATATGGACAATATGTGAGAAGTAGGGACTGTTAGTGTTTGCACGTGTGTTACTAATTCAGCAAGGGACTGGATAACAGCATTGCTGGTTCTAAGGACAATTCCAAAAACTTTGTGAGTGCACAAGTGGTGGTTTATGGACTTGCTATATTCTCCGCAAGACTCTTCGATGGTGAATGTGCACCTGCACAATCGCAACAGATGGCTGCTGGCCATCTCTACAAGGACTACAGTGGGTCTACATCTTTGATGATCCACCAATACCATTATCTCTACAAGGACTACAGTGGGTCTACACCTTTGCTGACTCACCAATACCATCATCTCTACAAGGACTACAGTGGGTCTGCACCTCTGGTGGCCCACCAATACCGTAATCTCTACCAGGACTACAATGGGTATACTCTGTGATGACCTACCCACCAACATTCTTCAAAACTTCGACTGACTCTGCTGTGGGTTTGCTCTGTTGTGGCCCATTACCTGTATGCATGTCAAGAGTCAGCACTGTCTTTCCGTTGGAAGGACAACACTACTTCTTCAAGACTGCATGGAAATCCACTACTTCCGTGTGCATTTTCTTCTACTGCTCAGACTTTGAAAAAAACACTACTATTTTACCGTAATGAACGATCAAGACTGTCTTTATGGACTGTGAGAAAATTTGAGCTTTTGACCAACATTGTATCAATAAGTGTGTGCATTTGATTTCTTTGTTATTGTAATTATGAAAATTTTTTTCAAATCTGTATTGGCCACTGCCCAATCCAATTTGTAAAATTTTTTGTGGGGAGCATGGGGGCTATGTAAGTAGGCTGTTTAGGTTTTTTTATTGGTAACGCCACCTCTGTATGAAAATCACTGGCTGTGCTGTGTGCAGTCTGTGGCTGCTTTGCATTGTTGTAATACTCGCCATTGTAGTGTTAGGCAGCTGGATGTGAACAGCGCGTAGCGTTGCGCATTTGGAGGTGAGCCTCCAGCAGTGGTGGATGTGGGGAGAGAGATGGCGGAGTTTTGTAATTTGTCATGAACTGCTAGATATATGATGATATTAAGGTAAATACATTGTTTGTTCTCTATTAATATCTTTCATTTGCTAACTATCCCTATCAGTAGTTAGTGCCTTCCATAGTTTGAATCTTTTATTTAGCTGGCAGTAGAGGCGCTCGCTGTATTGCAGTAGCTTGAGCAGCGAAGATTTTTGTGAGGTAAGTGATTTGTGAAAGGTATAGTTTAATGTTAGTCAGGGCCATTCTTTTGTAGGGAATTTTGAAAGTCAGATTGAGTTGCGCTAACAAAATATTGTGTGTCAGTTTAAGCACAGTCATGTATAATTGTTCAAAGGGGACGTTTCATATGGCGACCCTGCCAGGATACCTCACTGGAATCTTCTGATTTTTTCTTGTAGTTTGTGTAATTAGTGTAGCTATTGTTTATTGCTAGCATGTAATTGTAGAGAAAATCTCCTTTGTAGTTGCAGTCTTTCATTGTTGTACAGTAAAACAGTTGTGGCATGCATGTAGATTTGCACCAAGTATTTCGCAGCTGCAATTAACTAGATATTATTTTCAGTGCTATGTTAATGTGTTCTCTTATTTTTGATCTTCAAATTGTGTTTTTCTGTGTTGTCGTGTGAAATACTGTGACAGTAATGGCGTGTGAAAAACGTAATACTAGGCTCCAAAGTAAACTGAGAAATGACAGTGAAAATGAAAGCAGTGTGTTAGCGACACCGAGTAATGAATTAACTGATGTTCAAAGTAGTAATTTGGTAATTGTGCATAGGGAAATGGAGCGGGCTGCAAACATTGGTGTAGACAGTGAAACAGGTAGTGAACAGGGAAGCATTATCGATCAATCAGTCGGCAACAGCTCGCCTCAGGAATCCGAAATGACAGGACACAATTTCGCAAATACTGTAGATTCAGGTTTTGGGTCATCACCGTTTTCTCAAATAAGTCAAGACACATTTTCTGCTTGTCAAAATGTGAATGTTGCCGGTGCAAATGCACTGCCGAAAAGCGTAGAGAAACAGATTCCAGACACTAATACATTATTATTGCAATTAATGCAACAAATGGGACAAAATCTTAAAAAGTTAGACACAGTGGAACAAAATCTTAAAAAGTTAGACACAATGGAACAAAATCTTCAAAAGTTAGACACCACACTTGAACAAACACGTGAAGATTTAACTACTGAGTTACATAACATTGAATCAAAATGTCAAAAAGTCTGTAATGACGTAAAAAAACAAATTTGTGAGCATTTTCAACCTTTTTTTTGCGGCATGAAAATGCATTACAGAATCACGAAGCAGCCATAAAAGAACTGCAAACCATTGTTCATGAAAATCATGAGACCTTGTGGGCTAAAATTGACTCAGTTGCATCTACCGATTCGGTTACGCAACTTGCAAAAACTCAGGAAAACTTAAAGGACACAGTAGATTCGATTTCAACACAAATGGACACTCTGAAACTTGGTTCAGAAAAACACACTGAGGAAATGTGTTCACTATCGGAGAAAGTAGCCAAACTTTCGGATCAGGTCACTAACTTATCTACAAAGGTAGATGATGATCTGAATGACACAAGACCTGTAGCCTTCACTGACACAGAAGAGTATGAACAAATTAGAAAATTCAAACAGAATCAAAATCAAATCAATACACAGTACAAAAGAGAAATCCGGGAAGTACAAGATCAGCTGACACAGGTAATACAATAATTACGTATTTCAGAGGATACTCGCACCCCAATACGGGAAGAGGGACACAGAAATACGGAACAGCCACAAAATAATAACACAGGGCATTTCGGAAGTTATGAAAGAAATTGGCAATGTGCACCGAATGTTGAGATGGAACGGCCGACACGACCTAACAATGACCGATATGCGACTCGCCGACATGATGATTTTGACTATAAGCTGTTCATTACTACACGTAAATTCAAAACATTTAAGAATTCTGGCAACGACATTCATCCACAAGCATGGCTACATCAATTCTCGCATTGTTTTCCTCCCAACTGGTCGTTAGAACACAGATTAGAATTTATGTGTGGCTACTTGGAGAATGAACCAGCTGTAAGAATGCGATCGGTAAGTCACGATTGCCACAGTGAAGGAGAGTTTTACCATGCCTTCCTCTCAGCATATTGGTCTCAAGCCACACAAGACCGAGTAAAACATGGCATCATAATGATGAAACATTTCGAACAATCTGAATTTTCCAGTCTTGTGAAATATTTTGAAGACATGTTGCATAAGAATCAGTATCTTTCAAACCCATACAGCCCTTCAGAACTCATCCGCATTTGCTTACTCAAATTGCCTGAACATTTACGACATATTATTTTAGCAGGACGTTGCAAAGACGACATTGAAGCATTTCAGGGACTGTTACAAGAACTGGAAATTGACACTGACAGTCGCCGGATGCGAAAACAGGAAAACAATCACTACAGGTCACATACGTCACAATTCTGTGATGACAGAAACAATAACTGGACACGAAAAGGCTATTCTTACAACGCAAATCGTGACCAAAACAGACACCACCCATATGACAACCGCTGGCAGAGTAATAATAGTTACGGAGAAAGATCGCATTTCCGTAGTAATGACTATCACAGAGACAATCAGAGAAACAGACAATATGGGAACCAAAACAATTATTATCAAGGGAGACAGAATAACTTCAGATGCAACAGTTCAGCACGCAGTTACGATTCTGGGAGAAATTCTCCACCACATGACCGACAAACAAGAAACTATGTAAACTACCGACATGACGACAGACGAGATAATCATAACGACAGACCTGAATTTCATCAGAACTGGCGGAATTCAAACAGAGCAGGGCACTTTCGACAACGTGAATTTGTAGAAGCTAGGTCTCCTAATCCCAATAACGATGCACGCCAACAAAGGGACAGACAATGGCTCGCACCGCAGGCAGCCGCTTGCGCCGGCTGGCTCAGAGAAAAATGACATAGACGCTAACCTTAAGAAAAATTCCACTATTGTTTAACGACGTATACCGCATGATAATTGCGTTAAAGTTTAAACTCTGCGTACTAGAAAGAGTAAAGGTTTACACCACATTTCACATGTAAAACCGTTTATTGAAAGATAATCTGCTTTTTAACTTTGTCATTGCCATAAAACTTTTCACTTTACATTACTAGTATGCTTGTCAGACTTAGAATCTGTTAACATGCAACAAGGTTTGAAGTTAAATATCCAGTCAAGAACCAAGAGAACTTATTGAAACAGAAATGACGAATGCATTGTTATAGTGAACAGACGTCACAGTGTTATTGTGTGTGTACATTCTTGCTTGTTAGTTGCACGATTATGGAACGACTATAAGGCTTACATACTTACAACATTTACCAGTACTGCTAATGAGATTTTAATGCAACATTTTGGTTTACTTGAAAATATATTCTGGATTTAAAGTACTTTCAGTGAGATACCATATGGCACAGTAGTTAGTTTATGTGACAGCTACACGATTTTATCACGACGCTACTAATGAGTGACAATTTACAATGTTGCTTTTGCAGTGTTTCTGTTTTATATCTGCACAGTTTTCTGTTTCATTCTGGAAAGTAAAACAGGTTTTAGTAGTAACTTTTGTGGTATAGCTACAATGAGATTGCCTTTTCCGTAGCACAACAATACGTTACAGCACAGTACTTTCCTCATCACGGCAATAAGCGTAATAACTAAGACATTTATACGCAAAGCATTTCACTTTTGTGTATTATGAGGTAAGTACATTGACTTCTGCAGAACTTAGCTTTCGGAGGACGATAACTACGACACTTCCACACAGATTATGTTGCAACAAGACGCACATTTAGCGCTACAGTACACGTATTTGAGTGATTAATTTTGTACTTAAAACATTTATTTTTAAAGATTTTTGAATTACAAAGAAAGTTTTCCGTGATACATTTCATTCCATTGCTGTAATCTGTAACACCTGAGGGTATAATTACATTAATCCTCAGGGGGGTACACGCTTACTTTGTGTACCATGTGTGTTGCAACTACAAGGAACCCTAGCTAATATGGTATTTGCTTATACAACTTTACACATCGGTACCATATTTCTCTAACACACAAATTACACAGCTATCTGATCATTTAACTGAGAGATAAACATTTTTTTACTACATCAGTGACACATGTTTACGCAATACACAGTTGGGTAACTTCACACTTATGAAACTGTATTTTGTCTGTACTTTGTACACTGTTCATATTTTTTCGGAATCATTGTGATACTATGAGAGCTTTGAATAATGTATTTGGTAAGGGAGCATGATTTTAAAGTACGTTTGAGGTAGATGACACTTTTGACATGAGCAGAGAATTTTTTTTAGGTTTTGAAATTATTGGAGGAAGCTACGACGATTTTGAGAATTGACTGAGATGTTATGATATTATTATGATGACGATGTGTACTATGCTGTACAGATATGTTTATGATCAATAAGATGATGCTACCGTATATGAGGAATAAGAAGTATGTTGGAAACCAAGAATCGTACTTTAAGAGTTATGAAATGTGCGTAAATGCGTGACTGTATCACAATGCTGACGAATATTTTATTTGGACACTTATATTTATAGGATTTTCTTTCTACAGATTTGCAACGCTAATTCTTGACCTGTGAAATATTTTTATGTGAGACTGTCACTGTAGCGGAAACTGCTGTCGTAAATATTTCCGTAAGAAAGTTAAGTGACCACCTGCACGTAATGCGTCGCGGGTACCCACCTGGGCGACAGCCGCCCGAAAAAAAAGCCATTAGCCTTTCAGCGGCACAGGTAGAAAAAAAAAAGGGGAGGCCATTATCCTCGCAATTGACATTTCCTTGTCGAAAGCATACTGTGGAACTCGTAATTTATGATATTTACTGAAATGCCTAATGAAATGACGAGAAATATTTTTACATCTGCACACCTGATTACGACAAGCGTCTTTCTACGAGAGTTGAGAGAATTTCTACTAATTTATGAAATGTCACATGACTATTGAATGATATTTTAATGCTTTGCTTTTCGTAGTTGCTTATTTCACTTGATATCTGGTTTCCAGCTGTGTTGCAGCATTGCTTTTATAAAATAAAATGCATTTGCTAATGTGAACACTTTCTGTCAACAGATCTATTAAATAATAATTTTGTAATCCACATTCTTTAAAAAAGGAGCACTTGGAAAGGAAAGAACAATAAGAAGGGACTAGTAACAGTAACTGGACACATAATTTTCTTTTCAAGTACATGGTAATATTTTTTTTACAATAAGTTGTTGTGGTGCACCACTTTAATTACATAGACATTAAGATGTGATTATACATTTCCCTTATCTGCATTGTTGTTTTTACTGTAATATTTTTTCTGCTTGAGCTATGTCATGTTTAGGTATAAGTTACTGCTGTTTGCCAGGCATACTGCTACTGAACTTTAATTTGTGTTACTCTGCTAAGCCAGATTTATTTTTTTGTTTGCTGCGCATTGCCTCATATTAGTTGTAATGTTGAATTGCTTGGTAATTTAGATTTACTGTAGCTTGCTTTGCGATTTTCCATTTTTTTTTCATTGCTGTTTATATTAATTGTTTTTTATGCTGCTGCATTGCCTCGTCCCTTAGTTTAGCATCTGAGCTCAGTAGATTTAAGTTAGCTTAAGAGGGGGTAGACTATATAAGAAACTGACTATGGAGAATAGGTAAAGAATGCATTGCGAAGTTATATGAAAAAGATTTGGGCCCAAATGAGTATTGTACAATCAGAAATAATTATTTTGAAAGAAATATGAACAGAATACAGAAAGCAGGCTTAGATAGGACTTTTTGGGAATAATGATGAACAAAGGGAGATCTCCATGCAAAATACTGCAGTAAAACGAACCCTGTCCTTTCCTATTGGTGTTATCCCACTATGTGTTTGTGTACCCTTGTGTATTTGTTTTCTTCCTGTCTCTGTGTAATTTCATAGAATTTTTTCTTCTTTTAATATTAAGCTACATTCACTATGATGAGGAATACTGTTATCCTCGAATATAATTGGCATTAATAATATGTTATTTACTTTGTAAAGATGTTAGACATTATTAATTCTGTTCTGTTTAATGCTCACGTGTGAAGTTGATGTTTCAAAAGTTATTGTGATCTTTTATGTATGTACTCATGTCATAATTCCACTGATGTATATGTTAGTTCCATTCTTTTGTAAAGCCTGTACTACAAATGTTATCTGTATTGTTATGTTTTTAATGACGTATTCTGTAACTTTGTTATTGTATTCTCATGTTATAAAATTGTAATTGACACCAGTTTATCAAACTAAGTAACTTGTAAGCATTCATTTCACTGCACACATTTCCATTGATCATAGTATATGGACAATATGTGAGAAGTAGGGACTGTTAGTGTTTGCACGTGTGTTACTAATTCAGCAAGGGACTGGATAACAGCATTGCTGGTTCTAAGGACAATTCCAAAAACTTTGTGAGTGCACAAGTGGTGGTTTATGGACTTGCTATATTCTCCGCAAGACTCTTCGATGGTGAATGTGCACCTGCACAATCGCAACAGATGGCTGCTGGCCATCTCTACAAGGACTACAGTGGGTCTACATCTTTGATGATCCACCAATACCATTATCTCTACAAGGACTACAGTGGGTCTACACCTTTGCTGACTCACCAATACCATCATCTCTACAAGGACTACAGTGGGTCTGCACCTCTGGTGGCCCACCAATACCGTAATCTCTACCAGGACTACAATGGGTATACTCTGTGATGACCTACCCACCAACATTCTTCAAAACTTCGACTGACTCTGCTGTGGGTTTGCTCTGTTGTGGCCCATTACCTGTATGCATGTCAAGAGTCAGCACTGTCTTTCCGTTGGAAGGACAACACTACTTCTTCAAGACTGCATGGAAATCCACTACTTCCGTGTGCATTTTCTTCTACTGCTCAGACTTTGAAAAAAACACTACTATTTTACCGTAATGAACGATCAAGACTGTCTTTATGGACTGTGAGAAAATTTGAGCTTTTGACCAACATTGTATCAATAAGTGTGTGCATTTGATTTCTTTGTTATTGTAATTATGAAAATTTTTTTCAAATCTGTATTGGCCACTGCCCAATCCAATTTGTAAAATTTTTTGTGGGGAGCATGGGGGCTATGTAAGTAGGCTGTTTAGGTTTTTTTATTGGTAACGCCACCTCTGTATGAAAATCACTGGCTGTGCTGTGTGCAGTCTGTGGCTGCTTTGCATTGTTGTAATACTCGCCATTGTAGTGTTAGGCAGCTGGATGTGAACAGCGCGTAGCGTTGCGCATTTGGAGGTGAGCCACCAGCAGTGGTGGATGTGGGGAGAGAGATGGCGGAGTTTTGTAATTTGTCATGAACTGCTAGATATATGATGATATTAAGGTAAATACATTGTTTGTTCTCTATTAATATCTTTCATTTGCTAACTATCCCTATCAGTAGTTAGTGCCTTCCATAGTTTGAATCTTTTATTTAGCTGGCAGTAGTGGCGCTCGCTGTATTGCAGTAGCTTGAGCAGCGAAGATTTTTGTGAGGTAAGTGATTTGTGAAAGGTATAGTTTAATGTTAGTCAGGGCCATTCTTTTGTAGGGAATTTTGAAAGTCAGATTGAGTTGCGCTAACAAAATATTGTGTGTCAGTTTAAGCACAGTCATGTATAATTGTTCAAAGGGGACGTTTCAGTAGTTCTAAGTTCTAGGGGACTGATGACCTAAGATGTTAAGTCCCATACCGCTCAGAGCCATTGGATTTGAATTAAATTCTGGAGAGTAATCTCTTTTATCAGGGAAATGTCGGCTACTTGTGTTTTGTGTGTAATCTCAGTTTCTCCCCGTCTGTCATTCAGATGTTGTATAAAGGCTTCATAACAACAGGTCAGGTCAAGTCCCAATTCTGGCTGGACAACGTCGGAGACATGTTAGAGGACTACATTACAACTAATATCTATTTGGTCATCCACGCGTTGTAGCGTGGGCCACTGCAAGACAATTATAAAACTTCTACGCAAACCACAGGAGCACTGGTGCCTGAACAGACATTTTTTTTCATTTTTGGAGGACTCTGATCATTCCAGGTTGTACCTACAAAGGAAACAGCCTTCAGTGAAAAAGACTCTTCTGTCAGTCGGCATTCAGTCAGTCAGTTCTCAATCAATTTCTGTGGTACTTACCGTTAGCTTGCAAAGTAGCCTAGCACTCTAACTAAACACCCTATTAAATATCGAATCCTCCGAAATACCCTGTTAGCCATCGGATCCTCCGAAGAGTGGTACCGTTAGCCACTAGCAGTCGGTCAAGCCACTGACCAGTGGGGAGGCGGCAACAATGAAAAAGAGTATGAGGTTCAAGTCTTTCGACCCAACATCTCCTACGTTCTCAACTAGTAATCAAGGAATCGTTAATCCTCTAAGAAGAGTTGATTGTTACCATTACGCGTCCACCACTCCTCTCTTTGGCGTGCAAAGATTAACTGAAAGAATTTCTCCAGTCATCAAGTTTTGAATCGGTTTTCCATAGGTCGAAAGCCCAACAATACAGTGTGCAATAATAAAATCGGCTATGGTGACAATTGGTTCAAATGCCTCTGAGCACTATGGGACTTAACAAATGGTTCAAATGGCTCTGAGCACTATGGGACTTAACTTCTGAGGTCATCAGTCCACTAGAACTTAGAACTACTTAAACCTAACTAACCAAAGGACATGACACACATCCATTCCCGAGGATTCGAACCTGTGACCGAAGCGGTCTCGCGGTTCCAGACTGAAGCGCCTAGAACAGCTCAATTTCAGTGGTACTTACCGTTAGCTTGCAAAGTAGCCTAGCGCCCTAAACGAAACACCTTATTAAATATCGAATCCTTCGAAATATCCTGTTAAATATCGGATCCACCGAAGAGTGGCACCGTTAGGGACGCGGATCGTCCTGTCACTTCACGTTCCTCCTTAAACTTCTTGAAGCACTCAAAAACTTCTGTTCCTTACACTTTCTTTAGCATGATCTGAGCTTCTGTAGCAGTTCCCAAGTTTTACAAAAAGCTTGAGATTAACTCGTAACTTCAATTTGCATTTTCTGCCTACACGTAGGCGCAGAGACTTCACAGACGATGGCTACAGCGGCAATGGTGACAGCGTTACCAACTAACTTAAAGGCGAAATTGTCTTGATGAAGGATCCAGCGCTCGCTATTGCACAAATCGGGTCTGCGTCTCCTCACCCGTCAGAACTTCGACGTAATAGTGTTGGTTGACTATCTGACCTCAAACGATGATTTTCAGAGACCAGTTTATCAAATCTCTCGATGCTATCGTCCGTTCTGTGTGTCGTGCAGGACGCGGATCGTCCTGTCATTTCACATCCCTCCTTAAACTTCTTGAAGCACTCAAAAACTTCTGTTCCTTACACTTTCTTTAGCATGATCTGAGCTTCTGTAGCAGTTTCCCAAGTTTTACAAGAAGCTTGAAATTAAGTCGTAGCTTCACAGACGATGACTACAGCGAGACTGAGCGACGTGTAATCATGCCCGTCACGGTCATGGTAGGGCGAAGTATCGACTGATACAAACATGTTCGCACCTGCCGCAACGTGCTCGCTGTTTCCTGGTAGCAGTACCAGTGTGGTTATGTAATTGCCACACCTAGTACGAGCCCAAAAAGAAGCGGGCTTAATGGAAAAGTTTCCATTTCAAATGTACACTATGTGATCAAAAGTATCCGGACATCCCCAAAAACATACGTTTTTCATATTAGGTGCATTGTGCTGCCACCTACTGCCAGGTACTCCATATCAGCGACATCAGTAGTCATTAGACATCGTGAGGAAGCAGAATGGGGCGCTCCGCGGAACTGACGGACTTCGTACGTGGTCTGGTGATTGGGTGCCAGTTCTGTCTTTCGTCTGTACGCGAGATTTCCGCACTATTAAACATCCCTAGGTCCACTGTTTTCGATGTGATAGTGAAGTGGAAACGTGAAGGGACACGTAAAGCATAAAATCGTACAGGCCGACCACGTCTGTTGACTGACAGAGACCACCGGCAGTCGAAGAGGTCATAATGTGTAATAAATAGGCAGACAGACCATCACACAGGAATTCCAAACTGCATCAGGATCCACGGCAAGTACTATGACAGTTAGGCGGGAGGTGAGAAAACTTGGATTTCATGTTCGAGCGGCTGCTCATAAGGCACACATCACGCCGGTAAATGCCAAACGACGTATCGTTTGGTGTAAGGAGCAAACATTGGACGATTGAACAGTGGAAAAACATTGTGTGGAGTGACGAATCACGGTACACAATGTGGCGATCCGATGGCAGGGTGTGGATATGGTGAATGCTCCGTGAACATCATCTGCCAGCGTGTGTAGTACCAAAAATAAAATTCGGAGGCGATGATGTTATGGTGTGGCCGTGTTTTTTATGGAGGGGACTTTCACCCCTTGTTTTTGCGTAGCATTGTCACAGCACAGGCTTACATTAATGTTTTAAGCACCTTCTTGCTTCCCACTGTTGAAGAGCAATTCGGGGATGGCGATTGCATCTTTCAACATGATCGAGCACCCGTTCATAATGTACGGCCTGTGGCGGAGTGGTTACATGACAATAGCGTCCCTGTAATGGACTGGCATGCACAGAGTCCTGACCTGAATCCTATAGAACAACTTTGGAATGTTTTGGAACGCCGACTTCGTGCCAGACCTCACCGACCGACATCGATACCTCTCCTCAGGGGAGCACTCCGTGAAGAATGGGCTGCCATTCCCCAACAAACCTTCCAGCACCTGACTGAACGTATAACTGCGAGAGTGAAAGCTGTCATCAAGGATAAGGGTGGGCCAACACCATATTGAATTCCAACATTACCGATGGAGGGCGCCACGAACTTGTAAGTCATTTTCAGCCAGGTGTCCAGATACTTTTGATCACATAGTGTATTTGCTGTAACTAAGACAAAAGTTCATACTGAACTCAGTTGGAAGTTCGCAGTTACACATCCGCAACTAAGTCGCAAACGGTTCGTTGCGAACTGATGTTTACGGGAACGTTTTTGCTTCTATTGTCGAATATTTTCATGCTTCTCACTTGCGCTGTTATTTATGAGAAGCACTCTATATAAAATGTATTTTTATTTCAGTCTCTGATCACAATATGAATTCACATTGTGATCAGAGACTGAAATAAAAAAGTATTTCACAGTATTGGATCACTGTTTGTATATGCGATTATGTCGCAGTTGGTGACACTCTATATGCACTGACAGAGAAAAAAGCAACACCAAAAAATAATTAATGTAAGGAAATAAAATTTCGGGAATACATTTGTCTAGGTAACACATTTATGTGATTTACATTGCAAGATCCAGGTTAATGTAAGCGCAAGATAAGCCATTACAAATGTGAAAAGCTGGTACACTAATTACCGCTGTAACCGCCAGAATGTTGAAAGGAAGCATGCAAACGCGTATGCATTGTGTTTTACAGGTGCTGGATATCAGTTTGTGGGAATGGAATACCATGCCTGTTGCACTTGGCCGGTCAATACAGGAACGGCCAATGCTGGTTGTGGATTACTATGGAGTTGTCCGATGATGCCCCATGCATACTCGATTGGAGATCGATCTAACGATGGAACAGACTAAGGCAACATATCGACACTCTATGGTGCACGTTCCGTTACAACAGCGGTATGTGGGCGTGCGTTATCCTGTTGAAAAACACCCTCTGCAGTGCTGTTCATGAATACTAGCACAGTGGGTCGAATCACCATACTGACGTACAGATTGGCAGTCAGGGCCCGTGGGATAACCACGATAGTGCCCCGGGTATCATACGGAATCGCACCACAGTCTATAATTCCAGATGTAGATCCAGTATGTCTAGCACGCAGGTAAGTTGGTTGCCGGCCCTCAACTGGGTTCATTCTAATCAACGCACGGCATCACTGGCACTGAGGCAGGATCAGCTTTCATCAGAAAACACAATGGACCGTCACCTTGCCCTCCAATGAGCTCTCGTTAGACAAAACTGAAGTCGCAGGGTGTGGTGGTTTTGGATCAGGGGAAAGCACGCTACATCTACATCTACATCTACAAGATTACTCTGCAATTCACATTTAAGTGCTTGGCAGAGGGTTCATCGAACCACAATCATACTATCTCTCTACCATTCCACTCCCGAACAGCGCGCGGGAAAAACTAACACCTAAACCTTTCCGTTCGAGCTCTGATTTCTCTTATTTTATTTTGATGATCATTCCTACGTAAGTAGGTTGGGCTCAACAAAATATTTTCGCATTCGGAAGAGAAAGTTGGTGACTGAAATTTCGTAAATAGATCTCGCAGCGACGAAAAACGTCTTTGCTTTAATGACTTCCATCCCAACTCGCGTATCATATCTGCCACACTCTCTCCCCTATTACGTGATAATACAAAACGAGCTGCCCTTTTTTGCACCCTTTCGATGTCTCCGTCAATCCCACCTGGTAAGGATCTCATACTGCGCAGCAATATTCTAACGGAGGACGAACGAGTGCAGTGTAAGCTGTCTCTTTAGTGGACGTGTTGCATCTTCTAAGTGTCCTGCCAATGAAACGAAACCTTTGGCTCGCCTTCCCCACAATATTTTCTATGTGGTCTTTCCAACTGAAGTTGTTCGTAATTTTAACACCCAGGTACTTAGTTGAATTGACAGCCTCGAGAATTGTACTATTTATCGAGTAATCGAATTCCAACGGATTTCTTTTGGAACTCATGTGGATCACCTCACACTTTTCGTTATTTAGCGTCAACTGCCTCCTGCCGCACCATAAAGCAATCTTTTCTAAATCGCTTTGCAACTGATGCGTCTTCGGATGACGTCTGTCTCGGAGGTGTCCTCGAAGTAACCGATTTGTAACAATTCGTTTTGTCACTGTGGTGCCAGCTGCCGTTCAGATTGCTGCTGAAGATGCGATACGATGCGAAAAAGCCATACGTCAAACACGATGGTGTTCTATCTCGGTAGTGCCACTTGGTCGTCCGGAGCCCGGTCTTCTTGTGACCATACATTCTCGTAACCACCGATGCCAGGATTCATATACTGTGACTAAATTCCCGCCAAGCCTTTCTGCAATACCGCAACCGGCTTCCCTTAGTCCTATTTACGATCTCCTTCAAACTCAGTGAGGTGTTGATAATGACGTCTTTGTCGCCTTAAAGGTGTTCTTGACTAACATCAACTCACCACGTCCAATATCAAAGATAACTAACGCTCGCGACCATCACATCGTGTATTTAAAGCATCCTCATAGTGGCGGTATTAGCGCCACTCTTATGCGACTGGCGCAAAACTGGAGCAAACATTATGTTTCAGATGTAGAAACACCCTACCAACTTTCGTTTATGTCGCAGAACTTCCTCCTGCTGTTGCGTCTACATGTATCTTCATCTACATCTACATCTACATGGATACTCTGCAAATCACATTTAAGTACTTGGCAGAGGATTCATCGAACCACCTTCACAATTCTCTATTATTCCAATCTCGTATAGAGCGTGGATAGAATGAACACCTATATCTTTCCGTACGAGCTATGATTTCCCATATTTTATCGTGGTGATCGTTCCGCCCTATGTAGGTCGGTGTCAACAAAATATTTTCGCATTTGGAGGAGAAAGTTGGTGATTGGAATTTCGTGAGAAGATTCCGTCGCAAAGAAGAAGGCCTTTCTTTTAATGATTTCAACCCCAATTCCTGTATCATTTCTGTGGCACTCTCTCCCATATTTCGCGATAATACAAAACGTGCTGCCTTTGTTTGAACTTTTTCGATGTACTTCGTCAGTCCTACCTGGTAAGGAACCCACACCGCGCAGCAGTATTCTAAAAGAGAACGCACAAGCGTAGTGTAGGCAGTCTCCTTAGTAGGTCTGTTACACTTTCTAAGTGTCCTGCCAATAAATCGCAGCCTTTGGTTAGCCTTCCCCAGAACATTTTCTATGTGTTCTTTCCAATTTAAGTTGTTCGTAACTGTAATACCTAGGTATTTAGTTGAGTTTACGGCTTTTAGATTAGACTGATTTATCATGTAACCAAAGTTTAACGAGTTCCTTTTAGCACTAATGTGGATGACCTCACACTTTTCGTTATTTAGGGTCAACTGCCACTTTTCGCACCATTCAGATATTTTTTTCTAAATCGGTTTGCAGTTTATTTTGATCTTCTGATGTCTTTATTACACGATAAACGACAGCATCATCTGCAAACAACCTAAGACGGCTGCTCAGATTGTCTCCCAAATCGTTTATATAGATAAGGAACAGCAAAGGGCCTATAACGCTACCTTGGGGAACGCCTGAAATCACTTCTGCGAATTTTTTTCCGTTAGTGTAGCTGTCGAACAGTGTTGAGATGTGGAGGTGAGGCTGCGCTCGCCTGAAGACAGAGGCTTTAGTAGCCTGTCGCCGGCGGCAGTGCTGGTGACGGCTGGCTCGTCGCATTGTGGAGGGCGCGAGCCCTCAGTGGGGCTGCCGACCCCGCAGGGGCTCCCAGCGCCGGGGGCGGCAGATGATGCAGGCATCCGGGACTCGAGCGGCCAGAGCCTGAGTCACGCCTCACTCTGGCCGCCCATCTGCAGAGCACATCGCTCACCACTGGCTCCCTCCAACTGGGAGTTTATACTGACTGCAGCTGGTCAGTGAATCCGATTGACGGGCGAGTAAATCGGAGTATCGGGTTAATAGGCTCCTTCCGGTTGTCTCCGGTACTGCTGAAGCAGGCGACGACCAGTAGGAGCCCGTCATCATTAAATGGACGAGGGGAGGTCTGATCTCGAAATTAATGAAAATCAAAAAGATCGCGCTCATTTCACGAATAATCTGCCCCTCCCGCTCCTTATGTGCACAAATGTTACACTGGTGCACAAAACTTGAGGACGAAAGTAACGTCCGCATGATGTCTCACTGCTAAGTAACACAGTTCGATGAAACTTGGAACATACAAGGTGATCAAAACGTCAATATAAAGTTGAGTAAATCACGGAATAATGTAAATAGAGAGGTACAAATTGACACACATGTTTGGAATGACATGGGGTTTTATTAGAACCAAAAATATAGAAAAGTTCAAAAAATGTCCGACAGATGGCGCTTCATCTGATCAGAATAGCAATAATTAGCATAACAAAGTAAGACAAAGCGAAGATGATGTTTTTTACAGGAAATGCTCAATATGTCCACCATCATTCCTCAACAACAGCTGCAGTCGAGGAATAATGGTGTGAACAGCACTGTAAAGCATGTCCGGAGTTATGGTGAGGCATTGGCATCGGATGTTGTCTTTCGGCATCCATAGAGATGTCGGTCGATCACGATACACTTGCGACTTCAGGAACCCCAAAGCCAATAATCGCACAGACTGAGGTCTGGGGACCTGAGAGGCCAAGCATGACGAAAGTGGCGGCTGAGCACACGATCATCACCAAGCGACGCGCGCAAGAGATCTTTCACGCGCCTAGCAATATGGGGTGGAGCGCCATCCTGCATAAACATCGTACGTTCCAGCATGTGTTTATCAGCCAGGCTGGGGATGATGCGATTCTGCAACATATCGGCGTACCTCTCACCCGTCACGGTAGCAGTTTTGCTGCCCAGCGCGATCTGTCGGACATTTTGTGTACTTTGTTTTTTTGCTCAAATAAAACCCCATGTCATTCCAAGCATGTGTGTCAATTTTTACCTCTCTATTATTACGTGGTTTATTTAAGTTTTCAAATTTATTCTGACTTTTTGATCACCTGATACATAGAAAGAACAGTATAGAATAGAAGTTAATCGAGTTTATTTATTTATCGTGTGGCAATACACATACAAAGACTGCAAAACTAGTATATGTCAACATTTAAACACACATCTATATCTACGTGATTACTCTGCTATTCACAATAAAGTGCCTGGCAGAGGGTTCAATGAACCACCTTCAAGCTGTCTCTCTACCGTTCTACTCTCCAACGGCAGGTGGGAAAAAGGAGCACTTAAATTTTTCTGTGCGAGCCCTGATTTCTCTTATTTTATCGTGATGATCATTTCTCCATATGTAGGTGGATGCCAACAGAATGTTTTCGCAATCAGAGGAGAAAACTGGCGATTGAAATTTCATGAGAAGATCCCGTCGCAACGAAAAACGCCTTTGTTTTAATGATTGCCACTCCCATTCACGAATCCCTATTTCGCGATAATACAAAACGAGCTGCCTTTCTTTGTACTTTTTCGATGTCATCCGTCAGTCCCATCTAATGCGGATCCCACACCGCACAGCAGTACTCCAGAATAGGTCTGACAAGCGTGGTGTAAGCAGTCTCTTTAGTAGACCTGTTGCACCTTCTAAGTCTTCTGCCAATGAATCGCAGTCTTTGGATTGTTCTACCCATAATATTATCTATATGATCGTTCCAATTTAGGTTATTTGTAATTGTAATCCCTAAGTAATTAGTTGAATTTACAACCTTCAGAGCCGGCCGGAGTGGCCGAGCGGTTCTAGGCGCTACAGTCTGGATCCGCGCGACCGCTACAGTCGCAGGTTCGAATCCTGCCTCGGGCATGGATGTATGTGATGTCCTTAGGTTAGTTAGGTTTAAGTAGTCCTAAGTCCTAGGGGACTGATGACCTCAGAAGTTAAGACCCATAGCGCTCAAAGCCATTTGAACCATTTTGAACAACCTTCAGATTTGTGTGACTTATCGCGTAATCGAAATTTAGCTGATTTATTTTAGTACTCATATGAATAACTTCACACTTTTCCTTATTATGGGTCAACTGCCACTTTTCGCACCCTACAGATATCTTCTCTAAATCATTTTGCAAGTCGTTTTGATCATCTGATGACTTTACAAGAGGGTAAATGACAGCATCATCTTCAAACAATCTAAGACGGCTACTCAGATTGTCTCCTATGTCGTTAACATGGATCAGGAACAGTAGAGGACCTATAACATAGCTCTCCAGCATAAAATCACATAAATGACAACAGCTATAAACGGACGTGTTTTATGTAGTTCATCACACCAGTCGTCGCTGTCAGGAAATCTTCGAAAGTCCTCTTGTAAATACGTACGGGACATGGTGATGTAAGATGAGCAACTGTATGTCGTTCCACACCACAGCCACATCTTCCATAGCCCTTTCGCGTGCGGTTCAGAGTATTCCAAATTACCCGAGGTTGGTCAAATCCAGGGGGTTTCTTCTGGTTGCAAGGCAATTTCTGGCATTGTGGGGGACAGCTTTGTTGCCAACAGCGTTTCCATTCATCAATGCTATTGAATTCAGTTTCCGTGAGTGTCCTGGCTGTGATAATAGTGGGGTGCCTTGATCATAGCCTTCTTCGCTGTGCAGGGAATACGTCGTTGAATATTGGGAGGTCGGTGTTACCAGCAATTTTCCGTCTGATATCAGGAGGTGGAATGTGGCTAAATACAGGTAACGACCATGTGGGAGTGGATCGTATTGACCGACTAACAATGCATAAGGTTTCATTCAGTTGTACGTCTACCTTTTTTACGTGCACACTATTAAGCCACACAGCCTCTCATTATTCTGCTGTTGAGTATACCAATCAGTGTGCTGATACTCGAAAAGCGTCTAATGACGGTCCACAATGAGCACCACATAGTTTATGGAGAATGTTGTTTCTGATTGTGAGTTTAGCAGATGTTCGTGTCAAGTGCTACTTAAAAGAAAATGTCCTACCGAAGACATTTTGTCTGAATGTTGTGATGAAGTTTGTCTCTCTCCAAATAGATGTCAAGAGCTCTGTGTGCCATTCTATTGATCAGATGAATATAGAGGAAAATAGAGGAAAACTTTCACCTTAACTTCGATACAGCCACATGTACTAGGTGGATAAAGACTGTTGAGTCACTCAGTTTTCAAACATGAAGTACGAAAGCATAGTCAGTACTAAGGAAGTTGGGTAGAAACAAAATTAAATTAAGGAACAACACTCGTATATCAGTTAATAGGATTGTGTCACATTTACTGTCCACATAAAGAGCAACAAGGGATAGAACTAATACAAGATACATCAGACGTCAGCTTACGTTGTTCAACTTTCCTCTGCATCTGAAATTTCTGCTACTGTTAAAAGTCTAAAACCTGGAAAGGCTCCGAAAAATGACGGAATCCATCCAGATTTTGTTCTGCATCGCGGGAATTATGCATAGAGGTGGTAGGTGGATTTCTTCTCTGACATTATCAGTCCTACAAAAAATGAATCAATCGAAAATCACAGCAATATTCAAGCTCAGCAAGCATCAGACCAGCTTAAACTAGCTCCCAGTCGCACTGATCGCTGTTCATAAGTTCCTTGAAAAAATTCTGTACAGTTGGATTAGTCCACTGATCTTTTAGAACCTTCCTATTGAACTAGTCTTACCTTTAAGAACATTTACTGAAGCAGGATACCATATGAAACAGAAAGCATCAACTGCATTCATTGATCTAAGTGCAGCATATGACACGGTTTGGAGGCATGGACTGCTTTACAAATTATTAAAACTTGTCCCATGCAGACGGAGAACAAAAGTAATTGACAATATGTCGACTGAAAAGACATTTGCAGTAACTGTAGGAAAAGACATCAGCTGTCCAAAACTACTGAATAGTGCCAGAATGAGATTTTCACTCTGCAGCGGAGTGAGCGCTGATATGAAACTTCCTGGCAGATTAAAACTGTGTGCCCGACCGAGACTCGAACTCGGGACCTTTGCCTTTCGCGGGCAAGTGCTCTACCACTTTTTTTTTTTTTTTTTTTTTTTAGCACAAAAAGGGGTACACAGTTCCGCAACTAAAATTTCTAATGACATACCAATGGATGTAAAAGGTCTGGCAGACAAGAAAGTAAAATTTGATAACAAACCTAAAAAGTTCCTCGTTAACAACTCCATCCATTCTGTAGAAGAATTTCCGTAATTGTAATGTGTAAAAGGTGGTGCGCAGGAATTACTAACTCACATCCACATATTTAATAATACTAGTATTACAACTTACAAATGTTTAGGATGTAGCCATATTTACAAATTAATTGGTGATCTGAACGTAAAATGATTTGTTCCAGTCATTACGGTTTATCACTAAAATAATCCACGGAACATGAAACTAAGTGACTATGGAATGTGGCCCAGGGGCTACACGATGTCCGTACGGCAGTTAGACACGCTGATCGTTTTTTTTTATTTTTTTTTTTAACGGGACTCGATCCAGCGATCCAGTGATTATGGGGCTTGAACGCTACCCAATTTTTATTTTATTTTGCCTTTCGCAGGCAAGTGCTCTACCGACTCTTTTTTTTTTTTTTTTTTTTTTTACAAACAAAATTAGAATGTACATCCGTAGCAACAACAGAACAAGAGTTCCTTCTATTCTATGAAATAGAATTTGAAACCAAGACTGTGATGATAGATAATAAAGAAAGAAAAAAGTAACCAAATCCCGCACGCCATTCCATGTGCATGGCCCATCTGCGTACAGATTCCATGTTCCAAATTGGTACAACATTTCGCAGCGTGTGGAGCCCCATGAAGGCGGTCATCCTCTGCCCGGTACTCCCCAACTGTGAGGGGGGTTATCGAAGACACTGCGCAAATAGTTCGCAAATAGTTGTCGGTATCGGGGTGTACACTCAAGTGTGCTATGACTGTCCTGGAGAAATTGCCAGTAATCAAGCACCATCTTCTCATCATCTCGAAAGAGGTAGTATATGGACATGCCTTTAAACCATGTGAGAGCGTGAGTCTTCGCAGGTGGGAAATAAGTATCCTCTGGACAAAGGAGGAGCCGTGGCTCAATTGTGCGAGGCGCGATACGGAGGTAGCAGGCGAGGATCTTCTGCACTAGCAGCCATACCTCTAACGCCGATCCACATGTTAAACGGTGTTCGTCAGTATCCACGAGGTGGCAACGTGGGCAAAGGGGGGAATCCGCCATCCCAATAGCGTGCAGCCTTTGTCGTGTTACAACCTTCCCGTTCACCACCTGGTACCACCGGCTCGTACCCGCGTGGGGAGGAACGACTTCTGGACCGCTCTCCACACTGCAGGCCATAGGGTCGTAGGGCTCTTCCTCTCAATCACATTGCGAGGTGTGGACCTTAGCAGCAGTCTGTAAAAGTCTCTCGCCTTGGGAGTGCGAGTGTTGGGAAGGTCTGGGTGCACGTAACTATACTCAAGAATAAATGCCGAGAGGTGCGAGAGTGAGGGTGTAATGTGTGCAACCGTGACAGGTGGCATAAGAGACGCCGGCAGCAATTCCTCTAACAAACGACCCGTAAGGGAAGCATCTTGGTGGGTCCACAATTTCATCATTGTGCACAAGTATAATGCTGTAGCCCTCGCTCGTACATTTATAAGTCCCAGTCCGCCATCAAGCGGAGGGAGGGTGAATGTTTCGTAGCGGACTTTGAATAGGTGTCCGGCGGTAAGGTAATATCCAAACGCTGCTTGCAGTCTGTGTGCCATCGCTGTCGATATCGGTAGGACCTGGGCCATGTGGATCATCTTAGTCGCCACGTGAAGGTTGAGGTATTCCACACGCTGTAGGAGGTCCATCCGTCGAAGTAAGTTCCGGCGAACTTCTGTGCGTATTGCCTGTAGTAATCGTGCATAGTTCATGGCAGCCGTGCGGCGCACATCCTGTGTAAATGTTATGCCCAAGAACCGGATCTTGTTAACTAGTGGGAGTGGGGCTAAAGCGTCCTCCTGTAGACCTCTCCCAATCGGCATCGCTGCCGACTTGGCCACATTCATGAGGCTGCCCGCTGCCAAACCGTAGCGATTGACCCATTGTATCACCGAGCGTACCTCGTCATCGGATCGGACAAGTAATAGAAGGTCATCAGCATATATTCTGCACTGAAAGGTATGATCCCTCAATGAAATGCCCGAGAGCCTGTTTTTCAACCCTCCGACAAGTGGTTCGAGTGCGATCGCGTAAAGAATCATGGAGAGTGGGCATCCTTGGCGAACTGACCGTCGGATCGGAAAGGGACCCGCAATCCGTCCATTCACCAGTACACGTGATGCAGCTCCACGGAAAAGGCGCTGAAAGATGTCGATAAAGTCAGGCGGGAAGCCCATGCGGGCCATTACGGACAGAAGGAACTCGTGGTGAACTCTGTCGAAGGCGTGGTCGAAATCAATAGAGATCAGAGCAGCTCGAAGGCGACAGGATGTGGCGATGGCTATTAAATCCCTGCATTCGCTGGTTGCCGTTTGCATGTTGGTCACTCCGCCCTGTGTCGTTTGCTCCATTGAGAGGAGCAGGGGCAGAACCTTCTTTATGCGGCTGGCGAGTAATCGGGCGAAGATTTTATAGTCCGAGTTAAGCATTGTAATGGGCCTGTAGTCCTCGACCGTCCGACCTCTGGAAGGCTTGTGTATCGGTATAAGGAGACCTTCCACGAATGCAGGTGGCACGTGGGAACCAGGGGTCATCAGTTCTTGGTACATGATGATCCATCGGGGCATCATGAGATCGCGGAAAGTACGATAAAACTCGAGCGGCAGTCCGTCTGGCCAGGGAGATTTGTTGAGTGCTCCCTTGTTAAGCGCGTCCTCGATGTCGTCTCGTGTAATTCCACCTAAAAGCGTCGCCGCTGCTGCGTTGTCGAGGGTGTGCGACACGTGCTGCAGTATGTCGTGATCGTCCGCTTCCTCGTCCTCTGTATTCACCTCGTCGTAAAACCGGCGATAGTGATCTGCGAAGGCTTCTGTAACCGCCGCCTGAGTTGTTACGACCCTACCACCCGGCAATACGAGGTCCGTGATCAGCTGCTGTCGCCGTCGGCGGCTGTCGAGCACGATGTGATGCATAGACGGGTTTTCTCCTTCCACTCGGTCTTGACGTCGCGATCGCACTACGACCCCCTCCAAACGTTTCCTCGTAAGACCCAATATTTTACCTTTAATTCGGCGGCTTTCCATTTGTCGGTTTGGAGATGGTGGTTGGCTGTCGAGTTCGCGAAGCATCGTGTAATAAAAGTCCAATGTGTGACGATGCCAAGCTGCGGTATCTTTTCCGAATTGTGTTAGCACACGCCGAAAAGCTGGTTTTGCACAGTCCACCTACCATGCTAGAGTCGATGGGTATCGGGGAAGACGACGTTCGCAATCCAGCCAAGTGTTGGCGATAATCTGACGGCATTCCGGGGTTGAAGATGTGCCACATTCAGCTTCCAGGACCGAACGAGGTGGCGCAGTGGTTAGACACTGGACTCGCATTCGGGAGGACGACGGTTCAATCCCGCGTCCGGCCATCCTGATTTAGGTTTTCCGTGATTTCCCTAAATCGCTCCAGGCAAATGCCGGGATGGTTCCTTTCAAAGGGCACGGCCGACTTCCTTCCCCGTCCTTCCCTAATCCGATGAGACCGATGACCTCGCTGTCTGGTCTCCTTCCCCGAAACAACCAACCAACCAACCAGCTTCCAGGGTCCTCGGCTGCGCCATATCCGCTGCTGTTGTAGAGTGAGTGTGCATATGAAAGCGCTATGATCGGAGAAGGCAAGCGGCCAACGTTCGGCGTCCAATACTCCCGGCGCTAGAGCTCGTGAGACATAAATGCGGTCTAGGCGACTGGCTGAGTGACTAGTAAGGTAGGTCGGCCCGGGACGGTCACCGTGCACTGTCTCCCACGTGTCGGTGAGAAGCAGGTCTCGAACCAGGAGCCGAAGTTCTTGACAAGTCGAGAAATGTGGGACTTGGTCTTTGGGGTGGAGCACACAGTTAAAGTCGCCGCCGAAGATATATTGATCGACGCGGCTGATGAAGAGGGGGGCGATATCCTCCGAGTAGAACAGCGATCGTTCGCGGCGTTGGTCAGTTCCTGATGGAGCGTAAATGTTAATGATGCGCGTGCCCAGTGCTGTGATCGCCAGCCCCCTTCCTGACGGAAGGTAAGTCACTTCTTCGATGGCAATGCCGTCGCGCACTAGTATTGCCGTACCGCTGCCATTCCGGTCCGCCGGTGACACGTATGTCACATAACCGTAGAAAACGGGGAGGGCCGCTATATATACTTCTTGCAACAGGGCAATGTCAACATCCGAAGAACGAAGCATCTCAAGCAGCAACTGGATCTTCACTGCCGTTCGTATCGTGTTGAGGTTAAGCGTGGCGATACGATAAGCTTGTTGACGAACCGCAGGTGTTAAGTTATTCATTAAGACTGGAATTACCTATGACGCTTCTGACTGTATTGACACCTCCGCATCCCCCCAAACCTCACCTGCAGGCTGTTCTAGAGAGCCGGCGCCAACGCCGTGGGCCCTGTTGGCGTAACTTGCATGGTTCCTTCGTCGTCGTGGTCATCCGCCCACGTCGGGGAACTGAAAGCAAGATCGGCTTCCCTAGCGTCCTTAGGACACGGCATTGGTGCTTGCACTCCAGAAGGTGGTGGGCAGCATCTGTCCTGCATCTCGGCATCCGATTGTGCCACTGTAGATATATGTGGTTGGTCCTCAGTATCGTTCGATGGTGCCACACTGTAGCAAATGGCGGCTGCCTCTGTGGTAGCGTCGTCATTGAAGGTGGAATCGTCATCCTCTGGAGGCGGTGTCGCATCCCGTTCGGAAGTTGCTCTACGCCTCCGCTTCCGTCGCTTCGGAGAGCGTTGCTTCCTGGTGTGTTCTTCTGCGTCAGACGATGGCAAAGATTCACGACGTTCCGGCACAAAGGCAGCCGTAGGCACAATAAGCGAATCGACGGCCATGCTATCTTCCTGTATGTTGTTATCCGTCGACGGAGGCGGCGGCATCGGAGTTGAATCCGTAGCTTGTGGAACGGGTGCGGCATCATCGCCCTGTATTGGAGCATGGAGCCGCGACACAGCAGTGGATGTCGGCTGTCGTGGTGAAGTGGTAGCTGTCGTGAGGGCTGCTGCATAAGTCACAGGAAGCAGCGTCGGCTGCGATGGCGGGTCCGCTTCAGCCGGCGGCAGTTGAGTGATGCGACGTTGCATACATTCTGATCTGAGGTGTCCCTCCTTCCCACAACCAGAGCAGGTCTTCGGTTGCCCATCGTAGATGACGATGGCACGGCAGCCACCGATAGTCAGATATGAAGGGACATGTCGTTTAAGTTCGATTCGGACCTGGCGGACGCCGTTCAGCACAGGATATGTCTGGAATTGCGTCCATTTTTCCGCAATATGATCATGGACCGTGCCGTAGGGGCGCAGCGCTGTCACGACGTCCTCCGCCGGTAGTTCGAAAGGAAGTTCGAAAATTCTGATCGTGCGAAGTCCCATGCCAGAATAATCGACGTGCACAGTCCCCACATTGCCATCAGCATGGCAGAAACGGAGGCCCTGTTTCGTGTCCCGAAGGATCCGTTCACATGTTGCGTCGTTGATGATCTTCACATATACGATACTACTCACAATGGACAAGTGAATGCCGAGAATGTCGCTCGCTGGGATTTTAACTTCTTCTCGTAGAAATCGTTCGACTTCGAGTGCTTTGGGCCGTGCAAATTCGTTGCGGAACGTAAATTTGAGCGTCGATTTTCTGTATTGGTGCGCCATAGTGATCTATATGCTGAGTACGGCACGCGCGAAACGGCCGAGTACTATGTAAACAACACGAGCGCTCGCTCCGCGGCAGGAACACAAACAGCGCGTCCTCACCGCAGCACAGCCAAAGGCCAACTGTCCACCTCTGCCACTGAGCTACCGAAGCACGACTCATGCCCGGTACTCACAGCTTTACTTCTGCCAGTATCTCGTCTCCTACCTTCCAAACTTTACAGAAGCTCTCCTGCAAACCTTGCAGAACTAGCACTCCTGAAAGAAAGGATACAGTGGAGACATGGCTTAGCCACAGCCTGGGGGATGTTTCCAGAATGAGATTTTCACTCTGCAGCGGAGTGTGCGCTGATATGAAACTTCCTGGCAGATTAAAACTGTTTTAATCTGCCAGGAAGTTTCATATCAGCGCACACTCCGCTGCAGAGTGAAAATCTCATTCTGGAAACATCCCCCAGGCTGTGGCTACTTTCAGGAGTGCTAGTTCTGCAAGGTTCGCAGGAGAGCTTCTGTAAAGTTTGGAAGGTAGGAGACGAGATATTGGCAGAAGTACAGCTGTGAGTACCGGCCGTGAGTCGTGCTTCGGTAGCTCAGTGGCAGAGCACTTGCCCGCGAAAGGCAAAGGTCCCGAGTTCGAGTCTCGGTCGGGCACACAGTTTTAATCTGCCAGGAAGTTTCATACTGAATAGTGGCTTACCACAGAGACACGCCCTTGCTCCTCTCTTGTTTAATTTATATGCATCCGATATTTCTCCAACACAGTCCATAAAGTTTGGCTATACGGACGACTGGGCAACAGCCACCCAACACAAAACCTTTGAATCAGCTGAAGAAATCCAAATTTTTGATCTAGATAGCTTAAGCCAAGATTTCCCTCAGTTTCTGAGGATGATCTGCAGAAAACCTTCAACCAGTTAGTGTACTGGGCCCGAAGAACGACCTATCCTTGAATGAACAGAAGACAAGTCTTCATGACCTTCAGAAGAGGAGGAAGACCCGGCACTTCCAACGTTGGAGAGACACCGCTAAAGTCAGTCATCAGTTTTACGTACCTAGGAGTTACTCTTCAGTCACAGGGAACAGTATTCATACACCTCATAAACTACAGAGCCAGCGCCACAACGAGTGCCATAAATGATATCAAGTCGATAGGCAAACTATCCCTGGAAACAGCCCTACGACTGTTTAAACTCAAAGTTGAACCTGTTGCAATTTACGGATTGGAAAATATATGGATTCATCTGAAGAAGATATATCTCGAAAAAATAGAGAAGCTGAAGGCTGCTTACTTAAAAAGGGTTCTATGTCTCTCCAAATACACACTCTCGCGGCTTGTGTATGAATTGGCCAGAGAGCCCTTCTTCATAGAAAAGCTGAGACTTGAGTACTTACTACCAGTGACGACAGCATACCAGGACTTATTGACGGAACTACATGAGAAGAAATGCAAGATATGGAAGGAGTGCTATGTTACAGATGCCATGACAAACCGTGAATGAACGCAGGGAGGATACGAACCCCGCCTCGTAGTAACAAGTCTCTCCGTGCATGAATTTCACCACAAACTGTGCAACACTCAGAGTTTTCACGAGCCCAGCACGAGCTGTATATGTGCGAGGTGTGGTGACCAGTGTGAGAGATATCATGTGTTAATCTGTAGGATGAGAACAGAATCGCTGGTAAAATTCTGTAGTGACTAAGAAAAATAATAGCGAATAGAGAGTAATTCCTGTACTTCACGCACTAAATGGCCAGTTTGGCTGCAATAAATCTATTATTAAGCCAAGATTTCCGTAAATGGATATTACAACCAAACTCAAATAAAACAAAAGATAACTGAAAGGAATACGCAATAGAAATGACAATTTTATTCAAACACGATGATTACACTTAAGCCATCGCGATTCATGATGATATCTTGGACGTTACAAACGGCGGGACATGGTTGTCTATAGGGCGTGTTATCACTACAGACGGCAATGCATTCTCTGCAACACGCTCCGCCGGCCGTTGTGGCCGAGCGGTTCTAGGCGCTTCAGTCCGGAACCGTGCTGCTGCTGAGGTCGCAGGTTCGAATCGTTCCTCGGGCATGGATGTGTCTCATGTCCTTAGGTTAGTTAGGTTTAAGTAGTTCTAACTCTAGGGGACTGATGTTAAGTCCCGTAGTGCTTAGAGCCATTTGAACCATTTTTGGATATAAAGTGGGTGAATGGGCATGTCAGTCCATTCGCCGGATATCCTTTCGTTCGATGGGTCGCGCTTTACCATCAACGAAAATGAAGCACCTCTAAATAGACGCTCTTGAGGAAGCAGTACACTGTTACGTTGACCGGTGAATGAACCACGTTCAATGATTTGGAGGTCTGTATGCCCATGCAACATTATGCCTTCCCGCACTGTAACACCCAGACAACCCAAACGATACTGTTCGATGGTTCTGGAAGTAGATTCATATGGTGAGATATGTGAACACGTAATGCAACCAGAAACGCTGTCAAACATGATCCTTTTGATGGGCCAAATGTTACGAAGTGGGAAGGCATAGTGTTGCATGGGCATACAGACCTCCAAAACCTTGACACGGTAAACTCACCTGTCAAGTTTATTGTGACACTGTATTCCTTCCCCATGTGTGTCTTTTCAAAGGCGCATTCGGCCCTGATTTCATATTTATGAATGACAATGCGCGATTGCATCGCGCAGGGCAGGTGGAGAATCTCTTGGAACAATAGGATATTCGGCAAATGGACTGGCCTGCCCTTTCTCCCAATTTAAATCCCATCGACCACATATGGGACTCGTGAAAGAAACGTATTGCAGCACGTTCTCGTGCACCAGCGACATTCCGGAAGCTATCAACGGCGCTAGTGGAGGAATGGAACACCCTGTGCAAGAGCTCGTTACCAACATTGTGGCCAGCATAGGAACAGGCTGCAGAGCTTTCATTGCCGTCTGTGGTGATAACATCCCCTATTAGCAATCATGCACAGTTGTTTCCAAAGTCCAGGGGACCACCTAAAGCCACCATGACTTCAGTGTAGTTATTGTCTCTGAATAAAGGTATCATTTCTGTTCTTCGCATTGCGCATTTCTTTCAGTTGCCTTCTGCTATATTTTTTTTTATGTATGACCCATGTTTCATCGATCTATGTTACTTGGTACTGACGCATGATGCGAAACTTACTTTCATCCTTAAGTTTGGGTACTAGTATAGCACTCTGTCGTCAGGCCACAAGTGGCTCATCGGGACCATCCGACCGCCGTGTCATCCTCAGCTGAGGTTGCGGATTGGAGGGGCGTGTGCTCCGCACACCGCTCTCCCGGTCGTTATGATGGTTTTCTTTGACCGGAGCCGCTACTATTCGGTCGAGTAGCTCCTCAATTGGCATCACGAGGCTGAGTGCACCCCGAAAAATGGCAACAGAGCATGGCGGCCTGGATGGTCACCCATCCAAGTGCCGCCACGCCCGACAGCCATTAACTTCTGTGAACTCACGGGAACCGGTGTATCCGCTGCGGCAAGGCCGTTGCCCGTGCTAGTACACATCCAACTTCTATTTTTTTCTAGCTCAGAGAATAAGCTAAAATTATTGTAGCAGATTGTACCACATATATTACACGATTTGCTTCCTTTGTATCATTTGTTTTCGTTTCTGTACGCTCAAAGCGTGCAGCAGCAACTTTTTGAAGAGAGATGTTTATCGCAGTACGAGCGTGGCTTCGAGAAATAGGGTAATATATGTTTGTTTTTAGGAGGAGGAGGAGGAGATTAGTGTTTTACGTCCCGTCGACAACGAGGTCATTAGAGACGGAGCGCAAGCTCGGGTGAGGGAAGGATGGGGAAGAAAATCGGCCGTGCCCTTTCAAAGGAACCATCCTGTTTGTTTTTAGTAGTTTTGAACTATAATGTTCTGAATATGCTGTAATATGTCAATGTATCCTGTGCTGTCGAATAAGTGACTGTTTATTTCATCACAACTTCACAGTATTACTTTTTTTAAATGTTTAATGCCGCACTGTTTCTACATTCGACATCAAGCCATACTTTCACATTTACAAGAGAGAATACAAGAGGAAGAAGAGGGTGGATGACGACAAGTGGGATGACAAAAATGAAGCAGTTCCAAAGATAAAGCGCTCCACAACAACAAAGCCGGTGCCATCACGAACAGAATGAAAGTGCCATGCCACGATCGTATTTGAGACGAGGAATAAAACTCATAAAAGTCATTTCAGATGAAGGTTGCTGGTATGTAAGGGTTTCCCATTTTTACAGTACACTAAATGGAAAATACATCTGCTTCAAAAAAAGAGGCTGTTCTTTTGCAGTTCTATAAGAAATAGCAAAATCACCAAAAATTTTCTGACTGTATTTTCACGTATGCCAACGCCTTTGCCGCAGTGGTAACACCGGTTCCCTTCAGCTCACCGAAGTTAAGCCCTGTCGGGCTGGGCTAGCACTTGGATGGGAGACCACCCGGTCTGCCGACCGCTGTTGGCAAACGGGGTGCACTCAGCCCTTGTGAGGCAAACTGAGAAGCTACTTGATTGAGAAGTAGCGGCTCCGG
This sequence comes from Schistocerca serialis cubense, assembly GCF_023864345.2. Lineage (NCBI taxonomy): Eukaryota > Metazoa > Arthropoda > Insecta > Orthoptera > Acrididae > Schistocerca > Schistocerca serialis. The sequence continues at coordinate 203,701,242 of NC_064645.1, forward strand.
TCTCGTAAACTGACAAAACGGCTGGGAGAGCGGTGTGCTGACCACATGCCCGTCCATATCCGCACCCAGTGACGCCTGCGGGCTGAGGATGACACGGCGGCCGGTCGGTACCGTTGGGCCTTCATGGCCTATTTTGGCTGAGTTTAGTGTACAGTAATATAATAACATTGAGTGGTAAGTACATAAATATATTCAGTTGTTAGTTTATAAATAAAATCCACTAAAGCAAACTCTGAAATCATTTATTACTGACATAAAAAACATATTTGAATCCTCATGTAACATACTCGTATATGCTACATGCTCTAGAATTTTGGTGAATCACACTAATATTTTTAAACTTGGTATTTAAATCTTATATTGTCCCAGAAAAACGGTTAAGACCACCAATATAAACTTTTCACTCATAAAATCTAACCTTACGACTGAGAAAGTCAAGAGCAAATGGACTTTCACATGTGTATTGTAGTGCACATCACGTACCACCTTGAACATTATTTTCCGAGAGAAAACTGTTGGGTTTTTAATCGTAAAATATATTATCTTTAGATTCAAACAAGCAGTGCTGTTTGGTTAGAAGCCAGGCTTCAAAGCCAAAGATTTAGGATTCGATCTCACGTCGATCACAGATTTTTTTTCTGCCACGTATCGCCACTTTCACCTCTGGCAATGATTTGTTAAAGTAAAAAATGTGAAGCTGTACAGTGGTTCGGTGACAAAGTCGGAATAAAGCCAGGGCATACCATAGAGGCGACAGGACCATGTCTTGTACAGAAAATGTTCAAACTAACCCTAACAAGGACAGCTTTATTTTTCTAAATCAAAACAAAAATCGGGTATGTAGCAGTAGTTTTAAAGAGCAGATAAGAAAAAAATTGTTTTTTCTCCTATGAGGAAATGACAATTATTTGTGCATCACTGCATGTTAAAATAAACAATATTAGTGTTAAGTTAAATCCAGTCACGATCTTAAAGTCATTCGATACTCTTCCAACAGTTTCATCTTCTCAGCAAACAAAATCTATTATATCCAACTAAAAGAAAGCCAGTTTATTAAAGGAATTACCATTACCAACTTATATGTTTTATTCCCGTGCATTCAACAGACAGTAATAGATTTATAAAATATTTCTCCTTCTCTGAATTTCTAATCCCTCTGAAGCACACACAGATATCATAATATCCGAAGATTTTTTTGTATGAAAAATTATCAACACCTTCTGCCTAAAACAGTAGGCAGTTAGTTCGGTCCACGTCTTTGGACCTCCCGCCCTTCCTGTCTAACCGGAGAAACTCGGTGTTTGCGAGTAACTTGGCGCAATAGTCTCGGCTCCAGAAAATCTGCTCCGTGAGCAGTAATACTCGTCATAACGTTCTGGCTCCTTAGTTTCTATGTATCGGTGGTTCACTGGATCATTTCCTTGATCTCTAAAAATTAAAGGTTACAGTGAAAAATTATATGTAGCTAACGATCTAAAATGAAATTAAAGAAAGCCGGATAAAATTTAAATAACAGTCTAGAAAAAGTGATCTAAATACAAAGCACATCTCAGTGTTTCTACATATAACGATGATTATTATTATTATATTATTACTGAAGTTTATACCCATAGGACTGATTTGTGTTGGGTTCTACACACAAGTGAGAATGCTTCGTTGGCAGTGTTAAGCAGATTTATGTACTTAATTAAATATACATGAACGAAGTGCTGGCATTGCAGGCAAAACGGACGTAATTTTCTTTGATGATTGGGGTTATATGGAGCACTTTGTCTCTCTGTAATGATGAGATTGCTTGCAAAAGTAAAATTGCTCTATATGCTTTAGAGATATGCTTCGTGACACAAGTATCTTTGAGACGAATAACTGCTGCTTCAGTCTTCTAATTCCATCTTCTTCCTTCCGGGGTGGGGCTCTAATGCGTGTTTTAATACCAGGGACAGTAAAAGTAACAACTGCTGCCATCAGTTCCTTCCCAACTAAAATCTTTGTTCGTTACGTTTGTAGTTAATCGTCTCCGGGTGCTATACGAACAGAGATGCTGCTGTGGTTAATTGACTGGAATTGTAATTGGGAGCTACAAGGTTTATTTCCCTGCCGAGTCCCGCTGGTTTATGGTTCCCGTAGTTTCTTTGAGGCACTATCATGGTAATTTCTTCAAAATGATTCTCCTACTCTTCTGTGACCGATCTAGCTTTCGGGCCATAATGAGCTTAACGTCGGCCGGGAGCTTTAATCTAACGTAATCTTTCTTCTTTTTTATGACTGTTTCTTAGCGAAGACTCTGTGTCTTTCTGAACTTCATAGTAGCACAGAAACATACAATTAAAACTTAACATCTATCAGTCCGTTCGATCAACTAGATCCCAAATAAGAGTTGCAGAAATTCAAGGTTTAATTGTACCTTCGTACAATGTGAGTATAGAATGTAAAATGTCTTTCGTATCTATAGCAGAGAGCATATGATGGATTTGTGACAAGGGAGTTAGGATTCTTCTGCCACTGTCGGGCAGATTACTTCAAAACAATCATAATAGATGTCGCTTCGTTCACAAATTTTAATAATTGTTATCAAATTCTTGTATCTCTTCTCTATTCCTCTTTCCATTTTTCTATGTGGCTCATTTCTTATTGTTACTAATCCTTTTTCATTTTTTATTCGTTTGGCCTGCTAAGCAGCACATGAAATAAGTCATGCCTTCTTTCTCGGTTTAGCCTGCTAAGCAGCACGTGAAATAAGTTATGTCTTCTTTCTTTCCTCTTTTCTTTCTTTCCAATAGTTTTTCACTCCTTTCCCATGTTATTCTCTTCTTTCTACTGCCCACACCCGTCTTTTTCTTTGTTCTCTCCTGGAAGCTCTTCAATATTTTCACTTTCATTCTGATATTTTTTCCTTCGCTTATTTCCGTTAGTTCTGTTTTAACTTCTTTGCTCCCTGTCATCTACGTTTTTCTATTTATGTCAAAAAAAACGTAAAAATTCGTGTTTTTTTCTGTTTTCATCTATCCTTCTCAGTTTTCCATAGAATACGGCTCTTCTCTTCCTCGTTGTGTCTAATATACGTTCTTTTTTTCATAAACTTCCTTATTACTTCTTAATTTCCATTTCCCATTGTCATATTTTAGTCCCAATATTTTCCTGATTATTTTACTTTCCTTCTTTTCCATTTCACATATTTGTCTGGCTGTATTTAATGAAAGCCATTCTGAAGCATAAAGGTTTTCTAGTCTAATGAATGTTGTAGTGCCGAAATTTTGAATTTACAGAAAGAAGTTTTTTAAGATAGACTTTTTGTTAACTGACAAGCCACCACCAATTTCCTTGTTTTTCCTGAGTTAGCTTCTTTCTGCAAAGGATTTGGTTGTAGTATTTAACCTTGGTTTTTAAATTTTGTAGCCCTTTCTTATTCTTCCATAATCAGTTTCCATGCATTTCGGTACCAAATTCGCATCTGCCGCATAATCTTTTTTTTTTTTTTCAGAAGATGTTCATAGGCCTGCTTCTGAGCTGTTTATCGCAGGACAATTATCTGCATGGTTTCGTCTCTTGTAGGTTCATCTAATATGGAAAGGTCGTTTGCTGAAGCCAAATAATCAATACTCAGATTGCCCCCTTCTCGTCCAATTATGATTTTTTAAGACTCCTTCTTCTTCTGCCCTTTTCCTCCATTCCCTGATTAACATTTCTAGTACGCAGCTGAAAAACGGTGGGGACAATCCTTCTCCTTGTCTTATGCCAGTTTTGATTTCAAAAGCCCTGGAGGTTTCAGATTAAAATTTAATTTTGCATTCGTAATTGTTAATGTGTTGTTTGTGAGTACCATGGATTTGCTGTTAGCTCCACATTCTTTTAAGGTGTTGAATAATGTGTCGCTGTCAGTCGAAACATACGCTTTTTTAAAGTCTACAAATGTTATTTGAATGCTTTGGTTCTCATTCTTCTGTACCTGATTATAAATTTAATTATTATTATTAGAGTCATTTTATTTTGTAATATAGATGAAAATCGGTTTTAAGGGGGAAATTATTAATAGTTGCAGTGACATAGCCTCCTCAGAAGAAACAAGTTCAGATCAATAATACTGACGGAAAAGTCGTCCACCGTCAGCGTATGAGGTCAGAATACAATGGAAACTTTAACATATATAAAAAAATTGTATGAGTTCTGTACAACTTGTATAAAAATATATGTGGTTTCTGTTCATCTGTTCTTTCGACACACACACAATATACACTCCTGGAAATTGAAATAAGAACACTGTGAATTCATTGTCCCAGGAAGGGGAAACTTTATTGACACATTCCTGGGGTCAGATACATCACATGATCACACTGACAGAACCACAGGCACATAGACACAGGCAACAGAGCATGCACAATGTCGGCACTAGTACAGTGTATATCCACCTTTCGCAGCAATGCAGGCTGCTATTCTCCCATGGAGACGATCGTAGAGATGCTGGATGTAGTCCTGTGGAACGGCTTGCCACGCCATTTCCACCTGGCGCCTCAGTTGGACCAGCGTTCGTGCTGGACGTGCAGACCGGGTGAGACGACGCTTCATCCAGTCCCAAACGTGCTCAATGGCGGACAGATCCGGAGATCTTGCTGGCCAGGGTAGTTGACTTACACCTTCTAGAGCACGTTGGGTGGCACGCGATACATGCGGACGTGCATTGTCCTGTTGGAACAGCAAGTTCCCTTGCCGGTCTAGGAATGGTAGAACGATGGGTTCGATGACGGTTTGGATGTACCGTGCACTATTCAGTGTCCCCTCGACGATCACCAGTGGTGTACGGCCAGTGTAGGAGATCGCTCCCCACACCATGATGCCGGGTGTTGGCCCTGTGTGCCTCGGTCGTATGCAGTCCTGATTGTGGCGCTCACCTGCACGGCGCCAAACACGCATACGACCATCACTGGCACCAAGGCAGAAGCGACTCTCATCGCTGAAGACGACACGTCTCCATTCGTCCCTCCATTCACGCCTGTCGCGACACCACTGGAGGCGGGCTGCACGATGTTGGGGCGTGAGCGGAAGACGGCCTAACGGTGTGCGGGACCGTAGCCCAGCTTCATGGAGACGGTTGCGAATGGTCCTTGCCGATACCCCAGGAGCAACAGTGTCCCTAATTTGCTGGGAAGTGGCGGTGCGGTCCCCTACGGCACTGCGTAGGATCCTACGGTCTTGGCGTGCATCCGTGCGTCGCTGCGGTCCGGTCCCAGGTCGACGGGCACGTGCACCTTCCGCCGACCACTGGCGACAACATCGATGTACTGTGGAGACCTCACGCCCCACGTGTTGAGCAATTCGGCGGTACGTCCACCCGGCCTCCCGCATGCCCACTATACGCCCTCGCTCAAAGTCCGTCAACTGCACATACGGTTCACGTCCACGCTGTCGCGGCATGCTACCAGTGTTAAAGACTGCGATGGAGCACCGTATGCCACGGCAAACTGGCTGACACTGACGGCGGCGGTGCACAAATGCTGCGCAGCTAGCGCCATTCGACGGCCAACACCGCGGTTCCTGGTGTGTCCGCTGTGCCGCGCGTGTGATCATTGCTTGTACAGCCCTCTCGCAGTGTCCGGAGCAAGTATGGTGGGTCTGACACACCGGTGTCAATGTGTTCTTTTTTCCATTTCCAGGAGTGTATATATATGTATATAGGGTGGTCCATTGATCGTGACCGGGCCAAATATCTCACGAAATAAGCATCAACCGAAAAAACTACAGAGAACGAAAGTTGTCTAGCTTGAAGGGGGAAACCAGATGGCGCTATGGTTGGCCCGCTAGATGGTGCTGCCATACCGGTGCCATGGTGTTGTGCAGAACTGGCATCTCGATAATGCCCCATAAATTACGGTGGGATTCATTTTGTACGATCTAGGTGGCCAAATTATTCAGAATATTCTACAAACCAGGCACCAACAATTATGGTCCGGTGACATCATTCCTTGGGATCATGAAGCCCATAAATGCAAAGTAGCCGAACATAACTGTTACCGGTCAGTGATGGGTTCAGTTGGACGAGAAGACCCAGTCCATTCGATGTAAACACAGCACACACCATTATCGAGCCCCACTAGCTTGCACAGTGTCTTGTCGATAACTTGGTTCCATGGCTTCATGGGATTTGCGACACACTCGAACCCTACCATCATCACTTACCAACCGAAATCGGAACTCATCTGACCAGGCCACGGTTTTCTAGTCGTCTAGGTCCAACAGATATCGTCATGATCCCAGGAGAGGCGCTGCAGGTGATGTCGTGCTGTTAGCAAAGGCACTCGCGTCGGTTGTCTGCTGCCGTAGCCCCATTAATGCCACATCTCGCCACACTGTCCTAAGCGAGACGTTCGTCGTACGTCCCACATTGATTTCTACGGTTATTTAACGTAGTGTTGCTTGTCTGTTAGTACTATCAACTCTACGCAAACACCGCTGCGCTCGGTCGTTAAGCGAAGAACGTCGCGCACTGTTTTGTCAGTGGTGAGAGATAATGCCTGTAATTTGATATTCCCGGCTCACTCTTGATACTGTGAAAATCAGAATATTGAATTCCGCAACGGTTTCCGAAATGGAATGCCCCACGCGTTGTCTCCAATTGTCATTCCGCGTTCAAAGCCTGTCAATGCCCGTCGTGAGGCCATAATCACATCGGATAACTTACAGCATGAATCACCTGAGTCGAGTCCGCCCCTGGTAGCTGAGTGGTCAGCGCGACGAAATGTCATACCTAACGGCCCGGGTTCGATTTCCGGCTGGGTCGGAGATTTTCTCCGCTCAGGGGTTGGGTGTTGTGTTGTGTTGTCCTTATCATCATCATTTCATCCGCATCGACACGCAAGTCGACGACGTGGCGTCAACTCGAAAGACTTGCACCAGGCGAACAGTCTACCGGACGGAAGGCCCTGGCCACACGGCATTTCCATTTACCTGAGTAGAAATAACAGCTCTGCCAATGCAGTGCCCTTTTGTCACTTTCATACGCGATACTAACGCCATCCGTATATGTGCACATCACTATCTCATGACTTTTGCCACCTCAGTTCACTTTTAATGCGGAAATTAAGTTGTAGCAAACGGTTGTCGAGACGTGGCGATCATGAAGCAACTTAGAGGTTATCTACCCTCCCTGTAGCAACGCCGTGGCTAACACGAGAAGTGGCAAAGGACGCAGTGGAAGGATAGGCGCCTTGGTGATGGCACGCCCTGCCCGGCCAGTTTCCTGCTCTCTGCTGGCTTTTTTACAGACCCGTGATGTGTGTTTGAGCGTCGGGGGCGGCTGCTCCGGTGGGACTATGCGCGCGCCCTCATCTGTCACGGGGCGAGCTTCGCTGTTTAAATCCGGGGCCGCGCGGCCGCCACTGCACTAATGTCAATTTTTCCTGCGAATAATCGGAATTTATGTGCGGAGGGGAGCCTCGAAGTGGGGGAGTAAATCAGCGCCGGCGCACCCGCGGGGAACCCCCGCGGAGAGCACGAGCGGGCAGGAGAGGGCGGCGGGAAGGAAGGCCGAGCCCAGAAGGCCGGGTGCGGAGGTCGCGCCAAGTTTTGCAAGCCGCCGGGAGGGCCGCCAAATTCCGCGTGAAAATCGCTAAAACCAACTGACAGCAAAGGGGAAGAACTCCCGCGCGCTCTCGACCCGCCGACCCCGCCGCCGGGTCGCACGTACTCGAGGTCGGCACCCTCTCTCCCCGGCTCGCGCCGGGGGGCGCTGTAAATCCGGGACACTTTTTAGGCCTTTTACGGTCCCGCAGACTCCCGTACCACTATGACCGACGCCCACGTAACGTTTTATGCCATCACTGCGCTCTGTATCTCGACTGCAAAAAGGTCCATTTCCTCTTCCTTTTAGTTCCACCCACAGTTTCCGTATCCACTCAATCTTTAATCCATCCATGGTGCTCTTTCTTGAACACACCAGCATTAGCCGCATCATGCCGTAGTTCATCGCTTCACATTGGTCCCACTTGCCTGTTATTAAGGACCTTTAAATGGCCTGTTTTTAAGGTTCTGTTAAAACGAAATCCTTGTAGGATCCTCTGTTGTCTGTCTGTCCACCTCTTAAGAACTCTTTTTCTCAAGAACTGGTAAACGTGTCAAGTTCAAATTGTGTCACACGCTAAGGTCTATGGTCGCTTGGCCAGTGAAAAATTTTAAGCCTCTTGCCTCTTAGTCAGTGCACTGATAAGATACGGCCACTTATGTCACATGTTTTGATATTCGAAACCTCACTCATAGAAGCTTATAGGGTACTTCCTGTTGACCTAGAATCATGAAATTTGCAAAGACGCACAGTTTCGCACTACAAGTAAAGAAAAAATCCAATAACAGTAATTTGTAATTATATAATACGAATAATTTTATCTTTTTTTATCTTTCTTTTTGTCTAAACCCTTTTTCTCGCGAAGAGGTGGCGTATCAAATTCAGATTAATGTAACTTACTAAGTACTATGGTCCCTTGGCGGTGTAAAACATTTAGACTTCTAAGTCAATACAATCCAAAGATTCGGCCATTTATGTCATTTATTTTGATACTCCATAACTCACTCATAGAAACATATAGGATACAGCCCATTAATGTAGAATCATGAAATTTGGCACGAAGCAGGGTTTCACAGTACAAGTTAAAATGGTTCAAATGGCTCTGAGCACTATTGGACTTAACATCTTAGGTCATCAGTCCCCTAGAACTTAGAATTACTTAAACCTAACTAACCTATGGACATCACAGACATCCATGCCTGAGGCAGGATTCGAACATGCGACCGTAGCAGTCCCGCGATTCCGGACTGCAGCGCCTAGAACCGCACAGACACCGAGGCCGGCAGTACAAGTTAAGTAAGAAACATCTGAAAATTGTTAATTTGTAATTACACACCTCAAAAAAAATTTTCATCATCTCGGTTCCGAGAGTTCCGGAAGCTGTACAGAAAATTGGAATAGAGATCAACATCATTTCCGCCCTTTTTATTGCTCATGAAAGCCACACATTGCATGTTGTACCACCATATAGCGAGACCTTCAGAGGTGGTGGTCCAGATTGCTGTTCACACCGGTACCTCTAATACTCTGTAGCACGTCCTCTTGCATTCATTCATGCGTGTATTCGTCGTGGCATACTAGCCACAAGTTCATCAAGCCCGATTGTCCCACTCCTCAAAGGCGATACGGCGTAGATCCCTCAGAGTGTTTGGTGGGTCATGTCTTCCAGAAGCAGCCCTTTTCAGTCTATCCCAGACACGTTCTACAGGGTTCATGTCTGGAGAGCATGCTGCCCACTCTGGTCAAGCGATGTTGTTATCCTGAAGGAAGTCATTCACAAGATGTGCACGACGGGGCTGCGAATTGTCGTCCATGAAGACGAATGCCTCGCCAATATGCTGCCGGTATGGTTACACTATCGGTCGGAGGATGGCATTCACGTATCGTAGAGCCGTTACGGCGCCTTCCAGGACCATCAGCGGCGTACGTCGGCCGCACATAATGATACCCCAAAATAGCAGGGAACCTCCACCTTGCTGCACTCGCTGGACAGTGTGTCTAAGGCGTTCAGCCTGACCGGATTGCCTCCAAGCACGTCTCCGACGATTGTCTGGTTGAAGGCATATGTGACACTCATCGGTGAAGAGAACATGATGCCAATCCTGAGCGGTCCATTCGACATTTTTTTGGTCCTATCTGTACCGCACTGCATGGTGTCGTTGTTGCAAAGATGGACATCGCTATGGACGTAGAGAGAGAAGTTGCTCATCATGCATCCTATTGCGCACAGTTTGAGTCGTAACACAACGTCCTGAGGCTGCACGAAAAGCGTTATTAAACATGGTGGCGTTGCTGTCAGGGTTCCTCCGAGCCATAATCCGAAGGTAGCGGTCATCCAGTGCAGTAGTAGCCCTTCGGCGGCCTGAGTTCGCTTTGGTTCACTCCGAGACATCTGGACACTTCCCTTGTTGAGAGCCCTTTCTTGCACAAAGTAACAATGCGGACTTGATCGAACCGCGGCATTGACCGTCTAGGCATGGTTTAACTACAGACATCACGAGCCGTGTACCTTCTTCCTGGTGGAATGACTGGAACTGATCGACTGTCGGACCCCCTCCGTCTCATAGGTGCTGCTCATGCATGGTTGTTTATATCTTTGGGTGGGCTTAGCGACATCTCTGAACAGTCAAAGGGACTGTGTCTGTGATACGATAACTGCAGTCAACATCTATCTTCATGAGTTCTGGGAACCGAGCTGATGCAAAACTTTTTTTGATGTGTGTTCATCACATAAAGAACATATTTCTGCCATTACAACACACACTGCATTCAATTGCCGTGAAAAGCACAATAGACGAACATTACTGCATGAAAAAATAATATCCAAGATGTAGTCATGTCTTACAAGCTGACGTCCCTGCTCGTTCCTTCTTGTATGCATGGACTAGTCTAAGGAACTATTGAAGAAATTTTAATACAGTCTTGGAATCCTGGGACGATGTCTAACCAGTATCTGTATCAACAACAGACGAAAGTCTTTGAGAACCTCGATTCCGAGCAGATATGAACTAAGTCGGTGCAAAACACTCAGTACACGATTCGTACTCGCACTTTGCTATTTTTTTTTTCTTTTTTGTTATAACTCTTGTACTGTTATTATCCACTTCTTTGCGCGGCACATTTTGAGAGAAATTGCGCTGTAATCAAATAGTGTCGAGGCCAATGCTTTGACGAGATGACAACAAGATCTAAATTTTTGTTTCTATATATACTGTTTAGGTCTTGCAGATCTGCTGCTGTAGAGTAACCGAGTGACCCCAAGTTTGCGACGACACAGAAAAGTGAGCCAGGTGCGGGTCGATTCACACTAAAGATTATTTGTGGTTTACGCCAGCTAACTTGGGTAGAAGAGTTGAAAAATCGATCATGCGTATCAAATTGGCATCTAGTTCGCACGATGGCACCGCAGCCCGAATGACGGAATTTACAAGTGGCCCTCTATTGTCCACTATCACAGATGTCTTCAGTCATTCCTTGACCAAAAGTTTTTGTCCTTGAAGCCTAGGAACAGGAACTTGCCAGACACAACCTACGAAAGATATGCAACAGCATCCCGTTGTTATCGATCTATCTGCATTCTTCTGGCGCTGTCCAAGGCTTCAGAATAAATATTCCATGTTCAACTAACATACTATTTAATTACTAAACAACCTGCTAGGCGAGTAGCAATCAGGTTTCCCCAAAAATCATAGCGCAATAGCTGCTTTAGTAAAAGTAACAGGCGACCTCAGGTTTGCTGTGGGGAGACAAAAGGGGACTATAATGTGCTTTTTATACTTCAGCAAATCCCTTGACAACGTCGACTTCGACATTTTACTTTCTAAACTTAGCAGTCCAAACTTCTCTCCAAGTACAATGCAATGACTTCGTTCGCCAACAATATCTCATGACCACCACCGCAAAGTCACAATGGAGACAGAGAGTATCAGAGGTCCCTCAGATATCTAAATTAGGTTCTATATTCTTTTCATTGTTTTTCAATAAGGTGTTACCTGTACTCCTACGGTAAATACCCCATGTATGCCTGTGACCCCCAGTTATAGCCAACAAGTGCAAAACCAATAAACTTGAACATAGCCATCGAGATGTTCAATGCTGACCTGCGTCCACTATCAAAATGGGCTACCCATATACAATGTAAGAGCTTTGTGATCGGTTATTCTAGGTCCATTACCTTGAAATTTTTGGAATTCCTACCATCTTGAATCCTAAATGATACAAAGAATCTAAGAGTAATAAATAATAGATGAAAATCTAAATCGGCCTGTCCACCTAGATGCAATGGGCAAGAAGACAGTAGCATCTCTCCATGTCCTACGAAAATATATAAAAATTTCTACTGTTTCGACCTTAAAAAGAAAGATGCACAAACGCTTGCACTTCCAGTTGTTGATTACAGTGATATGGCCGCTCACGGCTCCTGGAACTGGTGATGAAATATGCCTTCGATATATCTTTGACGCTCGACTTCATCATCAGATTTCATCATCTTATCCACACCTATCCTGGCTGCGAGCACCTAAGTACAGAAATTTTCATGCACTCTGTCTCCTCTACCGTCTTACCAAGTATATTGACTCACACATCTCTTCTCGACTTCAGCTCTCTTGTCTGGACAAAATAGCAGAAACACTCGTTCCCATCAAAGTAAAATCATTTCTAAGCCACTCCATCACTCAAGCACTTTCACTTTTCGGTATCAGAAACCGGACTCTGGGTTGACCTCCCTTGTTGTATCAGAGAACTGAATAAAAACTCCAGCTTCAAAAGACAGTTAATAACATATATATATTTAGCAACAATAATGGCTCGCTTTGTAGCTTTAAGCACTCGTTACCACATTACCGCTTTCTTTCTAATCGGATCTTCCTCATGCCCCAATGCTTTTAGCGGGTGCACTCTTCCTCAGAACTCCGCATGTCAGAAAATATCACTTTTGCACAGCTATAAATAATTTTGCATCTCCCCCTGTTATTATTATCACTATTATTGTTATTATTAACGGTAGCAACAGCCGTAGTAGCAATACTACTAGTATTAACTTTACTAGTTCTTGGTCAGTACTTTTTATTCATAATGTCTCTAAATACATGAAGATGATTTTTAACCCTATTAAAATCATGTTATTACTATTTGTCATATTAAATTACTGTCATTTCCTGAGGAACTAAGATGTAAAATACTGTATGTGTGAAATCCCTAGTAGGGAGAGCCTCGATTAGGCCTACTGGTGTACTGTATCCTCGAGTCCAGCTCACATACACAACAAACTAAAATTAATAAAGATAGAAGAACGCTTACTCAACAGGTGTCGTGAATAATAGCCCACTCCTTGCCCTTGAGTGTGTCGTGAAATTAGAGAGTTTGGTTTTACAAAGCACTGAATACTAACAGAAAGAGAAAACACTTTTCTCATACTCTCACTGTTCAGAGCACTACCGGAATAGAAAATAAAGGTCTCTTTAACTTGAAATTTCACAGATCATACACGCAGATTGATTGTACAAACGATGAATAGTATAACACACTCATACATTACTTCAACTCTATACTGATGAATTCTATATGTTCTGCATGTTACAAATTAAAAGTTAAACCCTATGTTTCATGCAAAATGCAAATAAAAAGCATGTTCTTAGAATTTAATATTTTCACTCATTGTTCATGAATTCTGAAAATTTACAAGTGCATACATAATTAAAATTTCAACTTGTAACTCATACTCAAGAGGCAATATACATTCCGACTATTGTACACTAATACAATTAGAAATAATAGAAATAATAAAATATATAATTTATTTCCAGTATTATCTGATTACATGGCTTCAATTATAGAAGCATTCTTTTATCTACACTGTATAACTGCTGAACTACAAATTTTCCTTCCATACAAAGTACGACCAAGAAAACACTACAAGAAGTAGTACATGGCCACAACTGTGCTACTGCACGTACTGTTTGACTTCATACGCGTGCATTGTATTGACGGGTCTTGAAATATCTTTCAGTGTGCTATCTTTTTATCTGAAACACTGCGTTTTGTGGTAGATTTTCACTGCTGCATTGCCGCACATCTGATAACGAAGCTGACAAAAAACATGTAATTGACTAATAAACACTTTGGCGATCATGATTAAATGTATTTAGCAGTAGTGCTTCACAATGGTGGCAGAGCCCTTAAACAATTTTATGTTCAACATGATTGTTAAACAGACCATTTTAACTATGACTTTCTTAATGAAAGTCTCTAAGTTCTTCACCATTTCGCTAAAGAAACTGAAATATTGTCATACATCATCATAGAATCAACAGTCGACACATGACACTCAGAGATCTTGGTGTAATTCTGGCTGAATACTTAACCTAACGTGAAAATACAATTTCCATTTACCAGAAGGTGAATTCAATCGCATTACTTCTTACGCAAGAAGTGATTTAGAGTCAGTTACTATTTGTTTACCTTCTGGAGCTTACTGCAATTAAATTAAAGAGAATTACACCAGACGTGTTCACTTTTATTTATAAAGCTTCCTCCATGGTTATTCTGCAAATTGAATACATACGTTTGTACATTTTTAGTTTTTGTGGGTTAAAACAGCGTTCTGTTTATAAAATTGATGTAGAAGTTATTTATGGTGTTTCTTTACATATTCTGCTTGTTCCTTGCTAGCAACAGCTGACGTCGAACGACTTTCATTCACATATGAACTTTGCAGTTTTTGCCGTTCATCAGTATTTCTTGCGCTGCATTACAAACATTTCACTTTTGTAAAATCAATTTAAGTTATGTGTGTTTCTTACTTTGTAAAGTAACAGCGTTTATGTGTGTTCACTTGCTCTCATTCACGTTGTGATTGTAGCCAACCTTTCAAATTACTTTTTTTTTTGAGTTAGTGTAAATTAGTGAAAATGTCTTCTATGTTAGGTAAAGACATGAGAGTTGGGGGGGGGGGGGATGTGATAGCAGGATATTTTGAGGTGGGGGCGGGGGTAGCATTGGGCTGGATGGTGATTATAGGACAGAATCTGGGACGATATGGTAGTGGTAAATGGAGCCTGTGGTTATAAGTATATATTTACTGTTATATTATGTGGTCACTCGGTTTAAAGTGTGTCTGATCATTTATGAACTTGTTTATTTTCTGTTATCGTTTTTTGAATGTGGTAGTTTTCTTGTAAAGTGAGGAGGCTTTTTGTTGCTGTTAATCCTTGTGATTTCTGGTGGTATTTTATGTTGGTGTTGGTGTAAGTGTTCTGCGAAAGTTGAATGATTTGTTCTATACTTCCATGCCCTTACATGTTCTTTGCATCTGGTGTCGAATGTCCTCCTTGTTTCACTTATGTATCTTCGATCACATGTATTGCATTTCAGTTGGTATATTCCTGATTTCTGATATAGATCAGTTTTCCTATTGTTTTTGAGATGTATTTCTACGTAATTGTTGGATTGATGGGCTATTTTTACATCTTGCTTTTTTGAAAATACTGGAAATTCTGTTTATGTATTTGCGGTTGTATGTCATTGTGTACGATCTTTTGCTTTCTGTTTCTTTCACAATTGGAGTTGTTCGTGGTGTTGTCTTACGTATGTTTGTTTGTGTATGATTTTGTCCTTGTGTTGGTGGCAGCTGGGTGTTCGTTCTTTCCTGTATCTTGATTTTATTGTTCAGCTTTGTTACTAAGTTCTCTTTGTGTACATTGTTTGTTGCTATTTGTATTACGGTATTCATTTCTTTCTTGTAATTGTCTGTATCTAATGGTACTGTGTTTAGTCTGTGGAGTATGTATCTTAGTGCTGCCTGGTTTTCAGAACTGGGATGATGTGATGTCTCATATATAACTGTGTCTGTTGTTGCCAGCTTTCGGTATACGTTAAATGTCTGTTGGTTGGTTTCAATCTTTATGGTGATGTCCAAGAAATTTAACTGTCTATTTTGCTCTTTCTCTATTGTAAAATGTATCTTATTATGAACAGAATTTATGTCTGTGTGTAACTGGTCAATTTTATTGCCTGGTTCATCTATCAGGCACCAGATGTCATACATATATCTAATACACTATAGGACGTTGTACCTAACTGGCACTATTTTGTTAAAAATAATCTGTTATATATGGTTCATAAAAATGTTTGCTATGGTTCTGGATTCTCGGGATGCCATCGGTAATCCTTCGCTTTGTAAATAAAATTCAAAATGGTTCAAAAACGGTTCAAATGCCTCTGAGCACTATGGGACTTAACATCTGTGGTCATCAGTCCCCTAGAACTTAGAACTACGTAAACCTAACTAACCTAAGGACATCACACACATCCATGCCCGAGGCAGGATTCGAACCTGCGACCGTAGCGGTCACGCGGTTCCAGACTAAGGCGCCTAGAACCGCACGGCCACTCCGGCCGGCAAATAAAATTCATTCCTGAACTGAATATAGTTCTGTTCTGTTATTAGCTCTAGAAGCCTGACTGTTTCTTTGATGTATTCATAAGGAAGTGCATCAGGATCCACTGCAAGTACTATGACAGTTTGGCGGGAGTTGAGAAAACTTGGTTTTCATGGTCGAGCGGCTGCTCATAAGCCATACATCACGCCGGTAAATGCCAAACAACGCCTCGCTTGGTGTAAGAACCGTAAACATTGGACGATTGAACGGTGGAAAAACGTTGTGTGGCGTGACAAATCACGGTACACAATGTAGCGATCCGATGGCAGGGTGTGGGTATGGTGAATGCCCGGTGAACGTCGTCTGCCAGTGTGTGTAGTGCCAACAGTAAAATTCGGAGGCACTGGTGTTATGATATGGTCGTGTTTTTCATGGAGGGGGCTTGCACACCTTGTTGGTTTGCGTGGCACTATCACAGCACAGCCCTATGTTTATGTTTTAAGCACCTTCTTGTTTCCCACTGTTGAAGAGCAATTCGGGGATGGCGACTGCATCTTTCAACACGATCGAGCACCCGTTCATAATGCACGGCCTGTGGCGGAATGGTTATACGACAATAAAATCCCTTAATGGACTGGTCCACACAGAGTCCTGACCTGAATCCTATAGAACATCTTTGGGATGTTTTGGAACACCGACTTCGTGTCATGCCTCACCAACCGCAGTCGATACCTCTCATTAGTGCAGCACTCCGTGAAGAATGGGCTGCAATTCCCCAAAAAACTTTCCAGCACATGAGTGAACGTATGCCTGCGAGAGTTCCATGCCACGACATGTGAAACCGCGTTCTGTCACTCATAGGAACTTCTTGCAGTTCTGAATAACAAAATTATTCTTACTAACTTTGGCAGTATCGGTAATTGCTGACCCTCTCCTACATCTATTACACTTAAAGTGACAGTCACACACACTTTTCAAGCCATACTGAAGGGCGTGCGAATGTACAGGGTGATTCAAAAAGAAAGAACAGATTTCAGCTGTTTATTACAAACACACTTTGAAAGATAAAAACACATTGCTCGCGTCGCTAGTTAGAGGAAGGGTCGAAGTTGTTTGTTTGTGGCAACATGGCGACTACACCACAAGCAAAATCCTTTTGTATGCTGGAATTTGCGCGAAGTTAGTCGATTGATGAAGTGCAACTTGCATTCCGCCGTTGATTCAGCAAGAACTCGCCTCTGCACAAGCGGATTTATGACTGGCATACAAAATTCTCTGAAGCTGGTTGCATATGCAAAGGAAGGGTCACTGGTCGACCACACACACCTGATGAAAATGTCGAGTGTATCTGAGACATGTTCTCACGGAGCCCTCGGAAGTCCACAAGACGCGAAGGCCAGGAACTTCGACTTCCTCAAACAACGGTGTGGCGCGTTTTTAAACGACGACTGCATATGAAGCCATAGGAGTTGCACTTACGGCAGCAACTGCGCCACGGCCACCAAAATAAAAGGTACTATTTTTGCATCTCAGATCTCCAGCATATGGCAAAGGACATTTTTTCCAAAGGACTCATCTTTTGGGTCGAATCGACGTTGCACGTCACTTAATGATTTTTTTCTGTGGGGGTGCAGATGAAGACTTTGTCCCACTCATGACAGTTACTCTTGAAAATCTGAGAAATCGAATTGTTGAAGCTGTCGATTCAATAAACAGGGACCTGTTGATTCGTGTGTGGAATGAAATAGATTACCACTTCGATGTTTCTCGAACAACACATGATGCTTATTTTGGACGTGTGGTATAGTGTATATGCGAACATAAAACTTTGTATTTTCCTCTATCCAGTGACATGGCAATGTTTTTCTATCTTTCACAGTTTGTCTGTAATAAACAACTGATATATGTTCTTTCTTTTTGAATCATCCTTTATTATTGATTTACAGTACCTCGACAGGAAAGTCATAGGAAAAATTATAGGCTCAGAAAAGAAAGGGCGAGAGGGGAAGAGAAGAAGAAAACCGGTAACATGTATTTAAGAAGTGTGATTGACCAAGTTAACGGAGTTCAGTAATTAATGTTCAGGTGCTCAGTGATAGATATTGACTGAACCACCACTATTTGGAGACACAAGATAATAGCTGATTTTTAATATCGGGAATATTCTGTCATATTGGATCAGGTTGTTTCGTAGTCGATGGTATACAGGTGCAAAGAGCTTTCGGCGTAGGTGCTGGTAGCAATTGATTGCTTAGGTGGATTAGGAGAGGGCGAGCAGGAAATGGGCAGAAAGTAGTTTAGAATGCAAAGTCTCGTTTTTTGTAGGTGTTGCATTTGTAGGAAAGCTGTATATGGGACTGTGAATACCGAGGTTACTACATTTGAGCAATTATAATGAGTGACAACGCCCCCTATGGCTTGTGTGTGTATAGGATAGTGCTATGTAGAAAAGAATAATGTGATTGTAGAGAGGTATGTAGGTTTAAGAGGAAGGTAGTTTGGTAGAAGTTGGGAAGGAAAACATAGGTACAAAGAAGGTAGCTGCGAAGAAACCATGGGTAACAGAAGAAATACTTCAGTTGATTGACGAAAGGAGGAAGTACAAACATGTTCCGGGAAAATCAGGAATACAGAAATACAAGCCGCTGAGGAATGAAATAAATAGGAAGTGCAGGGAAGCTAAGACGAAATGGCTGCAGGAAAAATGTGAAGACATCGAAAAAGATTTGATTGTCGGAAGGAAAGACTCAGCATACAGGAAAGTCAAAACAACCTTTGGTGACATTAAAAGCAACGGTGGTAACATTAAGAGTGCAACGGGAATTCCACTGTTAAATGCAGAGGAGAGAGCAGATAGGTGGAAAGAATACATTGAAAGCCTCTATGAGGGTGAAGATTTGACTGATGTGATAGAAGAAGAAACAGGAGTCGATTTAGAAGAGATAGGGGATCCAGTATTAGAATCGGAATTTAAAAGAGCTTTGGAGGACTTACGGTCAAATAAGGCAGAAGGGATAGATAACATTCCATCAGAATTTCTAAAATCATTGGGGGAAGTGGCAAAAAAACGACTATTCACGTTGCTGTGTAGAATATATGAGTCTGGCGACATACCATGTGACTTTCGGAAAAGCATCATCCACACAATTCCGAAGACGGCAAGAGCTAACAAGTGCGAGAATTATCGCACAATCAGCTTAACAGCTCATGCATCGAAGCTGCTTACAAGAATAATATACAGAAGAATGGAAAAGAAAATTGAGAATGCGCTAGGTGACGATCAGTTTGGCTTTAGGAAAAGTAAAGGGACGAGAGAGGCAATTCTGACGTTACGGCTAATAATGGAAGCAAGGCTAAAGAAAAATCAAGACACTTTCATAGGATTTGTCGACCTAGAAAAAGCGTTCGACAATATAAAATGGTGCAAACTGTTCGAGATTCTGAAAAAAGTAGGGGTAAGCTATAGGGAGAGACGGGTCATATACAATATGTACAACAACCAAGAGGGAATAATAAGGGTGGACGATCAACAACGAAGTGCTCGTATTAAGAAGGGTGTAAGACAAGGCTGTAGCCTTTCGCCCCCACTCTTCAATCTGTACATCGAGGAAGCAATGATGGAAATAAAAGAAAGGTTCAGGAGTGGAATTAAAATACAAGGTGAAAGGATATCAATGATACGATTCGCTGATGACATTGCTATCCTGAGTGAAAGTGAAGAAGAATTAAATGATTTGCTGAACGGAATGAACGTCTAATGAGTACACAGTATGGTTTGAGAGTAAATCGGAGAAAGACGAAGGTAATGAGAAGTAGTAGAAATGAGAACAGCGAGAAACTTAACATCAGGATTGGTGGTCACGAGGTCAATGAAGTTAAGGAATTCTGCTACCTAGGCAGTAAAATAACCAATGACGGACGGAGCAAGGAGGACATCAAAAGCAGACTCGCTATGGCAAAAAAGGCATTTCTGGCCAAGAGAAGTCTACTAATATCAAATACCGGCCTTAATTTGAGGAAGAAATTTCTGAGGATGTACGTCTGGAGTACAGCATTGTATGGTAGTGAAACATGGACTGTGGGAAAACCGGAACAGAAGAGAATCGAAGCATTTGAGATGTGGTGCTATAGACGAATGTTGAAAATTAGGTGGACTGATAAGGTAAGGAATGAGGAGGTTCTACGCAGAATCGGAGACGAAAGGAATATGTGAAAAACACTGATAAGGAGAAGGGACAGGATGATAGGACATCTGCTAAAACATGAGCGAATGACTTCCATGGTACTAGAGGGAGCTGTAGAGGGCAAAAACTGTAGAGGAAGACAGAGATTGGAATACGTCAAGCAAATAATTGAGGACGTATGTTGCGAGTGCTACTCTGAGATGAAGAGGTCAGCACAGGAAAGGAATTCGTGGCGGGCCGCATCAAACCAGTCAGTAGACTGATGACCAAAAAAAAAAAAAAAAAAAAGTTTGGTAAAAACTGGCCCAAAATAGATAGGACGTCGCCAAGTTCGAAGCTACTTAATGCAACACGATATATAATCTTCTATTTCACATTACTCTAAAGTTAGAAGGCTACATCTCAACCTGCATAAAACTGTCCAACATGTGAACTTCAACAACATTTGCAGAATATCATACCTAAATATATTAAGGCACAAGTTAAAAGCAGTTCCGCCAGCGCAAAGAAAGCGAAAGAAATAGCTCAAAAAATCTGGCTAAACAACGAAATCAATTCTCTTTATGGCAAAAAGCAAACCCTAAATGGGGAACTATGTAAAATACATCGTAACCTTATGAGAACACTGAATAATACCGCTGTTTTCTTCCATCTTGTTAGCAAGGTTGAAAATCGCGCATATGCAGTGATAGAAAAATGAAAAGTCTCACAAAAGAAAGACTGCAAATTTAAAAGCTAAACAAAAACTCAACACGGCCACAAATTACACCTAGTCTAAGGGCAAACATCATTTTCACCAATATCGGTAAACCTTACTGATACTGTTTTTGCGTACAAAAGAAATAAAAATGTTCGAAAATGGTCTGTATCGGAACGTCAACACACAAATAGAAGAAAACTACATAGAAAATCTCATAGTTGAATCAGAAAGCGTTCTCACATGGGAAAACAGAAACGAAACACCTGAGGTAAACATTGGTCTGTCGAGAGACCTAATCAGTAATGAAATAAAAAACATAATAACATAGATAAAAGAAAACAGAGGAAACCAAAACAATACATATGCCATAACACTGACAAAACTTGGAAACAAACGACAGGAACACAGCACCATGATCACAACAGCAGATAATGGAAACAGTGGTTCTCATGGATAAAGAGCAATACATCAATAAGACACTAGTGTTTATTACAAAAAATAAAGTTACAAAACCAAAATCAGACCCAGCTAACAAATTCCAAACGAAGTTGAAAGATACTCTGAAAGACACTGAACATATAATAAAAACAATGAAAAAAGAAAACTGCTATAAACAAATCCCAGTGCACCTTCTCTCTGAGGCCAAGCAAAGCTACACAAGAAGGTATAGTGAATTACAGAAACGCTCACACTCACCCACTTGCAAGCACATGTTGAAAATAATAACCGAAAACCTACAAGGGGACAGAACTATAAGAAACACCACACAATTGATTCATACTAGACATAAAAGTTCCAGACACAGCCACCCTCCTGTCATTTGATGTAGGGAATATGTATTCCAATATATCAATAACTGAAAGAATAAACATTATAGACCAAAATGTTAAGACACACGGTACACTTCCATATGAATACATCAAAGAAACAGTCAGGCTTCTAGAGCTAATAACAGAACAGTACTATTTTCAGTTCAGGAATGAATTTTATTTACAGAGCGAAGGATCACCAATGGCATCCCCAGTATCCGGAACCATAGCAAACATTTTTATGAACCATATATAACAGATAATTTTTAACAAAATAGTGCCAGTTAGGCCCAACATCCTATCCTGTATCAGATATATGTATGACATCTGGTGCCTGATAGATGAACCAGGCAATAAAATTGACCAGTTACACATAGACATAAATTCTGTTCATGATAAGATACATTTTACAATAGAGAAAGAGAAAAATAGACATTTAAATTTCTTGGACATCACCATAAAGATTGAAACCAACCAACAGACATTTGACAGAGGTCAAACATAAATTTTTACGTTTGACCTCTGCTTAAGACAGTATTACCACTCAGGGCACATATTGGTTGAAAGCACCGATGATGGCTGTTAACCAGTTGAAATCGATTTGCTAAAGTGAATAAATAAAGCATGATTTTGCGACTGGTTGCTGCATATTTGGTAATTTTATAAAAAAAACGTATGTTTTTGGGGGCATCCGGATACTTTTGATCACATAGTGTATTATAAAAGATCATTCAGATTCGACAGTAACTCCAATAACATGATCGAAGCCAGATCTGCCAAACAGTGAATCTATATGCCTACCAAGGCCCTCATGCAGCTGTGCAAGAGGGTGAGGGGGGCTGCGGGGGGGGGGGGGGGGGGAGGTGGCTTTAATACTGTTTTGATAAGATGTGACCTCTGCTGACGGTTGGCCGAGGCTGCGTCTCCTCGTTAGATGCTAAATTTCGGTCGTGCTGAACACATCGCAGTATATGTAGCGGCAGCACCTGCCTTCCCTGGCTGTCTATTAGGCTACTCCTCGTATTTTTTATATTTGTTTTAAATAGAGGGCCTATCTCTCCCATTAGAATCCTACCACAAATGGGGCTGCACCACTGAAATGTATACAGTTTAATTTTAAAATCTTGGTAAGTGATTTTTTTTAAAAAATCAATTATTCTGGTGATTATATGACGTTCACTTAAACACTTCAGTGTTACAGATTGTTGACTGGTGGAAACAAACCGGTAAAAAATTACAATGGATCCGTAACTGTTAAATATCTTTTAGTAATGCAGCCTCAAGGATCCATTGTTTAAATAGTGCACTGTGGTAATTTTGAAGAAGGCTGGATCCACAGCCTTAGTGAAATTTTTGAATGAAGTCATTCTGGTGTAGGTTATTCAAATATTATTTATGTTTATTGCAACAGCAATTTTGAAAGTAAAGTAAGGAAGATTGGGTTTAACATCCCGTCGAAATCAAGGTCATTAGAGTCGGAGTACAACCTCGGATTGTGTCAAGGATGGGGAAAGAAATCAGCCGTGCCCTTGCAAAGTAACAGTCCCGGAATTTGCCTGACGCTTCAGGCAAATCACGGGAAACCTAAATCTGGATGGCTGTATGCGGGTTTCAACCGTCGTCCTCCCGAATATACGAGACCAGTCTCCTAACCACTACGCCACCTCGCTCGGCTGCAGTTTCGACGTATAATCTCTATCAAGTACTCTCAAAGCATTCATTCACCAAATAACAAGCACTATTATTAAAAAATTAAGAAACATTTCAAACTGAAAATTCGAAGCTACTTTCAAGGGATATTAGGACCCACCCAGCAACATAAAGTGTTGACTGCTAGAACATAGTTCCCAGCAATGAAAAACCTGTGCAGATCTACCAGCTGTTCCATACGCCATGTGAACAGACGTGAAAAAGCCGATACAGTAACGGCAAACAGCTAACACAATAGTAAAAATATTATTCACTGTAAGCATAAAGTCAAAAACAAACACATGGTCCCGGCGTAGGTTCGTGTCCTCCTTCGGGCATGAGTGTGTCTGTTTGTTCTTAGGATAATTTAGGTTAAGTAGTGTGTAAGCTTAGGGACTGATGACCTTAGCAGTTAAGTCCCATAAGATTTCACACACATTTGATTTGAAAAACACACACAGAGAGTGAGCCTGAAAGCATAAAGACGCTAGTATATATCGAATTCATAGACCTGCTGCTAGGTTTGCAGCAGCTTGTTATAGTCCGCAAGAAAGTGTATGACTGCCGAACGATTCTATCGCCGCTAACGTAAGGACCACGCTGATAAAATACGAGAAATTAGGGCCGTTACGGAGGCATACAGACAGTCGTTTTTCCCTCACTCTATTTGCGAGTGGAACAGGAAAGGAAATGACAAGTGGTGGTACAGGACACCCTCCGCCATGCACTGCACGGTGGCCTGCGGAGTATCTCTGTAGATGTAGAACAGAACAACGTAGTCGTCGCGAAACCCTATTGTGAAAATTTACTGAACTGCTGTGTGCACTCTGTAGTTATAGCCGTGTGCCGTGGCGCCATTTCTTACGACAGTCGCCACATAGATGGCGCACACAGAGGGAGCCTTACTATGCTGCCGCCACAAGACAATACAGTCTACTACAGGCGCTGGTAATTATGCCTGACGCCACGCAGAGCACTGAAAATAGGAACTATTTCCTACATCCGCCAAATAGATCGCAAATGCACATTCATCCACCGATCGTGGATAAAAGTGGCTGCACATATGCAGTGGGCCAGTTACCGACGTATTACCGACCACTTGCTCAGTTGCTGACCAGCTCCAGTTAGCATCAGATGCCAAAGTTACGGCGCATCAACTACCAATGAATGATTATCGGGCAGTCAACGCCGAGTTTCGAAGTGTTTATCAGATCTGAGGCAGAGCTATAAAATGTTTACAACAGTCCACACTGAACTATTACATTAGTCATCTAGGTCTGTCTAGGTTCGTATCTTTTACTAAAGTGCCACGCCTGTTAATCATGAAACTAAAGATGAATATTTACCTTGTACATTATTTTAATAAATAATTCTACGCTATTAGACACTGTGTTTTAGTTCTAATCGTCCTGTGTTGAAACTGCTTGCAAGAGTGCAAGCACACCACCTCAATACAGCAAATAGTTTTCTATGGAAGGGAGTTAACTCCCTGCTGCCTTTTATGTAGGGCTCACAACTTATTTGGTGAATACAAAAAGAACTTATATTCGAAAAGGGCTGTGCAAGCGTTATGCTGCCAGCATCGTACGTCTTGCATGGGGATCATGAGATAAGAGATCAGAGTACGTACAGAAACATAAACTCTTTCTTTTTTCCTCGCTCCATACGCTAATGGAATAAGAAAGAGAACTGGTAATACTAGAGCAATGTTCTCTCCGACATGCAATGGTTTTCGGAGTACACAGGATGGGCACAAATAGTCTGAAAAGCTTGTAACGGTTTTATGAGGTAGGTTATGCTCAGAAATAATGGCTAAGAAAAAGTTCGTTTCGTTGCGCCTAGAGCTAGAGTTGTAAAACTACCGTAGGCCACCATGACCGCCACAAGTAAGTGGAGAGGAATGGTAGTTTTCTTAGCAGCTTTGGTCAGTTAAGGTCGTACCCGCATTTCCAAAATGTTGAGTGTATTGTACACATATTACGTCATAATGATCTCTTTCTTTACGTATGCGATCCGTGTATTACAACATTTCCCTGAACACCGGAAGCGGTAAACCGTCTCGAAAGTTGGTGAGGACATGTAAATGGCTATGTAACCTACGGAACATTTTTGGTCTATATTGGTATCTTCCTGTCTGTTACTTAAGAAAATCAATATTTATAACAAAACTGAAATTGCCAAAGTTTGATTCAGGTTTTATTCGAAAACTGCCGATTTATAAAGTGAAACAGAGGGATAAAGAAAACAATACAGATTTAACGTAAAGTGGCAGAAACCGCAGTTTCCTCAACAAAAAAGCATAATAATAGAAACCGCAAAACAAAAGTATTTCAAACATAGCTTCAGTATTTCTTCAAACTTATATAAAATATGTTTCTGTTATTCACAAACAACTTTCGCATATATGAATAATAAAAGAAACTCTTGCCTTTGATCTTGACGAAGAATAGTGTATTGAGTACAAAACAACAATAATTGTATACATTTTTTATGTTTGTACATGTAAATTGTACTTGCATGTAAAGTTATTGCTTTGGTTATATAAGAGCGCAGAAGTCACGCGATCAACTAATTCTTATTAGTTACAAACGCAATTTATATTCTGTAAGGATATAAAAAACACAATGGACTAACACTGAATGATGCGTGGTTCTAGTGACCGCTACGGTCGCAGGTTCGAATCCTGCCTCGGGCATGGATGTGTGTGATGTCCTTAGTTTAGTTAGGTTTAAGTAGTTCTAAGTTATAGGGGACTGATGATCTCAGAAGTTAAGTCCCATAGTGCTCAGAGCCATCTGACCCATTTTTTGTGCGGTTCTAATTATGTGCAAAACAAACAACAAAAAAACAAAGAGGTAATGAGGAGTTGACGGCCCCGATTTATGTTTCAGTCCTTATAAAGTCTACCAATATTACCGATAATCCTACCATTTATTACATCCTTACGTAGTGCACCAAAACTACCAAACCGTAGTTGCGCCGTTTCCGAATTAATTAGTACTGAAGTTAGCACATCAGGTGCATATTCAAGCGGCCCACCACACGCAACTTTATAGTGTCAGTTGTTCTGAAAGCATAGATGGTAGTTCACGATACTGCTCAGACTATGGCTCGGGTTCGATCCTTACTACGGCCCCATGCCCAACCTTTGAATCACTTGCTACTTTGGTTTCAGCAAACCAAACGAAGGCACGTTTGATGAAACCGTCTCTGTCGGGCCGCTTGAATTTGCACGTGAAGTGGCCTGATTGGCTAACTTCAATGCTAACAACTCGGAAACGGCGTGACCTATTGCATTTTTTCCTAACAATTACTTCCAAGCACAGCCTTACACCTTTACAAGCTTTCCAAACTGTTTCTGACTACATCTACATCTACATCTACATATACATGATTACTCTGCAATTCACATTTAAGTGCTTGGCAGAAGGTTCATCGAACCACAATCATACTATGTCTCTACCATTCCACTCCCGAACAGCGCGACTTAACTTCTGATGTCATCAGTCGCCTAGAACTTAGAACTAATTAAACCTACCTAACCTAAGCACATCACACACATCCATGCCCGAGGCAGGATTCGAACCTGCGACCGTAGCGGTCACGCGGTTCCAGACTGAAGCGCCTTTAACCGCACGGCCACACCGGCCGGCCAGCGCGCGGGAAAAACGAACACCTAAACCTTTCTGTTCGAGCTCTGATTTATTTTATTTTGGTGATCATTCCTACCTATGTAGGTTGGGCTCAACAAAATATTTTCGCATTCGGAAGAGAAAGTTGGTGACTGAAATTTCGTAAATAGATCTCGCCGCGACGAAAAACGTCTTTGCTTTAATGACTTCCATCCCAACTTGCGTATCATATCTGCCACACTCTCTCCCCTATTACGTGATAATACAAAACGAGCTGCTTTTTTTTTTTTTTTTTTTTTGCACCCTTTCGATGTCCTCCGTCAATCCCACCTGGTAAGGATCCCACACCGCGCAGCAACATTCTAACAGAGGACGAACGAGTGTAGTGTAAGCTGTATCTTTAGTGGACTTGCTGCATCTTCTAAGTGTCCTGCCAATGAAACGCAACCTTTCGCTCGCCTTCCCCACAATATTATCTATGTGGCCTTTCCAACTGAAGTTGTTCGTAATTTTAACACCCAGGTACTTAGTTGAATAGACAGCCTTGAGAATTGTACTATTTATCGAGTAATCGAATTCCAACGGATTTCTTTTGGAACTCATGTGGATCACCTCACACTTTTCGTTATTTTGCGTCAACTGCCACCTGCCACACCATACAGCAACCTTTTCTAAATCGCTTTGCAACTGATACTGGTCTTCGGATGACCTTACTAGACGGTAAATTACAGCATCATCTACGAACAACCTAAGAGAACTGCTCAGATTGTCACCCAGGTCATTTATATAGATCAGGAACAGCAATTTTACTCGATGATTTGCCGTCTATTACTACGAACTGCGACCTTCCTGACAGAAAATCACGAATCCAGTCGCACAACTGAGACGATACCCCATAGGCCCGCAGCTTGATTAGAAGTCGCTTGTGAGGAACGGTGTCAAAAGCTTTCCGGAAATCTAGAAATACGGAATCAACTTGAGATCCCCTGTCGATAGCGGCCATTACTTCGTGCGAATAAAGAGCTAGCTGCGTTGCACAAAAACGATGTTTTCTGAAACCATGCTGATTACGTATCAATAGATCGTACCCTTCGAGGTGATTCATAATGTTTGAATACAATATATGCCCCAAAACTCTACTGCAAACCGACTTCAATGATATAGGTCTGCAGTTCGATGGATTACTCCTACTACCCTTCTTAAACACTGGCGCGACCTGCGCAATTTTCCACTCTGTAGGTATAGAGCTATCGGTGAGCGAGCGGTTGTATATAATTGCTAAGTAGGGAGCTATTGTATCAGCGTAATCTGAAAGGAACCTAATCAGTATACAATCTGGACCTGATGACTTGCCCGTATCAAGCGATTTGAGTTGCTTCGCAACCCCTAAGGTATCTACTTCTAAGAAACTCATGCTAGCAGCTGTTCGTGTTTCAAATTCTGGAATATTCCATTCGTCTTCCCTGGTGAAGGAATTTCGGAAAACTGCGTTCAATAACTCTGCTTTAGCGGCACAGTCGTCGATAACAGTACCATCGGAACTGCCCTTCGAAGGTATTGACTGCGTCTTGCCGCTTGTGTAGTTTACATACGACCAGAATTTCTTCGGATTTTCTACCAAATTACTTGCATAAGCAGAAAAAAAGGTCTTAGGGCCTTTCCCAGGACAGAAATGAAGGATTCATAATTGACAGCGAAACTCATTAACAAGCATGGGGCTGGTTTGACTGTTTTCTTAATGAAGCGAGTGTATGCTTGTACCGAGAAGACACGCTGCACCCCTTTCGTCGCTCCACTCGCTGTCCCCGCAGATAAGAGGACCGTCTATCGCGAGGTGGGTCCCCTAAACGGCGATCAACGCTCGCGACGCGGCCAGGGAGCCAGCAGTCATTGCGGGCCGCTTTCTTTCGCGCTTCATAACAATAGGCGAGGCGGCGGAAAAAGAGGCGTGGAGAGAAAGGGGAGAGGCGGAAAGCGGCGCCCTTTGTGTGCGGTGGCGGCGGCTATCTGGGGCGCACCCCGCGCCGTGATGGATCACCTCCCGCGCCTCTGCTTCCTTCCGCGCGCGCCACGACGGGCCATTACACCGCGGCTGCCCGGGCCTTCGTCACTCGCTGGACGCCGCTCTCCTCTCCCCCCACCCGCCCCTCTCTCTGATTTCCGCCACATACATCTCCTCGCCCACTACCACGTCTCCCTCGGGCACCGCTTCATGTCTCTTCTTCCACGCATGTTTTCCTCCAAGTGTACTTTCTTCTTCGCATTTTTGCTCCTCACGGGTGCTCCTACCCCCGGTCGTCCTCAAGCGGGCGGGGGAGGGGGCAGCAATAGGGGCCCTCTCCTAGAATATGGGGTACCGACTTTTTATCCATTACAATATTTCACGTATTTCTAGAAATGACTGTCAAAACTGAAGATTTAGCAGCTCCACGCACAGGGTCCACTGTGGATTAGCAAAGCACAATACTCTGTCAGTTCAACAGGTTTCGAGATAGAATTAGTAAAAAATAAAGCAATCTTAAGATGGTGGTTTTAATCCTTCATAAACTACTAGCCATTAAAATTGCTACACCAAGAAGAAATGCAGATGATAAACGGATATTCATTGGACAAATATATCACACTAGAACTGACATGTTATTACATTTTCACGCAATTTGGGTGTATAGATCCTGAGAAATCAGTACCCACAACAACCACCTCTGGCCGTAATAACGGCCTTCATACGCCTGGGCATTCAGTCAAACAGAGCTTGGATGGCGTGTACAGGTACAGCTGCCCATGCAGCTTCAACGCGACACCACAGTTCATTAAGAGTAGTGACCGGCGTATTGTGACGAGCCAGTTCCTCGGCCACAATTGACCAGACGTTTTCAATTGGTGAGAGATCTGCAGGATGTGCTGGCCATGGCAGCAGTCGTACATTTTCAGTATCCAGAAAGGCTCGTATAGGACATGCAACATGCCGTCGTGCATTATCCTGCTGAAATGTAGGGTTTCGCAGGGATCGTATGTAGGGTAGAGCCACGGATCGTAACACATCTGAAATGTAACGTCCACTGTTCAAAGTGCCGTCAATGTGAACAAGAGGTGACCGAGACGTGTAACCAATGGAACCCATACCATCACGCCGGGTGATAACGCCAGTATGGCGATGACAAATACACACTTCCAATGTGCGTTCACCGCGATGTCGCCAAACACGGATGCGACCATCATGATGCTGTAAACAGAACCTGTATTCATCCGAAAAAATGACGTTTTGCCATTCGTGCACCCAAGTTTGTCGTTGAGTACACCATCGCCGGCGCTCCTGTCTGTGATGCAGCGTCAAGGGTAACCGCAACCATGGTCTCAGAGCTGATAGTCCATGCTGCTGCAAATGCCGTCGAACTGTTCGTGCAGATGGTTGTTGTCTTGCAACCGTCCCCATCTGTTGACTCAGAGATCGAGACATGGCTGCACGATCCGTTACAGCCATGCGGATAAGATGCCTGTCATCTCGACTGCTAGCGATACGACGGCGTTGCGATCCAGCACGGCGTTCCGTATTACCCTCCTGAACCCGCCGATTCCATATTCTGCTAACAGTCATTGGATCTCGATCAACGCGTGCAGCAATGTTGCGATACGATAAACAGCAATCGCGATAGGCTACAATCCGACCTTTATCAAAGTCGGAAACGTGATGGTACACATTTCTCCTCGTTACACGAAGCATCACAACAACGTTTCACCAAGCAACAGCACGTAATCTTCGTGGTGTAGCAATTTTAATGGCCAGTAGTGTATTTTCTACATACAAGGTGGACGAGAAGTCCTCGTACACTCTATAATCGAATGCTAACTGATTTGATTTGTTGTAGCGTAACTAGGTGCAGATACGTGCGCCTTAGTGACTCCCCACGGTGGAGCCTTATTAAATCTTTCTTTCAGTGCTCCCTTAATCTGTCCCATTTTCTGCCCTGTGTGTTGTCGTTGGTGCACCCACACACTTGTCACTAACTGCTCCTCAATAGTGAAACTATAACCGCTCAAGTCTGACATAGCTACAGATTAAAACCATGAATTCCAACAACTGATAAGAGGTAACATTGCAACCAACCTGCATAATAATATTCGATACTAAACAGGGGCTACATAGGTACAGGAGACTCCTCGTCCACCCTGTATTCTCTCCCCACTTCAGTACAACGCACAGAAAGTTCATACAACTGTACTTCTCTGGGATGTTGTTCAACTCGCACTTCGCCTTGTTTGGGATTCGCGATTCATCAGAGGCCCATTTTACACTTTGTAGTCTTGTTGTAGGTTCGCACTGATAAATGCAAGTCTTCCAGTAAAGAACTGTCCTCTTTTCTTCTGTTAAATCAAGTCGCTACATTTTATTTCGAGATGTTCAGTTCGTTGATTCAAAGCGATTTGTTAACACACAACGATGACACACAACTGCCGCATGTCCACTACTGAACACCGGTTGCTCACAACTAATTGGTCAAATGCACATTTGTTGTTTTCAGTGTCGTAGTTCAACCTGGCACAGCAGTTACTGATCTCACGTTGCTTATACGCCAGGAAGAAAATCAGTTGCGGAACCTTTTGGACGGATGGTGTAAAACTTTCATTCCTCTAGTTGTCATGTTGTTAACAGTAAATTAATACTGTTTCCTCAATGCGGTGGAGATTTGGGCGCTGTTTTGGTGGATGTAAACAATGACGAAACCGAGTCCATAATTTTTTCTCTGTTGCTTTGTCGTACAGCTGGTGTCAATTTGCAGTTAATACAGTCAGCGTGAAGTAAACATAGCAGCTGTACACCTGCTGCGGCGCGGCACGTTTCTTTTTTACCGCCCTGCCAGTGTCCAGCAATGTTCATTTGTCCAGCTAAAAGCTGTAGTAGAAAATACTAGACCACTACTGTCTATTGCAGGTCGCAACATACAGGGTGTTTCAAAAATGACCGGTATATTTGAAACGGCAATAAAAACTAAACGAGCAGCGATAGAAATACACCGTTTGTTGCAATATGCTTGGGACAACAGTACATTTTCAGGCGGACAAACTTTCGAAATTACAGTAGTTACAATTTTCAACAACAGACTGTCTATTGCAGGTCGCAACAAACATAGAATTGTTCGGTAAACGGGATGTTTACTGAAATAAAAGTTTTAACTTGGCAATGTAAATTTTCAGGTGTATTTTTACGATAAAGATCACAGTTAGTACTGCCAAGTCCGTACTAAGTGACAACACAATGTAAAGTTCAAACGCACACCACAATAACACACGTAGCCAGTTTATGGTATTTACACCCGTTAATGAAGTTAATGGAGTTCACCGGATGGTTTAGTTATGAAAATGCTCGCTCAAATGTTGCGCACTCTGCTCTACATGTAATACCTGTTCCAGTCTTAGATCGCACAACACGCCTCGCGGTTTTAACTAACAGTCAAAAGCAATAATTTTGATATTCCGTCCGAAATTCCATACAACTTTCACTATACCATTCACTTAAATACACTTTGAACTACTTCGCGAACTCGTAATTAGCACTTTTCCGCGATTTTACAGTATTTTCGTCGGAGCTGCTTTCCATGAGATGTTACTAGTTCGAACCCTCAGCCTCGACTGACTTAGATCACACCAAAGGCTTGGTTCCCAGCATAGATTGGCGCGAGCCTGCATTTTTCTGATTGGCTGATATCAAAAACAGCAAATCAGGTTGCAATATTATCCCGCGCTAACCCGCGATTTACTTCAATGACCAATCATAGTAAAACATTTCTTTCTATGGCAATTGCTAAATAAATAAATTTAGAAAAGTATCAAATATAAAATTACTCCTTCCGAAATAACCGATTACTTTGTGTTCTACTCACGATTTATTAGTACCATAAACTGACTGCACATTTAATTATAGTAAATCCCCTGTATAGTTTAACTGGTACTTCGTGAATAAACAAAACAATTTTCATTTACTTCTGTTTTAATTCACTCATACAACACTTACACTGCTAATTAGTACACATATAAAACAATTATAATTATGCAAATACATTAAATATTAATCAAACATAATTTTACAACATTGTTTTGACTACGACTGCTAGCGCTGTCCGTCAACTGCTGACCTCTGCCGCCTACTAGTACAACTACGTGCAGCTCTGTAACTCAGGTCCATGTCAGCTGGTGTCATCTGTCGATGACTCATACCTATAACGATATCGTCCTAACACGTGACAGAAGCGATGCGAAGGCGCTACGCCTCGCTGCCTAATACACTCCTGGAAATGGAAAAAAGAACACATTGACACCGGTGTGTCAGACCCACCATACTTGCTCTGGACACTGCGAGAGGGCTGTACAAGCAATGATCACACGCACGGCACAGCGGACACACCAGGAACCGCGGTGTTGGCCGTCGAATGGCGCTAGCTGCGCAGCATTTGTGCACCGCCGCCGTCAGTGTCAGCCAGTTTGCCGTGGCATACGGAGCTCCATCGCAGTCTTTAACACTGGTAGCATGCCGCGACAGCGTGGACGTGAACCGTATGTGCAGTTGACGGACTTTGAGCGAGGGCGTATAGTGGGCATGCGGGAGGCCGGGTGGACGTACCGCCGAATTGCTCAACACGTGGGGCGTGAGGTCTCCACAGTACATCGATGTTGTCGCCAGTGGTCGGCGGAAGGTGCACGTGCCCGTCGACCTGGGACCGGACCGCAGCGACGCAAGGATGCACGCCAAGACCGTAGGATCCTACGCAGTGCCGTAGGGGACCGCACCGCCACTTCCCAGCAAATTAGGGACACTGTTGCTCCTGGGGTATCGGCGAGGACCATTCGCAACCGTCTCCATGACG
This sequence comes from Schistocerca serialis cubense, assembly GCF_023864345.2. Lineage (NCBI taxonomy): Eukaryota > Metazoa > Arthropoda > Insecta > Orthoptera > Acrididae > Schistocerca > Schistocerca serialis. Next base: position 203,735,049 of record NC_064645.1, read on the forward strand.
CTGGGCTACGGTCCCGCACACCGTTAGGCCGTCTTCCGCTCACGCCCCAACATCGTGCAGCCCGCCTCCAGTGGTGTCGCGACAGGCGTGAATGGAGGGACGAATGGAGACGTGTCGTCTTCAGCGATGAGAGTCGCTTCTGCCTTGGTGCCAATGATGGTCGTATGCGTGTTTGGCGCCGTGCAGGTGAGCGCCACAATCAGGACTGCATACGACCGAGGCACACAGGGCCAACACCCGGCATCATGGTGTGGGGAGTGATCTCCTACACTGGCCGTACACCACTGGTGATCGTCGAGGGGACACTGAATAGTGCACGGTACATCCAAACCGTCATCGAATCCATCGTTCTACCATTCCTAGACCGGCAAGGGAACTTGCTGTTCCAACAGGACAATGCACGTCCGCATGTATCCCGTGCCACCCAACGTGCTCTAGAAGGTGTAAGTCTACTACCCTGGCCAGCAAGATCTCCGGATCTGTCCCCCATTGAGCATGTTTGGGACTGGATGAAGCGTCGTCTCACGCGGTCTGCACGTCCAGCACGAACGCTGGTCCAACTGAGGCGCCAGGTGGAAATGGCATGGCAAGCCGTTCCACAGGACTACATCCAGCAGCTCTACGATCGTCTCCATGGGAGAATAGCAGCCTGCATTGCTGCGAAAGGTGGATATACACTGTACTAGTGCCGACATTGTGCATGCTCTGTTGCCTGTGTCTACGTGCCTGTGGTTCTGTCAGTGTGATCATGTGATGTATCTGACCCCAGGAATGTGTCAATAAAGTTTCCCCTTCCTGGGACAATGATTTCACGGTGTTCTTATTTCAATTTCCAGGAGTGTATCTGTACCCGATGTCTACAGAAACAGGCAGCTTTTTCCCCCCACCCACCTCTATGGTCGCAGCCGTAAACACACGCATGTGCGGGGGCGCTTAACCCACGGGTAAGCCAGTTCGAATGCTGATGGTGAAACAAAATTTCGCTGCCGTTATTTGGCCGGCAAGGGGAGGACACGTGGTGGCGTGAAGTTCCTGAGCACCAGACTTTGGGCCAACGTCCTAGTTTAAATACCGAACCTCTCTGCAGTGTTCCACGCAGTGAGGGCATGTGGCACTGCTGATGGTGACCCGTTCGTCGGACCGGGACTGTAACCTTGGCGGCCGCCTTGGTGCTATTCAAGCGGTATAGGCAATGCACTGACTCGGGTTTCGCCCTCTCCTTTCTCTCATCAACATCGTCATCATCATCATCATCATCATCATCATCATACAACACAAATGTTGCATTAAACCTACACACAAACACATACATGTGGTACACAAACACTGTTGCAAAAACAAACAAAAACAGAAAACCCCTTTCCCCCACCAGCAAAAATTAATGCCAACAGTACTGTCCTATTTGACTGTGGACACAGAAAAACGGCCAAGGCTTCCTTAGGCTACAGTCAATTTTACACAGTAGAGTGGGTTTAGATCAAAGTCATGTTATACTGTTGGTTCAAAAAATGGTTCAAATGGCTCTGAGCACTATGGGACTTAACTTCTAAGGTCATCAGTCCCCTAGAACTTAGAACTACTTAAACCTAACTAACCTAAGGACATCACACACATCCCTGCCCGAGGAAGGATTCGAACCTGCGACCGTAGCGGTCGCGCGGTTCCAGATTGTAGCGCCTAGAACCGCTCGGCCACCCCGGCCGGCCATACTGCTGGTGTGTACGTCTACACTTCACCTATGGATACAAACGCATTTGACATAAAGAATGATTTTCGTTGCCCGCTCTAGAAGAAACTAGATTGAAATTTCAAAGTCGACAAAATTTCCAAGGACCTTCTCAAACTGTGTTGGATGCATCACATTCAGTCATAGTTACGAGTTCTGCAGTCCAGAAGGCACAGCTGCACCATACCATGACAGACTGGGGAGACGAGTACTGTCTTGGATCAGCCATAGACTGTTAATTCCGTTCTGCAGACCAATGGCAGCGTTGTTCTCGCATTTTTCCCATATTCGTCTCGTCGCATGCTGGTTCTGGATTATACTTACAAGGAAGTCACACGGCAATGGGTTTTTTGTATTTAGGGGTACGTGAAGTTTCCCAAAGCAATCCGATGTAACTCTCAAAAACGTTCGAGAAACTCTACTTCGAAGTTCTCTGATTGGTTTTAATACCATACAGAGAGGTCAATTTTCTCGACTGACGGTGTGGAACTGTGGTAGAATGCCTGGCTGCCGTTTAGGGCGGTATTGGGTTCGATTTCTTACTGGTGCAAATGTTTAAACAGAGGTGCAGCGCACGTTCATTTCCGTAAAGCGTAAAACACATGAAGATAGAAAAAGAGTCATTAGAGCTCGACATTTTAACCGCCTGTTCGAGTCTTGTTTCGATCACTTTTCTTTTACGTTCGAACACCTACATCAAGTAATTATAAAATTCATAAAATATATGCTAATTATCAAATATCCAACTGTCACATTTATGTAGTATGTCCACCTTCTTATTCCTAATTTCACATCGCATACAAAAATCCAGTTTTCAATCCAAATGTAAATATTTAACTACTGATCTGTTGTAAAAGACTATTAAGAAAGATTGTTTAAATTTTTAGAAAGTAAAAATTATTTTTTTCCTTCCTTATGTACAGGATGACTCAAAAGTTTGTAAACATTTGAAAATGCTCTAATTCACAGGTAGAGAGGTAAAACATGACACACATTGATGAAATAACGTAGAGTTTTATTGCAACCAAAAACGAGTGAAAAAATCGGCCAACAAAAGCTATGGACAGCAACACATCAGTGACGCCGCATGGGACTCGTGTATAAAATGAGCTGTAGTGAGAGATGGAGACAGACCACTCCTAATCTGGATGATAAGCACCTCCTGGAAGGTAAGACTTTGATGCAGGATGGCGCTCCACCCCATACTGTCTGACGTGTGGGAGATCTCTTGCGTACATCGTTTGGTGAGGATCGCGTGCTGAGCCGCCACTTCCGTCATGCTTGGCCTCTAAGGTCCCCAGACCTCAGTGCGTGTGATTATTGGTTGTGGAGATACCTATAGTTGCAATTCTACCGCGATCGTCCATCCTCATTACGGATGATAAAAGGCAACATCTAATGGAAATTTCTCACCATGCCTACTGATACGCCGTACAGTGTTGTTCACAACATTGTCTCTCGACTACAGGTATTGTTGATAACGAGCATTTTTAAAAGGAACATCGTCTTCGTCAAAAATTAACTGTTACGCTAATAATTGCTTTTGTGTCAAAAGAAGCGCCATCTGATGGTCATTTCGTGCACTCTTTGGTTTCAACAAAGACCACGTCATTCCTAGCACGTAAGTCAATCTTCTCCTCTCTACCTACATTATTCCGTGAAGTACTGAACTTTCTAATGTTAACGGACTTTTCGGTCTCCTTTATTTAACACTTCGCCGAAATTTCACGAAGCACGTACCTATGGTTAAATACTTGTCACAGCCACCAACACGGCTGGATAGCATTCTACCACAGGGTAGTACGACTAGCCCGGAAACACGATCTTCCTTTCGGGTGTTAAGGACTGCCGGAAAACTTAAAAGTCGATTTTCTCGATAATTTTTGAGAGTTGCGTCTAAATGCTTTGGGTTATTGATATTTGAGTCCTGAACTTCAAGTACCACAAATTTAAAAAAAAAGAAATACAAAATATGATTTTTCACAAAACAAGTACCGATCGCCATCAAGCTGTCGCAGCAGTAAAGTGGTCGACTGCATTCAGCATCATCTGCGCTTAAAACTCTGTTCTGTCACCTTATCTGCTCCTTGCATTTCCCCAGTTATAACAGGTCAGTTATCCCAAGAAGTATCCCAAGAACGCTGCTTCCTATTCTTCAGTCAGTTTACAATCTGGGTTAGTGTTCATTGTCTATGATCTCGTGTAATGAGAATGTACACCCCCTAAGCACAAATTCTGATTAAAATCGCTCAGTATCTGGATTGTCAGCGCCCGTGATTGGGATTAAAATCATAGAAAAAGAATCAGTTGTTAACACAAGCAAGGACACACACACACACACACACACGTAAATAACTTCCCACTTAACACTAACAGCATAAATGGATCTTCTAGTAAACCGATCTATTAAAAACCATGGGGGAAAGGTAAGAGGCCCGCCCAAATATTAACTAATTTTTCTTCTTCCGTTTCTGTTAGGCAGGTTTCTGTAGTTTCCAGAAAATTCTCGCCGTCCTTTATGATGTTGTTAGAGTATAATCCTACATTTCTGCAAACACCTGTTTTAAAAACAGAGAAAATAATGACAACGGAACTATAAACTTTCATTTCCCTTGTGCTTGGTTTTAAGAATCCGTGTTATTGGTAAAGATTTCTCTAACTGTATGAAGACTACATGCTGCTTTGATTGAAAATAAAACCCTGTGTCGGGCTGAGATTCGTTACTGGATTCCTGCGACACCAATTATGCCATCCTAGAACAATCGATGGCCTAACTTAAAATTTCAGTGAAATGAAAATCGTTCGTCTTTTCAGATTATAAGTCCCTATAGGAAATGTTATTGTCCTAAAAATAACAGTGCCACAAAAACTACTATTAGTACTTCCATGTTTCATCTATGAACGTAAGTACAGCTAAAGCTGCTATTAAAACCCATATACACACAGTAATGGATGAAGGAACCTTTACAATGAACAGAAAACATCAGTTCGCTTTTAACCAGGCGTACGGAATAAATTACGTCTCTTTGTTACTTCAAGCAGCTCGTCAGTGGCAGTAGCAACAGCTTCACATATAATACGTAAAGGCCAGATGATGTCTTCAGCATACGTCCATGTCTTCAGCCGCAGGAAGAAATGTTCGTAGCATCAGTGCCTTCACATATTACACACGACTGCACTGGGAGTCGCGTACCCCCTTGTGATAAATCACACACGACCAATAGCGCGCTTTGACACACGTGGATTTATATCAATTTTCCCGGTGGGACCTCCCTTACTTCCAATAAAAGAGTCATACGCCAATGCGAGAGGAATCTGTAGCAGTTCCAAAAGAAATGCCGATCAACATCAAAATTGTATAGACGGACGCTCACCTAGTGCTTACAAAATATAAAGACACTATTTTCAAAGAGAAAGTTGGAAAGACATTTCAAATGTAAAATCGTTTGTTTTTTATTTTCTAGCGGAGAAATAAATTTTGTAATTAGAGAAACCATTTCGAAAAACATACACTGACAGCTATCAGTGAAGACAGCTATTGAATCTCATCCACAGAGTAGATTCCAAGAGGAACTTCGTAACATACGCTTCCAAGTCAGAACACTGAGCGCAATTTTGAGAGTAAAGGTGGGATTTCTTTCTGTGCATATTCATACGACTGTCAAAGCAATTAGAAGTGAAAGCGATGAACATGATCAATAGGTCGTTGGACCATCGCTCTGCAATAGTACAGCTAAGATCCATTGCAGAATAGAGCCACACGATTCATTATTTGCTGTCATTTGTACTATTTGTAAAGCAATTAGCACTAGGTATGCTGTAGCATGTATTTGTTCGACGTCCTCGCCTCTAAAAGCAATTGTGAACTCTACAGAAATATTCTAGGAGAATGTTTAGACAGAGCGTGATTTCTCAGTGGTTAAGGACAGCCAGGAAGATCGGGATTCAATACCTCGAGAGAAACAGAAAGAGAGACAGAGAGAGAGAGAAAGACAAGGGAGAGGTTCTGACGTTTTCTCTGCACCCCGCTGAGTTAGAAACCTTATGTCGTCTGTAACGCGGGGCATCTACATCTACATCTACATGGTTACTCTGCAATTCACACTTAAGTGCCTGGCAGAGGGTTCATCGAACCATCTTCATACTACTTCTATACCATTCCACTCTCGAATGGCGCGTGGGAAAAAGGAATACCAAAATCTTTCCGTTCGAGCTCTGATTTCTCTTATTTTACTATGATGATCATTTCTCCCTACGTAGGTGGATTTCAACAAAATATTTTCGCATTCGGAGGAGAAAGTTGGTTATTGAAAGTTCGTAAATAGATCTCGTCGCAAAGAAAACCGCCTTTGTTTCAGTGACTGACATCCCAACTCGCGTATCAGCGACACTCTCACCCCTATTGCGCGATAAAACGAAATGAGCTGCCCTTCTTTGCACTTTTTCCATGTCCTCCGTCAATCCTACCTGGTAAGGATCCCACACCGCGCAGCAATATTCCAGCAGAGGACGGATAAGTGTAATGTAGGCTGTCTCGTTAGTGGGTTTGTCGCATCTTCTAAGTATTCTGCCAACAAAGCGCAGTCTTTGTTTTGCCTTCCCCACAATATTATCTATGTGGTCTTTCCAATTTAAGTTGCTCGTAATTGTAATTCCTAGGTATTTAGTCGAATTGACAGCCCTTAGATTTGTGCGATTTATCGTATACCCAAAATTTTTCGGACTTCATTTAGTACCCATGTGGATGACCTCGCACTTTTCTTTGTTTAGTGCTAATTGCCACTTTTCGCACCATGCAGAAATTCTCTCTAGATCTTTTGTAATTGGAATTCATCGTCTGATGATTTTACTAGACGGTAAATTACAGCGTCATCTGCAAACAGTCTAAGGGGGGCTGTTCAGATTATCAACTAGATCATTTATGTAAATCAGGAACAGCAGGGGGCCTATGACACTACCTTGCGGAACGCCAGATATCACTTCTGTTCCAATCGATGATTTACCGTCTGTCACTACGAAATATGACCTCTCTGAGAGGAAATCACGAATCCAGTCACACAACTGAGACGATACTCCATATGCACGCAATTTGATTAATAGTCGCTTGTGAGGAACGGTATCAAAAGCTTTCTGGAAATCTAGGAATATGGAATCGATCTGAGATCCCTTGCCGACAGCACTCATTACATCATGGGAATAAAGAGCTAGCTGTGTTACACAAGAACGATATTTTCATAATCCGTGTTGGTTATGTATCAATAAGTCATTTTCTTCAAGGTGATTCATAATGTTCGAGTACAGTATATGCTCCAAAATCCTACTGCAAATTGAGGTCAGTGGTGTGGGTCTGTAATTCAATGGGTTACTCCTATTTCCTTTCTTGAATATTAGTGTGACCTGTGCTACCTTCCAGTCTGACGTTTCGCTATTGTGTCTGCATACTCTGAAAGGAACCTGATTGGTATACCATCTGGACCGGAAGACTTGCCTTTCTTAAGTGATTTGAGTTGTTTCGCAACACCTAAGATATCTACTTTCATGTCACTCATTCTAACAGTTGTTCTGGTTTCGAATTCTAGAATATTTACTTCGTCTTCTTTCGTGAAGAAATTGCTGAAAACTGTATTTAGTAACTCCGCTTTAGTGGCACCATCATCGGTAATATTTCTATCACTATCGCCCAGTGACGGTATTGACTGTTTTTTGCCACTGGTGTACTCTACGTAAGACTAGAATCTCTTTGGGTTTTCTACCATATTTTGAGACAATGTTTCATTGTGGAACCTAGTCCAGATTCTGCTGTGTGGTGCTAAAGCATGTCACAACAGATATCTTAGTGAAAATAAAGAGAGTCAGCTGCACATTTCTCACGAAATATGGTTACAAAAAGTGTAGTAGGTAGAGTAACGTACTGAGTGAGTGGGATCTGTCGATGTGGAAAAATAAGAAATGTCAAAGTATTGAGGCAGCTTCATGGGGGAGGAATAGTACCTATTACTATTCTATGTATTCACTTGTTACTGTACATTTAAAGCAGACTGATACTGAACTGTTTTCTATATTTGTGGTATTGCTGTGGACAGAGAGGCCGGAGGAGGGAATTTACATTGGGGGAGGAGGAGATGGACAGAAAGAGGGGGAGAAAGAAATGCGTAGCATTGTTGAGTTCGCTAGTAAGTTACATGTTGGTTTGAAGCACGTGTAATCCACAAACTGGCAAAAGAAAGGTCTACAGTGACAAACTGAAATCCCTTCAATTATTCGGGGTATCGACGCGAGGTTCTTTATAACCATCTAGTAAGTAACAGTCACCTCACTACCGACTGATCCGGTGCATCGGTCCACATTTTAACATGCTTGCTGTCTGTTCGGTACAAATTCTGCAGCTGATTTTAAACTAAATTCTCGATAAACTAGAGATCTGAAATTCCAACGCAGGTCATAACTGTGTGACGTTTCAACTGCCTCGCCGAGGTGGAAAGACCGGTTGTCGTCATATCACCGAAGACAAGCAGTGATCTGCGCTTGAATCGGTGACTCTCCAGGTACCCCGCATCATATTGACACTTTTCTCTTTGTCTTTAGATCAGAGGGAGCAGGAGGAATGCGGCGTGAAGTGCCCGATCACCAGTCTTTCAGCCGATGTCCTGGATTCAGTTCCTAACCTCTTCACAGTATCCCATGAATTAAGGGAATGAGACACTGTTGATGCGATCTGTCCATCCGACGCGGACGTTAAGCTCGGCGGCAACTTTCATGGTCTCGGAGAGGACACTACACGCACGCCGTTGCGCCGTTACACTTAACTTACGCACATAACTCTCACATTTTGTGAATAGAAGCGGAAGATAGGGAAAACCTTTCCAATTAGGTGGCTGAATCTACTCTACGGGGCCTCCCAGCTATTCATGCCATACGGCTTTACATACTTCGCTGGGTGACACTGCTATATTAGTTCGCTTTCTTGTGTGGCGTGTGGCGGTGGTTATCACTGCCACTTTCCCCATTTTTCCTGTCCCAGTCGCGCGCGAATGTTTCGCGGGAAGAGCGACTGCTGGTAAGCCTTCGTATCATATCGAATCTCTGCAACTTTAGCCATCACGGTCTTTTCGCGAGGTATACGAAGATGAAGCAATATATTGGTTGGCTGAGGTAAAGAGAAACTGAAATAAACCTGATATTTACCGTACTTTTCAGTTATAATCTCATCAAAATTTTAAACATCAGTTGGAAAACTTTTTTCAATTTCCGTTTTTAAACTAGATTTTCACACCATCTTGGAGTTTAGTTTAGCATTAGTGGGCTATTTCCTCAATCTCGCAGTTTTTGCACTACTGTCACTAGAAATGAGAACAAACGACTTCAGTGCCTCACATCTCTAGTAAAGATAACCTGAAATGTGAGCTGAAATACTCACTGTCTGACTCCAGACACAAATGAAGACCTACAGCACTTGACTGACTCACTTCCACTTCATTCAGTTCTTTATGTGCTTCAAAGCGCTGTTGCGACTGACAATATGAAGTGACCATGACAATCCGTCTTAGCAAGGTATAAACCATCATGTTATTCCTCATTGCCCAGGTGGTGACAAGGAAGTTAGTCCAAAAATAGTGTACCGAAAATAAAAGAAACTTTTGGTGGACGTACAAGGTCCAAGCAGATAATAAGTAGCTGCCACATCACCAAATTAGCACACGATATAATAGCAATCATTGACCTTCTCTGTTGGTGAATAGGGACAGCATTGCCTGGTCTCTGAATGCGTCTTCGTTCGGTTTCAACATCAAGCAACAAGCTCGTCAGGCAAGGGTGAAGGGAATAGCAGAGACTCTGGTTAATATTTTCCGAAAGCTTATGATGTTTAAGACGGTGTGGGCGCCACTGCATAAGGACGGCGCCAGGAACTGTGGTGACTTCTTTACCCACCATGTAGAGTACCAGTAATTACGTTGACTATGAATGAATCTATTGTTCGAGGAGGAGACGCAGAGTTAGAACTTCATCTCTGAAGGAGTCCTCCAGTGACACCACAGTGACACCCTTATGCAACCCATTTGTGAAAAAATATAGTTTCTGAAATAATGCCAGTAGCAATAAATACCACCGTGATTTCCATTGTTGTTGTCGATTTGGTCTTCAGTCCGAAGATTGGTCTGATGCAGCTCTCCAAGCTATTTTATCCTGTACAAGCTTCATCTTCGAATAATTGCTGCAAGTTACATTCTTCTGAATCTGCCTACTGTATTCATCACTTGGTTTTTCTCTACAATTTTAACTCCCCCCCGCACACACACACACACACACACACACACACTACCTTCCAGTACTAAAGTGGTGACCCCAGTACCTACTCCTTGGTTAAGTAGTCCAACCACCTAATCTCCAGCATCCTTCTGTAGTATCAGATTTCAAAATTTTTTATTGTCTTCTTGTCTGAACTATTTATCGTCCATGTTTCACTTCCATACATGGCACTCCATACAAATACTTTCAGAAAAGACTTCCTAACACTTAAATCTATATTCGATGTTGATAAATTTCTCTTCTTCAGAAATGCTTTTCTTGCCATTCTCAGTCTATGTTTTATATCTACTTCGGCCATCAGCACTTATTCTGTTGCCCAAATAGCAAAACTCGTCTACTACTTTAAGTGCCTCATTTCCTAATCAAATTCCCTCAGGAACGCCTGATTTAATTCTACTACGTTGCATTATCCTTGTTTGGTTTTTGTTGATGTTCATCTTGTATCCTCCAATTCAAGACACTGCCCGTCCGTTCAAGCTCTCCCAAGTCATTTGCTGTCTCTGACAGAATTATAATATCACCGGCTAACCTCGTAGTTTTTATTTTTTCTTCCTAAACTTTAATCAATTGGATGTATTATTACGCTTCATAAAATGGACATCGTCGACATTCAAGAAACGTTCAAAACGAACCATTAACATGCACCATGAACAACGAATGAAAAATGGCACGCTACAGTGATCACAAAGGTTCGTACTATAAAGATCGAAGGCGAATTCCTTGGGAGTTACAAACCGTGCAGGACGTTCAGCTATATATCCGTTATTAAACAATACCTATAGAATCATACTGGTGTAACGGGATGATGGGAACTGAGGGAATGTGATGGCATGCAACCGAATGCGAAAAAGTCTGTCGTGCAGCTTATTGTGAAACTGGCTATCCTTTAAGGCGTAGTTGCAGATAGTGCGATAATATGTTTTATAGGTACGGAAAAAAGAAACATCCAGAGGCTGAATTTGTACAGTGATTCCAGGTGGTATGAATTACAATGTCACACACTTTTCAGGGGGAGTTATTTTGCTCTAAAGGAGTATCATTTTAGTACGCAGGCCAGGAATCAAGCAGATGCAAGTTATTTTGGCAAGTCACTGACCTAAAGAAGTACTCATACCACAGTTGCAGTTCTCTTACGCCCATTTTCCCACCCCTGCTTGTTGTGACATAAATATTGCCTACTGCCCATGTAAGGTCACTCACAGGAAAAAGATTCGTAGGGTGCAGAGCATCTCCAACTTCTCGCAGCAGAATAAATAACTTTTCATCCAATTTACCATCCAGATTAACGGTCGTCATAATTGTATACGAATGTGTTAAGCCGTTGATGTTAGTTGTTCTTGATCTAACTCTCTTGGTACCTCTAACTTCCGGGATTCCTTTCATACGTACTTCCTCTTCATATTCCTTACTGATCGATGGAATAATCTTGTTTATCTCATCTACAAATTATCTGGCCAGTTCCGCAGTTTGCATCGTCAAGTTGACGCTTTGTTTGAAATTTCATATCTTACGTCTTCCACTGTTGTAGCATTGTTTGAAGTGATACAAACAAACACTGCTCCCCTTGAAATCACTGTGATCTATATCACGCGGTATTTGATGTGCATAACGTAGTAGGTCACCATCATGTACAACATGTAAATTGTATCGAGCATCCTCGAAACGCGCAAACACCAGCTTTTCCCTCCCTTGAATATCTGTAATTTGTGTTACGCACTACACGATGATATTGCTGCGGACTTACTTGAAATCTGTTCGCAATTTTTTTTACTGTGATGTTGATGATCTTCCATGCGCGTATGGTTCAAATGGCTCGAAGCGCTATGGGACTTAACATCTGAGGTCATCAGTCCCATAGACTTAGAAACTACTTAAACCTAACTAACCTAAGGACATCACACACATCCATGCCCGAGGCAGGATTCGAACCTGCGACCGTAGCAGTCACGCGGCTCCGGACTGAGCGCCTAGAACCGCGAGACCACCATGGCCGGCCTTGTCCTTCAACCCAACTGAAAAATAATATAGCGAAATTTAGGGAGTATTATCAATCTCGAGCAAACATTTTTCTGTGCTAATGCAGTGTAGAGGGGTTGGACGAAATTTTTGAAACACCGCGAAAAATGCAAGCTTGAACATAAACGTATGTATTAGTCAAGACTGCAGGTTGCGCTGTGTATTTGACGACGAACGGCACCTGTGCAATTTCCTCAGTACATTGCAACGCGTGGGGATCTTAAGGTCGGCGGTCCCCTTGGTGCTTTTCGATAGGAGCAGGCTACGCCCCGGCACCAGGATTCACTCTCTCCCTTCTCTCATCATTTCCAACACAACATGGCACTACATCACACGCACAATCATTATAGTCACATATACTAAACACCATTTTCCAAAGCTGCTTCACAGAGGAAGACCGCACTGCAATTCTACACAGAGTACGCAAAAGAACTTGCCCCCCTTCTAACAGCCGTGTACCGCAAGTCTCTAGAGGAACGGAAGGTTCCAAATGATTGGAAAAGAGCACAGGTAGTCCCAGTCTTCAAAAAGGGTCGTCGAGGAGATGCACAAAACTATAGACCTATATCTCCGACATCGATCTGATGTAGAATTTTAGAACATGTTTTTTGCTCGAGTATCATGTCGTTTTTGGAAACCCAGAATCTACTGTGTAGGAATCAACATGGATTCCGGAAACAGCGATCGTGTGAGACCCAACTCGCTTTATTTGTTCATGAGACCCAGAAAATATTAGATACAGGCTCCCGGGTAGATGCCATTTTCCTAGACTTCCGGAAGGCGTTCGATACAGTTCCACACTGTCGCCTGTTAAACAAAGTAAGAGCCTACGGAATATCATACCAGCTGTGTGGCTGGATTGAAGAGTTTTTAGCAAACAGAACACAGCATGTTGTTATCAATGGAGAGACGTCTACAGACGTTAAAGTAACCTCTGGCGTGCCACAGGGGAGTGTTATGGGACCATTGCTTTTCACAATATATATAAATGACCTAGTAGATAGTGTCGGAAGTTCCATGCGGCTTTTCGCGGATGATGCTGTAGCATACAGAGAAGTTGCAGCATTAGAAAATTGCAGCGAAATGCAGGGAGATCTGCAGCGGATAGGCACTTGGTGCAGGGAGTGGCAACTGACCTTTAACATAGACAAATGTAATGTATTACAAATACATAGAAAAAAGGATCCTTTATTGTATGATTATATGATAGCGGAACAAACACTGGTAGCAGTTACTTCTGTAAAATATCTGGGAGTATGCGTGCGGAACCATTTGAAGTGGAATGATCATATAAAATTAATTGTTGGTAAGGCGGGTACCAGGTTGAGATTCATTGGGAGAGTCCTTAGATAGCGTAGTCCGTCAACAAAGGAGGTGGCTTACAAAACACTCGTTCGACCTGTACTTGTGTATTGCTCATCAGTGTGGGATCCTTACCAGGTCGGGTTGACAGAGGAGATAGAGAAGATCCAAAGAAGAGCGGCGCGTTTCGTCAGAGGGTTATTTGGTAAGCGTGATAGCATTACGTAGATGTTTAGCAAACTCAAGTGGCAGACTCTGCATGAGAGGCGCTCTGCATCGCGGTGTAGCTTGCTGTTCAGGTTTCGAGAGGGTGCGTTTCTGGATGAGGTATCGAATATATTGCTTCCCCCTTCTTATACCTCCCGAGGAGATCACGAATGTAAAATTAGAGAGATTCGAGCGCGCACGGAGGCTTTCCGGCAGTCGTTCTTTCCGCGAGCCATACGCGACTGGAACAGGAAAGGGAGGTGATGACAGTGACACGTAAAGTGCCCTCCGCCACACACCGTTGGGTGGCTTGCGGAGTATAAATGTAGATGTAGATAATTAACATATACACTTACAGTACGTACCCGGCTCCAATACTTCACGAAGGAAAGGTGGCTTCGGGTGCGAAGGACAGGAAAAATATTTCAAGCTAAGCAGCGGAATCTGCCCTTCGTGATCTCCGAGCCATTCATGCCATAATGCTTTACTTTACTTTCTAATACGTTGGAAGCGTCGGTCGTAGTAGGAACAGTGCTCTGTGCAGTTTCGGTGAATTAAGCCTGAGCTACGTAAATTCGAACGTGAGCCAACCGTTGGTGCTCGTATGGTGTGTGCTTCTGTAGCCGAGTAGTTTATTCCTTCATTAATAACGTGTTATATCTTTATTTATTGCTCAGTTTGGAATTACCGTTTTAAAATAAATGTGTGTAATTGCAAAAGGGAACCAATAGTAACTGATTACGGCCCCGTCCACAATCGTAACCGAATCCTGCCTTCCTTGACTACCAGATTTCAACTATGCAACAATGGGTCACATTTGCGTCCTGTATGCGTTCTCCTTTGCAGATGAAGAACATTTTCTTATTTGCCTATAAACGGAAGTCTACCATTTGCCTTCCCTATCACAGTACTCATATGCTCGTTCCATCTCATATCACTTTGCAACGTTACGCCACGATATTTAAACGATGAGACTGTGTCAAACAGGACACTACTAATTCTGTATCCGAACATTACTGGTTTATATTTCTTACACATTCACATTACCTTACATCTCTCTATAATTACAGCTATCTATCATTTATCAGCCTACCTACAAATCTTGTCTCAGTCATGGTGCATCATCCTACAATCATTCATCTTCGATACCTTCCCAGGCACATCATCATCAACAAACAACCGCAGATTGCTGCCCACCCTGTCCGCCATATCATTTATGAGTACAGAAAATAATAGCTGTCGTATCACACCTCCCTGAGCTTCTCCTGACGATACCCTTGTATCCGATGAACACTCGCAGTCGAGGACAACATGTAGGGTTCTATTACTTGAGAAGTCTTAAGAGCCACTCACATATCTCGGGACCGATTGCGTATGTTTGTACCTTCCTTAAGAGTCTACAGTGTGGCATCGTGTCAAATGCTTTTTCGGAAATATAAGAATATGGAATCTGTCTATTTCCTTTTATCCATAGTTCGCAGTATATGATGTGAGAAAAGGGCAGGCTGAGTTTCACGGGAGCGATGCTTTCTAAAACCGTGACTCAATGGTAGACATAAGGTCTTCGGTCTCTAGGAAGCATATTGCATTCGAACTCAGAATATGTTCTAGAGTTCTACGTATTGTGGGGAAAGTTGTTTCTTTCAATTTGGGAAAGCCAGTCTTTGCTATTTTTGCCCTTATTGGAACATCTTTCCCTTTCTGTCTTACCTTTCTCAACGTGGTTTGCCGATTGTGACTATGTACTTACGAAAAGAGCCAGATTTGTTGTTGGAGGTAGATACTGCCAGTCTAAAAATCCCAATACTAATTTTCAGCCATCTGATGTTTCAAGGTTTACTAAGTACATAGTTACTTTAGGTTGACATTCTAATGTTATATTTTAACTAACTCCTCAGATTTTACCTAAATGTCTACCTGCAAGTACCTTGTCTTTACCTAGGTAGAACGTAACCTCATTCACGTACGATAGCTCTCACGTCAGACATGCAAATGGAAAGTACCCTGTGTTAAATATAACTTGCAATTTTTTGGAATACTTGCCATTCGCTCATTTGCGAGGGACTTGGAAACTGGTACACTTAAAAAGACGAACACTTTCATTACAATTCTATTTTTGGGAGGTTGGGGGGAGGGGGGGCG
Organism: Schistocerca serialis cubense; assembly: GCF_023864345.2. NCBI lineage: Eukaryota > Metazoa > Arthropoda > Insecta > Orthoptera > Acrididae > Schistocerca > Schistocerca serialis. The sequence continues at coordinate 203,750,749 of NC_064645.1, forward strand.
TGATTCACGGCTCCTGCCCGTTGCATCTCTTTCAGGACGCTTAGTCAGTTAGGTAATGGACCACTCTAACTGTACAATATGTATAACAGATAATGGAGAACATTGCTTACAGGTGGTATGCTGATATAAAAAACATTGGCATCAGGTATGAAGAGCAGAAGAACAGCAGATAAAATGAAGCAATGCTGACCTTACAAACAAAATCATTTCTGGAATACCGCAACCGAAATTTTAGACGACATGTATGACATGTTATGTGAAGACACAAAACGGGAGTACATCTTTCAGTACAGTAAGGGGTCGACGTTGGAGGAAAACAGTCTATGAGCTGGGTACGAGCTCGCAGTTGTGTAGAAAGAAGTAGTCTGTTGTAGCGCTGAGTAGCTTTCGCAACAGATTTTGTACGACAGGAGGTCTTCACAAACAACCTCGAGGAGTACATGTGGTGACAGTGCGACCACTTGCGAATGTACACGTGAGTGGAGTAGCTAGCGAAGCGATGAAACTTGACACAATAAGCGTCGTTTGCAAGCGTGGCGCGTGTGAGGTGACAGATAATATTTGCGAGGTAGGTATGCTATAAACAAATTTACGACCATACACCGAAGGGCGTGGTTTCAATAGCTACGCAGAATTCATACTGGAAAGGTCCACACACGTTGTGAACTCTCCTTTGTCTGTCCCTGGGTCACAGTAGGCAGGCGACAAAAGAAATAGTCCAGCATTACATTGTAAGTTGTCTACCATATACTGACATGTCTTTTCGTGTTATACACGACTGCATTTGTACCTTATTTGTTAAAGGTATTCGGATATTAATACGGGGTGTGTCCAGCCTTCGTCTTTATGACGGTTGTAACTCCGCTGGAGAAACTTCCAGTAAAGTACAGACGTCTGTAGAGGAATGGCAGCGTATTCTTCAACAGCCGAATCCAGAGAACGTGATGTTGCTCGACGCCGGCATCTAGAGCGAAGTCCACGTTATGGTCATCCCTGAGGTGTTCCATCGGATTCAAATCCTTTCTATGGGCAAGCCAGTCCATTTCAAGAACGTTTTTATCCACAAACCATTGGCTCACAGATGCTGCTTTATGACAGGGCTCATTTTCATGGTGATTCAGTCATTGTCTCCGAACGGTTCTTCTACTGTACGCAGCACACAATGATGTAAAATGTGTTCATACCGTTCTACATTCAGCGTTTTCTGAAGCTAATAAGATGCAAGAAACATCCCCATACCATAATTCCACCAGCTCCTTACTCAACAGTTGGCACTACACATGATGGCAGATAACGTTTTCAAGGAATAGTGTTACTGAAAGCTCTAAATCACTCGTTTCTCGTCATCCATTCTCCAAATAGGTAATCTTGAAACCAAAATTGGTAGCTTAAAACATACCCTCGGAAACCACATAAATAATGTTGCCACGAATATGACAAATCTTGAAACTGGTATTCGTGAGATAGAACAAAGATTAGACTCTCACATAAATACTATTACAGTCAGCATGAGTGATATGCAAACGCAGATAGCTGATGTGGATGCCAACTTACAAGAACAAAATAGTACAGTTGGCAGTAAATTGAACAGTCTTGAATCGCGAGTAGAAGTTACTCAAGTGCGTATGGGTAATATAAACTCTGTTATCAGTGATATACAAAGCCAAATTAAAAAGGCAAATGATAACATGGAAGAAAAAAATAAAACTATTGCCACTGAGTATGCGAACGAAGCAGGCGCAAATGTAAATTCTAGAATAGACAGTGTCCTTTCCATGGTTGGTAAGAAGTTTTCAGGCTTGAAAGCACAGGTCGAAGTATGCAAATCTACCGCGGACGACTCCTTGAAACATTATAGTGAAGTGCCAAGGAAAGTAAACCAACTTACAGAAGGAGTAAATAATATAGGGAAAGAGTTGAAAATATTGCCCAAAGTCTGTCAGATGTCCGTATTAGCAGAAGGATAAATGAAGTCACTGCAGGTATTTCTTCCACAATTAAAAGAGAATTTGAGGAATGGATCGACTCAAAAGAACTCTACATAGAGAACAAAGTACAACTGAACTTAAAGACGCCGTTAAATCTGCCACAATTGAGATTTTAACCGCTCCTGGAACATCTGGTGACACTCTGTCTAGTGAACTTGGAGAAATTAGGAGAACCTTTACTCATGATCTTCCTGAGTGGAATCAACAATTAACTAACGATATTGACCAGTTAAAGAGAAGTAAATGAATTGCAGACCGATAATCAAAGTGACTATCCGCATTCCTTATCACCTGAACCAGATTGTCGGTATTATCCAGAGTATCAGGTACAACAATCCCCACCAGCAAATAGTACACGTGACAAAAATTGGAGAATCAAGTGTCGTTAGCACTGACTAGAGAGGTAGAAAGATGTGGTTTACGAGAAGCGACTCGACCACTGCACTCCATTATTTTGAACTCCCTACGCACATAGTGCTAGCTGCACCACTGATAGCACTTTGGAACTCATGGGTGGTTCCTTCTACCAATTTCATGTGATTTTTTTTCAACCAACCTCCGCTATGCTCAGCGGTCCTTGTCCGTCGGTACACGAGGTCTGTCTGGTTTTGTTTTAGCTGTGGTAGTGTCTTCGCGTTTCCATTTCACAATCAAATCACCGAAAGTCGACTTGCGCAATTTTAGAGAGGTTGAAACGTCCCTAATGGATTTACTACTTAGGTGATATCCAGTGACTAACCCACGTTCGAAGCAGTGGTAAGCACACTGGACTCACATTCGGGAGGACGACCACGATGATTTAGGTTTTCCGCGATTTCCCTAGACCGCTCCAGGCAAATGCCGGGATGGGTCCTTTGAAAAGGCACGGCTGACTTACTTTCCCTTCCTTTCCCATCTTTTCCTAATCCAATGTTGTGGCCGAGTGGTTCTAGGCGCTCCAGTCCGGAACCGCGCTGCTGTTATGGTCGCAGGTTCGAATCCTGCCTCGGGCATGGATGTGTGTGATGTCCTTAGGTTAGTTAGGTTTAAGCACTTCTACGTCTAGGGGACTGATGACCTCAGATGTTAGGTCCCATAGTGCTTAGAGCCATTTGAACCTAATCCGATGGGAGCGATGACCTCTCTGTTTGGTCCCTTCCCCCCAAATCAACCAACCAAACAATTAATCCGCGTTCGAAGTCGCTGACATCTCCTCACCAAGCCATTCTGCTGTTACTGCTGCCCTACTAACAACACAATACCCCCCACCTTTTATACTGGCGGATCTGTCTCTCGAGACGCCTAGTGGTCAGTGCCGCATTACATATTGGTGTCGAAACACTTTTGATCGGATAGCGCGCTTCTCATGTTAGACTAAAGCTAAACTAACATCAGAAGCGCGCTGTACGATCAAAAGTGTTTAGAGACCCCTGTGTAATTTTAGTTGCAGGGTCTGGTAAGGAAGCAAGAAGACTTTCGTCAACACAGGCCTGTCAACATTTGCGCTGCTTTGCTCTGTAAGCATTCCATACGATTTGATGTGGAATAAAGTTCCTGTGGAACTGCAAGGAAATCTGAATTCATTGCTCATTCCATAGCAGACTGTATAGAAATAGCGTATTGCCGAGATAATGAATGTATCTTTGCAGAAATTAAAATCATGGTTGTAGAACCCTGAAAAAGCTGCAGTCATCTCAGCCACAGAATATATGTAACTTTGTCGAAGTTTAATCTGGAACACCTTTTTCGGGAAGGTGCTGTGTCGTCAGTGTTTGAATAGATCCACTAGTCCTACATAATTAATAATCCCGTAGAAATGATTCAGATATCGTTTCTGGGGTCTTCTACTTGCGAAGATAATAAGAAGGATGTATGAATATTTGTCAGCCAGCTGTGTTTCCACATCTGTTTCCACAGATAATCTCTATACAGTAAGAATCTGTGAGAAAGTGTGTTTGTATCTACCAGTGAGGGAAGCAGAAGTTTTCTTGTGTGTTCTGTGCTATATAGTATTGGCACCGATATCTTTCCCTCCGAGGAAACCAGCAAGCTTGTTTCACCACGAATCAGAACGCTTCCAACTTTTTCGCTATGGGCATTTCGAGATTCCATCCCCCACCACTTTTTAAAAAAATCTACCGCCTCCAATGGGCATTTTAAAACGAGATTCAGGTTCGAGACGCACACTTGGTAAGACCTGATGCTCCTTCGGAACTTATCTTAAGATGATCTTATTTCGGTTAGTGCAGTTAAGTGTTTATTAAGTATGAGGAAACCATTTGATTCGATTCTTGGAATATTTGCGGGTGCTTTCTGTTTAATTCTACTGAATTACTTCAGTTAACTCCGTGAAGAATGCTGAAATAGGTACTTTGGCTTTATTCATGCTAGAAGGAACCATTTGCTCACAATAATGGTCTCGTTTGATTATTTACATTCCGTGTTTTGTTTTATAAAGGCATACATATTAAATTTGCCAAAGTTACCTTTCGGCTTGGAAAATTTCCCACATTTTCATCAGTTTTAAGTTCTTGCAAGGGAGAAGTTACGTGTGAAGAGTAATAGTCAGTCTCCATCTGTTCATACGAGTTTATTGCCTTCAGCAACCACTCACACTCCCAACACTGTTACATGGATCAGCTTGCTCAACTTGGGAGCTTATTCCAGCACACTTTGAGGTATAACTTCGTGTGCAGCTTCACCACTATGTGTGAACGAAATGATAACATGACAAGTTTAGGCTATTGCATTGTACAGAACATTTAACTTGATGCAGAATGAAACCCTTTTTGAATACTTTTTCGGTTAGTTTGATAAATATGGAATTTACCATCATTACTGGGGAAATTTGATGCTAGCCTTGCAACCTCTCCAGTTCTCTCAAATAGCTTCAGTGATGGTTGAATGTAATCTAATTCCATGTCTTAAGTTACGTATTGATAAGTTATTAATGCAGGGTTACCCTCCTTCCGACAGAAGTGTCCATTTTTATCCCATCTCCCTCTTAAAGTTTCTCCCTTGTAACCTGTCGTTCGACACGCAACCGTTAAAAGTAAGGGACTGTAATTTCATTTTTGATCAGAGCTACCTTGTTGATTTAATGAGGGTTATTGCTCCCTATAATAAATTATTAGTATCAGTGAAACCTTTTTTACCAAAATTTTTACCTCACATCACTCTCTCCCGCCTCCTGAAATTATTCCCCCCAAAAGATAAAAGAAAAAGTTCGTCAGGTGCAATTTGTAGTAGTCGTGCTTTTATGTTCAGGTAATGCACGTCATACCTACATGTAGTCTGTCTAGATGACAGAGAGCGTTTCCACTGCCTTATTTTAATCAGCGTCTCTCAAAATTCTAACCTGATCGGCCGACAATGCGCACTCGATGAAAGTTACGTAATCTACTGGCTTCTCCCAATAAGCATAAGTCCCTGGTAAAGGTCAGCACTTTTTTACAGCCACATTGCCGAGGTCTGTCTAAAATGTCAAAAATACACACTTTTTCGCCCTAGTGTCCTCTTACGTCAACAGACTTGTCGACAAGTTTCCCATGGAATAGATTCCATCTGCAAGGTGTGATCCTGGAAGCTCTGTAAAATACCCACATTACCCATCTACGCTACCACAAACCCGTCACTGGACTCAAAATATTTGCTAAATGCTAATTTCTTCAGATGTGCGAACAGTTGAGACTCAAAGGGTACCAAATCTGGTGAAAGTGATGTGTATTCCAGTGATTATAAGCAATAATCGTGAGGTGTTCTCCATGTCCTGTACAATATTTTCTTTCGTATACATCAAAGCTATGCTGAACGGAAAGATTTTTCAATGAATAGAAATGCCGAATATACCAGTCGGGACGGAATCCGCGAACTCCGTCGCCTTTTCGTTGTGTTGGTCTACAACGCTTTACTGTCTGTTTCAGAGCATTAACAGTCCAAGTTGTCGTGATATATTGTCAACTCACATGTGGCACAATTTTACCTTACATGAATCAAATAGTGGTAAACAAATGGACCACCGTTAGGAGTTAAAACGAAATTCCAGCAAAAAGTTTAGCAAAACCTTCAGTTTTATTCTCCCATAAAATGTGGAAGGAAAATATTCATTTACAAGTATCACATCAGTAATAACTTTCTTCGAGGTATTTTTTTTTAATAACACAATGTGTGCCGGCCACTGTGGCCCGAGAGGTTCTAGGCGCTTCAGTCCGGAACCGCGCTGCTGCTACGGTCGCAGGTTCGAATCATGCTTCGGGCATGGATGTGTGTGTTTTCCTTAGGTTAGTCAGGTTTAAGTAGTTCTAAGTGTAGGGGACTGATGATCTCAGATGTTAAGTCCCTTAGTGCTTAGAGCCATTTGAACCACTTTTTAACACAATGTGACCTCGTAAACGAATTTCCAACTGCTTACAATTTTATTTTTCCACAGATTTTTAATTTTTCACGACTGACACATTATTTTCTGCATCCCTCCCATCGTAAATTCAGTAAACGAAGAGAGCGATAAAACTTGAAATGCTGCAGTTCTGACACATTAGTCAGACATTTCTGACACTGTGGAATGGTAAAGTCTTCAATAGAATTTCGCGAATTAGATGACGGGAAGTGTCATTGCAAGTTTCTGTCAGTTGATCCCAACAGAGACAGGATGCGGAAGTTTGGTTGGTCGCTAAGCAACCGAAGACGCATATTCAGAAAAAGACGAGACAAAACTAGCGAGCATACTCCTTTAACAGTATGAATATGATCCGATGGCTACACGCGAACAACGTTATATATAACAGACGTTGTCATAGTTGTACTAAGATTCAGATAAATTTTTCTTGTTGTTCCTAATGGCTCTGAGCACTATGCTGCTTAACTTCTGAGGTCATCAGTCGCCTAGAACTTAGAACTAATTAAACCTAACTAACCTAAGGACATCACACACATCCATGCCCGAGGCAGGATTCGAACCTGCGACCGTAGCGGTCGCTCGGTTCCAGACTGTAGCGCCTAGAACCGCACGGCCACTCCGGCCGGCCTTGTTGTTCCTAATCGTCAAACGTTTAGCTAAAGAGAAAGTTCGCTGGCATGAAGATGAGGACACGTCTAAAACCATTACTCGGGATGGCTGGCATAACAGAATCGAACGGCCTGAGTACTGTCCAAGACGGTTTCCGTCTATCCAGTCTGGACCGGTACGTTAAACTGTGTGGCCACTCTCTAGCTGTGGGCCTCAATTATCGAAGTATCGGAACACATGTCGTCCTACGGAGAAAATGTGTATACCGATCCCAACTGCAACGAACGAGCCAGTTAACTAATACGTACTGCACTAGCACGTATGCTCATCCCGTACCAAAAGTACTGATTCGTTAAGATGTTTTACACCGTCTACTACGAATCGCTAGAGCCCACGGAGCTCCCACAATTACCAGAGCGCCCACAAGTTTTATCTGGCGCTAGGGCAGTGACAACTGTTTAGCGTGGTGGGTCGCACGTGGTTGCCTTGAAAGTGAAGATTTCACTATAATTATTGTCTCCACTAGATCTAACATTTACGGTCGACAAAACAGCTAAAATATTAATTTAAATATAATACAAATACAAGATAGCTGTAATGTAATTGAAGACGATTTTTATGTCCCTACATATTACAAAAATGTGTGTGTGTTTTTTTTTTTTTTTGGGGGGGGGGGGGACGGTCTGTGCTCGGTACCTTTCCTGGGAGTCCAGTAGTAGCTTTCCGATGCACCACTGCAGGTTTACTGTAACCCTTGGACCTTCACATTCATGATGAAACACAGAAATTACATCGGGATTGTATACAACAGGCACCATGCCGACTACTGTCCAGGGGAGAAACGCTTCAAGCGGTCTGTGCTTGGAACCATTCCTGGGACTACAGTAGTAGCTTTCCGATGCACCACTGCAGGTTTACTGTAACCCTTGGACCTTCACATTGACGATGAAACACAGAAATTGCATCGAGATTGAATACAACAGGCGACATGCCGACTTCTGTCTAGGCGAGTAACGCTTTATACGGTCTGTGTTTGGAACCTTTCCTGGGAGTCCAATAGTACTTAGTGATGCACCACTGCAGGTTACTGTAACCCTTGGGCATTCACATTGACGATGAAGCACAGAAATTGCATCGGGATTGAATACAACAGGCACAATACCGACGACTGTTCAGGCGAGTAACGCTTCAAAAAGTCTGTGCTTAGAACCTTTCCTGGTAACCCAGTAGTAGATTCCGATTCACCACTGCAGGTTTACTGTAACCCTTGGACCTTCACATTGACGATGAAACACAGAAATTACATCGGGATTGAATACGATTTCTGTCAGGGGAATAATGCTTCAAATGGTTTGTGCTTGGAACCTTTTCTGGGAGTAAAGTAGTAGTTTCCGTTGCACAACTGCACGCTTACTGTAACCTTTAGACCTTCACATTGACGACGAAACAGAGAAATTACATCGGTATAGAATACAATAGGCACCATGACGTCTTCTGTCCATGGGAGTAACGCTGCAAAGGGTCTGTGCTTGGAACCTTTCCTGGAAGTCCAGTAGAAGTTTCCGATGCACCACTGCAGGTTTACTGTAACCCCTTGACCTTCACATTGAAGATGAAACTCCGAAATTGAATCGTTAAATCGTCATTCTGGGAGTGCGAAAGACAGTAATCTGGCAGTGGTGCATCGTGCATCGGTAAGCGATACTTGACTCCCAGGAGAGGATCCATAGGTTTACTGTAGCTACATTGCTCGCTTTGGGAGAAGCCGGCGAGGACCCTTTATTATTAAATAGCGATTCTATTTCTGAGTTAAATCGTCATTCTGGGAGTTCGAAAGATACAGTAAACTGGCAGTAGTGCATCGGTAAACGATACTTGACTCCCAGGAGGGATTTCTATGTCTCATCGTCAATGTGAAGTTCCAAGAGTTACAGTAAACCTGCAGTGGAGAATCGGAAACTACTACTGGACTCCCAGGAAAGGTTCTAAGCACAGACCGTTTGCAGCGTTACTCCCCTGGACAGAAGACGGCATACTGCCTGTTGTGTTCAATCCCGATTCAATTTCTGTGTTTCATCGTCAATGTGAAGGTCCAAGGATTACAGTAAACCTGCAGTGGTGCATCGGAATGCCGACTTCTGTCCAGGCGAGTAACGCCTCAAACGGTCTGTGCTTGGAACCTTTCCTGGGAGTCCAGTGGGTCCATGTCTCCTCCTAAATCACTGGATCAGTTTCAACCAAACTTCGTAAACACACCCCTTGCTGTCTGACATTAATCTCTGTCAGAAAAAGAACGACCTGCATGTCATAGTTCAGGAAATCTGACGTCATAAACGACATGCGTGAAAAAATGTCGCATCGCGTATAAAGTTTAAATTTAGTACTTCAGTCCTACTAACTCTATTCACGATAAGCATCGTAGATAGTATCCATATATGCAGCTAAATGCACCTACAAAATTGTAGGATGGCACCACATATAGTTCAGGACATAAGTCATTAACACTGAGATGCCTGAAAAACTGCCGCACTGTGCATGACGTTTAAATTTATTACTCCTGTGCTACTAACTCCATTCGAAACACATTTGTCTCACTGTATCCACTTATGCCACTGAATGTACCTACATAAGTATATCATTGTACGACACATAGTTAAGAGACATGACGTTAAAAACACTGAGATACGTGAAAAAATTACGCATCCTGTGTAAAGTTTTAACACATTTATTCTTTACTACTAAGATACTCCTTCGGTCGAGTCAACTTAAGGAACTCCCTTACATCTGACAGCACCTTTGACAGCTTTCAATTGCGAAGAGCAAACGGCTGTAGGAGAAAACAATCGCCATCTATACAGCTGTGGAGATGCTTTGCCATAGAAACGTTTGTAGACAAATGGAGCAGCTTCGTCCAGCGTGCAGAAACTGTCCGCGATGTAACACTACAAATACAGTTCATTTTTTGTTTTCTTTTCTAATAGAAAATTGCCAAAATGAATACCCGGGCAAGGCCAGGTTTGTGAGCTAGTAGATATGTTATTAATATAATAGTTCCAACTATACCCAAACAAAAATAAATCTTTCCCATTTAGTATGCAATAGTCATCAGTTGTGTTAATAGTAAGTCTAGTAGGCAACCGTAGTAGGAAAACAAGTTTTGTAGTTTCTCATGTAAGAGTTGAGAACTTTAGGCCGCTCTTGATATATTATTGCCATATATCACTACCCATATCTACAAAGGCTGACAATCGATTGTCAACCTTTACAGCAGTATCTAACCGATGCAAAATTATTATTTCATCTATACAATTAATGAGAATCATATGATAGCATAGTGAAGGTTATGATTGCAAGAAATAAAAGCTCAGACCACCGAAGTTTATTAAAAATGCAACTTTATACAGAAAGTTGACATAGAATTGGTCAACAAACACAAACATCGGTGCTCGTGTCCTGTTCATTTCTTGCACTTCTATTATGCTTTTTACTGTGTCGAAGACAAACATATATGTTAATTTCGTTCATTTAATTAGATGTTTCAGGAAATCCTGCAACTGCGTCATTCATGATGTAAATAATAAAAGAAAGCACCAGTTACTTATTTTTTGTTGCTTAGCACAACGCATTTCGAAAATTTATTCTCATTTTCAAGTGCATTTATGCATTCGTTTACATGAATATATTTGGTGACGCTTGCTTGTGTGATTTTGTGCGTCTCTTGCGTTTTTTTGTACATCACAAAATAATTTTGTACGCCACAAAAAGTAAGGAGAAAAAATTCTCAATAACAAACTAGGTAGTGAATCACTTACTTTCTTCAAATGCTTCTCCTGCAATTGATAACCGTAACGAGTTTCATGAATATGTACATTTCCTCACAAGAAAAAAAGTAATCGATAGTTTAGTAGTCAATAGTGACAAAAATACATTTTATAATGTGCAGCCTTACTTATATACATAATGTAATCCAAAAACACTGTAACAACTCTGTGTAGAAACTCTTTGTGAAGCCATATTATAGGAACATCTTTGCAGCATGTTTTGTAAACAAACAATGTAAATGATTATTTGCATGTGTGTCATAATCAGTATAATGCAGGAGGCGCAATCTCTCTAAGAGAAAATCAAAAATATTATTTCTAACAGTAGCATTTAAAAACACTCAAAGATTCGCCTTGACCGATTTTCTGATTGCAGTCTAACTTCAAAAAGACAAAAGAGAGACAGAAAATCACCAAATATATTCACGTAAACAAATGCACAAATGCACCTGAAAATGATAAATTCTCGAAACGCGTTTGTGCTAAGCATAAAAAAAATTAGTGGTGCAGTTTTCATTATTTAAATCAGAAACATATATGTATTTTAACAATATTGAAGAACTGCTGACATCATGGCGAAATTGATGTGGTCATCCACAGTGTCGTTTCGTAGCCTCGAAAAAAATCTGGATGATAAGAGAAATATTTTTAACATGTAACTGTGTAGAAACCGGAGAATTTCGTAACCAGACAATAATTTTTTATTTCAATAATGATACAAAAACAAAATATTATGTTTAAGCAAGACGCAGAGTTTACATTTGCTGTGACATCTCCCTCTGTCATAGTATAATATAAAACGGCTTCACTCTAGTCGATAGCGGTGAACATCACCGTGTTTAACATGCTTTCCGAAAAACTGTGGAGTCCGGAGTTCTTGGAATTGCTGGAGATGAAGATCACCTTTTGCTAAGAGATTTGGAATAGTAAACCAGAACCAGTCCACTACATCAGACAGCATTTGCCTACAGCTAAATAGGGAAATAATGACAAAATTAAATCAGGACGAACAGACAGGAATTTGAACCAACCAAAGAAAAAGTCAGACGTACGGATACTCCATGCACGCAGAACATTTTCAATGGTGACTAGATATGGTGCCTTTATGTCACCCTCATAAAGAAATGGTTGAACCCTAAAAAAAACACATCAAATGTTTGTGTAAGACCTCAGAAGATGCTGTTATGCATCTCACGACACAAGGAAGGTGCGGTGTACCATGCTTCTAAGGATTTGTATATTGCCACTGACATGTGTTGCCAACATATGAGACGCCTGTAGGTAAGCAGTCTGCTGATTTCACAAAAGTTTCTGTCCAGGAGCTTGGTTGGGAAATAATCCCTCACCCCATTCTTCTGCTCTTATGTCACAATATGTTTAAATTTTACGAACCCTATCGAACAACCACCAACAAAATCCCTTGCCGGGCGAAAATGCGTTTCAACCTTTGGCTAACAACATATTGCACTCTGAAACAATAAGTTTCTACAGAAATGGCGTTTACAAATCAAATGAGGCTTTGAACGGGGAATGTTTATAACATTTATTTTGATGGTGGTTATTCATCTTAGCTCATTCCTCATGTTCGTCGGAATCGCATGACGTTCGTTTGCGTCACATTCACAGCCCAGAGTGCCGATCACACTAATTAAGTTCGTACTATTGAAATGGCCCAGTAATTAAAGTGACTACTGTTGTTTTTAAGCTCAACGGATAACTAGGAGGAGTGAGTTTTACAATTATCCCCGCGAAATAAAAGTTCAAACAAATTTCGGGCTTGCAGCTGGTCGTCGTTGTACTCCTCTCATGATATTTCGACTGGGAACCTGCCAGTCATCTTCATCTGTAGACTCATCTGAAGATGACTGGCAAGTCCCCAGTCGAAATACCGTTGGAGGAGTTCGTCGACGACCGGCTCCAGTCCCGAAATCTGTCTGAACAACTAGAAGAATTATTTTATTGTTTAAAATGTATGTGGAGGAGAAAGAAGGTGACGACCCTGGCAACGCGTTATATTTTAAGTTCGAGAAAACTGCTTCCTAAGTATGAATCGTTCTCCAACTCCAGGCATACACATAGACATCGTGCATATCAACACTTTGGGGGATCACATGGGGTGGATAGGGGAATGAGATGGTGTCATACAGGCTGCGTTAAGGAGCAATGAAATTCATTAATCACAATGCGAATTTATTAAGCAAGAAAGAATAAGGACTTGCATCAATATAGCGTCAAAGGAGATCTCTGCACAGATCAGCATATACCTATAAGAACAGGAAGAGTAACCAGTTCAAAAACACATGAATTCTGTGCCACAACTATTCTGTAAGTAGTCCCTTAATATACACTTACGCAAGGAAAATCAGTAATGCACACAGTCCGATTCCAAAAGATGAGATGCAGTATGGTAAGGGGAGTGGAGAACACTCAGTTACCTACATGAAGTTATATACAGGAACGTAACAACATTTCCATCCACAATTTACGATCTTTCAGGCAGATTAGAGAGTTATCGGGAATATCAGTGTCGTCAATCTGGCCTGACGAGACGCATCAAGGACCATCATATAAAAGGGAACGATAATACAGAAATCAGAAACACGAGATTATGCGTCCTGTAACGCAGTCTGGAAAATGTACCACTGGTAACAGGATTCAAGAGACATGGTGGGCTGAAGGGCAGAGTTTGCTCTATCTTCAAGAAGTACAAAAATAGGGAAACAGATAGAAATTCCACACGCATGTATTAGCTAGATTCGCTGATTCGTTATCTACAGTTTGTGTGACATAATTTAACTCTACCAGCAAAGTAAGGGAGACATGATGAGTCGAAGGTTGAATTTAATCTTCAAGAAATTCAAAGATCGGAAAATGGACAGAAATTCGGCACGTAAGTGGACGTTCGCTAGAGTCGCTGCTTTGTCATCTTCAGTTTGAACAAGACGATTTAACATCGGCAGCGAAATACGAGACACAAGAGGTGTTAACAGTCAAAAGTTATCCTGCCAGACACAAAGGTAGCTCCATCAAGACATTGGAAAACGACTGACAACTCATCATAAGAGCTATCTAAAAGTAGAAGCACACCATCAATAAAATCGTTCACAATGCCTCAACGTTCTGGGAAAAAGCACATACGCGGTGTCCCCTCTAGTACCTGCACTTCCTGTCTACGAAGTTCCAACAGCTCTGTAACTCTGGACATAGTGAAGGCAACTTAAAAGTACTCTCCTTTTCGCATCCACTCACCCACGCACATTTATAGGGAAAAGTGGGAATCAAGGGGACTGTGTAGAGGTGAATAAATAAACAAAACCCCTCCTCTGTTTTCCACAGGCTACGTTTAGTTGCGACAGAGTGAAATGTCGAAGGAACCAAACACTCCCAGCATGCGAAGGCACCAGACGTGCTTCATGAAACAGAGTCAACTGACTCCGTTACATTGTTAGACTGTTTCTGATAATGTGAGCGAATATGTCACTGACAATTAATTTCTCCCTTATGTTTATCAATTGTGTTGAATAAACTAACGCAAATGTAAGTCTGTAAGCCGGCCGCTGTGGCCGAGCGGTTCGAAGCGCTTCAGTCCGGAACAGCGCTGTTGCTACGCTCGCAGGTTCGAATCCTGCCTCGGGCATGGATGTGTGTGATGTCCTTACGGTAGTTAGGTTTAACTAGTTCTAAGCCTAGGGGACTGGTGACAGATGTTACGTCTCATAGTGCTCAGAGCCATTTGAACCATTCTGTAAGTCTGTAACGCAAGCTTCTGACTGGACTATCGGCCTGAGTGCGGGTAGAGTGGAGCCTTTCTATTCGCCAGGGTACTAGGAAGGGAAGGTAGGTGGCTACCTCGCTCTGGCTACCTTTTACCCCTTGAGAGAGATCCCTAGCTCTCATTTTGACACCAGGATGAGTGGACTTGGGGTCATTTTGGAGCGGCTGGGATGGAATCAGAACCTGCAGTCCTGGGGTCCAAACTCTACCCGCCCGACCACCGCAGCCACATAAACTAACGCACAACGCTATAAAATATGCATTGTACAATTGCAAATAAATTACAGCTCTATCATAATGATCTTACAACAAAAGTGTATTTTAATAAAACATATAGCACCTGCAATACGAGCTTGTGCAAAATGCCACAGATAGTAAGATATTAACGAATTTTGACTAGAAAGTGGTCTGTCTACATGCAGTCCTATGTCATACTCGAGTAGCATCAGAGCAGTTGCATAGAAGTATGGAAATGTGGCAGTGGGAACAGACAAATTACAAAACCTAGTTAACAAAATATTATGCCACTATTTCATCAATAAAATTGTCTTCTCGAAAGACTAAAAATTATCTTGGCTCAAGCAGAAAAATGCATTCATTAACAAGTGTTCAGTTCTGCAGTAAAACAAGTTTTCCACCAGGGGCTCTTAATCTAGATAGTGACGTGACATATAATGCACAATTTTCTTAAGTTTTTGTCTTAATTTTCGATCTATTGCCCGTGGTTTTGTTACAGAAGAGGTAAAAGCGTTCACTCAAGAGAGATTAGAATCAAGAGATAACAATCCCCAGTTTTACAGTGTGTCCACAATACCACTGAGCTGCAGAAAAACTGCGGCATTTATCTTTCTTCTACTGTCTCAGATATTGCGAGACGGCACATTCCTAACGTAAAATGTGAAATTGTTTGTGGTTTCCGTGTGGACTGACCCTGCTGGGCTCATAAATGTAAAGTTACTAACTCAGTGTCACACCTCAAACGAGAATAATTCGGGGTATTTAGCGGAAATTTCAAGAAAATATCAAGTGAGCATATCGGGATAATTCTGAGTCATTCCAGGAAGCATGACAATGGTAACAGAGCTGTTAAAAATATTCTGCAAGGTTGTTTTCACAGACAGACTTTCTTGAGATGCAAAGGGTGTGCGTCAATGACGCTGCACAGTCAGCTGCTGAGTCACTTAGGGCCAAAATACAAAAGGAATAGCACAACGAGTTTTATTCCCATTTCTGTTCAAAATGGTTCAAATGGCTCTGAGCACTATGGGACTTAACTTCTGAGGTCATCAGTCCCCTAGAACTTAGAACTACTTAAACCTAACTACCTAAGGACATCACACACATCCATACCCGAGGCAAGATTCGAACCTGCGACCGTAGCGGTCGCGCTGTTCCAGACTGTAGCGCCTAGACCCGCTCGGCCACCCCGGCCGGCCCCATTTCTGTAACTAGGGGTTGGAGCTAAAGCAAGCCTATTAATAACATTCAGATTCACTGATGGCAATCTGGATACCATAAATTAAGAGCTATTTGGGTAGTCCTCCTCTTCAGTAACTATCATTTTCCTGTGTATTCCAAACTGACAAGCCTTCTTTTTTTTATTTTCCCTTATCTCCAGTAGCCAACGGCCTTGCCGCAGTGGTAACACCGGTTCCCCTCAGATCACTGAAGTTAAGCGCTGTCGAGCTGGGCTAGCACTTGGATGGGTGACCATCCGGTCTGCCGAGCGCCGTTGGCAAGCGGGGTGCACTCAGCCCTTGTGAGGCAAACTGAGGAGCTACTTGATTGAGAAGTAGCGGCTCATGTCTCGGAAACTGATATACGGCCGGGAGAGCGGTGTGCTGACCACATGCTCCTCCGTATCCGCATCCAGTGACGCATGTGGGCTGAGGATGACACGGCGGCCAGTTGATACCTTTGGGCCTTCAAGGCCTGTGCGAGAGGAGAGAGTTTATCTCCAGTAGTTACACTGTAAACATAATGGGCAAACAATACTTTCTGATCTTTTGATCATTTTGTAATTTACGTGAATGTAGCAAAGTTATTCGGCCGCGTGAAATTGGTACTAGATGAGGCGAATTTTGCTTGTGAGGTTGAGCGCTGGCTGACAGTCGCAGGACCGTCAAAGCACTGCGGCCAGTCCAGCCGCAGCGATCGTTGCTGGCCAGCCCAGGAGCGGGTACAAAAGCTTGACGGGTAAGCCCAAGGCCCTAAAGCTGGGAATGTGGGAAGTGGTCGGTCGCTTATAAGAGTGCGGGCAGCACCAGCTAAGGTGGACTTTCAGGCAAGCTGAAAGACGGGCTCTTAAAGCTCTCTGAACGTGCGAGCAGCATCAGGTAAAGTGGCAGCGGGTTTCCTGGTTTGGGGTGCTGTTCAGAGGGCTACTACTCAGCAGGATACGGTTAGGTAAAGTCTCAATTAAAAACTTAAAAAAGTTACTCTTAGGAATATTTTCATTGACACTATCCTGAAAGGTGCGAATAATATATAGTTTCAAATCAATAAAATGAGCTTTTTGAGAAAACCACGAATAATAACCAATTAGTCGGCTCAAAAACCTGTGAATAAATGCAACCACCCAAAGTGTATAGTGAAATTGCGTTTTCAGCCTCTGCTAACGCTACGGGAGAAACAGCTCCCATCAGGATGTGTAGAAAGGAACAATAACCCCTTGCGTTAAGCGAAACTGCTGTTCAGTTGTAATAATCAAAAGAACGAAAACGGCCATCCTGTGGTATAGTAACTATATCACAGTAGGCCTTGCTGTGCCAACGGGGAATACGTCTGATAAATGGACCTGTCCACTTCAGGACGCTTATGGCAGAGAGATATCAAGACAACATTAAGACGTCCATCAAGCTGAGCGTGGGGAGGAGTTTCCATCCAGGGCCTTGCAACTGGCGCCGTTTGCTCCTAATCCCTTTTGATTTCATACTAACGAAGCCTCTAGGCTTTCAGAATATTCGTATTTTGAACGTGTAATTGCGAGTGCAGTCTGCTACGTTACATAGTATTCTATTTGTGGATGTATATGACTCAGTCGGTGACACTAATTTTAATTTCGTCGCATATGATGGCGACTAATGAATACCGAAATGATCTTACTGTTGTGTTTAACGCTTCGTGAAAGTCGCCAGGACATTGTTTTATCGGCTGATTATCAGAACTGATTGCAAACTTGAGCAAAACTCTTCACTGACGTGGGTTATTATCTCTTCATAGCAGCATGGTGCTCACTACAGTAACTCGTAAAATTAGGTAAGGTTCATTCTGCTGAAGGGCTCAATGACACGAAGTCCGTAAATGAAAAAATAAAGAATTAGGGCGACAGTTAACACAACAACCAGTGGTAAATGGACCGACGCTGGTGGAATGGGCGGAGAATATCCTTCTTCTCCTGATCCGCGGAGGTAAACTACAATTGTTGTTCAACGGCAGACGCTGGCTGCATCACTATAATACAAACTAAATCACTAAATTTCTGCCAGTAAGAGATACTCTGAACTCGCCACTGATGACACCTCTCTGAAAAAATAAAAGGTTAACAAATCATATGAAAATAAGTCGTCACTTCTGATGCAGTTCTGAGGTGGGGATTCTGTAACTCAGTGCATTTTTATTAATGAACAGCTGCGACTAAAGCGTACCAAAGGAATTACTTAATACACAACAATGATCTGTGAGATATGCAAAAAAATTCGCAGCGAATAGTGTACCAACTATTTGCTCCAATTCCTGTTCAGAGCGTCGTTCGTCAAACATACTGATAATCCATTTTCATCTTTACAGATAATCAGTTGTGTTTTCGAAGTCATCAGTATGTTCACCGTTTGAAATCTACAAAATAATTATACTGTCTCGAGGAGAAGTATTGATTTGAAGCTAAAAATCAGTAAAGTCCCATTTGAACAAAAGTTGATGCCTGTATCTCTATGGATGATAAGGTTACGTAAATATGCTCCTCATTATTGTGTGTTTCACTAGTGACTACTCATATCTCTCTCTCTCTCTCTCTCTCTCTCTCTCTCTCTCTCACGCACACGCACACAGAGCGAAACTCGGGCACTTAGACGCCACAGAGCGATTCCTTGCACACTAGCATTACAAAAATGTCGCTTATAAAATTTCATCCCGTGCATTTTTTTCTGTAGAATGTGGATGTCGAAGAAAGGCAATTTTCTGTGATTTAACGTAAAAATACATTGTGATTTATAGAACTGACTGCATACACACAGCCTGTTTGACTCATACTCAACAAACAGAAAACAAAATGTTGTGCTGAATAATTCAAACAATGTAGAAAAGGTAGAAAACTTTACTGAATAGAGGGAAATCACAAAGGGTCCCACAGGGTAAAATTTTGCGACCACTCCCAATAATACGGCAGAAAGACATCCAGAGCAAAGAGGTTGAAAGCAACAAGGTAGGTTAGGCTAAAATTGAACGTCAAACAGGTTGGTTGGGTAAGAGACATACCTGCGCGGCACTAGCCCAAAAACGAATGTACACTGGAACAACGTGTTCTATCTCGGAGATTACTTGGAATGGGGCGTATGTCCATATGAAATTTTTTGCTCCAAATTAGCTTTCCTGCAGTACTCCTGAATACTGACCACTCCTGCTGGTACAGTCTATATACAGGCCAGGCAGCCAAGTCAGGCTAACCCCAGATATAACCAGAATGAATAAATATATCAAAGTGCGGTTTTCGCAAAGATATAGTGGATAACACGGCGAATTTCTCGACGTTGGCAAGTAACTTTAACCATTTATAGTCGCTGAACTGCAGCACCGGCTTAGTATTTCTCTAACGGAACTATATGCGTTTTTCTGTGGCATTTGAAAGAAGCTTCTAAGAACACTTCAACGACATAACTTGTAAGGGACTTGGTCAAATAGTATAGAACAGCGCCGCAATTCACTGTCCCCTAGTCAGAAGAAGAGGTTTCACAAACGCCTGCCCTATTATACCAGATGTAAGCAAACACGTAGCTCAGATACGGTTCTTGCGTTTCCCCGTGCGCTTGAAGCCCATCAGTGTGTGTTCTGGTATGGCAGCAATCGGATAACTTGCTCATAAAACTATTGAAAGATTCATGATGTATGCTGCAGTGGAAAAAGTGAATACGATTTACGGTGAATGTTGCTAAGCTATTGGGGCAGCGGTACGGTTGTACGCTGAAGAGTATCCGGATCCAGCCAAGTAGTCACGATCCGCCGTTGCAAACATTATAAAAACAGTTCTAGAAAATGGAAGTGTGGAGAATAAAATACGCCAAGTGGAAAAAGAGCAACAGATGAGAGACACGAAACCAACATTTTAGCAGCGGTAACTCACGATGCAAATGTCACTGAGAGACATCTCGCAAGTAAGAGGGGGTTCAACCAAACGAATGTTCTGCAAACACTACAGTCCACCTCATTTCATCCTCTTCACATTTCGCCGTATCTGCAGCTTCATGGTAGTGCTTCCAAAATTGGTTACAGTTCTCCGAATGTTACCCACGAAAAGTGGAAAATGATGCGGCTTACCTATGCAAAATTTTGTTTAAGGAAGAATCATCGTTTACAAGTTACTGAAAAGTCAATCTTCGCAATATGCACTAATGGTCATTTGTGTGTGTGTGTGTGTGTGTGTGTGTGTGTGTGCGTGCGTGAGTGTTTCGAGTTAACGGGCGCTCAACGGCGTCACCCTGACCCAAAGAATTGACTAAAAACAACGCTCGTTGGTCAGTCAAAGTTCGGTGCGTGTTTTTCAAGACCCGCATTATTAGTGTCTATTTTACTGATGGGAATCTAAATACACTCAAGCATCATGAATGCCTAAGATACGCTGCTGTCGCAGTTATTGGAAGACAACCCACTGGACAATCAGTGTGTTATCAACCCGACGGATATCCCTCCCATTCCACACTTGCAATGACAGATCCTCTTAAAAGAAGTTTCGAGGGCATTGCAATGGTGCTTTCACTACAGCGTAGGAGGAGATGGAGAGGGAGGGGTGGGGGTGGGGGGGATGCCGCCTCGATCAGCCACTATGCGGAAACACGCTTGCCTGACAACATAGACGCTGCTTACCGCGACACAACCTCGCTCAGTGGGCGTGTTGTTGCCAAAATGTAACCAACGTACACTATGAAAATTAATGAAAATTAGTCAGGTGGCCATGAAGCTGACACATGAGGCTATAAGTAACAAAACAAACAATTAGTGCTCCCCTTTGCCTACAGCGTCATCTGGTGGATACCCTGTAAGGTCATGAAGATGGGGAAGCTACCAGGCACTTGCTCTCTAACCACAGAGAATATTTTCTCAGCAAATAGTTTGTGTAAAGTTGTTTGAGAAATAATGTGGAAAAACTGGAGTGCACGATACACGCTGTTGATGCTAGTAGTGTTACATCAACTGGCCTGTTAACAAGCGTTTTCTTTGTGCATCAACCAGCGTTCTCTCGGTGCACCTGCAGGCACATACAGCTGTGCTGGACAGTGTATTGAGTCAGCATACAGGCTACCTACTTTCTTTGTGATCCCACACCAAGACCGCCTTGTTATCTGGAAAAAGGCTTCTCTGTTATAAAATTCCTGGCAGATTAAAACTGTGTGCCCGACCGAGACTCGAACCCGGGACCTTTGCCTTTCGCGGGCAAGTGCTCTACCATCTGAACTACCGAAGCACGACTCACGCCCGGTCCTCACAGCTTTACTTCTGCCCGTATCTCGTCTCCTACCTTCCAAACTACCAGGAAGTCTCATATCAGCGTACACTCCACTGCAGAGTGATAATCTCATTATCTGTTATAGTCTGCGAGCTCGTAGAATCTTCTCACCCAATGGGTGAGCTCTGATCTCCAGTGAGTACATTCTGGAGACTCTAGGAACTGCATCAGGTAAGCATTCTGTATTCTCTACAGCCTTTTCTTCGGTATTTTCCCCAAGTTCCATCACCTCATAACCAACGTACACTTTGATTAACAGCCAGTGCAGCGTTTTGAACTTTATTTCAGATTTTGCATCCCTCTTTTGGACGAAATGAGTCATGTTTTGGTTACTCGTGGTTAGATCTTGAGCCACATCCTAATTTGTATAGATAAAAGGCACGACTACTGGCCTTGGTAAGGTCAATATTTGGCAACATCCCAAGCTGTCCTTCATAGCTCGGCAAGTTACAAGGCAATTTTTGCACACGAGGCTGAAGTTACTTTGTCACGTCCTGGAACTCAAAGCCAAGAGCATCCAGTACTCTTTTTTTCATAAAATTGACTTGATATGCTAATTCCAATTATTACGAGGACAAATATATTGTTTGGTGCTTCACAGACACACCTGAGATTTCTTATTAAAAGACAGGGTGTTTCAAAACAAATGTTCTGATTTTGACCGGTAATAATTACGAAACATGGGACGTTCCGCCAAGGAAATGTGTGTTGTCTGAATGGATGTGGCCTAGAGTTTGTGAATGCGTCTTCTCAGTTTGCGGTCAGTCAGAAGTAAGATGGTGTCCGTTCAACAGAAAGCGTTTCGTGTGATGCAGTTTGCAAAGAGTGAATCGGTGATATCGGTCCAACGTGCTTTTTATCAGCATTTAGCCGCTAATCACCCTGGACCCAAACACGTTCGTCGTTGGTACCACCAATCTGAAGAGAAAGGATGCTTGTTCAAAGGAAAGAATCCAGGCTGGCCTCGCACTTCTGATAACACTGTTGAAAGTATTCGGCAATCGTTTAAGTTGAGTCCACGGAAGTCAACTCGCCGCGCAAGCAGAGAACTGTATGGCGAGTGTTAAAGCGTCGTTTGGTCTGTAAACCACACAGACTACAATTAGTGCAAGCTCTTCGCATTGGTAATGAAAGGAAAGGAGTTGACTTCAGTATTGCTCTGCTAGAGGTCATGGAAGACGATACATTTTTGCCACTGTTAATTTTCTGACGAAATGAAATTTCATGTTAGCTGAAAGACATAACGTGCGCATATGGGGACTCGACAACCCCCATGACATTACTGATCACGAAAGAGATTCACCTAAAATGACCGTTTTTTGTGTCATTTCTCGTGAATAAGTGTACAATCCCTTCTTCCATAGGAAAACACAGTGACTGGAATGTTGCAGACTACCTTTTTGCACAACTTCAGGAGGACTCAGATGACATCATTTTCCAACAAGATGGAGTTCCGCTATAGTGGCACCACAACGCTCGTCAGTTTCTCAATGACCTTCTGCCCGAGAAACTGCCCCGCATGCATGGCCTCCCAAGATCGGCAGACATGACCCCAAGCAATTTTTTCTTCTGGGGATATGTGGAGGAAACCGTGTTCACCTCTCCTGTACCTCGTGACGCGCAAGAACTGAAGAACAGAATAACAGCTGCCATAACTTCTGTAAAAGCAGATACACAGCGTAAAGTTTATGACGAATGTAGCTATCGTCTAGATGTTCTTCGTGCTGCTGCTGCTGGTGGACACACAGAGCATTTGTAATAGCATAGTTAAAACTTCAAAGATTTTATCAGCATTTTGCAATTCATTTTATAGTTTGTAGTATGTTTTTATCAATAAATCCTATACTTACAGCTCTACTAAGACCACATGTTTACAAATTGCCATAGTCCGAAACGAGGAATTAACTCTACTACAAGGACAAGTTCATCACAAAACTGTTGTTATACGTTATACGTTGTTTTATTAATTATGACTATCGACCGCGCTTTCCTGCAGTGATGACTAGTGCAGTATCTGACATCAGTCAGATGTTGCCTTCACTGGTGTACGGCTTCTGTAAAGAGATTATATCGAAAGTCATCTTCTCAGTCAGCTGCCTGATTTCGTTTGTTACCTATGTACCTAATGATCATGCGCAGGATATTGACCTGCGCAACGTGTATAATTTTTAGCTGAATTAATGTGACATGATATTTCGCTGTGGTTTCCATGGGTCGAAAACACTTCCGCCACGCAAAATTTCAAATTGTCAGAAAATAATTTTATGGCGGAAATTATTTCCTACGAAATAACGGAACAACTAGGTCCATTTACTCATCCTTATTGGTAGGGAGGGTAAACATTTATAAACATTTTTCTTGCTGTGGCCCCACAGGGACTATTTAAAGGTGCAGAGTTCGACGGCTTTGCAGCTGTTTCTCCTTTGTGGTCTGAAAGAACGTCATGTTGCTGAAAGATTGCTTGTTCGCTTCATTTTCCGTTATATAATTCTAATATGTCAAGTTACACGTTTAGGGGTATCTATTCTGGCTCCTCAAAGATTTGCATTACGCCACACTTTTATGAATATATGGGTGAGAAGACTTCAGCACGTTTCCAGCTGTGTTACAGATGCTGTTTTATGTAGTTTAGCCCCACATAAATATTTTGCTTTTTTGTGGACTTTGGGAATCATACATCGCCATTAAATTTTGGTCATGCTCTACATTATGCCAAGATCACACCTACTGTAGGGAAGTATTAGAGCACGCGACGTGACACTAATTTTCAACTGAAACGGAAAATAGCTAAAACAGTACTGCAACGTTTCCTCTGGTATCTTTTATACTTTGTATCTAAATGCAAATACAGATGGCATTTTTTAACTCTAATTCAGAGCTTATTAAATTTCTTATTTTGATCGGAAAAAAATCTGTGTGTGAATCCCAAGGGACCAAACTGCTGAGGTCATCGATCCCTAGACTTACACACTACTTAAACAAACTTATGCTAAGAATAACACACACAACCACGCCCAAGGGAGGACTCGAACCTCCGGCGGGAGGGGGAACGCAATCCGTTACATGGCGCCGCAAATCTGATTTTTCTACCCCACGATGTAGTAATTTGTGTACTTCGCGGCTCCCTTTGTTCCCTTTTCAAGGAATCGGCTGGAGTAGACTAATTATCATCCATTATTTCTTTAGATACCTGCACGAAATAAATTTTTTATACCGTGAACGTAACATTGCCTTCGGAGTCTGATAACTTCTACAAAGCCGGCGGATGTAGTGTTAGCGACGGTAAATTCCCCTGTAGTAATCCCTGGCCCCCATCTTGACAAATTTTTGCGCCTGCCGGAGAGATCCATTGTGAAATTCGTACGCCTGCCATAAGCGGTCTTTTCTCATGGTTGATGCACAGAAGTTCTGACAACATCTGTCAGTCACCCGTGCCACCCTCGTAGGTTAGCCCCGCGGGGTGGGCGTGCGCTATTATTTTCTCAGCGGGGTGGCCAGGCCTCGCCCCCAAGCTGCGGCGTCAACCCCCAGCTTAAAAAACTGCGAGGAGGCTACAGGGCACCCCGTGGTTCCCCTCTCGCGGTTCTGCAAGATAGTCACAGAAACGTTATAGCAATAGCTGTCAAGAGTGTCGCTAGTTGTCCACGCCTCCCCTCAACTAAAAATTGTTCTCGTACAAAAAAAGCTCTTAAATTCCTTTGCACCGACCAGCAAGAAACCCACGAAAACACGTCACTATTTTCTAGTCTAATGTCAACGTGCAGTTGTACTTTACTCTCTTGTACACGAAAGAAGCCATCTGAAACATTAGGTCATGCTGTGCACTGAACGCTCTCACACACCAATCTGTATATTACTGTATCTAGCTGCCGCCACCCGGTTCAAAGTAGCCTTCATCCACAACATGTGGGATCTCAAACATTAGACGACACACACTACTGTCACTAACTGAAATGCATAAAACGGTTTAAAAAGTCATCAGAATTTCATTTTGTGTGATCGCCTTTCACAAATCGAAATCTTCACTGAGGAACACATGTGTATCCAGCGCTTCACTGGGATAAACAAAACAAACCGTAAGTAAATAAAGGTATAAACCACTTCAGCTGTCCCCAAAATTTTTGTCTAAGTTGAAATTACACAACACGGAATAAACAATATGAGCACCAAAACAAGATCTGAGTATTACACTTGCCAACTACAGATACTGCAACCAATTACGTCTCCGTGCGTTAAACCTATTGATCAAACAGTTTCCAGGCAAATACAAAATAAACGTTACCGGTTATTGTAATTTGTATTTTCAGTTGATAGGCGTAACTGTCATGGTCAAGACTAACCTCAAATATTCTCATTTAAAAATAAAAATGTCTTTCTCTCATACTTTTCCCAGTATTAGGCGTTACCCGTGGCAACAAGCCCCAAGTCTGGCGTGTTAGAACTATTCGGACAGGCGCTACGGACTTTTCAGCATCAAGATCTACCATTGCTACGACCATTCTTCGCTATGTGTAATGTCAGGAACTCCATTCTGTCCATATGACATTGCCTGACGAACGTAAGCGAAACGGATTTTCTAAATAAACAATATATCCAAGGGAGATTACCTTATATAAACACGAATAACAACTTTTGCATTTTGTTGTGTATACCGTAGGCCATAACCGGCCAAGAAAACCTTCCGACAGAATTAGAACACTTGAAATGTATAACTTTTACAGAAACAAAATTAAATCAGTTAAAGAAAAAATATAACAATAAAAAAACACGAGAGAAGGAGCCGACATGTTTTTTCATATGAATTAGGCCGAAAGTGCCCCAGTTCGGCTGGGGAGATGGCGGTAGAAATCAACTATCAATATGTTTTACGATTTGACAGTGCAAGAAAATCTGGGCTTTAGTCATAACATCAGGCGAGACCTCGAATTGCATAGTGCATAATCTGTTGAACTCTCAGTTCGTGTGGCATTTACCAGCCGTGTATTGCTACCACTCTGTCAGTCACGATCACTCATGAGCAACGTGGTACTTCCATTTTGCTATTCCAGACAGAAGCCCTCGTCAATGCAAAAGATTATCTCCCGTCGTAATAGTTGGCAAGTTATTTTCTTTTGTGCAGTCGCTTGTGTATAAAGTGGAATGCACCTACAATAAAAAGCTAATCAACAATGTCAGGATGGTATTTTCATGATTATTAATAACGATTAACTGTCAGAAACCTGACCTCATTGTTTTTACATTTCAATTTCAGTAAAACAAAAAGATAGTAACTGAAGAAAACTTCACAAGCCAAGATCGCTAAAAAAGCAATTTGGTGGATGACCGGCTTCGACAGAGTCATGCCGTCATCTTCGGATCTAATGCTTTTGAATTTTTGCAACATATTATCCATCAGCGCTACAAGTCATTTCACATTTCATATGTACACTCCACTATCATGAAGATCACTACACGTTGGCTTGTCAAATGTAAAAGCGTTATATACAACTGGAATAGTCCGCAGCTCGTGGTCGTGCGGTAGCGTTCTCACTTCCCACGCCCGTGTTCTAGGGTTCGATTCCCGGCGGAGTCAGGGATTTTCTCTGCCTCGTGATGATTGGGTGTTGTGTGCTGTTCTTAGGTTAGTTATGTTTAAGTAGTTCTAAGTTCTAGGGGACTGATGGCCATAGATGTTAAGTCCCATAGTGCTCAGAGCCATTTGAACAACTGGAATTGCCAACTGGTAGTGAAAATAAACACTTGAAATCGGCGTAATATAGCTATGTTTTGGTTTGTACATATTACTTTTAAATTTGACATCGTGTAGTGATCTCCATGATGGTGGGGCGCACATAAGCAGTGTGAAGCGACTTGTAACACTAATCGGTAACATACAGAAAAAATTCAAAAGCATAAGATCCGATGATGACAGCATAGCTTTGTCGAAACAGATCATCCTCGAAACGATGTTTTGGAGCTTTTGGCTTGTGAAGTTTATTCTCATTTATCAGACACTGCAGATCGCACCAGACTGACCGTATCAGGAATGTAACAGGGTGAGTCAAAAAAGACTTTACCGCTTTGGAATAATATAGAAATTTAGAGAGACAACGTACTGAATCGGTAGATGTGTCACTTTGTAAACAACCTCAAGTTTGATTCACGTAGTGCATCAGTACCCCACTCCGCCTCCAGGAGCGCCAGCCTTACCCTTAGCAAACTGAAAGTGTACGGCCCTTCCCTCTTTATGGAGAAAACTATCAGTGGTGCTGTGTATCTGGATATGCTTGAAAAGTTTTTAACTCCACAGATCGATGAAGATGACCAAGATAGAATGGTTTACTATCAGCAAGACGGTGCACCATATCATTTCCTCACGAAAGTTGGAGGTTTCTTCGACAATCGCTTCCCAGGTCGGTGAATTGGGCGTGAAGGGCCAAGCGCATGGCCGCTCCCTCCCCAGACTTGAGGCCACTGGATTTCTTTCTCTGGGTCTTCATTAAAAGCCGTTTTTAGGTTCCTTCCCTAACAATTTAATCGACCCGGAAAATTGAATATACGCTGCTGTTGTTTAAGTTATGCTCGATTTGCTGCAACGAGTGTGGGAAGAAATTGATTAGCAGTGGGATGTTTGACGCATCGTAAATGATAGTCACACTGAACATTATGTGAAACTTGAGGTTGTTTGGCTCGTCCCGGAGGAGGTTCGAGTCCTCCCTCGGGCATGGGTGTGTGTGTGTGTGTTTGTCCTTAGGATAATTTAGGTTAAGTAGTGTGTAAGCTTAGGGACTGATGACCTTAGCAGTTAAGTCCCATAAGATTTCCCACATTTTTTTGAGGTTGTTTCCTACAAAGTGACACATCTATCGACTCCATAAGTTACCTCAATAGTTTTTTATATAAATTTAGACAACATTGTCTATGGAGTGCAGCGATCTGGTACTAGGTTAAAATCAACAGTCGATAACGCAGTAACGTTTGTTTATTGGCCGGTTTCGGCTTATGTTATGCCCTCCTCAGAATTTTTGGGCCCATTATGGCTAGTGCTGGCGGCTCCTCGGTTTTTCACGTGATACCACAATAGTACACTGTTTGTCGCCAGTGTACGAACGTGGTATCAGGTAGATGTAAATGCCATGGGGCTAGGGCCTCCCGTCGGGTAGACCGTTCGCCTGGTGCAAGTCTTTCGAGTTGACGCCACTTCGGTGACTTGCGTGTCGATGGGGATGAAATGATGATGATAAGGACAACACAACACCCAGCCCTGAGCAGAGAAAATCTCCAACCCAGCCGCGAATCGAAACCGGGCCGTTAGGTATGCCATTCCATCGCGCTGACCACTCAGCTACCAGGGGCGGACGTGGTTGTTGTGGTCTTCAGTCCAGGGACTGGTTTGATGCAGCTCTCCATGCTACTCTATCCTGTGCAAGCTTCTTCATCTCCCAGTACCTACTGCAACCTACATCCTTCTGAATCTGTTTAGTGTATTCATCTCTTGGTCTCCCTCTACAATTTTTACCCTCCAAGCTGCCCTCCAATACTAAATTGGTGAATCTTTTATGCTTCAGAATATGTCCTACCAACCGATCCCTTCTTCTAGTCAAGTTGTGCCACAAATTTCTCTTCTCCCCAAACCTATTCAACACTTCCTCATTAGTTATGTGATCTACCCATCTAATCTTCAGCATTCTTCTGTAGCACCACACTTCGAAAGATCCTATTCTCTTCTTGTCCAAAATATTTATCGTCCATGTTTCACTTCCATACATGGCTACACTCCATACAAATACTTTTAGAAACGACTTCCTGACACTTAAATCTATACTCGATGTTAACAAATTCCTCTTCTTCAAAAACGCTTTCCTTGCCATTGCCAGGCCACATTTTATATCCTCTCTACTTCGACCATCATCAGTTATTTTGCTCCCCAAATAGCAAAACTCCTTTACTACTTTAAGTGTCTCATTTCCTAATCTAATTCCCTCAGCATCACCCGACTTAATTCGACTACATTCCATTATCGTAGTTTTGCTTTTGTTGATGTTCATCTTATATCCTCCTTTCAAGACACTATCCATTCCGTTCAGCTGCTCTTCCAGATCCTTTGCTGTCTCTGACAGAATTACAATGTCATCGGCGAACCCTAAAGTTTTTATTTCTTCTTCATGGGTTTTAATTCCAACTCCGAATTTTTCTTTTGTTTCCTTCATTGCTTGCTCAATATAGAGATTGAATAACATCGGGGATATTCTACAACCCCGTCTCACTCCCTTCCCAACCACTGCTTCCCTTTCATGCCCCTCGACTCTCATAACTGCCATCTCGTTTCTGTACAAATTGTAAATAGCCTTTCGCTCCCTGTATTTTACCCCTGCCACCTTCAGAATTTGAAAGAGAATATTCCAGTCAACATTGTCAAAAGCTTTCTCTATGTGTACATATGGTAGAAACGTAGGTTTGCCTTTCGTGAATAACCGATAAGCCGCTAGCACCATCTATAGGAGGCCCAAAAATTCTGAGGAGGGCTTTAACATTAACCGGTCAATAAAGAATTGTTATTGCGATCTTGACTGTTGATTTTGACCTAAATTTCTGTTTCAGTCTGAAGTTGTTAAGTCCTTTTTGACTCCCTCTGTAAAACAGAAAGAAACCGAACCGACAGTTTTTTTCGGTAAGAAGCGCAGTGCCGCGATACGCAAGTTACGTGAAACTGTTGCGACTGTGATATGAAAAGCTGCAGTGAGTGTGGTGGCCACCCCTGCAGGCTGGGGTCGAGCCACCCCACACCCTGAGCGACACGCACTCACACACGCCGCCCTCACCACGAGCCTCCCAGCGATGCGAAAATTCTGCCCAGAGCCGGTCGGCCGGCCGGCCGGTCGGTCGCCTTTCCCGCTTCCGACGCGAAATCGCCTTTTTTCTGTATAAAAATCGCTTCCCTCGTGTTTTCTATACATTTTATACAAGAGCGCGAGGTCCGGCCCGGGGTGAGATTACACGGCGCGGAGGGGGAAGCGGCGGGTTGGGGGTGAGTGCGCGCGCCCCTGCTCCCGCGGGAACACTCCTGCTCCCAACTCCGGCTCCAGATCTCTCTCCTGCGGAAGTGGCGCCTGGAGGGGAAGGGGGAGCGCGGGCTGGACAACATGGCCGCCTTGGTCAGCGCGCCGCTCTCCGCTCCAGACCGGGCGCTTTCGTTCCGGAATTGGCGACGTCGTTAAAATCGTAGAGCACGTCATTTCGGTCTAAGACCTGCGAGCGAAAGGAAATCGACTGCGGACAGTTGATCTGATCTCTTCTTCTCTGCCAAGTCCGTTCCTTTCTTCCTTTTCGTCTATCTTCATCTTCTGTTCACCTCGCTCTCTCCTTAAATTCTTCCTCTCGTCCCTATTTTGCTCTTTGACTTCCTTCTTCTGTCAACCGTCGATAGGAACGTGCTTGCGCTCAGAAAATCCACTTCTGTGCCATTAGGCCATTCTTATATGTCCTTTGTCGCAGGAACTAAGTTTAAGACGATCGAACAACAAGCTACAGCAGTTAGCTCCGACTCGTCTGTCCGACTAGTTTCTTCAGCCGACCACTAACATTTAATTTATCTGACTCTGCGACGGTAGAGTTTAGTATGTTCCTATTACAAGGATGATGAAGGCTTTCTTACCAAATGTTGCCCAAGCAAAATGGACATCATTCCTTCTTCAATAACGTCAAAAGCAAACGATGGAGCTGAAAATATTCTAGATCATGAAGTTCCCCTTTTCAGTTGAACGTTTTCTGACGTGATATCATAAGATATGGATATTATCGCAATCTGAGGAAGGTGAGAAAAGCACTCTCTCTCTTAACAGAATAATTCTAGCACTTGGGGGAAGTGCAAACAATCTGAGAAAGCGAGAACTCCATTTAAACCCAACTCCCTGAATACACAGCCGGGTGCTGTGGCCGAGCGGTTCTAGGCGCTTCAGTCCGGAACGGCGCTGCTGCTACAGTCGCAGGTTCGAATCCTGCCTCGGCCATGGATGTGTGTGATGTCCTTAGGTTAGTTAGGTTTAAGTAGTTCTTAGTCTAGGGGACTGATGACCTCAGATGTTAAGTCCCATAGTGCTTAGAGCCATTCGAAACATTTGAATACATATATACGGTTTTTCCAGCAGCTTCAATGACATTTACGCTGAATAAATGCCCACTTCTCTTTCTAATTCATTTTCATACAGGCGGCTAGTAACACAATCTGCTTTAGTTATTTAAGATTCCTTAACAGGCACGTATTTCCGCAAGGAAAGTTAACAAATAAAAATTGACTGAAGGAAGCATGGTAGGACAGACGCCGTTCAAGCGATACATTGAC
Source organism: Schistocerca serialis cubense (assembly GCF_023864345.2). Lineage (NCBI taxonomy): Eukaryota > Metazoa > Arthropoda > Insecta > Orthoptera > Acrididae > Schistocerca > Schistocerca serialis. The sequence goes on from NC_064645.1 coordinate 203,782,355, forward strand.
AGGGCAGCTGCACGTGGAGGTAATAAGAATCTCTGATTGGTGAAAGATGGTCAAGCATATCGTCAATGTCGAAAACATTACGGATGGAACGCTAATTGAGATGGAGAAAAACTCCATCTCTCATCGCCGAACAGGTAGCTGTTTCCTTAAGGAACTACTACGGAATTAGGTTGAAGTGTTTCGAGAAAGCCACGTAAGCCATAAATCCGGATGCCTGGAACCACACTCCTTTCGATGATGACTCCAGTTTCAAGCAAAGCACCACCCCGCTCGGGGCGATACGACGAAGCGTATTCCCAACAAAGCTGCAAGTCTTTCGCAGCCTTCAGCTTGATGAAAGTACTGGCCATTGTTTAAACATAGGAAACTAAATAAACACATACATTTGAGTAAACACAGAAATATTTCCCTTTTTATGAGCTTGTTGAATTTAAAGCCAAATTAATGCACATTCAGTGTCCGTGTGTACAACGGATTAGCTTTCGTATCTGATTGACTTCTAAATACACTAACACGTGTTTAATCGAATGGGGCTGCTACCACTCGGCCTGAAAGTTGTCAAACATATTTGCTCAAACGATAGGGAACCAATTTTCAAGGCTGCCAGTACGGATGGTGTTGACAGGCTTCTCTTAGGCCCGCGAGATAGGTCACAGAAATAGTGAGTAATGTCCGTTAGGGCAGCCGATTAATTCGCGAAAATATAGTAAATTTTAGGAACCATTTTGTTATGAATTTTCGAAAAATCACTTAGTGGTTCGTTCAAATGGCTCTGAGCACTATGGGACTTAACATCTGAGGTCATCAGTCCCCTAGAACTTAGAACTACTTAAACCTAACTAACCTAAGGACATCACACACATCCATGCCCGAGGCAAGATTCGAACCTGCGACCGTAGCGGTCGCGCGGTTCCAGACTGAAGCGCCTAGAACCGCTCGGCCACTTCGGCCGGCTTAGTGGTTCGTGTTTCATCACCAAGGTGATCTTGAAAATAAGATTACGTAAAATAAATACGACAAAGAGGCAGAAAAGCCGGGGTACAGAAAAACATGGAAACACCAAAAACACGACACATTACAATTACTAACACCGTGTAGGAAAACCATTGGCATTGAAAACAACTTTCAGTCGTCTCGCAATGGATAAATGATCCTTTATGATTTTAAAGGGAATCTTATGCTATTATACTGCAAAATAATAGCAAGCTCAGATAACGATGATGGTTCAAATGGCTCTGAGCACTATGGGACTTAACTGCTGAGGTCATCAGTTCCCTAGAACTTGGAACTAACTAACCTAAGGACATCACACACATCCATGCCCGAGGTAGGATTCGAACCTGCGACCGTAGCGGTCGCGCAGTTCCAGACTGTAGCGCCTAGAACCGCTCGGCCACACCGGCCGGCATGTCGATGGTGGAGGGTGGATGCGATCTCGCACCCTTCTCTCCAAAGTAGACCACAAAGGCTCAATGATATTGAGGTCTGGTGACTGTAGTGGCCACGGTAGATGCGATAATTAGCCTCGTGCCAACGAAACCAGAGCTGGACGATGTGATCTGTGTGAACTGGGGCCTTTCGTCTTAGAAAACAGCATCGCCAATGGGGAACAAGCAGCGCACCATGCGATGGAGCTGATCAGCCAAAATGGTCACACAGTCCTTGGCAGTAACGCGACCGTGCCGAACGACCGTAGTCCCATGGAATACCATGATATGTCTGGCCAAATGTTTCATTCTTAGTACGTAAATTGAGCCAAAATTTAGAAATAAAGTGAAACAAGGCTCGTCCGACCCACTGGCATTCTTCCATTGCTCCGTAGTCCAGTTTTCTGTTACGGACATTTACATCATTGATGAGTGCTTTTGGAATTTTTAGCTCGCCCTGCAACTCCCATCTTATGGAGCTTCCTCCACGTTGTTTTGGCGTTGACAGGGTTCCTGAGTGCGACAATCTGTTCTGCAGAGATTTCTGCAGCTATCGTCTTCTTACTTTTCGTCACAGTCCTCTTTAGTGACCGCCCTCACAATCATTGAACACATACTTTCGTGACTTAGCGGATATGTTTTTTCGCGTTCTCTGTATGCGGTGTGAATCTTCGACACGGAGCCTCTTGAAACACCAAATATTTCGGCTACTTTGGTTGCGGAAGCATCCACCATTCCTGCACCAACAATCTGCCTAGGTTCGAGTTCACATGGCTCCAACATAATGCACTCATAGCTACACAGAACACTGTTCTGACCGTGACTGACACTTGCGACGGATTGAGGACATTGCACAGGTGCCTTTCGTGTTCAGATATAACAGCGCAACCTGAGGCTTTGATAGCGTCTGCATTTATGTTCAAGCACGAATTTCTTGCGGTGTTTTTTTCTTTTTGTCGAATCCCTTCACATCGAACGAATACCTTCCACTGTTCACTGCATGCTTTCCTATCTCAGGCCTCATCGACGGACTACATGTCAATGTCGCTGATTATTTATGGGTTACACATGCTCAGTCGACCTAACGAAGTTTAGTGAATCCACAATCTTTGAGAAAGAAGTAAGTAACGTAAGCGCGACACTACTGAGATCCTCTGAACTTAAGCTTCCGTGGAAAGCAACATGTTTACATTGATTTGCAAATGTGTAGACCTGTACGAGTGTGTTGATCAGAGGTCGTCTAACTTTTTCGCTTGAGAGCTAATACTGACATTGTACGGTAACACTTCGGGCCGTATAGGTGGTGGTGTGGGGGGAGGGGGGGGGGCCGTCGGAGGGCGGGATGGGGGTCAAAGTGGCCACTCGAAAAGAAATTAAATTTTCACCAAACCATGGTTACTGAGAGAAGCTTGCAAATTATGAGTTTTGAATCTTCATATTATAAAGTATCACAGGAAATATTTTTAAATATATAGGATCTGTTGTGTTGGCAGAAGAGCCAACACCGTGTTACTAGTGGAGGCCGAAATGCACGCGTTTTAGCTCACGCAAGCTGGCGTGAGGAGGGAAGGACTATACTGACATGAGGTCTGGAACATGACAAAGGCCGGCCGGAGTGGCCGAGCGGTTAAAGGCGCTACAGTCTGGAACCGCACGACCGCTACGGTCGCAGGTTCGAATCCTGCCTCGGGCATGGATGTGTGTGATGTCCTTAGGTTAGTTAGGTTTAAGTAGTTCTAAGTTCTAGGGGACTTATGACCACAGCAGTTGAGTCCCATAGTGCTCAGAGCCATTTGAACCATTTTGAACATGACAAGGAATTAGAATTCAGAAAGCGGACGTAATTAGTTTGATACTTAACTTTAATCCATTAATGATGAACGTCGCTCTTTGACGGTACATGATTCACAATATTATCTGTTCAGAATACATTCATAGTAACTGAATATGGCGCCTTGCTAGGTCGTAGCAAATGACGTAGCTGAAGGCTATGCTAAACTGTCGTCTCTGCAAATGAGAGCGTATGTAGACAGTGAACCATCGCTAGCAAAGTCGGCTGTACAACTGGGGCGAGTGCTAGGGAGGCTCTCTAGACTAGACCTGCCGTGTCTAGTCTGCAGCACTGATAGTGGCGAGACGCGGGTCCGACGTATACTAACGGACCGCGGCCGATTTAAAGACTACCACCTAGCAAGTGTGGTGTCTGGCGGTGACACCACAGGAACTACATGCATTTTTCTGAAGACTTGCGTAGTGGTCAGTCTTCCGTACCTAAGCTGTAATGTGGCCAGTGCAATCGCAACACGATCCCATATTTCTTTCTGGTTTCCGGGCACGTTTTCTGAGGCTTTTGGTGCCCTAGTATTGAAACAACACTAAGCGTCTGCACGTCCATTTTCAATCGGACTTTTGAGTCAGGGCAAATATAATAGGGCAGAGACGGTTTTAAATAATATAATTTAATTAGTCCAAAACTGACACAAAGGGATAGAATGGCGGATGGCAGCTTTGCTTATAAAAGTGTTAGAAGTCAGGTTTATCTGTTGTATTATGTGCGTTTTTTCTGGAAATCATTCTTATTGGGATAAACACCCTGCCCACTTTTTCCAACGTGTAGTGTGGTCAATTTTCCCAAACAAACGCAATTTCCGCGTTAGTGCTCCACAGAAGAAATTACCAAACTGAAAGAAATAACAAGGAACTAGATTTTTAGGCGAAAAGGCGTTCTTTAAACATTGACTTTGTAAAAGATTATTACTCTCCGCACAAGTAAGACAGCAAGAGTGATACGACCCAAAATCAAGGAAGTTTTTGCTGAGAAAGAACGAAACGAGCTTCCTCTTTCAGTCTCACTGACAACAATAGTGACGTATTAACAACTTGTGTGACAACTTCTCGCCAGATAGCAGCATTGTTCAGGGCAAAAGCTATGCAATGGCCACTTTTCCCCTCCTGGCTACTTTATCACACCTTCTCCTAACGGTCTTATTATTGACAACCTGCACAAATTAGTACGATATATTAATTAAAACAATAACTGCAATATGAGAGATCAGACACGATCGCAAATGTTTACTTAATTTTTTAAATGTCATTTTCCTTCTACTCGTTGCTATGTATTAAAACAGCTTAATTTGATTTCATATTATTTGCTACATGTATCACATTTCTACAATGCGCATTCACGAACCCACGTTACTTCCGTTTCAAATTTATGCGGTGGGAACTGATTTGTGTAAGTTGCACACGTTCGTGAGTTGTCAGCATTGGAAGAGAAACAATAAAGTACTCCCCCTCTCACTTCTACTAACCCCTGCGGTAAGGTCAGACTATACTTAGCTCTCGGCCGACTTCATCATCGTCAATTAAAATTAAGCACATCTTAAAATACTACGGTCTGCGTAAGTATTTTTGTTTACTACAGAGGAAGAAATATACGGCCTTGAGAGGTTCTGAACGTTAGTTGCCGTGTTTGGATTCTGCTGCTGGTTATTATAAAACACGGCTGAGAACCGCGGGCCCCATTAACATCTGATTCGGCCACAGTTTGTCGACCACTGGAACAGATGAATCCTGGAGCTGGCTGCCGCGAGATGGGTGGCAGTGCGTGACTGCGTGCCGCGCACGGGGACCGCAGGCTCTCCGCGACAACGAAACGCTCTCGGCCGGCTGCCGCCCTCGGGGATTACCCGAACAATAGCCGCACCGTTTCCATAGGGTCACAGCTTGCGCGGTCGCAGAGCTGCAAAACTTTCCGACGCACTGTAGCTATCGCACAAGTCCATTCTTAGTTCACGAATACACATTGGTGCATTATTCTGTTGCCTGAAGCGGAGTATATGCTGCTTCAAAAAGATTTATTCTATTTTTCAAGACTCTTTATATCCTCCGCGAAGGAAGATAGTAACTTGGAGCAAATTTTTAATTACGCATCGAAAAAGTTTATCTTGATGCCAGTTCCAGGTTGACTATTAGTGTGGTTGCTTCCCTTCGCATACCAAAGCTATCGTCGACACAACTTTTCCTACCGACGGGACGTCTTCGACTTCTTTGGAGCACATACACGGGATCATAAAAATACACTGGTTCCAACATTACAAGCATAAGTTCAAAACGTCAATCCAATAAGCAGGACTCTAGCTGTGTCTCTTTTAGTTGTATATTACGTAATGAAGTACACGTACCCATATATTTGGTTGGCTGGTTGATTTGGGGGAGGGGGCCAAAAAGTGCGGTCATTGGTCCCATCGGTTTAGGGAAGGATGGGGAAGGAAGTCGGCCGTGCCCTTTCAAAGGAACCATCCCGGCATTTGCCTGAAGCGATTTTGGAAAATCTCGAAAAACCTAAGTCAGGGTGGTCGGACGCGGATTTGAACCGTCGTCCTTCCGAATGCGAGTCCAGCGTGATGCTTATATGTCTCTTCGGATATGCATACATGCTTATATTTTTATTAGACCTCTGCCACGCAATATATGGCGATTCTGCCACGGGTCACAACATTCTACCATATGGAGTTGTGGTTATGGGGTGGCTTGGCTAGATGGTGTACTATAATTATTTCTAACAATACAAGCAAGATTACCAAAATGGCAATAAAAAAGTGGTTCAAATGGCTCTCAGCACTATGGAACTTAACTGCTGAGGTCATCAGTCCCCTAGAACTTAGAGCTACTTAGACCTAAGTAACCTAAGGACATCACACACAACCATGCCCGAGGCAGGATGCGAACCTACGACCGTAGCGGTCGTGCAGTTCCAGACTGAAGCGCCTAGAACCGCTCGGCCACTTCGGCCGGCAAAATGGCAATACAATCAGCCAAGCAACGAGCCTTTGGCTACCCTCCTTTAGTTCTGCCGCACAATACAGGGCACTCCCGCCACTTGTCACAACACTTTATCATATGGAAGTGTGGTTAGGGGGTGGCTTGGATGGATAGTGCACTATTAATTAATTCCATCAATAGAAGCAGGAGTCCAGAACGCCAATACAATCAGCAGGATTCTGGCTAAGCCTTCTGGAGCTGTGTATTACGTGTTGAAACACATTATTAATATAGGCGTAATATACGGGGGCGTACAAAAAGTTTTCGTTCAAACGCTGTACCGTCCAGAATAGGTATGCCAATCAGACAAAAACACCATGAGCAATGAGGCAATCATCCCCCGCTCTTCTCCGCTGGCTGCCTTGGTTCTTCACCTTCTAATCCCCATTCTTCTCAAGTCCTCCTCCATGTTGTCTGGCCATCTGGTCGTTGATCTGCCCCTTATCAGCGTCCACTTGGTTTTCCTTTGAAAATTTTCTTGGCTGTGCTGCTCTCTACCATTCTTTCTACATGTCCCAACCAACGTCGTCTATTACTCTCTATTTCTGTCCCGATATCTGGTTTGTTATACAATTCTCTGATCTCCTTATTGTTTCCCCTTCGCCGGAAACCCCTAAAAATCTTCCTTCCACATCCCTACAACAAGTCCTCATCGTCTTGCGTCATTGTCCAAGTCTCCAAACCATACATCACCCACAGGTCTCACTGCTGTACTATACACTGTCAGCTTCAGATTCCTACTAAAGCTTCTTACTTTAAATACTTTCATCAGTGCGAAGTAAACCCTGTTACCAGTTGCAATCCTTCGATGTATTTCTTCTCTCATATCATTATTCTTAGTTACCAGTGACCCAAGATATTTAAAGCCCTCACAGCATTCATATTCTCTCCCCTCCAAAGTCATGCTTCCTTGTACTTCGCTGTACCTTTTTCTACACGTTAACATATACTTGATCTTTGATTAATTGTCAGCCCTGCCTCCGCTCCATATCTTTCTAATCTCTCAAGCTTTTCTCCCGGATAACAAATCAATATAATCTGCATATGCAAGATCCTGCGTCACTGCGCGACTGCTACGGTCGCAGGTTCGAATCCTGCCTCGGGCATGGATGTGTGTGATGTCCTTAGTTAGGTTTAAGTAGTTCTAAGTTCTAGGGGACTGATGACCATAGATGTTAAGTCTCATAGTGCTCAGAGCCATCCAGCGTCACTTCACTCTACTAAACAGTGTTCACTAGGTTGCCCTCTCCCAGGCGACGTTAAACAGAATAGTGAAGAGCACATGAACCTGCTGCAATCCTTGGTTAACTTCAACTGTCTTTGATAAAGCGCCCTAACCTTTACTTTGCTTAATGTTCTTCTCGGTCATTTGAACCAGTCTTATCAGTTTGTTGGGTTGAAGATAGCCGTTTGATATAACACCGTATCCCGTTGTGTGAAGAAGTCCGTAACTGTTACACATCCTCGTCTGACGGTAATCGAAGACCCTTCAAGGCCTTTTTCTAAGAGATAATCAGATGGGGAGAAATCAAGACTGTAGGGCGGTTATTCAAGTGTCTTCCGTTTGAGTTGGCTTAACTTCTGTGTTACGATATTTGCGATATGAGGACATACGTTATCATGAAGCAGTAGCACTCAGAACTTGACGCACCATTCCACAACGGTGGTTTTCAACATATGCTGCCCCATGCACTTTCTTCATTTTCCGACGGATGTCTACCGGTGTTTGTCCTTTGGCAATCCAGAAAAGAATGGCAGCCGTGTTTGGACGCATTTTGTAATAACGTCACCATAGTTAACGTTGCCGTGGTTACCGAAAGCACTTCCGAAAGACACGAATGCCACGTTAAAGCCTTGGCTACATGTAGGTGCCTATTTACCCGCTTCTCACTACGTTGCATATACAGTGCAGCAACGCCCTCAAACGGAAACTTTTTGATCGCTCCATATACATATAAGTGTTGAGATGAATTATTCACAGAAATTAGACTACAGAATATTACGGGGTTCCTGCGGCCTCCTTAGATGCTGTACATTAATCTTGTCAAATGGGCAGCAGATAACACGGCTATTTTAGCCACGCAGATCTCCAAAACTACTGCCCGCCAAACATTTACCATTGAATATGTTTGAGGACAACGAACACAAAATACAAACCGCGGACTGTCGATCTAATCAAAGGTTGAGCGGTAAGAGCACTAGTTTAGAAAAGCGCATACAAGTTGAAATAATACAGGGCGCTTTGACAGGATTATTTTTTGTTAAGAAACCAATCGTTTACAGCCGCCTTTTGAGTTGTCCATATGAGTGAGGGGCTGTGATCATTGTACACGGCGCCCCACAATTAGTTATTGCAAATGATTCCTCAGAAATACGCTGCATTTCTGTGGGACATGAACAATAGAAGTACATCAATGATCACATCGGTTTTCCTCTACGTCGCAATCAAAATTGTTTTCGACTATAAGGAATCGAACACACTATCTGCTAGCTTTCGTTACCAACCTCATCTATTGAGTAGGGTCCCTTGTAGCGAACGCACATGAAATCAAAGTCGACCTCAGAATCTGAGAGTTTGTCTTGTGGCTGATTAGTATTCAATGGGCGCATGCTGGAATTATCTGGAGCATGTTTTCTAGGCTCGGGAAAGCGCTGTCGAATAACTGACCAAACAAAGGTTCGTGTTATTATCATGTAAAAAGGGAAATGGGTCGTAGGCAGGCCGTAAAGCCGTCGGCATAAGGAGCGTGCATCCGAAAGTTGAACGTTGAGCATGCAGAGCTTCTGACGTCACAGCGTGGAATATCACGTTGGGAACTCCTCCCGAAAGAGCAGAGCAATATCTAGAAATGTTAGATATTCTGAAAGTACGGTTGAACGCTGACCACTGAGATGGTAGAACATCAGCTACGTCACATGAACCCAATCTCCCTTTGGTGGAGATTTGTGAGGCATCATATTGGATTCCAGTTGAAGCATGTATGTGTATATGCCGTTTCTGAGCACTAGAAAACTGGGGAGCTCTTAAAAACCCTCCGTTAATTATATGTTTCGTTGTAATAAAATGAAAAAAGAAACGTCATATTCGTGCTAAAAGAGTTATTGTAACTTGCATACTATGAGAGCAGGCCATCTGAAGTCAACAGCATGTTGCGGATCCATTAAAAACGCATTGTTCTTAGTACTATTTCTTATAATTACATTTTGCCGGCCGCGGTGGTCTAGCGGTTCTGGCGCTGCAGTTCGGAACCGCGGGACTGCTGCGGTCGCAGGTTCGAATCCTGCCTCGGGCATGGGTGTGTGTGATGTCCTTAGGTTAGTTAGGTTTATGTAGTTCTAAGTTCTAGGGGACTTATGACCTAAGATGTTGAGTCCCATAGTGCTGAGAGCCATTTGAACCATTTTATAATTACATTTCAGTTAGTAATATAGCTACGATCAAAGCTTTCAGGATGTGGTAACAAGCTAGATACCGTCTCTCAACCATTGTGATCGCGCTAGCGCAGTGAATAGTGTCATAGTTTCATAGCGTAATTTTGAAGTGTTGGTAGTTTGCATCCAACTAAACTCAAAAAATTTTTCTTATAACATTCGCTTTTTAATGGGTTCTGATACTTTATTAGTTTAACATAGATACGTACTATAACATTCGATTTTATGTAAATATAAGACTGATCTTTTTGAGGGGTGAGTTTGTTCGAATGGCTTAATCTATAAGGCACCTTGCAGTACTTGCAGCAAGACAATTGCCCTTTTTTCTTTTTTTACTTTCGTAATTCACATGCACAGATTCTGCTACTGAATTGGAACAGTGATCAAGTAAGAATGACCTTAGCGGTAAAAAATGAGAATGATGAAATAATTTTTATCTTATGTGGAGAGCAACTGTAAATTTGTATCTCACTATCTCTGACGGAACTTTAGTAAACAGACGTCTTTACTGACTGGACATGGTACTAACCTTTTTGCCTTACAATATTTTCAGGGATATTGAAGTTTTATTTTCCGTATACGACAGACAGAACGTCTGACTACCATACGGACAGGGGAGAAAAGTAAGTTTTTATAGAGCTAATAAGGGAATTTTACGCCCGTCCATTTCGTAAACAGTGTGATTTAAGAGCGAGATACAGCCGAAAACTGCCGGTGGAGCGCGTTGCCATCGCGCATACCACGTTGGGGCCCATGTACTGTAATATTTCTGGCTTAGTCAGCCGTCATATTAGGCTCCAAGAAGCTGTTCCCAGGGCAGTAGAGATGCAAGAAGCATATAGATGACGAAATGTGGTGTGAGGTACCTGTGAGAGATGTTAGATTCGGTACCATTCCCGTGAGAAAGACCGCCTGCATAACGCTACTGCTCTGTGACTGGCTGCTGTGTTCGGAGCAAGGGCGCCAAAACGTTAAAGTATAGTTATTATTATTAAACTATTCACTGGAATGACTTCACTTTTAATATTAATATCTCTCAACAGCTGATTATCAGTCAGTCATTTTAGAATTATTAAAAACAAATTAAATCAAAAACAAAAGACTGACGAAATTGCAGACGAAGCATTTCGGAAGCGTTCGGGTCACGGCTTTTCTAGTGTGGCGCGCGATGTGTTTCGCGCTGTTTGTCACTCTGGATTAGGCAGTCGAGAACAGTTTTGTTGTCTGTCGTAGGAAGTGTTTCCAATTTTTATTTAAGTTCCTGTTCGTCACTCTGGATTAGGAAGTCGAGATGTCAGTCATGTTGTCTGTGGCAGGATGTGTTTGCCAGTATTCAGTATTAAAAGATACACTCCGGTAGTCGTGAGGCACAGACACGTGCCACAAATAGTGTAAATATACACTTTCGTAAACATTGTGTTATATCATGTACTTTGCTGTATCAAAAGGTGTTGTATTAAGATCATGTAGTCTTCTCGTGTGGCTATATTAAAATACGCGAGTGGCATCCCAAAGAAGTGATACATTATTTCAGAACAGAACCACGCTAAAAGTCAGTTTCAGCCTCAAGATACAGAACCTACGACCTGCGTGGTGTTTTCTGCGCTGGGGACATCAACTTGAAGACAGCAGGTTAGTGAACTATAACAGAACCTTCGTATTCAACACAGTTCAGTGGAAACAACTAGGCGCCTCACGTGTACTGGATGCACAAAACAAATGTGCTCAGTGACACGTCATCTGCAGTAGTGCACAGAAGGTAAAGGAGGATGATCGTTACTAACACCAACAATCAATTCATTCTGCCCTTGTTGCCGTAGTACCATAAGCATAAGTCGCATCTTTTCTGAGCGTACAGTAGCACGTTGAACTCGGTACGCTCAACGTTGACGTTCGATAGCACGGTCCGTGTGCCGATGGCTTAACCAAGGCGATCAGACTTGTTTCGACAGGTGGTCACCCTAAGTACCGAACGCTTTCCGCTTACTGCTGTCTCCATTCCGGAGGTGTGGGCGTCGCTGCGAGATCAATACTAACGGCGGTGTCGGTGTCGGGGGCGGCGCGGCCATCAAATATGAATGCGAGACGGCGGCGCGGGCGGTCAGCGGCTGACTCACCCTCCCGTTCGTCTCATTCTCATTCCACTGCCCACTGCGACGCCCTGGCCCTAGCATGCGCCGGGCTTCGCCCGAACTCGCCCCTACTTGGCGTCCTGCAGAGCTGGTTGCACGCATCTCCGGCTACTTCGTCCGCGTTCTAATGTTATTTGGCCTTTCATTTCGTCCACATAATAAAAGTTGACACTATGTCTGTTCATACCGTATTATCGGATTGGTGCGTAAGTTCGTTGCATCTTTGTTTTCCATGTTTGTAGTCCGGTTATTATGGGTTTATTTATCGATTGTTATTTTTTATTTATACACTACTGGCCATTAAAACTGCTGCACCACGAAGATGTCCTGCTACAAACGCGAAATTTAACCGACAGGAAGAAGATGCTGTGATATGCAAATGATTAGCTTTTCAGAGCATTCACACAAGGTTGGCGCCGGTGGCGACACCTACAACGTGCTGACATGAGGAACGTTTCCAACCGATTTCTCATACACAAACAGCAATTCACCGGCGTTGTCTGGTGAAACGTTGTTGTGATGCCTCATGTAAGGAGGAGAAATGCGTACCATCACGTTTCCGACTTCGATAAAGGTCGTATTGTAGCCTATCGCGATTGCGGTTTATCGTATCGCGACATTGCTGCTCGTGTCGGTCGAGATCCAATGACTGTTAGCAGAATATGGAAACGGTGAGTTCAGGAGGGTAATAGGGAACGCCGTGCTGGATCCCAACGGCCTCGTATCACTAGTAGTCGAGATGGCAGGCATCTTATCCGCGTGGCTTGAACGGATCGTGCAGCCATATCTCGATCCCTGAGTCAACAGATGGGGACGTTTGCAAGACAACAACCATCTGCACGAACAGTTCGACGACGTTTGCAGCAGCATGGACTATCAGCTCGGAGACCATGGCTGCGGTTACCCTTGACGCTGCATCACTGACAGGAGCGCCTGCGATGGTGTACTCGACGACGAACCTGGGTGCACGAATGGCAAAACGTCATTTTTTCGGATGAATCCAGGTTCTGTTTACAGCACCATGATGGTCGCATCCGTATTTGGCGACATCGCGGTGAACGCATATTGGAAGCGTGAATTCGTCATCGGCATAGTGGCGAATCACCCAGCGTGATGGTATGGGGTGCCATTGCTTACACGTCTCGCTCACCTCTTGTTCGCATTGACGGCACTTTGAACGGTGGACGTTACATTTCAGATGTGTTACGACCCGTGGCTCTACCCTTCATTCGATCCCTGCGAAACCCAACATTTCAGCAGGATAATGCACGACTGCATGTTGCGGGTCCTGTACGGGCCTTTCTGGATACAGAAAATGTTCGACTGCTGTCCTGGCCAGCACATTCTCCAGATCTCTCACCAACTGAAAACGTCTGGTCAATAGTGGCCGAGCAACTGGCTCGTCACAATACGCCAGTCACTACTCTTGATGAACTGTGGTATCGTGATGAAGCTGCATGGGCAGCTGTAGCTATACACGCCATCCAAGCTATGTTTGACTCAATGCCCAGGCGTATCAAGGCTGTTATTACGGCCAGAGATGGTTGTTCTGGGTACTGATTTATCAGGATCTATGCACCTAAATTGCGTGAAAATGTAATCACATGGCAGTTCTAGTATAATATATTTGTCCAATGAATACCTGTTTATCATCTGCATTTCTTCTTGATGTAGCAATTTTAATGGCCAGTAGTGTATTTCACTGTTGCTATTTGAGTTTACATGTTGTCATTTTGTCATATGGCGGTAGCGAATGGAGCTGTGGACGCTGGAAAATGGAGTGCCAAGTGGAGGAATCGGAAAATTTCCGACATACTCTTTTGTTTGAGCTCAGGAAGAGGAGACAGCAACGGAAGCAGTCAGAAACATTTGTGCCGTGTGTAGGGGTAATGCCCTGGACATAGTACGGCAAGAAAGTGGTTTCCTCGTTTTAGGAAGGATATTTTGACATTAGTGGCCCTCCACGCTCAGGAAGAACTTCGGGATTTAATGACGATCGTTTAAACACATTATTCCACAATGATCCACGTCAGTGTACTCGAGAACAGGGGAATGTGATGAACTGTGATCGTTCCGCCATCGTGCGACGTTTGCATATAATGGGGTAGGTTGACAAATCGAGTGTATGCGTACCGTAAGCTCTAAGCCAAAATCACAAAAATCTGCTGGTGGTCATATGTGCATCTCTGCGTGCTAATTATCAAATGACTCGCGATTAACACCAACGGTTCCCATCCTGTATCGTTAATGGTGACGAGAAATTGTGCCTTTATGCTAATGTACGGAAAAGAAAGGAATGCCTGAGCCCAAACAAAGCAGCAACTCTATGTACAAAGACCTGCGCGCATTCGCAAGAGATAATATTATGCATTTGGTGGAAGGGCGACGGTATGGTGTACTACGAATTGCTTCCCAGAGGTGTAACCATCACCGCAGACATTTATTGCCAACAACCGAGACGTTTTGCAGACACAATCCAAAAATAACGACCAGGAAGACAGTGTGAAGTGATGCTGCTCCACGGTAACGCCCGCCCGCATTCTGCTAGACTGAACAAAAACCCTATACAGGGGCTGAATTGGGAAGTCATTCCGTACCCACCCTATTCACCTGATCTTGCGCCCTCAAATTTTCACCTTTTCTGCTCTCTATCGAACAACCTTCAAGGAAGTTTCCAGAATGAGATTTTCACTCTGCAGCGGAGTGTGCGCTCATATGAAACTTCCTGGCAGATTAAAGGTAGGAGACGAGGGACTGGCGGAATTAGAGCTGTGAGGACGGGTCGTGAGTCGTGCTTGGGTAGCTCAGTTGGTAGAGCACTTGCCTGCGAAAGGCAAAGGTCCCGAGTTCGAGTCTCGGTCCGGCACACAGTTTTAATCTGCCAGGAAGTTAAACCCATATGAAAATGCTCTCCCAACAAAGCTCGAGGAGTTCTTCGACTGAAAATTATGTGATTTCTAAGGCTGCGGTATCGAAGAGTTATCCCGGCGTTGCCAGACTGTGGTAAATAGTGAAGGAGAATATATTATTGTTGGCCAAATTCTCTGCTACGTGCAGCTGTCTTGTTTATTAAACTTATGAAAAACCGCTACGAACTTATGCACCAACCCAAGATGTTTACGCTATTCGGACCTGGCTGAGAAAGAAGAAGTTAAACGTCTCGTTGATCTCAAGGTCACTAGATACTGTGCAGGAAGTGTCTAACCACAGCGACACGCCCTCAAGTCACCTGGCTAAACTACACGATTGCCGGTATAACTTCCTCATTTTGCTTTGGAAAACACGTCAGAACTCGTTACTGCGTACTATACCTGGCATAACAGCTTGTAAGACTTGGGTATTGTACACTTTAATGTTTTTGACACCTAGTCACGGGAAATTAATCAACAGGGTTTTGTGATTTTGCCAATGATATTCCTCGATTTTTTCATGCTTGCATATTATAAAAAAATAGTAGTCGAGTTAGTAAAGTGTAAATGTCGAATTGAATAGAATCTAGGCTTGCTGTAACTGCATGTTTATCATGAATAGCGCGCTGCTGCAAAAGACGAGTGCGACAATAGTTTGTTATTTTGATAAACTCGATGAAGCGTTCATTCAGACCTCTCCGTTGCTTCCGTAGACAAGTTCCATAAATATTCAATCTTTGCTGTTTTATTGTACTTATTGGTAAGTTCATTGCGTACGTTTATCCTAAGTGTCGCTTCTTAATACACTGTGCTACGGAATTTTTAGAGCTCTCACGTGCCACTTTTTAAATTTTATTTATGTTTTTAATTTTTGTTGCTGTCCAGTTCCACAAAATACAACAAGAAGAAAACAAACACTGAAATATAGTGCAATAATTCGTAAGTAGTCCTTAGATGTAGCACTTCTAGATGACATTTGTGCAGATTGTCCTTTAGTAACAGTTCCAGTACACGTACAAAACAAAACGTTGTCTCAACATGTAATTTCTACGAAGGATCTATTTACATATTTTATTGCTTTCGTTTTTCGCTGAGAAGTCTGTCGGAAGACGCGAAGAAATTTTATGGTTCGATCAGCAAATCCGTCTTACGGTTTTCATCGAATGAAACAACAATTTTACTGTTAACAATAACTATTTAGTTTACTTCTACAACGCATTTCAGAGGTTTCAATATCCGTCACCAGGTGGATTTATTTGCCTTTGTATGACATGTGTGTGGTGTGTTACTGCCCTAGGATAACCTGTGACACTGTCCGCAGTGGTCACAGGCTCCTTCCTTTGTTGTAATACATCTCATATAAACTGTCACACTTCGTAAACAAATATGGCGTCTAGGAACTAATAGGTGCGGACATCATGTTTGTTTACAAAGTGTGACAGTTTACACGAAAAAGAAAGAGGAATGTGACAACCGGAGACAGTGCCCCAGGTTACTCCAAAGATGTTACACGGCGCACACAAGTCATAGTAATACAAATAAATACGTTTAATGATGGAGGTTTAAATCTTTGAAAAGCGTTGTGGAAATAAATTAAACAGGGACTGGTAACAATAAACTTGTTGTTTCATACGATATCAGTAACAGTTACGATAAATGTGCATCTTCATATTTTCGCGGCGCAAATGCTGATCCATAAAATTTCGGGCGTGCAGCCGCTTAAATTTGACTTCATCTTCTAGTATTTCTACCTAATACCGTACAGCCATCTTCAGAGTGAGCCGAGGTGACTGACGCTCCAGCACTTGCTCCGTCCTTTTAAAGCCGTGGACCGGACCACTGCGCATGCGGCCACAGATACACAAGGCACCAGAGACGTTAATCGGCGGCAAAGACGTATGGCATATGCATGGAAATAGATCTATGGCTGCGCAGTCGACCCACACGGTGATATCGATGTATCACTGCAAGCTGCACCGTAGCGACGTCTTTGTGATTTTATTACAGAAATTTCCGGATTCCAAGATCTGACCAAGCTGAAGCTGCTATCTCTATTAATTAAATTCGTCGCCAAGCGAATTTCAATTGCTTCCTTCGCTACTGAGTCCCAGAAGGATGAAGTCGAGGCTAAAATTTCGACGCTATCGTACACCATAGAGTGCCCATTGTCAATACAGTGCTCGGCCACCGCAGGTTTACTGGGTTGTAAGAGCCGGGTGTGCGGTGCTCTGTGCATCTCTCCTGGATAGTACGTGTCGTCTGTCCGAGGTATGAATGGCTGCACTCACAGGAGATCTTGTAAAACCCAGGCTTCCGAAGCACCAAATCATCTTTAATGGAACCCAGGAGTGCTGCTGTCTTTGGTGGAGGACGAGTCATGATAAAGTCTAACGTAAAATGTTCGCATTTAAGGTTGCGGTTTTCATCTAACAGATGGAGTCTTCCACCACATTGGTCTGTGTTTCCAAATGAGTGTGTTTTGGTGTGTGTACGTTCAGATTACTGATCTTGAGTGTTTCATGTATTCCGTTTATACTGTCCCCATATCATCATTTCAATATACGGAGCTTACAGACCTAAACGCTGTCTCGAACGGCGTAATTTTCATTTTTTGTCTCATCGCATTTTAACTTCATTTATGTTACCTTTACTGGGAATAAAATTCGCAGAAAATGATCAACAGAGAATTCTGGTGAGGACATTGCGCGATAAACAGAACCTAATTAGGTAACATTTGGGTGACGTGAAGTATTTTTGAAGCGGAGCTGGAGAAGCAGCCTGGCATTTGTCGAGACGTGCGGTCTGGACGTGGTACTAGATCAACGATAGTCAATCCAATAGGACTGATTTCATCCAAAAAATGATTCAAATGGCTCTGAGCACTATGGGACTTAACATCGGAGGTCATCAGTCCCCTAGAACTTAGAACTACTTAAACCTAACTAACCTAAGGACATCACACACATCCATGCCCGAGGCAGGATTCGAACCTGCGACCGTAGCGGTCGCGCGGTTCCAGACTGAAGCGCCTAGAACCGCTCGGTGACATAGGCCGGCTGACTTGGTCCGAAAGCGGCTCGCTTCCTGCTCTCACTGAAAATGTTGAGCTCTATGTTGGAAGAAGTAAAGATATAAACTGACGTTAAAAAATCGCAACACCAAGAAGGAGTTGTACGACACAAACAAAAGTTAGTAGGCATGATTCTACATCTGAAAGATGGTGTCTATTCAAATTTCGCACCAGTCGCATAACAGTGGCTTTAGTAGTATCACCTGAGGACACAAACCAAATTTGCTGTAACAGTCGCGAGCCATTAAGGAGACAAAGTCGCCATTATCAACGTCTCACTGAGTTTGAACGACGTCGTGTAACACAGCTTCGAGAAGTTGGATGTTACTTTGTGATACTGCAGAAAGACTTGGCAGGGATGTAGTCACTGTACATGATTGCAGGCAGCAGTGGTTACGAGGAGGCCGAGTTCTGGACGGCGACGTGGTACTACCTAGAGGAAAGACCATCGTGTTCGGCGTATGGCTCTGGCGCATCGTACTGCATCTCCAGCAGCAGTTTGAGCAGCAGTTGGCATAACAGTGACTCAATGAACTGTTACAAATTGGTTACATCACGGACAGCTCCGAGCCAGACGGCCACCCTGTAGGGCGCACACTATTGGCCCCGAACTACCGCCATTTGCGACTTCAGTGGTGTCAAGCGCGTGCTCACTGGAGGGCAGAGTGGACGTCTGTTGTATTTTCTCATGAAAACTTGTTCTGCTTCTGTGCCAGTGATAGGCGTGCGTAGTTTATAAGGAGGCCAGTCGGGGGCCTGCAACCACCCTGTTTGCTAGCCCAGGTGGCCGAGATTCTAGGCGCTACAGTCTGGAACCGCGTGACCACTACGGTCGCAGGTTCGAATCCTGCCTCGGACATGGATGTGTGTGATGTCCTTAGGTTAGTTAGGTTTAAGTAGTTCTAAGTACTAGGGGACTGATGACCTCAGAAGTTAAGTCCCATAGTGCTCAGAGCCATTAGTCAGCCTGTTTGCGTGCTAGACACTCTGGACCTACACCTAAACTTAAGGTCTGGGGTATGATTTCGTATGACAGCAGGAGCACTCTCGTGGCTGTCCCACTGTCCCACGCACCCTGACTGCAAATTTGTACGTCACTTTGGTAATTCGACCTGTTGTGCTGCCATTCATGAACAGCATTCCACAGGGTGTTTCCCAACAGGATAAGGCTCGTCCACATACCGCTATCGAAATCCAACATGCTCCGCAGAGCGTCGACATGTTGCCGTTGCCTGCACGATCACCAGATCTTTCTCCAATCGAGCACGTGTGGGACATCATCGGACGAAAACTCCAGCGTCTCCCACAAACAGCATTAACCGTTCCTGTATTGACCGACCAAGAG
This sequence comes from Schistocerca serialis cubense, assembly GCF_023864345.2. NCBI lineage: Eukaryota > Metazoa > Arthropoda > Insecta > Orthoptera > Acrididae > Schistocerca > Schistocerca serialis. Next base: position 203,801,494 of record NC_064645.1, read on the forward strand.
GAACAGCCATGGAACTCTATCCCACAAACTGACATCAGGCACCTGCACAAGACAATGCAAGCATGTTTGCACGCTTGCGTTCAGCATTCTGGCGGTTCGGTTATTAATCTACCAGCACTCGACATTTTCAATGATTTATCTCGCGCTTGCATTAAACTATGATCTTGCAATTTTAGTGACTTAAATATTTTACCTAGACAAATGTATTCCTGAAATTTCATTGTTGTTGTTGTTGCCTTCAGTCCTGAGACTGGTTTGATGCAGCTCTCCATGCTACCCTATTCTGTGCAAGTTTCTTCATCTCCTAGTACTTACTGCAACCTACATCCTTCTGAATCTGCTTAGTGTATTTATCTCTTGGTCTCCCTCAACGATTGTTACCCTCCACGCTGCCCTCCAATGCTAAATTTGTGATCCCTTGATGCCTCAGAACATGTCCTTCCTTCTTCTTGTCAAGTTGTGCCACAAACTCCCCTTCTCCATGTTTCACTTCCATACATGGCTACACTCCATACAAATACTTTCAGAAACGACTTCCTGACACTTAAATCTATACTCGATGTTAACAAATTTCTCTTCTTTAGAAACGCTTTCCTTGCCATTGCCAGTCTACATTTTATATCCTCTCTACTTCGACCATCATCAGTTATTTTGCTCCCCAAATAGCAAACCTCATTTACTACTGTAGGTGTCTCATTTCCTACTCTAATTCCCGCAGCATCACCCGACTTAATTCGACTACATTCCATTATCCTCGTTTTGCTCTCGTTGATGTTCATCTTATATCCTCCTTTCAAGACACTGTCCATTCCGTTCAACTACTCTTCCAAGTCCTTTGCTGTCTCTGACAGAATTACAATGTCATCGGCGAATCTCAAAGAGCCGGCCGGTGTGGCCGTGCGGTTCTAGGCGCTTCAGTTTCGAACCGCGTGACCGCTACGGTCGCAGGTTCGAATCCTGCCTCGGGCATGGATGTGTGTGATGTCCTTAGGTTGGTTAGGTTTAAGTAGTTCTAAGTTCTAGGGGACTGATGACCACAGATGTTAAGTCCCATAGTGCTCAGAGCCATTTGAACCATTTTTGAACTACAAAGTTTTTATTTCTTCTCCATGGATTTTAATACCTACTCTGAATTTTTCTTTTGTTTCCTTTACTGCTTGCTCAATAAACAGATTGAATAACATCGGGGAGAGGCTACAATCCTGTCTCACTCCTTTCCCAACCACTGCTTCCCTTTTGTGCCCCTCGACTCTTATAACTGCCATGTGGTTTCCGTACAAATTGTAAATAGCCTTTCGCTCCCTGTATTTTACCCCTGACACCTTTAGAATTTGAAAGAGAGTATTCCAGTCAACATTGTCAAAAGCTTTCTCTACGTCTACAAATGCTAGAAACGTAGGTTTGCCTTACTCTTCGTTAACTACTTTCTGATGTTCTGATTTCTTTTCCATTAGTTTATATCTTACGTCTTACAGTTACTGAATATGTGGTACGAAAATACCGTTTCGTTGGTGGTAAGTTGGACATGAAACATCTTTGGCGCGTAATCTTACATGCATGAGAGACAGGCGATAGGAATACCAAGAACTGTGGAAGCGGCGCCGCTGGCCGGTCAAGATGGCGCCGGCGCCCCTAGTCGGCGCGTCATGAATTTTAACGCGGCCGCTGCCCCGGGTGGCGCTATGGCCGCAAGGCATTTCTTGGGGTGGGGTAGAGGGGAGGTGGTAATCCTGCACTGGACAGCCGAGGGACACGCGCTTGTCGCTGCAGGCTTCCCTCCGAGAGATCCATGGCTCTTATCGAGGCACGGCCTGTCTGCACGTCCCCGCCTATGTCGGCAGTATTATAGCTGTACCACACACAGAACATCATCTGCCTCCCCGGCCGAAATCCTCCAAGACCCAATCCAAATAGTTCGAAGACTTGATACGCGATGGTTCGCTTGAGACGAGCGTCAGTACGTCTTCGCGTACATCATAAAGACAGGGGATTTTATCGATCATATTGCTGATCGGACATGCGAAACTACAAGTGGGAGATTCAACTGTGCTAATGTTTGTAAAAATACTGGGTGGTTACAATTAGAGCGCAGCTACTCACAGAGGTCCAGAGTGGGCTGTCATTACTGTACGGCAGCGAAATTTGGTAAAAATCCTGATACGTTAATGCAGAACCGATTTACGCCAGAAAAAAATTAGTTTCAATTTTGGCCACCAGGTGCAAATCTGGCGCAGTGAATGCAAGAAAGACGTCTAGAAATGAAACTTCCTGGCAGATTAAAACTGTGTGGCGGACCGAGGCTCAAACTCGGGATCTTTGCCTTTCGTGGGCAAGTGCTCTACCATCTGAGCTACCCAAGCACCACTCACGCCCCGTCCCCACAGCTTTACTTCTGCCAGTATCTCGTCTCCTACCTTCCAAACTTTACAGAAGCTCTCTTGTGAACCTTGCAGAATTAGCACTCCTGGAAGAAAGGATATTGCGGAGACATGGATTAGCCACAGCCTGGGGGATGTTTCCAGAATGAGATTTTCACTCTGCGGCGGAGTGTGCGCTGATATGAAACTTTCTGGCAGATAAAAACTGTGTGTCGGACCTAGTTTGGAAAGTAGGAGACGAGATACTGGCAGAAGTGAAACTGTGAGGACGGTGTGTGAGTCGTTCTTGGGTAGCTCAGATGGTACAGCACTTGCCCGAAAAAGGCAAAAGTCCAGAGTTCGAGTCTCGGTCCGGCACACAGTTTTAATCTGCCAGGAAGTTTCATATCAGCGCACACTCCACTTCAGAGTGAAAATCTCATTCTGGAGACATCTAGAAACGTTTCCATAGGTAATGGATTAGGAACGGGACGTGGGCAGAAAAGGTAAAAAAAAAATTTTAAAAAAAATGGCTCTGAGCACTATGGGACTTAACATCTATGCTCATCAGTCCCCTAGAACTTAGAACTACTTAAACCTAACTAAAGAAAAGGTCAGGTAAGTGAGAAAGCCATACCACTGATTTTATTATTAACCGCCGCTTACAGAGTTTCGTCAATACGAGTACCAGAGCATCCGCAAAACGGCGAGATGAACAGTTTTCCGCAGCAATACCGGTGGAATCTGATCAGCGCGCTCGTGTTATATTGCCCTCAGGCCAGCGTCCCTGGTAAACGCGTTCTTTTACATAGCCCCCGAGCCAAAAGTCACATGGATTCAGATAACGTGGCTTTCAGGTTCGGCATCTAGTAAACCTCTGGAGATAATACGTTCGTGGAAGATTGCGTTAAACAGATCTTTCACAGGAAGAGTGACATGTGTTGTTTCCCCATCTTGCATGAAAATAGTGGTTTCCACACAGATGCGTTCTTCCAGTGCAGGAACAACATGCTGTAGATGGAGATCTCGATAATGTGCAGACGTCGCGGTACACCTGACAGGCCCTCCGGATGTATGCTTCTCAAAGAATAACGGACCGAGAATAAACGTGCTTGTAAATCCGCGCCATCCGGTCACGACGAGTGCAATGGCTCTCCATACACAGCACGTGATTTTACAGTACCCCAAATTCGTCAGTTCTGTTTATTCACTGCCCCCTGTAGTGTAAAATGTGCCTCGTCTCTCCAGAGAATACTGTCCAGCCACATGTCATCAACTTCGATCCATGCCAGAAACCGAAGAGCAAATTCAGAATGTTGCTGCGGATCATGAGGTTTCAGTTCTTGCACTGTCTGGATCTTGTAGGGAACCAGGGAAAATAGACCACAAAACTTTCTGTACTGCTGACCATGAGATGTTCAATTTTACTGACACTGCAGGAGCACTAGCACTACCCGTGACACGTGCTACATGGTCAGTTACAGCAACAGTAACCTCTTCAATAACTTCTACCGGGTAATACGCCTTCCTATTCCAGGTGACACATCAAACTCTACGTGTTTTCCAAATTCATTGCTATCTTCTTTAAATCATTTAATGACATCGGGCCTCTCCTTTTGTTACTGTGGGGGTTTATTTGTTGATTCGTTTTAGACCAATATTAGATACTTATAATTGTGGTTGGTTTTTACTTTTAATTGGTTGTACAACTATGTTTATGGCGGGATTGGTGCTAATTTTGAATTTGATTTAAAGAAAATTATTGCTCTTTCTACTTTAAGACAACTTGGTTTAATAATAAGAATTTTGTCTATAGGTTGTCCAAAGCTTGCTTTTTTTTCATTTATTGGCTCGTGCTTTATTTAAGGCATTGTTATTTATGTGTGCAAGTTCAATAATTCGTAATTTAAAGGATTCTCAGTATATTCGTTTTATGGGTTCAATTGTAATTTTATGCCTTTAACTTCTCTTTGTTTTAATGTTTCTAGTTTATCTTTATGTGGTATACCTTTTTTAGCTGGTTTTTATTCAAAGGACTTGATTCTTGAGATGATTTGTTTAAGATGAATTAATTGTTTAACTTTTTCTTTATTTTTTTCTACTGGTCTGACTGCTTCTTATTATTTTCGTTTATTTTATTATTCAACATCTGGAGATCATAATTTTTACTCAAGATTTTCTTTTGATGATAAGTGTTTTTATATTTCATTTGGTGTAATTGGTTTATTATTTGTTGCTGATTTGGTTGTAGCCGTTTATCTTGATTAATTTTCCATATTCCTCATGTGATTGCTTTTCCTTATTATTTAAAGTTTTTGACGATTGTAGTTGTTGTTTTGGGTGCTTATTTAGGTTATCTTATATCTAAGTTTGATTTTTCTCATAATTTGGTTTCTTTAAATATACTTTCTTTTGTTAGTTTTGCTGGTTCTACGTGATTTATACCTTTCCTTTCAATTAAGTTTGTTAGATATATTCCTTTGAAGTCAAGTTATTATACATCAAAATCATTTGATTGTGGTTGGGGTGAGTTATTTGGTGGTCAGGGTTTATACAGATTATTTATTTACTTAATTGGTTATATTGAAGGTTGATATGATTCGAATTTTAAGATTTATTTTTTGAATATTTATTTTAGTAAAGTTGTTTTTCTTATTCCTAAATAGCTTATAATTAGAGCGTGACACTGAAGATGTTAAGGAGGTATTTTTACTTTTAGGTATTTATAAATATAATTATATTATTTTTATAGTTAAAATGTAATATTTTATTTAAACTATAGAAATTATAGCAATGTTAATGGAGTTCAACCGCTAATATAAAAAGTTATCAGTTTTCATATTGGCTATACATTTCCATAATTGGAACTTTATTGTTCAATTATATTATTAACAGTAATACTCCTCTTTTTGGCTTCAATTAATTAATAAGATTAAGGATATGTTATTTACCAATCTTTCAGTCGGCGCTACTCTCTCAATGCATCTCTGTAATTGCTGCCGTGCACATAAAACCATTTGACAAACAGTACACGGTCTGTCTTCTCGATAGCCATTCTGTTCGCTCAGGTTATGGCTTGTCAAATGACAGCGTGGATGTCATACCGTCATACAAACAGTGCACAGCGCCAGATTTGCACCTGGTGGCGTCAACTGGAACTAATTTGTTTTCGAGCGTAAGTCGATTCCGCATTAACGTATTAGCATATCTACCACGTTTCGCTGCCATGCGGTAATTACAGTCCCCACGACGCCTCTGTGAATAGCTGCACTTTAATTATAAGCACCCGGTATATGGCAAAAGCTATTTATTGCTAAGAGCCATGCAGTTTCCAGAGGAGCTGGATGCGTGAACAACGACAGCAGGGCGATGATACATCGGCAGCTAAAGAAGGTCGGGACGCCACTGCTGCAGAACATGAAATGTAATTTAAAATAGTGTACAGGCAGTCTTGCTCATGAATTCTCAATCGAATGACGCGAAATGTTACAACGTGCCAGGTCAACGCTCTTATTATATTTTATGGATTTGAATCTTAATTTTAAGTAACTGAAAGATAGTGAAGGAATGTGCGATGCGTTGGTTGTATCCTGTGTTTGAAGAATATATTCACAATGCCTTATAGCACTTTTCCTCTCCGTAATTTGTAGTTTTGAGTCATGGAAGTAGAGATATTTTACAGTATGATGTCTGCATTGAAGTACAAGAGGCTGAATGTTTCATTACAATTGAAAATATTTACGAACTGAAAGTGAAGTTTGGTTATGCTTTGGATTTTATAGTTCTGTCCGCCCCGATAGCTGAGTGGTTAGCGTGGCGGATTGCCGTCGTACGGGCCCGGGTTAGATTCCCGGCTGGGTCAGGGATTTTCTTCGCTCAGGGACTGTGTTGTCCTGTCTTCATCATCATTTCATCCCCATCCGGTGCGCAGGTCGCCCAATGTGGCGTCGAATGTAATAAGACCTGCACCGAGGCGACCGGACCTGCCCCGCAAGGGGCCTACCGGCCAATGGGGCCAAACGCTCATTTCCATTTCCATAGAAGTTCTTAAAAAATTGCAACTTTTGCATTCGTGTCAAGGAACGAATTCTAAATTTACGCAGTCAGATGAAAATGATTATTAGTCAGGGCCATCGTTGAATAAACTATTGCGTATTCGCCGGAGATTTATTTTAGGCTCCTTCTGCTGGTAATCGTTCCGGACCGGACTTAAGATTTCTTGCACGTCCAGTGTCGGTAAGGCGCGAAGTTAGACAGGCAGTACAATACAATTCAATATTCATCTATTCTATAATCAGACTGCCGCTACGTTTAGCTCCTGTCAGGCAGGGTACCAGCGACCTGTATTACAACATAGATCTCTCAGAAATATACTAAGCATTAGGAGTTGAGGTCGCATCGACGAGTAGGTCATTAAAAAAGCGTCAAAAACTCTGATTAGACAAAGACGGAGCAGAAATTTTTAAAATTAACCATTCCTAAAGTAATTTAGAAATCTTGCCGAGATCCAAATCTGTGTGATCGGTACGGATTTGGACCACGTTTCTCCTGAATCTTCCTCCTACTCCGAACTGTCTTAGCAGATACGATTCATGATAGCGTGCTGGAGGGTAACTTCTTTCTCAATACTTTTCTGACGACAGAAAATCGCTAAGTACAGCCACCTCTGCAATGGAAGTGAAAGTAATACTGCACTTCTCACTGCAGATCACTAGAAATCATTGTCACTAGTCGCGACTGGGATAACGTGGCGTCCCGGCGGAGGTTCGAGTCCTCCCTCGGGCATGGGTGTGTGTGTTTGTCCTTAGGATAATTTAGGTTAAGTAGTGTGTAAGCTTAGGGACTGATGACCTTAGCAGTTGAGTCCCATAAGATTTCACACACATTTGTACATTTTTGATAATGTGGCTAGTGAATGCTGTGCAGTCTGTCAGTATGTTACAGTACACACTGATCAGCCACAACATTACGACCGCGGACCCACTACCGATATAAACGCCTCCAGACGACAGCTGCATCACCTGAAGAGGAATGATTGCTACTCAGACACACGCAAGGTGCGTGTAGTATAAGTGAGCGTGCTGTGCTGTCCTTGTGTAGAATGGGGCAGGTGCGCGATCTGCGTTTGACCGAGGGCAGATTCTGATGGCGCAGCGGCACGAGCATTTCGAAACCTGCATTACTTGTCGGGTGTTCGAGGAGTGCAGTGATGAGTATCTCCAACATGTGGCGAAACCAAGGTGAAGCTACGCCAGAAGTCGTGGGGTTGGGCGGCCACCCCTCCTTACATATGTCAGTTGTCGCAGGCTGGGCGGACGGTAAAATAGGACAGGCAGCGAACTATGGCGGAATGAACATCAGACTTTAATGCTGGGCAGGGTACAACTGTGTCTGAACACGGAGTGCACAGAACACTCCTAACTATGGGCCTCCGCAGCCGACGACCGATGCATATGCCAATGTTAACACCACGACATCGGAATGGGCACGTGACCATCAGCACTGGTTGCTGGCGCAGTGGCAGAGCGTTGCATGGTCTGATGAACTCCGATACTTTCTTCATCATGTCGATTAGAGGGCGCGAATCCGTCGTCTTCAAGGGAAACAGCTCTTTGACACCTGCACTGCGGGACGGAGACAGGTTGGCGGCGGCTTACTTGTGCTCTGGGGAACATTTACGTGGGCATCCATGGGTTCAGCGGGCTCTTGCAAGACATCATGAAGACCAAGAAGTAGCGAACACTGGCTGCAGACCACGTACACCCCTTCACATCGATCATGTTTCGCGACGGCAGTGGCATTTTTCAACAAGATAACACGCCATTTCACAAGGCCAGGAGTGTGATGGAGCGATTCGAGAAACACAGTGGAGAGTTCCAATTGATGTGCTGGCTCCCCCAAACTCGCAAGATCTGAACCCGATCGAATACATCTGGGATGTGATTGAACGTGATGTCTCAGCTCATCGTCCACCTCCTCGGAATTTACGGGAATTATGTGACTTGTATGTGCAAAAGTGGTTCCAACTTCCTCCAGCAACCTACCAAGGTCGCATTGCTTCCCTGCCACGACGCATCGCCACTGTTATCGATGCCAAAGGTGGACATACGTGCTATTAGGAAGGCGGTCATAATGTACTGGTTGATCAGAGTATAAGGGTCAGTTTCTGTTTAGGCCTCCCGTGCATCGTCACTTCAAGGAAGAAGCCTTCTCGCTCCGAAAAATTGCCCGCCGAGTTGTGTAAAAGAAGTTCTCTCTGTTTCTTTGAAGGCAGCTGGCATTGTTGACAGACAGTAATCAGCCGTTTCAGCGTGATAAATTTCGTCTCTGGGCGTCCATTGCGAACAACAGTACAAACCCCACACCACAGTGGTGCGAAAAGATGGAGAGCAGAGGAACGCCTGGAATGAACCTGGATCAAGGGCGTTGGATTCCCTTCACCAGTGAGTACAGGATTCAAGTGACGTCTGATGATAGTCATAAAATAGTTCTGAGGCGGCCATGTACATCTTTATCTACATCTACATATGCACACAGCAGACCACCGTGAAATGCGCGCTAGAGTCTTATTGGCATAGTACCAAAAAATGGTTCAAATGGCTCTGAGCACTATGGGACTTAACATCTATGGTCATCAGTCCCCTAGAACTTAGAACTACTTAAAGCTAACTAACCTAAGGACATCACACAACACCCAGTCATCACGAGGCAGAGAAAATCCCTGACCCCGCCGGGAATCGAACCCGGGAACCCGGGCGCGGGGCATAGTACCAGATGTTAAGAGTTTCTTCCCGTTCTAATCGCGTATGGAGGACGGGAATAATGGTGTTTGAATACCTCTGTGCGTGCTCTAATCAGTGTAATTTTATTTTCACAATGCTCGCGAGACAATTATGTAGGCAGCTGAAGAAAAACTCTAGATTCTTCACTTAATACTGGTTCTTGAATTTTTGTAAATAGGTATTTTTGGTAAGGGGCAGTTCATTGATTCCGGATTGGTTGACTTGTGGATTCTGTGTGTGATTTGCGTCTGTCTTCAAGAACCTGCCTGTTTAAGTTTTCTAACAGTTTCGTGACGCTCTTCCAGGAGTCAGGAAAACCAGCGTTAATCTTACTTTGAATGGGTACCGCAGACTTGGACAACATTCTAACAGGGGACGTACAAGTGATCTGTAAGCAATCTCCTTTGTAGATTGGCGACATTTTTCCAGTATCCTGCCAATGGACTGAAGCCTGAAATCTGTAGTGTTATCTAAGAATGAGCCTATGTGATCATTCCATTCCATTCAACATCCCTATACAAAATGTTACACCTAAATATTCGTATAAGTCGACATGTTGTAATTGTGATAATCGATGTTTTAGTCAAAAAATACGATTTTTTTCTTTTAGGAAGTGTATAATTTTAAATTTCTGTACGAGTAAAGCAAGTTAGAAGTGTTTGCACCACTTTGAAATCTTATCCCGATCAGAATGAATGTTTATACACGTCAATATGAAGGTTGTTTCAAAAAGAATATATGTGTTACAAAGTATTATTTTGGCCAAACTATCGACCGCTGCGCCTCGGTTCGGCTATGGATAAACGAATACGTAGTCTATTTTATATTAATAGCCGCTAGATGTCAGTTGTCTTCTGTTTTGCTTGATAACCGTCATATGTTTAAAATGGCTAATCCGCAGCAGAAATCATTTTGCGTCCTCGAGTTTGCGAAGTGAAATTCCGTGATTACAGTGCAAAGACGTTTCAGGTTGAATACCAAACTGATCCTCTGAATGGGTGAAACATTCGCAGATGGTATCGACAGTTTCTAGATACAGGATGTGTATGTAAAGGGAAGAGTCCTGGCCGCCCTCGTGTTCCTGAAGAAAATGTTGCACGAATTCAAACTGCTTACCAACGTCGTCCTTCACAATCAACTCGTCGTGCCAGTCGGGAGTTACAACCGCCTACAACAGTTTGGCGTGTTTTGAGACGTCGGTTGGTTATGAAGCCCTACAAGTTACAGCTGTTACAAGCAAACGTGTGGCATTTTGTATCGAGATTCTTGATTATATGACAATGATAACACTTTCGCACAACGCATCTTTTTCAGTGATGAAGCGACTTTCCGTGTTAGTGGTCAGGTAAACAAACACAATGTTCGAATTTGGGGCCTAAAGAACCCACTTGCAGCCATTGAACATCTACGAGATTCGCCCAAAGTCAATGTGTTTTGTGTGATATCCTGTCATCTCTTTACGGTCCATTCTTCTTTAATAGAAACACGGTTAACGGTCAGCAGTATCTCGCTATGTTACAAAACTAGTTGTTTCGGGATGCTGCACGAAGACAACTTCATTTTTCAGCAAGACGGGGCACCCCCTCACTGGAGTTACAAAGTGCGTGAATACTTGAATGAGACACTACCGAACCGCTGGATTGGTCGTCAAGGACGTGCCGATTTAGCATGTCTCAGCTGGGCTCCACAGTCACTGGATTTGACACCGTTTGACTTCCTGTGGGGTTTCGTTAAAGACAATATTTATGCTCCACCACTCCCACAGAACCTGGAAGAGTTGAAAAACCAGATCCGTACTGCCATAATATCAATGACGAAGGACATGCTTGCCCGGGTATGGAAGGAATTTGAGTATCAATGTGATATTGTTCGTGTCACTGGTGGAGGACATATTGAACATGTGTAATCCGAACTTGAGAGGCTCGTAAATATGTGTGTAAAGTTTCATATTCGTATGTCTTAAAGTTTAATAAATTTATGCACTCGAAATACGTATATTTTTTTGAAACACCCTGTATTAGGTTGTCGTAACATGTGCATCCAGTGACATGCGCGCTGTCTGTAGCTGACAACCGGAAGGTTAGTTGAAGCAGCGTAGTGAGCAACAGCGGCTGTGTGTAAGTCATTTGCACTGTGTACTGTCTGAAACTGCGGGAGGCCAGTTCAGGAGCCATAACAGTATGTCTAGGAAACACGAACAACATGCATGGATCAAGACTGAAATGGCACGCGGTCGGAGCTCTCAACAATATTGTCAGGGACTGCATGAGGCGCGTGATGATGCAGCGTTGCAATATCGTATGGTGACGAGACGTGTGAAAGTATTTCGGGACGACAGGAGGGATATCATTCAAGATCGGCCCCGTTCGGGACGACTCTCCATGGACAACATGACAATTGCGCACCTTGCCTCTCTGCTGTATGTGGGTCGCCGATTGACTGCCTCCCATTATGCTTCATGACAATGCACGATGCCACAGGACGAAGCCCGTGCAGGAGCTCTTGCGTATGTAGGCGTGTTAGGTACTGGAACATCCACCGTATTCACCCAATATGAGTCCGTGCGGTTAAGACCTATTTGTCATAATTAAGGAAACGCTTCGTGGCTTGCGCTACAGCACAAGACACATCATCCGAGTCAGAGGACGGATGTAGCTAGACATCGACAGAGATGGACGCGCTGACGGTGAACGACACCTTTCGTCTGTGTGGGCGAAGGTGATCAAGATGCAGGGTGGTTATGGTGAGGACACGTAATACGGTGAACATCTGTCAGTAAAGTCTAATGTTGCCACTAGATTTTATCCAGCCGATCTAGGTAACTCCATCATCCGCGAAAACTCTGAGGTCGCTATTAATACTATCGGCCAGCTCATTGATACACACTTTCCCAGGGCACCCCTGGAATTACTTACACTTTTGTGGATGAACCTCCAACCATCATGCCTACCAAATGCTTCATCCAATCAGAAATACTGATTGATGACCCATCAACTTTGGTGTGGAACAGAGTCAAATGATTTTCAGAAGAAATACTGCATCTGCTTGAGTTCCTTCACCCATGGCTTTCAGACTATCATGAAAAAATAGCGCAAGGAGGGTTTCGCATGATCGATGTTGGTTGTCATGAGGAAGGTCGTTCTGTTCAAGAGATCTCATTATGTTTGATGATCATGTGCTTTAGAATCCTACAACATATTGTGAGATCAATGACATTCGACTGTAGTTTTATGTATCACATCTGTTATCCTTCTTGAAGACGGGTGGTGACCTATACTTTTTTCTAAATACTGCACACAGTTTTTTGTTCAAGGTATCTACGGTATATAATGGTTAAAATAAGAGCTAACTCAGCTGCAAATTCTGTATGGAGTCTAACAGGGATCCCATCACGTACTTCAGCCTTGTTTAATATTAGGGATTTTATCTGTTTCTCAACGCAGTGCAGGTATGGAAAATAAAACAGAAATCAATTTTAAACTTTATTTTCTCCATCGTGTCAAATTTTTTTGCAGCAAATCATGCCTCCAACGTTGCCACGAAATTAACACCGCCAAAGAAATGATTACGCACCTTTTCGGAAAATCCTGGGAAGTTGTGAATGATTGTCATAGCCTCAAAACTTCTTGATCAATTTAGACAATTTTTTCCCGATTTGACGTTCCCTAAATTTTAATGTTGGGTGTATCTCATAGGACAAATGATGCATCTGAAATAGTAGAGCGTTTCCTTTGTTGTAGATGTATTCAATGTGTTTCCTGCAGAGCGCTTGAGTGGTAGCGGTACTGCCCCCTCCAACAAGCTAAATACAAATTCGTTAGTTATATTAGGCGTTACATGAAATTCTAATTTTCCTCCCATTCTAACGAGAAACGACTAGCTTCCTCTGTACATCTACATCTACATCTACATGGATACTCTGCAAACACATTTAAGTGCCTGGCAGAGGGTTCATCGAATCACCTTCACAATTCTCTGTTATTCCAATCTCGTATAGCGCGTGGAAAGAATGAACACCTATATCTTCCCGTACGAGCTCCGATTTCCCTTATTTTATCGTGGTGATCGTTCCTCCCTATGTAGGTCGGTGTCAACAAAATATTTTCACATTCGGAGGAGAAAGTTGGTGATTGGAATATCGTGAGAAGATTCCGTCGCAACGAAAAACGCCTTTTTTTAAATGATTTCCAGCCCAAATCCTGTATCATTTATGTGACACTCTCTCCCATATTTCGCGATAATACAAAACGTACTGCCATTCTTTGAACTTTTTCGATGTACTCCGTCAGTCTTACCTGGTAAGGATCCCACACCGCCCAGCAGTATTCTAAAAGGGGACGGACAAGCGTAGTGTAGGCAGTCTTCTTAGTAGGTCTGTTACATTTTCTAAGTGAAATAAGTAGAAATGGACGTCACTTATTGACAGTGGTGTACCGGCTACTCACACGCATTGCACCATGAATGTCTCCTTTGTAAGAGTGTATCTATTATATTTATGTAGCTACACTGACGGGAAAAAAATCGCAGCGCCAAGAAGGAGCTGTGCGACGTACATAAAAGTTGGCAGGCGTGTTTCTACATCTGAAAGATGACGTCTATTCAAATTTCGCACCAGTCGCATAAGTGGCACTAGTAGCACTACTTAAGGATGAAAATCAGCTTTGCTCTAAACACACGCAGTAACAGTCAAGAGCGTTAGTTACCCTTCAGATTGTACCTGGTGAGTTGATGTTAGTCAAGAATGGCTTTAAGGCGACAAAGACGCCGTTATCAACATCTCACTGAGTTTGAAAGAGATCCTGTAATAGGGCTATGAAAAGCAGCATGTTCCTTCTGCGATATTGGAGAAAGACTTGGCAGGAATGTAGCCACAGTACAATGACTGCTGATTGCTGACGACGGTAGTCACGAGAATGTACGGTCGTAAGAAGATCGGGCTCCGGACGACCATGTGCCACTACCGGGAGGGAAGACCATGGTTTTCGGCATATGGTCACGGTGCATCGTACTGCATCTGCAGCAGAAATCTGAGCAGCAGTTGGCGCCATAGTGACACAAGGAACTGTTACAAACCGATAACTTAAAGGACAGCTCAGAGCCAGACGCACTGCAGCGTGCATTCCACTGATCCCAAACCATCGCCATTTGGGGCGTCAGTGGTGTCAAGCGAAAGCTCATTGTAGGGCAGGGTGGAGGTGTGTTGCGTTTTCTGATGAAAGCTGGTTCTGTCTCGGTGCTAGTGACGGCTGTGTGCTGTTTATAAGGAGGCCAGCTGATTGCCTCCAGCCAACATGTCTGCGTGGTAGGCACATTGGACCTTCACCTGGATATGTGATCTGGGGTGCGATTTCATATAAGAGCAGGAGCACTCTTGTTGTCATCCCATTGACCCCGATTGCAAATCTGGCGATGCGACCTATTGTGCTGTCATTCATGAACAGCATTCCAGAGCGTGTTTTGCAACAGAAAGAAGCTCGGCCACATATCGCTGTTATAACCCAAATGCTCTACAGAATGTCGACATGTTGCCTCGCCTTTCTCGATCGGCAGATCTGTCTCCAATTGCGTACATATTGGACATCATCGGAGATGATAACTCCAGCGTTATCCACAAAGAGCATTAACCGGTCCAAATGCAACATGCATGAAATTCCATCCCACAAACTGACATCCGGCATCTGTACAACACAATGTATGCACGTTTGCATGTTTGGACTCAACGTTCTGACCTTTACACTAATTATAAACGAACTAACATTTCACATTTGCTAATGCTTGTCTGGTCCTTACATTAACCTGTGCTGTTCTTTCGTTAATTAGTTACATATGTCGTACAAATGTATTCCCGAAGTTTCATCACTCTACATTAATAATTTTTCGGTGTTGCGATTTTTCTCCGTCAGTTTACTTTCGCCTTCTTATATGCTAGGTACACTACTGGCCGTTAAAATTGCTGCACCAAGAAGAAATGCAGATGCTAAACTGGTATGCATTGGAAAAATATATTATACTAGAACTGACATGTGATAACATTTTGCCGGCCGCTGGTAGCCGAGCGGTTCTAGGCGCTTCAGTCTGGAACCGCGCGATCGCTACGGTCGCAGGTTCGAATCCTCCCTCGGGCATGGATATGTGTGATGTCCTTAGGTTAGTTAGGTTTAAGTAGTTCTAAGTTCTAGGGGAGTGATGACCTGAGATGCTAAGTCCCATAGTGGTCAGAGCCATTTTTGATTGCATTTTCACGCAATTTGGGTGCATGGTTCCTGAGAAATCAGAACCCAGAACAACCACCTCTGGCCGTAATAACGGCCTTGATTCGCCTCGGCATTGAGTCAAACATAGCTTGGATGGTGTGTACAGGTACAGCTGCCCATGCAGCTTCAACACGATACCACAGTTCATCAAGACTAGTGACTGGCGTATTATGACGAGCCAGTTGCTCGGCCACCATTGACCAGATGTTTTCAATTGGCGAGAGATCTGGAGAATGTGATAGCCAGGGCAGCAGGCGAACATTTTCTGTATCCATAAAGGCCCGTACAGGACCTGCAACATGCGGTCGTGCATTATCCTGCTGAAATGTACGATTTCGCGGGGATCGAATGAAGGGTAGAGCCACGGGTCGTAACACATCTCAAATGTAACGTCCACTGTTCAAAGTGCCGTCAATGCGAACAAGAGGTGACCGAGACATGTAACCAAGAATTTGTTTTTCCTACCATCACGCCGGGTGATACGCCACTATGGCGATGACGAATACACGCTTCCAATGTGCGTTCAACGTGATGTCGCAAAACACGGATGCGACCATCATGATGCTGTAAACAGAATCTGGATTCATCCTAAAAAATGACGTTTTGCCATTCGTGCACCCAAGTTCGTCGTTGAGTACACCATCGCTGGCGCTCCTGTCTGTGATGTAGCGTCAAGGGTAACCGCAGCCATGGTCTCCGAGCTGATAGTCCATGCTGCTGAAAACGTCGTCGAAATGTTCGTGCAGATGGTTCTTGTCTTGCAAACGTCGCCACGTGTTGACTCAGGGATCGAGACTTGGCTGCACGATCCGTTACAGCCGTGCGGATAAGATGCCTGTCATCTCGACTGCTAGTGATACGAGGCCGTTGGGATCCAGCATGGTGTTCCGTATTACCGTCCTGAACCCACCGATTCCATATTCTGCTAACAGTCATTGGATCTCGACCAACGTGAGCAGCAATGTAGCGATACGAGAAACCGCAATCGCGATAGGCTACAATCCGACCTTTATCAAATTCGGAAACGTGATGGTATACATTTCTCCTCGTTACACGAGGCATCACAACAACGTTTCACCAGGCAACGCCGGTCAACTGCTGTTTGTGTATGAGAAATCGGTTGGAAACTTTCCTCATGTCAGCACGTTGTAGGTGTCGCCACCGGTGCCAACCTTGTGTGAATGCTCTGAAAAGCTAGTCATTTGCATATCACAGCATCATCTTCCTGTCGGTTTAATTTCGCGTCTGTAGCACGTCATCTTCGTGGTGTAGCAATTTTAATGGCCAGCAGTGTATTTACCGAGGTGCAATCTGGACCGCTCACTCGTCCGCCTGAGGTGGATTGGCTGCTCTGATAGACGGAGTGATTCCGAGTCGGAGCGCGGGCAGACAGACACAAGTTAGCACTCGGGCGCACAAAGCAGCGGCCGCGGACAGTAGCAGAGGGTGGCCGCGAGGGGCATCCCAATGAGGACACGCGCACCATCCTCCATTATTCACCAGCCGGGACACCCGCCCCCGGGAAGGCTGCTGCGCGGGGCTACATTCTGCGCCACATTCGCCGCCCCCCGAGTGGCAGCACGGAACTCCGTGCGAAAACAGAAAACTACGGTCATACTGCTAGCAGCTACTTGTTTGCGTACTTTTAGAAGTGCTGCAAGATTACAAATTACTGAATGACTTCATAAGGCTAGATTTTTATCAACAAAGGTGTAAGGTGTCAGGCAAATCCAACACCTTCCATGAAAACCCTGACATGATAGCAAATCCGGCAGTATGTCACATAGCTCCGAATAAATCCTGACATTAAATTAACCAAAGTAATACGATCAACGAGTGAGCAAATGGAATACCACAGACTAACACAAGAACGCCTAAATGCATGTCATACCTTCCCACCGTGAAACAGATGCAGTTCCGAGGGAAGAAACGAGAACAGAAACCGAGAGCAGAGTCGTGTAGGCTAGGAGGCCCTACGATAAGGGACGGACACCCAAGTCGCCAGCCGACGGCCAACACCACCCCCCAGCCCATGATAAAGATAGAGCCCTCCAGAAGAACAGTATAGATCTTACGATAACACTAAAAGGGTCACACCAGCTGCAAGTTCTAGCGTGAGACTATACGCGTCTCTGTTACGTTGCAAACGTTAAAAACATTGCCTCACCACGAAAAGTAACCGACAGGGCCACCCCCTAGCCCATGTTAAAAGATAGAGCCCTCCAGAAGAACAGTATAGATCTTACGATAACACTAAAAGGGCCACACCAGCTGCAAGTTCTAGCGTGAGACTATACGCGTCTCTGTTACGTTACAAACATTAGAAACATTGCCCCACCACGAAAAGTATAACGTTTGTCATTGGATGGACAGAATTTTAGAGGCGGAGCTTAAGGTTAACATTGAGACCCTGATTGATCAGTTGAAAACACAGCCAGATACATTTTTTAAAAAAACCAACTTCGGTAAATCGTAGTAAGGAGAAGTTAGGTGAGAGTTGCTTCCGAGACGGCGAGGTGCGTGGAGCTGCGCCGCCCTCTGATGCTGCCTAAACACCGACAAGGTAATGAACGCACGCGGTTTTGCCAGACCTACAGAAGTCTCATCTGTTACATCTCCTTTTTACGTAATACGTCGATCGTCAATTAAATTTCATGGTATTCACATTTGCAACTAGAAGTTAAAATCTGAAACGCTATGATTTTTCTGTTATATAATTATTGAGAAGCCACATCAGCCACTGTAATTTACGACAAGTTAAATAAGTAATTAAAGATAATTGAGGGGCACTGTAGACCATTTTGATAGTTTTCTCTTTTATGGAACTTAACTTAAATCTATATTATAGATGTGATATGGCATAGGTTATCCTTCGATCCAAGAACTTGGAAACCCATTCAGGGAATATTCGTTCACATTTTTTGTTGAAAGCAGTTGGTTTTTATCATCCTGTATTGAAATATTTCCTTTTATCAACAGTGCAATTTATAAACAATGTTTTGTGAGTAGAATAAAATTTCCAATGGTAAACTTAAACGTTTTTTCGACGTTACTTTACCAGCTAACTAAAAATAGGAAAGTCTTGAACCCCTTCCACTAAATTTAGTTAGTATTAAGATTCTTTTACAGGGAGTGCAGTAGAGCTGACGCTGAAATAATTAAGTATTTGTTTATATCATCGCTAGTCTCACTGAACTCTTCAGAACTCTACATGTCATGTGTGGTCTGGCGTCTCCTTACCAGCAGCAGGTCCCAGGTTCAAACTAGTCAATTCCCTAAGAAACACGCTCAGAGCGTCGTTGCACGAAATTGGTAGGGAGACACGACTTAGAACAAACAGACACCACGCAGAATGTTAGAAAGAGCAT
Source organism: Schistocerca serialis cubense (assembly GCF_023864345.2). Lineage (NCBI taxonomy): Eukaryota > Metazoa > Arthropoda > Insecta > Orthoptera > Acrididae > Schistocerca > Schistocerca serialis. The sequence continues at coordinate 203,820,255 of NC_064645.1, forward strand.
AAATAAAATTATAAAAAATCCTATCGCTGATGCACTACTTGCATGCTTATACTCTTAATATATTAACAGAAACCAGATAGTCACATTAACAGACTGATCTACTTTTTTTTCTTAGTACAGACAGCCCACTGGTTTGCAATGGATAATATAGTCGAATTGACCATGGTTTCGACTCCTAAACTAAGGGAGTCTTCATCAGACTTTATATTACCTAAATAAGGGGGATACAAAGTTAGTCATTAATAAGAAAATACAGGACAGTAATAATTAATATTCGTATATAAGGATGTACTTACATACGTAAAACGTTGAGCATTGCAGCTCTCGTCATACAATTTTAACACCAAAAAAGGCCAAGTCACATAATAAAACATCTTACGTAAAAGTTTCACTGTCATTTCTAGTTAAAAATTTAAAAAAATGGCTTTGAGGGCTATGGGACTTTACATCTGAGGCCATCAGTCCCCTAGAACTTAGAACTACTTAAACCTAACTAACCTAAGGACATCACACACATCCATGCCCGAGGCAGGATTCGAACCTGCGACCGAAGCGGTTGCTCGGCTCCAGACTGTAGCGCCTAGAACAACACGGCCACTCCGTCGGCTTAAAAATTAAAGATTGCCGCTAAGGGCTGCTTGTGTATACTGAAACAGGTGGCATCAGACTGGGTGGCGTGTGCGCCGGCTATACTACGATGTAGACGTGAGGTGTTACGCCATCTGGTGATGAAAATTGGTAACATCTGCTTTATGTGATAGAAAGGTTACAGCAGTTTGTATAGAAGATGTGTCTACAACTTTTAAACATTTTATAGTATGAAGACGTATTATAATTTAAAAGCAGTAAGAAATTATGAAAAAAATTTTCAGTAATTTGTTACAGTAAAATACAGTATGTGATTAAACTGCAATAAGAGTATCGTAGTATAGCCGGCGCACGCGACACCCAGTCTGATGCCACCTGTTTCAGTATACACAAGCAGCCCTTAGCGGCAATCTTTAATTTTTAACTAGAAATGACAGTAAAACTTTTACGTAAGATGTTTTATTATGTGACGTGGCCTTTTTGGTGTTAAAATTGTATGACGAGAGCTGCAATGCTCAACGTTTTGCGTATGTAAGTACATCTTTGTATAAGAATATTAATTATTACTGTCCTGTATTTTCTTATTAATGACTACCTTTGTATCCCACTTATTTAGGTAATATAAATTCTGATGAAGACTCCCTTAGTTTAAGAGTCGAAACCACGGTCAATCCAACTATAAAATCCATTGCAACCAGTGGACTGTCTTTACTACAAAAAATATTTTCACGGTTGCTGCACAAAGCTATGTTTAAAGTTGTAAGCCTGTTCTACAAGATTGGTGGTGCAGAAGCGGACATAATAAAATACAAGGTTAGCCCAAACGATTCATCGGATTTCAAAGCAAAGATGATTGACAAGTATACCACGTACAAAGACGGGTGATACATGAAAAGATATACTGCTTGACAGTTGTTAAGGAAGAGAGACATTGCTGGACAAGAATAATAACAGGCAATGATGGACTACATGGAACACAGTACATATGTAACACAGGTGGAATAGTATATTTATAACGAAAAATGGTAGAAATTTCACCACAAGAGAAAACAGGATAACATAAATAAATAACGTTCATGTTTGATACAGGTCACGTTGTATAATGTATGTTAACCGGGGACCTAGAAACGACGGAGAGACTCCGTCCCCGCCACAACCACAGTGGTCCACAACCCCACGACGACTACCGCAGTCCACTTCATCCTTCTGCTGCCCCACACCGAACCACTCTTTCAGGGTTATTGTGCGGTTCGGCCCGCATTGGATCCCCCCAGGGAACGTTTCACACCAGACGAGTGTAACCCCTATGTTTGGGTGGTAGAGCAATGATGGTGTACGCGTACATGGAGAACTTCTTTGCGCACCAATCGCCGTCATAGTGTAGCTGAGGTGGAATAAGGGGAACCAGCCCTCATTCACCGAGGCAGATGGAAAACCGCCTAAAAACCGTCCACAGACTGGCCGGCTCACCGGACCTCGACACAAGTCCGCCGGGCGGATTCGTGCCGGGTACCATGCGCTCGTTCCCCCTCCAGAAAGCTGTGCGTTAGACCGCTCGGCTAACCGGGCGGGCGATACAGGTCATACTCTCAAAATAAAGATCAACATCGGACTCTCAGTAATGAATATGCCTTTCTCTGTCAGTAATGAACATTTTGCACCCATTATTTATACCAAACTGTTGAGGAGTCCTTGGGGGCTATTGTCCCACACCTCTCTCAGGTCTGTTATTAGGTGTTGCACGTTTTGGAGAAGGGACTGCTCGTTGAGAAACACGTCTACCAACAGCATGCCAGACATGAAGCATGGGGTTCAGTTCCGAAGAGTACATAGGCCATTCCATACGTTCAGTATCTTCACTTTCCAGTGTGTCCGACACCATAGCAGTCCCGTGCAAACAGGTTCAAATGGTTCAAATGGCTCTGAGCACTATGGGACTTAACAGCTGAGGTCATCAGTCCCCTAGAACTTAGAACTACTTAAGCCTAACTAACCTAAGGACATCACACACATCCATGCTCGAGGCAGGATTCGAACCTGCGACCGTAGCGGTTGCGCGGTTCCAGACTGAAGCGCCTAGAGCCGCTCGGCCACATGGGCCGGCTCCGTGCAAACAGGAAGTCAGGATCTACCACACTGCTAATCAGATAGACATAATCCCAAATAATCTCCCTCCAATACCGCTGTGCTGTAACGGTACCTTGCGCAAAGATATGCATCGATGTTTGGCCACTGCGTATAATGCCTGCCCACACAATAATGTTCAGGCAGTATCGATGACGTTCACGAACATTCTGTGATGTGTAACGTGTTCCCCTGTCTCCACACTAACTGGTTACCAGAATCACTTGCCACAGTGAAGCGGGGTTCGTCGGACAACATTACTTTGGATCACTGTTGCTAACCCCAACCAGCATGCCCCCTACACCAACGAACTCTTTCTCGCCGACGTGGGGTGCGTTTAAAAGACTTCCGAGCATACAAACTGAGTCGTGGCGCCATAGAATTAGCAGACTGTTCTGTCTGGCACCACTGGCTCAGGTGTGTATCGACTATCCCTATTGTCGCCCCATTGCCAATATCTACGAGGAAGAGTTGGTATCTGTGTGTTGTGTCCTAGGAACATCTTTGCCTGTCTCTCGGTGGCCCGGGAGAGAGGCACGAGGTTTGGAAATTGGCTGTAGCGTCGCGACAAGAGGTGGTCACGAGCTGGCCGAAGCCACGAGTTGCGCAAAGAGGGCCTGCGCAGAGCGAAGATACCAGAGGACTTCACCGAGGTCAGCGTCGACTACAACGAGCAAGCCGACATCCCCTCGGATGGTTGGCAACATTCGTGTCGGACGATAGCTCGTGGCCTGGCTGCCCTCTTCTACCTGGCTTTCATTGCCACCACTCACAAGGGAACCTCCCCATCGCACCCCCCTCAGATTTAGTTATAAGTTGGCAGAGTGGATAGGCCTTGAAAAACTCAACACAGATCAATCGAGAAAACAGGAAGAAGTTGTGTGGAGCTATGAAAAAAATAAGCAAAATATACAAACTGAGTGGTCTATGTGCAACATATGCAACTTTAAGGGTCATGTGTGGTAAGGAGTGCCGTAGTCCTGTGGTTAGCGAGAGCAGCTGTGGAAGGAGAGGTCCTTGGTTCAAGTCTTTTCTCGAGTGAATATTTCAATTTTTTGTTTTCAGACAATTATTATCTGTCCGTCCGATGCGATCACTTTTTTGGGAGTGATATTCACATCCACAAGAAAACCGAAATCGGGCAAGGTAGAAGAATCTTTTTACCCATTCGCCAAGTGTACAAGTTAGGTGGGTCGACAACAGATTACTGTCATGTGACGCACATGCCGTCACCAGTATCGTATAGAATATGTCAGACGTGTTTTCCTGTGGAGGAATCGGTTGACCTATGACCTTACTATCAAATGTTTTCGGTTCCCATTGGAGAGGCACGTCCTTTCGTCTACTAATCGCACGGTTTTGCGGTGCGGTTGCAAAACACAGACACAAAACTCATTACAGTGAACAGAGACGTCAATGAACGAACGGACAGATCATAACTTTGCGAAAATAAATAAAGTAAATTTTTCACTCGAGGGAAGACTCGAACCAAGGACCTTTCGTTCCGCAGCTGCTCACGCTAACCACGGGGCCACGCCGCTCCTGCACTTACGCTACCCTTGATATTGCATATCTTGCGCATGGACTACTCAGTTTGTATATTTTGCTTATTTTTTTCATAGTTCCACACAACTTCTTCCTGTTTTCTCGATTGATCTGTGTTCAGTTTTTTAAGGCCTATCCACTGTTCCAACTTATAACTAGATCTGAGGGGGGTGCGATGGGGAGGTTCCCTTGTCAGTAACCGCTGCGACTCACTGTGGATCCATGGAACTGATTTCTGATAAAGGGGAGTAACATTCCGTAATCCTCGTGGTGATTTGTTTCATTGTCTATCTGCCCTCCTTATTATTTTCTGGTTTGTACCCGACCCTCACAGTTTTACTCGGCCGGCTCTTTGGTCGTAAATGTAGGCAATAACACTGTACTAAGACACTAGTTGTCGAAACTTCCTGGCCGATTAAAACTGTGTGCCCGACCGGGACTCGAACTCGGGACCTTTGCCTTTCGCGGGCAAGTGCTCTACCATCTGAGCTACCGAAGCACGACTCACGCCCGGTCTCACAGCCTTACTTCTGCCAGTATATCGTCTGCTACCTTCCAAACTTTACAGAAGCTCTCCTGGTTCGCAGGAGAGCTTCTTGGCAAATATCACTTATTCCTCAGCAATTTTCAAACAGTGTAGACACACTCGCAAAATTTTAAAAGGCCGCTTCATGGGTCGAGTGCACGCTAGATGGCAGCAAGCTACGAAAGATGATGATGACTTTGCAAGGACACTGAAATTCGGCAGCGAGGCAACTTTCCATCTGTTACAATAGGGCAGTGTGAGGTACTGAGTTGCTGCATGTCGATATTGAGTTGGAAAGGGCTCCGCCAAAAGTGAACGCCTTCTGTGCCATGTCTAAAGAAGAAAGGTACGTGACACCTTTTTCTTCATCGAGCTCATGTTGATAGCTTCTGTGTACCTGGATGTTTTGGAGTTGTGGTTTTTGCCATAATCGACTGCTGACTCCGCGACTGTAACCTTTCTACAGAATGGTGCTTCGCCTCACTGGAGCTCAAAGTGCGCGTCTTTCTCGACAGAGAACTGCTACATCGCTGGATACGCTGAGCTGGTCTAGGTGATGTTCCTCTGTTGCCATGGTCCCCAAGTCGCCAGATCTCACACCATGACATTTCATACTGCGGAGTTATTGTAAGAATAATGTTTACGCACACCAGTGCCAACAACACTGCAAGAATTACAGGGACACATCACTGCTGGCGTGTAATGGAGTACCTTTCGATTGTGTGCCGGGTGGTCAAGGGCGAATACATTGACCATTTGTTGTATGTACCGCCGAAAACTGGTGAGGGTATCTACGTTTTCATCATCGACCGTTTTGTACGTCGTATACTTGCAAATAAACAATGGTTTGAAACCCGATGAATCGTTTAGGCTAACTGTACTATGATGCCATAGTTGCGAACAATCGAATGTGGCCTGCCTTTATCTATCTATATTACAACATAAAGACAAGTCATATTTAACTTTGTGATAAAAAAATCTCGAAAAGTGTTTGACAGATCTGCCTCAAATTTTTATTTTTTCACGATTCTCTAATAAACTCTCAAGCATATGTAATACATAAAGGGGAAACGTTGGTAACAAAAGTCTCGACAAGTTCTTGAGAGATTTACTTCAATTTATTTTGTGATACTCTAATAATCATTTAGACGGAAACAGGCTACGATGGCCTTGGGTCCCGAGTCATGGATCTGCGTTATGCGGTAGAGAATTTCTGGATACCCCTTGACAGGTCAGGGGTGCACTACACACAGGAAGCACCTACTCTGGTAGCAGAATATTAGTGGAGTGCACGTGGGGATTTTTAGGCTTGGGAATATTTTGAGGTCTTCTGACGAACGTTCATAAGTCAATACGATGAGAGCAAAATCAGATCGCATACAAAATAAAGATACTTCGAAAGTCAAAATTATAACCGTAACCTGCCGAAGCATTCGTAACAAAATCCTTGAATTTACCACCTTTCAGTGACCTTCTCACGCTCAGATTATATTCGGAACCGAGAGCTGGATGAAACCCGAAGTAAAATGTATTTAAGGGGGAATGGATTGTACAAGTATATCTAAAAGACAGGTTAGACGCCATTGGAGGGGGAATGTTCATTGCAATCGACAATAATATTGTGTCTATCGCAGTCTAAATTGAGTCCGACTGTGAAGTTATCTCTACACGAGTTAGGTGAAATCAAGTTAATCATCGGATTTCTTTTTGCTTTTTTCTTTTTTTTTTTTTTTTTTTCGTCGACCCGGTTCCAACGTAACAGTTGTACAATCATTCAATGAAATGCCAAACTTAGTTGAGAGGAAGTACCCCATCACACAATATTAGTTGAAAGGAATTTTAACTTACCGAATACAGATTAGGACGTCTACAAATTCGCTGCAGGTGGTACAGACAGAGAGTCTTGTGAAGTAGTTCTGTACACATTTTACGAAAACTGTCTTGTGCAGATAGTTCAATACCCACGCGATGTAAATGTTAGACCTTATAGCTACAAACAGGGCTGACCCTATAGGCAGTGTCAGGATAGACAGGGATTAGTGATCATTATGTTATGTTTGTGACCATGCTTACTACAGCTCATAAATCTTTCAAAAAGGCCAGGAGAGTTTTTTATACTGGAAAGAGGGTTAAGCAATTATTAGCATCCTATTTAAACAATGAATAGGCAATATTTAGTTCTAGTACAATGGACATAGCGGAATTGTTGACTGTAAAAGCTGCTCTGGAGAAGTATGGCCGGAAAAGACCGACCGTGGTTAAATAACAGAATTCAGAAAATACCAAGAACACAGGCTGTTGCACTCTCGGTTCAAAAAGGAACGCAGTAACGTCGACAGTCAAAACGTTAGTAGAAATTTGTCTGTAAGAAGATCGATGCGCGAAGCATAAAACTTCCATTGTCATACGTTAGCAAAAGATCTTGCCAAGAACGCGAGAAAATTATGGTCCAACGTGAAATTGCTAAGAGTGTCGAAGGCTTCTATTCAGTCACTCGTCGATCAGTCTGGTGTGGCAATATAAGACAGCAAAGGGAAAGATGAAGTTTTAAATTTCGGGCTTAAAGAGCCATTTGCGTAGGAGAATCGTACAGACTTATTCTCGTTTGATCGTCACACAGACTCCCGTATGGAGGACACAGAAACAGGCATCCTTAGCAGTGAAAAACTAAGTCGCCGGGTCCGAACAGAATCCCAATTTGATTTTATCCAGTGTATTCTCCGGCATTGGTCCCTTACTTAGCTTGCATTTATCGCCAATCTGAAACCCAGCGCTAAAAAATGGTTCAAATGGCTCTGAGCACTACGGGACTTAACATCTAAGGTCATCAGTCCCCTAGAACTTAGAACTACTTAAACCTAACTAACCTAAGGACATTACACACATCCATGCCCGAAGCAGGATTCGAACCTGCGGCCGTAGCAGTCTCGCGCTTCCAGACTGAAGTGCCTAGAACCGCACGGCCACCGCGGCCGGCGACACCCAGTGCTAAGCTCGAACGACTCCAAAAGCACGCAGGTGACTCCCGTAAAAAGAGTTCAAGAACGGACCTGCCAAATGTCAAACTAATGTCCTTAACGTTGGTTTGCTGCAGAATTGTTGAGCATATTCTAAGCTCGAAAATAATAAATTTCCTTGAAACAGGAAAGCTTCAACCACAAATTAGCACGGTTTTGGACAGCATCGCTCGTGCGAAACTCAGCTTGCTCTTTTCTCGCGTGATATTTTGCGAACCATGGATGAAGGCAACAGGCGAATTCAATTTTCCCACAGTCCCGGAAAGGGTACGACATAATGTCCCACTGCAATCTGTTAACTAAGGTCCCAGTATATGGAATAGGTTCTCAGACACGTGACTGTCTCGAAGATTTCTGGAGTATTAGAGCGGACAGCGAGTGATCATCAGAGCCAAGGATATCGTCAGGAAAGTTTCAGAAAAATTTAATAGAAAACTGCTCTTGTTCTCTATACAGGGTGATTATTACTAATGCTTAAAAAACCACAAAGCGACGTAGGTGACGCTGAGACAAGTAATTTAATATAAGATATATACGGTCGCAAATGTCGGGAACTACCCCAAATTTTGATGACAAATGTTGAACATGTGACATCGCCAGTGTACGACGTATCCAGCCGCACGTGCAGCTGTTGAGATTGTCGATTCTACCCTCGCCGGTAGGAAGCAGTGCTAGATATAGATTTGTTAGGCCACTCTGTTTTCGAACACCTTTTGTAAATGTGATCTGTTATAAACGTAGAAGTTACAAAATTATTGTTTACAATGTAACGAAGCAAGGGTTGTTCTAATTGTGTGTTCCTTTCCTTTTGTCCCTCCTTTAAATAAAGAACACATAGGTCATTTATTGATAACGATGCAATATGGGAGCTTATACTTATTTCCTTGTGACGCAGTATGGTAGGTTTTTGCACTTTGCAAGTGATCAGCGGAGACCGCGAGATCCGTAAAGAAATTAATAAATCTCACCTCAATGTAAACACATAATTTTCTAAAGCAGTGCAAAAAACTACTGCCTGCGAGACACAGGAGTCGAATCCTGAGCCCTACGCGCTGAAGGTCCGGAGACGCAACGAAGTGAATACTTGACTTCGGTTGGGATGACCAGGTGCGAAAGATCGACATGCTCAGCCGCTGCACGTTCAGCGAGATAAGTCATATGGTACGTCACATGTTCAACTGTCATCCACTTTTGAGGTATTTCTCACCATTTGCAGTCCCATGTGTCTTGTATTAAATTACTTCTCCCAGCTTCATGTACGTAGGTTCAGGGGTTTTTAAACGTTAATATGAATTATCCTGTATACGAGGTGCGACAATAAAGTAATGAGACTGATTTTCTTTGCAAGATGTGGCAACCCTGCAGGCTTGCGTAAGCACAATATCTTTGACCTTGGTCTATAAGCTGCTTCCAGTCCAAGTGGCACATCGATTCAACTGCTCAGTCGTGAGTTGTGCTGTAATAAGTTAACACATGTTTGTGTCTCTCGTCACGGTAATGGAACCGCATAGTATTGCGCAACGGTATGCCAATTCTTTTTGCGTTAAATTGGGTGAGAACGCGACGACAACTTACGGTAAGCTTCAGAAGGCTTTTGGAGAGGAGGTTATGTCAAGAGCCCAAGTTTTTCCTTGGCGTAAAATGTTTAGTGAAGGCAGAACGAGATGAAGACCACAGTGGATGACCATCAACCTCACGGACGGATGTCAACTTGGCCAGGGTGCATGAACATGTACAATCTGATTGAAAATTATCCATGAAAATGATTGCAGAGGAACTGGACATCAATCGAGAAACGGTTCATCTAATAATAACTGAAGGTCTTGGAATGAGATAGATTTGTGCAACAATGCTCTGTCAGTACAGCAATTTTTAACCTCAAAACAAATTTCAGTACTACCACATGTAGCGTTGGCAGAAGAGCCAACACTGTTTTTCTAGAGGAAGCCGAAATGCACGCTTTTAATTACACGCAGACTGGCGTGAGGTCTGGAACAGGACAATGTCTTTTGAATTGCAAATAAAGTACGTAGTTGATATAATACTTAACTTTAATCCACAATTGTAGAACATCTCTCGTTACGGTACATGCTTCATAATATTAATTATCAACTGCTATGGCGCCTTGCTAGGTCGTAGCAAATGACGTAGCTGAAGGCAATGCTAACTGTCGTCTCGGCAAATGAGAGCGTATCGGTCAGTGTAGCTTCGCTGGCAAAGTCGGCTGTACAACTGGGGCGAGTGCTAGTACGTCTCTCTAGACCTGCCGTGTGGTGGCGCTCGGTCTGCTATCACTGACAGTGGCGACACGCGGGTCCGGCGTATACTAATGGATCGCGACCGATTTAAAGGCTACCACCTAGCAAGTGTGGTGTCTGGCGGTGACACCACACCACAACTACCTAATTCACCAGATATTGCTCCGTGCGACTTTTTTCTATTTACAAGAGTCAAAACGGCGCTCAGGGGACACCATTTTCAAACAGCACAAGATGTCCAAAAAGCTATTACAAGGGTCTTAAGGGGTATTATAGAAGATGAGTTCCAGAAATGTTACCATCAATGGCAGAAGCGCTTGAAAAAGTTTGTGCAATCAGAAGGGAACTACTTTGAAAGAGACAACACTAAACTTGACTGAAATGGTAAGCAATTTTTTTTTCACATCAGTCTCATTACTTTATTGTCGCACCTCGTACGTAAGTGTTCTGACAAGTAGGGTGAGCAGCACTCAGCGACTGTTGGCTGACGACGCTGTGGTGTAGGCCCTGCAGGAAAGTGTCGTCACTGAGTGACTGTATGAGGACAGGAGATGACTTGGACAAAATGTCTATTTGGTGTGATAAGTGGCAGCTTGCTCTAAACGTAGGAAAATGTAAAACAATGCCCCAATATTCGAGTACTACTTCAGTAGTGTGCTTCTTGAAGGAGTCACTACGATCAGTTATATAGATTTAACGTTGCAAAGCGATATCAAAATGGAACGAGCACGTAAGATCGGCAGTAGGGAAGGCGAATGGACGACTTCACCTTACTGGGAGAATTTTAGAAGTTTAGCTCATCTCTACCAGAAACGACGTATAGAACACTTGTGCGACACATTCTTGAGTACTATTCGTGTGTTTTGGAACCCCAACAGGTCAGATTGAAGGAAGACATCGAACAATTCAGACGCGTGCTGCTACATTTGTAACCGGTAGGTTTGATCAACATGCAAGTATTATGGGAATACTTCCTGAACTCAGATGGGAATCCCTGGAGATGAGACGGCGTTCTTTTCAAGAAGCGCCATTGAGAAAGCTTAAGAACCATCATTTGCCACCGACTGCGAAACTACTGCCACCAACGTACATCTCGCGTAAGAATCACAAAGAGAAGATACGAGAATTTAGGGCTCGTACAAAGTGATATACGAGTGGCTATCAGTAAGTAATGCAAAGCATTCTTTTTTTCTCGGCCAATTTAGGTTGAAAAAAATGGGTAATGTGTTGTGGGACATCGTGGAATATTCCATCTTCGACCCCTATAGTTTCATGAAGTTCCGACAGGTGGCGGCGCTAACATAGCCTTCAAAATGGCGTCTGCAACGGAGGTGCGTTCCAAGCAGAGCTGTTGTAGGGTGTGAGGCCCGCCAGTTACGCAAAACACCGTTTTTTTCAAGTACCCAAACATGTTTAATCTGTAATGTGAACATTTTTACTAAATGGTTACAAAATTATGTGGATATTTAGTTCAAACAATAGTTCTTTTCTTTCTATTAATACCTTTACACTTGGTGTGCATGATTTTTCTGGACCACTTGTGTATTATTTATTGTCCGGAACCGCGCGACTGCTACGGTCGCAGGTTCGAATCCTGCCTAGGGCATGGATGTGTGTGACGTCCTTAGGTTAGTTAGGTTTATGTAGTTCTAAGTTTTCTAAGGGACTGATGACCTCAGATGTTAAGTCCCATAGTGCTCAGAACCATTTGAACCATTTGTCATTTATTACATGTGGCGTGTCATATGTAACCAAACAATGCACTTTCTTTGGTGCAGATGACATGCTATTCACAGAGTTTTTGATACAGTCTGGAATTATATTATTAGCTAGACAGTTTTTATTAAATTTTATATTGAAAGTTGTCTTCTGAAGCTTCATTAAGGTATTCCTGTATTTGTTGTAGAGCTTGCTATATTAAAAACTCTGTGAATAGCATGTCATCTGCACCAAAGAAAGTGCATCGTTTGGTTGCAGATGACAAGCTACTTGTAATAAATAACACACAAGTGGTCTTGAAAAATCATGCACACCAAGTGCAAAGGTATTAATAAAAAGAAACGAACTGAAGCTTGAACTGAATATGCACATAATTTTGTAATCATTTAGTAAAAATGTTCACATTACAGATTAAATAAAACGGAAACCCACTGATTATGGCACAGTGGTGCTGAAACATGTTTGGATACTTGAAAAAACAGTGTTTTGCGTAACTGGCGGACGTCACATCCTACAACTTTAACTGCAAACACGAGAAACACAAGGAGGCTGCAGATCCAAATGATGAACAGAGAGCTGTTATTGGGTTTCTTTTGGCGGAAAACCAGAGCATCGCAGCCGGCCGAAGTGGCCGTGCGGTTAAAGGCGCTGCAGTCTGGAACCGCAAGACCGCTACGGTCGCAGGTTCGAATCCTGCCTCGGGCATGAATGTTTGTGATGTCCTTAGGTTAGTTAGGTTTAACTAGTTCTAAGTTCTAGGGGACTAATGACCTCAGCAGTTGAGTCCCATAGTGCTCAGAGCCATTTGAACCAGAGCATCGCAGATATTCGCAGGCTCTTGCAGAATGTCTACGGAGACCTGTCAGTGAACAGAAGCACTCTCATTCGCAATGATCGATTGATCACAATGAAACATATCACTGCATAACTGGATGTGTCTGTTAGTAGTGCTGACACGCTCGTCCACCAGCTGGTGAACCCAAACGTGTGTGTCCGCTTGGTTCCTCGTCGCCTAACAGAAGACCGTAACAATGGAGATACTATGGAAGGCAGTGCTGCCAAAGCGGATTTACTAAACACAGCCTTCCGAAATGCCTTCACAAAAGAAGACGAAGTCAATATTCCAGAATTCGAATCGATAACAGCTGCCATCATGAGTAACATAGAAGAAAATATCCTCGGAGTAGTGAAGCAACTGAAATCACTTAATAAAAGCAAGTCTTCTGGTCCAGATTGTATACCAATTAGGTTCCTTTCAGAGTATGCTGATGCATTAGCTCCATACTTAACAATCATATACAACCGTTCGCTCGATGAAAGATCCGTACCCAAAGACTGGAAAGTTGTACAGGTCGCACCAATATTCAAGAAAGGTAGTAGGAGTAATCGACTAAATTACAGGCCCATATCGTTAACGTCGATAGGCAGCAAGATTTTATAACATATATTGTGTTCGAACATTATGAACTACCTCGAAGGAAACGGTCTATTAACACACAGTCAACATGGGTTTAGAAAACATCGTTCCTGTGAAACACAACTAGCTCTTTATTCACATGAAATGCTGAGTGCTATTGACAAGGGATTTCAGGTATATTCCGTATTCCTGGATTTCCGGAAGGCTTTTGACACTGTACCACACAAGCGGCTCGTAGTAAAATTGCGTGCTTATGGAATATCGTCTCAGTTATGTGACTGGATTTGCGATTTCCTGTCAGAGAGTTCACAGTTCGTAATAACTGACGGAAAGTCATCGAGTAAAACAAAAGTGATATCAGGCGTTATAGGCCCTTTGCTGTTCCTTATCTATATAAAGGATTTGGGGGACAATCTGAGCACAGTCTTCGGTTGTTTGCAGATGACGCTGTCGTTTATCAACTAATAAAGTCATCAAAAGATCAAAACAAACTGCAAAACGATTTAGAAAAAATATCTGAATGGTGCGAAAAATGGCAGTTGACCCTAAATAACGAAAGTGCGAGGTCATCCACATGAGTGCGAAAAGGAACTCGGTAAACTTCGGTTACACGATAAATCAGTCTAATCTAAAAGCCGTAAATTCAACTAAATACCTAGGTATTACAATTACGAACAACTTAAATTGGAAAAACACATAGAAAATTATGTGGAGAAGACTAGCCAAAGGCTGTGTTTTATTGGCAGGACACTTAGAAAATGTAACTGGCCTACTAAGGAGACTGCCTACACTACGCTTGTCCGTCCTCTTTTAAAATAATGCTGCGCGGTTTGGGATCCTTACCAGGTAGGATTGACGGGGTACATCGAAAAAGTTCAAAGAAAGGCAGCACGTTTTGCATTATCGCGAAATATGGGAGAGAGTGTCACAAAAATAATAGGGGATTTGGGCTGGAAATCATTAAAAGAAAGGCGTTTTTTAGTTGCGACGGAATCTTCTCACGATATTCCAATCACCAACTTTCTCCTCCGAATGCGAAAATGTTTTGTTGACACCGACCTACAAAGGGCGGAACGATCACCACGATAAAATAAGGGAAATCAGAGCTCTTACGGAAAGATATAGCTGTTCATTCTTTCCGCGCGCTATACGAGATTGGAAAAATAGAGAAAAGGTGGTTCCATGAACCCTCTGCCAGGCACTTAAATGTGATTTGCAGAGTATCCATGTAGATTTAGATGTAAAGAGCAACGAAAGACCACCTGAGTGGAGTTGCTTGCGCGTTACGAGGCTGATTGTGACGACAGGCGATGAAACATGGGTTCATTACTTCGAACCGGAAACAAAACGCCAGTTCATGAAATGGCGCCACATCACCTCTCCTCCAAAGGAAACAAACTCCAAATGCTCATCCTCAGTCGGTAAAGTCAAAGCTACGGTCTTCTGAGACTCTGAAGAAGCTATTCTGTTTGATGTCCTCCCTCATGGTGCAACGAACAACTCTGAAGTATACTGTGCTACCCTCAGGGACTTGAAGAAACGGATTTCAGCGTGTTCGTCGCCACAAAAATGTTAACGAACTTCTCCCTCTCCACGACAACGCAAGGCCTCACACAAGTCAGCTCACAAAACCTTCCTGCACTGTTCTCCCTCATCCACCCTACAGCCCGGATCTCGCACCTTCCAACTTCCGTCTGTTTCACCCAGTGAAGGATGCGCTCCGCCGATAGTAGTACGTGGGTGATGGGAGGTTATTGTGCAGTAAGGCGATGGCTCCGACGTCGACCACAAATGTGTTACCATGCGTTCATACAGGCCCTCCCAGAAAGGTGACGAAAGGCGGCCGCATTGAACCGAAATTATGTTGAGAAACAGGGGTTTTTGTAGCCGAAAGAGTGGGGAATACGAGGGTAATCCCAAAAGTAAGGTCTCCTATATTTTTACAAGTACAAAACTCTGTTTGTGTGGCAGTTGGTCATACTGTTATGAAGAGTGCTTCACGCGCTATGTGTAAACATGCGCACGCCGCGCTGAGGCGCTCAGTCTTGGCTTGGCAGCCGTTGAGAATGGAGCTCCCGTTGGATGTTACCGCCAAGTACGAATTGCGCGCAGTTATTCGGATTTTGAACGCAAAGGGCACTGCGCCGGTTGAAATCCATCGCCAATTGACGGAAGTGTGTGGTGAGTCGTGCATGGATGTCAAAAATGTTCGTAAGTGGTGTAGAGTTTGCAGCTGGTCGGACCGAAATTCACGACGAACGAAGGAGCGGGAGACCGTCAATTCCTGAGGAGACAGTGTTGAAGGTTGAGCAAAGAATGCGTGAAGATCGACGGATCACCCTGGATGATCTCTGCACGTTGGTTCCTGAGGTTTCCCAAAGCACTGCTTTTAACGGAAACATTGAACTACCGGAAGGTGTGCGCAAGATGGGTGCCACGCATGCTGACTGAGGACTACATGCGGAAACGAGTTGATACTTCCAGCGCATTTCTTCACCGCCTTGCAGCAGGATAACTTTCTGGACTCAGTTGTCACGGGTGACGAAACCTGGGCATACCAAGCCGCGGAAATTCAAACAAGCACAGTCTGCCGGTAAAGTCACGACAACCGTATTTTGGGATCGGAAAGGGGTCGACTTTATGCCCACTGGGACCACAATTAATGCTGACTGGTACTGTGAGACTCTGAAAAAACTCAAACGGGCAATTTAGAACCGGAGAAAAGGAATGTTGAGCAAGGGCGTACACATTCTCCATGACAACGCTCGCCCACACATCGCTCGGCAAACCGTTGCTCTCCTGCAACAGTTTCGGTGGAACATAATCACCCACCCACTCTATAGTCGTGACTTCGCGCCCAGTGACTATCACCTGTTCCCTAAGTTAAAAGAACATTTGGCCGGAAAGCGATTCAGCTCCGACGAAGAGGTGAAAGAAGAGGTTCATAACTTTCTGAGCAGCGTGTCGGCGAGCTGGTATGATATGGGCATACAAAAACTGCGACAGCGTCTACAAAAATGCGTCGACAGACATGGCGACTATGTCGAAAAATAGCTAAATGTTCAAGCTCTAAACTGATGTAAACCATTGTAGAAATAAACAGGTCTATGTACTAATAAAAAATAGGAGACTTTACTTTTGGGATTACCCTCGTAATATGTTGTTTTAGAATCCTGAATAAAACGAACCTGCTTTCAGAAAAAAATGTATTGCATTGGTTATTGAACGACCCTCGTGGACATTCGGTTTTATCTCACTCCATTTGCGAGTGGAACAGGAAAGGGAATGACTAACAGTAGTGCAAGATACTCTCCGTCACGCACAATATGGTAGCTTGTGCAGTTATGTAGATGTAGAAGCGACTCGCCGAATTATTCCATTCACTTTGATAACAGTAGCCATCTCTCCGTTAGAGTGGCTATTTATCATTCAGCTGCTAGTTAGTTTGTGTTCAAAAATCGCTTCTAATCTAGTAAAGCATGACAAGAAAGAAAAAATGCAACCATCACAACTGACGAAAATTTAGTCAAAATAAATAACGCATATTACAGAAACAGGGTAAAATAGTCACATGTTGGTGGTTTCCCTTTACCTTTTGAGAAAGAAAGGTGTAGGATAAAAAATAATCTGCGTTCATCAAATTAATAAAACGTACTTTCTTTTGCGTAAAGCAATTCTCCATCGATTCCTACAAACCGAAGGTCTAAACTGCAATGGAGTCACTCTGAAATGTTTTTGTCGAAGCTTAATACACTTGTACCTTCAGTGATTCAGTCCCTCGCGATTTTACTAGAATTAATTCGCGTGCTGTGCTGCTCCTTTTGCGCAGCCGATGAACACGACGGCGTATTCGTATGTGCTGTCACTCTCAAGTTGCTCGCAAGCTGAGTTTCCCATTAACCACGAGGAGATGCCCTTTCAGTGTCTGCAGAAGAAACCGCGGGAAGATACAAGTGGACGGAGAGAGGTCTTGCAAAGCGACGAGTAGACGGCGATGGTATTCCGAGCTGCCAGCCAATCGATGCAGCGGCTGGGGCAGCGCCCCCGCCTAGCTGTGCGCATGCAACACAGCCTCCGCTGTAAGGCACCACATCATCCAGTACAGCATGCGACGATTTACGACGGCTTGCTGAAAAGTAAGGGCTCCGAATTGTCTGTGTGAACACTCTTATGGCTTTTTAAATAAAACGAACTTTATTAACATTCTATAACATTCTACGTCTTTATTTTTCTTGCCTACATATTTACACTGAGATGATAATAGCCATGGGATAGCGATATGCACATATATAGATGGCGGTAGTATCGTGTACACAAGGCGTAAAAGGGCAGTGCATTGACGGAGTCCTCAGTTGTACTCATGTGATTCATATGAAAAGGTTTCCGACATGATTGTGGCCACACAACGGGAATTTGTAGACTTTGAACGCTGAATGGTAGCTGGAGCTAGACGCATGGGACATTCCATTTCGGAATGCGTTAGGGAATTCAATATTGTGAGAACTACATTATCAAGAATGTGCCGCGAATACCAAATTTCAGTTATGGGCAACGCAGTGACTGACGACCTTCACTTAACAACCAAGAGCAACGGCGCTTGCGTACAGTTGTCAGTGTTAACACACAATCAACGATGCGTGAAACAACCGCAAAAATCAATATGGGACGTGCGACGAACGTATCCGTTAGGGCAGAGCGGCGAAATACGGTGTTCATTGGCTATGGCAGCAGACGAGCAACGCAAGTGCCTTTGCTAACATTACGACATCGCCTGCGAAGCCTCTTCTGGGGTCGCGACCATATCGGTTGGACCCTAGACAACTGGAATATCGTGGCATGGTCAGACGAGTGACGATTTCAGTTGGTAAGAGCCGATGGCACGATTCGAGTGTGATTCAGATCCCACGAACCCATGGACCTAAGTTGTCAACATGGCACTGTGCAAGGTGGTGGTGGGTCCCTAACAGTTTGGGCTGTGTATACGTGGAATGGACTGGGTCCTCCGGTCCAACTGAACCGATCATTGTCTACAAATGGTTAAGTTCGACTACTCGCAGACCATTTGCAGCCAATGATGGACTTCGTGTTCCCAAACAGCGATGTGGCGTCACTGGGCCACAGTTGTTCGCGACTGGCTTGAAGAACATTCTGGACAATTTGAGCGAATGATTTGGCCACCCAGATCGCCCGAGACGAATCCCATCGAACATTTATGGGACATTATCGAGAGGTCAGTTAGTGGACAAAATCCTGTATCGACTACACTTCTGCAATATGGACTGGTATAACGGTAGCATGGCTCAGTATTTCCGCAGGGGACTCTCAACGACTTGTTGAGTCCATGTCACTTCGAGTTGCTGCAGTAGGCAGGGGAAAATGAAGCCTGACACGGTATTAGGTGTCCCATGACTTTTGTCATCTCAGTGTATTTCTCAACATAGTCATCCTGGCGACGAACACATTTCTGCCAACGAGAGATCAGTTTGCTAATATCGTCACTGTAGCATGTTTAACTTTATTGACGGAGCCATAACCTCACCTCTGATTGTGCCGCTTCGTCCCTGTCGAAGTGGGTTCCTCGAAGGTGTTCTTTAAGTTTTGGAAACACGCAAAAATCGTATAGATCCAAGTCGGGACTGTATGGAGGATGATCGATGATAATGAACACAAGTTGTCGGATTGTTGCAGATGTCGCAGCACTCGTGTATGGTCTGGCATTGTGATGCTGAAGGAGAGGTGCTCCATGTGTGGACGAACTCTTCCTTTCGAAACTCGATCATAGCACGCTGTTTCTCACATAGTTACGTTACACACCGCCATTTTACAGGCTACAATTCAGTGGACTGAAAATATGTAGACATGAAGATTAAAGATGTAGAATGTTAATAATGTATGTTATTTAAAAAGCTTTAAGACTTTTCACCAAAAAAAATTCGGTGACCTTACTTTTCAGCACGCTCTCCGACATGTCATCTTGTTACGCTGGGCTTGACAGTGGTGTACAATATGGCAGACTACAGCACAACGATTCACGTACACTTGACATTTATAATATTGTACAAAAATTTCACGAAATCGTAAGAGATACAAATAGACGGGCATGTTGAAGTACAACCACCGTAACTTCCTTATCTAGCGAGATATTGCGCCAACTATGGAATGAAACAGTGTAAAAAAAAGGTGATTATATCCCCCCTCCACCCGACCCCTCCCTTCAAACCGGCCCCCTCCACTGATAACTGCATGTAATGTCGCAACTTCAGCTGAAAGTGGAATTTGTCTGACCAGACTACGGTTTTCCCGTCGTCTAGGGTTTAACCGATATGGTCATGAGCCGAGGAGAGGCGATGCAAGCGACGTCGCGTCGCTAGCCTACTGCGATAAGCTGTTAACGTTCTAGTACGTCGTACGTCCCACATTGGTTTCTGCGGTTATTTCACGCATATTGCCCGTCTGTTAGCACTGACAACTCTACGCAAACGCTGCTGCGTTCGGTTGTTAAGTGAAGGCCTTAGGCCACTGCGTTGGTCGTGGTCATAGGTAATGCTCGAAATTCGGTATTCTCGGCATATTCTTGACACTGTAGATCCCAAAATACTGAATTCCCAAACGATTTCCGAAACGAAATGTCCCAAGCGTCTAGTTTCGAAACCCATTCCGGGTTCGAAGTCTATTAATTCCCACCGTGCGACCACATTCACCTCGGAAATCTTTTCATGCGAATCACAGCTCTACAAACGACAGCTCCGTCAATGTACTGCCCTTTTATACATTGTATACGTAATACTACGGTCCTCTGCGTATATGCATATCGTCACCTCAGTGTATTTTTTTCACATACGACGAAACACCTGACATACAGCCTCTCCTATGATAAAGTCTGTAGCGAGAGGACGACATCTCTGCGCAGACGCAGACTCCCTGCTGTGTATTTGATGCCACGGCTTGCTACCCCCTCCCCGCCCCTGCGCCCCGGCCGTATACTGGAAGACGCGCGATAGCGTCGGGGGACGGCGCGCCTGTGGAAGGAGAGGAAGATGATGCTAAGACGGCACCGGCCCGGCCTGCTGGGGTGGCTGACTCACTTGACCCTCCTGACGAGCAGGGAGAGCTGCCCCGGCCCGATAACGCACACGCACACGCATCCACGCTGCGTGTGTGTGGGGTCGAGCATCTCTACGCACAATGGCGGGCCTCCGCGCAGACTTCAATTCGCAAATTGCTAGTCCGCCGGGCACGCCTGCGCCCTGGAGATAAGCCACGGCGCTTGTGCACTCCGGGACTCAAAACGCACCGGACCTAGGAACCTTCCTTCGAGGTTGCGAAATTAACGTAGGAAACGCTTTGGAAGAGTTTCCCATCCGTTTCAAGCTTACTGACGTCCAATCATAACTGTTTTACGTAACACGCCGTTGCTTTGTGACCTCGTACTACTGTTTTCGTAGCAGGGTCTGTGTTGGTAAAATCAGCCATTCCAAATTTCTAACTACTGATTAGCGCCTTCTTTCTCTGTGATCGAGTAGCCTATAACGTCCCAACTTCACTGTCCATCACAAAAGGCAAATAAATAAGGAAGTTTATGGTTTATCGCATCAGTGACTTAGAAGTCATTATAGGCTGAGTATTGCCCCGTCTGGAGAGGAAAAAGCCAGGAAACTGGAAGCAGCCTTGCTGGTGGATATATACCAGTTTCGTCTCATATAACTTAGGAAAACCACCAACAAAATTAAATCCCATAAAACCATTTGAATCTCACCTCTTGTGAACGCAATACCAATGTCCTAATGATTGCGCCACTTTTCCCGATACGCAAAAGAATGTAATAAAAGTGAAAGACATGCTGACAGCATCTATAAATGGAATAACATTTAATTTATTAATATGAAAACAGCGACTACAGTTAAAACATCTACTTTTTCGCCGCCGAAAGTCTTGTTCAGGATTCCTTCTATCTTTCCTCATGACATCCCAAATCAGCAAAAGAAATACTGCTCAAAACAAATCTTTATTTTAATATATGTGCTTTGATGGCAATTAATGATAATTCAATGCCGATGCACACTTCGTCCGGCATCTTCCGAGAATCAGCGTGAACCTGCGGGCAATGAGGGTAATGAACATGGGACGCTACGCAAGTAGTGTGCTCCAAGTTGGGAATATGTGTTGGACGTGAAGCGTGCACGGGTAGCTGACCGATACAGAGTCTTCTTGGATACTCCCCGGAGCCGGGTATGAAAAATTAGCTTCATATGCATGGCAGTTTTACGGATAGGAACAACTGACAGAAGCATATGGACTCTTTCTTTACGAAGACGTGCCCAGCTCCAATGGCGGGTTAGAACGATCCGCAGACATCTTGTTGCCAGTAGCTGCGGTTGTAGTATCCAATGTTGGTTCTGTCGGAAATGCGGCCTTTAGCCCTAGGACGACATGATTATATGAATAAGGATGTTTTGTTTAATCTGCCTGACAGTTTCATTAAAAAAAAATCTTAGGGGGCGGTTCAGGAATGGGAAGAGGGAGGCATCGAGGCCAGGCCTCGGGTTTTGACCCTGCCCACCTTGTCTTCATCGGCCTAAATCAGACCGCTCTATTTCCCTAAAAAAATGCTGTTAAGGAAACCAATAATAAACAGAAAACTCAATGGTAAATGATAACAGCCAAATTGTTGCAGAATAAAGATTTATCGAAATCCTTGACCACGGCTTCGATATATCTAAATATACCTTCATCAGAAGCAAAAATACACTAAAATCACATCCTGCAGGCTACAGGCTAAGTACTGATAGTATGCCGGGTTCGCATCGATCATCTCTTTATAATTATGCTGTACAAATGGAGGCGATATCTAACTACTGACGACGCCTTTGGCACGATTGTTTTATGCATCTTCACTGCAGGATGTGATTTTAGTGTACTTTTGCTTCTGGTGAAGGTATATTTAGATACATCGAAAGCGTGGTCAAGGATTTCCATAAATCTTTATTCTGCGACTGTTTGTCTGTTATCATTTACCGTGAAGATTTTCAACAGTTGCTGTTTCAGCCATGTTTAAATTTTTGAAAAAAGAAAGCTGTTAAGGCGTGCGCTCGCATCAAGTAAAAAACGCGGGTTCGAGTCCCAGGCTGGCACAAATTTTCACTTGTCGCCGTTGGATTTATTCCAACGTCCGAGTGCGGCTAATGTCGCAATTTCAATTTCGTCAATTCTCTCATTACTGTATGACTGAAATTACTATTACGTGACAACGAACGATAAACGATTTACGTACCTCTGAGGATTGTCAGCAATGATGTAGGGCAGGAGTCTAACGTTAGTGTTAGTTATCATTTATGCTGATCAAGGAATTACACAAATGAAAGAAAATTTCCTTAGAGGAACTAGACTCGAAGGTTAAAAGATATCAGTAATAAGTCTGAGGACAGCATCTTTGAATAACTATTGAATTGGATGAACAGCACACTTATACCGGGATCAGAGCATCACAGTATTTGATAGCTTGTTGCCGACAGAAGGGCTCCCACAGCAACGACTATTCTCAGAGTCAACCTAGTAACGTCTTCTGTTTTGCTCACCGTTGTCAAATCGCTCTGCCCTATCTGAAGTCGGTCCACTGTGAGCTGCGAATGGCAACTGCAGCCTGTAATGTAAATGTCTTGATTCTCTTTCATTGTGTGGTGTTTTATTCTTTGCGGCGTGTTTATTTAGCGTAACAGTATATTTTAAGCTAGAAACGAACGCAGGAAAATCAAGTTGTTATTACGTTACTGCGAATTAACACTGTACGTTAACAGGGAATTTGTGAACGTATTCGTAACGGAATCGCGCAGTTGATTCTGCGACACTCATAATGTGTACCGGTAACGGCGAACTGATATCCCGCTTTCAAAGTTTAACTGTTCTCCACTGTCAACAACCTTTTATTCTGATTTGAGTGTAGCACAGAAATTGAGTTAGTGTAAAGGAAACGAAGAAAGGTGGCAAAGTGATTGAGAGTAATAGAAAAGCGAATAATCAGCTGTTACACATCGGTGTTGGGGAAGGAACAATAGAACAAATGAAAGATTTCTGCAGTCTAGGATGCAAGATTACACAAGACAAAAAACAAGACATCAGAAGCATGTTGGTGCAGGGCAAGAAATTTTTTTTCGGCTGAAGAAGTCCTTTTGGCATCAAATGTGGAACTGAGAAAGATATTTCTACAAACTGTACGTTAGAAACGCATCACTGTATTAAAAGAGAAACATAGACTGTGTGGAAACAAAACAGAGTAAATTGGAAGTATCTGAAAACTGATGCAACAGTGGGATGTTAAAAATTAAATGGAGATATCAAGAACCATAAGTGATACTAGAAATAGTAACAGAAGAAAGAAAACTATGGATAATTCTTGACATTAGAAGAAGTAGGATAATGGGACATGTGTTAAGTCAGCTAGAGGTATTCAGCGTGTCCTACATTCACTATTGGATGGAAAACGATTAGAATCCGTACATATTACAAAATAGGATGTATGTATGTGTGTACGTACATTATGTGATCAAAAGTATCCGGACACCTGGCTGAAAATGACTTAAAAGTTCGTGGTGCACTCCATCGGTAATGCTGGAAATCAACATAGTGTTGGCCCACCCTTAGCCGTGATGATAGCTTCCACTCTCGCAGGCATACGTTCAATCAGGTGCTGGAAGGTTTCTTGAGGAAAGGCAGCCCATTCTCCACGGAGTGCTGCACTGAGGAGAATCGATGTCGGTCGGTGAGGCCTGGAACGAAGTCGGCGTTCCAAAACATACCAAAAGTGTTATATAGGATTGAGGTCAGGACTCTGTGCAGGCCAGACCATTACAGGGATGTTATTGCCGTGTAACCACTCCGCCACAGGCCGTACATTATGAACGGGTGCTCGATCATGTTGAAAGATGCAATCGCCACCCCCGAATTGCTCTTCAATAGTGGGAGGCAAGAAGGTGCTTTAAACATCAATGTTGGCCTGTGCTGTGATAGTGCCACGCAAAACAATAAGGGATGCAAACCCGCTCCATGAAAAACACGACCACACCACAACACCACCACCTCCGAATTTTACTGTTGGCACTACACACGTTGGCAGATGACGTTCACCAAACATTCGCCATACTCACACACTGCCATCGGGTCGCCACATTGTGTATCGTGATTCATTATTCCACACAACGTTTTTCCACTGTTCAATTGACCACTGTTCACGCTCCTTACACCAAGCGAGGCGTCGTTTGGCATTTACCGGCTTGATGTGTGGCTTATG
Source organism: Schistocerca serialis cubense (assembly GCF_023864345.2). NCBI lineage: Eukaryota > Metazoa > Arthropoda > Insecta > Orthoptera > Acrididae > Schistocerca > Schistocerca serialis. Next base: position 203,844,733 of record NC_064645.1, read on the forward strand.
AGCAGCCGCTCGAACATGAAATCCAAGTTTTCTCACCTCCCGCGTAACTGTCATAATACCTGAAGTGGATCCTGTTGCAGTTTGGAATTCCTGTGTGATGGTCTGGATAGATGTCTGCCTATTACATATTACGAACCTCTTCAACTGTCGGCGGTCTCTGTCAGTCAACAGAAGAGGTCAGCCTGAACGCTTTTGTGCTGTACGTGTCCCTTCACGTTTCCACTTCACTATTACATCGGAAACAGTGGACCTAGGGATGTTTAGGAGTGTGAAAATCTCGCTTACAGATGTATGACGTAAGTTACACCCAAGTGTTCGAAGTCCGTGAGTTCCAAGGAGCGCCAAATTCTGCTCTCTCACAATGTTTAATGACTACTAAGGTCGCTGATTATGGAGTACCTGGTAGTAGGTGGCAGCACAACGCACCTGATATGAAAAAGGTATATTTTTGGGGGTGTACGGATACTTTTGATCACATAGTGTATCTACACTCCTGGAAATTGAAATAAGAACACCGTGAATTCATTGTCCCAGGAAGGGGAAACTTTATTGACACATTCCTGGGGTCAGATACATCACATGATCACACTGACAGAACCACAGGCACATAGACACAGGCAACAGAGCATGCACAATGTCGGCACTAGTACAGTGTATATCCACCTTTCGCAGCAATGCAGGCTGCTATTCTCCCATGGAGACGATCGTAGAGATGCTGGATGTAGTCCTGTGGAACGGCTTGCCATGCCATTTCCACCTGGCGCCTCAGTTGGACCAGCGTTCGTGCTGGACGTGCAGACCGCGTGAGATGACGCTTCATCCAGTCCCAAACATGCTCAATGGGGGACAGATCCGGAGATCTTGTTGGCCAGGGTAGTTGACTTACACCTTCTAGAGCACGTTGGGTGGCACGGGATACATGCGGACGTGCATTGTCCTGTTGGAACAGCAAGTTCCCTTGCCGGTCTAGGAATGGTAGAACGATGGGTTCGATGACGGTTTGGATGTACCGTGCACTTTTCAGTGTCCCCTCGACGATCACCAGTGGTGTACGGCCAGTGTAGGAGATCGCTCCCCACACCATGATGCCGGGTGTTGGCCCTGTGTGCCTCGGTCGTATGCAGTCCTGATTGTGGCGCCCACCTGCACGGCGCCAAACACGCATACGACCATCATTGGCACCAAGGCAGAAGCGACTCTCATCGCTGAAGACGACACGTCTCCATTCGTCCCTCCATTCACGCCTGTCGCGACACCACTGGAGGCGGGCTGCACGATGTTGGGGCGTGAGCGGAAGACGGCCTAACGGTGTGCGGGACCGTAGCCCAGCTTCATGGAGACGGTTGCGAATGGTCCTCGCCGATACCCCAGGAGCAACAGTGTCCCTAATTTGCTGGGAAGTGGCGGTGCGGTCCCCTGCGGCACTGCGTAGGATCCTACGGTCTTGGCGTGCATCCGTGCGTCGCTGCGGTCCGGTCCCAGGTCGACGGGCACGTGCACCTTCCGCCGACCACTGGCGACAACATCGATGTACTGTGGAGACCTCACGCCCCACGTGTTGAGCAATTCGGCGGTACGTCCACCCGGCCTCCCGCATGCCCACTATACGCCCTCGCTCAAAGTCCGTCAACTGCACATACGGTTCACGTCCACGCTGTCGCGGCATGCTACCAGTGTTAAAGACTGCGATGGAGCTCCGTATGCCACGGCAAACTGGTTGACACTGACGGCGGCGGTGCACAAATGCTGCGCAGCTAGCGCCATTCGACGGCCAACACCGCGGTTCCTGGTGTGTCCGCTGTGCCGTGCGTGTGATCATTGCTTGTACAGCCGTCTCGCAGTGTCCGGAGCAAGTATGGTGGGTCTGACACACCGGTGTCAATGTGTTCTTTTTTCCATTTCCAGGAGTGTATGTACACAAGTATGTATGCTCCACATCTCTTAAACCAGTGGACCGATTTCAACCAAACTTCGTACACATATCACTTACTGTCTGAAAAGAATTGACGTGGGTGTAAGAACCACCCACCTATGGAAAGAGGGGGGGGGGGGGGGTGAAAAAGTAATGGAGCCCACGACGATCGAGTATCCATACTTTATTCATTCAGTATTTGAGATCGAGAGCACGTAATGACTTGCAAGAAACTTTGCACCTATTTTCAAACCTCTACGAACCTTTATCTCGCTGGTAACGCCCACAAAACGATGTAAGGAAAAAAGTTCATCGCTTGCTACATTTTCAGTGTTCATGCAGAGAACTGCCGCGTCAGGCATGATGTTTTAGTTATTATTGCTTTACTACTAACTGTATTAGCGGCACATTATTCAGACAGTCTTCACATAATCCACTGAATGTACTTGCAAAATTATATATTTGAGTGACATATTACATTATAGACAGTGAGATGCGTGAAAAACCATCAGTCTTTACATAATCCACTCAGCATCATCTGATTTTATTTTGGCTCACACCATTGCATTCTTTTATTTTTGTTGATGTTTTTTGCGTTGATCTTCCATGTTCTTTGACATCTTTGACAGAATGACAATATCATTGGCAAAGCTTAAGCAATTTTTAATTCTATTTCCAAATCTCTCTCTGGTTTCCTTCATTGTTTTCTCAACGCACTAGTTAAATAACATCGGGGATAGGTTACAACTCTATCTCACACACCTATATTTTCATATCCTTCGATTCGTAGAGCTGCTTCTGTAATGAAAACGAAAGAATGACATGCACTGTGTAGAGTAAGCAACGGTAATTCACTACTCACACAGAGTGTATTTATTCTTTGATTTAATACCCATTGCCTTTTTCCTAACTGAATGACCTAGTATTGCAACTTTTGCCCCTCTTCTCGCCCCTAAGCCAGAACCATTCATGTGTCTCTGGCAGCGACAGGATACACAGCGTCCGTGAGACTTGGATTCAGGCGGGGGAGCGATGCAGTGGGCGAGCGCGCTCTCGGTTCTTGCGGGGGATTATGAAAAATGATCCGGCCTAACGGAGCTGCGACAGACGCAGTGATAAATGACGTCGCAGAGACCAGCAGTGGACAGCCGCGGGAGAAAGACGCGGAGGGGGGCTGTGTTAGCACCATCTCTGAACGAAAGGGTAGCAAACCCTGCGAAAAAGGGTCACGACGGGACGGCACGGGGAAGAGGAGGACTGTCAAATGGGAGATGACAGTTTTGCACACTCCCTTTTCGCTTAACCAAGAAAAGTATGATCAACGTTCTATCGTCTCATTTAATAACACACACTTAAGCTTACGTAAGCAAAAGGACACCACTGCAGCAGACGATAATCATACTCACCCCTGACCCACACTTTGCTCATGCCTTTCTTTTATTTAAACCCAGTTTCTGCTATCTGTCCTGGCAAATCATCGACTGGTTTCATATCACCGCTTCAGAAAAACAACACAAACTGAAACCCGACGATTCTCAGATAGAGAGCTACACGATATTCCTTATCGTCTTAGAGTGAGCAGCGACGCGCCGGCAGTAACGGCGTCATGCACTGTTCCTTTTAAGTGAGTACCCACACGTCAGTTTTGACGGTAAACTTCGTGTTAGTGAGGTGAAATATTTTCGGCTGGGTGTCGTTGATATCAGTGAATCATTTTGACATGCAGGTAGATGACATCAATAACACAAATCAAGATCCGACTTGAACTGTAGAATAGCGTTGTTTACACACCTTTTCAAAAAGTCGTGTGTGTATTCAGTTCAAGCAAATTGGAATACATAGCGGAAACTAAATACATTGATCTGTGTGAATAACGTCCGTAAGCTGTAATAACAGATGAAAACTTGGAGAAAACGCATGATATGGTACTCGACAATCGACTGTTAAATGTACACCGCCCGAAGAAAAAATCAAGCACCAGGGAGACATAAATTGATGTCAATGTAAGATCGTTCACGTGCACATCATCAGAAATTCTCCGTGACAGGTCCACCGGCCACCAGAGGGCGTTAGCATTGTTCGTATTTAGTGTCTCTAGGGGATTGCCGGCACGGTAACTCGGCGTGTTCGGTCAGGGGGTTAACTGCCCTCTGTAATAAAAAAAAAACAGTAAATGGATCAACGACGAACTGAAACGGGTGTCTTGCGACGTCCGCCCCGAGCACATACAACGAACGAAAACCAACAAAATGAGATTATAAAAAAAAGTTGGCGCCTTTGATTAGTAATCAAAAACGTTATCGGTCCCGGGTTAGAAACCAGCCGCTGCTTAAATTTTGATTAATAATCAGCAATGACGGCCGAAGACTTCCGGCATAAGGAGTCACCCTAATTCTCCCAATGGGCTTGTCAAAGAAAGAGGAGGAGCGAGCAGAGGTTCAGGGCACTCTCCTGTCAATGGGGTGGAAAATTGCCCTTAAAAAATGTTCAAATATGTGTGAAATCTTATGGGACTTAACTGCTAAGGTCATCAGTCCCTAAGCTTACACACTACTTAACCTAAATTATCCTAAGGACAAACACACACACCCATGCCCGAGGGAGGACTCGAACCTCCGCCGGGGCCAGCCGCACAGTCCATGACTGCAGCGCCTAAGACCGCTCAGCTAATCCCGCGCGGCAACTTCCCCTAAAGGCGGAAGAATTAGCAATAAGGATGTGAAAGGCAGTAGAAACCACTGCATTAAAGACACATAACGTGTATCCACAGGACATGTGGCCTGTAATTGAAAAAAGTGTCATGATGATCTCTTCATTGGCAAAAGATTCTGGAATAGTCCCCCATTCGGATCTCCAGAAGGGGATTGCCATAGGGGAGGTGACCGCGAGAAAAAGATTGAATAACCAACGAATGGATAACATTCTACGAGGTGGGGCGTGGAATGTCAGAAGCTTGAACGTGTTAGGGAAGCTACAAAATCTGATAGAGTGAAGCGAAATGGAAAGAATACAAGGATTTCTGGTCATATGAGTATAGGGTAATATCAATAGCAGCAGAAAATGGTATAACTGGAGTAGGATTCGTTACGAATAGGAAGGTAGGACAGAGAGTTTGTTACTGTGAACAGTTCAGTGATAGGGTTGTTCTTATCTGAATTGACAGCAAACCAACATCGACAATGATAGTTCAGGTATACATGGAGACGTCGCAAGTTGAAGACGAAGAGGTAGAGAAAGTATATGAGGATATTGAAAGAGTAATACAGTAGATAAAGGGAGATGAAAATCTAATAGTCATGGGGACTGGAATGCGGTTGTAGGGGAAGGAGTAGAAGAAAAGGTTGCAGGGAATACGGGCTTGGGACAAGGAATGAGAAAGGAGGAAGACTAATTGAATTCTGTAATAAATTTCAGCTAGTAATAGTGAATACTCTGTTCAAGAATCACAAGAAGGGGAGGTACACTTGGAAAAAGCTGGGTAATACTGGAAGATTTAAGTTAGATTGCATCATGGTCAGACAGAGATTCCGAAATCATTTACAGGACTGTAAGGCACAGCCAGGAGCAGATACAGACTCAGATCACAATGTAGTAGTCATGAACTGTACGCTGAAGTTTAAGAGATTAGTCAGGAAGAATCAATACGCAGAGAAGTGGGATTCAGAAGTGCTAAGGAATGATGAGATGCACTTCAAGTTCTCTAAGGCTATGGATACAGCAATAAGGAATAACCCACTAGGCAGTACAGTTGAAGAGACATGGACATCTCTAAAAACGACAGTCATAGAAGTTGGAATGAAAAACATTGGTACAAAGAAGGTAACTGCGAAGAAACCATGGGTAACAGAAGAAATACTTCAGTTGATCGATGAAAGAAGGAAGTACAAAAACGTTCAGGAAAATTCAGGAATACAGAAATACAAGTCACTGAGGAATGAAATAAATAGGAAGTGCAGGGAAGCTGAGACGAAATATCTGCATGAAAAATGTAAAGAAATCGAAAAAGAAATGATTGTCAGAAGGACTGACTCAGCATGTAAGAAAGTCAGAATAACATACGGTGAAATTAAAAGCAAAGGTGGTAACATTAAGAGTGCAACGGGAATTCTAGTGTTAAATACAGAGGAGAGAGCGGATAGGTGGAAAGAGTACACTGAAGGCCTCTATATGGGGGAAGATTTGTCTCGGCTCTGAGCACTATGGGACTTAACATCTGAGGTCATCAGTCCCCTAGAACTCAGAACTACTTAAATCTAACTAACCTAAGTACATCACACACATCCATACCCGAGGCAGGATTCGAAACTGCGACCGTAGCAGTCGCGCGGTTCCGGACTGAAGCGCCTAGAACCGCTCGGCCACCGCGGCCGGCGAAGATTTGTCTGATGTGAGAGAAGAAACAGGAGTCGATTTAGAAAAGGTTGTAGATCCAGTAATGGAATTAGAATTTCAGAGAGCTTTGAAGATCAGGTAAGGCGGAAAGGATATATAACATTCTATCAGAATTTCTAAAGTCATGGGAGGAAGTGGCAACAAAACGACTATTCACGTTGGTGTGTAAAAAGTATGAGTCTGGTGAGATACTATCTGACTTTCTTAATAACATCATCCACACAATTCCGAAGACTGCAAGAGCTGACAAGTGCGAGAATTATCGTGCTATCAGCTTAATGGCTCATGCATCGAAGTTGCTGACAAGAATAATATACAGAAGACTGGAAGAGAAAATGGAGGATGCGTTAGATGACGATCAGTTTGGCTTTAGGAAAGGTAAAGGTAAGAGAGAGGCAATTCTGACGTTGCGATTGATAACGAAAACAAGATTAAAGAAAAATCAAGTAACGTTCATAGAATTTGTCGACTTGGAAAAAGCGTTCGACAATGTAAAATAATGCAAGATGTTTGAAATTCTGAGAAAAATACGTGTTAACTATAGGTTAATATACCTGATATTGACGTGTAATATACAATGTCTACAGAAGACAAGAGGGAATAATAAGAGCGGACGACCAAGAACGAAGTGCTCAGATTAAAAAAAGAGTGTAAGACAGAGATATAGTCTTTCGATCCTACTGTTCAATCTGTACATCGAAGAAGCAATGATGCAAATAAAAGAAATGTTCAGGAGTGGAATTAAAATTCAATGTGAAAGGATATCAGTGACACGATTCGCTGATGACATTGTTATCCTGAGTGAAAGTGGAGAAGATTTACATGATCTTCTGAATGGAAGTAGAGAATATGAATTAAGAGTAAATCGAAGAAAGACTAAAGTAATGAGAAATAGCAGAAATGAGAACAGCGAGAAACTTAACATCAGGATTGATAGGAACGAAGTAGGTGAAGTTAAGGAATTCTGCTGCCTAGGCAGCAAAGTAAGCAATGACGGACGGAGCAAGGAGGACATCAAAAGTAGACTAGCACTGGCAAGAATGACATTCCCGGCCAAGAGAAGTCTACTAGTGTCAGTTATAGGCCTTAATTTTTAGGAACAAAATTTTGAGAATGTACGTTTCGAGCACAGCATTGTATGGTAGTGAAACATTGACTGTGGGAAAACGGGAATTGAAGACAACTGAAGCATTTGAGGTGTGGTGCTAACAGATGATTTGAAAATTACGTGGACGGATAAGGTAAGAAATGAGGAGGTTCTGCTCAGACTCGGAGAGGGAAGGAATATGTGAAAAACAGTGACAAGGAGGTCCGCCAGCTTAGCTGAGTGGTAACGTGTTTGCCTCCCACGCAGCGGGGATGGGTTCGATTCCCATCCGCGTTGGAGATTTTCTCTGCTCGTGGACTGGGTTTTTTCTGTCCTCACCATCACCGACGCGCAAGTCGCCCAATCTGGCGTCACCTGAAATAAGACTTGCAACCCTGCGGCCGAACTTCCCCGGACGGGGCCTCCCGGCTAGCAATGCTACATGATCATTTTATTTTTTTACTGGCAAGGAGAAGGGACAGTATGACAAGACACCTCTTAAGACAACAGGGAATGACTTCCATGGTACTAGAGGGAGGCCGGTCGGAGTGGCCGAGCGGTTCTAGGCACTACAGTCTGGAACCGCGAGACCGCTACGGTCGCAGGTTCGAATCCTGCCTCGGGCATGGATGTGCGTGATGTCCTTAGGTTAGTTAGGTTTAAGTATTTCTAAGTTCTAGGGGACTGATGACCTCAGAAGTTAAGTCCCATAGTGCTCAGAGCCATTTTTTTGAACTAGAGGGAGCTGCAGAGGGCAAAAACTGTAGAGGAAAGACGGAGGTTGGAATACACCAAGAAATAATTGAGAACGTAGGTTGCAAGTGCTACTCTGAGAAGAAGAGGATGGCACAGGAGAGGAATTCGTGGTGGGCCACATCAAACCAATCAGGAGACTGATGACACACACACACACACACAAAAACAGGCTTGTAGCGTATATAAGAGGAGTGATCACTAAGAAGGACACGAAGATGTCGCCTACTCGCTTGAGACAGCATTATCAGCATCCAACAGAATTTGAAACAGGCATCATTGTGGATCTTCATTTGGCCGGCTGGTCCAGGTTTGTGAGGCATTGGGATGTGACAGTGGCCTGCTGTTGGACTGCCTGCAAATGTGAGGGTGGGCACACTCCGCGTCACGGTTCCAGTCAAATACGTCTGACCATAACAAAGGAGAACTGCCATATTGTGCCCCAAGCATATCGCAACGCCTTCAGGCGATTTGAGAACAAGTAATGGACTCCCTGCAACATTCTGTTTCATCTAACACCACAGCCAGATAAGGAAATTACCGTCTCAAGCTTAGGCTGCCATTAACATGACATCACAAACGGCTGCGTTTGGAGTGGTGCCGTGACCGAATTATCGACTGCTTGCGTTCAGCGATGAATCGCGGTTCTGCATTACCCCGTATGACCATTGCCAGCGAATACGGCGGCGACCTGGGCAGAGGTACCATTCCTCCTATGTTTTGGAGAGGAACAGCAGTGTTCCTCCTAGCGTCATTGTATGGGGAACCACTGTATATTATTTCAGGTCATAAATGGTAGTGATTGAGCAAACACTGACGCCAAAACGGTGTATCACGAGCATCCTGCATCCACATATGCGACAGTAACGTAGTGACACTTTTCAACAGCACAATGCTCATCCACTCACGGCAGGTGCCTCTATGAACTGTCTGCGTGATACTGACGAACTCCCATGGCCAGCAAGAGTCCCACGTCTATCTCCGATAGAACAAGTGTAGGACCAGCTCGGATGTCAACTCCATCCCAGAACCAGTAACCAGAATATCAAGAATAAGTTGCAAAAATTGTGGACCACCTTCCCTCAGGAGAGAATACAATGGCTTTATGACACCCTTCCCAACCATTCACGCATCAGGCCAGGTCGGTGCAAATTCATACTGATAAGTGGCTCGTACTGCCAAGTTCTTTGTGACATCACATGCTCTCTTACTCCGCGAAGTTTCATTTCGTTTAGTCCTCTCCTTCTAGATAGTTTACTTTTTTTGACCGGCAGTATAAACGAAACAGCTAACGCTGTAGACGTATCAAATATTACACGAAAAATTAACTTTGTGGAATCTTTTTGGAGTATGGATCCGGCATTACTGTTGACCAAATCTAAGAGGGTCTTTTTTAAACAATCCTACTGATCTTTTGCGCAGTTTTTATTCTGTACAAGATATTGGTCTGCCATTTCAAGCAGAAACAAAACACCAATTAAAGCAACAGATGGAAGCCTATGGTCCTGCGTCAGAAAAGACGTATTGGCGGTCGATGTGGAAAGAATATAGCCAGTTTTGTTAGATGCGAATATGATTATTGTTTTTACTTCCATTTCGAAAGGTAAAGCAATGATTGGCGAAGTAAGTTTTCCGCAACAATTTGATGAAAAAAAAAAGGTAAGGTGACGGTCGGAAATTAAAGAAGAGGGAGGGGGACTTATCTAACACCGGATCGATGCGCAGAAAGGTGCTTTCACAATGCGAAAACCGTGGGATTTGAAATATAAACACATGGAGCGCCCACTCTAATCACCAGATATGTCACCTTCTGATTTCTTTACACCTACTTCCACATCTGAGGAAACATGTCATTGGATAAAGGTTTCAGTTGATTAAGAGGCTGGAGTAGCCAAGAATAAGTTTTCACAGAGAGAGGCAGAAGCTGCATATTGGAAAACACTGTACAAATTCCGCTGGCTTAAGAAGGGACTACGTCGAAAACGAACGTATTTTGAAAGTAAAAACAAAATTAAAAACAGGATTCATAGTCAGGTCGAAAGGTTTTATCCTTGCTCTTGTAAGTGAATTAATAATATGCTATATCTATACGTACATGACTGCGTTTCAATTGACACTTAAGTGCCTGGCATTGGGTTCATCTTTGGACTATTTCTCTACAGATCCACTCTAGAACAGCACGCGGGAAAAACGAATACTTAAATCCTTCCGTGTGAGCTCTGATTCTCTTATTTTATTATGGTGATCATCTCTCACTATGTAGATGGGTACCAGCACCTATTTTTGACCTATTTTGTATCTCTATCGATATTTCTATGACAATTTGTAGAACTGCGTATGTATAATGTTGTATCTGTCATGGAAATTCTTTGACTATATATATACATTTCAGTTATGTGAAACTTAGAGTGATATCGTTTAAACTATGCTTGTGAATTTAAATAACTACTGAAATGATTTTTATATAATGTACTGTAAACGACTTGGTCCAGAGTTAAGGAACATAGGGTTGAATGTAAAAGTTGCGGGGAAGCCCCACACCTACGAAAGTAGACTGGCGGACAGTTCGCTTGCAGACGCGGAAGTGTTAAGACGTGCTACGCGGTCGCTCTTCCGTGTGACGCTTGTGTTTACCTACTAGTGCACGCGCGTAACAGCTTTCGTTTGGTACGGTTTTCTGTTAGGCACATTAACACCTGACATTACTATCGGTGACGGCAAGCCCCGCCATGTATGGTGGGGTGTATGAAGAAGGGGGTGGTGACTTCGACGCCCCTATGGGACAACATCAACAACAACCACCTGCCCAGCGGCTACATCCAGATGCTGCACCCTTACCAGCTCCTCCAGGAACTACATTGGACAACACGACGGCTGTGATCAACCACTCGTTAGCAGTTGTTCGGGGAGAATCTGGAATACAGCCGGCAGAAGAGCATATGGATTTATCGGAACAGGATTCCTCCAGCTTCTCCGCTACGAGAAACAAGCGACAAAGTGAGGTCAGTCTGGATTTAAGAAATTCCAAAACCTTCATAGCAGATGCTAATCAACTCTTACCTGTAACTGACGTTTCAAATGTAGCTGACCCCCCTGTAGCAACTGCTTCTGGGCTCACTCCTAACCAACATGCTGCAACTAACACCCCCCCTGTGGGACCTGCACCTACTCCGAGGTCTCTCAACTTTTACAAACGTACAGATAGGGGACCATTCGTAGTTTATATGGAATGTTTGGACAAAAACTTAGGCCGCTTGCACCCTATGGCACTAGGGAAATTATTGCATATTTCCTTGCCAGAAGTGAAGAATTCTATCCTTAACATCTCTTCAGCAGGAAAAACAAAAGTTAAGGTGGAACTGAAAACCCCAGACAAGGCTAATTTCCTAGTTACCAGTGAAGTATTAAAGTCAAAAAATATAGAAGTTTACATTCCTTCCTTTCCATAAGCTGGGAGTAATCAGGAAAGTAGACACCAACCTTGAAGAAGCGGAGATTTTGGAAGTCGTACAATCTCCCTTCCCTATTGTAGGCGTTCGGAGGTTTACGAAGAGATATGGTAAAGACCAAATCGTTAAATTGCAGACCTGTTTGTTAACCTTCGACTCTCAAACCTTACCGGAAGCCGTGTCTATTCACGGAACAAGATGTCCCGTAGACCTTTATGTACCAACTGTCAGGCAGTGCTTTAATTGTCTTCGTTACGGGCACATCAGCAAACAATGTCGATCTCAGATGAGATGCATTAAATGTAGTGGTCCACATAATGTTGAATCCTGTGTCTCACCTATCACTATTTGCGCTCATTGCGGGGGACAACACGCATCCACGGACCATTCCTGCCCGGAATACCATATACGGCGACGAGCTCAAGAATTAGCTACGTTCAACAACATTGACTTCAGGGATGCGCTGTCTATTGCTCGTATGCCAACCTATGCATCCGTCACCGGGGTTCAACAACATCACTTGCCGGCTCCGATCATTCCTGTTCCAACAAATTTGAGCTCGCCGGACTTTCAAAACCCACAACTCTTCCCGCCGCTGCCCGCCGTAAGCATGCAGAGTCAACAACGCGGAAGTGGGGACGCAACTCAGTGTGCAATTGTGCCCCATCAGACACACGTCACTTACCGGCCTCTCCGGCGGCAGGCGCAAGTAAACAACCAAAGTAACGTTCGTGAGTGGTCCCAGTACCGCAGCCTGTTATATCCCATGCAACATTCATTCACTCCTATCAGACAAAATCCATACCAGCCTGCTGCTCACAGATTAGCAACCCCACAAGCGCCGAATCAACGACAGCCTCAAGGTCATGCTGAACTTATAGATAAGATAATAAATGTGATTGATATTGTCATGCAAAACATGAGACAAAATAGTGCTATGAACAATTCCGATATCCGGCACCTCGTTACTGGCATATTTCAATCTCTCTCTCCCTAAATTATGGAGGCTTTAAAAGTATTGCAGTGGAATGCGAGATCGGCTAATTCTAATAGAGAAAGCTTGCAACGAGAACTGTTCGTAAGTCAGCCTGATATCGTTCTGTTATGTGAAACTTGGTTCAAATTCGAACGAACTGTTCGCTTTCAAAATTATTCTATAGTAAGGGAAGACCGTCTCGATGGGTGGGGCGGCGTAGCTATACTGGTAAAAACTTCGCAGCCGCATCGACCACACCCGTTACACGTACCTGTCACCAACCTTGAATTAGTTGCTGTGGAGATACGAACTGCCCACAAAACCTTTACAGTTGTCTCGTTGTATAACGCTCCCCACCACAGTATCGTGGAAGATGACTGGAGACAATTAATAAGTCAGCTTCGTCCTCCCTTTATCGTAGCTGGAGACGTGAATGCCCACCATGTAGCGTGGGGAGGAGACGTGACTGACAGGAACGGCAGGACCTTGATAAGCGTTATCGAAGATAATAACCTAGTGATACTCAACGATGGCTCTCCTACTATGATAACTTCACCTCTCCGTAGACCCTCTGCAGTTGATGTAACTCTTTGCACCCCCTGCTTTACTGAAATATCTAATTGGTGCGTTAAAAAGGATTCAATGGGATCCGATCATCTCCCAATAGAGTTTCACATTAACATCAACGTCGATACTACGCACATCTGTTACTCTAATAGCACGTGGAAAATCAAGGAAGCCAATTGGGCCTCTTATAAGGAAACGGTTCGCCGGGCACTCGCAAATACGAGACGTGACTTACGGGACGACGATGCATACCCAGTTTTACTCAATGCTATGAACGTCGCAGCTGGCATCAGCATCCCTAAGAAAAAAGAATCTACAGTAATGAAGCACCTTTCTCCTCCTTGGTGGAATTCGGAATGCTCTCGGGAAATTGCGAAGCGACGACTCGCCTTGAAAACCTATCGTCAGAATCCTTCACTGGACAACTTCTTGGCTGTACAAAAAGTGAATGCGCGAGTTACCAAATTCCTGAAGAAAACCAAGAAGGACAGTTGGAAACAATTTTGCCTGTCCCTAAATAATGAAACCAGTATGGCAAGCATCTGGCATAAAATAAAAGCTTTTAGAACAAGAAGACTGTCTTCCTCCCCTCCTGCTACCACGGCCTGGTTAGAGGAATTCATAGATACAATCGCTCCTCCCACGGTGCCATTTTTAACCATCGGTTCCCTGCTGAAGAAGACCGCTATCATGTTCTCCTTCGTCCTTTCTCTATAGAAGAACTCAACGAAGCTATTAAAGTATCGAGCGACAGTTGCCCTGGCACTGATCACATACATTACTCTATGCTTGCACGCCAGCCTATAGAAGCGAAAGACTTTCTCTTGAACATTTTTAATCAGTACTGGATGAAGAAAGACCTCATATCAACATGGACGACGCAAGTAATAATTCCAATTCTCAAACGTGGTAAAGATCCAAATGTCGGTACTAATTATAACCTATTGCCTTGTCGTCGTGCGTTGCAAAAACACTGGAACGAATGGTAAAAAGGAGACTAGAATGGTGGCTTGAAAAAAGAAATTTGTTGCCTCGGAGCCAATACGGCTTCAGAAAAGGCAAAGGGACCATGGATAACCTGTTTCTGCTTAATATGAATATCACGTCAGCCTTTCAAACGAAAGATACAGTAGTGGCAGCTTTTCTTGACGTTAAGGGTGCATATGATCACGTACAAATACCGATACTCTTGGACAAGCTGGCAAGATTCGGAATTCCTTCACGGATGATCTACGGTATCAGTACCCTGATTACTCAAAGAACGATCTACGTCCGTTTCAAAGGCACCATGATCGGACCTTTTTATGTCTCCCAGGGCTTGCCGCAAGGTGCAATTTTAAGTCCTCTCCTGTATATTCTATATACGCACGACCTAGAACGCATACTTACTCCCCCCCCCCCCCCCCCACAAAAATCCTACAGTATGCTGATGATATATGTGTTTATTCTACTGCTGCTTCATATCTTCAGGCCAAAACGGCATTAACCACAACCATCGCACACATCGATGAGTGGCTCTCTATCAATGGGCTGGAGATCTCGGCTGAGAAATCAGCAGTCGTTCCCTTCTCCAAGTCGACGACAGCTCGCGCTGAAGATCACATTACCTGTGGCAAGTACACCTTCCAAATAAAATCTCACGTTCGATTTCTGGGGATGATTTTTGACTCTCGGTTAAGCTGGGCGCCCCACATCCGATCCACCGTTACCAAGTGTGAAGAAGGTTTAAATGTAATCAGATCATGCACTCGTGTCTGGTGGGGAGCGCACCAGAGTGTTTTACTCACCATGTACCGAGGGATAATTCGATCTCGATTAGACTATGGCTGTCAATTCTACCACACTGCGTCAAAGATTCATCTCTCCAAATTAGATACTCTTCAATATAGAGCCATTCGTACCTGTCTTGGAGCCATGCAATCGACGCCCACCAACGCCCTTTTAATAGAAGCAGGGGAGATGCCCTTGAGCATTAGGCGCCAAATGTTATCGGACAAATTCTACATTCAAGGCATGGCCATTATGGACAGTTCCGTCTATCAAAGTAGAGACTGCATTTATCGACTGTGGATTGCATCCCACAGAAGGAATAAAGTGCCAGCCGTTTGTGCCAGCTTTGACACTTGGTCACCTGTCATACATTCTATACGGCGTTCAGCGCATCTACCTGTTTTTGAATATGATCTTCAAACGCTCTGCTCTCAGATCCCAGTCCATTATTTAAGTACGACCTGGCTGGACAGTACTAATGTCAACGTTGGCTTCAATCGTCTCGTTCAAGCACAATGGCCGGGTTTTCTCTGTGCATATACTGATGGCTCCAAAATTCCGCAAGAAGAGTGTACAGCATGCGCTTTTTTCTGCCCTCAGATCCAGATCCGCAAAACCTTCAAACTGCCCACGAGCACTTCTATTTTTACGGCGGAGACAGTGGCAGTTTTGGAAGCACTTAAGTTTGTCTCTAGCACTTCCTTCCCCAAGATATTAATAGTATCTGACTCGCAAAGCGTTCTTAAAAACATTCAGTACAGTCCATGGAACAAAACGACCAACAGTTATATCTTGGATGTGATATCTGAATATATTCGCAGCACACGCACGGGCCGGACGATCCATTTGTTGTGGGTACCTTCCCACTCTGGTATCGTCTATAATGATGAAGTCGATGCATTAGCCAAACAAGCGGCAACGTTAGGCACCGTCCTGGATCTGCAGCTTCCTTATACAGACTACTTACGTGCAGTCAAGGATCACGCAAGACAACAATGGCAGGAAATGTGGAACGTTTCTCAACAGACAAAAGGCGGTTATTATGCAATGCTACAACCTCGGATTCCTTCACAGCCGTGGTTCATGAGGACACATCTGGACCGATCCACGATTTCTACCATCATAAGACTCCGCTTCAATCATGCCTCTTTCCCACAGCATCCACATCGGATCAACGTTTACAGTTCACGAGCATGTGAGTGTGATCCTGAGTCGGAAGCTGATGTCAACCACATCTTATTTATGTGCCCCAAATTTGACCGTGAACGGTTGGTCTTTTTGAAGATATTGCTGAGTATGGGCTACCATCTTCCTCAATCAGCTTCTTCTCTTTTGTGTACTAAAGACGTTCGTCTATATAAAGTGATCGTTAACTTCATCAAGAGTACTGGTCACAATCTGTAGGTTTTAATGGTGTACGTCAATTATAAATATGTCTTGCTGATGAAGATATTTCAGAATTGGTGTGAATTGTAAGCCAAGACACTTTTAATTATTTTTCAATTCAATTCAATTTTTAAAACATTATGTACAAAACTGTAACAGTTAAGCTTTTTATTCTTGTAAATATGCATTTCTGTATTTGTTTATTCAATTATGTGTACATTGTCACTGTGTTGCCGATGGCTAAATTGAGTACACATTCAAAGGCCAAATAAAAAAAAAATTAAAAAAAAATTTTTTTAGACTGGCGGAGTGAAAAAGGTGTGTTTGGCGCGCAGGTGGAAAGTCGTCCTTTGTGACAGGTAAGGAGTCTGGGCTGAGTAGTGCTGTAGTTAATACCCCACTAGCAGCAGCGGATCATTGTGGCTCATGTTCCTGGAGTTTTGAGGCCAGAAGAGCTTAAGGGCAGTATTTATAGGCCTCGGGTGCTGCATTAGGTGATACCATCATCATGGCATGGTTTTTAGCCCTTTAAATATAATTCCGACTTTAATGTTGCATTGCCATTTGCACAACCAGTTTTACTTTTGTATAGGTCAAAAGACTGCTTATGAAAGCACATTTGTTATTTAAAGAGTTATACTTTGTTGTGCTTTACTTAATTAATAATTATGACAAGAACACTTTCCCATACATACTGGTGTAGTTTTGTTAATGAGCATGAAAGTTTATGGGTCATCATATATAAGGCTAGTTAGTTAATGAAGCAATGTAAAGGCTCCTTCAGAGCCAGTGTAATTAGATCTGCATTCTGTTTAATTGCTTCAAACCAAGTGTTATTTATTCTAATGCACGTTGGTTAATTCTCTGGGATAGAGACCCTGCACTAAGCAATGAAGGTACAGATTATGATCATTAGCAAACCCTCTGATTTAAATTCAAAATCATTTCATGTTTTATACTGTTCAGTATTGCTGCTAATTTCATGTGTGTCAGTAATTGGTGTTATAAACTGTTATACCTAAGTCATTTAAGGTACGTTTTGTCGAGTTACTGTTTATTATCTCATTGGGCATTTGTTTGTTAGTAGTACAATCTACAAGATTAGGCTACTGTGTTGTAGTATGAACAGATATAAGGAAAGAGTTTAGTGTGTGTATGTCGAGAAAGGTTATGTTAGCCTTAGCACTGCGTCCTGCTTTACCATTTTGCTTGACACAAGAATGCCTAATTAGGCTGGTGACTGATTTTAATGTGCAGTGTTACAACCTGCTTTTGTGCTGAGAGAACTGCTGCTCCAGACCCATCGTTGCTATTGTTTATACTCTGCTGGACTGTCTAAAATGAATCTCAGTTTGATTGTTCCATTTCCATTTTGTTATCTCACGGTCATGCCTCAAAAATTCCTCGCAGAGGTATAACGTTAGCATAGACTGCCGTTTAAGGTGATCAGTGGTACCATAACACATCCACTTCCACAAATTAGCCCACTTGCCTAACTGCTGCCCCATAACATACACCTACACACAACCTTTCCAGTGCAGATCCTTCCTAGTCAGAACAATGCATAATCTACCACCTTCACCATTTTATCAATATCATCATGCAGTTTAAACGTCATTGGTCTCAATCACATTTTCAACACTTTCAAAAAGAAGCAGTTAGTCATTAATGTTAAATATTTAATCTTTTTTCTTCAAATTCTTGACATATTTGGCAGATGGCCCACTCTTGGTCATGAGCGGTTAAGGAATGAAGTAATAAAGAGGAACAGAGAACTCCACCAATCTTGACCCTTCAGGGAGCCAAGCTCTGCCTGTCACAAACCAAAACAAAGGATGAGGGATCAGAGAATGGGACCTCATTAAAAAATCCTTGGTTCACCTGGCTCTGACTAAAAGTAACTTGTGATGGATCCTTACTAGGTTATGTTGAAGACCTCATTGCAGTAAAGGTGCCAACCCTTCCCACATGCAGTTGATCAATTTGGGCTACTGCCCTGTATGTGGAGGATGGTTTCTCAAACACTTAAGTCCTAACCTGAGAGAAAAGGGTTCTAGGGCTTACAACCTCAGTTCTGTTTTCAAAAACAGGATATCCTGATTTCTCAACAATTGCCATGATAGAAACTTCTTTGGTAAAAATTACTCCGGGAGCAACCACCAATGATGGCGTGAGCAGGCCATTGGATTCTGGAGAGCCTGGAACACTATGTAGGGAAGAGTCAAAGTTTCCTGGAACCCTGTCACAATGAAAGCACCTGCATGCAATGTTGAATAAAAATGCACTTCTTCAAATAGAAAAAACTAAAACAACTGGCTAAAGTTTTGGAAGAAAGGAACATATACATCTTGGTATTGCAAGAAATGAGATTGCTAGATGAAACTAAAGTGGAGTCAGACGATTTTAGAGTATACCAAAGTAAATTCAGCTATAGAACAGGACTCCAAAGGAAGGCCACCAATTTTAGGGACAGTTTTGTGGTGAAGAAATCTCTCAGCAAAGAAAATGTGAAAATTATAGTTCGAGGCTGTAATGCACATTTAGGAAAGGAAAATAGATGTCAAAAAATTATTTTTTGTCTACTCACTTCAGAGCCCTCCCAAAGCAGAAAAATAACATGGACCTGCCTCAATTCACTGGTAGGTATAGGATGTTGGAACAGCAACCAGAAACAAAAGGGAGCTACTGAACTTTAGAGTAAGTAAAAGTATGAACAGTGATTTTGAATATTACTTTTTTGGAAATTAAACATCCAGCTGAATAGACACCAAAACAGAACTTGAAAAAGACCGATGATTGATACACAAAATATCAAACAAAGCAAGAACGTCTAGCAAGAGAACCTACCAAAGTTGAACAACTGGGAGGATGAATGAATCATTAATAAAAACATCTGAAAACCTGGAGGAATGAAGGAGAGATGGGCCACACAGTGGTGGGGCAACAGCCATCGTAGCAAACCTGGACAGGAGCAGAAATGATTAGCGGACAAGTTAATCACAGTGAACAGAAGATATACTTGATTCATATTTCTCCAAGCATACGAAAACTCATTACAAATACTGCTGCAAGAAACAGAGTCCAGCTTATCAGTGCCAACAAGGCGGCATCTGTGTATCATCATGTGGCTCCAAGTGCAAGTGGGCTTTGTGGCTGCCACCGGCCATCCTATATTGTGGCAGCAGAGGGCGCTTGTCATATGAAGGCATGGCTCAGTGGGCGTGCACCACTGGGTCTGCCAGGTCCCACATGACTGCTGTCAGCATCAATCAAAAACTTCCCCATCCGTTATCACCTTGGCACGCCAGTAAGGTGGTATCGATATATGATACTACAGACATACCCAACACAGATGGTGGAATAAAATATGATGATGGCCTAGATAAGAGGTTAAGAGCCTGGAAGAAATGAAAGAATTTGGACTAGATGGGAAAACTAAAGTAGTTATAAATCAAATGCTGATACAAATCATCTCCAAATTAAAATTTCATGTGGGAATTTCAGAGCCGATTGAGATCAAGATGGACTGCCAGCCACCCACAAAAAAAAAAAAAAAAAAAAAAAAAAAAAAAAAAGAGAGAGAGAGAGAGAGAGAGAGAGAGAGAAGGAAGCCATGAAAGAAGAAGGAGTAGAAGAAAACTGTCTGGGTCCAAATAAGCAGGTTTTGAAAATAGACTATCTTGTGTTCACTGGTGATTTTGTGTAACTAGGCAATGTTAAAGAAGAAGCAGGAGCTCTAATAATGCTAGAAAAGCTTCATGTGATAGCAGAAGAAACAGGACGCTTGATCTCCTATGTTAAACTGAGTACATGACATACAAACAAGATAGAGAATCTCATCTTGAATACGAGGTTTGACAAACTGAACAAACAATGGGGCATCCATGTTGTCATGCTTTGCACACATTTTAGACACAGATATCAAAACTGATAAATGATCCTCATGCAGGTGGAAGAATGCAGAATAAATAACACTACATTATTTGTACATTATCTTTTTCCCCTATTTTTTTTTTTTTTTTGACTTCAGCCTTACTGTGGACCACACACAACAGCTTTCTGTTTTAGTCTGGACTTTGCTTTTACTGGAACCCTGTGAATTTGTCAACCCCTAATTTGAAATACTTCTTTATTACAATTCTTTTTCTAACCATCCCAACTTCCTCCGTGTCCTTTTTATTTGTCAGTCCTCATTCATTCATTCTGAAGAAGTGCTCATAAAACTTCAGCCTTCTCATGTGTATAGTGTCTGTGATCTTCTCCACTTGTTCGTACAGATCTTCACTTTTCCTCTTCTTCGTTGTACCATCACTTCTTTTTTGTGCCCTGAGGATCTTCCTTAAAATTTTTCTTTCCTTCTTCTCAGTTTTCCATTTCTCCTTTCTTATTCAGTATCAAGCACACAGAACAGTAAAATGTAAAGTGCTTAAGAATCGTATTGAAGTGCATAATCCCTGCATTATTCAAAAGTGTTCTTATGTTACCAGTATGTCCATTCCATTCCACCCTGTATGTTACTTGTATGTTTCTGGCTAGTCCTTTGTTTACTTTTTTATGAAGCACATTTGGTTGGATGCATTCACCAAGATACCGTACTTGAATTTATCTGTTCTCTTGAAAAAACTAGACAATGTACATATCACAGCAGTTTTTTTTTCAGTTATTACAAAAACAGATAGCAGTACTACAATTTTAAATGCATATCCACAAGGAGTTACCCAAAAAACCATTTACTGAAGATGTTACAAGGTTTCAAAGTATATTATTGCAAAAAATAAAGACATTGTACATCTGTAAAAGACAATCATGTGATAAGAAATAAAGTAATTCATATATTCTAGTTCAATAATTTATCAAAGTCAATTATTTAGTTTTTTCTAAATATATGTTCCTATTTTTGTGCATAAAACTCTTCTAACAAGTAAATGTACACACCTATCAATTTTTGTTTTAATTTGGCTTTAAATTGATATTCATTATCTCTTAAACACCCTGTTTGCTCCAGGAGAGAGTTAAAAAATTTGGTGGCAGACAATTTTGCATCTCTTGGCACTGCTGTCAGATTCTTAAGGTCATAACAGAAATTTTCTTTCCCTCTTGTATCATAGCTAAGGTGGTTTCTATTACAGTCATACAGAACAGGGTTCTTGCCTGTACAATATATAACTGAATATATGTACTGGGACGCAGTGGTCATTATTTGAGGCTTTCTGAAAAGGTTATAGCATCCTGGGAGGTACTCTAACATAATTCACATATCCTTTCTTTGGGCCACTAAAATTTGCTTTGTCAAGGCCAAATATTCTCAGAAGATAATTCCATAACACACAATGGAGTGAAAATATCCAAAGTATGCATACTTCATAATGGTTAAGTCTCCAATGAAAAAGATCATTCAGATAGCACAGTGATGTAAGCCTGCCTCTGTAAAAGCCATGCACTGCTTCATTTGTGGAAGAAGAGTGACAGTACTGCTCCAGTCCATGGCTGATTTAGGCTATGTCAAATGTATAAGCAGCATTTCAGCACTACCTAAATTGGCCAGTGGCTGGACCAAGACAGCTGTCCTTCTGTCACAAATGAAGCAGGGTGTGTGTGTGTGTGTGTGTGTGTGTGTGTGTGTGTGTGTGTGTGTGTGTGTGTGTTTGTTAAGTACTTGGTAAAGTGTACTTCGCACTGTACCTTCTTTTAGGGTTTCACCCCATTCCAATCACACATGGCACTTCTGAAAAACAGCTGCTCAAATGCCCCTGTGCACACTGTAACTAGTCTAATCTTGAATTTGTGGATCTTCTGGGAATGGTGCATAGGGGGTAGTACAGTCCTAGATTCCTCACTTAATACTGGTTCTTGAAACCCTGTAAGTAGACTTTCGGAGGATAGTATGTCTCTATCTTCGATCATCTGTCGGTTCAGGTTTTTCAGCATCTTTCCGATCCTATCCTATGGGTCAAATGAATCTGTTAACCATACACACTGCCATTATTTGTATATGTTCAATATTCCCTTACAGTCGTATTTGGTATAGGTTCCCCTCATATTCTAGGATGGGTCACGTGACTGTTTTGCAAGCACTCTCCTGTGCAGAATGATAGCATTTCCCCAGTACTCTACTGTCAAACTGAATTCTACCACTTACTTTGCCTACAAGTAGGTCTGTGTAATCGTTCCATTTCATATCAGCACAAATTTTTATCGCAAGTATTTGTATGAGTTGACTGATACCATTCAGTCATTGTGTTCTGTAGAAGGTATCCTGTATCACTACTAGCCATTCCCTTCCCTGTTCCACTTGCAAATGGAGCGAGAGAAAAAACAACAGCCTATATGTCACCATTCAAGCCTTATTTTCTCTTATCTTGTTATACTGGTTCACATGCAAACCGCGCATTGGTGGAAGTAGAATCATTCTACAATTAGTTGCAAATGTGAATACCTTACACTTTTTCAGTAGTATTTCATGAAAAGAATGTCGTCTTCCCTCCAGGGATTCCAACATGAAGCATTTCTGTAATATTTGTGTGGGACTGAACCTACAGGGAACAAATCTAGCAGCATGCTTCTGAATTGCTTCAACATCTTTGGTTAATTCCACCTGGTGGTGATACCCAACACTCAAGCAGTACTCAAGAATGAGTTGCAGTAGTATTCCATATGTTGTCTGCTTTATAGTTGAGCTAGAATTCTCCCAATAAACTAAAGTCAATCACTTGCGTTCCATACCACCAGCCTTACATGCTCGCTCCACTTCATATCACTTCAGAATATTACACCTAGATACTTACTTGGCATGACTCTGTTAAGCAGTGCACAACTAATATTGTATTCAAATATCAAAGGATGGTTTTTCCTACTTATTTGAATTAACTATTATTTCTTGCGTTTAGAGCCAGCTGCCATTCATAATACCTAATATAAATTAAGTCATGCTGCATCACCTTACAGTCACTCAATAACAGTTTCCCTTACACTACAGTATCACAAGACAACGCTTTTCTGGGGCACTCCTGACGATACCCTTGTCTCTGATGATAACTCGCAATCCAGAACAACATACTCTATTCTGTTACTCAAAAAGTCTTCCAGCCAGTCACATATCTGAGAAACTATTCCATACACTCAGAGCTTCATTAACAGTCTGCAGTGGGGACCTGTGTAAAATGCTTTCTTCAAATATAGCCACAAGAATGGCCTCCTCCATAGTTCAGATGAGGCACCCCCCCCCCCCCCACCCCACTCCCCCCCCCCTCCACCCACACACACACCCTGCAGATGTCCCAAGCACACACTGGATGTATTTCCAGCCCAGGACACTATTTTCGTAAGTACCTCCGTAGTGTGCCTGCAATGGAGCTCCCAATAACTTGGAAGTTTTATACTGCTAAATTACAATTGTATATTTCAAGGAAAATGAATCCTCTCTGACTTATTGATATTGTAATCACAGGAAAGAACATTTGCACATTTTTCGACATAGTAAATCTTACATTTCTGACCATTTAAAACAAGCTGCCAGTCTATGCACCTCTTTGAAATCTTACCAAGAGACCGCTGAATATTTGTGCAGCTTTTAGATATAGTACTTCAGTATAGATAACTGCATCATGCCCAAAAAGTCTGAGGTTACTATTAATATCCTGAAGTTTACATAGGAATTGCAAAAATGAAATTAAATAATGTATAAGCTGCTATTCTTTCCAATTCATTCTGTGCTGTATAAAGCATATTTACATTCCAATTGTTTGTTCTCATCTTTACTTAAACATAAAAATATATTTATAGTACTGCAAGTTGTTTTCTGTTCTTTTCAGTCTAACGCAGCAACAATCATTGTGATACCCAAATACATAACAGGTATGAGTGCATGCAAAATTTGGTTCTTTGGTACACAAGAATTGCAGGAATGAAATGGGAAGTGTAAATTCACAAGAAACAGCAAGGAAATGCAGCAGCAAAATAAAAGTACACAATGCGAACAAACTTGATGAGGCTATGTGCTTGTCATTGAAGTGCATTCCTGGCAGTTAAAGCTGCAACACATTTGAGGGTGTACAAAGTGCAAATTCTGGTGCATAGAGCTATCACCTCTGGCAGAAACCATGGATCTTACCTGACTGGGTATCGGGTCAAACTGATATTAGATGACAGCTAAGGTTATTTTATTCTGTGCCAGAATTCATAAATTGTAGTGGTTGGCAAGTGGGAGTATGCAGTCCCTCAACAACCCATGATCAGATGTTTTCAGGAGGTGAGAACTCTGGAGAACATGCTGACCAGGGCAACAGTGGAATGCCATTTGCATAGGGTTGGTTCAAGACAACATGGGGAATGTGCAGTCTTGCATTATCTTGTTGAGAAATAATGTCACACAGTCATCAAAGACAGGCAACAGCCATCAGCTGTAACAGTCAGAAATGTGATACCTGTTGCCCAAATAACTCACTATGCAAATCAGTGGTGATCATGTTGTGCACACATTGTCACCCCAATCATGTCAGTTGCTTGGCCCATTTGGTGGAGGAAAATGTAATCTTGCAGTATTCATCATCCTCAGAACCTTGACACTTGTGCAGAACAGGCACTTGCCTGAAAAGATGATGTAGTGCCACTACTGTGTCCATTGCTTGGAAAGACCACTGCCATCACACCTCTTCCTGCCACTGTGTTATGCAGCAATGTTCACCATGCTGACAGTCCATGGTGCTCCAGACATTGTCGCTATGTCTGTATGGATACTTGTCTTGTTGGAAGCAAGCCCACTCCCTGATTCAAGATATGTATGTGGCTGTATGATTTAGTATGGCAGATGGCACAATGTGTCTTTCCTCTTGGGCATTAGTCATGCAGGACTACTGAGATCCTCCAGGGCATTGAGTATGGTCTTCAAGAATCCATCGGCCCCATATCTGCAGGACAGTCACAGGATCTCAACCAACATGAGCAGCAATGGAATGATAAATGACAGTTTGATAAGAGCATGATCTGGCAGGTGCCCTCTCCTTCTTACATGAGATATAATATTTCTCTATATTCTGATTGTAGGTGGTGCACTCCTATTTTTTGTGTTGTGTTGAAATGCTAACCATTTGTATATCCTAATATATTGTACCTAAAAACAAAAATGATGTGACTTACCAAACGAAAGCGCTGGCAGGTTGATAGACACACAAACAAACACAAACATCACACAAAATTCAAGCTTTCGCAACCAACGGTTGCTTCGTCAGGAAAGAGGGAAGGAGAGGGAAAGACGAAAGGATGTGGGTTTTAAGGGAGAGGGTAAGGAGTCATTCCAATCCCGGGAGCGGAAAGACTTACCTTAGGGGGAAAAAAGGACGGGTATACACTCGCACACACACACATATCCATCCACACATATACAGACACAAGCAGGATGTCTGCATGTTGCATGCTGTCTTCATGGGGTTTAAATTTCAAAGGCTAGAAGTGTAGTTGTGTAAATGACAGGCTAGACATTTTTCCTCATTGTACCTGATTTGCAAAGGCAAAGAGTCCAATTCTGTCCCGTCTCCCCCCCCCCCTTCCTCCACTGCCCCTGCCCCTTCTCTATAAAATAAAGGTTTAGCTGTCTGTAAAAACCTTATCTATAAAATAAAGCTTAACCTGTGTGTAAAAACATAAAAATGAGTAATAAAAAACAACAGATACCTGCAAAATAATGGTAGGAATGAACTGAACCAGGCTTAGAGTAAACTGAAGGAAATTAGTAGTTATATTGAAGAGCCAAAGAAACTGGTACACCTGGCTAATATTGCGTAGGGCCTCCGCAAGCATGTGCACAACAACACAACATGGCATGGCCTCAACTAATGTCTGAAGTAGCGCAGGAGAGAACTGACACCATGAATCCTGCAGGGCTATCCATAAATCTGTAAGAGTATGAGGGGGTGGAGATCTCTTCTGAACAGAACGTAGTTAGGCATCCCGGATATGCACAATAATGTCTATGTCTGGTGAGTTGGTGGTCAGTGGAAGTGTTTAATCTCAGAAAAGTGTTCCTGGAGCCACTCTGTAGAAATTCTGGGAACGTGGGGTGTCGCATTGTCTTGTTTGAATTGCCCACATCTGTCAAAATGTACAATGGACATGCACGGATGCTGGTGATCAGACAGGATGCTTACGTACATGTCACCTGTCAGAGTCATATCTGGACATATCAGGGGTTCCATATCACTCCAACTGCTATGCCCCACACCATTATAGAGCCTCCACCAGTTTGAACAGTCCCCTGCTGACATGCAAGGTCCATAGTATCATGAAGTTGTCTCCATGACCCTACATGTCCATCTGCTCAATACAATCTGAAATGAGACTCCTCCGACCAGGCAACATGTTTTCAGTCATCAACAGTCCTATGATGGTGCTGACAGGCCCAGTCGAGAAGTAAAGCTTAGTGTTGTGCAGTAATCAAGGGTACATAAAAGGGCCTTTGTCTCCGAAAGCCCATATTGATGATGTTTCATTGAATGGTTCGCACACTCTCACTTGTTGATGGCCCAGCATTGAAATCTGCAGTAATTTGCAGAAGGGTTGCCCTTCTGCCATGTTGAACAATTCTCTTCAGTCATCACTGGTCTCCCTCTTGCAGGATCCTTTTCTGATTGCAGTGATGTCGGAGATTTGATGCTTTACGAGATTCCTGATATTCGCAGTACACTTGTGAAATGTTCATACAGGAAAATCCCTACTTCATTGCTACCTTGGAGGTGCTGTGTCCCATCCCTTGTGCGCTGACTATAACACCACATTCAAACTCACTTAAACCTTGATAACCTGCCATTGTAGCAACAGTAACTGATCTAACAACTGTGCCAGACACTTGTTGTCTTATATAGCAATTGCTGACTGCAGTGCCACATTCTTCCTGTTTACATATCTCTGTATTTGAATACACATGCCTATACCATTTTCTTTGGTGCTTTAGTGTATAACACATGGGAAATTAATATAAGATAACACACACAAATATCAGAAAACAATGAATCAGATAATTTGTAAAATTATCAATGGTGGCAATATTTTTCATTTCGCTGTGCTATCTTCTTTGAATTCCCACAGTATATCATGTCTGGTGCAATATATTGTTTTCTTATAGTTGCCTATGGGGCTTCACATCTATGTCTGTAGGCCTGAAATCTGTTCTCTGTGAAATATATATATGTTTTGTACAAAGTTAATAACCTCTAGTAGAGGATAAGTTTCATGATACCAAATGAGAATAACAATATTCACAAATTTAATTGTGCATATAAAAAATTCTTTATTTCTGGTATTGTACTGATACAAATTGGAACAAATGTTGGGCTGCAGTCTTTTAACAAGTAAGACAGCTTTTAGAATGTACTGGAATCTGAAACATGGGTTGTTCCTGGCGAACCTTCATATCATTGGGAATTGAAGGCTATAGCATAGCCAGCAAAAGAAAATATGTCTGTCCTTTTTTACCTATTTCAGATTTTTAATGTTCGGTTTCAATGTATCATTATGCAAGTATGAATAAATTATTTTTGTGGATATTTTCTGGCTTTATTTCATAAATATTTGGATACCGTGGATTTAATTATATGAGTATATAAGTTCAGATCATTGAATCAAAAGTGTGGCATCCCTATACATATTAATAAGATAAAAAGATGTACTTTGCATACACTGCATACTCTTTAGGTACCAAAGTCATCTACCTCTAAAATGTACAAAGTAAATAGCCATCAACCTTTTAAGATACAATAAATTTTGTGTACTTCTTGATAAATACGTTTTTGGGGAACAACATGCTTTCAAACTCACCAAATTAGTTATATCGTGACCAGTAAGTTTTTAACATCACCCCTCTTGGAAAAATTTTTGCAGACACCCAAGGAGATATGGTAGATAAAGATTCTATGTATAGTCAAATTTCACATGTATCATAAGGTTTGAAGATAGCACTTTTTTTCTTGAAACGTGTGTGTGTTTTTGCACAAATTTATAACTCATTACAGAGACGTGTGTGTGTATGTGTGTATGTGTGTGTGTGTGTGTGTGTGTGTGCATGCATGTGTGTTTGCACAAATTCATAATTCATTACAGAGATGAGTGCAGTATTGCATATGAATGCGAGGTGCGAGTGATAGTGAAATACTGTATGTCATGTAATGTAGTGAAGTAGGACTGTACTTCTTGATAAGGTTGGCCAAAGGAGATATTTGATGCAACTCAGATGGGGATTCAATTGAAAAGTTTACATCTGATGTACATTTGCACTAAATAGGACAACATACTATACAGTACTGAAGTCAGAGACGGCTTGTAATCATATATTTGCTCATTTGCAGATCCAAAATGACTAGAACATTTTTGCTTCTCTTTATGGAATTGGAGGGGGGGGGGGGGGCACATTTAAAAATAAGCATAGTTGTGGAATTCCTGGAGCCATTTCAACAAAACTTGGTACATGTGTGACTCCATACCTGGACAAAAATAAACAAGTAAAGTTGGGATAGGACATCACTAACATTCATAGTCATTGTGCTAGAGGCGGGTAGAGGGTGAATAAAATTTTGAAAAAATATTAGCACTGAATCCATAGTTTTCAAGGTTGTCAAGCTAATAGATAACTATCCTCTTCTAATAGAGGGTTGGGATAAATAAGTATATATGAAATGGTAGATGATCAACCAACTGTTGACACATTAGCATTACTTCATTTGAAAAATTCACTAAAAATAATCCAGAAAGACAAAATAAAGTGGCTCAAACTTATAAATTAGTTAACTTCTGAAACAATATTATGAAAACGAAAGTTGCTACTCATCATATAGTGGAGATGCTGAGTCACAGAAAGGCACAACAAAAAGACTGCCACAAATAAAGCGCTTAGCCAGTAAGGCCTTCATTAAAAATGGACGACAGACACACACACACACACACACACACACACACACACACACACACACACACACACACGCACGCGCCCGCACGCACATGCAAATGCAACTCACATGACTGCAGTCTCAGGCAACCTTCTGAAACTATGATCTAAGAGTTCTTTAGCAACTAAATAATCAGTGTGTTCTAACACAACATCACATGAGTATTAACTCTGTAAGAAATGTAATTAACCGGCAACATGCCTACAGAAAAAGCTTTTCTAACATTTTGAATTCTTTGAGGCTTTTAATGATGATGATGATCATCATGACCATGATGTAGTTGTTGATAATGATGACGATAAAAATGATAAAAATAACAAGGTGAAATGGAAAATTGGCAGCTAAGGCACTGAAAGAGGTATCATATCCACAGAGCATCTAATATGAGTCAGAGACACTGGTAATGAATGAAAATGAAAATATATCTGACTTTCTCAATTCACTACTTTCTCAAATAATATGATGAGTTCCTGTAGATGACATGAGCACTTCATAATGTTGGTCCTGGCGATTTAGTGGTAAAGCACATGGCTGCATACTGAAATGTCACAGAATCAAATACCCCATGGAATATTTGAGTTTGCCTTTAGCTTAGTAGAGTTGGCGAAAGGAGATCCCCGACAGCTGCAGTGGACTTGGTGTGGCTGCTGTGGGTGTACACCTCAACCAATCATGTAACGTGATTTTGTATACATCTCTATGGCAACGCCTCACTGTTATCACAGCTGTAACTACTTTTTTCACCTGCAGCCATTTGCACTTCACAGTTGAAAACTGTCAGGAGTCTTCTTTTGCTAGGTATGCTATAGCCTCTAATTCCCAATTATGCAAAGGTTCACCAGGAACAACACATGGTTCAGATTCCAGTACATTCTAAAAGCCGTATTACTTGTTAAAAGACTGCAGCCCAACATTTGTTCCAATCTGTATCAGTACAATGCCAGAAATAAAGAAAATTTTTACATCAGCAGCCACAGAACAGCACTCTATGAAAAGGGCCCACAATATGTAGGTTTAAAGTCAGCCAATACACTGCCCAGTAAAGTTGTGACCCTAGGCAAAATTAAGCCTTAATTTCAGCTAAGGAAATTCCTGTTACAAAATCCATTTTACACATTAGAATACCATACTTAAATGCAGCATATGAAACGCTCAGAAAACTATGTAAATGGTGTTAAGCAAACCATTTTATATGTAACTTAAACATATTGTTAATCAATGACATATTCAGAAGAATGTATTATTGCGCTATGTATCAAGAATTGTAACCTGTTTTTATACAAATGCAATGAGTCATTCGATGTTAAATAAGGTATTATTATTATTATTATTTATTATTAGGTCCCCTTCCATGGTAGGATTACTGGAGTGGGTTAGGAACACACAAGTTATCAGAGTGGTATCAAACTGAAAGATTTTCACCAGGTCATTGAGCCATATAGCATTATTATCATTGTTATCATTATTATTAACATTATCATTATTGCAAATAGTCTTCACGGGTTTGCCACCAGATCACGTTGTGCAAATTCCACAATATTTCCTTGGAGCAACTGTCCAACATCTTCAGGTGATTCAACCTTGCTTGTGGCTAGGTACAACTGCCAGAATCAAGTGTTTCTGTCATGCATCTGTAATCT
The DNA here is from genome assembly GCF_023864345.2 of Schistocerca serialis cubense. Classification (NCBI taxonomy): domain Eukaryota; kingdom Metazoa; phylum Arthropoda; class Insecta; order Orthoptera; family Acrididae; genus Schistocerca; species Schistocerca serialis. Next base: position 203,875,597 of record NC_064645.1, read on the forward strand.
AGCCACAAGCAAAGTTGAACCACCTGAAGATATTGTTGCTGCAAGGAAATAGTGTAGAATTTGCAAGTGATTTGGTGGCAATCCCGTGAAGACGATTTACAACATATCTTCCGGGAAAGCTTGAAGAATCACACCATCATTATTGCTATTACTATTACTATTATTATTGTTATTATTACTATTATTATTATTATTATTGTTATTGCCTCTTTGGAATCATTTACTAAGGATTGTGGGTGGTAGAACAGCAGTCAAGGACAATACACAACATCTAACTGTGTTGGAGATGAGAGACAACAGTGATATATCAGAAACATTGATATTTAACAGAAATAATACCAACAGTCACACATCAGTATCATGTATTTCCCCAGAATATTAGGCATTTGTAATTCTGTTCCTACACACTTGCAATGGGTATTGTTTTGAACGTGTACTGTAAAATAAACTTAACAAAATGAAGATTCATTACATATTTTAACTATTACATATGTTGCAGCCACTGAACACAACCAAGAAAGTGTTGTGAACCTTGACTCAGAGGACATCTCCCTCTGTTTGTCAACAGCTGTCACTGTTTATCATAAAGTGTATTCATTAGAGGTACTGGAAAATCTCAAGCACAAGTGCCTGATACTCTGTGTTTTAGCAAGATATTACTTGAGAGTTGTGATTTCTTACCCAACTGAGGGAATATTTGCAAAAGCTGGCAACACTGTCAGATGTTGTAATAGAGCAGCGATGGCCACAACATGGCTCATGAGTTGTATGTGGCTGTTGCTCTTATCTCAGCAGTGCTGTAAATGTGCAAGCTTGCTGTTGCATAGATAATGCTGTATACGGCAGTTAGCAATCATTCAGTCACTACCACAGCAAGCAAGATGACTATCATACCCATGCAGAAACACTGTTTACATGAAACTATGATTACTACTGGTGCCCTTACTGTTACAATGTTGTCTAAGAAGCATAAATATGGGGAAGAGACTGTAGTGTTTAGCAAAGATTGATGAGAAGAATTTGTTTTTGTACAGAGAAAAGACAAACCAGTGTCTCTTGTGTCAAATGATATTGTCACATAGGAAGGCAAGTAATTTAAAACGCCATCACACCACTAATCACAAAGGTTTCACAATAGAATTTCCTGTTGGTACTCAACTGAGGAAAACCAAACGGACATTACCAAAGGAAAAACTTCAACACAAGAGTAGAGTTATGTCCATGTTCACAAAAGGAGCAGATTTAACAACCATAGATGGCTTCATATTGATTTTTGATTTAGTAAATGCAAAGAAACCTTACACAGGAGGTGAATTTATAAAGAAGTGGAAGTTGTCTCTATTCTAGACCCCAAAAATTAGAAACAAAAATCTTTCTTCACAAATGTTAACTAATGGACTCTATATTAAAATACGTTGCTTAAGTTTGCTGCTCCCAAAGGTATCATTACTGGCCACTGCTATAACATTATTCATCTCTTATCAAAAATTCACTAGTTCAGAGCAATGTTGCAAGAAAATAATTCTTCAGTTGCATGGTTTCTGGACACAAACTGTCAATTTACATGTGAATAAAAGACACAAATATTATATAGACTTGCATATACAATGCATGCACTCAATTCCTCGCAAGTTATTCAGAAGAATATTTAGAAAGCACTTAATGAATGAAAGAATTTGAGTCTTGGGTGTCAACACAATTCCACATATAATTAGCTTTTTATCTACTCCTGATTATAATTTTATTTCACGGTAAGTTATAGTCTACATATGTTATTACATTGTTTCAGTCAGAAATATTTCATACAGCTCTTACAATTTTTTAAAATCATTATCATTTCATGTAGTTCTCAGTGATGCCTTCTGCTCAGTTTAAGAATCACAGAAAGTGGGTTAATGGGAACTGTATAATATTAAATATTTTCAAGCCAATAGAATATAAGAGTTTCCTGCCTGTATATTGCAAGAGGTAGGAGCGGGACCAGGTCGTCTACATCTACATCCACACTCTGCAAACTACTGTGAAGTGAATGGCACAGGGTACTTCCCACCGTTAAATTATGAAGGTTTCTTCCTGTCCCATTCACAAATGGAGCACAATATGAATGGTTGGTTAAATGCCTCTGTGTACAGTGCTATTAGTCTAATCCTATCCTGTGGCCCCTATGGGAGCAATATGTAGGAGGTTGCAATATATTCCCAGATTCATCAATCATATTGGTTTGCAAGCCACCTAATTTTGTACAGGTTATCTTATTCATGTAAATGCTGTGATCACAAGTCCTCCATCACTTGCTATATGCAAAAAGCAGACATTCACTTCAACAAGATTACACAGATCATTGATAAACAGTTGAAACAATGTTTGATATCTCCCTCAGTTATGCATTTACTTCATGGTGAATTATCCCACCTCTGGTGACTTAATATGATGAGCCTCCCTCAATTTCACATTTATTATGATGGCTTACCCCATCTCTAATGAGCTGATGTGATTGTCCATGATCGCTTCGGGGTATCAATAATTAAAAGAACGGCTTACCCCATCTCTAATGAGCTGATGCGATTGTCCATGATCGCTTCGGGGTATCAATAATTAAAAGAACATGTGTCCAGAAAACTGCACTAGCCTACGAAAAAATGTTCTTCATTACTCTACAGTACTTCAAGAGGATAAATGAAACTTCTATAAAAATATTCAATGACTTACCTAATGACAGTGAAATGCCATTAAACCAAACTAAAGTATGTCAACTAAGTTAACAATTTTTCCCCAGAAACTAGCAAAATCTTTTGTGCCAACATACTTAAGCTGATAAACTCAAACTAGCTCATACACACAAATGTATCAAACAAACTCTTTACAGCTTCGGAAAAACCTTTGTTCCACATCATCACAAATTGTTTTGAATGTTAATTATTGTCCATCCAACACAGTAACTTGCCACTGACAGAGCATAAAATGATAGGCAAATAAATAGTAAGAAAAAAGATGCCAAAACAAAATATAATTACAATAGGAACGCACCAAGCTTTTTATAATACGGTATATTACACAACACAGTTGAACTGCTCCATGTGCTTAAAAACCGAGTTATGTGATCTCGCTTTTTCCATGCAGTGACAGGCATAACAACATACAAGCAAATATAAAATGTACACTTAAGTAAGAGAGCAAAAACTGAAAGTCACTTAAATGAACACTGAGAATTCATTTGCCTTCTTGATTTGCAAAAGAATTCAGCAGCAACTTGATTAAGATGTAGCTCAAATATATGTAGCTAGCTATTTGCATTTGAGAGCTATTACATATCCATGAATGGAAGGTGCACAACAAACATTTTAAGAGATTATCAAAATAGCAGTTCAGGGGTATGTCAGACTTTTAAAAAGAGGAAAAGAAAAATAGTTCACAAACTTCACATCATTTCCAGTTCTGAAGATAAACAATCCTTAAGTTGACAGATTTTGCTGCTCCATTAATTTATGACTTGTGATATCATATCCTGGTAAGTTCATAAATTGGACAGAGATTTTTTGTTGCTGTATGAGTACAGTGAGAAGGATACACATGGTTCGTTCACAACTGTGTTGAAGGCACCTCTCTGGGGAGCTGAATACTCAGCTATAATTCATATTTTAGAACTGAATCATCTTTTAAATAAGCTATAAAGTGTATAAGCTGAATGCTGAAGCACCTCTCCGGGGAGCTGAATACTCAGCTATAATTCATATTTTAGAACTGAATCATCTTTTAAATAAGCTACAAAGTGTATAAACTGAATACTAGAAAAAAACTCTTCTCCATTAACTATAAGAACTTCTACTCTTCTCCATTAACTATAAGAATTTCTACTCTTCTCCATTAACTACAAAAACTATTCTCAGTAATTTCTGCATACCTGTTTGCAAGTGGTCAATATTTAATCATTTACACATCTGTTCAGTTACTTCTGGTAACACATTGCATGCCATTATGATGTATATTATGCTTCTGCCATATGAAATATGACACTAATTAACCAATTCAATAACAAACATTATTAACAAATAAATACAAAAAACTGACAGATAGTGTTTAGAAAAAAGTATGACTGCAGTTGTATTTTTGTGAGACAATAAAACACAAAGTTCTTTAAAAATATTAGATGATTAGATGACATTTGCTGAGTGGGATATAGTAACATAACGTACTGCTTGGGAAATGCACACTGTTTGAGGACATACTATTGCTCACTTGTAAGATGGAGTGTTCTGTGCACTGTGCCTGCCCATCAACCAATACTTCATCATACATAAGCATTGTAATGTGTGCTTTCATCACTGTGTTTTTCATTTTTACTTTTATTATCAATTGCCTCTGTGACAAGATAACTCTCTATAGACTTTACTTAGCTATTACAATCTGATAAAACTGCCTGTTGATTTATCTATATCACTAAATACATATCTCTATATTGTGTGGTTTTAGTTTATTAGTTAGAGAATGACATTTTCACTTTTAACATATATTTGCTGCCGGGGCAGATTAGGAAATAAAACATACAGAATGTGAGAAAGAGAAAAATGCTCCTGGTGCCACCTCAAACACTCTCATTAGCACATAATCATGTTTTGTTATGAAATTGTCAAGGAGATGTAATCAGTATCACACATTTAGGTCCTACTGTACAGCTCATGTCTAGTTTTATCTGTGTGGCATTACAAAGAGGCCTACACTTAATAACTAATTTGCAACTTTACACTGAAACACTATGGCAAGTAATATGTTTTAATGTTCAAGAAAAGTATTTAGGTAGTGCATGCTGTTTAAGTGACAATAGCAATCAAAAATATAACCAATATCTGATGCATCTAGGAGAGGTGTTACTCAGTGAGAAATGTTATTTCTCAAAGTGGTAGAGAAAACACTTTTCCTATCCTCATATTTTGTTTTGTAACATTAACATTACTCTCTGTTTCTGCACTTAAAAATTACCTGTGTGCTTCATTATAAGTCATATACACAATGTGTGCTTTAATTTTGTTGCACTTGGTTTTGCGCTGCATTTAAAACTCACACAATACGTAAAATTATCACACACATAAGTTTATCAAACCTGCACAACTATTTTCCAAATACTTCACCATTTCAAATTACCTGATTTTGAAAGAAACAAATACGTAAAGAAACTAAACATTAGATAACAGTGAAGAAAGCATATGGAGAAACAAGGTAACATATCTGAGAAACTTACCTGTCAAGCATGAGTAATCCAAGTTAGACTATGACATTTCACTCACAAACAACACAGCATTAAGTGAACACACCCACCAGTGAAATTGTACCGATGTTGACTGCTCCAAGGCACAGCGGCAACTGGTGACGGAGCTGTGCTCCCATCTGATTGGCTACAGAGTGCAGCATCTCTGCGCTTGCTCAAATGCGGAGGGTGTGCTCCTCTCGTTCAGCCAATCATTGTGCGCCTGGGGTCCCTCGTCTTTTAGCAGTCATTTATGAGCTCCTCCATGGTGCAACCCTTTCTGCAATGGAAGGGGTTAGCACAAAAGACTGTCCATAATCCCACTACTAAAAAAGTTCCCACTACCAGCCATTTCATTTTTCCGGGCCCCTCTGTTTAACATTTCCACCCCTCGTACTCTGAAAGGGTTGGTGTGAGACTCAGAGCAGTGGAGGGGATCTCTCTCACTGCAGTTCTATTGAAGAGTGATTTATCTGAAAGGGGTGTGTCTACTCCCATAAAACTATGCATGGCCTATTATTGAAAATAGTATTATTAATCAAACTGGAAATAACCATATTATTGTTATGTCAATTAGAGTATTTTATTCTCATTTATCTACAAAAATGTGCCACTAAGCATGCTAAACTGCTGTTACTTTCTCTGTGACATTTGTTAGTGTGCTGAAAACATTACCTCAAATGAAATGAGGTTGTACATTTACAAAAGATGTAAAATCAAATAGGCTATATGGCTACATAAAATTATACAGCAACCCAAACTTACTAGGGAGCATCAGACTAAAATAAATCACACTGGATACCAATGCACTGGGTAATATTTTGAAGCCATGTAAGTCAAAGGGTATAAGCTATATTTAAAATAAGCGCACAAAAACTTCTCTGCCAGTTTGGAATCCGTACATCATTGTTTCTCTTTAAAAGGTGGTTGGAAACAGCGCTTGCAGAGTCGCTTTTTTAGCACACTTGCAGAGTCGCTTTTTTAGCACACAATGCAGTGCGTATTGGCGGAGGTTCTGTCAACCCTTTCCATTGTGAATAGCTCCTGTGTATGTTCCCTTAGCCCCCGCCTTCCACTCCCCTCGCTTATTCAGGGAGACGCCTGCCTTTCAACTCTCTCCCTAATAAAAGCGGGAAAAAAGAGAGGGTACATCGTTGTGAAAGGGTTCACAACGTACGCTGGATTGGAGCGTGCCATACAATAAAGCTTTAAAGCCCAGCCTAAACACAGACACCCCACCCCTTTCGTTCCTTGGGCGCAAACGCACAAAAAATACTCGGTAGAAGTCATACAAGGAAATTCATTAGAACAGTTCCTAGAAGATCGGCTTGCCGTTCAAAAATTGTTATAGTAGACAGAAACGGCGCCATAGGCAAAAAACAGATACATCCATTAATACTGTAATAGCCAACCACTGTCTGGGTTGTCGCTGAAATAATAATGCATTTAATTTGCTGCGATTTTGTTATTTACCTCCGAAACTAACGTGTGATTAATGAAACTTAGCTAGGAGGCGGCTAGATTTCGCAAGCCGAAGCGTTTTACAAACTGAAGTGTTTAAGAAATCTGCATTTTAAACCCTGCGAGTCGGTGCTGTTCGAAACAAGTGAACTTTCGAGATGAAACTGTACTAGCGCCCCACAATGAGGCTTAACGATGCCACCAACATTTCTGTGATGCGCATTTAATGGGTTGTAGGCCTTAATACCCTTTTTTAAAAATAGTTTCATACAAAAATACTTCAGCTTTCTGTAATGGTTGACTTCGGTAGTGGAGTAGACTGCTCAGTGCGGTATATTTAAATAAGACAAAACAGAGAGAACAGCTTTTTTAACATCGAATTTTTATGTAACGAGAAAGTTTCACTTTGAAAAGTCTCATTTTATTATATTCACATTACCGTTACTATTGCAAGTAGAAGAAAGATTGTTTTATAATTCACCGTATGTTTTTATCGTTTTATTTAAAGCAGATAAAAAAGAAAATAAATCTCTTTTCATGTCTTAACACCACTCAGCTTTCTCATCATCACACTAGTAATCATTCAAGTCAACAGAACATGAAAATTTACTTCGTTTTAAGGTTATGTCAGTAGCGTCATCATGCTTTGTTACTTTTTCGTTTAACGAAATTTTTGCTAGTACGCGATGGTCCATTTATCTTCGGTTTCAACATCTCTTTAGCAGACACGTGGCACCAACTCGGTTTTGACAATACTCAAATATGCCATTTGCCATCATTTTGTTAAAGAAATTAATCTCATTTTTTTTAACATTTGCTCTACACTTTTATTGCGTTCAGTGGTTTCTTTTCTTGTGTAACGTAAGCCCTTTAAAAAATATCGTGTTCATTTAAATAGTAAGCGTAATCATTTGTAAAACAAATATATCTCGCTTTAGGTCAAATAAGTGTTTCTCAGAATTCTACGAACGATTTTTAATTGAACTGACATCAACCATTGTTTCGGCAATTTAATGTTCTCAGACTAACGAGTGTGTAATGTATGTAACCCTGAGTACAGTTTGCACGTATTCCTTTCTAATTGTTGAATAACATTGAGAGCAGTATTTGTTTTGGCGTTATAGTAATTACTTTTACTAGACAGTTAAGAAAAAGGTGAAATTGACTAGTTCGAACCAAAGTAACGAAAAAATTTTCTTCGATCCAGCGTACAGGATTACACTTTGTGGCATGAAGTTCCTAATAACTGTTTAAAGCAGCCGCCAATGTCCTGCGTTTACTCCCAAATCTCTCCGCTGCTACGTGAAGGTATGTGAAACTTATCATGGTAAGCTGTCGGTCTGTTGGACACGTACCGTACACTGTGGGTGGTATTCAAAATGAGCAAGTTATTTTCTGGAATCGTCTATCTCTCCCACTGTCACTTTAGTACAAACATAAAGTACATACTGCACGTCAACACGAAAAGCACACGTTAATTCGACATGCGCTTTAGCTGATCTAAAAAAAAATTCTCTCGCAGCTGGGACAGAGCAGTGACGTAGCAATGCGGAGGGAGGGGGGTGGGGGGAGGGTGCAACGAAGCAGTGTTATTTCTTTCTTCTGATTAACATTCTGTCCGGGGCCCGCAGAGTCGGTAGAATACTAACACTAACTTATAGTCGGTCTATCTACAGTGAGCTCACCTTAGTGGAATTTGCGGGGAGAGGGGAAAGACAGTATCTGCTTCCGAGCGTGACTAGCGGTGTGGGGGACAGCGTCTCGTGAATACTGACAGAGCAGGTTTCGTGATAATCATCTGCTGTGATAGAAATATCTCATGCAACTAGAACAATTCTGAAAGCGCAATGTACAAAGAGGTGACGAAAGTTATGGGATATCCCTTAATATCGTGTCGGATCTCGTTTTGCTGGGCGATTGGAGCAACTCGACGTGGCGTGGACTCAATAAGCCGTTGGAAGTCCCCTGCAGAAATATAAGGCCGCCCTACCTACATAGCCGTCTATAATTGCGAGCCGGCCGGAGTGGCCGTGCGGTTCTAGGCTCTACAGTCTGGAGCCGAGCGACCGCTACGGTCGCAGGTTCGAATCCTGCCTCGGGCATGGCTGTGTATGATGTCCTTGGGTTGGTTAGGTTTAATTAGTTCTAAGTTCTAGGCGACTGATGACCTCAGAAGTTAAGTCGCATAGTGCTCAAAGCCATAATTGCGAAAGTGTTGCCGGTGCAGAACTTTGTGGCCGGTGCAGAATTTTGTGCACGAACTGAGCTCTCGATTACATCCAATAAATGTTCGATTGGATTTATGTCAGATCAAATAAATGTTCGATTGGATTTATGTCAGGCGATCCGGATGGCCAAATTATTCCCTCGAACTGTCAGAACGATCTTCAAACCAATCGCAAACAATTGTGGCCCGGTGATACGGCGCTCGGTCATCATAAAAATTCCATCGTTGTTTGGAAACATGAAGGCCATGAATGGCTTCAAATGCCGAACATAACCATTTCCAGTCAATGATCGGTTCAATTGAACCAAAGGACCCAGTCCATTCCATGTAAACATACGTGTATACCGCTCTTATGTGACGTTTGTCACATCAGTGTAAAGACGTTCGCGTTTAAATGCGGTATGACATGACAGCAAGAACACACAGTGTTCACGTACAATATTTGGCAATACAGTTACTGGAATGCATTCTAACCGCGCTTCGTACCAAAATGTGGCGTCTCGTGAACAGATCTTGTATCTGGTGGGCGCGCGTGCTGTTGTTTAAAGAGTGATTTGGGGGGGGGGGGGGCGGATGTTGCAAGAAACAGTGTTGTAAAAGTTACACATACTAAGCTCGCTTCGGTGTGGTTTGCGGGGAGAGAGGAAAAAGCATATAGTATACACGTAAACTAAGTTGACACTCGGCGCGGTGGCTGATGGGAGCTACTGTAAATGGGAAATCTCTCCCATCACCGGCCGCGTCGAGTGCCAACTTAGCTTGTGCCACACCAGGGGGAAGGGGGGGGGGCGGTACTGTTATGGTGAAAAATGTCACACAGAAGTATAATCAGACTTCGCTCAACGATCGTCTCCCATAACGGGTAGTAAAAAAAAAAGATGACACTCTTAGCGATCAGTATTTCGGATAAAGAGACTGTTTTGCGCTTTTTCTGTTTTGAATAACCATTTCAGCAACCACCTTCTCACCTAGAGCGGCCTCTTTGGCTTCTATGAATAGACAATAATTCACACACCCCTATGACCAGTGGCAAATACATACGGATGGGAGGGGGGGGGGGGCACGCATTGCCATCCACGCCGCGCCGTCCCGCGCGAGTCAGCCCGCATGCTGTTCGTTGGTTTCTTTCGTCAGTGGACTCGACTGAATCGAGTTATCGAGTACTTGTACTTTCCTATGTAACACGCAAGTACGCGTGATCGTATGTTATACGTTTCTGCCTGAAACATAGGTAACTAACACATACCTACGAGAAAAGTCGCGGCCATTGTAGTGATCTCGATACGTTATTCTGTCTCGCATTTGTTCGAGAAAAGTCGCAAATATTCTACTGTTGTCTTGTACACAGAACCTTCGATACGTAGCGTTGTAAATACGGACTAGTCGCCGAATAGGAAGCTAGTTTAAATTCAGAAGGAGAAATATTATATTTATATAGAATTCATCATTTAAAGAAGAGAACCACAATTGTAACTTTTTTATGTCATAAGATGGCATTGTCTTGTATATGTATATAAACAGTTTAAATAAAACTTTCTTAAACTTTGCATGTGACTTGATTATTTTTTATTACGGTAAAAGTAAAGGTAGCTCAATATATCTTTAGCGCCTTCTCCCTGAGGTTTTTCTGTGTCCGCCACTGCCTATGACTATTTTGTACAGCAGAAGCTTCGACAATGCCGTATTCAGCTGTACTGGTCGCGACGCATCTCGCGCGTCAATTGTCTGACATGGTTTCCCGTAGTTTCCGTTTTCACAACAGGCAAATTCTGAGACTATATCCTTCGGGCCGTAGTTTTTTCCCTTCCTTGAGTCGTCGAAAGCCTTCAGAGTGAGTGTGACGTTAAACCTCTTGCAAAACATAAGAATTAAAAAAAGACATAAATTACAGCAATAAATCGTCAAGTCATTTACAGTTACTTGAATTCTAATTCCATTCTTCGTTCTTTCTGCAAGAATTTCTCGACCGAGCTTTGGTAGACTTTGTATGTACCAACATCTCGCAGCTTCGAAAGCAACTGTTTCTCACTGGAGATGGAGTTTAGATTATGCATGCGATGCTGAAACGGTGTTACACGAGCGTATGTGAATCCAGTTCAAGAGCAAAAATGACCCATCGACAGATGATGTCTTGGATGGAATTGTTGCAGTGAGCACGGCCAGTTTGTAAATTTCTGTAAGCCCACTCTGCGGATTAATTTTTAGTAAATAATTAACAATCTGAACTCGTGTTTTCTCCGATTCTTCTTCAGAAGCGAAAAGTTCATTCTGGAGCTTGTTCGAATTAAGAATATCTCCATAGACTTAGTGTAATTTTTTCGTAAATGACATGGAAGATTTTCTCTTTCCTTAAGGTGGCTCGTTTCTGATGGATTTATCAACCTGAAGCATTGCATCTTCTCAATAGATGAGAATCCAATTTCTGTTGAATGCTAATATTATCTGTGATTTCGAAATATAGTCTTCGAAAATAGCTTTCACTTGATTCATCTTTCAGCCTTCCGCTTTTTACCGGTGAAAGTTCTTCATCCCCAATTTATCTAAAATAGATGACCATAAAGGTTTGAAGTTATCTCTATCCTTTTGCACTTGTTGCTGAATTCAACTATTTTATTACTACAATATAATATGTAAACATTCTTGAACCGGAGTAAACTGAACAGTACATCCGAAAATGCCACACTATCGACAACACTTATATTGAAAACATATTTTTCGAAATCCTTCAAAAAGCCAAAAAAATCCTCTAGCTGTCTTTGAAGTCAAGTTGTCGAAATCTCCGCTTTCACTAACGTGTTCGAAAAACATGCTTCTCTCTTGTTATCCGCTGTATGTGTAAGCCTCGAAGTAAAATTCCTTCCGCTAGGAACTACTGATGGAGGCGTTCTGGGCACGAAAACCGGAAGTTCGTGCAGCCTTTTAGGAGAATGAGAAAAGAAAGATGGTAGAGACTTAACACAGCTGAAGAAGACCTTAAGCTCTTTGTTAGGCTGTCCTAGAGACTGTTGAAGTGCCAAATTAAGTTGAGCATAGCAATGTGTGAAGATGGCTTAGGGTACTGGGGCAAATAAAAGTGACCTGGACGAGTGCATACGGTTGGACGTGCGTTCTGCACATAATCACAGCCCGTGACGGGGACATCACTTATTTTTGTACGCCCGCCACGTGATCCATACCGCTTCAGAGCGTAGTCAGTATGAGTGGAGCAGTGCAAAGAGGACGATGGGAAGTGGAACAGCAGGTGTTTGTTGTGGATAGTTACATGACAACAAAGTCGTTGAAACGTTGTTCTCAGTTGTTTGTAACGGTGTCAAAGCACCAGCAAAAAGTGCCATGAAACGCTTAGTCCGAAAATGACCTCAGACAGGGTCTGTTTTGAACAAGTCTAAAAACATTCAGAAACGTGCCCGCACACAAAAAAAAGACTACAGTCCACCAGAAAATGCTTCAGAGTCCTACCAACGGATCGAACCTTGCAGCACTTTTACACAATCTTGACGTCTGAAAGAGTTCTTAGCAGAGGTCAGTCTAGTCGCTGCGCTAACTGCCCACTGAGGTCACCTGATCTTCAGTGTGCGATTACTTTGTGTGTGGAGCACTTAAGTCTAAGGTGAGTAGAAACAATCCTCATATTCTTCAAGAACTGCGCAAAATATTTCGGATGAGATTGGAGCAATTACAACAGTCCAGCTTCGATCCGCCTTCAGTTACTTGATTACCAGGGCCCAAAAGTGCCAAGAGATGAATGGTGGTCACTTTCAACATCTACTATAGTCAGGTTAGTACTGTATTTCCTCCCCTCTGCTGTGTTTCTTTGTTCCCTGTTCACCGGGCCACTTTTATTAGCCCCACCCTGTACTTTCGTTTGAAAATCATTAAGGAGGCTACTGATCACTGATGCTCCATAGCATGCCTGGGCAATTAATTTATCGCCACATTTATATCTGTGCATGTTTGTGTTTACATGACTGAATACGGCTTGTACAGTTCTTTAGGCACAACAAATCTAACGAATTTTTCTACTACTTTTTTGTGATGGAAAAGTATCGCTACACGGTTGAGAGCTGAGACTTCTTGTTCACATCTTATGTCCGTTTTCTGAACTTCGTCGTGAATCTCATCTCTCAGTACATTCAACAATTGAAATTATTAAACCATTCTGAATGCTTGCTGAGGCTCCGCAGAAGACTGTAAAAGTTTCTAAACGTTCTTTCAGTGTAGAATCAAGCTCAGCATTTGCAATAGGTTATTCCACATAATTCCAGCTACTGAAGGACTCTTTATTTTCATTGTGATCTCGGAATGGCAGTCGCTGGTTCCCTAAATAGCATACCTCATTAACTGGCCTCTTTAATGTCCCCCTGTTCTTTCTCACTTTTTCATTGAGCTGTTCGAGTTCATGTCTCCGTTGGCAATCTAACAAAATATAGTGTCCAGTAGGAAACTAAATAAATTGTTAAATTTGGAAAAAGTGTAAAGTTGAATTAGACTCACTGTGTTATTTCACAATAGTATTCAGATGATTCAGATCCTCGTATCCTTGATGATTCCAAACAGTTTACAGTTTTTTTTTTCTTTCACCACATTACACCCGCAAAGGCACCACGCATCATACAGTTCTCTACGTAAGTGTCTTTCGAGCCCTCCTCTCGCCTCTTGCTCACATGTTGACGGCTTGAGAGTCGGCGTGGTCGGCCGCTATCAGTCACTTGTTTCTTTTTGTTATAAGAAAGTTATGAAAAACGGTCTTACTATGCTGTTACTATCCATATTAAACATTTGAACTTACTACTCGATTGCGTAAGCAATAACACACTAGCGCGCAGCTCGAAAACAACAATCAACACAAAGCGTTGGAAACCGAACCAAAGACTTAAATCAGGTTTAGCCAGAACAAGGCATGAGGACTGAAAGCATATGCGCGCATAAGCATATCCAGGGAGTGAAGCTTCCAAGTCATTGAGAACAGGTCCAACACCTTGCCGGTTAGCATGGCAGTAGCAGACGACTCCGGACAGTGCAGAGAGTAACTATAGCATGTATGGAGCTCCATAATGAATTATGTTGTTGTTGTGGTCTTCAGTCCTGAGACTGGTTTGATGCGGCTCTCCATGCTACTCTATCCTGTGCAAGCTTCTTCATCTCCCAGTATCTACTGCAGCCTACATCCTTCTGAATCTGCTTAGTGTATTCATCTCTTGGTCTCCCTCTGCGATTTTTACCCTCCACGCTGCCCTCCAGTACTAAACTGGTGATCCCTTGATGCCTCAGAACATGTCCTACCAACCGATCCCTTCTTCTGGTCAAGTTGTGCCACAAACTTCTCTTCTCTGAATGAATTATAATGAAAGGAAAACACACTATAATGAAATGTTATATTTAAACAAATGAAATAAAATAATTTATTTCTTTTCTTTCGATTGCATTTGGGCGCTGACACACAACCTGAGAAAACGCCACTGGTACCAAACAATAGATCGCTAGAATTGGCAGCTGTGACAGAAGGCACGAAGTACAGCTACTTCTTCGGAACTTAACTGCAGCGTTTGAGCCCCGAACGGATTGGACAAGACAGTAATGGACACTGTTGTTTTTATTTCCATAGGTCTGTTGCTCGGACGGGGTACCCCAAAAACCGTCATTGCTTGTCGGCTGTTTCTTTTCTCGTTTCTTTCGTGTTGTAAACTGTGACTGACGTTAAGTGAATCATTGTTATTTCGATAGTGTCATAAAAGAGCTGGAAAGATATCCTGTGAAAAACTGAACCCAAGGTAAGTCGATTGGATAGTTCAGCAATTTGTAACAAAATACATAAATATTGTTTATCACTGTCGCTTCAAGAATTGTCACATAGGCTGATTCAGGATGTAAAATACAGCCACCAGTTGTGCCTGGAAATTTGTCATTGGCCGGTTTCGATTAGCATAAATTATCTACTCTCGAAATTCACATCAGAAAGATTTATGGCATGGGTAACATGGATTATTTTTATGATCACTTCTTTTTTTCATGACGGCAATGTGAAAATCATCAGGAACGGGTCTGCTCCAGTGAGAGACACATTCAAATTCTGAAGTGACTCATATATATTATTATAGTCTTTGAGAGTAGTAACATTATCGGCTTTGTCACAATCGTTCTCTGTATTTTTCCCCATTCGTCTTCTTCATGGGGTATCATCACTTCTGTATTGTCGTTTTTGCCATCTGAAGATGTCATGGGTAGATTTATGGCATGGGTAGCATAAGTCACACACCTAAATCATAACGGAAGTGGTAACAATCGATTGCCAATCAATCATACAGTGCTCAGCTCTTGTGTGCCAACAGTACCACTTCCGTTACGATTCATGTACGTGACTTGTGCTACCCAAGCACAAACATGTCATAAATCATGTCATGTAACTTTAGAAAATGGATGTCTTAAGCTAACTGAACCTAGCTGTAACATTACCATATTATTTTTGGTATCGATATCTAATGTTACACCTCGTAAACAAGCGTAGCAACAAACATTTCATTTCATTCTTTGGAAATAAACAGCCAGTGGAGCCAGCTTTCTGCTGGGCTAAGTAAGTGAAATTTCCCAAGGCGCAGTCATCCTTTGTTTGAAGCCAGGTACAGAAATTAGGAAGCGGTAGTGCGCACAACGCTAATATTTTTCATAGAATTCGAAAACATTAAGTATCAGTTTCTGTTTGTTACTGCCTTTCAGCACGATTGTTTAACAAAGTACACTTCTGGCCATTAAAATTGCTACACCAAGAAGAAATGCAGATGATAAACGGGTATTCATTGGACAAATATATCATACCAGAACTGACATGTGATTACATTTTCACGCAATTTAGGTGTACAGATCCTGCGAAAGCAGTACCCTGAACAACCACCTCTGGCCGCAATAACGGCCTTGGTACGCCTAGGCATGTGTCAAACAGAGCTTGGATGGCGTGTACAGGCCCATGAAGCTTCAGCACGATACCACAGTTCATCAAGAGTAGTGACTGGCGTAGTGTGACGAGCCAGTTGCTCGGCCACCATTGACCAGACGTTTTCAATTGGTGAGAGATCTGGAGAATGTGCTAGCCAGGGCAGCAGTCGAACATTTTCTGTACCCAGAAAGGCCTGTACAGGACCTGCAACATGTGGTCGCGCATTGTCCTGCTGAAATGATCGAATGAAGAATAGCGCCACGGGTCGTAACACATCTGAAATGTAACGTCCACTGTTCAAAGTGCTGTCAATGCGAACAAGAGGTGAGCGAGACATGTAACCAATGGCACGACAAATGCACGCTTCCAATGTGCGTTCACCGCGATGTCGCCAAACATGGATGCGACCATCATGATGCTGTAAACAGAACCTCGATTCATCCGAAAAAATGACGTTTTGCCATTCGTGCACCCAGGTTCGTCGTTGAGTAGACCATCGCAGGCGCTCCTGTCTGTAATGCAGCGTCAGGGGTAACCGCAGCCATGGTCTCTGAGCTGATAGTCCATGCTGCTGCAAACGTCGTCGAACTGTTCGTGCAGATGTTTGTTGTCTTGCAAGCGTCCCCATCTGTTGACTCAGGGATCGAGATGTGGCTTACAGCCATGCGGATAAGATGCCTGTCATCTCGAATGCTAGTGATACGAGGCCGTTGGGATCCAGCATGGCGTTCCGTATTACCCTCCTGAACCCACCGATTCCATATTCTGCTAATAGTCATTGGATCTCGACCAACGCGAGCAGCAATGTCGCGATACGATAAACCGCAATCGCGATAGGCTACAATTCGACCTTTATCAAAGTCGGAGATGTGATGGTATGATGGTACGCATTTCTCCTCCTTACACGAGGCATGGCAACAACGTTTCACCAGGCAACGCCGGTCAACTGCTGTTTGTGTATGAGAAATCGGTTGGAAACTCTCCTCATGTCAGCACGTTGTAGGTGTCACCACCGGCGCCAACCTTGTGTGAATGCTCTGGAAAGCTAATCATTTGCATATCACAGCATCTTCTTCCTGTCGGTTAAATTTCGCGTCTGTAGCACGTCATCTTCGTGGTGTAGCAATTTTAATGGCCAGTACTGTAACTTAAGTCATTTTCACAGTGCATACGAAGACGCTTGCAGAAAATGCAACAATCCTTATTAGTTAACATAGGTAGTGTACGTATTTATTCGTTAAAAACATGTATTTATTATAAAACGGATTCCTATAATTCTACAAATAAATGTATTTTGAATATATAAAGTCGATTATACTAACTGAGAATTTGTTTTAGTTACGTGTACCAAAAACCCAAAAAAATCCAGAAGAAAAAGTGGATTTCAGCAGAGAAAAGCAAAACAGGATAAAACTTACGCACTTCGAGCATGCCTGAAGCCATCTTATAATATGTTACAAAAACTATAGTCAAAGCTCATCAAAAGAAACTGATTCTCACATTGAAGCAAGGAATGATTCGGATAATATCAGCCCATCTTCAGAAGGCAAAAACGGCAACACAGAAATGATGATACGAATGAGGAAAAAATACTGAAAATGATAATGATAATACTGATAATGTTACTATTATCAGCTACTATAATATGAATGAACCACTTCAGAATTTGACGTGTGTCTCTCACTGGAGCAGACCCGTTCCTGATAATGTTCACTTGATGATGAAATGATCATACAAATAATCCATTTTTAAAAATTGTAATCATTTGTTTGTCAGTACACGAACACCACAGCTATCAATTTCCGTCCAATTCAGATAATTCCTTCGTGGTGCGTTGTTTCATTTTCTTTTCCTGGCTTAAGAGTATATAATGCAATTTGATGATTAATGACTCTGAGGGTTTTCATTTTATTATTTAAAATCATATTTGACTCGTACCCAGTTTTTTTTTTTTTCATTTCAAGATTTTCTATTCGTGGCGTGACACCGTCGATATCCGCCCTGGGTGCCATCCACGCCACTGAAATAGAGGGAGCTTATCTCGGAGATTTAGACACTTTCGAGAAATTCACAGCTTTGGAGGCGTGTAGGGGCCTACAAAGAAACACCAGCACTAACTACATCAGTGGTTGTTGGGCAATAGGGCATAACCCGTTTGGAGCTGATTTACATGATTTATATGAACCCTCCGATGGCGCCCTAACCGACTACTCACGTGACTGATGCAAAGTACCATATTTCAATTCACATTGGATGTGTAACAAATGGGTCTAGACAATGCTGTCTAAATACGGAATAAAACGACTACTTCCAATAATAGTACTTTGCTAATCACTATGAAGTGCGTAGCGAAGGGTACTTAATAGCAGGCCATATATTAGGATTTCTGCCTATTTCAACTGCGTATGGAGTACGGGAAGAATAACTGGTTTAGTGTCTCTATGCGTGCTCTAATTAGTCTAATTTTGTCTTCGCAGTGCCCGTGTACGCACACGTCTAATATACATCACATATATGTAACATATTTCACACGTATTTCTATACGTATTTCACCCGTATATCTAGCGAATTCCGCCCTGCAGTTTCATTTTCACGCAGCTCGATGTTTATGACTTCGTATCTCCTAAACTGTAAGCTGTATAATGATATAATTTTGTAGGTACACCCAATGGTATACAGGGTGGTCCACTGATCGTGACCGGGCCAAATATCTCACGAAATAAGCGTCAAACGAAAAAACTACAAAGAACGAAACTTGTACAGCTTGAAGGGGGAAACCAGATGGCGCTATGGTTGGCCCACTAGTTGGCGTTACCATAGGTCAAACAGATATCAACTGCGTTTTTTAAAATAGGGATCCCCATTTTTAATTACATATTCGTGTAGTATGTAAAGAAACAGGAATGTTTTAGTTGGACCACTTTTTTCGCTTTGTGATAGATGGCGCTGTAATAGTCACAAACATATGGCTCACAATTTTAGACGAAGAGTTGGTAACAGGTAGGTTTCTTAAATTGAAATACAGAACATAGGTACGTTTGAACATTTTATTTCGGTTGTTCCAGTGTGATACATGTACCTTTGTGAATTTATCATTTCTGAGAACGCATGCTACAGCGTGATTACCTGTAAATACCACATTAATGCAATAAATGCTCGAAAATTATGTCCGTCAACCTCAATGCATTTGGCAATACATGTAACGACATTCCTCTCAACAGCGAGTAGTTTGCCTTCCGTAATGTTCGCACATCCATTAACAATGCGCTGAGGCATGTTGTCAGGCGTTGTCGGTGGATCACGATAGCAAATATCCTTCAACTTTCCCCACAGAAAGAAATCCGGGGACGTCAGATCCAGTGAACATGCGGGCCATGGTATGGTGCTTCGACGACCAATCCACTTGTCATGAAATATGCTATTCAATACCGCTTCAACCGCACGCGAGCTATGTGCCGGACATCCATCATGTTGGAAGTACATCGCCATTCTGTCATGCAGTGAAACATCTAGTAGTAACATCAGTAGAACATTACGTAGGAAATCAGCATACATTGCACCATTTAGATTGCCATCAATAAAATGGGGGCCAATTATCCTTCCTCCCATAATGCCGCAGCATACGAACCCGCCAAGGTCGTTGATGTTCCACTTGTTGCAGCCATCGTGGATTTTCCGTTGCCCAATAGTGCATATTATGCCGGTTTACGTTACCGCTGTTGGTGAATGACGCTTCGTCGCTAAATAGAACGCGTGCAAAAAGTCTGTCATCGTCCCGTAATTTCTCTTGTGCCCAGTGGTAGAATTGTACACGACGTTCAAAGTCGTCGCCATGAAATTCCTGGTGCATAGAAATATGGTACGGGTGCAAATCGATGTTGATGTAGCATACTCAACACCGACGTTTTTGAGGTTCCCGATTCTCGCGCAATTTGTCTGATACTGATGTGCGGATTAGCGGCGACAGCAGCTGAAACACCTACTTGGGCACCATCATTTGTTGCAGGTCGTGGTTGACGTTTCATATATGGCTGAACATTTCCTGTTTCCTTAAATAACATAACTATCCGGCGAACGGTCCGGACAATTGGATGATGGTGTCCAGGATACCGAGTAGCATACATAGCACACACCCGTTGGGCATTTTGATCACGATAGCCATACATCAACACGATATCAACATTTTCCGCAATTGGTAAACGGTCCATTTTAACAGGGGTAATGTATCACGAAGCAAATGCCGTCCGCACTGGCGGAATGTTACGTGATACCACGTACTTATACGTTTGTGACTATTACAGCGCAATCTGTCACAAAGCGAAAAAGTGGTTCAATTCAATTCAATTTATTAGCGTCCTTGTAGTACATCATCGAAATGATATAGGACTTGTCAATAACATTACAATTTAAAATACATATACATGAAAATTTGTAATTGAATTTACATGTCACTTAGACATTACAATTTTAATAGAACTTTTAGAACATTAACATAAAAATACACAAGTAGGATAACAACGTACAAAAAAAAAAAAAAAGTTACTGATTCTCACATCAAAGATTAATTACATTCTTACATTAACAGTTTCACACTTTCATAAAAACAGCAAGTATTTAAATGTGAGCAATTACACATATTTAGTATGTCAGGGAAATATTAACTGCGCTTTTATTGTCAACGACTCACAAACTCTTCAATACTGTAAAAACTATTGCTTAATAACATGTTTTTTAATTCTCTTTTAAATATGTACAGTTTTGGTATTATTTTTAGTTCTTTGGGGAGAGCACTGTAGAGGATTTTGGGTTGGTATAGTACACTTTTGTGATACATAGCTGTTTTATGAATTTCTCTGTGGAAATCATTCCTATTCCTTGTTTCGTAGTTGTGAAATTCTCTGTTTAATGTAGAAAATTCCTCGTGTTCTTTTAAGAAACATATGCTTTCATATATGTATAAAGATGGTAGTGTCATGATTTTTAATTCTTTGAAAGCTTGCCTACAAGAGTCTCTATATCCTATACCTTTTATTATTCTGACTGCCTTCTTTTGTAGTCTAAATGAGTGTTTTGTTAGACCGATGTTCCCCCAAAACTGTACGCCGTATCTTAATAAACTGTGCATGAATGAGAAATAAACACATAACACTGTTTTAATATTACATGAGCTTTTAAGCATTCTAAGTATATAACATGTTTGACTTAATTTTTTGTTCAATGATATTACATGCTTTTCCCATCTTAAGTGTTCATCAAACCATACTCCCAAGAATTTAGTGTATGATGCTTGTTCAATCTTACACTTACCCAGTTCTACTGTAAGGTTAGTTTTTATTTTATTTGTAATATGTCTGAAGTTGATCCACGTTGTTTTTTTGGCATTCACAATGAGTCTGTTTTCATTAAACCATCTGTCTGCTTCCTCTGTTGCTAATGTGACTTTTTCCTGTAAGTCAGCTTCACTATATGCTTTAACAAACAAACTTGTATCATCAGCAAACAGTACTGTCTCTGCTTCAGATAGATGACTTGGTAGGTCATTGATAAATATTAAAAACAGTAATGGCCCTAATACAGATCCCTGGGGTACTCCATACAAAACTCTCTCGAATCTTGATGAATATGTCCTATCTGCCTGGCTTATCTCCACCTTCTGATACCTGTCTGACAGATATGATTCAAACCATTTGTGGGCAACTCCACGTATCCCATAGGCATATAACTTCCTAAGCAGTAACTTATGGTCGATGACATCAAAGGCCTTTGATAAGTCTAAAAACAATCCACAATTTAATTCCTTTCTGTTTATGGAATTTAGAACAAGTTGCAAAAAATTGAAGATAGCTGTTTCATATTTCTTTACATACTACACGAAAATGTAATAAAAAATGGGGGTTCCTATTTTTTAAAAAAACGCAGTTGATATCCGTTTAACCTATGGCAGCGCCATCTAACGGGCCAACATAGCGCCATCTGGTTTCCCCCTTCAAGCTAGACGAGTTTCGTTCTTTGTAGTTTTTTCGTTTGATGCTTATTTCGTGAGATGTTTGGCCCAGTCACTATCAATGGACCACCCTGTATATGGTACTGTCTGCGAAATGTGTTGTGAATGGAGTTATATGTAAAAAAAAAGCAATAAATTAAAACGTCATGCATGAAGCGGCAGTTTTTCACGCATCTCAGTGCTTATTACGTCATATCTCGTGACTTGTGTGTCGAAGAATGGTATAATTTTTCTGGTACATTCAGTGGTGTACATAAATACTGTCTACAAAATGTGTCGCGAATACATTTAGTAATATGGAAGTAATAAATTAAAACGTCATTCTACTTGCGGCAGTTTTACTGCAACAACAGTGAAAATGTAGTAAGCGATAAACTTTTTTCCTTTCATAATTTAGTGGGGTCGTCAGCGAGAAAAAGTTTCGCAGAGGTTTGAAATTATGTTTGTTGCAAGTCTCTAAATGTTCTTATTTTCAAATAGACTACTGGATGAGTAAAGTATGGCTATTCGCGCGTCGTGAACTACATTGTTTTTCACCCCCATCCCCAATCCTTTCATAGGTAAGTGGTTCTTACCCCTACAGCGATGATTTCCAGTAAGTGATATGGTACCAACTTAGGCTGAAATCGGTCACTCTTATTCGCCTGAGCGAGATGACGCTGTGTTTACCGCTCTGGACTCGCATTCGGATCGCTGTTCAAACCCGCGTCCGGCCATCTTGATTTAGGTTTTCCCGTGTTTCCCTAAATCCCCTCAGACAAATGCCGGGATGGTTGCTGTGAAAAGACACGGCCAGCTTCCTTCCCCATCTTTCCCTAATCCGATGGAACTGATGACCTCGGTGTTTGATCCGCTCCCCCGTATCAACCAACCATCATATACAACCATCAACAAGGTAAGTTATTCGAGGCAGAATATTTTATTATGCCTCTCCATGTTCTGCTCCTGCTGTAGTCACTGCAATGTATCCCGACTCCAAACAATTACTTTCCAGAGAAATTGAGTACACTCGTTTTTTGTCAGTCACTTTCGTCTTTTATTTTGAAAGGGATACATAGCACCCCCTCTCTTGCATAAGCCTGTTGTTGTTGTGGTCTTCAGTCCTGAGACTGGTTTGATGCAGCTATCCATGCTACTCTATACTGTGCAAGCTTCTTAATCTCCCAGTACGTACTGCAGCCCACATCCTTCTGAATCTGCTTAGTGTATTCATCTCTTGGTCTCCCTCTACGGTTTTTACCCTCCACGCCAATACTAAATTTGTGATCCCTTGATGCCTCAGAACATGTCCTACCAACCGATCCCTTCTTCTAGTCAAGTTGTGCCACAAACTCGTCTTCTCCCCAATCCTATTCAGTACCTCCTCATTAGTTATGTGATCTACCCATCTAATCTTCAGCATTCTTCTGTAGCACCACATTTCGAAAGCTTCTATTCTCTTCTTGTCCAAACTAGTTATCGTCCATGTTTCACTTCCGTACATGGCTACACTCCATACATATATTTTCAGAAACGATGTTAGCAAACTTCTCTTCTTCAGAAACGCTTTCCTATGCGTTGGGAAATGAAGAATGCCTCTGTCTTCTCCACTTAATACTGGTTCTTGAAAGTTAGTAAGTAGGCTTTATCGGAATATTTGGTGCCGTTCTTTAAGCATATGCCAATTCAGGTTTACCAACATTTTCGTGACGTTCTACCAAAAGTCAAAAAAACCTGCGACTGTTCATGCCGCTCTTCTTTGTATACATTCTACATCTCTGGTTATCGTGGACAAACAGCGAGATATGCATGCTACAACTAAAATGCAAATGCTACCAAAGCTTTCAAGTTCCATTTGTCCACCAACAGGACCTGCGAAATGTTCGCAATACGTTGCAAGTGTCAGATGCGGCCAGAACAGTGTTCTATGTAGTAGTGTCTTATGTTAGAGATCAGTGCACTCGAACGTGGGCTAATTTTTGATGCACATAAGGTAGCCGCTTCCATAACTGCAATTTGGTGTTGCAAGAGGCACCGCATCGAAAGTTCATACCGCATACTGGGAAAGCAAGAAAACACCATCCGCTAAGTCACAATGTAGACAAATGTGTGAGTTGAGTGATCGTGATGGACAGAAATTGAAAAGAAATGTGACGAAACGCACACATCAAAAAAAGTTTTGCGTCACCACAGTTCCGAGAGTTCCGGAACCTGTATGGAAAATTGGAATAGAGATCAACATAAATATAATTTCTGCCCTTTTTATTGCTCACAAAAACCCCACATTGCATGTTGTACCACCATACAGCGAGACCTTTAGAGGTGGTGGTCCAGATTGGCGTACACACCAGTACCCCTTATACCCAATAGCACGTCATCTTGCATTGATGCATGCCTGTATTCGTCGTAGCATAGTATCCACAAGTTCATCAAGGCACTGTTGGTCCAGATTGTCCCACTCCTCCACGGCGATTCGGAGTTGATCCCTCAGAGTGGTTGGTGGGTCACGTCGTCCATAAACAGCCCTTTTCAATCTATCACAGCTATGTTCGATAGGGTTCATGTCTGGAGAACGTGCCGGCCACTCTAGTCGAGCGATGTCATTATCCTGAAGGAAGTCATTCACAAGATGTGCACGATGGGGTCGCGAATTGTCATCCATGAAGACGAATGCCTCGCCAATATGCGGCCAATATGGTCACTTGCACTATCAGTCGGAGAATGGCATTCACGTATCATGTATCATACAGGTGTTACGGCGCCTTCCACGACCACCAGCAGCATACGCTGTCCCATATAATGCCACCCCAAAATAGCAAAGGAACCTCTACCTTGCTGCATTCACTGGACAGGTTGTCTAAAGGCGTTCAGCCTGACCGGGTTGCCACCAAACACGTCTCCAACGATTGTCAAGTTGAAGCCATATGCGACACTCATCGGGGAAGAGAATGTGATGCCAATCTTGAGCAGTCCATTCGGCATGTTGTTGGGCCCATCTGTACTGCGCTGCGTAGTGTCGTGGTTGCAAAGATGGACATCAGCAGTGAAGATGCGCATCATGCACCCTACTGTGCACAGGTTGAGTCATAACACGACGTCCTGTGGCTGCACGAAAAGCATTATTCAACATGGTGGCGTTGCTGTCAGAGTACCTCCGAGCCGTAATCTGTAGGTAGTGGTCATTTACTGCAGTAGCAGTGCTTGGGTGGCCTGAGCGAGGCATGTCATCGACAGTTCCTGTCTCTATGTATCTCCTCCATGTCCGAACAACATCACTTTGATTCACTCCAAGACACCTGGATACCTCCCTTGTTGAGAGCCCTTCGTGGCATAAAGTGGCAATCCAGACGTGATCAAACCGCGGTATTGACCGTCTAGGCATGGTTGAACTGCAGACAACATGAGCCGTGTACTCCTTCCTGGTGGAATGACTGGAACTGATTGGCAGTCGGACCCCCTCCATCTAACAGGCGCTGCTCATGCATGGTTTTTTCCATCCTTGGGCGGGTTTAGTGACATCTCTGAACAGTCAAAGGGACTGTGTCTGTGATACAATATCCACAGTCGAAGTCTATCTTCAGGAGTTCTGGGAACCAGGATGATGTAAAACTTTTTCGATATGTGAATAATGAAACTGCATCCGCAAAATTCAATGAAGAACTGAATCTCATAGTCATGAACCCTTCAGCACCAAAACAACATGGAGAGAACTCCATATGAAGTGAAGTGCGGGGCAAATCGGAATTCCAAAACCATTTATCAGTGATGCAAGTGCCCGTAACAGGAAAACCTGGTGCCAAAGTCATCAACTCTGGACTTTAGGGCATTGGAAGAATGTCATTTAGTTGGACGAGTCCTTTTTGCCACCGTTTCCAATTTCTGGCTGAGTTTACATTCCAAGAGCGAAACACAGCAGGGATTTTGTGATGATTTGAGCTGCCATAACGTGGTATTTCATGGGATCCACGTTCACTCTGTGAGGTCACATTGCTTCCTAGGGTTATGTGACCATGTTGGCTGATCAGGCCCCAATAGCGAAGTTGTGTTCCAAGACATCAGGGTCCCTGTTCACACAGCTCACATCATCAAGGATTGGTTTTCTGAGTACAGGTATAAAATGCCACATATGCACTGGCCACCACATTTCAGTAGTATTGAGACTTTGTGCCCTACTTTGTAGTGAAGGGTGCATGATTGCAATCCACCTGCATCATTGTTACCTGAGCTTGCTACTATTTTGCACAAAAAATTATTTAATATTCCCATGAAAATCATACAGGACCTTGTATTTAGCCCTTCCAAGACGACTAGAAGCTATTTTGTATGCCAGTGGACTTCCTACACAATATTAGGCAATGGTAATGCATTATGTTTTTGGTGTTTCCATATTTTTGTCTGTGTCCTGTATTCAGTATTCAGTATGAATCCCATGCACTTTAACAGTATTCTACAGTGGGGATTACAAGAGATGTGTAACCAGTCTCCTCTGTAGACCAATTGCATTTCTCCAGTATCCTGCCAATTAACTGAAATTTGCCACCTGCCGTACATGCAGCTGAGCCTATGTGAAGATTCCATTTCATATCCCTACAAATTGTTAAAGACACATATTTGTATGATTTTGTATCCCTACAAATTGTTACACCCACGTATTTGTATGAGTTGACTGATTCCAGTACTAACTCATTCACATTGTAGTCATAAGAATAGCTACAGTACTATGATTTTCTGTTTTGTGAAGCAAAGTATTTTACATTTCTGAACATTTGATGCAAGTTGCCAGTGTCAGTGCCACTTTAAATCTTATCAAGGTCTGACTGAATGTGTGTGCCGATTTTATCAGACAGTACTTCATTACAGACAACTGCATCCTCTACGAAAAGATTGTAGTTACTATTACACAGTCCACTCACATTAATGTGACCACTGGCTGCATTTAACATCGGCATGCAATAATCTCTCACGTACAGCAGGTGGCAGCACTTGCAGAGGAGGATGCGTAAAGCATGTTGAGAGGATGTGAACAACAGTGCAGTCATTGTCATAATTCAGAAACGGATCAATTTATCTGAAGTCCAAAAGGGCAAGCTCATTGGCTTTTGGAACAGAGGTGGAAACATTTCCAAAACAGTTATGCTTGTAAACTGTTCATGTGGCACTATGGTTGAAGTATACCACGCATGGTCAAATGGTGCTATCCAAAACTGGCAATGAGTCAACTGCAGTGCACCACGGGCCAAAGATGACATGGGTGAAGACAGCTACAGAGATGTGTACGAGTGAACAGACATGCAACTACTGAGCAACTGGCTGCCCAGATGAACCAAGGGGCTATCAATAGTGTCTCCTCAATGAGTGTTCAGTGAGCAATGTTGTGTATGCTCCTTCACAGCAACATCTTTCTTGCTCCCATGTTGACTACTGTTCATTGCCAACAAAACCTGGAATTTGAACAGTAGTACTACAACTGGACATCCACTGAGAAGCAACAGGTGGCCTTTTCAGATGAATCATGTTTTGTGTTCCATTGTATAAATGATCATTGTTGTATTTGGCCTGCAACAATCAGCAGAAGGTTCCAGGTCGAAGGAGGAAGCGTTATGGTTCGGGGAATGTTTTCATGGCGTTCCCCGGGTGATCTTGTCATTGTGGAAGGCAAAATGGATCAACACAAGTGTGCGACTGTTGTTGGAGCCATTCCACACATTATGCAGTTGGTTTTTTCTTGGTATGATGGCATGTACCTGCAGGACAATGCAACATGTCACACAACTCATAGTGTATGTCCATGGTTCAAAGAGTACCAGGATGAGTTTACTGCACTCCCCTGGCCACCAAATTCACCACCTTTAAACCCAATCAAGAATCTGTGGGACCACCTCATTCAGCTGTTCACGTTGTGGATCCTCGACCAAGAAACCTAATGCAGTTAATCATAGCTTCGATATGCAAATGACTATATCTAGCAGTTAATCGAAACTGCACAATGTAAGGACGAATAATGCTATGTACATAATGTATGCAAGGAAGATTACACAGTATGTTTTTCATTCAAAAATCACATCTGAATTTGATTTGTTTGTCAGAAGATTGCATTGTACTTTGTGCAAGTAGGATAAATGTCTACTACCATGTGTCAGCTATTGGCACCGGCAGGATTGTTGCCTACCAAAACTGCATTTTATAGTTCTACAATATTGCTGTCACGTTGGTTGAGATCCCATGACTGTCATATGACTATAGAATCAAAGGGTTCAGGAGGGCTTTACTCAATACCATACATGATCTCAACCCATGCAACCAGTACCCAAGAGGACAGATATGTTGTTTGGTCATTTGTGCAGAATTGCTCAGCAACATCAGGTACCTCGATTCAGGAAATATTCTTGTTTCCAGCATGACCAGTATCCACATTATATTTTGCAATATTTATTTCTCTGTAACACTTATTATTTTGCAATCTTTATCTATCTCCAAAATGAATTTTTTGTAGTGTGACCTAAGTTACTGTTTACTGTTTTTGTTTTGTAATCTCTGTGTATCTCTAAAATGTATTTTTTGTAGTCGGACCTAAGTTACTGTTTACTGTTTTTGTTTTGTTTTATGTATTACCATAAATTCTGACCAAAAGCTTGTAAAATTGACACGTTCCATATTCTGTGATAGTGTCACAACATGGATCACCGGAACAAGAGATAAGTAAGTAAATAAATAAAAATAAACAGGGACAGCACAGTGACATCTGGAGCACAGTGAACTGTACGCATGATAACCATTATTGTGGTTTCCATTGACGTGACAGAAGAGAGATACATAGTTAATCATATATTCATCCTGCTATGTAAATCATCATACTAAGTAAAATTGTGTTTTTTGAACTGAGTTTGTGAGATCATATACTAAATTCTCAGTAGAGAAGCCAAACTGAGCTGTTATTAAAAGGTCATTCTGAGAAAGATGGTTCAGGAATTTGTTGTAAGCTACTTTCTCAAAAAAAAAATTTGAGAAACAGGAAGGAACAGCATTGGTCAGTAATTAGAGGTCAGTTGCTAATCTCCACATTTGTATGCTGGTGTCACTACTGCATATTCTGTCTTTCAGGAAACGGTCTTTTACTTATCACCTGATAACAAAGGTAACACAATGGTGGCACTATCAAGTCAACATCAGATTTTAGTACTTTAACCCAGCCACTGCTTTTTTCAAGCTCTCTTCACCTACTCACACAATAAACACAGTCTGACTGACTTGTAGAACACCAGTTTTATTGACAATGCCCTTCTAAGTAATGCCTTCTCAGAGAACATACTGAGTGATTATTTTACCTTTACAATCTTTTACCCAGAAGGACATCATCATTATTAAGCCATACAATAAAGCTCTTCATCTATGGGGAAAATGACTGTGTCTTCTGTTTTCTTTCAGTCATGCAGAATTTTCAATATCACTTTCGATATTCAGTTGAAGGAGTCTGATAGTTGGTCCAATGTTTCTTGTTAATGAGCTCTGAAAAGAACTGTTTCTGCTATTTAGTTGATATGTCATTGCCAGGAGATCCTATGGATAGTCTGGCTGCCTGTAATCACTGTTGCTCAATTAGCACCACCCAGGAGGCACGTGTAGGGTATTTTAAGGTTAAACCTACGGACGTGAGCAACGCTACCTCCCTTTATTGGCTTCCACTGTTAACTGGTATAATGCCTCCTGATCTACGCAGATGTACTGCCCTTATGAGAGAATTCCACAAGATCTCCAGGAATTCTAACCTACCCGTGCATAGCGACCTGCCACTTTCAAATCGCAAGAGACTGAAATCACGTCATCCAACTGCGATGCTGCTGACATGGTGGCTAAGAATTTCAAACCTCTTGAAGAATGGAAAGGTCGGTGGGAAGCAGTGACAGATGTGCACCTGCATAACATCTTCTCAGGTGCTAAACTTCCAAGTGGATTCGACTTACCACGCAAGACGTGGTCTACTCTCAACAGAATCCGTACCAGCCATGGGCGATGCAGGGATGCTCTCTTTAAGTGGAACAAGCTGCCTGATCCAGCTTGTGACTGCGGGGCTCCATACCAGACTGTTCACCACATCGTCAGTGAATGCAGGATTCGAGCCTATCACGGCGCCAAAGAGGACTTCCTGCTAGCAACTCCAGATGCAGTGCGCTGGATTGAAGGACTGGATATTCAGTTGTAAAAACAAACTTAAGTTTCTTGTGTGCCAATATGTACATATATATATGTAATTTCATGATATGTCTGTATTAGCCATACGCTAAATAAATAAAATAATTCAATATAACTCTGCCATGTTGGTTTATGTTACAAGAGCAGGGCCCTCAGTCATATAGACTGTTGTTCCTGTAACTACAGAAAAGGCTGCTGCCTTTGTGCAGGATACATTAGGGCAGTCAGAATATAAGAGGTGTAAGTACACTTGTTTCCAACAGCGGCAAATTACACTCTTCAGTATGGAGAAAGGAAAAGTGAATGAAGTCCCTAGTTGTTGTGAGATGATAGCACTTTACTTGGCAACTGAAACAGTTGTTTATCATTTCAGAATACATGTGAAGCAAGTCCACAGTCCATACTGTCTTTAGATGTTTGTTGTTCTCTTACACAGGATGCTTGTAATATGGACAAAGAAGAGCTTTAGAAGAAAATTAAGGTAAAGTGACTTATTTTAAAACATCGTGTGAAACAATTTTTTCATTAAGGGGCTGAGAAAGGAAAGCGTCAAGAATAGTGAGCCACAACAGGAAGAAAATTTACAAGAAACATAGAAATCTGAAAGACCAATAAAAGGAAGGGTCTCCAAAATACCGGACAATGATACAACCAGAAAAGAAAAACTGATAAAGGAAAAATTTTTACCTTGAGAATCTGCTCATGTCATTTAAAATGCTCTTCAAGACTAAGAGATGGACAGTCTAGTAAATTGTCTGATTCTTTCTGGAAGCTAGGTGACTATTCACAACAAAATGTTGAATAGTACAGTCATTCAATACTCAAAGAAAATTGATGCAAAATGGTTCTGGAAATGATAAACCAATGTCATTTAAGTATTCCCTACAGTGGAAACATAAAACTTGCAGGAATGTATATCATTTTTCTGAAGACTTTTTAGATGTCTAATGGACCAAAGTTTTTGCAGAAGTTGACTCGCATGGCAAGAAGACCACAAGAAATATAACTGATGACACTGAAGTTATTGATCATATAAATAATTTCCTGCCTGTTAGAGTCATTACACAATAAACAAAAATATTCAAAGAAAATATTTATACTCAGATTTTTCTATTTCAAATAAGTGCAATATGTAGTCCAGAAAACTGTTGAAAAACATAAAATGTCACTAAAAGAGAAATGCTGATAGCATATTTTTTTGACCAGATTTAATCTACCAACAAAAGATACATGCAGTTTCTGAGATGAAATTAACATGAAGATTTCAGTCGAATAAAATGAATTTAAACTGATATCCGTGAAGCAAGAAAAAGAAGTGTAAAAAAGAAAAGATGCTCAGGTTATGCAGACTTTGAAGTTAGGAGCAGCAAATATTTCAGATGAGTTTTATGTACTGACTTATGATTTACAAAAGGCACTCCAATTCCCTAAAATGTTCACATCACTAACATGCTACAAGAGGAATCTGTATGTGTATGACTTTGGACTACATTTATTTAATGAAAAGAATTGTTTTATGTAGGCATATAGGTGGAATGAAACAGAAGGGAGAAGAGGATCACAAGACCTCTTGTCTTGCTTAGCGAAGCATCTGAAGGAATGTGAAAAACATTTGAAGCGTGTGATTTTATATTCTGACAGCTTGTAATGGTACAGACTAGTATGCAATTGGATCCCCTGAATTGCTATGGAACCAAATACATAGGTCATTGGAATCATGATATTTTTAATTACTGTTAATTTTCTTACATTCTTAATTTCTGTGTTATACCAGGGTTCAGGTGTAATTAGAGTTAAGGAACATGCCATTTGGTGGAATAACATTATTATTTTATATAAAATCATGATCTGTGGAAGATTTCAGAAGATTGGGTATTTTGTAACCAGCCTAAGAATGTTCATGCCATTTCTACTGAGGTTCTGACTGTAATAAATTGTTCATCTTTTGTCAAAGACAGAGGGAATGTTAGTGACAAACCCACTGAATAATTAAAATGTAAATGGACTTTTATCTGTACTAACTGTTTATGATAGATAGTCCTCTGAATTTTGAACTAAAAATGTTTGCTATGTAAATTCTGCTTATGTGATTTGTAATCATATTTTATAGTAACAAATCCTGTGTTCAGACTGTCATTGATTTACAATTTTTAATTATAATATCAGTTATACACCACTGAAAGAATACTGTGAAATATGCTGATTGTTGTATGTTATTTATGTTGTGTGGCAAGAGAGTCTGATTTTAGTTTGCATTGAGTTGGCAGTCTGTGTTTTATTTGTATACAGGTCATAAATGTGTGAAGTGATGTTCCTCTTTGTCTGGTGAAATTTGAAGCAATAAAAGTGAAGAGAAATTTTGAAACAGTGTTTGAATTATAATTATTCCACTTATTTAACATCCAGGCAGAGTTACTCTTTCCTACAGATGAGTGTATTTTGAAAATTGTTCTTGCTTGTGCATTTACCATTCAAATTTCTACCTCTCAGTGATGTACATAGACAACTGTATCAGCAAAATCACCTCTAATTTTATAAAGTTCATTATTTGCAATAATTAAATTGCTTATTGTTTCAAGATGCACTGGACAAAACTGGAACATAGAACTGGCACATGCTTTACTCTATTGAAAGACACTGGTATGAAAAAAGAAATCATATGTCATAAATTTCTTGTATCAGTGCATTCTTACCTACTTAATGATGCCTGCTGTATTTGAAGACATTAAACCTACAACATGCATCTGACTTCATAGTCAGTAGTATTTCAGAGCAGTGACAGCCGATAGTATTGCAGAATTTTGGGGTAGCTCCAAACTGTTGACGTAAACCAGTCTGTGTTGTTAGTCATGTTGAATGCTTCGAAGTGATGAAGTCATGCTCATTTGTAATTATAGGAGGCAATGACATTTGTATTCTTTAGAAAATGTGTAAAAGAAGGATGAATTTATTTGTTATATACAACCTCTGACAATAAAGTTCGGTTAATGAAGTCAAAACGGTCGATCGGGCAACACTGGCGACTCACAATGCTGCACCTGCGTAGTGGCTGGTGTTAACAACCTGCCCCGCCGTAGTTCAGTTGAGCATCATGTGTGTTCTGTGTTTGACCTGTTGGACAAAGTGCTTTGTTAGTGTATTGGTTCTGAACTGAGAACAGGACAATGGATGAGCAAAGGATCAATTTAAAGTTTTGTTTTAAGCTTGGCAAAGACACTGAAAGAACCACATGCAATTCCAGTATGCGTTTATGGGGATCAAGCACTCACTTTCCATGGAGTGTGTGCACAAGTGGTTCACCAGTTTTCGAGGAGACCGTAAAAGTGTTTCTGACAACCGGTGACCACCGTCAGTGATTAAAACATTGAGAAAGTGAGGACATTAATCACAAATAACTGTCGTTTAACTGTGCTCATGATAGTGGATGAACTGCAGATGAACCTTGAATCTGTGCAACAAATCCTTACCCAGGAGTTAGGGAAGAGGAAAACATGTTGTCGTCTTGTGCCACATCACTTGACTGACGATCAGCACTAGGCATGTTTAGAGGCTTCACAGGATTTTCTCGAAATGGTGGATGTAACACCCAATTTCTTGAACCATATTGTCACTGACGATGAAACCTGGTGTCTCCGGTACGACCTTGAAATGAAAAGGCAAAGCATGGAATGGCATTCTCCGACATCACCTCATTGGAAAAAGGTTAGAGCTGAAAAATCATGCATCAAAATGATTTTCATCACCTTTTTCAATAGTCAAGGCATTATCCACAAGGAATTTCTACCTGAGGGAACGACATTGAATGCTGCACGGTACGTTGAAATTTTGACCTGTTTCATGCAACATCTACACAGGGTACAACCCCAGTATCCAAAACGAGGTTCCTGGTTTTTTGTTCATGACAACACTTGCCCACACATAGCCAATATCGTCAAACAGTTCCTGGCAAAAAAGGGGGTGGCAGAACTTGAACATCCAACATATTCACCAGATCTCATTCCTCCAGACTTCTTAATATTCTCTTGACTCAAACTCACTTTGAAAGGAAAGAGATTTGATGATATTCCTGACATCAAAAAAAATTTGACACGTCTTTTGAACACCATCCCAAAGGAAGACTGTGTGCAAAGCTTCCAGGACATGTATCGCAGAACTCAGCAATGTGTAGTTATGGATGGTGACTGTTTTGAAGGGCAGTAAGGTAAATGTAGTTCAAGTTCATCTGCGTTAATGTTACAGGACTATTCACTAAACTTTATTGTCAGAGGTTGTATGCTAGAAACTCAGTGATTTATCTTCTTTGGTTATCATGAGTCTTTGCTATCTGCATATACTGTGCAGCCCAATATCTTTGTTCTTTCTATTGTAAGTATCTGTTCATTCCGAATGTTTTGTGTGTGTAACTGTGTATCAAACAAAATCCAACTTCATCACATTGAATCTATTATTTGTACTGTGTTGTTCAAACAAGACACAGCCAGGGCAAAAGCACCACAGGTGCAAAGATGCGAGCTGGTGCCAGTGCCACAGAGACTCGTCATTTGAGCGAGTTCCACCCGTGCCACAGATGGCGCTGAGGATGAAGATATCAACTTCACTTTGGCCAATTGCCAGCCAACTACAATTTGGAAATGACCAGATGACAATGGACAGAAACCCATTCAGAAGATAGAAGAGCAGCTCTCCCCCACTCGGTTATAGATCACCAGCCAGAACTGACTTAGACAACAAACATCATTTAGTAACCCTTAGAAGTGAACAGACAGTTGTTGTAAATTGCATTTCCTATTTAATGTGAAGTTTACCTATGATTATTTGCACTTAGCCATTGAGGGCCTTTTTCTGTGTTATATTACATGCATGTTGCAGACTTAATTACTCAATGAGTCACAAAGATAAGATTTTAACTCATTTGTGTGACTTTGTTACAAATTTGTTGGAGTGTTGTAGAACCTTTGTTCTCCTATCCTGTTACCTGACCCTAGGGCATAACTACGCAATAGTGGCAGATAGAAATTGTCTTAGCATTGTACTGCACCAGAAACTGTTTCACGAACTCATAAACTCAGCCTACCATAACAACAGTGGCTACTCAGCCTACACAGCAGTAGTGATGAGATCTTTACAAAACTAGCGAGAAGGGTTTACAAAAATTTGTTAACTCAGGAATAATCAGTTCCAACAGGTTATGGGACCAGGACTGCAAGACAAATAATATTTTGTGAAAATTTAGCACCGGACACAAAGTGTTAATTCAAATACAGTTGTGCCACATGAGGCTAGTTTTGCAGCCATGCACAAAGGGAAAGATAATTTAACCTCAAGATGGAAAGAAAGATCATCCACATAAATAAACTTAAAATTTTTTAAAAATGTGCGTAGTGTTGAAATCACAATGCTTGGACTCTTGTCAACAGTTTGTCTAACCTGCCCGAAGAAGCACCCAATAATGATGCAAACAGCAAGTTGTTTACAGCCTGGATGAGGTGTGACACAACAGCTCAACGAATTATCACCATGTCAGCTATAAAAAGAAATTATACTCCATATTATGAACTTCAATGTGTAGAAAGAAATGTGGGACAAGTTAGTGTTTACTTATGAACAAAAATCTGGAACCAGTGTTTACATGTTACTGTAGGAGTGATATAGTTAGCAAAAGATACCTACTGATGACATAGTGATACACATCGCTAGAGTTGATGATCTTGCACATTATTTGCAGATACTACATGAGCACATACCTGAGCAGACAGTCACAAAAATTTTGATGACTTTACCAGTAGCATAAAAATATTTTGTCAGTGCATGAGAATCTGTGCAGGGACATGAATGAACAATTAGGAATCTGATATCCAGACTTGCTATTGAGGAAAGTGGAGGGAGCGCAAGTGACAAAGGTGAAAGTTTAGTACATGCAGCAAGCAACAGCTCTCATAAAAATGTTGTGGTAAAAAACACAAGCAATTTGGAAAATCAGGCATTTGTCACTATTTTCATAAGCCAGATCACCTGGTTTTGATAGTGTTTCCAGTAGTGTACTAAAAATTGTTCCCATACAATAAGCCCGTTCTTATCTGAAATATGTAATGCATCACTAACTCAAGGCATTTTTCCAGAGAGACTGAAATATCCCATTGTTAAACTTCTCTTTACGAAAGGTGGTAAGAGAGATTAATAACTACCAACCTAGTTCACAGCTGACATCATTTCCCAAAATATATGAGAAGAAGATGTATCCTAGAATAGTATTTCATCTTAGCAGCAGTACTATCCTCAATAAATCACAGTTTGGGTTTCAGTAGAGTTGCTTTGCTGAGAATGCCATTTACATGTACACTTACCACATTTATACAAGCATTAAATTATAAAATAGTACCAGCTGGTATTTTCTGTGACCTATATAAGGCTTTTAAACAGTGTGAATAACAGTATTCTCCTATATAAATTGAAGTTTTATGGATCTGATGGTACAGCCACTCAGTGGATAATGTTGTATCTAACCTAAACAATGCAGAAAGCTGAAATTATTAATTCAACCAATATGGCCTGGAATGTAATTCTGACTGAAGAGAAATCACCTACGGGTTCTACAAGGCCCAATCTTAGGTCCACTATTATTCCTCACATATGTAAATGATCCTCCATCTAATATACAACAAGTAGAATTAGTTCTTTTTGCAGATGATACAAGGACTGTAATCAATCCAAGCACACAGGCAGGAACAGAAGAAGTGGTAAACAATGTTCTTAAAGTATAATGGACTGATTTTCTGCAAATGGCCTCATCCTCAATTTTAAAAAGACACAACATATTCAGTTCCGCACATCGAGGATACCACACCAATGATAAGTGTGATACATAGTGCAGAAATAATAAATAGGATGGAAACTTCAGAATTCTAAGGTGTCCACATTGATGAGAATTTAAACTGGAGAAAGCACATTTTGGAACTTGTAAATCAAGTTAGCCCAACCACATTTGCCCTCACAATCAAGTTCCTGTTAAATAATCCACTACAGTTTAAAAGGAACAATGATGTTTCATAACTACAATACCAGAAGGAAAAATGATATTCATTACTCCACATTAAGGTCGTCTTTAGCCCAAAAAGAGGTGCACAATGCTGAAACAAAAGTTTTTGATCACTTACCCAGTGATATAAAATGTTTGATGGACAGAAAAGTAAAATTTGAAAACAAACTGAAAAAATGTCTCCTTTACAATGCCTCCTATTCCATAGATGAATTTCTACTATTGTAATGTGTAGAAGGTGGTGGGGTAGTAATTACTAACTCACATCTGTGTACTTCCTGGCAGATTAAAACTGTGTGCCTGACAGAGACTCAAACTTGAAATCTTTTCCTGTCATAGATAAGTTTTGCAGGAGAACTTCCATGAAGTTTGGAATGTAGGAGATGAGGTACTGGCAGAAGTAAAGCTATGAAGAAGGGTCATGAGTCATACTTGGGTAGCTCAGGTAATAGAGCTCTTAACGGCAAAAGACAAAGGTCCAGAGTTCGAGTCTTAGTCCGGCACACAGCTTTAATCTGCCAGGAAGTTTTGTATCGCTGCACAGCCCTCTGCGAATGAAAATTTCAGCCTGGGCACTTTTGAGTACTAAAAAATAAATAAAAAATAAAAGCATAAATGTTCAGCATGTAGCCGTATTTACAAATTAATTTGCAATGTGAATGTATAATGACTCATTCAACATCATTATGATTTATCATGCAAAATGATCCGTGGAACATGAAACTAACTAACTGACTGGATCTGTGACTGCAGAAAACAAAAAATAGTAACTACAAACCAGTATTCACCCAATGGAAAAGCTCTTGTTGGAAAAGATATATTCAATGCAAGTGATTCAGATACAATTGGAGAAGTATGGTATATCAATTTCAGCTGTTAGGATTTCCAGAGGCAAGACCTTTTTTTATTGGTGATGGAAAACACATTTCTGCTATTGGATCTGGAGACATTAATATTCTAACCTACACTGAAAAGGAATAGAAGGAGAAGTACATCTGCAAGGTTTTGTATGTTCCAGAGTTATCCTACAATCTGTTCTCTTTGGATTCATCCCTTGACAAAGGTATGACACATCACTTTTACAATAACAAGTGTACATTTTTAAATGATGGAAGTGTTGTTGCAGTGTGAGAGAGACATGACAAACTATTTACATCAAAATTTAAGGTTATGCTGAATCATGAGTGTTGTGCAATGTTGCTGCTTGTGAACCTCTTTCTGTGTGGCATAAGAGGATGATGCATCAGAATATCACGCAAGTTAAAGAAGTTTTGTCAAGTGCCAGGATACGTTTTCAAGATCAGAAGTTTCAGTTGAAGACTTCATAGCTGTAAAATGTGTATGCTGTCATTTCCATCCAGTGACACCAAATCACAACAAATAGGTGAGCTTGTACAACAAAATTTGTGTGGTAAAATGCAATAAGTCTCTGTTGGTGGTGCAAAACATTTCTTAATACTGAAAGATGACTATAGTCACTGGAGAATGATGTACTTCATCAAGAATAAATCAGACACAGTCGAATACTTCAGAAATTTCTTTAACATGAGTGAGAAGCATTTGTTCAGAGGCATAAAGACATTAAGAATAGATAATGATTAGAGTTTTGTAATCAAGAGGTTAACAGTGTGGCTAACTAGCAATCCTCTTTACCTCAGGAAATGGTACCATAGAGTCCACAACAAAGAGTCGTCGGAAGGGGGAACAGAACTGTTGTCAAGTTTTCCAGAACTTGCATGCATGCAAGTGGACTGCCAACAGAAATGTGGGCAGAAGTTGTGAATTATGTAGCACTCATACTCAACTGGACTGGAACAAGTAAAGAAAGGTATGTTATGGCATGTGAGCTGTGACTTGGGAGCATTTGTTGTGCCCTTTAAGCTGTGGCTAGGGAAGAGACAAAGCTTTAAAATCCTCAGAACTTTTGGTGAAGAATATTATGTCCACGTCCCCAAAGAAAAGAGGCAAAAATGGGATGCAGACGCTGAAAAGGGGTATTTTGTTGGTTAGAGCCAAAACATAAAAGATTATCAGGTGTGTTTTCCAGACTGGCAACAAGTAAGACTCCACAGAGATGTTTTATTTATAGGAAAACTTTTTAAAGAGAACTGCAGTACATACAGAACATCAACACCAAGAACAGTGGATTTTTTTCTATCTGAAAATAAGTTAACATCTGTAGAAGGCAACCTTCATAATGTTTCCATGATGCAAGATTCTACAGAAATCTGTGAAGAGAGAGACAGTGATGCACATTCTGATCATATCGGTGAACAGAAAGCTGTGGCTGATGAAGCTGTTCAATTGCATGCCACAGTGTCTGATGGAACCTTACAATGTTCTTGTTAACAACAGAGGCACTACAATATCATATTTATCCACCCATACCAGGCAGTGACTTTCAATTAAAATGTAGTGACTTTCAATTAAAATGTCCTCCGCTTACATAATGTGTGTACAACTACAGGCTGTGATGCAGGAACAATGACATATGGAAGTTTGGGTCTGGCCATGAGTTGTGCATGGTTAGCCAAACTGGTTAATGTGACGGCTCATGTAATGTGAGAATCTCGGGTACAAGTCCCAGTCTGCCACCAATTTTCATCATCGTCATTCCCTTATACAGCTGATGATCATTTGTACTCACAACTGCAAATACATTTCATGTATTTCATAATACCTGTAGTTGCCGCAGTGCCTGTTCCTTTGGACATTCATGTTTGTGTGAAAGAATTTTGCATCATTCTTCTTAACTATACACACACTGCAATACCATATTCTAACAGTGATGATGCTTTTGAATAAA
This sequence comes from Schistocerca serialis cubense, assembly GCF_023864345.2. Taxonomy (NCBI): domain Eukaryota; kingdom Metazoa; phylum Arthropoda; class Insecta; order Orthoptera; family Acrididae; genus Schistocerca; species Schistocerca serialis. The sequence continues at coordinate 203,915,473 of NC_064645.1, forward strand.
CTGTATTATAGAGCTGATGAATATATACAATTTTAAGCAATATAGACGCTAATGAAGCTAGCTGCCTTCTAAAATTTGGATGGGTTCCTGCAGAATATTTCAATCCGTAACATATTCAGTGTTAGTGTATGTCATAGAAATAGTAAATATTTTCTAATCCTTAAAGTTGTATCATTTGTACAAATGCAAAAGCTGTAAACTATAGTCGTGAAGATACCAAAAACCTGTAAATATTACTCTGATTTTTTAGTCAATATGAGTAATTGTTGTTAATTGAAAAGAAAAGTGTCATAATTAAAGTAATTTTTTTTTCCTTTTACAAAATAATTGTAAGTTATGATCAGAACAAGCTTGTGTCTGTGAATGTGCGGATGGATATGTGTGTGTGTGCGCGAGTGTATACCTGTCCTTTTTTCCACCTAAGGTAAGTCTTTCCGCTCCCGGGATTGGAATGACTCCTTACCCTCTCCCTTAAAACCCACATCCTTTCGTCTTTCCCTCTCCTTCCCTCTTTCCTGATGAAGCAACCGTTGGTTGCGAAATCTTGAATTTTGTGTGTATGTTTGTGTGTCTATCAACCTGCCAGCACTTTCGTTTGGTAAGTCACATCATCTTTGTTTTTAGATATATTTATTTATTTATTTACTTGTCCATATAAATCTCTTTTGCAGTACATATATTGTACACAGGATATTAGACATAAAACCTTTTTAGCTATTGGTTTTTCAAATGTCAAACATACATTATTTAAATTTTTATGACAAACTGGATCTACTCAGGTAATAATTACAAATTTTTCGAATACTGTATATTTATAACCTATTTCTACAATTAAAGATACAAATTACATTTTTTTCTTGCATAAGATACTGTGAGATTGAATAGCAGCACTTTTTCAGAAGGTAAGCTGTTACAGACTTTTTAAAGCTTTGTAGTTCAGGAAGAGATTTTATATGTCTTGGTAATCTGTTGTAAAGTTTTGTTCCTGCATGATATACACCTTTTTGGCATAATGTGGTGTTACAATGATTAACATGTATGTCACTGTCTGACCTGGTACTGTAATCATGGACACTTTTGTTTTGAGGAAAAGGTTTTCTTTTCTCAGTATGCTTTTTTTGACATGCATGACTACTTCCAGTATATAAATGCAGGTAGGATATTTAGATCTTTAAAGAAAGGTTTGCATGGTTTTCTGCTGCTCACTTGTATCATTATTGTTACAATTGCCTTTTTTTCCTGAAAACTGTTATGGCCTGGTGTACATTTCCCCAGAAAATGATACCGTACATCAGTATTGAATATACATGAGCAAAGTATACACCCCTAACTGTTTCTGCACAAGTATTTTTGCAGAGAATTCTTATTACATAGCTCATTTTTGCTAGTTTTGAATTTAGGGATGCGATATGAGTGCTCCATTTAAGATTTTCCTGGTTATGAATCCCAAGAAATTCAGTTTCATTGATAGCACTAATGTTTCGGTTATCTATACATATTACAGGTTGTGCCGGATTTTTATTTTGATCAGTGTGGAAATTCTTGAGTACTGTTTTTTGGGGATTAACTATTATCCTCTTTCTGGTAAACCATTCAGACACTCCTTTTGTAATATCTTTTGCAGATGCAGTAAGATTTTCTTCTTTATTCCTTTCAATAAATAGACTGGCTTCATCTGCAAACAGTACTGGTTCAGAATCCCTAACATGTGATGGGACATCATTAATGAAGACCATAAAAGGAAAGGGGCCTAAAATGGAGCCCTGTGGAACACCATGACTTAGTCCACATGGTTCTGAAAGGTGTACCTGGAGTTCATTTCCTTCCATGTACTTAATTTCAGTTACCTGAGAGCAATATTCCAAATATGATTTAATCCACTGATTTGGCACACCTCTTACACCATACCATTCAAGCTTCCTCAGGAATATAGTATGATCAATCACATCAAAAGCTTTTGTTAGGTGCAAGAATAAACCTGAGATATTTCTGTGGTTGTCCACTGCATTTAAGACATGGTTTATCAGATTGAAAGTGGCTGTTTGAATTGATCGCTGTGGTCTGAAGCCATGTTGACATCCAGAAATAATATTATTCTTGTCGAAGAATGTAACTGGTTTTGAAAGGAACACTTTTTCAATAATTTTCGAACACCCTGACAATAGAGAGACAGGCTTATAGTTACCCATACGTTGATGATCACCTTTTTTATATAGGGGTATTACTTTTGCTATTTTCAGTTGCTGAGAGAAGACACCACATGATAAGGATGAATTGCATATGTCCAGTAAAGGCGAAAGTATTTGTCTTGCTGTTATTTTTATAATATAATCTGGAATATCATCAATACCAGTTGAATACTTACTCTTCAGTGAATTAATGGTGTTTAGGAGCTCTGTTGGGCTTACTGGTCTGAAGAACATGGATATATTACTTATTTCAATAGACGAAAGTTCTTTCCATGTTGTATTAGGTGGATTTCCAAATTTTTCTTTCGTTAATTTTTCAGCAACAGTTGCATAGTAAGAGTTGAAACTGTTTGCAACTGCCCTAGGGTCAGTGACATTCTTGCCATCATGTAATATCACAATATTTTTGTGATTTTCCTTCTTCCCCGTAAGATCCTGCACAGCTTTCCAAATGGACTTAGTTTTATTGGCTGACTTCATAATATACTTGTCATTTTCCTTAATTTTTGCCTCTTTTATGACACGTTTCAAAACTAGCTTGTATTTTTTGAAATAATTAATAAATTCTGGACTACTGTGCGTTTTCCCACTTCCTTTTACAAGATACTCTAATGCCTGATGTAATTCAGTTTTTGAATCTATCTGTGCTTTTGGAAATCACTTTTCTTTGTGGAAAAGCTATGTCAAAGTTATGCTTGAAAATGTTGAAAAAATGTTCCATCTTTTCATTGGTAATAGAAGTATCATACACTTCTCTCCAAGAATGTTCAAAGTCATTCTTCGCTACAAGGGCAGAAGTATCATTGGCAAGTAAAACTGAGTGCAAATTTATATTTAGGGGCAAGTCTTTTATATAAAGAAGTCTTTCATATAAAGTAGCAATAAAATTGGATCCTGAATTGAACTTTGTGGAATGCCTTGTGAATAATCATCCATTCAGTGATGAAATTTCCTTTACCTTATGATATAGCTACCTTTTGTTTTCTTTTGTGAGATATGACCTAAACCACCCTAAAGCATGACCCCCAGTTCCATATCTTTCCATTTTATACACGAACAACTGATAGTTAACACAATCAAATGCTTTTGTGAGGTTTCAGAATAAAGCTGCATCTTTTCTCAAGTTGTCTAAGCCAGAACTGATTTTTTTTTTTTTTTTTTTTTTCCACAATCGCATTAATGGCCTCTAAAGTGCCTTTGCCTTTTTCAAAGCCATATTGATTATCCAAAATTATGTCTGATTTTTCTATAATTTTTTCTGTTTGTATACCACCACTTTTTTAAATATTTTTGAAAAAAATGGGAGAATAGAGATTGGGCAGTAGTTCCTCATATCTTCTCATGGGCCTTTTTAAACAAAAGTTTTACCTTTGTGACTTCAGAGCATCTGAAAAGTTATCTTCTTTAAGTGATTTGTTAATTATTGAACAAAGAGGGTGGGCTTTTATCATGATAGCTGCTTTAACTATTTTGGTAGGAATGCCATCTCAAACTGCAGAATTTTTATATTTTAGCTGTAGTATAGTTTTCTCTACAGCTTGGGCCAAAATGTTATCAGATTTATTAAAGTATTCTTCTGCCTTCTGACCTAAACGTACATTTTTTGTATAAGCATCTCTGTCAGCATATGATTTTGATACATGCAAAAAAAAATTATTGAATGATTCTGACATATGAGCAGGATTTATCATTTAATTCTGGAAATATCTTTGCTGTAAGTTCTGATTTTACAACAGGCAACACTGCCTTTGATTTGAGAGTCCCTGAACCACGATGTACTGATTGTTAACTATTTCTTTTGCTGCTTTCACTACCTTTTAAATATGCATATACTCTAACATAATTAATGAAACCAGCCTCTTTGTTGTATTTCAGTTGTCTTTTTTTCACACTGGCTGTCTTTATTCCAGCAGTAGTCCAACTTAGGTTATTTGACACTTTTGAGTGGCATACTCTAAGAAGAAATATTTCATTAAATACTATATAAGTAAAAAATTTTATAAAAATCTGTTAAAATGCACAGAAACTGGAATATCATGTTAAAATGTTCTTTGCAATAAGTTTTTCTAGTGCTTGGTTCAGTTGGATTAGTTATTTCAGTAAACAGAGCAGGGTAATCTGAAAGTCTTAAGTCTACACATAGCTTCCTAGACTCAACAAATATTATCAATGCAGGTTGCTGTATTTTCATTTTCTCTTGTTTACCTTGAAACCAAATTTTTACATTATGACCATTACTGCGTCAATGCTTTCATCTAATATATTTATATTGAAACACAAGTGAAGCATTAGTATTTGAAACGTATCTGGAACACAAACACGTAAAATGAAAAAGAAAGCCCTAGGAAAAATAAACAGGAAACATTTGGTATTTACTACTACATAAATGCTTTAAACATTAAGGAAAAGGAGTCTATGGAAAATCTTCTAAGGAAGGAGGTACAGCTTGGTGGGACATCCGCTAAAACATCCAATACTAATTAACTTGACATTGGAAGGTCTGGAAAGATGGAAAAAATACTTTGTCAGATGAAGATTAGAATATGTGAAACAGTTTATCAAAGATTTTAGGTATATCTACTATGCATAGACAAAAAGAACAGCTGAAGATGTGGAGAGATGTATGTACCAAACAGTCAATAAAAGGTATGAGTAATGAATGAAAGAATGCATTTAACTGCCAGTTCTGTGTCTGAGTCTGCATCAGCATGATGTTTGGATAAACAATAGTGATACTGTGATGCCACACTGACAAGGAATAGCCATATCATGTATATATTTAGGTTGGTTGGTTGGTTTTGGGGAAGGAGACCAGACAGCATGGTCATCGGATTAGGGAAGGATGGGGAAGGAAGTCGGCCGTGCCCTTTCAGAGGAACCATCCCGGCATTGGCCTAGAGTGATTTAGGGAAGTCACGGAAAACCTAAATCAGGATGGCCGGACGCGGGATTGAACCGTCGTCCTCCCGAATGTGAGTCCAGTGTCTAACCACTGTGCCACCTTGCTCGGTTTTATATTTAGGAATCAAGAAAAATATGAGCTACAAATTGCTATGAAAATGTTATTAGTAATTCAGTACTTAAATTTGAATACTGATATTAATTTTAAGTATGTTCCCAGGTTGTCTGGCAGATGAAGAAAATGTAATGATGTGTCCCAATATTTAATTAAGTAATTTAATTGATGAGTTACACCTGGCTAAAAATGACTTACAAGCCCGTGGAGCCCTCCATTGGTAATGCTGGAATTCTATATGGTGTTGACCCTTGCTTAGCCTTGATGACAGCTTCCACTCTAACAGGCATATGTTTGATCAGGTGCTGGAAGGTTTCTTGGGGAATGGCAGCCCATTCTTCATGAAGTGCTGCACTGAGGAGAGGTATAGACGTTGGTCAATGGGGCCTGACACAAAGTCAGCGTTCCAAAACATCCCATAGGTGTTCTATATGATTCAGGTCAGGACTCTGTGCAGGGCTAGTCCATTACAGGGATGTTATTGTCGTGTAACCACTGTGCATTATGAACAGGTGCTCAATCATGTTGAAAGATGCAGTCATTATCCCCAAATTGCTCTTCAACAGTAGAAAGCAAGAAGGTGCTTAAAACATCAATGTAGGCCTGTGCTGTGATAGTGGCATGCAAAACAACAAGTGGTGCAATCCCCCTCCATGAAAAACACGACCACAACATAACACCACCACCTCACAATTTTACTGTTGATACTACAAACATGGCAAATGATGTTCATCGGGCATTCACCATACTCACACCCTGCCATCGGATCGCCACATTGTGTACTGTGATTCATCATTCCACACAATGTTTTTCCCCTGTTCAATTGTCGAATGTTTACACTCCTTACAACAAGCGAGGCATCATTTAGCAATTACCGGCGTGATGTGTGGTGTATGAGCAGCCGCTCGACCATGAAATCCAAGTTTTCTCACCTCCTGCCTAACTGTCATAGTACTTGCAGTGGATCCTGATGCAGTTTAGAATTCCTGCGAGTGGACCTAGGGATGTTTAGGAGTGTGGAAATCTCGCATACAGATGTATGACACAAGTGACACCCAATCACGTGACCACCTTCGAAGTCCATGAGTTCCAAGGAGTGCCCCATTCTGCTCTCTCACAATGTCTAATGACTACTGAGGTCGCTGATATGGAGTACCTGGCAGTAGGTGGTAGCACAATGCACCTAATACAAAAAACGTATGTTTTTGGGGTGTCTGGATCATTTTGATTACATATCATACCAATTATTGCCAAGATGACAATTTCTGTTAGCCAGAAACCCATTGTGAAAATGAAACTGCCTACTGTCAAATGCAGTGATACACCTGCAAACTGAAACTGGCAGCACAAAATCAACAGGATTTACCAACTTAAAATCACAGAACAGTTCTTTCAGAAGCAGCTACATATAAATCACAAACAGTAGTTCCACTTTCATTAGTAAGCTGTTTTTTCTCTAGTTAGGAGTCTTTCAATAGACCCCAGAGAGAGCATCTAGGTCACATGTTTTACCTGGACTTATAGAAGACAACACCTACTTACATGACTGGAACCGAGGGTAGCCAAACCATGTGGATCTCCAGTTGGTTGAAATATTCCTAAGTGATGACGCTTCAGAAGAATAGGGTAAGCAACTAATTCAACAATAAATCATTTTGTTCATTTTATTCCTCATGAGTAGAACCTAGATGTTTATGCAATAACATCAACTTTTTCTTCACTCCTTTGCACACAAAAAGTGTAAATGTTCACAAATTATGTTGCACCCATTTTTATATTTCAACTTGTTTTTATATATTTCATTACAATTACATGTTTTACATATTTTAACTTTATGTTACATAAAGATACATATTTGCTTTTCTACTCTTATTTTTCTGCAAGCTTAGTCAGTAACCCACAAAGAAAAATATTCACATCCAACCTACTATAAGAATTGAAGTTAGGTATTAAATAATATTTAAAAACACACTGTAGTGCAGTAAAAGATGGGTAATTTTACTCGGATTATGACCGCAAAAGATGTGCGTTTGCTTAATTTTCTACGATTCAGAATTACAGTTCTCAAAAGTACAGCAGATGCAATAAAAATACTGTGTGGTATTGTAGTAGCCACTATTGTGTATAGTAAAGGACTCCATATGCTGTCAAGATTGGCAGTGGGGAAAATGAAATACTAGCAGCCTGGAGTTTTCCTACTACTAGAGACTTCCATCAATTCAGAACTAGGAACTGTCTGCATGAAGAAAAGTTTACTAAATAGTGCTACTAAAGAGTTCATGACTGTATGTTCATGATGCCTCCTGTTGCATCAAAATCACTATCTAAATTAAGATCTTGTTTTACAATGGACAATGCTTTCAGTACTGATGGTGAGACTATTCTATGTCAAATGTGCAGTAAGCAAATCAGGTGCCATACGAAGTCCAGATTTCAGTAACAAATACATACTGACGCACACACAGTCAGGGCTGAATTGAAGGGGGCAGAGCAGGAGGGATTGAGGGGAGGGGGGATGAACCATGCCACTGCCTCAGGTTGCAGATTTTTTGGAGTGAAAAAATCTAAAATTTTAAATATGAGGTAGCACACACCAGTTTCCCAACAAGAATATCAAATAGGTTATGCATTATGGAAATTTCTCCAAATGAAACTACCAAAGAGGTAATCTAAAAAAGACATCCTCCATCAGAGAAAGTGATGCAACTGGACCACTGGATTCTGAGGAGTTCAGAACAACACACAAAGTAAAGATTCACAATTGTCACGGAAACCCAACGTGTAAATCAGAACAAAAAATAAATACTTCCTTGGCATCCTAAACATTAATGCTCTTTTGAAAATAGGGAAACTAAAAGAATTGATTAAAGTATTACATAAATTCTAAATACAACTCTTGGTTCTTCAAGAGACTAGGTATACTGGTGAAGACATTATAGAATCAAAAGGATGTATGAATCTCAAAGGAAAGAAAGGCTGGAATCCAGTGGAAAAAGGCATTCCATAACTAGGAATAGGATTCATTGTATGCAGAACAATTGTAAATTCAGTCAAAGATTTTTATTCTCCAAAGGGAAGGTCCTGAAGTCTCACCCTGACATACAAATACGCCTTACACATTAATAAACTGTCATGTTCCAATAAATCAGGAAAATAAAAGGAATTCAGAAAAAATTGAAATCTTCTGGGAATTACTGGAAAATTATTGAGTAAAGGTTGAATTGAAGAATGTTAATATTTTATTAGGGGACTTCAATGCATATATTTGGAAAGAAAGAAAGTTCAGGAAAACTGTATGAGAGTATCCAGTGCACAAAAGAACCAATAAGAATGGGGAAAGGCTAATAGAACTATGCAGAGTCTTCAGCCTCATATAATGTCCACATATTTTAAGAAACTGCTGAGGAAACAATAAACTTGGGAATCATCTATTATAAACCTAGAAGAATTTCAGATCGACTATGTACCTATATCTTTCACCAATGAAAAAAAAAATCATGAACATAAAATTTAAAAAGGGTGCAAATAGAGAAACAGATCACTAACTACAATAATAATGAAATTTATTTCACAAAGAAGATTCCAAAACAAGGGTATAGGATTCATAAAATTTATACTGAAACTCTGAAAATGAAGAAACAAGAATTTCAGAAACAGCTAAATATAGACTCAGATGACAGGGATGAGATTTAAACAAAATTAGTCAAGACAGCCTTTGAAATAGCACTACTCAAAAAACACAAAAAGCACAGATGGTAAAATGAACAGTGTGCAAAAGCATTACTACTTAGAAAACAGGCCTGGCAGAAATGGTGCTCCACAAAAAGAGATGAAACTTTATCAGCTTTAGACAACAAAGGTGTCAAAAACAATAAAGGCTGTCAAAAGAAAGTTAGAAAGGTACCATCTACCACTAATTGAGGAAGACTTCCAAATGAACAATGCCAGGAACTCCTATTGTAATGTAACGAACTACTGAAACTACTGATACCACCGGCTGGCGAGGTGTGCAGTGCCGTCAATCAACTTGAAGGAGCAAGTGAACTTTAACTACGTAAACATAAAGTGAAATATTATCATTTTGTTACAAAACTGTTAATATGAGGACAATCATGACGTATAGTGCCACAGAACTATATTATAAACACTTTTCATTTTTCATACTATGTTTTTCATATATGTATATGTGCGATGTATAAAATATCGATATACAACCAAGGTTGGCAGTACTACACAGTTTGTAAGCTCTCTGAACAGGAGCCGGTTGTTGGCGGGTGTAGAGACAATGGGCAGTTGGTGTTGAGACGTCTTGTAATACGCTTGCTTTGAGAAGATCAAGGATAGAGGGAACGAAATGACGTATTGGAAAAGTTGTTACATTGAAAATTATTGAATATCGTCATGATCGGCATTTATAAAATAAAAGTTGGAAGTTTAAGTATGTGTCAGTTCTTACGCAGGAAACACACACCGGACCTCAAATTGATTTAACAAACAGCGGATGGCAAGATTCATCACTGGACCACAAGCATGCAACAACAACCAATAAAGGTAAGAAAGTTATATTACTCTAAATTCAAATTGTGATGATACCTTTCTTTCTCCATGTCTTCAACCCTGTATGTACTCTGTTGTTAGAGTGAACAGCGTGATGAGGACATGTGGTTGACTAGGCACACCAGGGAGACCACACAGGTTTAAAAAGATAATTTGTAGCTTAATATACTACTACTGATAATAATTAATATTTGTCCCCTGGAGAAAGAGGTGCGTTACACTATACAACTTTTAACAAAGCTTCCAAACTTTCCAACTATGTAACTTGCGCTTCAAAAATGAAGGTGGAAAACTAGTCCTAAACAACCAAAAAAACTCTGAAATAAAGCAAGCTATTTCAAGAAGTTACTAAATTGTGAGGAACCAGGAGCAAATTTCTAGAACAAAAAGGATGCATGTACACAAACTCAGAACCACACTGCCAGCATGGGTGGATCCTAAATATCATTTAAGATTTAAAGAATGATAAGGCCCCTAGACGAGATTCAGTAACTGCTGAAATGTAGAAAGCTGCAGGTGCTGGAACAGTCAAGAAGCTACACAGAATTTTTCAAAAAGTCTGGGAAACAGAAGCTAAAGGAGAAGATTGGAAAACAGCAGTAACTCACCACATACAAAAAAGGAGATAAAACTGACCTGAACAACCACACAGGAATTTTCTCCTTCCAGTGCCTTACAAAATTGTTTCAAATGTATTACAAAACAAATTACAAAGCCAACTGGATCAGCAGTTAGGAGAGGACCAAAGAGGGTTGTAGTAACCAAGTAATACATGAAACTGATATAAGTAATACAAATATGGCTTTATTCATAAGCCTCTGAACAATAACAGAAATAATCCTCTCATTACTCCACACATAACACAACAAAAGAATGATACAGGAGATGCAACATAAGCGATACACATAACAATTGACATCAACAGTACAAACTAAAAGAACATAGTGAGGGTGAGTTTATATAAGTGCAAGTGGTCGGTAAACGGTGTCGCAGAGACAATGCCTTGTCCATGCTTCCTACAGGCAGCCTCTAGTGGCGAGCCCACACTGATACAATTGGTAGATGATTAAAGTACACAGCCAGCAGCTCAATGAGAGATGCATCCATCGCATCTAGAGTGGTGGCAGATGGTGCCAACAGTGGGGCAGGGGAACAACGTCCTGTACAGGATGGAACATGCAGAGATCAGGCACACCCGAGGGCAATACGACAGCACCAGGGAGGAGGGTGCCATTGCCATCTCTGCATTGTCACCAGCAGGCAGGTCACAATGTAAAGGAGATGGGGCTAGAACCATTGGTGATGATGGTGAGGGAGCTGGCGGAGGCAGCTGGCCAGAACAGCAAACTGTGGCAATGGACCCTAGGCTTGACACGGACTGGCACTTTGTGCCAGGAAGCTGGAACCCCAGGGCACCGCATGTGGAGGAGACAGCCAATGGGATGGGGGTGCCTACACAACAGATGATGATGGGCTTGAGGTGGAGGATGTCAGGACAGGTTGCGGTGATGGGGGCCACACCTGCAAACCGGCAGCTTCCTGCGGCAAACAGGGGCACAACTGATGAAGGAGTGCACAATCAGCCTGCCAGCCATATGGATTTCACAAAGATGGCATCCCAGCAGTGGAAAGCAGTGGCCAGCACCCACTTGGGCCAGAGACCAAACCATTGCTATGTAGCATCAGCTGCCAAAAGGTCAGTTGCCAAAAGGTCTCTCCTTGGTCAGGAGTGAACATAGCTAAACAAAAGACTGAAAGTAGTTTGAATTTCAACATTTGATGAGCATGTTCACAATCGAGGCTCCAGCAAAAAGGTACATTCTTGTGTAACAAGGCATGCAATGGTTAGGCCAATGTGGCTGCCCCCAGCAGGTATTTTTGCTAGTAGGCTATCTTTCCTAGGAAGGCCTGAAGCTCCTTCATAGACAAGGGGTGAGGCATAGACATAACAGGAGATGCGGTCTGACAGGAGGTGAACCCCGTCCAACGATACCTTGAACCCCAAATAAATAATAGAAGGTTTAAAAAATTGAGATTTCATGAGGTTACACTAAAAGCCTACAAACTGTAAGACAGTAAACAAAGTGCACAAATTTATCAAGTGATTGGCCATGGAGGAGCTCTTGACAAGAGTATTAGCAAGATAATTAATGCAGCCTGGGACATGTATATTTAATTGCTTTAAAAATAATTGGAAAATAGCAGGGGCACTAGTCGTACCAAAAGGAAGGCACAAATATTGATAGAGACCAAAAGGAGTATTCAAAACCAGGACTCACCAAGGCTCTTCAACCATAGGATTCTGCAGACATACTTCAGACAAATCAATTTTAGAAAAATAGTGCCTCCCCCCCCCTAAGTATTTTCGCCAACTTTTCCTCCTGGCATGGAAGAAGATATGTATCCACGATAGACCACATATAACAGTAGTACTGAAGTCACCACAGAGGCGAAGTTTCCCCGATGGCGTCTGAACTACAACCAGTGGAGACAACCATTCACTAGCCATAACAGGTTGTGCCACCCCTAGAGGTTGATGTCTGTCTAGTTCTGCTTTTGCCTGATCTTCCAGAGTGAAAGGGATAGGACGTGCATAAGAATAATGAGGCGGAGGTGTGGATTTCAAAGAAATATGAGCAGAAAATTTTTTAGCATACTCCATACCTTCCAAAAACAAGTCTAAAAACTCCTCACAGTGTTCCCTATTGACAATACAGTATCAGTACGTGATTGGACACAAGGTGAACTGCATTGGTGATTGGAAATCCAAATACCTGAAATGCGTCCATCCCGAACAAGTTTTCAACATAGGCATCAGAAACCACCAAAAATGTAATGGAGTGAACCGCTGCTGTAAACTCTCCCACTAGCGCCATGTTCTGTTTGTTATAACTGACCAGCTTCCACGTGACTTGTGTCAATGGCGGCAAGCCTAAACTCATATATATTTGAGAGTTCAAGAACCTATCTGAAACACTGTGTCGACTTGTAGCCAGAATGCTTGGCAAAAAACACTTAACTCAGTAAAAGTACTTGGGAGAAATCACAAGCATTGGAGTAACACAGTTTACATCCAAGTTCATATCCTCAGCAACCTTTGGCGAATGACACACAGAGGTGATGCGGCCTTCCTTCTGGAAAGCATTACAAGTAGCCCAGCACTTAGGACAAGCTGAATGTTCATGCTGGTGAAAACAGAAAGAGCAAGATGGAAACAGTGAATGCTGATGCTGGCACTGTGGCGGGTATGGTTGCCTGGACTGGCATTGGTCTGTTTGACACTGGGCCAGCATGTTTACTGCAGCCACTGTCACTTCCTCATGCAAGCTGTCTGTTGGTAGAGTGTACATCTTGTGACACTACTGCCCATCACCCCATACTTCAATTTGGCCACCCGCTGCCTGAGAAACTTTGAAAGATTGTGCTATTTGCAAACCTTCTGCCAACAAAGGGTTTTCACAGAGTGAAGCCCTGTGTTGCACTTCCTTGTCTGGAGCTAAATAGATAATTGCATCATGCACCATGGAGTCTGCATAAGAGTCATTTTGGGCGTCAGTAATGAACTGACACTTATCGTTGAGCCATGAAGTTCAGCTGTCCAGGATCTATTGACTGGTTTGGGTTTCTTGCGGCTTCAGTAGAATTCAACTCACACCACTGTACTATGCATTCCTTTTTGGTGGTAATTGGACAATAAACTGCACATGTGATCAAAAGTAAGAGCGCTGGTTCTTGTAAATGGGCAAGCTGATACAGTAATTGATACACCTTAGGTGGAATCCATGAGAGAAATAAGGATGTGCACAAGTTAGAGTCTATAGCACTGAAAGCCAAAAATGCTGCCTGAGTCTTTTTTCATTTATGTTCCAATATTTGGCTGAATCATCATATGGAGGTAAAGTTGATGGATAGACTGGTGGAACAGTACAATGTCTGTTAATGAAAGCCAACAAAGTGGTCACTGATGAAGTAAGCTGTTCAGTCAGAGCCTGTAGCACAGTGTCCATAATGACTAAACCTGATGAAATAACACTTAGGGACTGCACACATGGAAACCATCCCACCCACATCGCCAGTCATATAGTAACCAAGTAATGCATGAAACCAGCCCAAGAAACACCATTCATAAACCTCTGAACAATAACAGAAATAAGCCTCTTGTGACTCCATACGTAACACGACAAAAGAATCATACATAAGGTGAAACAAAAGTGATACACAGAACAAATGATGTGAGCAGTACAAACTAAAAGAACATAGTTAAAGTGAGTCAGCACTACTCTGCATGTATGTAGGTGTGAGTCACTGGTAGACAGTGCAGCGGAGACTGTGCCGTGTGCACACTTCCTACAGACAGCCTCTAGTGGCCAGCCTCCACTGATACAGTTGGCGGTGGATTTAAGTACACATGCACGGTGACACTATGCTCAGCTGACTCACACTCAAAAACAGTAGTAGCAGGATAAAAGGAGGGTTTACAAAAGGACTATTCTGTTTGGAAGAAATTTGTAATCAGGTTTAGAAGAATGAGAATGAAAGGCATTTATATAGCACATTTATATAGCATTTGTAGACAGCAAAAAAAGCAAATGATTTGATTGACAGTGAAACATTATGAACACCTCAAAAGAGTTTTGAGGTGACAACAAATCAGCAGCAATGGTAAAAAACACCCTAACAAATACAAAATTAAATTTTTAGGTGAAATCTCCATGGCTTATTAGAACAAAACTGGTGTACAACATGGAGACGGATTGTCCAAACCGCCGTTCAATTGTGTACTAGAAAAGGTAATCATGGATTGGAGGAAAAGAACAGAGGAAAAAGGAATTTTAAAAAAAAAAAAAACATAACTGGGAAAAAAGGGGATGATTTGAGTATTGATAGTTTGGTTTTTGCAGACACTCTTGCCATCTTAGCTGAATCTACAGGAAACACAACAGTTCAGATAAATCTCCTACAAGAAATAGTTTCAAAAGCAGGCCTGTGTATATTTTCTGAAGTAACAGAGTAATGATAGATGTGAAGGAGGCATTGAAATACATGGAAACTAATTATAAAAGAATAAAAAAGGCTGCAAAATTTAAATATCTAGGTGAAATAATGCAACCAAATGGTTTGGACCAAAAATCCTGCATAACAAGAAATCTATTTCCATAGATGCAAAACTCTGGCACTTTCATTATACCAGAATACCATTATGCTTCCAAATTTCTTCCATTAAATACAGTTAAACAATTAGGTGGAATAAAAAAGAAGGAAAGGAAAATAACACTTAATAAAGAAGTTTGTGAAAAAATAGAATGAATAGTAGATAAAATGAGGAAGAGAAGAGTTATATTCTATGGATGCCTAAAGATGCTACATGAATAAAGAATAAAAAAAGAGTTTCTAGCTTTTATGACAGAAACCCAAATCATCAATGACATGCATCAAAGAAGTTGAAGCAAATCAGAAGGAAATGATAACAATGAAGGAAAAATAGGAAAGAAAGGAAAGTTCATAGCAAAAATGAAAAGTTTCAAGGGCTTCCAGGAAGAAACAAATAAGAAAGCAACATGAACAGAAGACGAGAAAAACATAGGGAATAAATGAAAAACTACTGGAAAGAAAGAAAGGAGAAAAGAAATAAGACAAATTATTTCATGTGGTCTTTTGTAGGCCAATCCAATGATAAAAAATTAAGGACAAATACCAACATGTGATGACCTAACAATTCTACACAGGAGGGATGCACAGACCGAGGTTTGCATACAGCCTGCCATTGATTTGATGGTGGTATACCCCTCACCATCGTTTTTATAATTTTTTCACATTTTTACTCATCTTTCTTCCCTCTTGAAATGAAGGGAGTGGGGCCATTGTAGACTTAATTCTTTTGAGCCCAGTCTAGGTGGCATTGTGCAGTAGGATCCTAATTCAAAATAACAATTTGTCTCACAGTATGATATTTTTGAACTTGCGTTCCTTATGTAGTCACAGTAAGGAATCTGAAGCCCACAGTACTAGCAAGTACTACATTCCTGCTATGCAGCAACCTTAAACACCTACAAAAGCTACAGGTGAGAATTATTCTTTGTATTACATTAATATAGAATAAGTCAAATGTGTACTGCAAGTGTTTCACTTCTGTTTCGCTAACAAGTGCCGCATACTTGCCTCTGGTCTTAAAGATGTTCTGATGGGAAGTGATGAGAAGCTGCACAGTCATCAATGGTATCTGTTCTTTCAAGAACAGTTACTATCTTCATATATAGTTAAAGGCTACCCAGCCATTGACCTTTGTCTGTGTGAATGCGCACATGTTGCCCGAACTCTTACAGGAATCATCAACTTAGTTGGGGCGAGTAATGAGTGGATGGGCAAATACCTATTAGGAACATTACATATGTAGATTGTGGACAGTTGGGAATGTGGGTCTCACGGTAGGCGTGCAAGGGATAAGTCCCTGCAGTCGCACTATTCATCTGGGTCCTTGGTGGCAGATGGATAGAGTGTCTGCTATGTAAGCAGGAGATCCCAGGTTTGAGGCACGGTCGGGCCACACATTTTCAGCTGTCCCCATCGAGGTATATCAACAACACCTGTCGGCAGCTGAGGAGGACTAACTGTTCTGAATGGGGTGTTACATTTCAATCTTAATTTCATTTAACCTTTCTACTGATAGTTTCATCAGATCTTAAAATGCATGAAGTTAAAGTCATGCCAGAGGGCTTCACAAAATGGAATGAGTTATGATAGATTCTATTAGGTCAAAAAGACATTCTCTTAATAGTTTATTGTTACAATACTGTATGTGCGGATGGATATGTGTGTGTGTGCGAGTGTATACCTGTCCTTTTTTCCCCCTCAGGTAAGTCTTTCCGCTCCCGGGATTGGAATGACTCTTTACCCTCTCCCTTAAAACCCACATCCTTTCGTCTTTCCCTCTCCTTCCCTCTTTCCTGATGAGGCAACAGTTTGTTGCGAAAGCTTGAATTTCGTGTGTATGTTTGTGTTTGTTTGTGTGTCTATCGACCTGCCAGCACTTTCGTTCGGTAAGTCACATCATCTGTGGTTTTTAGATTATTTTTCCCACATGGAATGTTTCCCTCTATTATATTCACTAATTAATTCTTTGTTATACAAGAATAGATACAGGCCAAACTGAATCACCACAGATTTTACAACAATTTACAGGCACCCCTTGAAAGGTGTAGCTGTTTTCGTAATCTGAAAAACATTAATACACAATTTCAGTAGAAATGCAGAACTCAATCAGCAAGTCAGACGGATGCGTACCATAAAACAAAAAACTCAAATCTTAGGTATATTGGCCCATGTCAACATACAGAGGTACAAAATATTTTCTTGTATTACATAGCACATTCCCAACGGAATAAAACAAAAACTACTCATTGATGGATATATGCAGGTGGACGATTTCCTTAGAATGCTAGGAACTTATACTTTAAAATAATCAACTGGAAAAAAGACTTTTATATGATAAATAAAGGTAATGTATATTGAAAAGTGCCAGGTCCATATGTCATCAGATAAGGTGGATAACAATAAAGTGACAACTCATGAAAAACAAGAAAATCTTACCTTATAAGGGATAGTTATGGTTTTAAAATTAAAAGAAGAGTGCAAGATGGACCCCAAGGTAAATACACTTCAGAATGATTAGTGTAACTGCTTACTGGTTATGCATGATATTTTACTTATTGAAGATTTCTATTAACAAAACTCCAGTTTGCTAAGTATTGTCAGAGGAGCAACACCTCCAAATTGTGTACGGAAAGATAAAACAGAAAATCGGTACTGTTGGGAAGGCTAAGTCAAACCTAACCCCCTTCCCTAAAACAAAAAAAAGTATAGCATAACTTCTGTAACTTAGCAGAGGGTAAGAGAAAAAAAGAAACATGCAAAACTAAACTATGATTCGTCAGAGGCCACTATCCATGGAAATCAGCATAACGGATAATGGCAATTGAACCACCTGAGCAGCATAAAGCAACTTTGCTACAGAAAAATTGTCTGAACTTGCCCATGGTTGCCGGGTGAAAGAGTGCAAGTGCAAAAATAGACATCATATAAAGGAAACAAAATGACATATCTATTCTCTTAAAAAATCTTAAATTACCTCATGGGGAGTTGTAGTTCCAAACATGACATACTGAAAGACAAGTGAAGGGTAAACAATTACATCTTCCATTTGCATGAAAGTTATACTGTAAAAAGATTGCCTCATTTATCAGTTCATTATTTTGGTAAATGATTTTAACACAATGCAGTACCACCTCCATCAAACTCCTCTGCACATCACTTAGGTAAGACTAATAAGTCATAATTGAGGCAAATGAAAATCAATAAGACTGAAGTATGGCTGATTTGTGGTCTGCTTGTTACAGGTTTGCACAACAGTTTCGTAAGTGGACATCTGTAAACCTCACATAAATAAGCGACACTTAATTAATATTTTTCATAAGTCACTACACAGGACTTGACATGCCACAATATTTTCTAATTGCAAAATGAGGATCTGGTATAACATTAAATATTTGTGGAGACTGACATAACAAATGAAATATCAAGAAAAAGGTTGAGCGTGCCTACGGTAAGAGCTTCCCAGACATCATACAGTTGCAACTTAAGTTACTTGTCAATTGTAGACAACACACAGTCATTTGATTGCTCATCAAAATTCCAGAACCACAGAAATAAAAATCATCAACCTCTAATCATCAATCTCTACAACCCCACTACATCACAGTTAAAATAAGAGCATGAAGCAACAAAGTACTTAGTGGAACACATCTGTGTCAATCGTAAAACTTAAATACAAGATGAATGCATAAAAGAACATAATTATGAAACATTTATCCATCACAAGTCATTAATGTCCATCACATGAGGAACTGCTACACTCATTCCACTTCAACTGTCTTATGAAGAACATTGCACACTACCTAATCAATCAACATCAGGCAAAACCATGTTCCACTAATTGAGTACCACTCTAAGTCCCTTTGGCAGTAAAACACACTGAAAATAACTAATTCCTGTCAACCGAATGAGGTAACACATGAAAATACACCAGGAGTTTAAGATCTCACCACAATGCATTAAATAATTGCACTCAACATGCAATGTTTTACAAATCTGCTACAATAATTATTAATGAATTGCCCTCTATGACTAATACTTAATATTAGAACAATATTATGAAAAGGAAAGCTGCTAATCACCATATAGCAGAAATGCTGAGTCACAGATAGGCACAACAAAAAGACAGTCACAAATAAAGCTTTTGGCCTGTATGCCCTTACTGTCCTATTGTGACAGTCTTTTTGTTGTGTCTGTCTGCGACTCAGCACCTCTGCTATATGGTGAGTAGCAACTTCCATTTTCATAATATTGTTACGTTCCATCCCGGATTTTCCATTACCTAATATTACAAAACCAGAAACAGCAGTTGTCCATTTCATTTTTCATTTCATTTCATTTCATTTTATTATCTTCCTGTATATCATTTACATGATGTAGGAATTGTCACAACAAAGTTATCATACTAGTACAAGTACTACAGACATAATAATAGAATATCACTTTCAAGGCATTTTTTTAAAGTACAAGTTTAGACATACAAATTAAAATTTTTGGCAATAAATTTACACACAATCAAAGTACTCATCTACATCATACAAAGTTTTGCTTAAAAGGTAATTTTTAAGTTCAGTCTTAAATTTTACTTCATCTATTATTGCCTTCATGTACACTGGCAGAGCATTGTAGAGTTTTATTCCAAAATAACTTACATGCTTTTGGGTTTGTGTTGTCCTTACCCTTTCTACATACAAATTCTTACGAGTTCTAGTATTATAATTACGGCAGTCCTCATTTGTACGTAGATTTTTCATATGTGCTCTTGTACACAGAATGCTTTTAAAAATATACAGTGATGGTATTGTGAGTATTTGCAGTTCTTTGAAAAGGGGCCTACAATGAGTTCTTGGAGATTTATGTGTTATGATTCGTACAGCTCTTTTCTGAAATTTGAAGATATCTGTTAAGCTTGATTTAGTTTTACCCCAGAACACTATGCCATAAGACACGATGGACTGAAAGTAAGCAAAATACACTAGTCTAGTACAGTCTGTACTGCATACTCTAGATAATATCCTCAATGCAAAACATGCCGAATTGAGCCTGTGGGATAAGTACTTGAGATGGTCTTTCCAGCTTAAGTTTTGATCAATGTGCATGCCCAAAAACTTTGTGGATTGTACACTCTCTATCTTCTTATCCATTAGTTTCAACTGGAGGTCCATATCTTGGGTTGCTTTGCCATACTGTATATAATTTGTTTTACTTAGATTAAGTGTTAACTCATTAGCATTAAACCAATGTTGAATATATTTCAGGACTATATCAGTTGTGGTGGTTAATGATTTTTTATCATCACTTATAATTATGCTAGTGTCATCTGCGAACAACATTATTTTGGTAGAAATATTAGGATTTTTTATGTCATTTATATAAAACAAGAATAATAAGGGATTGAGAACACTGCCCTGTGGGACACCTATTTCCAATTTCTTTGCATCTGAGATCCACTTGATTTTCTGATTCTTATGCTCTGGGATGATTTCTACCACCTGAGTTCTATCTTGAAGGTAAGATTCAAACCACTGCTTCACAACTCCCCTTACACCTATTGCTTCCATCTTGTTTAACAGAATTTTGTGATTTACTGTATCAAAAGCCTTAGATAAATCTAAGTTAGTTCCCACTACACATTTTTTAGTGTCGAGACTCCTGACAATCTCTTTGGTATAGGCATGGATAGCTGATTCTGTGCTGTGGCCTGAGCGAAAGCCATGTTGATTGCAGTTTAGAAGTTTGTGAGCATCTAAGTAATTTATGAGTCTGGTTTTCATTAATTTCTCTAGAATTTTTGAAAATGATTGGAGAAGGGATATTGGTCTATAATTTTCTACCTTGTATGGATCTCCTTTTTTAAACAGAGGTCTAACCTTAGAGATTTTCAACCTCTCAAGAAACACACCTTTGCTGAAAGACAAATTGGCAATATGTACCAGGGGCTTTATAATTTGTTGGGCAACTTTTTTTATTATTGACACAGGCACTTCATCCACACCTGCAGACATTTTTGATTTTAGACTCTTTATCACCTTTAATATTTCATTATCATTTGTGGGAGTTAACAACATACTACTGTCTACTTTTGGGGCTGTTAATTTCTCATGTTTAGTAAAGTTTTTACTTAATGACATTGGTACACTTAAAAAGTAATTATTAATGTAATTTGCCAGAGTTTCATCTTTTAATTCAATATTTTCACTATTTTTGAGTACTATTTCCTGATCCTTGAGGCCCTTACCTGTTTCCCTTTTCACAATTTCCCAAATAGTTTTTGATTTGTTGCCTGATTTTCTTATTAATTTATCATTACTTAGTAATTTTGCTTTTGTTCATTACTTAATATTATAAAAATTAAAGGACAAAACCAGAAACAGCAGTTGTTGGATTATCAACTGAAAATGAGGATTGGTACAACATTTTTTAGATGGCAAAATTTTTAAGAAAAAGGTGTCTTGTCAGATGTTCGTAGGATATACAATTAAACACACATCAAAAAAAGTTTTGCATCACCGTGGTTCCCAGAACTCCTGAAGACAGACATTGACTGTTGATACTGTATCACAGATACAGTCCTTTTGTTCAAAGATGTCACTAAACCCACCCACAGATATAAAAAAAACATGCATGAGCAGCAGCTATTAGACGGAGAGGGTCCGACAGCCAATCAATTCCAGTCATTCCACCAGCAAGTAGGTACATGACTCATGTTTTCTGTAGTTCAACCATGCCTAGACAGTCAATAACGTGGTTTATTCATGTCTGCATTATTACTTTGTGCCAAGAAGGGCTCACAACAAGGGAAGTGTCCAGGCGTCTCAGAGTGAACCAAAGCGATGTTGTTCGGACATGGGGAGATACA
Organism: Schistocerca serialis cubense; assembly: GCF_023864345.2. Taxonomy (NCBI): domain Eukaryota; kingdom Metazoa; phylum Arthropoda; class Insecta; order Orthoptera; family Acrididae; genus Schistocerca; species Schistocerca serialis. Next base: position 203,937,242 of record NC_064645.1, read on the forward strand.
GAGAGACAGGAACCGTTGATGACATGCCTCATTCAGGCACGCAGTGGATGACCACTACCTATGGATTATGGCTTGGAGGAACCCTGACAGCAATGCCACCATGTTGAATAATGCTTTTTGTGCAGCCACAGGACATCATGTTAGGATTCCAACTGTGCACAATAGGCTGCATGAAGCGCAGCTTCACTCATGACATCCATGGCAAGGTCCATCTTTGCAACCAAGGCACCAAGCAGCGTGCTACAGATCAGCCCAACAACATGCCAAATTGCCTGCTCAGGTTTGGCATCACGTTCTCTTCATCAATGAGTGTCACATATGTCTTGATTTGATTTGATTTGATTTGATTTATTTCGTGTTCAATAGGTCAACTGTGTTGAGTACACAAGGACGTGGAACGAGTCAGTTTTTTACAAATACAGTCTGATAATCTTATAGCATATAAAGAAATTTGAGTACATAATTATATAAAAACTTATACAGTAAATTCTTTGGGCAGCAATATAGAAAAAGAAAATACATATTTTCTTAGAATTATTAAAACACTACAGAAAACAGATACGGAGCACACACAGATACAGATCTCAGGTTAAATAAAATTCGTAGTGGCATTATGTCAACTTGTATTATATAATATTAAAATATTACAATTTATTTAGTTAAAAATTCATCTAGACTGTAAAAAGCTTTTTCTAGCAGAAATATTTTTAGTGCTTTCTTAAACTCGCTATTGTTATGAATCTTTGTCTTTATTTCGGGAGGAAGAGCATTGAAGAGTTTTGCTCCAGTGTAATGGACACCCTTTTGTGCCAAGCTCAAATTTCTGAGTTCACTGTGTATGTCATTCTTCCTCCGTGTGTTATGCTCATGATAATTACTATTTGGTTGAAATATATCTATATTTTTACAAACAAAACACATGAGAGAAAAAATATATTGGCATGTAGTTGTGTATATTTTAAGATTACGAAAACTATTTCTACAAGAGTCTCTTGGGCGCAATCTACATATAATTCTTAAAGCTCACTTCTGTGCAATGAACACTTTCCTTGCTAATGGCTGGTTGCCCCAAAAAATAATTCCGTACTCAATGAGACAATGAAAATAGCCATAATAGGCCACTTTTGCAGTGTTAGGTTCAACACATGTAGTGACAACCCGTAAAGCATAGGTAGCAGAGCTAAGCCTCTTACAGAGATCAATAATATGTGAAGACCAGTTCATTTTCTTGTCAATGTGCACTCCAAGAAATTTTGTTGTTTCCATTCTGACTATTGGTTGATTACCACATGTCACACTTATCTCTCTCTCTTTTTCTGTTTTTGTACAGAATTGAATAAAGCTGGTCTTACTGGAATTTAATGAGAGACCATTCACCTTGAACCAATTAACCATATCTGAGAGTATGTGATTACTGAGTTCCTCAAGATTGTTGACTGTTCTACTGCTCATAAAAATTGTGGTATCATCAGCAAATAATGTAAATTTACACGGCAGGCTTGTACATGATGGTAGATCATTTATAAAAATCAGGAATAATAGTGGCCCAAGAATTGAGCCCTGGGGCACTCCACATGTAACGGAACTCCATTCAGAATCTGAGGAAGTGTCACATACTCCACCCGAGCTATTCAACACAACTTTTTGTTTTCTGTCTTAGGAGGTACGACTGTAGCCAATTGCCTGCAACACCACTTATTCCTACTAATTTTGCTTTTTGCAAGAGAATCTGGTGATCAACACAGTCAAACGCTTTGGATAAATCGCAGAAGACACCAAGTGCTAGCATTTTTTCATTAAGGGTTTCTAGAACTTCATTTGCAAGTGCGTAGACTGCGTCTTCTGTTGAACGGCCCTTTTGAAAGCCAAACTGGCTTTTGCTGAGAATTCCATTCTTCATGAGATGATCAGTAATTCTTACATGTATTAGCTTTTCTAGAATTTTGGAGAAAGCTGTCAGCAAAGAGATAGGTCGATAGTTAGTTAGTTCAGCTTTATCCTCCTTTTTGTACAGGGGCTTCACAATGGCATACTTAAGTCTACTGGGAACAACACCTTTCTGAAGGGAAGCATTGAAAATATGACAGAGAATGTCCCTTATCCACACACAAGAATATTTCAATAAATTACTAGATATATTATCAACCCCTGCAGAATTCGTACTTTTTAGAGACATGGTGATTTTTTGAATTTCTTCTACAGTGACAGGATTAAGGTGCATTTCTGAAATTGTGTTAGAATATACAGCTTGACAAAGAGTTACAGCTTCATCAACATCGGGCTTGCAACCAATCTGTTGAGATACTGATAGGAAGTGTTTATTAAAAATCTCAGCCACCCTTTTGGGGTTATCTATTAGGATACCTTCATATCTGATATTATTTATATCTTCTTTACTTGTTGCATCTCTTCCTGTTTCTTTTTTTACAATGCTCCAAATTGCTTTTATTTTATTATTAGAATTATCTATTTTCTTCTCATAATAAAGGGCTTTTGATTTCTGTATTAGTTTCTTCAAAATTTTACAGTATATTCTATAGTGTTCCCATTTTTCTACATCTTTACAGAATCTTATTGCAGCATAAGTTTCCCTTTTGGTTTTACATGACTGTTTTATACCTTTTGTAATCCAAGGCTTGCTTACAGAATTGGAAGCACTGTTTCTGACCCATTTCTTGGGAAATATTTCTTCAAAAAGAGCACAGAATTCATTTAGAAAACAGTTAAATTTAGTATCAACATCATCATGGCTATATACTAAAGACCAATCCATTTGCTGCAACCTGTGGTTGAAGGTTCCTTTCGCCTTTTCATTAATTACTCTTATGACTTTCCATCGAGGAAATTCTTTTTTGAACAGATTAACGTCATAAATAGTGAGAATTTGTCCATCATGATCTGAAAGCCCACTTATAACCTGCCTGACAATATAGTTCTGATGTCTATTTACATCTAAAAAAACGTTGTCTATCATAGTTTGGCACTCGGATGTAATTCTTGTTGGGAAATTTATTACTGAAGTCAGATTGAGTAAGTTCATCACAATCTCAAAGTCTATTTTATTCTTACTTTCAGTCAAAAAGTTTATATTAAAATCACCTAATACTACAATATCCTTCGCTTTTGAAAGTAACCATGACAGAAGGAGTTCCATTGAATGCAGAAAAGTTTTTATGTCACCTGAAGGAGCCCTGTAGACAGCCAACACTATTATTGGATAGAATTTAGATGTTATTTCTGTGGCACATGCCTCAAATTGTTGTTCCACACAATATTTCTTAATATCTATAGCTTTGTATGCTACACTATCCTTAACATAAATTGCTACTCCACCTTTATCTTTACTTTCCCTACAGTAGTATGTTACTAAAGTATAACTTGCTATAGATGGCAAGGCACATTTATCAGTAACATGGTGCTCAGTTAAGCACAAAATCTGGGCATTATTTATACTGTCCTTTTCACTAATGTTAATAAGGAGTTGATCTATTTTGTTTAAGAGGCCCCTTATATTTTGATGAAAGAAAGAGATGCCTTCCTCTTGCTTTTTCATTCTATTAGTGCTGTTACCTGACTGGGAATCCATTGGAGTCTGCCTTGAGACAGGAGAGAGGAGACACCTGACACTACCTACTGTTGTCCCTTCTTTTTCTTTGGGCCCACACATAAAAAATCGTTGAGATGAGAAGGAGGCTCAGCATTCCTTCTGTCCAACAGCCTTCTATTTGTTGTTGTTGATGGTGGTGCTGTTTCTGACACTTCAAATGTTGGTTCTACCACTACTGCTGTGTTTCCTTGTGAACTTGGAGTCTTCTCGTTGTTGTTATTTTCGTCTAAAATAATACTTGGCTGATGAGGAACAGTAGTTCTTTTGTTGTTGAAATCGATGTCCACTGTTCTTTCTGTTAAAATTTGGTCTTTTTTTACATGTTTTGCTGCTGCTGCTGAAGTTTCTAATGAATTTTTTTGAAGTGTTTTCGTAATGGAGTCAGGCGATGGCAATGCAATTATCGTTTTGGTTTTGAATTTGTTTTGGTGGTTTTTTATTACCCTGGTTATCAGGCTTGTCAGATATTCTTTCCCCAAGCCATTCAGGTGAAGTCCGTGTTGCGTGTGGAATCTACGTCCAATACTGCTTATATCAACGCATTTCACGTTTTTAAAATGTTTGCAGATTTTTGCAAACTGACTGTTGGCACTTTCTATTTCCCTGTTAACACATGACCATCTTACAAGATCATAGCGATGCGGAATATTGACAAGTATTACGTTAGTGTGAGTGAGGTTCCTCAGACACTGTTTAAGATCGCGCGTTGCACTCAATGTTTCATTTTTGTAGACATCGTTTGCGCCTCCCATAAGTACAACGAAGTCTTTATCATGCAGATTTTTTGCCTCTGCGGATTCGGTCATTTTTTTAATTTCGCTAAGTGGGGCTCCCGGTTTCACTATACCACACGAAAATGTTTCAGTTGTTTCTTTTAGTTTACTAGGAAGTCCACGACCATGGCTGTCTGAAAACACAAACAGTTTCCTGTTATTGGAGTTCACAATTTGCGAATCGTTTTGTATTGTTTTACCACACACTTCGACACAATTTTTGGTCGGCACATTTATATTGACCTCCTTCACAGTTGTTTGCGTCAGTAAATTTTCTTCTCTTACCTTATTCCCCAAAGTGCCATTTTGCTTTTCCCAACGTTCATGCGAACTGTAAGTTGCATTTTCACTATTGGCGATCGAAAGTACTTGAAATGTGTTTTCGTGCACAAAGCTTGCGTAACTTTCACAGGTTTTCCGAATTTGCACTTTGGACTTGCTGTTTTTGCACTTTACATTTGACCACTTTTCCGTAACGGACGAACTATCTCGCACAAGTTTTAGCGTGTTCAGTTCACTATTTTCTTGTTGTATTTTCGAAATGTCCGTTTTCAAACTGCCGATTATGAACTGTAGGCTCGTTATGCGTTCATTCAGTTTCTTGATTTCGTCTTTACAATTTTCACACGATTTCTTTTTTACGGCAAAATTTAAGTTTTTCTGGAAGGACACTTGCTTAACTTTTACTGTACCCGCCATCTTGAACCCTCTCACACAATAGTCGGAGATGTGTTTGGAGGCAACATGGTCATGCTGAACGCCTTAGACACACTGTCCAGTGAGTGCAGCAAAGTAGAGGTTCCTGCTGCTATGCGGTGGCATTATGTGGGGCCGATGTATGCCGGTGGTGGTCATGGAAGGCGCTGTAACGGCTGTACGATACGTGAATACCATCCTCTGATCAATAGTGCAACCATATCAGCAGCATATTGGTGAGGCATTCATCTTCATGGACGACAATTAATGCACGCAATAACTAATTTAATATATAATTTGTGCTATAATATTAACCTAACCTAAAAATGCTCCCGGGGGCAAGATGGGGTGCCTCTCATGACATAACACACAGTGCAAGAAATCTAATTATATTTTTTATTTCCAGAAAATGGTTCATACATATAAAAGGAAAACAGAGAGGGGTTCATGGAGTGAAGAAGCTATGAATAATGAAGTAGTCAACTGCCGAATGGGCATATGAAGAGTATGGAAAGCCATTTGTTAGGTTTGGCTGGTAATGATGTAAAGTGGCTGGCGTACCAGTTAACTGTGAGAAATAACAAGCAGCATAATTTTAACCAGACCAAAAAATCAGCCAGAAAGGATTGGCTTAGGGGATTTTTGCAAAGAAACCCAGGTTTATCATTTAGGAAACCTGACCAAACCTCCGCAGCTAGAGTGATGGCTTTTAAGAAAGTTAATGTATCCAAATTCTTTGGTTTATTAGGGGAACTACACGACCAGCACAAATTTACAGCAGATCAAATTTATAATTGTGATGAAAGTGGGATTTCTGCTGTTTCAAAGAACATTTCCAAGATATTGGCATTGAAAGGGAAAAAACAAGTAGGCTCGTTATCATCTGCCGAAAGAGGGCAAAACTGTCTTTGTTCAATTTTGCATGAATGCAGCTGGAGGTTTTATGCTGCCCATGTTAATGCATCCTCGCCAGTCAATGAAGCCAGAACTACTTAACAATTGTTCACCTGGAATGTGGGCGGAATGTCATGTCTCTGGTTGGATGCAAAAAGACATTTTTGAGGAATGGTTTGACAAATTCATTGAATTTTCTAAAGCAACCAAAGAGAAACCCGTGCTGTTATTGTTGGATGGACATTCAACCCATATGCAGAGCCTGACTATAATTGATAGAGCAAGGGATAATGGTGTGGTCATCCCCTGTTTTCCACCTCATTGTACCCACAGGCTTCAGCCTCTAGACGTTTCATTCATGAAGCCTCTCAGCATGTACTATAATCAAGAGCTAACCACTGGCTAAGATCAAATCCTGGTAAAGTTGTTGCCATGTTCCAGATTGCAAAGGTTTTGGGTAAAACTTTTCTCAGAGTTGCAACCATGTTGACTGCCATAAAGGGTTTTAAAAAAAAGAAAAATAAATAAATAAAAAGGGAATTTGCCCTTTCGAACCAAACATCTTCCCAGATTTAGTGTTTGAAGCTTCTCTCACTACAGACACTCCTTTCTACAAATGAGGCCGCTAACATTACAGTCAATAATGACCAAGGAGAGGCTTCAGTTGGCTCAGATAAGCAGGTTATGCCAGAGAGAAGTGATAGTCCTGTCAACCAAGCCGGTCCTAAAGAGCAAGATGCACCTGCTGTAGGTCTAAGCCCTGGGTGCTCATTTTGGAATGATAATAACCCAAATTACCACACAACAAACAACCAGGCTGCTGAGAACAACACCAATCATTTAAGTTCATTTGCTGTTTCACCTGAACAAATTGTCCCGATCTCTCATGTCGGAAAGAAAAACATCCGAAAAACAGGCCACAAAAAAGGTAAAACTGTTGTTGTCACTAGCTCCCCTTACAAAGGAGAACTCTGGAGAGTGCAAGTAAAGTTAAGCCTGGCAAAAAGAAGGAACAAGAAGGAAAGAGTGCACCTGAGAAGAATGTTAAAAAATCCCTGTTTATTTGTAAAGGACAAAGTGGAAAAAATAAAAAACCCAATGAGAAACTTGCCAAAAAAGATAAAAAAGGTGAAAAATGAAGAAGAAAGCACATCAGAAGAAGATGACATGCGTGCCTGTATTGCAGCTATTTCTATTCGCAATCAACAAAAGGGTGGGTGTCATGCATCTCTTGTAAAAAGTGGGCTCACTTTTCATGAGCGGGAGAAGAGGACGAGGATTCCAAAGTACATCATGTCTGTGAATTTTGCTTACAGAAAGACGATGATAACTGAATAACAATAAACTAAACCTACTAGCAATTAAAGTAAAAATGATTGAACATCTCTTACCTCCATTAAGAAGAATTATTTTAGTTAGGCCTATTGAAGTTAATATTTTGAGTAACTAATATAACTTTTTTATCATACAGTGTTTTGGGTATTGAAGTTAATGTTACAATTACCTTTTAAGTTAGTAGCCTATTTATATAATTTCTTTATAATACAAATTATCTTTAGTAATAAGTTAATATTTTAAATTTAATGGTTACTGAACTTGTAACATCACATAATATTTACTTAATGCATTTTCATTAGATATTACAATAAATCTTGTATAAATTTCTAAACCTGTGTTCATTGAATCATTTAATAACCTTTGCCTTATATAGTATTGAGGTAACCCATCTTGCCCCCACCTACGCACCCCATCTTGCCCTCACTATAGGGCAAGGTGGGGTACTTGGTAAATCCTGTAAAAATATTTTTTAATAGTAAATACTAACATTTTTTGTCCTAATTTTTTTATAAACTCTAGAAATACTGAAGTTTAAGGTGGAATATCTGGTATTTTTATTGAGCATTTTGTACGTCTACAAAAAATTGTTAAGTGCTTAAGTACCCCGTCTTGCCCTGCTCTCCCTTACCGCTTCTGTAGTGAGTACTTGGACTGCATTTTTACAGCATTTTCTTTACTGATTAAAATTCATCTGGTATTTCCTTGTTGTATTTTGTTTCCTTCTGTGTCTTTAGCAACTTTATCTCTGCTATGGCATCCAAGGCTTTAACTGAAAGAAAGTCTTCTGTTTTCATTTCCACTATGGAAAACTTTTTACTGACCTGCTTCACTGCTTCCACCCTGTCTTGGGGAACAAGTACATATCTGAATTGTATCTTTACCTTTTCAGAGAGACCATTTGGAAATCTTTATCACATACCACATGTATATAGCCAGGTTCAAGGACCTTGTGATTTATTTTGTCAACATGCTGACTGTGCCTCAAGATGCACAAGTAGTATTTCAAAATATGGCCCATTTAAGCATGCACTAAATATTACTATAAGTACTCTTCAATGCATACACATTGGATTATTGCAGTATTTTCAAAAAAAAAAAAAAAGTACCTGAACCTTATATCCTATATCCTCATCCGCAATTACTTCTCCAGGGTACGGCTATGGGCACCCACATGGCACCATCCTGTGCCAACCTATTCATTGGCCATCTAGAGGAATCCTTCCTAAAAACCCAGAATCCTAAACTCCTCACCTGGTTCAGATTCATTGATGACATCTTTGCTATCTGTATCAAAGGTGAGGACCCCTATCCACATTCCTCCAGAACCTCAACAACTTCTCCCCAATTTGCTTCACCTGGTCCTACTCAACCCAACAAGCCACCTAGCCACCTTCCTAGATATTGACCTCCACCTCAAGAGATGGCTACATCAGCTTCTTCATCCATATCAAAACTACTAACCACCAGCAATACCTGCCATCCATTCCATACCAAGAAGTCCCTCCCGTGCAGCCTAGACACCTGTGGTCGCTGCATTTGCAGTGATGAGCAATCCCTCTTGAAATATCCCAAGGGTCTCACTGAAGCCTTCACTGACCATAATTATCCTCTCAGCCTTGTACAAAAACAAATCTCCCCTGCCTTATCTTCCCAGTCTCCCACAACCTCCTAAATTCCCACTGTATGGCCACAGAGAAGCATTCCCCTTGTAACTCAGTACCACCCAGGACTGGAGCAATTGAATTACATTCTCAGTGTTTCAATTACCTCTTGTCATGCCCTGAAATGAGAAATGTCCTGTCCACTATCCTCCCCACCCCTCACACAGTGGTATTCCGCTGTCCACTGAATCTACACTATATACTTGTCCATCCTTACACAACCCCTGCTCCCAATCCCTTACCTCATGGCTCGTACCACTGTAATAGACTTAGATACAAGACCTGCCCCATACATCCTTCCACCATCCTTCCACTCCAATCCAGTCACTAATGTCACCGATCCCATCAAAGGCAGGGCTACCTGTGAAACCAGTCATGTGATCTACAAGCTAAGCTGCAACCACTGCGCTGCATTCTATGTAGGGATGACAACCACTAAGCTGTCTGTCCACATGAATGGCCACCGACAAACTGTGGCCAAGAAACAAGTAGACCACCCTGTTGCTGAACATGCTGCCAAACATGATATCCTTCATTTCAAGGACTGCTTCACAGCCTGTGCCATATGGATCCTTGCCACCAACACCAGCTTTTCTGAATTGCACAGGTGGGAACTTTCCCTGCAATACATCTTACATTCCCGTAACCCTCCTGGCCTCAACCTCCATTAGTGACTGTCCTCACCCACCACCACACCCATTCTTTTTATTTCTCTCCTTTTCTGCTATTCCACCCCCCACCCCCCACCCCCACCCCACACATCTCCCGTGGCTAACCTGCAGTACTTCACTGTCTGCCACCCCCACCCATACTATCCCTCCCTCCCTGCCCCAGTCTCCTCCTTACCTCCACCTGGTCGCCACTCCCATAAGAACTGATGCTGCTGCTTGCAGTGTGGTTTCAGTTGCCTGGGACTGCAGTCATGTGTGTGAGTTGTGTTTGCGTGAGTGTGTGTGTATGTGTCTGTGTGCGTGTCTATTGTTGAAGAAGGCCTTAATGGGCAAAAGCTTTAATTGTGAGAGTCTTTTTGTTGTGCCTATCTGTGACTCAGCATCTCCGCTATATGGTGAGTAGCAACTTTCCTTTTCATAATACAGTTACGTGCCATTCTGGATTTTCCATTGTTTGATTGATACCTGAACCTTCATTGGGAATAGCAGCAATTCTCCCTCTGTCCACCATTTCTCTTATAGTAGTTGTATTCTAAACGCAGTCCGGCCATTGGCTTAGAGCTTAAACTTAATCATCATAGAATGAGACACTGTGCAGGAAATCACTTGTACTTCATTCACTCTGAAGAGGTCCACACTTTAGCTTTCCAAATGTGCATTTACATAATTTTCTTGTGAAATAACACTTGTACTCTCAGACCCACAATTTGAACCACCAATAACAAAAATGGATGTCATAGTGCATCTGCATTTTAAGTTTTTATTTTGTCTCAGCACACTTCCATATTGACTTTTAGCAAACACAAAATTCAGAAAACACTGGCCAGCCACCATAAATTCACTGTCTACATATAAAGCACAACAGAGTCACACCAAGATGACAAAAATAGCAAATACGTAAGGAACAGAGTGTGATAAGAACTACTGTAGTTTGGACTTCAAATTACCTATAGAACAAATAGGTAAAAAATGGGTGCATATTAATTTCATTTAACACAGATCATGAAAATTTTATAATGGACCACTGAAAAATAAAATCACATAGAATAAACACCACAAAGAGAGGCTGCATATTCTTGACTTGACAACAAGACAAAACACTCAACAAAGCAGAATTGTAAAAATTAATATTGTAGAAAAACATAGGAAGAAAAGTAAACTTATTGCATTCTTTTGAAAGAAACCACAAAACAGATAAAGCAAAATCCCTGTCAACAAAAAGAAACTGGAAGGACATTCACATCATAGCCACTTTGAGAGAAATACAATATGAGTTCAAAAGTCTACAACAAGACTAAATAATGCAAACTGTCTAGTATAATCAAATGTCAAAGACCTATACAAGAAATGAGCCTAGAAACCTGCACTCCTATACTTATGAGTTGGTCCCTCATATGTAAACTGGAATCAATAATGGCAGACAAGATAAAGAAGGGAAAGCTGCCTTATTGCAAGGCAACAGCTGTGCCAGGTGACATGTTTGCATGAACTGTCCACTGCTTATTGCAAACATTCATGGATGACAAAGGCTGTGCCTTCAAACAACTCCAAAGTCATATCATTGCCTGAACTAGGAACTCACTGAGTGGTAAAATAAATTGGGCTTAACTGTCACTCAGAAATATCATAATACATCATTAGTCAACCAAACTTCACTTCCTGCTGGGACATAACAGCTGAAGGTCAAAATAACGTGTTGCATTAGTTGTCTGGCATGTAGTGGTGAACCCTAACATTAAATGTGCATCTTGTCTCCTCTCATTATATATCACATATTAACTACATCCTTTTTTCATTATTAATCATTAACTATCCTGGATTACATTACTTAAAACATTTCAAAGGTAGCTACTACTAATTACAGATAGATGGTTGAAAGGAAGAAAGTAGTCAAAACATACACGGAATGCAGAGAGAGAGAAAGGAAGACAGAGAAGGTTTAACCCTTTTGTCTTTCAGCCTGGAAGTTCACAGCATTCTAAAGGTTATTGCAGCAGCAGATGCAAATTGTATAACAACTGTAGGCATCTGCAGGCCTAAAGCTGGCTAATCCCATAACTGATCTGACATACGCAACTGTGACTGAATAGCTCTATGGTTTGTGGCCCCTCTCTCTCTCTCTCTCTCTCTCTCTCTCTCTCTCTCTCTCTCTCTTTTTCCCAAAGCTAGATGCAGATGTTGCATCTGTGTCTGGTCTTGAAACAAAAACCCACTCCCAATAGAGAATATACTAAAAATGTCATTCCACAAAACATTATGCAACTACAAGCAGAACCTACATCCTGCAACTACAAGCAGAACCTACATCCTTCACTGAAAGTAATAGAATTATAAAAATTCTAAAAATACAGGATAATATTGTGTTGATGGAATTTCTAACAGAATTCTGAAAAGTTGTTCTAACTTAATAAGTAATGTTCTCAGTATCGTACATAACACATCAATTTTTCCAGAAAGGTTAAAATATGCTATTGTTAAGCCTCTTTATAAGAAAGGTGACAAGTAAAACTTAAATAATTATCATCGAGTTTATTTACTGATACATTTTCCCAAAACATTCAAAAAATTAATTTACTCAAAAGTTGTACCACGTTTAAGTAGAAACAATTTGCTCAGAATAACACAGTTCGGCTTCCAGAATGGTTACTCAACTGAGTGTGTTATTTACACATTCACCCACCAAAACTTACGAGTCTTAAATAATAAAATATCACCAGTTGGTATTTTTTGTGATCTTTAGAAAGCATTTGATTGTGTAGATTATGTTACACACTTAAAAAAACTTAAAACTAAAAATTTATAGATTGATGGATTTACATGCAACTGTTTTGAATCGCACATAACAAACAAAATGCAACAAGTTCTGCTGAATAATTCAGACAATATTGGAAAGATAGAAAATATTAGAGGCTGTGGATCACAAAGAGAATCCTGCAAGGTTCAATTTTAGGTCCACTCCTGTTCCTTGTGTATGTGAATGACACACTACTTAACATTCAACAAGCAGAGTTGGTATTTTTGCAGACAATGCTAGTATTATAATAAGTCCCATTAGAGAGAAAGCAACAGAAGAGATTGTTAATGATGTTTGCCAGAGAATCATTAAGTGGTTTTCTGAAAGTGGACTCTCCTTAAATTTTAAGAAAACACAATATATTCAGATCTGTACAAAAAATAGATTCATACCGATGGTTGATGTATCACATGAACAGGAGTAAAGAAATATGGTACAATGCACCAGATTTTTGCTGTACATATTGATGAGAATTTGAACTGGAAGAAGCACATCCCTGAGTTTCCCAAACACTTAAGTTCAGCTGGTTTTTATCTTCATATAGCTGCTAGTTATGGAAACAAATGAATAAATCTCCTGACATATTATGCATATTTCCACTCAGTAATGTTTTTTGGAGCAACCTTCTGGAGTAACTCATCACTTATAAAAAAAGTATTGATTGCACAACAGCAAGCAGTAAAAATAATATGTGGTGTTCACTTGTGATCATCATATAGGTCCCTCCTCATGTTCAAAGACCAGGATATCTTAACTGCATCACGCTGCAAATATTTGTTATGAACTTCATCACAATTTGAGAAGAATAGTAATATCCATAGGTATAACACTAGAGGAGAAAATGACGTTTGTTATCCACTATTAAAGGCTCAGAAAGGAGTTCAGTGTGCAGCAACAAACATTTTTGATCATTTGCCCAATTTCATAAAAAGTCTGACAGGTAGGAAAGTAAGATTTAAGTCTAACCTAAAATAATTTCTCCTGGACAACACCTATTCTATGGTCAAATATTTATTTAAAAATTGATAGCTTGTAAAAAAAAACAGAAGAAGAAGAAGCTAGTTTTTAACTGTAGTGGCATGAGTAGGACTAAAAATTATGTCTACATTAAAGGTAACACTAATCATGTACCATGTACACCTGTAAACTGACTTGTTCCACATCATTTCAATAAACTAATAATTCAAATGACCTATGGAACATGTAACTAACATCAGGATCCAATGGATTCAGTGTGCCAGTGATTTTTGTCACCTTGCAGATGTGATGAAGAGTCACAGGATGATGAAAGAAAATAGGATTCATGGAAGAAGATGCCACAAACAGCGGGGATATTCTGTAGTGCCAATCATATCTTGCAAGCTGCAACTCCTTGGAAATGAACTGAAAACTCAACCCTGGAGTCATCTTAGCGCATAACATTCAAAAATATATCTATACATACTTATATTTCCACATTCAACCATCAACTAAGCATGAAAAGTGGTCATCAGAAATCAACTTGAAAGTAATACTTCAGCAATGATGGAGCTTAAAACTGGGATAAGAAACCTACTGCATCATACAGTTACAACAGAATTATGTGTCTAAATTATACAGGCATTTAACATCCAAACAACATACATATGAAGTGCCTATCTACAAACAATTTTGCATTCAACATACCTCACAGCAGCTACACAGAATAAAAACATAAAGTTCAAAACATCCTACTAAGTAAAGACATATCCAAACAAAAATACAATAACTGGATGACATACAAAATTTAACTTTGTACAATGGACAACTATTGAGGCAGCAACCCATACGAGCAACAACGCTAATGAGGGCATAAGAAAACACAGCTTAGTACCACAACATTCAGGAAAACCCTTCCTCTAAACATATTTGAGTCTGTCATGATCTATGCAGCGACTTCTAGGAGAATAGTTCTGAACTCATGACATCTTTATATTACAGACATAAGCGGTCAAACTAATGACATGTGATATAAAAGCTTGGCACTACAAATGTTCAACAGCATAGTATTTGCCAACTTAAAAATATAATTTTCTGGTCTGAGATTCCCTATTCAATCTCAACATTCTCTACTGAACAAATGGCTTCAGTGCCTTAATACACAGAAACAATTGCAATACACTCGTCATTTCATGACATGCAGATGGGGTGGTGGGCGGCAGCAGTGTAGCATGCAGGGGTCAGCAATTGCTGTGGGTGGTTGAGGATCATGCACACATGATGTTCTTGTGGCAGTAGCTGAAATGTACATCTTGGCTGGCAGTCTCTGATTGGCACTGTGTGGCCCCAACTACGCTCGGAGGCAGTTCAACAGGCAGGTGATGGGTGGGCAATCTACCTCTACATCTACATCACACTCCACAAGCCACCTAATGGTGTGTGGTGGAGGGTACTTTCGGTACTGCTATCAAATCCCTCCAAGTCAGTAAGCCTCTGTATTGGCTCTAATTTCTCAAATTTTCTCCTCATGGTCAACACGCGAGATGTATGTGGGGGGAAGTAATACATTGTCTGACTCCTTCTGAAAAGTGCTGTCCTGAAATTTCAGTAGTAAATCTCTCCATGATGCACAATGCCTCTGTTGTAACGTCTGCCAGTGGAGTTTGTTCAGCAAATCTGTTACCCTCTCTCTCCAGCTAAACGACCCTGTGATGAAAGGCGCTGCTCTTCGTTGGATCTTCTCTATCTCCTCTATCAGTCCTACCTGATAGGGATCCCAGACAGATGAACAATATTCAAGAATCGGGCGAAAATCACCTTACAAGCCACTTCCTTCTTGGGTGAGTTACATTTCCTTAAGATTCTTCTGATGAATCTGAGTCTTGCATCTGCTTTTCCCACTATCTGTTTTACACGGTCATTCCACTTAAGGTCGCTCTGGATAGTTACCCCCAGGTATTTTATGGCAGATGCTGTCTCCAGCTGTTTGTCATCAATAGTGTAGCTGTACAGTAGTGGATTTCTTTTCCTATGTACGCACAATATGTTACATTTATTTACATTCAGGGTCAACTGCCACAGTCTCCACCATTCATCAATTCTCTGCAGGTCATTCTGCAAATTCTTACTATCTTCTGCCATTCCTACTTTGGTATAGCCAACTGCATCATCTGCAAATAGCCTTAAAGAGCATCCAATACTTTCTACTAGATCATTTATGTATAATTTGAACAGCAATGGTCCTATCACACTTCCCTGTGGTACTTAGATATTACCTTTATATCTGTTGATTTAGTTCTGTTAAGAGCAATGTGTTGAGTTCTATCTGCAAGAACGTCTTGAATCCAACCGCTCTGATACTCAATAAGCTTGTATTTTTTTCATTAAACAGCAATGCGGGATGGTGTCAAATGCCTTACTGAAATCAAGGGACATGGCATCAACCTGAGCACCATTGTCCATCGCAGGATCTCTGTTTGCAGAATCCATGTTGATTTTTATAGAGGAGCTGTTCATTTTCCAAGAACGTCATAATTCTTTAGCATAAAATATGTTCTACAATTCCACAACAGATTAACGTCAACAATATAGGTCTACAATTGTGTGGATCTGTCTTATGGCCTTTCTTAAAAATGAGAATTACCTACACTTTTCTCCAATTGTTAAGTACCTTTCATTGCTCAAGCCATCTACGATAAATTACTGCTAGAAGGGGAGCAAGTTCTTTCACATAACCTTTACAGAATCTTATAGGTATCTCATCTGGTCCTGAAGCGTTTCCACTACCAAGCCATTGTAGCTGCTTTTCAGTCCCGCGATCAGTTATCTCAATATTTTCCAGTTCAGCGTTCGATCGAAAGGAGGAACAGTGTTACAATCTTCCACAGTGAATAACTTCAAAAGACCAAATTCAGTATTTCAGCCTTCTCTCTGTTAACTTACATTATGGTGCCGGTGTGGTTGCTGAGAGATTTTGACCCACTTGCTGATTTTACATACAATAAAAATCTCTTAGTGTTTTTACTTAGGTCTGTTGACAGCATCTTACTTTCGAAATCATTTAACGCTTCTCTCGTTGCTCTCCTTATGCTCATTTTCACTTCGTTCAGCTTTTGTTTGTCAGCTAGGTTTTTACTTCTCTTGAATCTGAGATGAAGTGCTCTTTGTTTATATAGCGCTTTTCTAACATGGCTATTAAACCATGGTGGATCTTTCCCATCCCTTAAAACCTTACTTGGAACATAATTGCCTAGGGCATATTGAAAGATGCATTTGATTCTACTTGTCCTCCACATCTTCATCCTCATCACTGAATATTTGATGCTGCCTGTTGAGATATTCTGAAATTTCTATCCTGTCACCCTTGCTGAGCAAATATATCTTCCTACCTTTCTTAACATTCCTTGTAGGACCCGTCATCACAGATGCTGTCACAGTGTTATGATCACTGATACCTTCCTCTATGTTAACTGATTCAATAAGTTCAGGTCTGTTTGTTGCCAGGAGGTCTAAGACATTACCCTCAAGAGTTGGTTCTCTAACTATCTGCTCAAGGTAATTTTCAGACAAGACATCCAGAACAATACCATATGATTCCCTGTCTCTGGCACCAATTTTGATGGCATAACACTCCCAATCTATACCTGGCAAGTTGAAGTCATCCCCTATTACAACAGCATGATCAGAAAATTACTAATGATATTCTTCAAGCTCTGTTTGAAGTGCTATACAACTACAGATCCTGACCCAGGTGGTCTATTGCCATTTTAGACCGTTTTTTGATACTCAGTTTCACCCAGATTAATTCACATTCGGAATCTGTGATAATCTCATTAGGTTTTATTGAATTTTTTACTGCCATAAACACACTGCCACCATTGGTGACTAACCTATCCATACAATAAACATTCCAGTCTGAACTTAGGATTTCATTGTCATTGATGTCTGGCTTCAACCATCTTTCTGTTCCCAATGCTATCTGTGCATTATAACGTTCAATAAGCAATACTAATTCTGGGATCTTTCATTGTATGTTCCTGCAGTTTACTAAAATTATATTAATCTTTTCTATCTCTGATCTGCAAGGATCTCTGAGGTCACTGTGGTGGATTTAACAGGCAAATTGTGTTTGCTCCCAAGGGTGGGGTCCTCTAACCTAAAAAAGCTCCATGTGCACACCACATGTACTCCTCTACCCTAGTAGCCACTTCCAGCATGTAATGCATGCCTGACTTATTAACAGGAACCCTACAATTCTGTACCTGATAGCAGAGGTCGAGAAATTCACATCCGATACTGTCGCAGAGCCATCTGAGCCTTTGGTTTAGACATTCCACTCTGCTCCAAACCAGAGGACTGCGATCAACCCTGGGTACGATGCTACACATAGACAGCTTAGCCCGCACCCAGTGTGCATTGCTAATTGCCTTCACCAAGTCAGCCAGCCACTGAAAGGAGCCAAGGATAGCCTCAGAACCCAAGCGGCAGGTGTCATCCGTGCCGACAAGTGCAACTACATGCAGCTGGTTGCACCCAGTGCGCTCGATAGCTGCAAGCAGGGCCCCTTCCACATCACAGATGAGGCCTCCTGGCAAAGATACCAAATGCACACTGGAATTCTTTCTCGCCTTGCCTGCTATCTCCCTCAGGGGCTCCATCACCCGCCTAACTTTGGATCTCCCAATGACTTGCATACCCATCCTCTGTACTTGTCCAGACTGGGCAGGAAAATCGACCACTGGCCTAACAGGAGAGGCATCCTGTGCTGACTCAGAGTTATCATCAACACCGGGAATCACCTCATACCTGTTGCTAAGACGTATGGAGCCAGCCGCATGGCCTGCTCCCTGTTTCGCCTTCTGCCCAGTGACATGTGAACCTGCCACTGTCTGCCACCCACTCTGGAGTGAGGATGGACAGATCAGATGTTGCGTATCAGAAGCTGCAGTGATGTCTGGGCCACCAGGGGATTCCAGTGACACCAAAGGTGTCACAGGTCTCATCACTGGTGCCCCGACATCACCACAACTTCGCGTATAAGCTAGAAGCTTGTCAGTGGTAGCCAACGTAGCTTCCAGCTGTTTACGGACACCAACCAACTCTCTCTGTGTCTGCTCATAACAAGCACAGTCCCTAGCCATGTTGTACTGTGCAGAAAATAGATATGAGGTCTCAAATGATGCTACTGAGTTTGAAGATATACCAAAGGAGAATAAAGTAACACTAAAAGTTGGTGTGCAGGTGTGCAGATTTCTCACTGAACTCTGAGATCGCAAGCTATTAAACAGAAATAAATTTCTCTACATGGGAAATTTACACTAAGAAGCCACCCTACGCAACAATATTCACAAGAGTTATGCAAAAACAAAAAATTGTGATTAATTTTCTAACCACTAGTCTACACAGTAAAATACACATGTATAGTTCACTTCTTTGCAGAAGCACGTGGACAAAAAACAAAGACTAAATTAATTTACAGTTTATCACACAAGTGCTGCTGCTCTGCTGCGCGTCCTCTCGGCTTGGCGGCTGCTGCTACACTGGAGGCAATGCAAACGGATGATGCCTTTAGGCAGCAGCAGAGGCAGGTGAGTGACGCCAACCATACATAGCATGCAAATGCACTTGTGGGGTATAAGAAGTGGCAGAAGTGGCGGTTGACATTTATGTGGCTGATCCTGATGAGCAGTGACATAAGTGGATGGTGCCACGCCATCTGCTCAGAAGTCTGAAAGCTAAGAGAGATTTCTTCTCTTGCTGAGATTTGGATTACGAGAGAGAAAAACGACTGTGTTTAGAGCTCCATAACACTCCAATGACTACACACATGACCTGCCTCCCACACTCACTATTCGCTAAAGTGATGGTACTGATTCGCCAGCACATTCAGCAGAGGGCTGAAGGCATCTCTTGTCAACAGTTTTAACTGGATGGAACTGCCTCAATTCTGAAAGGCAGGCAACTCTGGTCATGTAGGCCCTCTAAAGGCCCGGGAAAGAGTCTGAAAGATGTGTCTAAATTCCTTGACTATATGTACATAGTGACTGTTTGCATAATGTATATGTGCATGCAAAATTAAAAAGGTTCATGTCTGAAAAGTGCTTTACAAAGGCTTTTGGGATTGGAATGGTATACAAATTCCCTTCTGATGTGTGTATGTGAAGCTGCCCAAAAAAACCATTCAGTAATTTTTATGTGATGCAGGTCATGATGAAGTGACTATAGTCCGATCCATGAATGACGGCATTTCACACAAGTTGAAGCATGGACGAGGATGGCATTGTTGACAATTCCAAGCAACAGTTGCAGTATGCGCATACAAATGATTTTCACTTGAAGAAAGCATATATCCTGCAAATTATGTCTTCCCTTACTTATGCAGAATGTATGACTTATCACCACCATCAGCAATGACATCTCGCAACAAAAGGGATAAAAATTCACTAAACAATTTGCTATGATTATGATTAATGCTCATATTAGCTATGGAATTCAGAACAGAATGCTCAAAAAACTACTGAATGCTCTCTACATCTACATCTACATCTCCATTTATACTCCACAAGCCACCCAACGGTGTGTGGCGGAGGGCACTTTACGTGCCACTGTCATTACCTCCCTTTCCTGTTCCAGTCGCGTATGGTTCTTGGGAAGAACGACTGCCAGAAAGCCTCCGTGCGCGCTCAAATCTCTCTAATTTTACATTTGTGATCTCCTCGGGAGGTATAAGTAGGGGGAAGCAATATATTCGATACCTCATCCAGAAATGCACCCTCTCGAGACCCTGACAGCAAGCTACACCGCGATGCAGAGCGCCTCTCTTGCAGAGTCCGCCACTTGAGTTTGCTAAACATCTCCATAACGCTTACCAAATAACCCTGTGACGAAATGTGCCGCTCTTCTTTGAATCTTCTCTATCTCCTCTATCAACCTGACCTGGTACACATCCCACACTGATTAGCAAGTATAGGTCGAACGAGTGTTTTGTAAGCCACCTCCTTTGTTGATGGACTACATTTTCTAAGGACTCTCCCAATGAATCTCAACCTGGCACCCGCCTTACCAACAATTAATTTTATATGATCATTCCACTTCAAATTGTTCCGCACGCATACTCCCAGATATTTTACAGAACTAACAGCTACCAGTGTTTGTTCCGCTATCAGATATTTTACAGAAGTAACTGCTACTAGTGTTTGTTCCGCTATCATATAATCATACTATAAAGGATCCTTCTTTCTATGTATTCACAATACATTACATTTGTCTATGTTAAGGGTCAGTTGCCACTCCCTGCACCAAGTGTCTATCCGCTGCAGATCTTTCTGCATTTCGCTGCAATTTTCTAATGCTGCAACTTCTCTGTATACTACAGCATCAGCCGCGAAAAGCCGCATGGAACTTCCAACACTATCTACTAGGTCATTTATATATATTGTGAAAAGCAATGGTCCCATAACACTCCTCTGTGGCATGCCAGAGGTTACTTTAACGTCTGTAGACGTCTCTCCATTGAGAACAACATGCTGTGTTCTGTTTGCTAAAAACTCTTCAATCCAGCCACACAGCTGGTCTGATATTCTTTAGGCTCTTACTTTGTTTATCAGGCGACAATGCAGAACTGTATCGAATGCCTTCCGGAAGTCAAGGAAAATGGCATCTACCTGGCAGCCTGTATCTAATATTTTCTGGGTCTCATGAACAAATAAAGCGAGTTGGGTCACACGATCGCTGTTTCCGGAATCCATATTGATTCCTACAGAGTAGGTTCTGGGTTTCCAGAAATGACATGATATGCTCATTGGCTGTCAGAGAATGCACAGAGCAAGCCTAAACTTGACCACCATTGTTCGTAACTCCAGCTATAGTAGAGGCAAGCTTCTTTTATACCAACATAACTAGGTTAACATGATTAGTTTTATTTCATTTTAGAGTTCATTCAATCTGATACGCAGCTGCATCTGCTAATGGATGGTTATAGGTTAATCTTTATTGCTATGACAGGACATATAAATCAGTTGTGTACTGTAGTAATGCTGTATATTTACAAATGGTGATTTGCAATAATTCTTCAACTGCCAATCAGTCTGTATGTGAATTGCTCAACTCCTTGAACCTGATGGTAAACTGTTTTTGCTGTCACACTGATGTCTACTGACGCTCTTATAAATAATACAGCTCCATCGTATGCCAAAATCATTAGTTTTGGCCCATAGGACTTGAGCATAGCCTGTTGTGTACATGCTGCATTCTTGAGCAAATTTTGTAATGTTGTGTATATGTTGCATTCTTGAACAAATGTTGTAATGTGCAGATTCCAAAACAGACATGTATTTTTCAGCAACCATCACAGGAAATCATCTATCTTTGAAAAGAGATGAAGGGGTGACTGAACAGTCACCTAGTTCCCCAGAGTGTAAGTTTCATACCGAATATAAAAAAGCTGGTGCAATCATGTTGAATCTTTACTTCCTGTTGATCTCTTTCACTGAATAAATTTGCATGTTAGAGCCCCTTGCACCTTATCTGCTAGCTGTGTTTAAGAGTTCTGACAAAGGAGGAGAGGGGGGTAGATAGGATTCAGTTTTTATTTATGTTTTTGTGATGGCAGTGCAGATCCTTGGGGTGAGAGTGGGGGATGAGGGGTGGTCCAGAATACTTAGGGATCTATGAAGCACAGACTGGAGACTGGAGACCACTTCTCCAGAAATTAATGATAATTTATGAGATTCAAAACTTTGTATCAGCTTGATATTTTTGTAATTTTATGAATCTGTTTGTTTTTTAGTGTTGCCACAAGACAATCCCATCAATTCAGACACACAACATGATGATGCTATTGTTCTTATGAAGAGAAAGTTGGACATTCTGTGTGAAGCAAACAAGCAATATCAGAAGAAAATCAAGCATCTTCAGCAAACAAAACATTGCTTCAAGAAGAAAAATTTCATTGAGGTAAAATTAAGCTGTGCTTGTGTTAGTATCAATACCTGTTAGTATTAAACTTCTCTGTACTTCCTATCTTCATGACAAGTTTTCCGGCATCCCACCAGAGGCAGTGTAGCTGCTCGCCTTATGGATTTAACCATGTGTTCTCTGCTGGTGGATTTTTGGTTGCTGTTCCACATGGTTACTAGACCTGTTAGACCCTAAATGGTTATGTACAATGGTGGAAATTGTGCATAAGACATTTGAAGAATTACTGTTTTCTGGTGCCTTCATTGTAATGAATTCACTTCTTCAGAATCAGCATGTTTCTCATTTCTGCTGCTTTGGCTTGTGGATCCCTAGCTGCCAGTATTTACTAAGCTGCCAAGAACTAGCATATAAAGAAAACAGTGAGCATCTTTTGATATGTGTGACTAAAGTACTGGTGGTGACTTGCAAAAACCCCTGTTCTTTCAGCTTGGCCTTGTTAATATTTAATACAATGAGTGCCTGTTATATATTCTTAGTCTTCAGTGTGAATCAGTATTCGAAGTTAACAGAACATACCTGAGTTATTTGTAAGCCAACTTGTAAAAATCGGTACCTTGCCATACTAAAACTCTGTTACTATTGGGTGCAATAATGGCTCGGTATAACAAGAATTAATCATTTTAATTTGTGTGTTTTCTTTTTAAAAGCTGATCTGTTAAAAATCTCAGGCATTGATTAATCTTTGAACTGTTTGATGCTTTTTGAATAGTCATGTGTTAAACTACCAGAGTTATTACTTTTTTAATTCGAGATTACTAACTGATATATTAAGACTTATACTGTTCCCTGAAAGGGCCTTATGAGATCTTTTGGTATGTGATCTGCAACTCATTTCTGTTGTTGGCACCTTGTTGCTATGTGGTTGTAATTTAGACCTTGTATGTGTTTTAGATGACCTAATCTGAGCTGAATGAAGGGACTGAGAGATGTCTGGGCTAAGCTCAAGCTGGTTGTATTATGTCAATCCCTGATTATTAACCAAATGTATTCGTTTTCAACTCTTTGAAGTGTAATTTAATACTGTTAATGCTTTCACTGTTTACTTGTGAATTTATTATCTCATCTATTGAATAACAGAAATTGTTATGAAATTTCTAAATTCTGGTAATATTGATTTTCTCGCTGTTTATGGGATTTAAAGTTCATAGGTGCAAAATTTTAAAATTGTCCATAAATGTTTAAACCAATAACTTGAAGTGTGTATTCCAATTGTGTGAATTCATTAACTTCAGGCGGCTTTATAACTTCATTATTGTTTGAATGCCACTGAGGCAAATAAATGTTGTAAAAAGATCTTTCTTCCTTCTGGAAGTATAATACACACATCAAAAAAAGTTTTGCATCACCTTGGTTCTGAGAGTTCTGGAACCTGTATAGAAAACTGGAATAGAGATCAACATAAACATCATTTCTGCCCTTTCTATTGCTCATGAAAACCACACATTGCATGTTGTACCACCATACAGCGAGACCTTCACAGGTGCTGGTCCACACTGCTGTACACACCACTACCTCTAACACCCAGTAGCACATCCTTTTGCATTGATGCATGCCTGTATTCATTGTGGCATACTATCCACAAGTTCATTAAGGCACTGTTGGTCCAGATTGTATCACTCCTCAATGTAGATTTGGCATAGATCCCTCAGAGTGGTTGGTGGGTCCCGTCATCCATAAACAGCCCTTTTCAACCTATCCCAGGCATATTTGATAGGATTCATGTCTGGAGAACATGCTGGCCACTCTAGTCGAGTGATGTCATTATCTGGAAGGAAGTCATTCACAAGATGTGCATGATGGTGGCACAAATTGTCATCCATGAAGATAAATGTCCCGTCCATATGCTGTTGATATGGTTGCACTATCGGTCGGAGGAAGGCATTCACATATCATACAGTTGTTACAGCTCCTTCCATGACCACCAGCGGCATATGTTGCCCCCACATAATGCCCAAATTAGCAGGGCACCTCAACCTTACTGCACTCACTGGACAGTGTGTCTAAGGCATTCACCGTGACCGTGTTGCCTCCAAACACATCTCCGACTATTGTCTGGTTGAAGACATATATGACAGTCATTGGTGAAGAGAACGTGATGCCAATCCTGAGCGGTCCATTCGGCATGTTGTTGGGCCCATCCGTACCGCGCTGTATGGTGTCGTGGTTGCAAAGAGGGACCTCGCCATGGATGTTAGGAGTGAAGTTGCGCATCATGCAGCCTATTGCACACATTTGGAATCATAACACGACGTCCTGTGGCTGCACAAAAAGCATTATTCAACATGATGGCATTGCTGTCAGGGTTCCTCGAAGCGATAATCTGTAGGTAGCGGTCATCCACTGCAGTAGTAACCCTTGGGTGGCCTGAGCAAGGCATGTCATTGACAGTTCCTGTCTCTCTCCATATCCGAACGACATCGCTTTGGTTCACTCTGAGATGCTTGGATGCTGCTTCCCTTGTTGAGAGCCCATCCTGGCACAAAGTAACAATGCAGATGCAATCAAACTACACTATTGACAGTCTAGGCATGGTTGAACTACAGACAACTTGAGCTGTGTACCTGCTTGCTGATGGGATGACTGGAACTGATCAGCTGTCAGACCTCCTCGGTCTAATAGGCCCTGCTCATGCATGGTTGTTTACATCTTTGGGCGGGTTTAGTGACATCTCTGAACAGTCAAAGTGACTGTGTCTATGACACAATATCCATGGTCAACGTCTATCTTCAGGAGTTCTGGGAACCACAGTGTTGCAAAACTTTTTTGATGTATGTATGTTGTTGTTGTTGTGGTCTTCAATCCTGAGACTGGTTTGATGCAGCTCTCAATGCTACCCTATCCTGTGCAAGCTTCTTCATTCCCAGTACCTACTGCAACCTACATCCATCTGAATCTGCTTAGTGTGTTTATCTCTTGGTCTCCCTCTACGATTTTTACCCTCCACACTGCCCTCCAATAGTAAATTGGTGGTCCCTTGATGCCTCAGAACATGTCCTATCAACCGATTCCTTCTTCTAGTCAAGTTGTGCCATAGACTCCTCTTCTCCCCATTCTATTCAATACCTCCTCATTAGTTATGTGATCTACCCATCTAATCTTCAGCATTCTTCTGTAGCACCACATTTCGAAAGCTTCTATTCTCTTCTTGTCCAAGCTATTTATCGTCCTTGTTTCACTTCCACAGATGGCTACACTCCATACAAATACTTTCAGAAATGACGTCCTGACACTTACGTTTATGCTCGATGGTAACAAATTTCTCTTCTTCAGAAAGGCTTTCCTTGCCATTGCCAGTCTACATTTTATACCCTCTCTACTTCGACCATCATCAGTTATTTTGCTCCCCAAATAGCAAAACTCCTTTACTACTTTAAGTGTCTCATTTCCTAATCTAATTCCCTCAGCATCACCCGACTTAATTTGACTACATTCCATTATCCTCATTTTCCTCTTGTTGATTTTCATCTTATATCCTCCTTTCAAGACACTGTCCATTCCATTCAACTGCTCTTCTAAGTCCTTTGCTGCCCATTCAACTGCTCTTCTAAGTCCTTTGCTGTCTCTGACAGAATTACAATGTCATCGGCAAACCTCAAAGTTTTTATTTCTTCTCCATGGATTTTAATACCTACTCTGAATTTTTCTTATGTTTCCTTTGCTGCTTGCTCAATATACAGATTGAATAACATCGGGGAGAAGCTACAACCCTATCTCACTCCCTTCCCAACCACTGCTTCCCTTTCATGTCCCTTGACTCTTATAACTGCCATCTGGTTTCTGTACAAATTGTAAATAGCCCTTTGCTCCCCGTATTTTACCCATGCCACCTTTAGAATTTGAAAGAGAGTATTCCAGACAACATTGTCGCAAGCTTTCTCTAAGTCTACAAATGCTAGATACGTAGGTTTGCCTTTTCTTAACCTTTCTTCTAAGATAAGTTGTAGGGTCAGTATTGCCTCATGTGTTCCAATATTTCTACAGACTCCAAACTGATCTTCCCAAAGGTGGGCTTCTACCAGTTTTTCAATTCGTCTGTAAAGAATTCGCGTTAGTATTTTGCAGCTGTGACTTATTAAACTGATAGTTCAGTAATTTACACATCTGTCAACACCCGCTTTCTTTGAGATTGGAATTATTACATTCTTCTTGAATTCTAAGGGTATTTTGCCTGTCCCATACATCTTGGTCACCAGATGGTAGAGTTTTGTCAGGACTGGCTCTCCCAAGGCTGTCAGTAATTCTAATGGAATGTTGTCTACTTCCGGGGCCTTGTTTCGACTCAGGTCTTTGAGTGCTCTGTCAAACTCTTCATGCAGTATCATATCTCCCATTTCATCTTCATCTACATCCTCTTTCATTTTGATAATATTGTCCTCAAGTACATCGCCCTTGTATAGACCCTCTGCATACTCCTTCCACCTACCTGCTTTCCCTTCTTTGCTTAGAACTGGGTTTCCATCTGAGCTCTTGATATTCATACAAGTGGTTCTCTTTTCTCCAAAGGTCTCTTTAATTTTCCTGTAGGCAGTATCTATCTTACCCCTAGTGAGATACGCCTCTACATCCTTACATTTGTCCTCTAGCCATCCCTGCTTAGTCATTTTGCACATCCTGTCGATCTCATTTCTGAGACGTATGTATTCCTTTTTGCTTGCTTCATTTACTGCATTTTTATATTTTCTCCTTTCATCAATTAAATTCAATATTTCTTCTGTTACCCAAGGATTTCTACTAGCCCTTGTCTTTTTACCTACTTGATCCTGTGCTGCCTTCACTACTTCATCCATCAAAGCTACCCGTTCTTCTTCTACTGTATTTCTTTCCCCCATTCCTGTCAATTGTTCCCTTATGCTCTCCCTGAAACTCTGTACAATGTCTGGCTCTTTCAGTTTATCCAGGTCTCATCTCATTAGATTCCCACCTTTTTACAGTTTCATTAGTTTTAATCTACAGTTCATAACAAATAGATTGTGGTCAGAGTCCACATCTGCCCCTGGAAATGTCTTACAATTTAAAACTTGGTTCCTAAATCTCTGTCTTACCATTATATAATCTATCTGATACCTTCTAGTATCTCCAGGCTTCTTCCACATAGGCTGATTCTTGAACCAAGTGTTAGCTATGATAAGTTATGCTCTGTGCAAAATTCTACCAGGCGGCTTCCTCTTTCATTTCTTAGCCCCAATCCATATTCACCCACTATGTTTCCTTCTCTCCCTTTCCCTACTATTGAATTCCAGTCACCCATGACTATTAAATTTTCGTCTCTCTTCACTGTCTGAATAATTTCTTTTATATCATCATACATTTCATCAATTTCTTCGCCATCTGCAGAGCTAGTTGGCATATAAACTTGCACTACTGTAGTGGGCGTGGGCTTCATGTCTATCTTGGCCACAATAATGCGTTCACTATGCTGTTTTTGGTAGCTTACCCGCGCGGCTATTTTTTTTTTTTTTTTATTCATTATTAAACCTACTCCTGCATTACCCCTATTTGATTTTGTATTTATAAACCTGTATTCACCTGACCAAAAGCCTTGTTTCTCCTGCCACTGAACTTCACTAATTCCCACTATATCTAACTTTAACCTATCCATTTCCCTTTTTAAATTTTCTAACCTACCTGCTCGATTAAGGGATCTGACATTCCACACTCTGATCCGTAGATCATGTGTGTACATAGATAATAGATATACTCTCTAAGTGACAGCAGGAGAACATACCTATGAAGGTATTAAGTTCACTAGCTTTGGGAGCCGATAGCTTCTTCTTCTGGCAGAAGTGTTGAAGGATTCAGAAGAGGGGTGAAGGAAAAGGACTGGTGGGGTTTAAGAAAAGAGCAGAGTTCAGTAAAGTCACCCAGAACCCCAGGTCCAGGAAGACTTACTAGACAGGATAAGAAAGAATGACTGATCGTTGGTAAGTGTCCCCTGCCCAAGGGTTCTGGATGACTTTTCCAAACTCTACCCCTTTTCCTAAATCTCACCAGTTCTTTTCCATCACCCTTCTTCCTCTCTCTTCAACCCTTTTGCCAGAAGGAGCCACTGGCTTCAAAAGCTTGCAGACTTTAACACTTTTATATGTGTGTTCTCCTGCCACCGCTTGATGAGTAGTTTTTTTTTATCTATCCATATATTATATTTTCAAAAATTGAAAATCAAAAGTTAAGGATTTATTAATTTGTTCCTTCTGAGTAAGTTGAGTTCAGCACCTTACCATTCTCCTCTCCTGTCATTTCGTCAGCAGCTCAGTGTGATTTCATTAATGGGTGGGGATATTGCACAAACAACTGGTAGGAAGAAAGGTTGCTCATTTTTTGTAAAGTTTACTGCTTGGTAGTTGGTTGTAGGTGACTGTAAGGTGGTTTCGGCCATGGACAAGAGAGCTGTATTGGGCATATCATGTTTAATGACAAACAACTCCAATATGAGTTGGCAGTATATGATTTATCCGTAGAAGGAAACGTTAAAGAGTTAAGCCACTGTTTGCACAGTGCATTGGACCACCAACTCTTTATCATAGCTGACAACACTGGCCAGGTAGGTGTGCAGTATGCGGTAATTTTTTTTATTTTTTTTGGGGGGGGGGGGGGGCAGGTGAATATTGAATAGTTGCATGGAACTTTCACTTCACATTTGCAGATCTTTAGAACGCATACACCTTTAAATCATTTGTGTACCTATGTTCAGGGTTTATGGACGGTGAATATGGACTGCAAACAAGTCCCGGTTATTGAGCAATTTTGCAATAAAGACATTCAATTGCAACTTAGTGCAAGTTCACTAAATTGGCCAGATATTGAAAGTCAAAATATAATGGCCTGTTTTCATTCTGATCTAGCTACCAGAGTTATGAGTTTGGGATCACGGGTAAACATCGTGGGGGCTGGTGGAAGCAGTTTGACTAATTACCTAATCTGTTTTTGCTGGAAACTCAAAACATCAATAAATTGTTGATTGAAATAAGTTGTGAAATAATAGACCATTTTTTGTTACCTGTCCATTTAAAAAAAATCAGGCCAAAGTTCTTCAGATTCAACATCCATTTTAATGATGAAAAGCACAGCACTAGTGAATGTAAGTTTGTGTCCTTTTCAACTAAAAACACATCATCTGATAAGAAGGGAAAACAGCTTGCATTTGGTAGTATAACTTGTTTCCACTGCAATCAATTGGGTCATCTAGTGCTTGAATGTCTGGTACCAAGAAACAAGATTAAAAAGAGCTGTCACCACTGGTCAGTTGCTCACAGTGGACTACCAATAGTCTGTTTCAGGGTTGGATTTACCCTTTGTTTGTACCACCTGAAATCACAAACTAACATGTGCTTTGCTTGACTCAGGCAGCAATATTTCTCTGCTTGATAGTCAATAGTGTTATAAACATGCTGTCATTTGTAATTTCCTCCCTTACAATTAGTTTTCAAGCATTGCCAAACTTTCAATGGGGAATTGCTGCCTGTGTTAAGGGAAATCTGTGTCAATTAAAGTGCTCATGAGTTGTCATGACCAATAAGTGTTATCACTGTGAAGGCATTGTCCGCTGATGTGCTACTAGGCTGTGACTTCATAAAGAAGACACAATTTTAGATTGTGTGTATAGACAGTAATTTTTTGAGTTCCAGCCCAACCAAAGATATTTGTCATGCAGTCATAATTATAATCAGGGTGTTTGTAATGTTCAGGATAAAGTCATTTCTTTTAACATGTGTCATGAACCAAGTACAAACCCAGTAAATGCATAAATTACTCAATCAGTTTCCTTACTGACAAATTTGGGGCCAAGAACAAAATTAAGTCTCTAATTCAGCTTACAAATCACATTCCTGTCACTCAAACTTCCTATAGTTTGTCTCTTCCTAAAAAAGAAGGGACTATGTCGGACTATAGATAAACTTTTGGCTGACAGCACAGTTAGACTATCAGTTTCACCATATGCTTCACCATTTCTTTGTGGCAAAGCATTATGGTGGAGGTTATCAGCCATTGGTGGATTACGATATTCAACCAACAGGAAGAAGATGCTGTGATATGCAAATGATTAGCTTTTCAGAGCATTCACACAAGGTTGGCGCCGGTGGCGACACCTACAATGTACTGACATCAGGAAAGTTTCCAACCGATTTCTCGTACACAAACAGCAGTTGACCGGCGTTGCCTGGTGAAACGTTGTTGGGATGCCTCGTGAAAGGAGGAGAAATGCGTATCATCACGTTTCCGACTTTGATAAAGGTTGGATTGGAGCCTATCGTGATTGCGGTTTATCGTATCGCGACATTGCTACTCATGTTGGTTGAGATCCAATGACTGTTAGCAGAATATGGAATTGGTGGGTTCAGGAGGGTAATACGGAACACCGTGCTGGATCCTAATGGCTTCATATCACTAGCAGTCGAGATGACATGCATCTTATCTGCGTGGCTGTAATGGATTGTGCAGCCACGTCTCAATCCCTGAGTCAACAGACGGGGACGTTTGCAAGACGACAACCATCTGCACAAACAGTTCAATGATGTTTGCAGCAGCATGGAACACCGTGCTGGATCCTAATGGCTTCATATCACTAGCAGTCGAGATGACATGCATCTTATCCGCATGGCTGTAACGGATCGTGCAGTCACGTCTCGATCCCTGAGTCAACAGATGGGGACGTTTGCAAGACAACAACCATGTGCACGAACAGTTCGACGACGTTTGCAGCAGCATGGACTATCAGCTCGGAGACCATGGCTGTGGTTACCCTTGATGCTGCATCACAGACAGGAGCGCCTGCGATGGTGTACTCGACGACGAACCTGGGTGCACGAATGGCAAAACGTCATTTTTTCGGATGAATCCAGGTTCTGTTTACAGCATCATGATGGTCGCATCCGTGTTTGGCGACATTGGTGAACGCACATTGGAAGCGTGTACTCATCATCACCACACTGGCATATCACCTGGCGTGATGGTATGGTGTGCCATTGGTCGTCTCAGTCACCTCTTGTTCGCATTGACAGCATTTTGAACAGTGGACATCACATTTCAGATGTGTTACGACTCGTAGCTCTACCCTTCATTCGATCCCTGTGAAACCCTACATTTCAGCAGGATAATGCACGACCGCATATTGCAGGTCCTGTATGGGCCTTTCTGGATACAGAAAATGTTTGACTGCTGCCCTGGCCGGCACAATCTCCAGATCTCTCACCAATTGAAAACGTCTGGTCAATGGTGACCGAGCAGCTGGCTCATCACAATACGCCAGTCACTACTGTTGATGAACTGTGATATCGTGTTGAAGCTGCATGGGCAGCTGTACCTGTACACGCCATCCAAGCTCTGTTTGACTCAATGCCCAGGCGTATCAAGGCTGTTATTACGGCCAGAGGTGGTTGTTCTGGGTACTGATTTCTCAGGATCTATGCATCCAAATTGCGTGAAAATATAATCACATGTCAGTTCTAGTATAATATATTTGTCCAATGAATAACCGTTTATTATCTGCATTTCTTCTTGGTGTAGCAATTTTAATGGCCGGTAGTGTATGTGGTCATGTGTCAATGCAGAAGTAAAAATAGCAA
Source organism: Schistocerca serialis cubense (assembly GCF_023864345.2). NCBI lineage: Eukaryota > Metazoa > Arthropoda > Insecta > Orthoptera > Acrididae > Schistocerca > Schistocerca serialis. Next base: position 203,969,175 of record NC_064645.1, read on the forward strand.
ATGAAGCCAATTTTAATATTTGTAAGAAACATACATATGCATTATTTATGTACATAAGTAGATTAGGAAGCAGAGTCCATACAACACATGGACTTCACCTCAACAGCCTCAGTAAAAAATATATAGTGTAAAAATTCTGGAATTTTCTAAAAAACAAAAATAGCATTAGACTTTGGCAGTAGCCTGTGTATGAGTATTTGTAAGTCACTTCCATGATGTGAAATAGAAGCAGCTTTAAAGGACCAGGGAAACACGAGTCATTGTCCAAGTCTGGTCTAGGTAAGGCTTGGTCATTTCCAAATGATCATGACCAGAAACATACTAAAAAACAAGATGTTTTTGGCAAAATGTTAGGACTGACTGTTTCCAAGAAAATGTGACCCTAATTCATCTGGACACACACAGTCACGTAGAAACAAACTCTGAGTTAGAGATATTCTTAGAAAAAATACATTGAGAAATATTTTGTCTGAACAAACACTGTCTTAAGGAAGAGGAATGTAAAGAGATGTTCTTAGAAAAAAATACATTGAGAAATACTTTGTCTTAACAAACACTGGCTTAAGGAAGAGGAATGTGACTTGTACATTCCACACTCCAGCTAGTGTACAAGCCTAACTGGTTACTACAGATCACAGAAGATAGAGAGTGGTGGTGTAGCAGTATTAGTTAAAGAACAGTCATCCCTGAAAGCCAGGGTAATAGATTTTGAACATTTTAATGCAGAAATAAAATTTGAAGCTGCTGCTACTCAAGTATTTTCCATCACTGGCCACGACTTTCTCCCATCTTTCGGGCAGTGTACGAATACCGCATCCAAAAAATTGTTCATCTTTTGAAGTGATCCACAAATCGATCCAATCTGTGACTTCTTCATGAGATTGCAAGTGTTGGTCCGCCAGACCATGTGCCATCGATCTAAAAAGGAGATAGTCAGAGGGAGCAATGTCTCAAGAATACGGCAGGTTGGGTAGGACTTCCCATTTTAACGTTTCCAAGTATGTTTTGAGCTCTTTTGCAACATGGGGTTGAGCGTTGTCATGCTGCAAAATCACTTTATCGTGCCTCTCACTGTAGTGCGGCCGTTTGTCTTTTAATGCTCGGCTCAGATGCATTGATTGCATAGTGCAGAGAAAATTTGTAAGTATCATTGTTTAAAGACATTTAAGACATATAGAATATTAATCATTGGTAATATTAATTTAGATGTAAACTCTTTCTAGCTACTCTAAGGTCACACAACTTTTACTACCTCAATGATAAACTTACCAGACAAAATGCTTGCCTAGATAATGTCACTTCAAACAAAGGTAAACATGAGACTCACCTGCACATCATTAAGCCCTTGATCATCATGACAGCCTACTCCTAAAACCATGTAGAGTTTGAAATATTCACAGACATGAGGCTGAATCCAGGACAGTGAGACTGCTGCATGATATGCGCATAACAAATCTCAGATATGATACACAGGGTACTGACTGGATCTCCATTGCCAATGGGTATCAGTCCTCTTGTGAAGCATATGAAAATTTCTTACATATTATAGTAGATTTCTTTAATGAATGCTGTCCTACTTCAAGTACCTGAGGAATTGTTGAAATAAAAACAGAAAGGACACATAACTCACTGGTAAGCTTCTTATCTATATAAACTAAAAATACTGCTAAAGTCATACTATGACATGTCATGAGGCAATGGTTGATAATGGAAAATCCAGGATGGAATATAATAATATTATGAAAAGGATAGTAGCTACTCACAATATAGCAGAGATGCTGAGTCACATTGTGGCCTCACCAGCAACTGCAATCATGTGTGTGTGTGTGTGTGTGTGTGTGTGTGTGTGTTTTCTATCTTCAACAAAAGCCTTATTGGCTGAAAGCTCATTTTCTGACAGTCTTTCTGTTGTGCCTATCTGCAACTTAGCATCTCCGCCATGTGGCAATAGTATATACAAGACATTATATGTAAACCTGAAGCAATATTACAGAAAGGAAACAAATAAAAGTAAAAAGCTAGCCAATGGTAACCATATGGTTAAGTCAACTAACAAATGTAAGGCAGCATGGAAGATGATAAAAGCAGAATCTGGGATCTCTACAAAAAAACTACCTATTCCTATTAGCCCAGATCAGCTGAATCTCAGTTTTGTCAGCTCAGGGAAATACACTGATAATGGTGAGACAGCAACCAATGATGACTCAAAAACTGAAGACTATTATGGCCTCTACAACTGTAATGTACAAGGTGTACAACTTTGCTTCCGTCATTTGTTCCCCAACATTTGAGGCTTTAATGAAACAAATTGATTACACATGTATCATTTTCAAAGAATTTTACATCACTGGCCACTACTTTCTCCCATCTTTCTTGCCTGTCGACGTGGAAGCATGGCCAGCATATCCTCATGATTTTTCGCGTTAAGGGTTATCATAATGAACCCATTTTTTGTCCCCGGTCACAATGCAATGCAGAAATCCCTTCTGTTTTTGCTTCTGAAGCAACTGTTCACAAACACACAAATGCCGTTCAACATCTCTTGGTTGCAGATCACATGGGACCCAAGTTCCTTCTTTCTAAATCATGCCCATAGCCTCGAGACGTTTTGAAATGGCTTGCTGTGTCCCTCCCACAAATCGTGTCAATTCTTCTTGAGTTTGACCCGAGTCTTCACTCACCAATGTCTCCAATTCTGCATCTTCAAAGACATTCTCTCTTCCACGACTATGCCAGCCTGTGATGTTAAAATTATCATTCCTGAAGCATTTAAACCACTCATGACGCATTCTTTCACTAATAGCATCCTTACCATATGTACCAGCATTCAATGAGACACAGCAGCTGTTTTCTTCATACTGAAACAAAACAGTAACACCTCCCACAAATGACAAGAATTAGGCTCGTAAACTGACATTTTGAGTCGAGAACAACTTTATGATGCAGACACAAATCAACTAATGTTTGAATGAGGTTATGTTGACTGAGGTCCAAGCTAACTGCCTGACATCTGCAATCTGTTTCTTTCGACCGCTACTTACCGTTGTTGCCACCTATCGGCAACTGGTGGAAGCAAAGTTGTACAATTTGTAAAACAAATTACAGAAATAATAAGCCATCCTCTGTGCTACCTTACAAACTGGATGTTTGAAGAAACTGCATTTCCTCACTGTTTTAAGTTAACTGTAATTTTACTTGTGCATAAAAAGGGAGAGAGGGAATTACCAGACAATTATAGACCCATTGCCATGGTTCCAATATTATTTAAAATCGTTGAGATGATGGTAAAAAAAAAAAAAAAAAAAAAACAAGTAAATGAATATTTTGAGAACAATTGTCTCTTAAATCAGGTCCAATATGGATTTTGTGAAGGTCTGTCTGTGGTTAAAGCAGCACATTGATCTATCTGTCTTAAACCAATTTCAACAGGAGGAATATATATGTGCCACATTGGTTGATCTAACAAACATCTCTGACACAATATCACATAATATTCTTCCAAATAAACTTAAAAAGTATGGGACAAGTGAATCGAGGTTGGCATTACTACAGCTACACTTGTCCAGTAGGAAGCAAATGGTCCTAACTGATTTAAATAAAGAGTCAGGCTTTCTGAACTTCTTATTTAAATAAAGAGTCAGGCTTTCTGAACTTCATAAGAGAAGTGCCTCAAGGATGATTATCTGCCTAGCCTGCTACCTTTCAAAGCAGTAATGTATGCAGATGATACCACATTCATTACTTCTGATAATGACAAAAATACTATGGAGGAAATGAATAAACTTATGATAGACAAGGCATCATGCTGGTTTAAGGTAAATGAATTAAAATTAATCACGCACACACACAGACAGACAGAGAGAATTTATGCAGCAAATTATCTTGTTTGATGTCCTAATCAGGAAATTAAAAACCTGTGTTAGTGCACCGCTACTCCCTGCCTACTATGCCTTTTACCACACACACATAAACTATGAAATAATGGTGCAGGGTAACTCTGCTGGAGCCAGAAGAGTCTATATTTCACAAAAAAAAAAAAAAAAAAGCTATTAGATGCATGTATGGTATAGGAGCCAACACTCCATACAAAATGTATTTCATTGACAACAAAATAATGAGTGTCCCAAGTTTATACATATTTCACACCTTTATGCACACCAAAAACAACTGGGATAAATATGCCATATGGTCATTCACTCTTACAGAACTAGGAACATGAATTCTCTGAATATTCCCTGGACTCGACTTACAAAAATTTAAAAAAGCTCTCTGAACATACGGAGGTCTCTTTTCAACAAATTACCAGGTGGGATGGGGTAATTAAATACTAATAAGTTCAGGAAGAGTATAGAATCTTGGTTGAAAGAAAAAGCTTTCCTTTCTGTTGATGAATTTGTAAATAGTAACGTAAGTGATCTAGCAATTTAATTACACACAAATTTCTGCTATCCTTATTATCCATTAATTTAACTATAAACAAGCAGCTTCCATCCTTATTATTCTTAAGTGGGTGAACAGAACAACTTTGTATAGATAGTGTAATTATAACATTGTCCAATTGCATACTGTGCAATGTAACCTGTGTTTCAAAAACACATAATATATATGTATGTAATTATGTGGTGCCTTATGCAGCTTTAAGGCTGTCTTATGAGCTAATGAATAAATGAATAAATAAATGAACCAAAAGGTGATATTGGAATTGGTCTCCTTGTCTGACCTCTATAACTCTTAATCAAGGCTGTCATTTGGTGTTGCTGACAGAAGAGTCTAAACTTCTGACTGAATTTTGTGCGGACTGGAATTTGTTTGCATATAACTGCATCCCCTCAGTTTGTCCATTGGGACAACTTTGTTGTCATGTTTACTGGATTCTGTTTTAGGCAAATTTAAGTTTAGATGTGTTTAAAATTATTTATAGAACATTATCGTATACAGTGAAGCCTTTGTTGAGCATCTTGACCAGATTTGACACCATTTATAGGAAAATGAGTTAAATTTTAATCTGCTAAGGTTAATTTAGCCCAGTGGGAAATCTCCTTTCTGGGACATATTGTCTCAGCAGATGGCATCAGGACTGATGAGGATCACTCTAAGGCTGTTTATCAATTTCCTCCGCCTAAGGATAAGAGTGGTATGGCTAGATAGCAAATTTGTTTTTAGAAAATTTATTTCTAATTTTGCTCAGTTGGCTGTGTATTAAAATCAATTACATCAGAAGGGAGAAAAATTACAGTGAACTGACACCGATCAATCTGGCTTTGATGCCTTGAAAATGTCTTTAAGCAAGGCTAGGGTTTTTGCTGTTCTGATTATGGGCATAAGTTTGTCCTTCTGACTTATATATCTAATTCCAGTATAGCCACAGTGTTATGTACTTCAGGAGTACAATGGTGAGTGGAAGTCACAAGCTTATGCCTTAAGGGCTTATCATTTGCTGAAATTAAATATTCAGTGTGTGGGTTAGAAGCCTTTGCTGACCAGCTCACCCTTAGGAAATTTAAATTCTATCTCAAGCATAAGTAAGTCCAGTTAGAAACAGATAATGAGGCTTTGAGATGGGTGTTGGTCGTTCCCCGTAAAATGGGTAGGATTGTTTGCTGGGCTGTAAGGATTTCTGTTTTCCATTTCCATGCTCACATACCAGAAGCATTGAAAACCAAATCACTGCTGCCCTTAGTCATATGTTTCAGCATGAGCTGGAAATAACCGAAAAACCCCAAGTCAACCAGGAACCCATGTGTGTTTCTACAGTCCTGAGTGAAATACTGTCACTATTTGGTAACCCGAGATAATAACAGAATCAAGATGCTTGGTTATGTAATATCAAGCAGCAACTTAAATTCTCTAAGAGTTTTCAACCATCCTTACATACAAAACTACCATGAAAATTAATGAGCATTTAACTTAGGGGAATTTGAACTCCTACGTAAGGAAATTGGTCAGTCAACATCAGGACTGTAAGATTGCTAAGTCTAATTCAGATACCCATTCAGATTTTTTACATTCCAGCCAGGAGCACTATCTGAAGTCTCCCCCCCCCCCTCCCCCCCCCCACCACCCACCCCCCAAAAAAAGGTGTAGGTATATGTTTGCTGTGGGTGACTCATTTAATCATTTTGTTTGACTAATTCTGAGTAGAGCAAAGACAACCAGAGTTACAGCCCAGTATCTGGCAAAAATATTTTCTGTTTTTAGGGGTTTCAAAGTTTCTGATAAGTGTCAATGCAAACACCTTTTTCTTATGAGAATTTAAGAAATTTTGCTTTATTAATATAGTTCCTCATATTATGACTACACCTTATTATACACTCTATGAACTGGCTTAATTTTGCTCTTAATGTTACAGTTCATGAAAGCCATAGGACAACATCCTCTAAGATGAAGTTTGAATATTCTATTAAGTTGCCTATATGTAATCTAGTATTGGTAAATTACCTTCTTCATGAAGATATTGATCCTAACCTCATTAAAGAAAACTGGCAAGCTGCAAAGCACCTCATTCACCTCATAGACCAGAGGACATCTGCAAGGTATCACAGGTGTTGGGCCTTCCTATCTCACTAACAGTCAGTGATGTAATCTTTTTGAAAAGCTTTTGGCACATAGTCAGAGGAAGATTTCACACAAGATGCTCCCATACTTTGTTGATAGATATAATGTCACCGAGGTTATACCCCAGACAACTTTCTTGACTAGAATAGAGAAGAGAGCCACCAAGCAAAAGTTTTGGACACATATAACACAGCTTAAGGTTGGGCCTGAAAACCAGGCTAAACTAACCTTAATTAAATATCTCCCTCACCCCCCCCCCCTTTCCAAAGGAGAATTGAGCTGTGCATATGTTAGTATGGATATCTGTCGCTTATTAAACCTCTTTGTATTTTGAATCATAGCAACAGGTTTACTGGCATCCCACTAGAGGCACTGAAGTCACTTTCTGAGCAGATTTGACCCTTGTACTTTGTACACGCATAAAGAATAGCTGTCTCTATGTTACCAACGTAAATGTGTATGAGCAAAATCACAGTTTAATCTTATTTGAATTAAACAACAATAAAATAAACCTATATTATATGAGCTAAATCACTGTTTAATTAAACAATAACAAAATAAACTTACATTGTATCATTCTGTTGCCACGTACAAATGTTACACCACAATAATAACCCATGCAGAGCATTAAACAACACAGTTGCATCATATCCCATCCAAACACTTATTCGATTACTAATTATCTCATAGACAACTGCCTCATGGCAGGATTATGCTGCTAGCTCAGAAACTGTGTCATATTCTTTCGGAATTGTAAATTTTGTCTCACATAGCTCTCTGTTTATTTCATATTACTTCTGTTCATTTGGACATATGGCAACACAACTTATCACTGTGTTAGTTGGATCAAAAATGAAGGAATAGTTTTGGGATCACAATTTTAAAACAACAATGGAAAGGTACAAGACAATTTTATTTGTTGTTGGCTCACTTTATACACAGGTGCACCCACTCAAGGTTAATTGCATAGGCACACTCTGCTGGTAGAGTTTTGCTTATTGTTCCCCATGATAACTAGGGTTGTTCACTGAGGACAGATATCTCATTTGTCCTGTTATGGATGGTGATCCATAACTGAACAGTGTGCCTACAACTTTCAAAGAATTACTGCCTTCGTAGTTCATGAGTTCATGTCTTCAGAGTGGGCACATTTCCCATTTTCTAAGCTTCAGTTTGTGGATGCCTAGCTGTTGGTATTTGCTATATAGTCAAGAACTATAGAAATACTGATGGGCACCTTATATGTGACTTAAGGACTGGCTGTGATTCAGAGAAACCATTGTTCTTTGTGCAAGGCCTTATTATAGAAATTTAATTTGGGTTCTAATGTATAATGCTGTCTAGCTTTGATTAGTGGCTATACTTTTCTCTTTGTCCTCAATGTGGATCAGCATTCTGAGCTATCAGAATGTGCCGAATTTATTCCTAAGCCCACTTGTAAAAAGCAATACCTTGCCAAACTGAAAGTCTTGTACTATTTGGATTAATAATGGCTAGGTATAAAAAGAATTAATCATTATAGTTTGTTTGTTTCCTTTTTAAAGGTCCCAGCATTAAAACTTTCAAGGAACATTATTCTTTGAATTGTTTGTTCCTTTTCAGTCGTCTATGCATTAAATTGCCACAGTTTTTTGCTTAAAGATAATTCCCTAATGCCTCAGGATGTGTCCTACCAACTAATCCCTTCGTTTAGTCTAGTTGTGCCAAATTTCTTTCTTCTCTATTTTGAGTTATTTGTTATTCCATGTACCCATCTAATCTTTAGCATTCTTTTACAGCACAACATTTCAGAGGCTTCTATCTTCTTCTTGTCTAAATTGCCTTTTGTCCTTGTTCCACTTCTATACAAGGCTACATTCCAGACAGATACTTTCAGGAAAGACTTTGTAACACTTAAATTTATATCAAATGTTCACAAATTTCACTTTTTCAGAAAAGCTCTTCATGCTGTTACCAGTCTGCATTTTATTTCTTTTGTGCTTCAGCAATCATCAATCATTTTCCAGCACAAGTAACAAAACTCATATACTACTTTTAGTATCTCACTTCATCACCTAATTCCCTCAGCATCACCTGACCTACTTTGACTACATCCCATTACCCTTGTTTCACTTTTATTGATGTTCATCTCCTAATCTGTTTTCAAGGCATTATCCAATCCATTCAACTGCTCTTGTAAGTCCTTAGCTCATCAGCAAACTGCAAAGTTCTTAGATCTTTTTTCTGAACTTAAGTTTACTTTCAGAATTGTCTTTTGTTTCCTTAACAGCTTCCTCAATGTGCAGATTGAATAACATGGAGGCCAGGCTGCATTCCTGTCTCAAACCCTTCTTAACTACCACTTCATTTCCACTTCCTTCGAGACTTATAATTGCAGTCTGGTTCCTGTATAAGTTTTAAATAACCTTTCAGGCCCTCTGTTTTATTCCTGCTACCTTTAAAATTTCAAAGAGTGTAGTCCAGATCATATTGTCCAAAACTTTCTCTAAATCTACTAATGATAAAAACATAGTTTGCCTTTCTTCAATCTATCTTCTAGAAAATGTTGTAGGGTCAGTATTGCCTTGTGCACTTCTACATTTCTCTCGAACTCAGACTCTTCCTCCCCAAGGTCAGCCTATACCAGTTTCTCCACTCTTCTGTAAATAATTCATGTCAATAATTTGCAAACCATAATTTATGGATTGGCAGCATTTACACCTGGTCAACATGTACCTTGTTTGGACCTGGAATTATTATATTTTTCCCAAAGTCTGAGTGTATTTTGCCTGTCTCACATATCATGCACATGGCTTGCTCTCCTAGGAATCTCAATAATTCTGATGGAATTTTGTCTACTACAAGGCCCTCGTTTCCGATTTGCTCTTTCAGTGCGATGTTAATTTTTTCTCACATTATCATATCTCCCATCTCATTTTCATCTGCTTCCTTTTCACTTTCTACAATATTGTCTTCAAGTTCATTTCCCATGTAGAGGCACTATATATATTCCTTCCACCTTTCCCTTCTTTGCCTAGTACTAGCTTCGTATCTGAGCTTAGGATGATTCACATTGTTGCTTATCTTTTCTCCAAAGGTGTCTTTAATTTTCTTATAGAGAGCATCTATATTTTCTCTAGTTTTTAGGCATCTATAGCCTTACATATGTCCTCTATCCCTCCCTACTTAATATTTTTGCACTTTCCATCCGTCTCATTTTCTAGACATGTGTGTTCCCTTTTGCCTGATCCATTTTTATTTTTTCTCCTTTCCCCAATAAATTCAGTATCTCCTTAGCTATCCAAGGATATCTACCAGGTCTTGTCATTTCACTTGTGTGATCCTTTGTTGCCTTCACTATTTCAGCTCTCAAAGATACCCATCCATTTTCTGTTGTATTCCTTTCCCTTGTTTTAGTTGAATGTTGCCTAATGCTTCCACTGAAACTCTCAACAATCTCTGGTTCTACAATTTTTATTCAGATCCCATCTCTTTAATTTCCTACCTTTTTGCAGTATCATCATGTTTGGTCCTTATTTCAAAATTATGGTCACAGTCCAAATCTTCCCATGAACATACCTTACAGTTTAAAATCTGGTTTCAAAATCTCTGTCCTAGCCTGATATAATCAATTTGAAACCTTCCAGAGTCCCTAGTTCTCTTTCAGTATACAACTTCCCCAAATGATTCTTAAGTATTGTCTATGATTCAATTATACTCGGCACAAAATTCTACCGAGCAGCTTCCTCTTTCATTTCCTTCCCCTGGATCATGTTCACTTACTATTTTTCCTTCTCATCCTTTTCCTACAACCAAATTCCTGTCACCCATCACAGTTAAATTTCCATCTCTAGTTACCTGAATAATTTCGTCTCATACATACTGTCAAATCTCCTCATCATCTGTGAAAGTAGTAGGCATATGAGCTTGTATTTCAGTGGTGGATGTTGCCTTTGAATCTGTCTTGACTGTAGTAATGCATTCATTATGCTGTTCATAGTAGCTTACTTGCATTTCTAATTTCTTATTCATTACCTCCTGAATACCCCTCTCTGATTTCGTGTTGATAGCCTTGTAGTGACCTGACCAAAGTCATGCTCTTCCTGCTGCTGCACTTCACTAATTCCCACTTCAATCCACCCATCTCCCTTTTTAAATTTTCTAACATACCTAATCGATTCAGAGATCTAACATTCCACTCTCCGACCAGTAGAATGCCAGTTTTTTTTTTCCTCCTGATGATGACATCCTCTTGAGTAGCCCAGCCCAGAGGATGCCATCATAATTTAATTGTTCAGTGCAGCAGCATGCCCTTGGGAGGAAGAGATCACAGCTGTAGTGTCCCATTGCTTTCAACCTTTCACAGTAGCAGTACTGGCTAATGCCAAGGCCAGATTACTCAACCATGCATATACTTGCCCCTGCAGCTACTGCAAAGGCTCCTGCTCTTCTTCAGGCGCCATGTGTTGGTATGGCCTCTTTACAGATATAGCTACCTGTATAGTCTTCCCCCCATGAACCATGGACCTTGTCGTTGGTGGGGAGGCTTGCGTGCCTCAACGATACAGATAGCCGTACCGTAGGTGCAACCACAACGGAGGGGTATCTGTTGAGAGGCCAGACAAACGTGTGGTTCCTGAAGAGGGGCAGCAGCCTGTTCAGTAGTTGCAGGGGCAACAGTCTGGATGATTGATCTGGCCTTGTAACACTAACCAAAATGGCCTTGCTGTTCTGGTACTGCGAACGGCTGAAAGCAAGGGGAAACTACAGCCGTAATTTTTCCCGAGGGCATGCAGCTTTACTGTATGATTAAATGATGATGGCGTCCTCTTGGGTAAAATATTCCGGAGGTAAAATAGTCCCCCATTCGGATCTCCAGGCAGGGACTACTCAAGAGGACGCTGTTATCAGGAGAAAGAAAACTGCCGTTCTTTAAGATAGATATAGTGGGAATTAGTGAAGTTCAGAGGCAGGAGGAACAAGACTTCTGGTCAGGTGAATACAGGGTTATAAATACAAAATCAAATAGGGGTTATGCAGGAGTAGGTTTAATAATGAATAAAAAAAATAGGTGTACGGGTAAGCTACTACAAACAGCATAGTGAACACATTATTGTGGCCAAGATAGACATGAAGCCCACGCCTACTACAGTAGTACAAGTTTATATGCCAACTAGCTCTGCAGATGACGAAGAAATTGATGAAATGTATGATGAGATAAAAGAAATTATTCAGGTAGTGAAGGGAGACGAAAATTTAATAGTCATGGGTGACTGGAATTCGTCAGTAAGAAAAGGGAGAGAAGGAAACATAGTAGGTGAATATGGATTGGGGCTAAGAAATGAAAGAGGAAGCCATCTGGTAGAATTTTGTGCAGAACATAACTTAATCATAGCTAATACCTGGTTTAAGAATCATCAAAAAAGGTTGTATACATGGAAGAACCCTGGAGATACTGAAAGGTATCAGGTAGATTATATAATGGTAAGACAGAGATTTAGGAACCAGGTTTTAAATTGTAAGACATTTCCAGGGGCAGATGTGGACTCTGACCACAATCTATTGGTTATGAACTGTAGATTAAAACTGAAGAAACTGCAAACAGGTGGGAATTTAAGGAGATGGGACCTGGATAAACTGAAAGAGCCAGACATTGTACAGAGTTTCAGGGAGAGCATAAGGGAACAATTGACAGGAATGGGGGAAAGAAATACAGTAGAAGAAGAATGGGTAGCTTTGAGGGATGAAATAGTGAAGGCAGCAGAGGATCAAATAGGTAAAAAGTAGAAAACCCTTGGGTAACACAAGAAATACTGAATTTAATTGATGAAAAGAGAAAATATAAAAATGCAGTAAATGAAGCAGGCAAAAAGGAATACAAACGTCTCAAAAACGAGATCGACAGGAAGTGCAAAATGGCTACGCAGGGATGGCTAGAGAATAAATGTAAGGATGTACAGGCTTATCTCACTAGGGGTAAGATAGATACTGCCTACAGGAAAATTAGAGAGACCTTTGGAGGAAGGAGAACCACTTGCATGAATATCAAGAGCTCAGATGGAAACCCAGTTCTAAGCAAAGAAGGGAAAGCAGAAAGGTGGAAGGAGTGTATAGAAGGCCTATACAAGGGTGATGTACTTGAGGACAATATTATGGAAATGGAAGAGGATGTAGATGAAGATGAAATGCGAGATATGATATTGCGTGAAGAGTTTGACAGAGCACTGAAAGACTTGAGTCGAAACAAGGCCCCGGGAGTAGACACCATTCCATTAGAACTACTGACAGCCTTGGGAGAGCCAGTCCTGACAAAACTCTACCATCTCGTGAGCAAGATGTATGAGACAGGAGAAATACCCTCAGACTTCAAGAAGAATATAATAATCCCAATCCCAAAGAAAGCAGGTGTTGACAGATGTGAAAATTACCAAACTATCAGTTTAATAAGTCACAGCTGCAAAATACTAACGCGAATTCTTTACAGACGAATTGAAAAACTGGTAGAAGCCCACCTTTGGAAAGATCAGTTTGGAGTCTGTAGAAATATTGGAACACGTGAGGCAATACTGACCCTACAATTCATCTTAGAAGAAAGATTAAGAAAAGGCAAACCTACGTTTCTAGCATTTGTAGACTTAGAGAAAGGTTTTGACAATGTTGATTGGAATACTCTCTTTCAAATTCTGAAGGTGGCAGGGGTAAATTACAGAGAGCAAAAGGCTATTTACAATTTATACAGAAAGCAGATGGCAGTTATAAGAGTCGAGGGGTATGAAAGGGAAGCAGTGGTTGGGAAGGGAATGAGACAGGGTTGTAGCCTATCCCCGAAGTTATTCAATCTGTATATTGAGCAAGCAATAAAGGAAACAAAACAAAAGTTCGGAGTAGGTATTAAAATCCATGGAGAAGAAATAAAAACTTTAAGGTTCGCCGATGACACTGTAATTCTGTCAGAGACAGCAAAGGACTTGGAAGAGCAGTTGAACGGAATGAACAGTGTCTTGAAAGGAGGGTATAAGATGAACATCTACAAAAGCAAAACGAGGATAATGGAATGTAGTCGAATTAAGTCGGGTGATGCTGAGGGAATTAGATTAGGAAATGACACACTTAAAGTGGTAAAGGAGTTTTGCTATTTGGGGAGCAAAATAACTGATGATGGTCATAGTAGAGAGGATATAAAATGTAGACTGGCAATGGCAAGGAAAGCGTTTCTTAAGAAGAGAAATTTGTTAACATCGAGTACTGATTTAAGTGTCAGGAAGTCGTTTCTCAAAGTATTTGTATGGAGTGTAGCCATGTATAAAAGTGAAACGTGGACGATAAATAGCTTAGATAAGAAGAGAATAGAAGCTTTCGAAATGTGGTGCTACAGATGAATGCTGAAGATTAGATGGGTTGATCACATAACTAATGAGGAGGTATTGAACAGAATTGGGGAGAAGAGGAGCTTGTGGCACAACTTGACTAGAAGAAGGGATCGGTTGGTAGGACATGTTCTGAGACATCGAGGGACCACCAATTTAGTATTGGAGGGCAACGTGGAGGGTAAAAATCTTAGAGGGAGACCAAGAGATGAATACACTAAACAGATTCAGAAGGATGTATGTTGCAGTAGGCGCTGGGAGATGAAGAAGAAGCTTGCACAGGATAGAGTAGCGTGGAGAGCTGCATCAAACCAGTCTCAGGACTGAAGACCACAACAACAACAACCTGTATAGTCCCATCTATATAGCTCATTTATTAACAGTTTTCAACAATGCTTCATTTTTATTAAGCCAACCTAGCAAATAACATAATTTCCTAAATCTATCTAGAAAAAATTGCAGAAAGGTAGTTTTTCTGGGAAGGGGGGAACAGACATGGCTGTTGGCCATGATAATGCCTATGTCACTAGCAGTGGTAGTCTATCTTACATTTCTGTGTATGTTGCTATACACACATACTTGGTTTTGTTATTAATGAAAATAATCATTTTATGGAAATATAATGTAATTGGATAGATAAAAAAAAATCTCCTCCGAAGGTGGCAACAGCAGAGCACACATGAAAAATTTATTAAAGTTTGCGAGCTTTCAGAGCCAGTGGCTCCTCCTTCTGGCAGAAGCGTTGAAGAGGAAGGAAGAGGAGTGAAGTGAAAGGACTGGTGAGATTTAGGAAAAGGGGTAGAGTTTGGAAAAGTTGTCCAGAACCCCAGGTCAGGGAAAACTTACCAACAGTCAGTCTTTCCTTCTCATCCCATCCAGAACCCCAAGGTGGAAGGTTTACCAACAATCAGTCTTTCCATCTCATCCTGTACAGTAAGTCTCCCTAACCTGGGCTTCTGGAAGACTTTGCCAAACTCTATCCCTTTTCCTAAACCTCTCCAGTCGTTTTCCTTCGCCCTCTTCCTTCCTTTTCCCAGAAGAAGTAGCTGCTGGCTCCAAAAGCTTGCAAACTTTAATACCTTTTGTATGTGTGTTCTCCTGCCACCATTGGTGAGCATGTTTCTTATCCAACCTTTTACATTATGGTTTAGTTGTCAGGTATTTAGAGATGACAATTAGATGTGAAATCTTTTTGACTGCACTGAGAGGTTATGATACAGAGAAAGAGTAATGGTGCTCTTATTAAGCCTGTAGATGATGTCAATGTTTGTATATTTGCATAGCAACTGTTTCATTCTTGCAGTAAGGGTGTTGAATATGTGTGTTCGCAGAACGCTGACAATTCCATGGTAAATAACGTTTTGTGTATGTGCATAAACAAGCCTTTATTTCTTAACATGAGTGCCCACATGGAAGACTAATTGCCACTGGACAGTCATTTGGTGTTACTTTTTAAAAGCCATTGCCCAACCTACAATCTGTGATAGCCCATGGAGTAAGAATGACTTTGCCCACAGAAACAAAATTAGATAGAAATACCTATAATTGGATATAAATCTGTATCAGTAACACAGATTTGTGATAACCTACATTAGTTAATAAATTTGTGAAGTGAATTAAAACAAATATGTACTCGAGTATTAAGTTATAAATAAAATGATTTTACTTACTTGATAAATTTGTGAAGTGAAATAAAAAAATTGTGTACTAGAGTATTTAGTTATTAGTAAAATTATCATTTAAGTGTGCTTCCCATTACTGAAATTACTTTTACAAACATCATAATTGAATGCATGTGCACTAGTGCGTGGTATGGTTACTTAAAATCAGGAAAGAGGTATGTCAATGGAATATGAAAAATTGAAAACAAAATAGTTATGCAGCATTTAGAATTACGTAAACTTTCCTGAAAAAGAAAAACAATATTGTGGGAGAGAAAGAAAGGGTTTCCCTAAAATGAAGTGTATTATTTTAGTGGGAACGGTTAAATGCACCTAAGCTCAAACAAAAATATTCATACGAGGTTGTCGTGCTTCTGACTAAAAAGTCCGGTTTCTGACCTTAAATGAAAACCATTCGTTTCAGTAAGGAAATGATGGGAAGAATCTTTTGCTGTGGATGATTATGAGTATTTCTCTACGAACGTTTGTCCTGTCAACAACGTACGGTACTCAGACGTGACTGCCAGTTCATTGGCTTTTCAGTTGAGATGCCAGTTTCCGAGAACAATGAGGAGCCGCCGACAATTGACGATAACATGTACCGCGCAGTTGTGCTCAGGCAAGCCAAATCTGCAGTATGTTTCACTGCACACGGCTGTGTCGCATACATAAATATGTCGATATAATAGTTCACCGACTACGTAAGTTTGTATCATTTATATTCGTTGAGCATTTTTGGCTCGTCGTGGTTTTATTTGTATCGGGTTCCGTAACTTATTGTCTACTGGCTGTATGTGTCCGGGAAAATAATCCGACTCAACACAAATGTCCTGGGTTTCGAAGTTCTGTGCGGAGTTGGCAATTTACAATAAGTGACGGTTGGCCTACTGTGCGTGTCATGCTCGTGACTAGACACCAACAGAAGTGGGAATAGTTCGTAAAGTGGCACCACGTCTTCGGACGATGTAGTTCTAGCGTTAGTCAGTTTATTTAACATTAATCAACAAATGTCTAAAATACGAAGTTGGGTACATCCTTACTAATGTGATCGAACGTGGTACTTGGACGACGCTTAAAAAGTTGAATACGCTATGTGACTTGCTTTACTGTTATTTTTTTCCAAAGGCACACTACAGTTCTAAGAATTCTTGCCGAAAAATCAAAGACAACGTGGAACATCTGCAGCCTGAATATTTACCAACATCAACTGCAGTAATCTGGGAAAAAGATTGCTGATCGCTACCGAGAACCATGGAATCTATTAAACTGTGTAGATTAACCGGAAAACACACCAGACATACAGACCCTGCTAAATCTGGATTACCACTTTATAATTACAAAGGTTTTTCTTTGATAGTTTTTTTAAATTATTTTTATCAACTGACGTTGGGCAGTATGGCTGAAACCGTGTTCGGACAGTATTAAAAGAAATCTGTTGTGAAACCTTCGTACAACTGCACCACGGCATCAGTAGCGACAATATGAAGCACCAGTTGTCCGAATGTGTCCTTTACTTAATTTAAAAACCCATCTTGTTTCGGGAAGAAACTATCCCATTATCCAATTACCGGTACTTGAAAAGTATTACGCCGTGCCATAATGGTTCATGTCTTCCCGAAACATGTTCTGTTTCTAAATTAAATAAACCACACTTATAGACAACTGCTTCACATTCTCCGCATTAAAATTAAAAGAAAGTTCTTTCGGTAAGGCAGTTTGGAAGTGAGATCCCACTTCCGTATCCTCCGCCTTTGCCGCAAGCGGACTACAAATTTATTTATTATTTTGAAGCCCTTGAAGCCTTTCCTCTCACAATATACATTATATCACATCCTTAGTCAATTAACTGATAAAAAGTGCATATTTAATCAAAGCTTATCTAAGGTAAAGAGGTCTTTACAGTGTCCATTTAGTAACGCATGTTGCTGCCGAAGTTCCGGGTGTTGGTTCATAGGAAGCCACATTAAATATTTGTACTTAGTTCTATATCTTTCTCACGAATTCATTAAATTAACTTCAATTGCTATACCATTCTCTGATATCTTACTTGCAATGGTTTCTCGCCGTATGTTGAGCTTCCCATGGTTCTGTTCAACACTGCTGTGATCGTAAATACAAGGATATTCCTCCACAAGACCAGTGCAATGAATATTCTTAGTCTTCTGGGTATAGAGACGATCGCACAGCAAAATCGTAAACTGTCGCTGGATAGCACATGCGTGACGCGTGGCAGAAGTAAAGCCAGCCGTAGCGATGACTTGCAGTAAGACGAGGTTATCTTGGCATCATTCCTGTAGACGCTGTCCCATTTGACTGTGTTTGCTCCAAGCTGGATGCAAGCCTTGTGTCATGGCCCAAGTCACGCCGCTTGCCGTATCGCTCGAACGGGCGTCCTGCCCGATGCTCATCTCCATGCCCGCCAGCCGTCTAAACGGCACAGTAAACACGGCATGCCGCCGCGGTGGTTTCACAATAATTATCCGGCTGCTGTTGTGTACGGCACCGTAATTCCCGTCATTTCATGTCTTCCCAGTCTCTCAGTACAATGAGACGTGAACAAATGCATTCATGTGTTTTAGTTTACCCCCTAACTGAGAGACAGGAAAATTGTAAAGCAAAAGGCCCACCTGTGTCCTCTGGACCAACGTAAGTTTTGAGTATGTTTTGTTAAAAAAAGAAAACAGTTGGGTGGCTCTGAGCACTATGGGACTCAACTTCTGAGGTCATTAGTCCCCTAGAACTTAGAACTAATTAAACCTAACTAACCTAAGGACATCACAAACATCCATGCCCGAGGCAGGATTCGAACCTGCGACCGTAGCGGTCTTGCGGTTTCAGACTGCAGCGCCTTTAACCGCACGGCCACTTCGGCCGGCTAGTTGGGTGGAATTTAAATATTTAACATTTAATAAGAATTAATTACTACTATTTTAAAATAACATTTATCATTTCTGGTCATGTCTTATAGACGTTATAAAAAAAGACAGTGAAAATGCATAAACTGTTGTATGTGAAAAATATGTTCTTCCAAAGTCCTGTATCAGCTGCAAATACTGAGCAACACAATTGAGACTTCACATTTAAACACATCGTAGACTATGCTTCAAAGCTGTACGCCAAAAGAAAAGGTCAAATTCAGTATAAAAATTTCTGCCAGCATAACTTACGGGGGGGAGGGGGGGTGGATTTTATTTTACCATTTTGAACTGAACGACTACCTCATTTATGAAAATAGTGCATAATAGCAGAAAATTGCTATAAAATCTTATTTTTTGATCATTCAGTATCGTTACCAGACAATTTCAGTACTTTTGTTCATCAAAACTACCGAAACAGTTTGGACAGAATCGCTGTCACTTCCGCCTATGTCATCGAAATCACTGGTCAATGGTTCGTTTAGAGTACCTATGTGTAATATCTTCCTAGTTCATTCTTGAGTATGGTAGCGTCAATCAACAATACTGAAAATCATGCCACGAAAAAGCAACTTTCAGTAAATGTACATGTGGGGCTTCGCGACGGGACCAGTTTTATGGAAGCAAAACTAGCAAAGGCACGCGTGCAGCGATGTTGTGGGTCGTACGCAACTGAATGTTTGGGAAGTACAGGTCCGTGCTACCACATATATTGCGGCGTTCGAAATAAGAAATTTCCATCGGCTCCCTAGGACCCAGGTGTAACAGTTGCAAGGTAACGTCGATGAAAGGAAGGAATAATAGAATACAGTGGATTCCTCCATTTCTGCAGATACTGTGTTTGCGTCGATTTGCGTATCTTTATGGTTCAGAGAGAGGCTTATGAAACTGAAGATATATTATCGATAACTGGACTTGAACAAGTGCAGGCAGCTAGACAAGTATGTGGAGGAATTTCAATAAATTATACGAGGAACAAAATCACGGTTTACCTTTTGACTTTATCTGGGTCTGTAACCTGGAAGTTTTTCTAAAATGTAGTTTTTGGAAAGACTGTTATTACTCTATTCAATGCAAACACATTTTTCAATGAGGATGGGCCTTAAGCTCTGTCACAAGGCAGCACTATTATAGGAGGCCCGGAGCGCGCTGTGATGCATTGCAATTAGAATAACGTTTTAGCAGTGGAGACGGTTTTACGGCCCAAGCGACGCAAGCCGTCGCTTGAAGCGCCGAAGCGCAAGATTTGTATACAATGCGCATCTCAGTAAGATGCGAAAATTGTCACGGGTAAAAAGATGTTAGAGAAAAGGGGACAGGAGGGGAGCCAAATGGTAACTCGTTTATGTGGAAAAATGTTGTCGAGATTTCCATATTTTATAGTCAGACAGTGTATGCTTTATCCCCGAGCACTCACTCCGACTTCAGGCCACAAGTGGCCCATCGGGACCATCCGACCGCCGAGTCATCCTCAATAAGGATGCGTATAGTAGGGGCACGTGGTCAGCACACTGCTCTCCCAGTCGTTATGATGGTTGTCTATAACCGAAGCCGCTACTATTCGGTCGAGTAGCTCCTGAGTTGGCATCACGATGCTGAGTGCACCCCGAAAAATGGCAATATCCAAGTGCTGGTCACGCCCGACAGCGCTTAACTTCGGTGATCTGACGGGAACCGGTGTATCCACTACGGCAAGGCCATTGTCTTATCCCCGAGATTCACCAAGTATTATTACAACGACTGAGTATGATTACGTATATATATGTAAAAGGAAAATTGAAGTCATATTCAAATCCTGAATTTTATTGAAGGTCATCAATTTAGCTGTGGAACTGTGACACTGCGTGAATGCCTAGCTGATGAAATAATGCTTACGTTCTGTCTGCAGCTAAAATCGCACTAACAATAAGACTCATTTTGGACAGAACAAATGAAACAGATTTACGCCGGGGAAAGTGACAGCTGATTATAATCATCAAATTCGTTTATAACGAACAAAAAAGTCTTATCTTCAGCTACGTGGTAGCATCCAGCAGTTAGGACCTACATAGGTTCATTTCTGGTTTCTCCTCTGTTGGAGATTTTGCAGGTAACTGTTCAGAAACAGGATGTTGTCGACATTTGTAGGGGAAATACTTGACCTCCCTGTCAGAAGTGACTGTCCACTTGCCCTGAACACACTGTCAGATGAAGCGACGGTAGTTGGTATTCCCAAGATTTTCCTGGCCACTTTCGCCAGTTTAGGGTAACGATGTTCCTGTAAAAAAAAAAAGAAGATTATACTTCAAAATTAAAATTTTTAGGTCCTATCAGAAGGAGCACAATTTACCTTAGACTGCCACCATTTAAGCAAATCTTGGTCGTCTCCTGGACTGTCCCTGAGGTAGGCTTCAATTTCGTCCTCCTCTTCGTCGTCGCTGTCACGCCATTCGTCGTACTTGTCATCACGTGATCGCTTCGGGGATGATCGGACAGCGGGCTCGGCTACTTTATCCTCGGAAGGAATCATGGCCCAAAGTTTTCTAATCTCAGCGTGGACCTGAGGCAGAATTAAATCACCGTCTACTTTGTTGTTGTTTGGTTCATACAAAAACACGTGAGCTAAAAAATCTTGCGGACGGTACCTCACTCCTCTCCTCTTGTGTCAGCATTTTCAGACGTCGGAATTGAGGCCATAAAAACACCGCTACCTTTTGCAAGATATGTGGCACAAACTTTTCACGCAACAGAGAGCGAGATTTACATTTCAGATTGCTCATTACCGCACTTTCGCTGCCCGTGGGCGTGCAATGTTTCATAAGCCTAGCAAACGACAACAAAACGTATTGAGCTGTCGGTTTTCTTTCAGCTTCCATTTTGTCTGTTTCTTCCTTGAAAACTGTCAAAAAACTGACTAACTCAAGAATAGTTTGTTGTTCCGACGACGAAAGTATGAAATGATGTTCACCGTGAGCTTCCAAAAGACGATTTATCTGAGAAAAAAAGAAAAAAAATATACAGGTTAAAAATATTAATTAATAGTTCTGAGTCTAGCAACGTATTGTGTGAGATAATAAATATACCTGTACGAAGTTGCGCGGAAACTGAAGCAACATAAGCAACTTTGAATTCCATCGTGTTTCCATGTATTTTATCATCGTAATGCCAAGATCGTCCTCCACTCCAAGACGTTTGAACAGAGTAACGATCCGTTCGCACTTATTCATAAGTTGTAAACAATCTAAAACCGCCAGTTCATTCCTGACGTGCGCCTTTACTATTTTCAAAAATGACGATTCTTGAATTTTTTCTTCAATGTGCCCAGACAGCCAGTTCAAATCAATGCACTCCAGAGCGTTTCCATATGCTCTAGCTGCACTCTCAATTGGTTCCATGAAATTTATTAATTCCTTTACGTCATTCACGTGATCCTGCAGATCGTTCGCAAGCTTCATTTGATCAGCCTGCCTTAATACTTGACATACCTGCAAAATGTACATTACACTTATCATAATTCCATCAGAAAAAAACAGATGGAGAATGAATGCTTTTTCCCAATCATTTCATCCACAAGGAACCTGACTCGATTGTGCATATTACAGAAGAATTAGAGTTATTTGCATAACGGCCAGAGTCTAAGATAAGATATTAAAACTTAAAATAGAGATATATGGAGGAGCAAAATGAGTTTCGAGCAGTACGCACGAGCACAGATGGCATATTCACTCTTAAACAACTCATTGAAAAGAAGCTAAAAACGGAAGTGATAGGTTACTTAATGTTTTTTTGATCTACAGAAGGTATATGATACAGTTGCACTACATACGTTATGGGTAGCAATGCAAAATTTTGTATCGCTAATAAGTATATAGAAGCAACAGTATGGTTGAAGCAAGTAACAAAATTTTCCAAGAATTCGCCATAAATAAGGGTCTAAGGCAAGGGTGTTCATTATCACTGACTTTATATAAAATATACTTAGTAGAAGTTCTGCAAAACTGGAAGAGCGTCGTGTAATAAAAATCCCTCTTCCCCGATGACCAGGTCCTGATAGTGGAAGACAAAGATGACTCCTGTTAGTACTCGTTCAGGAAACTGCACGAACAATACTCAAAATGGGGCCTGACAATAAACACAGAATACAAAAGCAGTGGGTGAATATCACAGAGGTTTTATTGCAGGATTCTGCAAAATTAAAAATATCTCTACATTTAAATATTTGGGCATCACTTATACAACAAATGAAAAAAGTGCACAAGACATCACAAACAAAATTGGACAGGGAAAAAGAGAAACTAACCAACTTAATTCCTTGCTATTGCGTGACAAAATTACAAGGAGAACAAACGTTGTACAAGTCAATCGTTAGAGTATTACCACACATGGCGCGGAAATATGGGAACTAATCAAAACGGAGAAAAATAAGTTGATGCCGTTGAAATGGATTTTTAAAGAAGTTGTCGCATCTTCAGACATCTCAGAAACGACAGAAACGGGAAACTACAGGAGAAAAAGACGCTACTTTCGATGTCATAGACAGAAAAATACTAACTTGGTTTGGCCACATCCAACGAACTAATGAATGAAAAGCGACGACCAGAAAGAATCTATGAATGAAGACAAACTGAGCGAAGAAAATGCAGAAGACCACCTAGAAGAGGGATGCATGATGTTAAGTATGCGATGAATTCAGGAGGCCTTCTGGAAGAAGTTTGGACAAGAGAAAACTACGGAAGCTCATTGGCCGCATTATAAAACATGGAGATAGTTTACTACGTAACTGTGACTTACTTGTTCAAAGTTATGATTCAGGCTCTCCAGTGCAGGCAGTAGAGACGTGAATACTCTTGACATTTGTGGTGGAGCAATTGGGACTTCTGTTAGTGAGTCTTTTAAGCACTTGTCGGAATATCTTACAAAAGCGACAACAAGGCGAGCTAATTCTAGAATCTTTTGCCCCGTATCGCCATAAAGATTTAGATCTGTCAGTCTCAGAGTAAACGTGGTCTTCAGAACATCCTTAAGGCAATGAGCAGTACAATATAGTCGTACTTTCGCGAAGGACAATGCTTTTACGATGTTGGAACCACCACCTGTCACAAATGTTACATTTCTCAACATTTCAGGTGTTACTCCTATTTTTTCACCTCCATGCAGTATTTCCTTATTAATGTTTTCTGCCGTCTCATATCCATCGGAGAATTTTCCAGTAAATAGAACCCTATTGACAAGATTCCAATCCTGATCTATATAATGGGCAGTTAGAGTCAAATAATGATTTTTGGTGAAATTATCAGTCCAAAAATCGGTTGTAGCTACAAGTCGTTCATTCTGCGCAGCGTTCATAACCTCCGGCAGTACCTCGTCTTTAGCAGCATTTACACGTGATGCAACTGCGCGCGAAATTGTTGACGGATCGCTCAGCAGCTCGCATGCATTAATACAGCCGTACGTTGCTCCCAACTCAATGCATACTTGCACCAGATCCGTAAAATAGGGACCTGAGAATGTAGTTAACGGCCGAATGTCTCCTGCACTCATATTCACACAAGCATCCCTAAATCTGATTTTCATTTCGGAAGTAATTTTCGTTGCACGTGTGTCCACATGCGTGTTTGAACTGATACACTGGTGTTTTGACAGCCAAGAGGGGCTCATGCCTTTTTTGAAAATTTTTATGTTGGAACATGAAAAACATTGTACAAAACCAGTGTACCTGTTAGTGTTCCTTTCGAGTATCTCTCCAAACTTTTCCCAGCCTGGACTCGTTACGCGCCTACCTGTTTTGGTCCGCACCACCCAGTCACCCGTTAAAATTTTTTCCCGTGCATATTGTTTCTCTAATTCTTCGATCGCCCTCTTTTCAGAGCCTACCCCAGAGAACGATGGTCCTGCTACGATGTTCTGCTGTTCTTCGCTCATCTCGTAACAACATTGAGCAACTATATAGTAGGACTCGTTAACAGTTGACGATAATCACTACACTTACTGGAAAGATGATGGAACCACAAGGTGTACTGGAAAGGGTATCCCATCACGCATGCGCACGCTACAAATGCGCAGCCAGAGTGCAAGCGAGTGGCATCCGCGTGCACATGGTCGAACACGTGACATCCGCGTGGCCATGAATAGGCGCTCACTCGATAGTGCTACATACACAGTTACGCACGCTGAACGGCTTACGCCATGTTGGTTTTGAGGTCTTTGAGTTTTTTTTTTTTAACTTGCTCTATGCCATCTCAAGGGACCGGCGCATTTTAGATACGTCACCCTTCGTACTCTTTCATATAATTAAATGTCAATTGATTACGCATCGATTATCAAACCCTTCTAAATATGCAACACACAAAGACCATATTGCTGCAATAACGTTGTAGAGCAGATGATGGTATGCTGCGATGAAGGCCGTAGGTTCTAGTTTCGATGCGGGAGTTATATTTTTTCTTTCCATCTAAGCGTTTTTGACGTATTCTGCGACATTGTTATGAATGTAAAACAAGTATGTTCTGCAATATTCGACCTTTGCAAATAAGTGCATCCTCTCTCGAGGATGAGTTTGTGTCTGCCTGATTAGCAAACGGAGCATTAAACTGCTGCGAAGGAAACGACCAGCAACAACATATTTTGTATTGCCACAAATATTTGATGGTTTTTCGAGATATATCGCGTTTTCCGGCGGTGTTTCGACAGGAATCCAAGAGGACAGCTTAAATAACAAAATTCATATTCTTCTTGTCACAAATATTTGGCTCTTTTTTTCCTAATATACTGCGATTTCCGAGTGCATGGTTAGGTTGGAACCTAAGAGGACAGCTTGAATTGTGAAATATTTGGCTTTTGTTTCTACATCAACAAAACACATGTGCCCTCCGTAATCATTTAAAGTTGGATGTTGAAGGTCCAAAACAAAATTTATCACAGTACTGACAATTTTTTAAACATCTGCATCCATTAATTTTCATTGCGTCAACACCTGTTTTTATGACATAGTCTTACTACCAAGTTTCCTGAGGTATAAAAACCCAAATTTGTCTTTTTAAAATCTATGAACGATTTTATCTTAGTGTGGTGCAAAATGTCACACTGCAATATCTCTTATATTGCACGCATCCTTTTTTGTTCAAATTTTAACGGAATAAGTTACTGCACTTGACTGCCACAATAAGTTTTATTTAAGGCAAGCTGTCTAGCTAAACTGTGGCTCTGGTCTGTGATGGCACTAGGCCATGGTGTGGGTGTACATTGGATTTCTAATTAGATAATTTGCATGTATGTCATTTTAACACTGGACATTTCATTTTATTTCATATTTACTTACTTATCTATTTAACATGATCTGGTTAGTGCCATCAGGCGTTCTCTTACGTTGGACACGGGTGTCACACACACTAAAACTTTTTAACACCAGAGTTTCCTAAGAAATAACAATTTTAATACGACAAGTAGTATTAAAATGATATGATTGCCTGAAGTGGCAATGTGAGTAAATAATACTGACGTTGAACTACTAACGTTAATACAGGCAGTTATTGTGCTAATGCAGTTGCTGATAATAATTATGATAATGACAGTGGCAGATACAAAAAGAATTTTTAGGTGTACAGAATAGTCATTTTCTGATAAGGAAACTGCATCAGCTAAGCATACTGGAAAATGAAGAAGATGTTGCTAGAAACAAGTGTGCACAAGGGTAACAAGTGCTTACAGGAAAAATGGTAATCCGTATTGTTGCTTTACTAAATATGTCATTAACTGTCTTCTGAAGCTGATGTTATTTAGTTCTCTAATAGAATATGGGAGGTTATTCTAGAGTCGAGCTCCTGCAACTGAGGAGGACTCCGATAAATGTGGCTAGACATTATGGGACAAAAAGGATTTTGCTCTGATGGGAATGGATGTTTCTGGCACGTTGTTCAGACAAGAGCATTAAGGTCAAGGAGAGATACGAGGGACAATGTTCGTTTATTTTGCGTTCGATATGCCAGATGCCTTACAGCACTATACACATTCTGCATGGGAAACTTAACTAACATGCAAATGTAGCAAAACATTATTAATTAAAAATTTATTTATACATGTTACAGTACTTATAAACCTATAGTGCATACATGTTGTAATCTGTCAAAAAATTAACAATCAAACAGAAACAAATTACAAAGCCAAGAAATGGCACAGTCTATGCAGATCCTCTAGTGAACCGTCCCGAAAACTATGAATTTCACACTTGATTATGTGCTGCATCGTCTGTATTTTGCCGCCGTCACACTGAGGGACTTCCATGTAGCCACACTTGGCCATCAGCTCGTTGCACAGTCCAACACCAGTTCTGAATCTGTTTATTGCCACACAGGTTCTTCAAGGGATGTTGAGGCCAGGAACACGATCAGCTGGGTTCTTAATAAGGTGTCCCTTATTACTTCCTCAGGTAGAGCCCTCAAGTTTCTGGATGATATTGACTCCATCTCTGAGTTTTTGGCTGACATCTTGCAGGTGTTCTTTGAATGTTAGGCTGCAGTCCAGTTTAACACCCAGGTATTTTGGTGTTCTTTCGTGTATCATATTCTGGCCTGCTATATTCAAGCGCAGCTTCCTGTCTGCTTGTTTGTTATTCAGGTGCATCACTGTACTTACTGTTTTTGATGCATTAAGGTTCAGATGCCAGGTCCTGTAGCAGACAATGTTCATTGAAAATACATAAGAGAAGACAGAGGGTATGGAAATCTCTATGCTTATCTACAAATAGCCAGGGTAGCTAGTTGTGCATATGATGATGAAATACGATGATGAAATATGATCAAAGAGTCGAACATCACAGATGTAACGAACACAAGCATTCACAATCAGTTCCAGGCACTGTGAACTTTCCTGAGAAAGGGCTTGCAGGATAACATCACTGTAATCAATAATTGGAAGTATAAGGGTTTGTGCGAGCTCCTTTTTCTGGTCAAAAGGGAAAAGCAAGCTTTTCATATTTTTGTAAGGCAGGGAGATAAGCTGATTCCTTCTTGCACATTGAAGTTGTGTGTTCAGTTCAATTTAAATTTTCGTCTATTATTACTCCTAGACTTGTCTCAGAAGGAGAAAAGTTGACATTTGTCCCGTTTAGTGTTAAAGATGGTAGGTATTCACCACTTGGGTTTTGGATGGGTTGAGCTCTTTAACCGTACATTCTGCATCCATTTTGATAGTGCAGGTCAATATGAAGATTCTCGACAGCAGTCTTCAAGGTTATTGGTTTTGCACATAGACACAAGTGGAGGCAATCAGTATACATGTGGTATTTGCAGTAAGACAGAACTGATGACACATCATTAATAGGCAATGAAATGAGTATAGGACCCTGCGGGATGCCTGATACTACTTATCTTTATTAAAGCAGATGTTGTGTCATGATATTTAAGTATCTAAAATTTTATGCTCTTCATAAAACTAATATTCATTTGTTCCTTTCTTATTTGTCAGATTCTGATAAAGGATTAAGTCAAAATATGCAAAATTTATCTAGTTGAAACTTAAAAAAATATGGAGTAAAAAGCAATGTAACCACAGCAAAAGGCCAAAGATGTCATATAAATCCCTACCCTCACTCCAGAGAGAGAGAGAGAGAGAGAGAGAGAGAGAGAGAGAGAGAGAGAGCGCACTGTGACAGAGGTCACTAGCTGCCAATGTCATTTATCTACTGTCACTGCCTCAAGCCTTCCACTTACAAAACGGGCAAGAACACAGCTGGAGCCTTGCCGACTATGCTACTAACATGTAAGAAACTGCTTTTCCACTCACATCCCATACAAATCATGCTTTTCGTAACTGATAGCCTAATGGCCTTTAATTGTGTGTGGGTGCATTCTGATCGAATCTAATTAATAATTTCCCCTATTTACCATTTTCAAGAGTCTGGCTACCAAACTGATAAGCTCATCTTGAAGCAATGTTCTCAATGTCGTGTGTTTACCATTCATTTTGTCGGAATCTCATTTTGTCCATCAAATTACAAATTTCTTGAAACATGTCTATTTCAGTTTACAGTTTCATGAAATGTTTACAGTTTAACATGGTGAATGATCCAACTATACTGAAACTGACATTATTGATCTTTACCATGATGTAGGTCATACTCAACCTTAATGAACTTGTAAACATTATGCACAGTGATACAACTCTGTACTGAATTTTCTAATCATGTACAACACTCTACACTACAAATAAAAAATGACTGATACTACTACATTCATTTTTATGTGAAATGGTTCTTGCACAAACGCTCTAGATTTAAACTTTCAAAAACGCAGGTCATCCAGCTTTTTACAGTCAAAAGTAATGACCTCATTAAGATAGTGCACCAACAAAGAATAATAACAGAGAGAGGAAAATTCTAAATTACGGGATGAGCATATTAATGAAAATTAGGAACACCACTTAGTAGTCTGGTGGATGAAAATCACTGAGCACACTAAGAATAACAAATTTTCAAGGTGGGAGAAATAGTGATAAGAGTAAGACAGTGATGATGAGATTCTGGCTCACCTGTTCTTGAGAATGATGAAGTGAATGTCACCCAATTATTTCAAAGAATTCGTCAATTCCAAATTGATAGCCTGATTTTGCTTATCAAAGGAAGCCGTACTTCGTCTTTTCAGTCTTCTATGTGAGAAACTGGAGCACATGACAGACAGGTGAGACTTTTTCTCTGTTTACTAAACTAATACTGTTACTTTATATTAATATGAATTTGATTTCAGTATTTCTTGAATTCTGTCATGTTATTTATGTAGATTAGACACATTAAAATGATGATTCAAGTCAAAATAATCTTGTTTATCTGGCGTCTGTTACAGCTGCTGACGTCAATAGCAGAGAATATTGTTCCAATCTGATTTCAATTGGGAACGACCTTTTATGGAAACACTACAGCAGTGTCAGAAAAACTATCCATCTGTTCATAATAATATTAAAACCACAGCCCCATTAATGCTTCAGAGAACAACATCGTCTCCCATCTACCATTATTCACTCATGCCTGTGAACTATTTGTGCTTTCTCAAGCTAAGTTTAACACACTAAGATTAACAGGAAACTTAGTATTTTTTAACGCCCTTCTAGCAATTGTTTCAATATAGACATCTTCAAAGTGCTCAGCACTGTTTTTGCCATTACAGTATTTCTTCATACAAGGTTCGTCAACTTTAGTAGGGCGAGTACGATCACATCTTTGTTTTGAACAGATTTTTTTCTGGCTGTGCAAGAATTATTATAATTATTTTAAACGGTGATGCTTCCTCAGCTATATAACTTAATTGTCGTGTTTCTCAGCTAACCACATAAGCCGTTCCATATTAATCATAAAATAATATGTGAATGCACATGGAATCTGCAGCAGTGATACATTTTATGTAATTGAATTAAGACACAAAGGTATTACAGATATTGGCTGCAAGTGGACATTCATTGGAATCAGTGGAGAAAATAGAAAATTTTACCGGGGTGGGATTCAAACCCAGGGATCCTGTTTAATAGGCAGGTGCTCTGACCACTAAGCCTCCAGACACATTGGCCATTGCAATTGCACGGACTACTTGAGCACACTTCCCATCATAGCCAAATTCCGAACTTACCCATACACTACTAACATTTGTGCCCCTTGCTCGTTATCCTCATTACTTGCAGCATTTTGTCGATTCCCATAAGAGTTTGAGCCTGTTGTGCAACTGTACTGAAGAGATCAATGGCTGTTGGATCAAAATGGTGTACACACACACACACACACACACACACACACACACACACACACACACAAAGCGAGAGGAGGGAGGGGGAGAGATAATTCAAGGTGGAGGGGGGCAGAAAGGGAAGGGAAGGGAAGGAACTGATGAAGTCTGCTGCATCGAGACTGCGAAATCAGCAGCGAAGGGAACTCTTGCTCACTACGCACTTGCTTTAACTACTGCGCCATCCAGATACGGTGTTTATTGCAAACGCATGGGCTATACATACTATTCTGTGTGATGTCTGTTCTTTGAGACATGTCTGAAAGAACAGATACCTCACATTCATGTAATTGATTCATCTCAATGGGCAATGAATCCAGTGGGAATCTAAAATTAGCAAGCAGGGAGGAAATGTACGGGGACAGCGGACAGGTGGAGCTAGGTGGGAATGCGAGTCGGCTGGGGACCATGCCAAGATAATCCGCACATTTGCCGTAAACTCTGTGACCAGATGCCACAGTGGTTAAAGTAGATGCGTAGTAAGGAGATCCCAGGTTCAAATCCTAGTCCAGCTCACATTTTCATTCACTGCACACAAAGTCCTAATGCTGCTGATATTGTCAGTTCCTTCCCTTCCTTTTCCTTTCTCTCTCCTCCGCCTTCAATTACATAATATAAAATAATAGAATACATGCATGTTATAAGATCAGAACAGGAACAGGAAGTTAGGCATTGAATCTACATAGTTGTATGTGGAAGCAGTGCCTAGAATGCTATATTTTTAACTTTCCTTGAATACAGAGTTATTTTCAGCATCCTCCTTTATGTCAAATTGTAGCTAGTCAAAGGTAACTTAAACTGAAATATCTTATATTTTACTTGAGTGAAGCATCATTTTTCTGAAACTGGTGGATTATCATGATGTTTAACAAAAAGTTTGATAATACACTAATTTCCTGAGGGAGTAACAGTAAAATTAATAGGAAAGTCAGTTATAGGATATAGCTGTTGGGTTTCTGAATTGTTAGTATTATCCACACAACTATACCTATATTTATTGTAAAGTAATAGTTACCTGTGTGTTATAAGAACACAGGTACTTGTAATTCTGCTGACAGGAGTATTTAGTTATTGAATCAGAACAGTGGCCAGTGGGGCTGGCAAGTTATGTTTTTAAATTTCACTTGATTTGCCACACAAATTCTCTCATGCCATTCTTTTATTCCTTTCAGAAATGAGTTTGTTCCACCAATGAAGCAGGCAGTCTAATATTTTGCCTCTGGTGATTTCCTTCCGTCCACTGGAGACTTCTTTGGTATTGCTAGTGTCAGCTAGCAGGATTGCTAAAAGGATGTGTATGGCACTTGACAACAAGCACAAAAGACAGTTTTGTCAGTTATTTCACTTCTCGGGTGTAATTAAATGAAAATACAACAAACCATGTGTATGTATTACTATATTTCTATTCTGACATAATTTGTATTAATTTTTATATCCTGGTCCTAATTTTGAGCTGTGTGCTCTTTTTCTAACCAATACAGTTCTTCCCCCCTTCTCTGGTTCTTGTCACGTTACTTTTGAAGCAGCACCCTGCCAATTCTTTCACATTAGAGAACAGGTATTTCTATTCTGAAAAAAAACTGACAGTTTTACCCTGAGATGACTGCAGAAAAGAAGGAAGAACAGACTGAAGGTGTCATGCCTCCAGTTACTTCCTCTTCCCTCCCAGATTGCATACAGCTCCTAGAGACAGTTGCACAAGCCAAAACTATATACTGATCCTCAAAAGTTTATGGTGAGATACAATAACAACAGCCTCCAGTTTTGATGTGTGCCATACGTAAATTTCTACCCCAAGAATACAAAAAAAGATTATGGTCATTTATTGTAAATGTTGGCATCTCATTCTTCATATATATATATAGAGGGAAACATTCCACGCGGGAAAAATATATTTAAAAACAAAGATGATGTGACTTACCATACGAAAGCGCTGGCAGGTCGATAGAAACACAAACACACACATACATACACACAAAATTCAAGCTTTCGCAACAAACTGTTGCCTCATCGGGTCTTTAAATATGTCTGCTTGTGTCTGTATATGTGTGGATGGATATGTGTGTGTGTGCGAGTGTATACCCGTCCTTTTTTCCCCCTAAGGTAAGTCTTTCTGCTCCCGGGATTGGAATGACTCCTTACCCTCTCCCTTAAAACCCACTTCCACTCGCACACACACACACACACACACACACACATATCCATCCACACATATACAGACACAAGCAGACATATTTAAAGACCAAATATGTCGTTTAACTACTTTCAAAATAGATTGTTATACACGCAAGTACACTACAAACTTAGCTAAATTTTCACTGAATGATACTGCAGCAGTTTGTGCTTTCTACTAGACTCTTTAACTCATTTTCTGTATCTACCAGCCTCAAAGTATCCTCAAGCGAATAATTTTACGATCTGGAGTGCTAATCGCTGATGTTGGACATGCCAATTCTGCAGACGATAATTAAGTAAATACTAAATGAGGTATGCAAAAATACCCAGTGTGCTATTCAGTTGTTGCTAACTTAACTGGACAGAAACGCTGTTCTGAGAATAGCTATCCAGGGAGTAAAATGCCATTGTACAATCCACAGTCCAAGCTACCCCTCAATTAGCTACCCCTGGATTTATGCCAAGGTTCTACAACTGGCCCTAAGTGACAATACGGCAAGACATATGAAAGGGTCACATGTACGTGATCACAATACTATGAGAATGATGTAAAGGAATGCCATAATTTTTACAATTTATTTTACACACATATCCTGATCTTTGATAAACTTAGGAATTTGCCAGGCCTACATTTTTCCGAACTCCATTTCAACATCTTTCTTTTTACTTCCAGTACCCTTTGTTTCAGGAAACTGCGTGCCGCAACCAAATGAGACCATTTTTTTTAATACTCGTCAGCCGGCCGAAGTGGCCGTGCGGTTAAAGGCGCTGCAGTCTGGAACCGCAGGACCGCTACGGTCGCAGGTTCGAATCCTGCCTCGGGCATGGATGTTTGTGATGTCCTTAGGTTAGTTAGGTTTAACTAGTTCTAAGTTCTAGGGGACTAATGACCTCAGCAGTTGAGTCCCATAGTGCTCAGAGCCATTTGAACCATTTTAATACTCGTCTTTACCAAGTAGTCAAGATTTAAACACCCAACATTCATTATTCAAGTACCTGACTCAACTTCGTAGTGGCTCATTTTAACGTAACTAAATTACTTACACATCAGATATTCAGTATGATTACAAAAGCTTTAATGACAAGACAACACCTCTGTGCACATGCAAACAAATTTTAGAAAAATTAAATCTGTTGTAAACAAGATGCTTTATTTAAGCACAGAATAAGTGCAACTAAGTTTTGAGTACACAACTTTGAAAGGAAAAAAAAAAAAGCAAAATGCATGTTAACCTTTAGTTGCACAATTTAGCACAAAAATAATTAAATAAAACATATTAGGCAACATTAAAAATTCTCTTCTTCACACTTTTCCTCCTGGGAAGGGACGAGTCAGATGTTATGCACTGGCCTATCAATGAATTGTATTTATCTGCAAAAGATAAAGTGTGTTGTTAATTATACAAGCAAGTCAATGACACAAGCATTATAATAAATATATTACATCAAAGGTTTTCCATTGATATGGTAAATATGACTAACATTTAGATCTATTACAACATTTCAAATCCTCACCCTTAGCTCCTTTTTCCAATATTTTACATGTATGTCAATTAACTTAAAAATGTGGTCTTTAAAATACAATTATTAATTTTATGAATGTTAAAATGTTCCTTCTGGGTATGAGTAATTTATGCTGAATTAATAGAACTAAAAATGTTCAAGATTGTGAGGAAGAAATATAGACCGGCTGCTCACCTCCGTGCACGGCAGCAAGCACAATGAATAAATTGCCAACAATCCTCTAGACTCTGATAGTCAACCTTTATTACCCACCACCCACTTATATATATCTCTGTAACAAGTAAAATTTTCTAACTGCCCACCAGTTCCTCAGTAATTGTGATTTATAAAGCAGGGAAGTATCTTTACTTTAGAAAATTTATAAAGCAGAGTTAGTTCAAGTTAAAGCATATGGTAATGACCACTCACTAAACATTTCATATCAAAATTTTATGAAAACCTAATGAAAATGTTTTTACAGCCCTTACCACCTACCATGAAGGCCGAAATGTCCACAAGGTCCACAAGAGGGCAGTAAGGACCAGATTGACTACCACTGCTCTAGACTTATCATTAAATGCAAACAGATCATACAAATTCACATTAGGAGACAAAACTAACTTCAGGATTCTGCTCATGTGTGATCACTCATTTTTTATTAATATGGGGAACAGTGCTAGTTTTAGCCATGTAACAGAAAATATAGCGCAAATATGTAAGTATTTTACTGAAGACGAACAGGTGCTGATGGTTATGAGTTCTGGAAACAACTCACTCACTCCACATCATTTCAATAAAAGACTCATTCAAACAATCTAGGGAACTTGTAACTAACTTAGCTAGAAATAATAGGTGTGACCTAAACAAAATATGAGCAGCTAGTGAACACACACTTGAGTTTTATAGAGTTCGGGGTGTATACGCAGACAAGGGAAAAAAAAAATTCTCGGATTTCCCGATTAAAAAAATACTTACTCCCAAGTGAAAATACACTTTTTCCATGTTAAGTGACAGTACTGTAAAACTTATCAATCATTTGAATGGTTGTGGTTTTATATACTAGCGTAGAATTTCCTGGCACTTTAGAAAACGAAACTGGGGGGTGGGGTGGGGCGGAAGATATTTGATGTGCAGCAACATGTACACTGCATATTTTCATATTTCGAAAGTATGAATTCGAATTCCAGCAAACACCTCTCTGAAGCATTAAATCAAGATTGTGATGCGCTTTTGTAAGCCAGTCATAGGTCATGTCACATGACCTCACCAGCCGATGACAGCGGATATTCAGAGCATAGGACACTTGATGTAGTCAGCCAATAGCAACATCATTGTTAAGTAGCAAAAACAGACAACTAGGAAAAGTTCATAGTTTAAATTAGTATACACAGCACTGCTACAAGGAAAGCAAAGCTTTCACATATAATATTGGTCTCAAAGATTAATAAGCTACAAGGGAAGCTAAGCTTTCAGATATAATGTTGATGCTTTTTGTACGCGTTATAGTTTAAGACAAATCGCACAAATCTGCCAGTAAAAATTTTAACAACAACATAAATGTCTCATCTTCTGGGCTTGAAAGTCTTATAAATGGGCATCCTCAAAGAGCTGATTTTTAAATGAGAGTCAAATGCTCAGTGATTTAAGAATTCATCATACATTTGCACATAGTTCATCTTGCGTAAAAGGAAATTTACTTTGAAAGTATGCTTTTCAAACAACCATTCACAATATTTTCCCGCAACCTGTTGGAAATAGGTTCGTTTCAGCAGTTGCCAGAGACCGCCAGAAAACAAGCATCACCATGCTTGCGCAGCTACGATGATACAAGAAGTCCATATGTTCGTACGTGTAAAACATTAAAAGATCTTACATTATGCCATAGAAAAAACAAGACATCAGAGGATACTCCAAGAGCATCGCAATTTTGTGAACCATACTAAAATGCATAATTTGGCTTAAAGAGCACATTTGTATGTCCAGATTCGGATGTAAATTTTCTTGGAGTACCAATACTGGTTCTGTGTTATCCCATGTTTGGTTCTTTATTATGGCATAATGCCATAAGTGCTAGAAGATGAAATGCCATACGTGCTAGAAGATGAAAACGTGCACTTGAAAAGCAGCGAACATTTGAAACTAGCCAATAGTGTGGAATTAAACACTTCTTTCCAATAAACTGATGGCCTCAGCAGAAAAGATTAATGAAAGCCTAATTTCTTTAGCAAACCGACAAAAATAACTTCATTGTTCTGAAAGGTGATTAATGCTTGACCGTCATAAAGGTAGAAATAAAATAAAATCTGAAATCAATAACATATTTTAGCCTTCTGTAATTATGTAATATATTTTAATTCACTTGATAGTGCCCAGCCACAGAAATCCGTTTTGTTTTCATTTGACATGAGAACAATGAATGAAGAGGAAACAGCAAAATTACTAACCGTAAACCAGTGTCATGTGGATACTACCCACGAACCACTACAACTCAGGTCTCATACATTTGTCCACTTCCCACTCTGTTTGGCTATGAAAATTTTAACAAAATGGTTGATGATGCAAATGTCAACAATCCGGACATAACATCAGGTAATTTACAATAATATCATTCACCTTTCCCACTTTATTGAAGATATGTGGATTTTGAAGGACTTTTGACTCAATTATAACAAAATCTGTACTAACAGCTCTTGAGAAATAAGATTGATCCAAGCTATTGCAGTATACGGAGGAATAGTACTAAAGGAAGTTTCAGAACCCTAAGCTGGAAAAGAATAAGGACCTGTACCACCTTTGTTGGGCTGATGACGTACAGTCTGCACCGATATAGATATAATACAGTAATTAATGGAAGAGCATGATAGGATGTAACCCTGAAAATAACTTCTGATGAAACTGAAGTAGTGTATAAACTATATATGGCAGAAAAATAATTGTACAAATTTAGAACACAGTCAAAAAACCAGTTGATGAGTTAAACGAGATCTTGTGAGCTGCATTTAAAATGTTTAATAGCTAAACCGGTATTCGGGTGCAGAACCCATCATCAGTGGCACCTGATAAGTGGCACCTGTAGAGGACAACAAACAATCAATGTGTATCAATATCTACAGCACAAGAATTTTATGCATAACAGTAGGAATTCAAGTTTACTTACATATTATGTTTTTCCATATCAATGACGTGCATGTTAATTATACATTTTTTGTGATTTTCAAATCAATTTCCATTTATAAAACATACAACAATTTTGATATTTAGAATCTCTATTATAACTATGTCAATGTTGATATTATAGAATATTAAATCCATCACACCTCACAGTACAGTTTGTCGTGTATGTTACTGCTGTTAAATCTTAAACAATGACACTTCTTGGTCACACTGGACACAACTGTCATATAATGTAAACCAAGGGGGTGAAACATTTATAGGGACTTCCAGTAACATGACCTTGGTTCACTGGCATGCTGTACAGTGTTACAAGTTTCATCAAATTATTTTACTGTTGGTTGATGTAAATTCTTCCGTTGTGGTTTTTGTCTTCGAAACAGCAGCTGATATTCTACAGACTTTCACAAATTTATTCATGGTCATTGCTTCTTGTTTGTATGGCACTATTTAAATTGCATTATAAACACATTGCTCGTATTCTGCTGGATTTTAATACTGAGTGACATAAATGATTCCAAAATTTGTGTTTGCTTCGTATAAAAGCAGATGCTGCTTTTGTCACATGGTGTTCTGCGGACACACGAGTAACTGGGTCCTGCTTATAAACCCATGTGTACTGCTTGTTTTAATACAGTTTAAACATATTGCTCATATTCTACTTTATTTTTGTTTGCATCTGTTTTTCTTATTTTCTCACATCTGAAGACAAACTAAGTAGGAGTTACATAGTGGATCTCCTCACATGTTTTGTCATTTATTTACAATATATCTACATAACATGCATCAAACTGCTTGTCAGATACTTGTGCATTATGTAATAAACCATGGCACAGTGTGTGTAAGTATGGCATGAACATAAACATTAAGCTACACTACAGGTTATTCTTTTACCAGAACTTTTATTTGACATTCGCATTTGTTATCTGTTGGCCCCACACACACACACACACACACCACCTTTCTACCTTGCCTAGATCTCAGGCTACACCAGAGATGTTAGAAGTTTTTGACAGAACTAGTATTCAACTTTATTATATCTTTTTGTGGAATGAGTATGTCTCTTGCCACTGAGTATGCTTGTAATCTTAGTGACAGAAGAAGTAGTTATTGCACCAAGAGCTTTTACACATCAAAAATATTCTGCATCCACAAGGTGTGTGAGAAAAGTAATGAGCCTGATTTTTTATCAATTAAAAAAATAATAATAATAATATTGTTCCCTTGAGCAGCCATACACCAGCAGAGTCACTGTGGCTAGTCTTGGTAGCAGCACTGAAAGGCTGTAACATGTAAGTCGCAATCTTTTGAATGTTGTCCAGAGTTCCAAAAGGACATCATTTTAAGACTTTTTTTCAATTTTGGTAAAAGTAAAAAGTCACAAGGACTCAGATCAGGTGAACAGGCAAGGCTCACTGTTAATTGCATTAACAGCCCAACATATTTATTAAGCATAAAACTTAGTTTCATTATCAACCAAATTATATGAGGGCTATCCACAAAGTACATTATGTTTTGGAATTAAAAATAAAGTATTGGAAATTTTTTTTATTATATACAGATGAAAGCCACACTTAAATACTACTTTTCTACATAGTTGCCATTTAAATTAAGGCACTTATCATAGCGATGGACGAGCTTGGAAATTCCTTCGTCGTAAAATTCGGCCGCCTGCGCCTTCAACCACGTGGTTACCTCTTTTGGGACAGAAAAGGTGTGATTTTTGTGGATTTCCTGGAAAGAGGCACTACAATAAACTCTCAAAGGTATTGCCAAACTCTGCACAACCTCAGAAGAGCAATACAAAACAAGCGCAGGGGAAAGTTGTGCTCAAAGATCTTGCTGATTCATGACAACGCCCGGGTCCACACGGCAAAGTTCTCGAATCTTTTAAGTGGGAGTTGTTTCCTCAACCGCCGTATAGTCCCGACCTGGCACCGAGTGACTTCCACTTATTCCAAGCGATGAAGAAGTGGTTGGCTATGCAGTGTTTTGATGACGAAGCACAGCTTCAAGAAGAGGTAACCACGTGGTTGAAGGCGCAGGCGGCCGAATTTTACGACGAAGGAATTTCCAAGCTCGTCCATCGCTACGATAAGTGCCTTAATTTAAATGGCAACTATGTAGAAAAGTAGTGTTTAAGTGTGGCTTTCATCTGTATATAATAAAAATAATTCCAATACTTTATTTATTTTTAATTCCAAAACGTAATGTACTTTGTGGATAGCCCTCGTAAAACTGAGAAAAAGATTACGGTTTAAAGCTCAGGAGGCCTGATAAACCAGATGAAAGACCTTTGCAACACAACTAATGGTATTTTTTTGTCCTTAGATTACACTGATATGTAAGAACATCCCAATAGTAGAAACTGTATCCATTATCAAAATGATCTTGTTAAAAAATAAACCTGATGAAATGGGTGACCTTGTTGAGTTAGTTATATCACCTTCACCACTGAACATGAAGGCAATGTAATTATTAATTTGGAGGTCAAAAGAAAGAGGAGGAGATACCCAGTACACCTGACTGCATAATTCACAATTCCTGCTATCTGTCCTATAAAGCGGCATATTTGCACACTGTGATTAACAGAACAATCAAATAATCGTTAAGTAAGGCGAACACTAATGCTGGCTTGCATGCACTGAAAAAGATAGGTAGCATCTAACAATAGCTCTGATTCAAAACTAATTGTGAAGTTATACATAAGACAATAGGAAGAACGAAATTAAAAACAGAGATCAGATCACACGAGAATAGATCACATTAGAACAGAGTGAACAAATAGAAAAAGAGAAAGAGAAGTTTATAACTTGACCGTACTGAGGTCATTTTTCCAATAAAATAAGTTGCTTGTTTCAAAAAATGGCTTCAGATCATGCATTACACACGCACAACATAGACAAGAGCCAGACATGTAAAATGTGAGGTGTATGTAAAATAATGTGTAGTGCTTGTGATCAATTTTATTTTGGGCAAAGAGGAAAATTTTCCAAATGAGATTTAGACCACATATTACTATTAGTGAAACCAATCCCTCTGCATTCAGTGCTCATTTAAGAGAACACAAGCATTCTGCTAGTGATATCACTAGAAACATCCCATTCTTCACAAGCCAGAAGCAGGGAGACCATTAAACATCCTAGAAGAAATTGAACACACACACATGATGTAACATCTCGATAACACCCTTAATAAACAGACGGAATTACAGAATTAGATTTATATACTGACTTTTAACAGTGTTTTCACTGAATAAGTTCAATTCAGAGTTGCCTCCATCACCTGCATGTAAAATTAACTAATCCATCATGATATGTTAGATAACTGTTACATCCAAGTCATATTTGACAATGGTACACACAGATTTTGCATTATGTCTATCTTAACATGTTATTTATCAAAAAACAAAGATGATGTGACTTACCAAACGAAAGCGCTGGCAGGTCGAAAGACACACAAACAAACACAAACACACACACAAAATTCAAGCTTTCGCAACAAACTGTTGCCTCATCAGGAAAGAGGGAAGGAGAGGGAAAGACGAAAGGATGTGGGTTTTAAGGGAAAGGGTAAGGAGTCATTCCAATCCCGGGAGCAGAAAGACTTACCTTAGGGGGAAAAAAAGGACGGGTATACACTCTCACACACACACACACACATATCCATCCACACATATACAGACACAAGCAGACATATTTAAAGACAAAGAGTTTGGACAGAGATGTCAGTCGAGGCGGAAGTGCAGAGGCAAAGATGTTGTTGAAAGACAGGTGAGGTATGAGTGGCGGCAACTTGAAATTAGCGGAGATTGAGGCCTGGTGGGTAACGGGAAGAGAGGATATATTGAAGAGCAAGTTCCCATCTCCGGAGTTCGGATAGGTTGGTGTTGGTGGGAAGTATGCAGATAACCCGGACGGTGTAACACTGTGCCAAGATGTGCTGGCCGTGCACCAAGGCATGTTTAGCCACATGGTGATCCTCATTACCAACAAACACTGTCTGCCTGTGTCCATTCATGCGAATGGACAGTTTGTTGCTGGTCATTCCCACATAGAATGCATCACAGTGTAGGCGGAGCTTCAAGGAATCCTCAAAACCTCAGGCCCCCTGCAAAACCTTTCACCTGACTCCATCAACCTCCTGACCCCACTGACACCCCTCACCCCTACCTTCTACCTTCTTCCTAAAATTCACAAACCCAATCATCCCGGCCGCCCCATTGTAGCTGGTTACCAAGCCCCCACAGAACGTATCTCTGCCTACATAGATCAACACCTTCAACCCATTACATGCAGTCTCCCATCCTTCATCAAAGACACCAACCACTTTCTCGAACGCCTGGAATCCTTGCCCAATCTGTTACCCCAGGAAACCATCCTTGTAACCATCGATGCCACTTCCTTATACACAAATATTCCGCACGTCCAGGGCCTCGCTGCGATGGATCATTTCCTTTCACGCCGATCTCCTGCCACCCTACCTAAAACCTCTTTCCTCATTACCTTAGCCAGCTTCATCCTGACCCACAACTTCTTCACTTTTGAAGGCCAGACATACCAACAATTAAAGGGAACAGCCATGGGTACCAGGATGGCCCCTTCGTACGCCAACCTACTCATGGGTTGCTTAGAGGAAGCCTTCTTGGTTACCCAGGCCTGCCAATCCAAAGTTTGGTACAGATTTATTGATGACATCTTCATGGTCTGGACTCACAGTGAAGAACTCCAGAATTTCCTCTCCAACCTCAACTCCTTTGGTTCCATCAGATTCACCTGGTCCTACTCCAAATCCCACGCCACTTTCCTTGACGTTGACCTCCATCTGTCCAATGGCCAGCTTCACACGTCCGTCCACATCAAACCCACCAACAAGCAACAGTACCTGCATTATGACAGCTGCCACCCATTCCACATCAAACGGTCCCTTCCCTACAGCCTAGGTCTTCGTGGCAAACGAATCTGCTCCAGTCCGGAATCCCTGAACCATTACACCAACAACCTGACAACAGCTTTCGCATCCCGTAACTACCCTCCCGACCTGGTACAGAAGCAAATAACCAGAGCCACTTCCTCATCCCCTCAAACCCAGAACCTCCCACAGAAGAACCACAAAAGTGCCCCACTTGTGACAGGATACTTTCCGGGACTGGACCAGACTCTGAATGTGGCTCTCCAGCAGGGATACGACTTCCTCAAATCCTGCCCTGAAATGAGATCCATCCTTCATGAAATCCTCCCCACTCCATGAAAAGTGTCTTTCCGCCGTCCACCTAATCTTCGTAACCTGTTAGTTCATCCCTATAAAATCCCCAAACCACCTTCCCTACCCTCTGGCTCCTATCCTTGTAACCGCCCCCGGTGTATAACCTGTCCCATGCACCCTCCCACCACCACCTACTCCAGTCCTGTAACCCAGAAGGTGTACACAATCAAAGGCAGAGCCACGTGTGAAAGCACCCACGTGATTTACCAACTGACCTGCCTACACTGTGATGCATTCTATGTGGGAATGACCAGCAACAAACTGTCCATTCACATGAATGGACACAGGCAGACAGTGTTTGTTGGTAATGAGGATCACCATGTGGCTAAACATGCCTTGGTGCACGGCCAGCACATCTTGGCACAGTGTTACACCGTCGGGTTATCTGGATACTTCCCACCAACACCAACCTATCCGAACTCCGGAGATGGGAACTTGCTCTTCAATATATCCTCTCTTCCCGTTACCCACCAGGCCTCAATCTCCGCTACTTTCAAGTTGCCGCCACTCATACCTCACCTGTCATTCAACAACATCTTTGCCTCTGCACTTCCGCCTCGACTGACATCTCTGCCCAAACTCTTTGTCTTTAAATATGTCTGCTTGTGTCTGTATATGTGTGGATGGATATGTGTGTGTGTGCGAGTGTATACCCGTCCATTTGACCCCCTAAGGTAAGTCTTTCCGCTCCCGGGATTTGAATGACGCCTTACCCTCTCTCTTAAAACCCACATCCTTTTGTCTTTCCTTCTCCTTCCCTCTTTCCCGATGAGGCAACAGTTTGTTGCGAAAGCTTGAATTTTGAGTGTACGTTTGCATGTCTTTCGACCTGCCAGCGCTTTCGTTTGGTATGTCACATCATCTTTGTTTTTTGATAAATTTTTTCCCACGTGGAATGTTTCCCTCTAATATATTAATATCATTAACATGTTATTTATGACTTAACATCACTTTCTATCTATTTATATTTTACACTTTGATACGTATACACTTTACCATTACATATCAATTGTCCAAGCATAGTATTTTGAAGTGCATTTAAGTTGTAACACCTCTGATTTTCTTCTCACATAGCGACCACACAAAAACTGTGAAACTTCTGCCACTTCTTGGCATAATTTCCCTGTGCCTATTTTTCACTTTTAATGCCATTATTCCACAGAAGCTGAGGACACTTCTTTAAGAGTCTGGTTTGATAACTGGAAACTGATGCAACATCGGCACAACTAGTGAATGTGCGACCAAGGAGTGTGTCTTATCTTTAGAAACAGTCATAAGTCACTTGGAGCCAGTCTGTATAAGTAGCGAGCATGAGAAATCACTTCAAAGTTGTTGTCACAAAGAAATTGCAACACTGCATTTGCTTGATTTGCATTCATCCATATGTGGCAACCACTTGGAGGACACATTCTGCACTTTCAGGTCTTCATCCAGTTTCGTGTGCACAGGTTCCACGAAAATGCCAGCTCTGGATGCAATGTGTTCCACACTCATATGGCAATCCTCCAAAACAATTTTCTCCACTAGTTCAATAATGTCGTCGTCAGACTGGCTGGTGTGAGGTTGAGATTGT
Source organism: Schistocerca serialis cubense (assembly GCF_023864345.2). Taxonomy (NCBI): domain Eukaryota; kingdom Metazoa; phylum Arthropoda; class Insecta; order Orthoptera; family Acrididae; genus Schistocerca; species Schistocerca serialis. The sequence goes on from NC_064645.1 coordinate 204,013,083, forward strand.
CTCGTTTGTTTGCCTTCTTTGATCTGCTGCAGTCATGAATGCACATTAGATACACCCATGACACCGTCCACTTATCTCACTGAACTAGCAAAGAATGTGTATCAGCATCATACCACACAAATGGAGAAAATTAATGATTACACACTGTTCTTGCAGTGAAAACGTCACCATTTTGAGTATCAAGAACAATCCTTCCTCTTGGTGCTGCCAATACACATCTGTATGCCACACACTGCTACCATCTCTGTAACGTATTCACACCAAATGTACACATACTGCCAGTTCCATATTAACATTATATGAGTGTGTGCAATGTGACCAAGAAGTGTCACTATTTAAGATCTGACAGCAGTAACATCCATGACAAACTGTGTACCGTGAGGTAGGATAAATTTTGTACCTTAGCATATGAACACTGACAAAGTTAGAATTAGATTTTAAGTAACCACATGGTTGTATGCTTTCTAAATGGACATTGGTCTGAATATCACAAAGAATTTATAATTAACATGCACCTCATTGATGCAGTGATACATAATATGTAAGCAAGCTTACATTTCTACTGTTATACATGCAACAGTTACGTTGCAAATATCGATATGTATGCAATTATTTGATATCGCATGTATCAGATGCCACTGATGATTAATTCCATACTCAAATACTGGTTGGACTATTAAACATTTTAAATGCAGGTCCTGGTACTTATAAGGTTTCCTGTAACAAATATTTACGAGTTACAGAGCACCAAACAATCAGGAGTTTTAAGTCTGAGTTTTGATGGTAACACTGAGTCAGCAGTGAACGGAATAAGGAATACCATAAAAATGACGAGTGATTTTGATAAACTAAACACTACTTCTAAAACTATGCGTTTGATGTACCTGAAAAGTATGTTCACAACTGTTGTTTATTGGTAGTTGTGAATAATAGCTTTAATATGAAAGCCATACAAAAGTTTAAAAGCAGTCTAAAGCAAGAGAGAGCTGCAGTGGAAATCACTAGCAGAAAAAGGGAAACAAATGGAACAGTGAATAAGTTATGTAATTATGATTGCAAAGAACATTACACATAGGTAGACAGCACGAGGAATCCAGCAAAGTGGCATACAGAAAAGTGAAATCCAGTACAGAATTTCTCTGGTCCATCTGCCATCCATTCACATGTGTCTAAGAGTTATAAACAACTGCTTCCATGACTTAAGTTGGATGGAAAAAATATAAATAATGACTGCTTATAGTTAACAAATTAAGTTAAAGCACTTTCCTTGTCGGTCTGATTTTATAGTCAAGAGTCATGAACAGTAGCAGTCGAGTTTAGGCTTGTTCTGCACATCTACGTCGCGCTTTCTCAGACAGCCAATGAGCATTCAGAAGTGTTCTGAGCACTCTGCTGTGAATGCATAGCTAATGTGAGCATTAAACATGATTGTAGCGAGTTGTTTTATTAATTTCTATTCCATCTGTTGTGAGTTGTAATGGCTGCTGGTGGTGCTACATGATAAATTCTATGTAAGCGAGTTTGCAGGATAAAAACTTTATTAACACGGAAAGCACCGGTGTGGGCGTACTGCAACTGTCGCTTGTAATTGCCAACATCGCAATCCCCTTCTGTGTCTCGACATGCGTGAACTGCCACCGTCCAGGAGGGATAAAAGCTAAGAAACGAAAAGGAAACAGCTGCTCAACTTCAAGTAATTGGTTACCCCATAGCTTGTAAATATTTGAAGAATGTCATGATTTATCACCAGCCAAAAACTGCTGATAAATGTCCGCCGGCTGAAGTGGCCGTGCGATTCTAGGCGCTACGGTCTGGAACCGCGAGACCGCTATGGTCGCAGGTTCGAATCCTGCCTTGGGCATGGATGTGTGTGTGGTCCTTAGGTTAGTTAGGTTTAACTAGTTCTAAGTTCTAGGGGACTAATGACCTCAGAAGTTGAGTCCCATAGTGCTCAGAGCCATTTGAACCATCTGATAAATGTCCGTAGACCATCATTAGGTACATAAAAAACATTTATCGTCCAGTATGATGATGTAAATGTTTCATGAAGCTGATGATAATCTGTAAGCCAAAAGTTCAATAAATACACTCCTGGAAATTGAAATAAGAACACCGTGAATTCATTGTCCCAGGAAGGGGAAACTTTATTGACACATTCCTGGGGTCAGATACATCACATGATCACACTGACAGAACCACAGGCACATAGACACAGGCAACAGAGCATGCACAATGTCGGCACTAGTACAGTGTATATCCACCTTTCGCAGCAATGCAGGCTGCTATTCTCCCATGGAGACGATCGTAGAGATGCTGGATGTAGTCCTGTGGAACGGCTTGCCATGCCATTTCCACCTGGCGCCTCAGTTGGACCAGCGTTCGTGCTGGACGTGCAGACCGCGTGAGACGATGCTTCATCCAGTCCCAAACATGCTCAATGGGGGACAGATCCGGAATCTTGCTGGCCAGGGTAGTTGACTTACACCTTCTAGAGCACGTTGGGTGGCACGAGATACATGCGGACGTGCATTGTCCTGTTGGAACAGCAAGTTCCCTTGCCGGTCTAGGAATGGTAGAACGATGGGTTCCATGACGGTTTGGATGTACCGTGCACTATTCAGTGTCCCCTCGACGATCACCAGTGGTGTACGGCCAGTGTAGGAGATCGCTCCCACACCATGATGCCGGGTGTTGGCCGTGTGTGCCTCGGTCGTATGCAGTCCTGATTGTGGCGCTCACCTGTACGGCGCCAAACACGCATACGACCATCATTGGCACCAAGGCAGAAGCAACTCTCATCGCTGAAGACGACACGTCTCCATTCGTCCCTCCATTCACGCCTGTCGCGACACCACTGGAGGCGGGCTGCACGATGTTGGGGCGTGAGCGGAAGACGGCCTAACGGTGTGCGGGACCGTAGCCCAGCTTCATGGAGACGGTTGCGAATGGTCCTCGCCGATACCCCAGGAGCAACAGTGTCCCTAATTTGCTGGGAAGTGGCGGTGCGGTCCCCTACGGCACTGCGTAGGATCCTACGGTCTTGGCGTGCATCCGTGCGTCACTGCGGTCCGGTCCAAGGTCGACGGGCACATGCACCTTCCGCCGACCACTGGCGACAACATCGATGTATTGTGGAGACCTCATGCCCCACGTGTTGAGCAATTCGGCGGTACGTCCACCCGGCCTCCCGCATGCCCACTATACGTCCTCGCTCAAAGTCCGTCAACTGCACATACGGTTCACGTCCACGCTGTCGCGGCATGCTACCAGTGTTAAAGACTGCGATGGAGCTCCGTATGCCACGGCAAACTGGCTGACACTGACGGCGGCGGTGCACAAATGCTGCGCAGCTAGCGCCATTCGACGGCCAACACCACGGTTCCTGGTGTGTCCGCTGTGCCGTGCGTGTGATCATTGCTTGTACAGCCCTCTCGCAGTGTCCGGAGCAAGTATGGTGGGTCTGACACACCGGTGTCAATGTGTTCTTTTTTCCATTTCCAGGAGTGTAGTATTAATCAGCTGCTTTTTGCAGTAAATCATGATGTCCTTAAACAGCACATGCTTGGGCCTCTCATCATGACACCGTTGGAATATTCCCGAAAAAGAGGAAGTTTGTAACTTAATGTTTTAACAACACCATAGTCATCAGATACTGAGCGATAATTCAACAGAAAAGAGGTAAGGCAAGAAATCTTCCATGGCCTTGTCTGTGGAATATCAATAAGATTCAATCAGGGAGTTTTAAGGAAACAATGGAGAACTTAAATCAGAAATATTGTGTGAGAATTTGAATCCTTCCTCTTCAAAATAAAAGAGTCCAGTGTCTTAAAAGTGCACTAACTACCGCTGTAAAACTTCAAGACAACTGCAGTGTCGCAATGAAATTCCTTATTACTAAATTAATAACAGAACACATTTAAGCAAAAGGACACAACAATCAAAGCCTTATAGGCTGATACAAGAGCTATTAATCTTTAAATTTTTTCAGAACTATCCTACCAACAGTGAAGTAAATGGAGACGAAGTACCAAGTCAGAAAGGAAACCAAAATTTACCCTTGACACCACCACCACCACCACCACCACCAATTATCAAATGCCTAAAAACATAAATAAAACTGATAGTAGCAGCGACTGAATGCACTACATTAATTAACTTCTGTATCGAAAGAAATGTAAATTATATATACTAATAAAGTATAATGAACATATAATACTAACTATGTCATCTATCTTGAGAATGCTGCGGACAGTTTCAGATGCTAGTGTAATGGCGCTTATTGATACCAGCAAAGGTTGAACAACATTTTCCTCCAGGATGTTTGTTATCGCTCCCTGGAAAAAGAAAATCATAAAAATGTTATTTGAGTCAATGGACAACACCAATGTCAGCATTCCTACAAGCTAGAAATTCTTTGTAACAAATTATAATTTAAGGTCTATTTGGTTTATTTTAAATGTAGAAAAATGTTGTACCAACAGTAAAATATGTTAAAAGAAAATACAAGGATAAAATATGTAAAATAAAGGAGAGACATCCACTTACCTGTACCAGATTGCTGTGTGGCGCACAGAAACATGCAACAATAATTACACTAGCTTATGAGCTCTTGCTCTTTCTCTATCAAAAGTACACACATTCACGTAATCAACCACACAAGACCCCCAAATGCTCATATCCACAACCACGACGAGACTTATCGCAGCCACAGATGTGAGTGCTGGGTGTCAAGTTCATTACCCTGGACAGGTCTTCTTACACACCTAAGTTCAGTTCCTACATGCTGTGTCATTGTGCCACAATGCATTCACGAACGCCGTACCTTGCCCTGGCCTCCAATACGATCAAATTCCCTTCCTCCATAACAGCAATTACGGAGTCACTACAAGCCTGTTGATGATGATGCATGGTGTATGAATGTGAATCTACTGTAAGCGATGTGATGGAGTTATATGACCTAGGTCATGTACTGTCATTGGTTATTATAGAATTAATGGTGTGTTTGGTATCTAAACCCTCCATGACAGTCAGTCTATTTGTACCATCACTGCATAATTTTCGTGTATTACATCAAACAAAGGTAGTAAATTAAAGTTTTAGACTTCAGGGAGGTCATTCTCCACCAGAAGTGACTCTTACTGATTTGCAGCCATAATTCTGACACATCTTCTGTGGGAAATTAGCTGCATATCATTGAAATGTGTTTTGTTTAATACAGTGGAGGGATTTGTAGGCAGCACATTGTTGTATCAGAGGAATGCATCTCTTATGGTGGAAAATAATTTGCTTGTATTCAGTCATTAAGCACTTTGTTTATTCAGCTACTATGACCATTTACAAACTTTTCACTGTTCAGTTAACATGCACAGTATCTACCCAAGGCTGGTTTACAGGCCAAGTGACACAAGCTGCTGCTTGGGCCACCAAGCTGGAAGGGGTGTCAGAGGCCCCACCACTGTTAGACTTTTATATAGGACATATCACAATTAGTAGAAGTCACTTGCTGTGCCATGCTGAAATAGGTGCCAGTTGTGCCCAAGCACAAGATTTGATTCCAGTGCCTATCACAATAGGTGAAAACTTGCTCAGGTTAAAGTGTACGAGGGAAAGGTGGGAAGAGAGGGCATGTCAAATGATAAACCAATTGTGTGGAAAAATGTTGTTAAACTCCTCCTGTATCAATAATACTAGTACATTCTACTTGCAGAAAATATTTTGTGCCTTCATGGGACAGATCTGGAATACTGACAAGATCAGTCTCTTGTCATTTTTGAAGTAATATTTCCTTGTCTACATGTTCTCAATGTAAAAAGAAAAATATGGCATTTTGCTACCACCATGGCTGTGTCAAACTTCAAATCTGGCTGTGATTTCCACAGGCAAATTTTTGTGGTGTCTTGGAGAAAAGGGGAGATACAACAGTTGTTGAAACTGAAAAATTGTTTTGTAATGAAAGATGATAAGACATTCAAAAGAACAGTACAGCTCTGAACATTTATATGAAAGAGACTTTGTGGAACAGTAAACATCTCACCTGAAGTCAGTTTCATCTTAGATATAACAACTAAGTAAGTCATCACATTTATGGCTCCATCATAGATACTTCAATTCTCTGAGATTAGTAGGTAAAACAGAAAATACATGTGCACTAACCTTAATGGAACTACAAAAGAAAGGGTAGGAGCAAACTTGCAAAAGGCCCCTATGACCACTGCAATGATTTTGGTATCAAAACAGCCTGAGCACATGTGCTAAAGTGAAGTGGTGTACCATCTTGGAGGTAACAAATCTGCTGACCACCGTAATCTTTGTTACGGAGTTGTGCTTTTCTGCAAACAAAAATGGAAAATCCACCATGGATGCCAAAATGCATTAACTTGTTTGACCAATCCAGATCCTCCAGCTGTTTCCACTGCCAATGATTTAGAAAAAAAAGGAAAAATGTCCTGCTGATGTCAAAGTCATTAAATCAAATTCACTAAAATTTGAATCAAATGTTAGTTTAAAAATACAGAATTCCCGAGATTTTATGAAATTCCTTGAGATTTCCCTAACTGTTCCAGGTAAAATGTTGGTTCATTGGTTAATTTATTTGGGGGAGGGAACCAAACAGCAAGGTCGTCGGTCCTATCGGTCAGGTAAAATGTAATTCCTTGAGCAGTCCAGTTTTCCAAAAGAATCACCACCCTGGAATCTTACTGTTCCAGGCCTCTATGCTACACAATACTGTCATCAAGGAATGTCTATGTTAACTATGTGCTGAACTGTAGCAGTTCTGTTGAGAGAAAGGTTGTAACTATTGCCTTCAAAAGTTGCTAGGCACAATGGCTAGTTCTTCATTCACAGTCCTTCCTGAGGAAGAAGTTGCAGAGCTTTTAGAGGAAAGTCTAAGTGAAAATGAGAGTGACAATGATTTTGATGATGACAGTGATTCATTTGTAAACAATTAGAGTGAAATAACGATGAAAGCAGTCCACCCTGGATAGTTTCAAAAAGTATCACAAAAAGAAAAGTTTTATGTTGTAATGCTTTAGGTAAAGATATTTGAATGAAAGCATATGTTTTAATGTATATCCTAATTGTCCATCAGCGACCTCACTGTTTCCACAAAAAGACTCATGCAATTCTCTATAGCGCACTCGGGTGGTGATTTAAATAAGAGAGCAGATGACCTGTGTCTGCATTATACAGTGCAAAGGGTTAATGAAGACAGAGGAGAGAAATGGGGTTGACCAGATAACAAACTTAAGTATGAAAATTATAAAATTTGCTGTGTTAAATAAAATGCACTTCATAAAACACTTAAACTATAAGGACAATCCCCAGTCTCACAGTAGTTACTGTAAGTTTTTTTTATTAAAACAAGAAAATTTCAATTTCACCTTTCGAACATTGATGCCTGCGTACATTTCCCCCTGAGCATGTCGATTCCGTAATTCAGTGACTGTTGCAATTGGATTCAGTCCAGCATTTTCTGCTAAAGTAGAAGGTATCACTTCCAATGCATCAGCAAAGGCCCTGTAATTGAAATTTCGAAATTAAAATAATTTACAATATGAGGGAAAAAAGTAAGCTGGACAAGTGCCATGTTAAACAATTTTACATTCAAATTTTTACAGATCTCATAAAAACGAATAATGGATGGACACACACACACACACACACACACACACACACACACACACACACACACACACACACAGAGAGAGAGAGAGAGAGAGAGAGAGAGAGAGAGACGGGGGGGGGGGGGGGGGGGGGGTAGGTTCATACACACGTGTGGCTATCTGAGTGGCCTCCTATCTTTCACAAATTCAAACTGATCTTTAATTAAATATCTGTTCCTTTTGCCTGGTATTAGAACTCACATTGAAAACAAGTCTACAGACATGATCTTTTCTGTACTTACCATTGTTGATCTAACAGTAGTAGTTCTGGTTTCTTTGTATCACTCTAGACTGCACAGAATTTTATGTTATTATCCAGAGGATAGACTTTAAATTAAAACACTGTATCTTCCTCTGGAATTATTTTCACTTCAGCCTGGCTTTTATGAAGACAAGATTATTGTCTACAATATTAGGAAAAGGATAGTTGCTACTCACCATAAAGGTGACCCACTGAGTTGCAGGCAGGCACAAGGAAATGACTGTTGTGCCTGTCTGCAACTTAATGGGTCGCCTTTGTGGTGAGGAGCGACAATTTATCCTTTCCCTAATACTGTTGATATTACAACCTGGAGTTTCCGCAGCAATATTATTGTCAGTGATTTTAGAGTTTCCCAGTGTAGGAACATTCTGAATATTTCTTGGGCGGTCAACCAGATGGTGCCATACAGAAGGAATGATGTTAAGGCAAAGCATTTTCTGGCCACCTTCAGGCATTCCCAATGACTGCCTGCCTGTGCCATTAAATCCTCCCCCTTCCCAACACCCACAGACATCCTACAGCTGACAGACTCCAGGCTCAGATGAAAGTGCATCGCTGGGGCACAATCTCGTGTCCTCTCAGTCATGCTGGCACCAGCGAAGGACGTAAATTCCTGCTCAGATTGCCACTGTGATTTGACTGTGCTCTAAGCCGGGCCCTAGGCCCTGCTTACTTAATAACTGCTGCCTTTATTTATTAGTTCATCGTGTAACTGTACGAGCTCTGTAGGCTCTTTTAGAATAAAGTCCCAGAAGGTACTGGACTGTTGCAACAACTCTGTGGGAACGTAATTCATGACATGTCCATGAGAGATGAAGCGCTCTGCCACAGTGGACTTTGTTCATTTTTCCTGGGGCGTTTATGCTCCATTCATCTCTCCTGTAGCACCCAGATAGTCTGACCTGCATACATTTTCCCGCAATGGCAGAAGACGCAGTAGACCTCCAGTTTCCGGAGTTTTGTCATCCTCTACTGATGCCAACAAAGCTTTCATCTTGGCTGATGTGAGGAACACACACCTGACGTTATGTTTCCATAGTATTCTTCCAATTTTCACTGCCTTCTTCGTGATGTATGGTATGGTTGCCACTGAAACAAGTTTTCCTTCATACTCAGCAGACTTTGTCCTCGACTTTTTCGGTCTTACAGTGTATTTTATCTGGCATTTGTTGCAACCATCCGTATGGAACACACCCTGTAGGTGCTTCAATTTGGCTGCTAGACTGCCTTGATCTGAATTTTCATGTGCTCTGTGCCTTAGCGAGCTTACATCATCAGCTTGTTGCAAAGTAGGAAGACAGTTGGAGTCATGCAAGTACAAATCTGTACTTGTCAGTTTATATTAAATGCTGTGTCCTAGTGTGCCATATAATCTTTGCTTGATGAGCACATCCGGAAATGAAAGCTGAATATTATGTTTCCATTGTGAATTTGATATTTTCGTGCAGCAAACTCAGGTGCTGCAAGAAGTCTTATAGACGAGATGATGTCCGTGCGGCCAGATTATGGAAGTATCATCCACATACCAAGAAAAGCATAAGGGCTTGTAGACTGTTGACTCCAGAGCTTGTTCAAATGACTCCATAAAAATACTGGCCACCACTGGCGGTAGCGGGCTGCCCATCGCACTCCATCTATTTGTTCATGGTAATTTCCATTTCATAGAAAGAAGGTTGACGTAATCACAAATTCAAGCACTTTTGTTAGCTAGTCGAAGACGGAAGTGTTGCTGCAGACTGAGAGCTGGCCTATTTGTCTGTGGTTGCTGTATGCACAGCAGTGATTGTGTGCTGGCTCACCTAAGCAGACTTGAGCCGTTGGAACTCACACACACACACACACACACACACACACACACACACACACACACACTGAGAATGTTGGGTATATGTTGTGTATGTAAATATTATCTTCAGAACATGTACTGTAATCTGCTTCTCACTAAATCAACGTTTTCTGACAGCTACCTGTGAACAGAGCATTGCTGGAGTGTGTTTGAACTAAGCACATTAAGTTAGCTGCCTACAATGTATTATGTTGCTGTTTACTGTGCAGATTTCTTCCTGTTAGTGTGTGATTAACCCGACAGTTGGTTGCCTACAAGTTTTCATGTTTTTGTACAATGTAATTAGCTAAGCCGTGTGACTGGACACAGACAATAGAGGTAGCACAAGTTTGTTCAGAGAATACAAAAAGGTTGGTACCTTTTTTTAGCACTGTACCGTTTCAGGTTAGTTTAGGGTATTTCCTGGCATCCTCATACGCCAAGGTGGACTGATATTAAAACATGGGAGGGAGGGAACGGATTTCTCAGCTAAAAAATATACCTTTTCTCGAGTGAAAATATACTTTTTCCAGCGTGACAATGCACTAAAACACCATGTGAAAGTACATTATACATAGAAAAAGAACTTCCCACAATTTTAGGAAACAAAACACAGCAAAAAAATGCTTCTTGGAAAGACCTGATATGCAGCAACACATACACTGCATATTTTTGTACTATGAAAGTATAAATATGAATTCCACCGAAGACAGCATGGTAGCTTTCAAACCAGTGAAATTGAGATTGTGGTGCATGATGCACTTTTGTCAGCCAATTATGCTCATGCCACGTGGTCTCATAAGACAATGACAACAGGTATTCAAAGTGTATGACACATGGTGCAGTCAGCCAATAGCAGCATCAGTGTGAAGTAGCGCGTAGATGCAAGTAGGAAAAGTTCATGGTTTAAATTAATATACATACAGTACAGCTACAAGGAAAGTTAAGTGTTCACTTAGTATACAGCTCGACAAAGGTTCTTTGCTGTTCCCCCTCTCCTCCGCCTCCCCTCAAGGGTGTGGTTAAGGGAGGCTCCAAAGGGCCCAGCTTAAATTGCAGCTCCTGAATATTTCTGACAAGCACAATTATAAATATCAATGCTGTGCACCGAACATTTGTGGATAGAAAAGACAGTTACATGTGAAATTACTCAAGAACTCACACCCCCCCCCCCCCCCATTTTTTAAAGGGATTATTATACTTGTTGCCATCATTATTGCATAATTTGTAATCTCCAAAAAGAACTAAAACAAATATGAAAAACTAACCTTGAAGCTTGGTCCTTTTTAATGTTTGTTCCCCTTTAAGATATATCAGACACAAATGTGCCAGTAAAATTCTAAATACTGGCATAAATGGCTAGTCTTTTGGGCCAACAATTTTTCTAAGTGGCTAGTCCTCAAAGTGTTAAATTTTGAACAAGAGTCTAATGCTCTGTGATTTAAGAAATTTGTCGCACGTTTTCACATTTAACACAATTATTCTTATGTAAACAGAAATTGACTGCAAAAGTAACAATTCTCAAAGCATCATTCACAATATTTTCCTGTGACCTATTAAAAATCTGAACAGTTGTGACATCATGTTCATCAAAAGCAGTTTGTTGTTACAAAGTATTACATAGTCTTCGTTCTAAAGCCTTTGACACACTTTGCTGTTGGCAGACGCTTGGGTGTGCACTATGTTTTGTTGTTGTAAATGACATATTTTCTTAAGTTTTATTTTGGTGTTATTCTCTCATTTATGTTTTACTGCTGCAGTATTATTCTGCATTAATGGGCTAAAGTAAAATTCCTTGTTAGAGTACCAGTGCTTACCAATCAAAAGTACAAAAATTTTGCTGAAAAATCAAACAATGAAAAATTCCCAGGAATCTAAAATATTCCTGTGTTTTCCTGGATGAAAACTCCTAAGTTCTTCCCAGATTTCATAGTTATCTCGGGTTGTATACACCCTGAAGGAAGGACTACCTATTTTTAAAAATTAATGTCTCAAAAACTAAAATTAAGATGGCTAGATGAATGCAACAAACAATATGTTTATTGCAAAAGTTGAAGGAATTTTTTACAGAATTATACAGAAATAGTTAAAGGTGCTAACAGAAGGCACTGCAATCACAAAATCAGTGCTTATAAATAGTGTGCTGCAGCTCCTAGTGATCAGTTCCACCACTGAAATGGTAAAGGTGGTTAGCATACAGAAGGAAGAGGTAGAAATCATGTGTACCAGTTAACAACCTGTTTTTCGGTGTTAGAATATCACAAGTTGGTACACAGTTCTATAGCAACATGGAACAGTTTTCAAACAAGATTTAATATTACAAAAGGTTCCAATGGGAAAAAAACATTCACAAGCTATTCACCAAATTCCTACAGACAGGCATCGTTGCTTGTGATCTAGCAGGGAATGCTGGCCCCAGGCAAACTGTAGCTTCTCAATTCACAGAAGGACTCAAATGACGACAATCAGCAGATAAAACGTCCAGCACAGCTTGGACGCCACTCAGAACTTAATTCAGCTATACTGACAATGGATAATACCCACAAAGTACGCACACAGCGTTCGGAACAGCCGCGGCTACAGGAAAATGCTACAGCTATTGCTATTGGTCAGTGCACATCAAGGACAGAATGCAAGATGTGGCGTGGACCGCAGAGGGAACGCCTAGCACAACATAGGCATAAATACCGGACTTCTTCCACACTGGAATCAGTATCTGATAGAACCTGAAGAAGACTGCGAGTCACGCAGTTGAAATATCGTGCAGGAAAGATGCGAATAACCAGCAGAAACCCGATTAAATCAACACGACATGCTCAAAATGTTTTGCAATGTGTTAAATTAAATATAAAAACCAATAAAATTGACTAGTAGCATAAGATACACATAAGCAATTGCTTTTGATTGTTTTATTATGCTATTAAACTCATTTAAATTTTATTAAGATTTAAGTTTTATTAACAATTCTGTGCTGTACTGAATTATGAATTTAGTTGTTTGGGCAGGTTGTCTGTATTTTCTGTCCAAGTGGTCAATAAATGTATTAGCATTTTACTTTCAACCCAAACTCAATCGATTCCACCCTTTAATCCTAATGGTTCTACTGCATATAACAGCAGCAGCTTAAGAGTATGAGGAAGCTGCGCTGGAAGATATCCACAAGCTGTGGAAGTGGCAGTGGGACTGAGGACACTGGATCATAACCTAGTGACACCCTTCCCCCAACACTGCACCAGCTCCATGCCCAAAAATGGTCATGGGATATAAAGGCGGCACCCCAATGAAGACTATCAGTCGTCAGCAATGTCTGAAGATGGCAATAATAATAATAATAATAATAATGTATGAAAAATAGCATAGTCAAGGGAAAACACACTAAACAAGAAGATTACATATTGAATAACCACAGTGACTCCATAGAAGCGATGGAAAAAACAGATGCCTATAAATATCTAGGATACAGACAAAAAATAGGAATAGATAATACAAATATTAAAGAAGAACTAAAAGAAAAATATGGACAAAGACTAACAAAAATACTGAAAACAGAACTGACAGCGAGAAACAAGACAAAAGCTATAAATACTTATGCTATACCAATATTGACCTACTCATTTGGAGTAGTGAAATGGAGTAACACAGACCTAGAAGCACTCAATACACTTACACGCTCACAATGCCATAAATATAGAATACATCACATACATTCAGCAACAGAAAGATTCACATTAAGCAGAAAGGAAGGAGGAAGGGGATTCATAGACATAAAAAACCTACATTATGGACAGGTAGACAGTTTAAGAAAATTCTTTCTAGAATGAGCAGAAACTAGCAAAATACACAAAGCAATCACTCATATAAATACATCGGCTACACCATTGCAATTTCATAATGACTTTTACAACCCTTTAGATCACATAACATCAACAGATACGAAGAAAGTAAATTGGAAAAAGAAAACACTACATGGCAAGCACCCACATCATCTAACACAGCCGCACATCGATCAAGACGCATCCAACACATGGCTAAGAAAAGGCAATATATACAGTGAGACAGAAGGATTCTTGATTGCAATACAGGATCAAACAATAAACACCAGATATTACAGCAAGCATATTATTAAAGATCCCAATACCACAACAGATAAATGCAGACTTTGCAAACTACAAATAGAAACAGTAGATCACATCACAAGCGGATGTACAATACTAGCAAATACAGAATACCCCAGAAGACATGACAATGTAGCAAAAAATAATACATCAACAGCTTGCCTTAAAACATAAACTTATAAAACAACATGTTCCCACAGACAAGTATGGACCACAAAATGTACTGGAGAACGATGAATACACCACATAACAAACCTGACATCATACTCACCAATAAAAAGAAGAAATCAACACAATTAATCGAAATATCCATACCCAATACAATAAATATACAAAAGAAAACAGGAGAAAAAATTAAAAATACATCCAACTGGCTGAGGAAGTCAAGGACATGTGGCATCAGGATAAAGTTGACATCGTACCAATTATACCATCAACTACAGGAGCCATACCACACAATATCCACCAGTACATCAATGCAATACAGCTACATCCAAACTTATATATACAACTACAGAAATCTGTAATTATTGACACTTGTTCAATTACCTGAAAGTTCCTAAATGCAATGTAACATATACCGTACAGTTAAAAGGAAGTCACGCTTGATCAAGGTCCGCGTCACCTTCCATTTTTAACGAGACTTAACGTCTGAGACAAGAAAGAAATGATAATATTCTCATGCTGAGAAATTTACTTGATAGTCTGAACTCCAGCATTTTTTTCCTATGTCATTTAATTTCACTGGCCCCATAACATCAACACATTCACAATTATGTAACACCCTCTTCCTTCAATTATTTCTAACCAATAACATACTCCAAGAATAATGTGGGTTTGACTAACAACTTTACAAAAATTTTGAAACCATTGGTGAGTGATATCTAAACAAGTTACTGGAGGAAAAAAAAAAACAGTTCTTTTTTATAAATACAAAAAGACTGTAGCCTACCCAACAGCTACACCTAACGTATCTCAAAGAATTTTAGTGAAACATGGTGGTACAAAATAACTGTTTAATGGATCAGTGGGTTCAGATTACTAGGAGGAGTAACAAGGATCCTAACAAGATCTGAATGTATTCTGTTAGAAACTACGATCTTAAGTAACTTCAGATATCACGGAGTCACAACTTACCATCACTTGTCTCAAACATTCTAAAATGACAATAACACTAAATAGGACGATAGATTGCTACTCACCACACAGAGTAGGCACTGAGTGGCATACAGGCACATCAAAAGAAGACTGTTAGTTATTAACAATAAACCCAATTCCTTAAAGAATTTTCCATGTATGAAACAGCTTAAAACATTTGATTACTTCACAAATGAGTTAATGTGTTAAATACTTGACATTAAGCATGTAAATGAGAAAAAATTTAAAAAGATTTGAAATGATGTGTAGAGTTTACTGGAAGGCACTAAGTGCTCTTGCTATGAAACACAATCTGGGTGCCACACACTCCACTTTAAGTGAAAGGAATCAAACAATGGAAAATCCAGGATGGAATGTAACAATACCAGACAAGGAAAGGTGCTACTCACCATATAGCAGAGATGCTGAGTCGCAATAGGCACAACAAAAAGATTCACACAATTATAGCTTTCGGCCATTAAGGCCTTTGTCAGCAGTAGACACAAACGTGCGCACGCGCACGCGCACCCGCACGCGCACGCACACACGCACACACATATAACTTGCACACATGTCTGCAGTCTCAGAGAACAGAAACTACACTGTGAGCAGCAGCACCAGTGCATGATGGGAGTGGCGACTGGGTGGGGGTAAGGAGGAGGCTGGGGCGGGGAGGGGGACGGATAGTATGGTGGGAGTGGCGGGCAGTGAAGTGTTGCAGTTTAGACAGAGGGCAGGAGAGAAGGAGCGGAGGGGGGGGGGGGGGTAAATAGTGGAAAGGAGAGAAATAAAAAGAAATTAAAAGACTGGGTGTGGCGGTGAAATGACGGCTGTGTAGTGCTGGAATGGGAACAGGGAGGGGGCTGGATGGGTGAGGAAAGTGACTAACCTCTTGATGAGTAGATTGTGACAACATTTTAAATTCAGTTGATAGTTATGTAAAATATTGAAAATCAAATTTTTATTCCTCCTGGAAGCCATCAGATACTCTTTGAGGGTAACTATCCATCCTATTTCATACTGTTATTCCATGTCAGATGTTCCATGTTTGACATTCTAAATTAAAAAATTGGCAGGAGAAATTACTATCTCCTATTGTCAACCATGCAAATTAAATTACTTGAATTGTAACCACCCATATTTCTTGTCAAATCTCCAAGTGGGTTTGATAAGTAAGATGGTGCTGAAAAAGTCATCTAGAACATTAATACATCTCTATGAGTGTAGATAAAAGGAAATGTCCTGACTCATTAGCACACAGCCCAAACCATTAAGGATAGAAATTTGAAATTTGGAGAGGGTGTTGATCTTATACTGTAGGTCTTGTTTAGTATGGGATTATTCAAAATCCCACCCTAGATGTGGTGAAGTAGGGGATGGAAGGTTTTCTGAAAATATGTCACTACTAAAGCAATTTTTGAACTATAACTATGAAAAGTGGTAATTGTTTTCTCAAAAAAGTGCTTCGGCATTTTTTGAAATGCAAGCACTAAGGAGGTTAAATAGTAGGTGGAAGTTTGTGTTTAACAAATCATCATTAAAGAACTTATAAAGCACTTTTGAAGCTACATTTATGGAAATGGGCATTTGACTTCTCAGTTAAAAATAAAAAAATTACACATTTCAGTGCTTTTGGAAATTTAACCCCTATGGGGGTGAAATAGGATATGGAAGTTTCTATGGAAACATCACTGTAAGAACTCTAAAGGAAGGATTAACAAAAATCTCAGACTCCGGCTACCAGAATCATTTTTTGTCAGAAACTCAGAAGCACACCCTATAGTCAGAATGAAAAGTTTATAAGATGTTGCAATTTTTGAACAACACAAAAATTTGATAAAAAAATCTGTGGAGACCACCCAATCTACATAAGCGAAGCAGTGAGCACTAAGCTAGTCACACAATAAAACTTCATGGAAACCAACTGTTGTCAAATTTACAGCATCAGACAGGAGCTAACAGCAAAAAAAACTTAAATAAGCATGCTGAAATATCTCAATGACTATCATCAGTGGCTGGCTAGCAAATTAAAAAATCACTTAGTAGAATTTCAATAGTATTAGATCTACCTGAAACAGTATGCATCTACACCAGTAATAGTTTGTGAATACTGGGCAAGACGGAGAGCAAGTTCTATTTCCGGTGCACCACCTCCAGCAATAAGAGCCCTGAAAACAAGTCTAAATTAGTAACAGCACATCATATGGACAACATAAGAAGACAAAAGCAAGCTTTCAAACTCAGATTAAGTTAACTACCACTGACCTTTTTTTCACTAGGCAGCGAACAACACACAATGCATCATGCAGTGACCTGTCTGCTTCATCAAGCACCAATTTATTGGATCCTCGCACTAACACTGTCACTGTACGACCCGCATTATGAATGCCTGAAACTTTCACAAATTTCCCTGTTGCTCCAGCTGCAACCTCCTCTACCAACTCTGCTGATCCCAAGTGCTCTGGTACAAAGTGATCCAAGCTAGCAATCGGCCTCAGGCCAAGTGTCTGTAAACAGCAATAATGTTATCACTACTTTGATCAAGTATACCACGTGCTAAAGCAAAAAGGATCAAATGTGGAGGGAGAATATGTGATAGATGAGGCTCAGAAGGAACAAACATCAACATCACATCTGCTTTCAGATGTGTTGTATGATTCAGGAGAAGATCACAGCCAAGGGATATGAATTTTTATGTAACTTTCAGTTCACAATTCTGCTTAATACATAAGTGGAAAATAATCACAATTTTCCTGTAGTTACCTTTGACACAAACTCGATATCTTCACGTTCTATATCTTTTATTACCATTACTTTAATTTTGTCCAAGAAATGTACTGCCAGATCACTTATAGCATCCCTGCAAAATACATAAAGTTATCTTCAGAAAAAATAAGTTAAAAGCCACTAAAAATAAATTGCAATACATAAAACTGGATCACAAGATCATATATAAACATTCAGCTCTCAAAACTAAAACATTAAATTATAAATGCTGCAGAAATAAATCTAGTGACATACCGAAGTATAGATTTCTGAACAAGCAACACATTGCAGCCTGCTTTCTTGATCTGTTTTACTATATTAAGTATGTAGGCACGTTCTTCCTTCAGAACACGGTCCATTGCTGCGTAATCTGATACTATGACATTGTGGTCCATCTGCAATTAGAAATGATTTTTGCCTTTACAAATGTCTGGTTGTGTCTATGTGCGGATGGATATGTGTGTGTGTGTGTGTGTGTGTGTGTGTGTGTGTGTGTGTGTGTGTGAATCCTTACCAAATCTGTTACCCCCGGAAACCATCCTTGTAACCATTGATGCCATGCTGCAAACCAGAATTCTTAAGTGGTTGTTTCACTAATTGATTGATTGATTGATGGGTTTTATGGGACTAAATGGTGATGTCATCAGTCCTGTGATCAAAAGTTAACTAGCGTAAGATAGATGTGTCTGCTAAAAGTGGGCAGATCTAGTCAGAGGGGTCAAACTATAAAGTGAGGAAGTTAAAAACCCATACAGTAGAAGGCAAAAAAGGGTAAGCCAAACCTAAAAACCAGATAAACAGATGGATAGAATGAGGCCCTTGCAAGGAGAGTGGTCGTGGGTTCCAGACCCAGAAAACTTTAAGAGAGGTTCCCACCACAACCACCCTGTCCCTGCTTCAAGAGTAAGCAAAAGCTTTTAACTGAAAATAAAAGCCACTGTCATTTAGGATACTGAAGACCATTTCAACCAACGATGAATCGTCTGCTAACATTAAAACATTGAATCTGGAAGCCTATAATTAGCACGGGCGGCCAAAAGAAGGGGACATTCTATCAATATATGGGATACTGTTAGTCTGGCTCCACAGGCACACTGTGGGGGTAGCCCATTACACAAGAGAAAACAATGGATGAATCTGGTCTGACTGATGAGTAGATGGCATAAGACAGTGGACTACTACTAAGAGGAGCAAAAGGGAGAGTGCCAAACTGCAGTAGTCTCCTTGATTGTGCGGAGTTTATTACTGAGAGCAGTACTGCACCAGATATCATACAAGTTTTGGGCAAAGAGAAATTTCATGTGGGTCTGCATAGCTACACCTGGAATCACAGGAGGGAATGGGGAGTAAGTATCTGCCTCTCTAGCCAAGTGGTCAGCCAGATCATTCCCTGATATGCCCACATGACTTGGAACCTAGAGAAAGACAACTGAGCAGGCAGCACAGCCAAGAACAGAGAAAAGGTCATGGATAGCAGAGACCAAAGGGAAAGGTGAAGAGAGTAGCACTGGCCTATAGCCTGCAGGCTCCTCATTGGATCAGTACATATTAAAATACTGTGGAGGGAGGCCTGAATACCAAAATGGAGGGACCTATTAATGGCTACAAGCTCTGCTGTGAACACACTACATGATCATGGCAGTAAATGGTGTTCCATGGCAGTAGGAGATGTAAAAGTGTATCCCATCTTATCTATTGTTTTAGAAACATCAGTGTAGAAGACGGTAGCACCCTGGAACATATAAGACACCGATATATCATAGGGACGACAGCGACCTTAGGACCCTGGAATAGGTCAGTCCTTATCAGTTGTCTAGGCACCATCTGAGAAAGGGGGGCGAGGATGCAGGAGGAAATGCACGAGGTACATTACAGTGCGTGGGAACGGCAATCCCGACAGGGGAAAGTGAGACACAGTCCAATCAGTAATCCCATCCAAGGGCAAACACTAGGAGGAAAAAGTCCCTCATTTGCAAAGAGGGCGAGGTACAGAGAATGGTCAGGGAATCACCGCCAGATTGACCCCATACTGAAAAACAGGTTTTAGAGTGGAAATGGCCACTGAGCTATAAACCTGGATGAAACCAGAGCAAGTAAATATGGAGACGAGTAGCACGGTCTGCATCCCAAAACTTATGGGCCAGGAGGCAGAGAACATTAAGGTCCTGCATGCAGGTAGTCTTCAGGAGGCGAATATGGGGCAGCCACATCAGCTTTTTATCACAAAGAAGGACAAAGAAACGGGACTTCTAAGTGCTGGTTTCCTAAATAACATTCTGCATTGGGTATACTGTGCATCAACGGCAAAAATCCTTAACCCATGTTTTGGAGGGAGAAATATGGGAGCCATGGGAAAGTGCCTATGCACACGTCCATTGCATGGTGCCTTGGAGCCGGCATTCAGCAGATACTAACAAGTGGGAACTGCACCAAATGCAAAAATCGTTGGCATACAATGCTGGGGTAACCAAAGGCCCATTGATGGTGAGGAGAAAGACTGAACTTAACACAGAACCCTGTGGGATACCATTCTCCTGGAGCTGAGGGGTGCCAACTCTAACCCAGGAGAGGCGGTGGAATAAAAATTCGTGGATAAAAATTAGAAGGCGGCCATGAAAGCCCCAGTCATGGAGGCTAATTAAAATGTGATGGTGCAAAGTCATGTCGTATGCCTTATGTGATCAAAGAAGACCACGAAAAAGGACTGCAGTTTTCAATCTCAGTAAATGGTCAGCTGTAGATCATCCTTCCTGGAAGCTACACTGATACATGGACAAAAGGTTGGTTGGTTTAAAAAAGGGTGGGGGGAGGGGGGAGGGGGGAGGGGGGAGGGGGGGGCTGGGGGGGGGGGAAGGGACCAAACTGCGAGGTCATCGGCCCCTTGTTCCCGGTAAAACTATTACACAAGGGAAAGAAAGGAGACGAACAACACAATAACAGGAGAAAGGAAGAACCAGAAGAAGGACAACCAACACTAACATGGACAAAACAGGAAAAGAATACACAGAGAGAAGCAAGAAACCAGTAGAAGGGGTAAAAACAAGAGGGCAGATGAGCATGGCTGGCCGACTGTGAGAATAAAAAGGAAAAGCCAGCCACTCTGCGACACATTAAAACATCCACCCTGAAAGCATTAGAGTGGAGAACACAAACAGACAAAGGACATGCGCTAAAACTAAAAGAATGATAAAACCCATAGTCACATATAATAGGTAAAACTAAATCAGCCGATGAGGCATTGTCAGCTAAAATTAATGGCAATGAGCCTGGTAACTGAAGAGTCCGTCGCAGGGCAGCCAAAGGAAGACAGCTCACCAAGATATGGGCCATTGTCAGCCAGGCGCCGCACCGACACTGAGGTGGGTCATCACTGCGCAGGAGGTAGCTGTGTGTCAACCAAACGTGGCCAATGCCGAGCTGGTAGAGAACCACAGAGTCCCTGCGAGAGGCCCGCTTGGAGGACTGCCACACACTCAGTTTCCTTCATGGTACGTAGTTTGTTGCGTGTGCTGAGGTTATGTCATTTCGTCTCCCAAAGCCGCAAAACTTTGCGGCTTTGTACTGAACGCAGGTCGGTTGCAGAGAAGCCGATCTCCATAAGTCGTTTCTGCGTAACCCATTTGGCCAGCCTGTTGGCAAGTTCGTTGCCTGGGATTCCAACGTGACCTGGAGTCCAGACAAACATCACTGAACGACTGGACCATTTCAGGGCATAGATTGACTCCTAGATGGTCGCTACCAAAGGGTGATGAGTGTAGCACTCGTCGATAGCTTGTAGGCTGCTCAAGGAGTCAGAAACGACTCCCCAGGGCATGAACGGCTGTGCTCAGGAGCACAAGATATAGCCACCAGCTCGGCAGTAAACACACTGCAGCCATTGGGCAAGGAATGCTGTTCAATATGTCCTTCATGGACACATGCAAAGCCGACCTGATCATCACCCATTGAGCCATCGACGTGAACCACTTCATGGCCTCAGTGCATGTCAAGAATCGAGAGGAAGTGGCAGTGGAGAGCTGTGGAGTTAACCGAGTCCTTAGGGCCATGTGAAAGGTCCAGGCAAAGCCGCAGCCTAGGTGAACACCATGGAGGTGTATGTGAGTGGACCTCAAGTGTAGGTGGTAAACACAAGGACTTCAGTTTGGAAAGAAGGGATTGGACATGAACTGCAATTGGAAGCCCTGACTTGGGCCACCAATGCAGGAGCTGAACCGCCGTGGGTGGGAAAAGGAGATGGTGATACGGATGCGCAGGAGAACTACGAACGTGTGCAACATAACTCGGCAGGGGCTTGAGCATAGTGCTCAGCAATTGCGTTTGCGTCAGTAGATAACATGCCATTGATGTTAACACTGGGAATACCTGTTGGGGTCTGGTACCTGAAAACATGTTTGATCTTTGCCCAGACTTGGGAATGTGACATATGGCACCCAATGGTGGAGACATATCTCTCCCAACACTCCTACTCCGTCGTTCGGTAAGTTGACGAACGCGGGCACGGAGACGTTTAAAAGCTATGAGGTGCTCCAGGGAAGGGAGCCACTTATGCCGCTGTAGAGCTCACCGATGCTCCTTAACTGCTTCAGCGACTTCCGGCGACCAGCAAGGGACTGTCTTTCGCCAGGGGAACCCTAAAGAGCGAGGGATCGTGTTTCCTGCCACAGAAATTATTGCTGTAGTCACCTGCTCAACCATCACATCGATGTTCCCACATGGGGTAGATTAAATGGTGACATCAGAGGTGAAAGTTTCCCAGTCCGCACTGTTTAAAGCTCATCTGGGCAGGTGTCTGTGGGCCTGATGCTAGGGCAGTGACAGGAAGATTGGAAAGTGGTCACTACCACACAAGTCGTCATGTGCTCTCCAGAGGATAGATGGGAGAAGTCCTGGGCTGCAAATTGATAAATCAATGGCTGAGTAACTGTCAAGAGCAACACTGAAATGTGTGGCAGCCCTAGTTTTTAAGAGGCAGAGGTCAAACTGAGACAGTAAAGTTTCGACATCTCTCCTTGGCTAGTAAGCACGGTGCCACCCCACAAGGGGTTATGGGAGTTAAAATCTCCCAAAAGTCGGAAAGGTTTAAGGAGTTGATCAATCAGTGCAGCTAATACATTCAGGGGCACTGCACCATCTGGAGGAAGATATACGCTGCAGACAGTTATTTCCTGCGTTGTCCTTATTCTGACAGCCACAGCTTCAAGAGGGGTTTGAAGGGGCATAGTTTCACTACAAACCGAGTTTAGGACAAACGCAAACTTCACCTGACACTTGATTATACTCGCTACAGTTCCTGTATTATCCCCTATAGCCACGGAGGGCAGGGGTCCGCATTGCCAGGAACCAGGTTTCCTGGAGGGCAAGGCAGAAAGCAGGTATAAAGCTTAACAGTTGCCGTAGCTCAGCCAGGCGATGGAAAAAACTGCCACAATTCCACAGGAGGATGACATCAACGTGAGACTGGGAAGACATGGAACATTCAATGAGGCAGTTTACACCTCAGGGTCGCCTGCTGGCACCGACTTTTTGCCTGAGCAGTCTATATCCATTGTGTCTGAGCTTGTAGGTAGCGGTGGTGTGGGTGCCACTGCAATTCCCTTGGTCTTGGGGACCTTCTTTTTGGATTTCTCTCGCAGCTCTTTGGGTTTCCCTGGCTGAGAGGACTTTACTGATTCAGTCTCCGGGACTGAGGATGAGCGTGAAGCCCTACGACCAGCTGCTTTTGGGCTCTTCAGCCACTGATGGGTGTCATCTTTCCCACTAGCAGAAACCTGGGCAGGAAGTGACCCAAGAGACCCCTTCCTAGCCAGAGGAGCCAAAGAAGACTTACGCTTCTCTGGCTTAGAAGTGGGGAGTGATGCCCTCGATGGTTGGGGGGGGGGGGGGGGGGGGGTTGCTCCCAAAATAGGTAGTGTGGGAGCAACAGGGAGGGAAATGCCCCCCCCCCCCACAGTCAAGGGGGGCAGGTGTCTTTTGGTTCCGAGAGGTGACAAGAATGCGAGGAACTGACGAGGTGACAACTGTTCTCGTAGCAGCGGCGTAAGAGGTGGTCATAGTCACAGGATGAAGGCGCTCAAATTTCCTCTTGGCCTCAGTGTAGGTCAGTCGGTCCAGGGTGTTATATTCCACGATTTTCCTCGTTTTCTGTAATATCCTGCAGTCTGCAAGGTGAATGATGCTCTCTGCAGTTGACACAGATGGGAGGCGCAGCACATGGAGTATTGGGCTGTGATGGACGTCTACAACCTCAACATGTGACGCTGGAAGTACGGCGGGAAGACATATGACTGAACTTCCAGCACTTAAAGCACCGCATCGGGGGAGGGATATATGGCTCAACGTCACAGTGGTAGACCATCACCTTGAACTTCTCGGGCAACGTGTCACCCTCGAAGGCCAAGATGAAAGCACCAGTGGCAACCTGATTATCCCTAGAAACCCGATGGACGCGCCAGACGAAATGAACACCTCACCGCCCTAAATTGGCGTGCAGCTCGTCATCAGACTGCAAAAGAAGGTCCCAGTGGAATATAATACCCTGGACCATATTTAAGCTCTTATGGAGCTGTGATCGTAACAGAAACAACCCCCAACTTGTCACAAGCAGAAGATGCTTTTCTTATCAAGACTGATCCCGAGCACATTTTGGACAAGCCCTCCATCTCCTCAAACTTGTCCTCCAAATGCTCCACAAAAACCTGAGGCTTCAAGGATATGACATATTCCCTATCAACTCTTGTATATGTGAGGTACCAGGGCGAATAAGCTTCACTGCCATCATTAGCATGGCATTCCTCTGATGGTGTGGCCAGGGAGGGGTACAATTTGAGGTCATATTTCTTAGCACTGATGTTAGACTTTGCCTGCTTAGAGACTGCTGGCGGCAGACCACCAGCAAGAGATGACGTACTACACTTCATGGCGTGTCATACGCCCTGATGCCACCTACTCCAACCAGGGGACCTCCCCACGGGTGCCACCCAGCTTCAGCAAGGACCACCTGGCAGGATGGCCTTTGCTGGGAGTCCCGATGACCCAGGGTGACGGGCATCTACTCCTTGGCGTACGTGGAGAGTTAATGGCACAGGCATCAG
Organism: Schistocerca serialis cubense; assembly: GCF_023864345.2. Lineage (NCBI taxonomy): Eukaryota > Metazoa > Arthropoda > Insecta > Orthoptera > Acrididae > Schistocerca > Schistocerca serialis. The sequence continues at coordinate 204,037,943 of NC_064645.1, forward strand.
CAGAGCAATCCCTATGTAGTCAGGGGGCTACAACCAACAGGGTACATAGCGGCTCCAACACAACTGACTGGCTACCATGCTGGATATGAGGTGCAAATAATTCCATGATCATTGTCGGCGCAGAAAACAACACAGCACAGTGGGTGGAGGAAATCACACCCAGGAAGGTGTCCGCACTCAAGAGATGGAGGATGAGCAGGACGGCAATGCCACGAAGAGAAAGTGGGCTAAAGATCTCAATCAATGATGGACACGATGCACAATGTAAGGTGCCCTTCCCCAACTGGCTCGCTCTTCGGGAAAATTTTAAAAAATGGAGGTCAAACCCTAGAGGGGATCATCATGAAGGCAGAAAGGTGAGAGACTCCTTTTAGTCGCCTCTTACGGCAGGCATGAATACCTCGGGCCTATTCTATCCCCCAGACCCGCATGGGGGTGGACAAAAGGCCCTGAGATTTGAGTACCCAACATAATCTTACGATAACTATCCTCTTGAGCAGTTTACGAAGTACATTGGTCAAGCTTATCGCTCGGTAGCGGTCTAGAGACGTTGGATCCTTCCCGGCCTTAAGTACGGGGATAACTATGATGTCTCGCCATTGTGAGGGGAAGACACCTGTGAACCAAATGCAGTTGAAGACCCTAAGTAGATGTTGCTTCTGTGTAACGTCCAAGTGTTGAATCATCTGGCTGTGGATGGAATATTGGCCTGGGGCCGTGTCATGTGAAGATGTGAGAGACTGCAAGAATTCCTATTCAGTGAAGCATTCATTATAGGCATCAGCTTGGCAGGGGGGGGGGGGGGGGGGGGCAGAAAAGGGGGTCTCTTCAACGGGTCGTTTCTGCCGCACAAAAGTAGCAAGGATAGGAAGAGGACACCAATGCTGTTGCAAAGTGTGTCGTGGAGTGTTCTGCAAGAACCAACGGATCAGTGCACAGAGCATCCTAGACAGCTGATTGTCACTGGTGTCCAGAAGGCTACAGAGCTTATACCATAACCTTAGAGGAAGAGGCATATGTCCCCAGGGATGAAGCATAGCACGCCCAGCAGTCTTTTTTTTACTACACTTAATAAGGCAGCAAGCCTTACTACAGAGACACTTAAAAGCGATTAAGTTGGTCTGCGAAGAGTGTCGTTTAATTCACTGTAGCACCTGTAGACAGTCCTGGATAATGACTGCTATGTCCTTGGTGCACCACGGTAATGGCTGACACTGAGGGGGACTTGTGGATAGGGGGATCGCAGGGCCAGCGGCATGAAGAATAGGGTCGGTGACATCTTACACAACCACATCAATGCAATCTGAGAGAGAAGTGATGAAGTGCACAGCAGACATATATGAAGGACAACTGCCCCTGTGGAATGCCCAGTGTGAGAGCCTGTCTGCCTGGCGGCGGCAGGGGAGTAATAGAACCACTGGAAAATGGTCACTGTCATGAGGATCAAACTGGGGTGACCATTATAGTGAAGCCACAAGAGCAGGGGAGGAGACCATGAGGTCGATATCAGAAAAGATGTCATGAGTAGGTAGGGCAACCATCATTGAGGAGAGACAAAAAGTCTGTATGAGAGGAATGGATGTGATTCAACAGGGGGGAGGAAAGGGAAGGGGGGACAACATGGGCGTGAGGAGGAAGGAAGATGAATGGAATACATAACTGAGATAAAGGTAAATGAAAGATTCACAGGGTGAAGTCTGTCAAATTTTCCTGGCCTCAAAGTAGCTGAGACAGTTAAGGATCTTTATTTCCTGGATTTTTTAATTACACCTTTGTATTCACTGGGCACTCTGGTGAGTGGGGAGAATGTAGATTAGAGCAGTTTACACAGTTAGGCAGTGGAGTGCAAGGGTTCTCCACATGATGAGGGTGGCCACAGTCACCACAAATGGGAGTGGCATCACCTTGCAAGAACACATGGCCAAACTTGAGGCAACAGAAGCAATGCATGGGAGGTGGAACGTATCATTTGGTGTCACATCTGTATACCATTACGTTGATCACCTCGGGCAGAGTATGCCCCTCAAAGGCCAGGATGAAATTGCCAGAGTCTACAGGATTGTCCTTAGAGCCCCTCTGGAAACACCGGATGAAATAACACTACATCGTTCCTGAATAACCTTAAGTTCCTCATCGGACTCTAGGAGAAGGTCCCTATGGAAAGTTACAACCTGTGTCATATTGAGAGACCTGAGGAGTGATATTCACTGGGATGTCTCCTAAGCATTTGAAATTTAGAGATGGAGGAGGAAAAACAGACAAACCAGAACTGCAAGAAGAAACTTAGTCAGGAGAACAGCCGGGCCGGTATAAATAAGAACACCAAGAGAGGACCAAGGGAGTGGAATAAGGGCAGGGACAAAAAAGGAAGGGGAAGGTACAGCAGAACGGAAAAGAACGAAGGCTGCTACAGCTCGGGGACTCTGCACACCACACACACATCCACAAAAGATCTGTTGATCCCTTGGAGTGATTTTAGTAACAGAGGCTGTCATGTTTCTTAACTCAATACGGGAAAGTTCTGGACTATAATGTCCATCTCATGTTTATAAGAACAGTGTGTGAACCGTAACAGAAATTTATAGCACCTGAGTATCACAATACGGAAACAGTGATTCATATTCTATGGATTTTGATTGATGGTAATGGCAGCAAGACCTTGATTACATGACTTACAAATTAGGTACATAAAAGTAGTTTCTTTGCAAGGTATGGACATGAAAAAAGGAATTTGGAAATGGATAAATTTTTCCCATTGACAATGCAATAGCTGATCAGCTTGCATAAAGCTTACACGATACCTCATACAAATTGGATCTAGTAACATTTAAATTTTATTTATCTAACAGAAGATGGTGACAACACACAGGGAAGGTTTTGCAATTATGCTATATATCAGTCAAAAGATAATGTATCGTACAATTTTTTTCAAAATTAAGATTTACACCACAGCAATTGTCAATTAAAATAATAATAAAAGTTGTGCTTGCCAACCACAGATCCTAAATAAAGTAGATTGCAAAGATGTTGTACATATTGTCTCATGGCATTTGTCTTTTTTTAATTTTAATTTTTTTATGACCACAGTTGAAATTAGGACCGATTTTCAGAATAAACTGAATATGTACCAAATAGATCAAATTTTTCTGCAACAAAAATGGCATATGATTATTTTTAATCAGGCTATCTTTCCTTTTAAGTAATAACAACAGTTTCATAACTGCACTATTACCTTCACTGTATGTGTTGCAAAGTTTCTTAGGCATTGTCTTTGCTTTGGGTATTCCATCATGGACAACATAAATGCCTACCTCTATCAAAATATTGTGAGGTTTCAGTAATACCATCTGACAGTATCTGAGAGCCTCCGCACTGTTACACAGTTCAAAAAAAGAAACCTCTTCAATATGTCACAGTGAAATTAACTTGAGACTGATTTCTATCCTTCAGAAGTAAAAAACCCACACATCTTTCCACTCTCTGCATGATAATATGATAAAACTACACATCACTCTTGACAACATAGTAAATCATAGTGTCTGCCTATTAATTTAACTCAAACTGGAAGCAATATGTCATCAATAATTTGAAAATGACCTTGTCTGGAAGCTGTAAAAAAATGCATTCCCTTGTTTTCTGTCCAAGAAAAATGTTTCATTAAGGGGTGATCACAACATCTTTCAAGGCAAAAACATAGAAAAAAATTCTATGCCATTTCATTATTTTGTGTAAAGCAGGTTTTGTAACTACTTACATCTGTCTTAGGGGGAGATATGCAGAACTGAATGAGTCCAATACGGGCTTTCTCCACACGCTTTGGGCCATTTACATTCACTGTCTTCTGTGTAAAAACCATACCATCCACCAGTTCAGAATCTTCAACTGTTCCACCAAGTTTCTTGATTATGCGGATGTCCTGCAATAATAATAAATTCAAAAAATAATGTCTATACTGTTGACAGTTGACTCAAATTACAGTTTTTTGGAAGGCAAGTGCAATATTTAATGTAGAAAAACTTCAAATTTTCACTGTTGTAAGTTTTAGCATACACTACCATTCATAAGTTTGGAAACACCATGTTGTGTATTACAATGGATCTATGTGAGTTACTGGTTAGAATACAGAATAGTATGCTCAAATAACAATTATTAATGACACTTACAGTATTGTACAGATAACACAGCATGACAATGAAATTTGTCACAGAACAAAAATATGTGGTTGCCCTGATGACAATGGTGAAACTGTCATTCACAATCATCTAAACTTTCTTCTGGAAACACAATATTACCTGCACTTGGCTGCATTATGTTGTCACGGTGCTTATAACATTCCATTATTTTGGGAATATTATTGCCTATTGGTGGGAGTAGAGGGGGGCAGAGGAGATAGCCACTTGGGGTAGGTAAAGAGAAGTTGCAGTTGCGTCGGTCAGTTGAATATTGACCAATGATTATCTCAGTATGTGACCACACATTATTGATTCTTGACATGTGTACATCCTAACATAAAGAATATTGTCTGTGGGTGTTCCCGCATTTCTTATACTCAGCAACATCTACAATTTGTGTTAAATCACCAAACCTTTTCTACTATGTGCATAGCAAGTTTACGACCAAGTCTCAGAAATCCCATTTCACCAATTGTCAAAAAGGCAAAGGAGTTGTATTTTGAATTAAAGATAGTTGAGGGTAAATGTTGGGATCCACAGGACTATTGCCCACATTGCTCCCACTATTTAAGAGGCTGGTTGCATGGAACCCAACCAGCTACGCCATATCACAACTGTGGGGGGCAGGGGGCACCTCAAGTAAATTAAAACATAGTTTTTTGTCCAAATCTGGAATCTGCAATTCGCCCAGTTCCACATTCTGACACACTTTCATTCTAAAACAACCAACAATGGACACAAAGATGAAACAGACAATGATGACGAGAAATCAAAAGATCATGTAGATAATGAAGATCTTGAGTACACACCATCTGCAGCACATCTAGAACCACAGCTGCAGAACTAAATGGTCTTTTAAGATATCTAAACTTTCAAAGAGGCAAGCAGAATTACTTGGGTCTTGTATTCAAGAAAAGACCATGTTACAACCAAACATTAGTATTACAGTCTGTAACATCATGGCCTTTCTACTTTTCTCAATGACAGAATTTGGTATACTGTAGTGGCATAAATGGGCTGCTTACAAAATTTAGGACCATTTACAACCCACAAGAATGGCATCTATTTATACCTTCCTGACAGAGTCGTGTTCAAGCTGTTCTGTTAAGTAACAGAAACAAGAAACCTTTGATACCAGTGACCTATTTTTTTTCCCTTCAGTTAAAGGAAAACAGAGAACACTGCACTACTCCTGAAGTACATTGCTATTCAAATCACAAATGGAAAATTTGTTGTGATCCCAAAGTTATGGGACTACTACTGGAATGCAGATAATTGCTGTTTCTTGTCACTGGGATAGTAAGTAGGGTAATGAAAGACCATTATGTAGTCAAAGAGTGGCCTGAGAGAAATTTTCAATCAAGGTGAAAAGAAAGTGTCACATGAACGCCTAATTGACAAACACAGTTTGCTGTTGCCACTACTCCATCTGAAACTGGACTTTATGGAGAATTTTGTGAAAGCAATGGACAAAGATGGCCAGGGTTTTTGATTTTTACTCTCTAAATTTCCTGCAATTAGTACTACAAAAATTAAAGAAGGAATTTTCATTGGACCTCAGACCTGTGACTTGACGAAATATATTACCTCTGAACAGTAGCTGACAGATACTGAGAAGTCAGTCTGCCTCACTTACGGATATATGCTACAATTTCTTGGGAAGTGTAATGTCTGAGTATTACAGGGAACTGGCAGAACACATACTGATCTGTTGCAAGGCTATGGGGTGCAACATGTCTCTGAAATTACATTTCCTTCATTGTCATTTGGATTTCTTCCACCTAATCTTAGAGATGTGAGTGACAAACATGTTGAGTGATTTCAACAAGATGTCACAATCATGGAAAGATGATATAAGGGAAGATATTTGACAAATTTTTTGGCAAATTACTGCTGGACACTCCTAAAAGAAGTTTCACCGCCTACCCACAAACAGGAAGTTTTCAGGAAAAGATTCTAACCTGTTAAGTACATTCCCAGCTTTACTCAGCTTTTTCATACTATCCTCATTTTATATTATGTTTTATAATACAAACAATTACTTTTGACTTAAATAATGTAATTGTATAGATAAAAGATGTACTCACTAAGTGGCGGCAGAACACACACATAAAAGGAGATTATAATTAGGCAAGCTTTCGGAGCCAGTGGCTCCTCCTTCACGTAGAAGGGTTGAAGGGGAAGGAAGAGGGTTGAAGGAAAAGGAATGGAGAAGTCTACGAAACGGGACAGAGTCAGCCAGTACCATGGGTCAGGGGAGACTTACGGGATGCGATAAGAAGGAAATACTTATTGCGTGATCTGTATATTAAGTTACTGCAGATTCCTCCTGTACTGCTACTCAGTCGTTTCCAAGATTGTAGAAAGTAGTATATGTGGCATAGAAAGTTGTAAATGTGGCGTACCTTTCTGAGAAAAAATGGTATGTGATGGAACATTTCTGATTTCATTTTCGCACTCAGCACATGTGATCTACACTGTGTGATTATTGTACATATACATACATATTGGTATTGCTCAGTTCTATACAAACTGACTGATTGTGCAAGCAACAAAGAAGAAAAGAAACAGTTGAGGGACTATCCTGATGTCAGGCTACGGAAAATTCAGAACACATACCCAAAAATAATATCCCAGACATGTTCCCCAAGAAAGGGGAAAAAGAATATCAGGAGGATACACATGCAGCACAGAAGATGCTGTAAAGGCTTGGGTCCCATGGTAGCCAAACACGAACTCAGCAAAGAGTGGTGTGCGCTCTGAGGGGATTACAGGGACAAACAAGGAAAATTTGATCCAGACAATTAGTGTGTGAAGGAGTGAGTACTCACCCTCAGGAAAATAAAAATCATCACATACATTCTTTATTGTGGAGGCGAGGTTTAAGAAGAACTAATGAATTGGCAGAAATTGCCATAAAAAATCTGGGCACACCAGTTACATCTGCTGCTGCTGCTGCTGAGTGTTCCTTCAGCAGGATCCACAGTAAAAAAGCAACAGACTCATATCACAGATAGCTGCAAAACTAACCTACCTCTCCTACAACTGGAAGTTGATGAATGGAGCAGGAACATGACATAAGCCTGTTGACGCCACGAAAAATGATTCCAAGGAAAAGTCCATACTGACAAGTCCAAGCAAAGACAAAACCGAAAGGAACCCAGTGGTGAGCAAGAAGTTAGATTAAGGAGAATCTGAAACACATTTGAACTTCATGATTCTTTGACTTCAGATCAAGAAACTGACTGGCAATATTTAATTTTTTTGCAGTAGTATAGTATAAGTAAAGGTACTACCTACAGGCTAGCTGCTTAATATAAACTATACTTTATTTCAAAAATTACTTTTAGACTTGAGTGTTTTATTCTTTTCTTACTATGCACCACTCCAGAAACTGAGCTCATTGAAGATGTAAAAAGTTATGTTTACAATCCAATTTATTTCCCCAATAACTCTCCCCTAACTCTGAGGCAGCTTTTTCAACTTGTTTACCCATACATTAAAGAAGCAGTGTTCCAAAAACACCTTCTCCAATACAATATTTTGCCCCCCTTTAAAAAAAAAAAGGGGGGCACTGCTTATCAATATTTAAAATGCCTAAATGTCTAGGCATTTATGAATTTTGGTCATTTGCCCAGGCATTTCTCCTGGGTATTTGCCCCAACTTATATATCCCCAGGCATTTTACACCACTTATCAAGACAATACAATGACATTGAAATACTGGCCCCTATGATGATTGTCCTCTCTCAGGAGCACCCAGGAAAATATCAGAACGCCAGAAAAGGTATTTGGTAGTGACTGGTAAAGGTAATAGATTCAAAACTGTCTGTGAATTGACTGACAAAACTAGGGATACATGCGAGTCAACAGTGAGAAGGAGCCTGGCAGAAAACAACCTCCACGATTATGTAGCTGCAAGGAAACCATTGCTGTGCTCTGTCAAGAAGAAGAAAAGACTTCAATGAACTACAACATACCAACATTGGACAGCAGGGGATTGGGAAAGAGTCTTATTCACTGATGGACCCAAGTTTGAAATATTTGGAAGTAAATACCAACAATTTAAAAGCTGTTCACCCCATGAATGTGTGAATCACCTATGCCTAATTGCAACTGTGAAGCTTGGAGGGGTTCTGTGATGGTATGAGGATCTTTTAGTGGGAATAAGTAAGAGATTTGGTGAAAGTAGATGGAAAATGAACAAAAGGACTATTATGGCATTCTACAGCAACATGTCAATACATCTGCTTTGCTTCTGATTGAGAAGGGGTTTGTCTTGCAGCAAAACAACCACCCAAAACATACACCTCCGCCAGTCTCTATTCTCTGGAGGTTCAGAAATTGCTACTATGGGATGAGTTGGACATGAAGATCTGGAAACAAGGAATCATAAGCAGGACACACTTGTGGAAGGTCCTGCAGCAAGAATGGAGACTAAACCCAACTGACGCACTGGCAAAATTGACCAACTGCTTGCCGAGAGTATGCAAGGCAGCGATTAAAGCAAAGGGTGGCTATTTTGAGAAATCTAAAATTTAATATTTGCATTTACCAATGTATTGTTTGAGCATAATAGAAATTTAAAAAAACAGTAAAATGCAATTTTATAATGTATTTCCTTTCAATTGCCCACAACCACTGGGCGTTTCCAAACTTATAAGAGGGCAGCGTATGTAGGTGAAGAAAATCTGACACAATATAGTTTATTGAAGCATGTCATATTATGCATGAAGATAAAGTCAATATTAGATTGGCAGAACCTCACTTTAACCATGATCTCTCTGATAATTAGCTAACCATTTTACTGCTGAATTATCTCACTCAATTTCACTGTTCCTGGAGTTGCCAATACCACACTAACACCTAAGCTAACAGCACCACATACATCATTAGAAAATACACCGAAGAGCCAAGGAAACTGGTACACTTGCCTAATATCATGTAGGGCCCCTGCAAGTACACAGAAATGCCACAACATGACATGCCATGGACTCTAATAATGTCTGGAGTAGTGCTCGAGGGAATTGACACCATGAATCATGCAATAATAATGTTCATGACTGGGGAGTTATTTTTCGTGTGATAAAGATTATTTATTATTTGGGTTTAAAGTCTAATGATTTTTTTTTCTATAGGTTTGTCTCGTGATGTTAATGCTAGATTTAGTGGCCAGCAGGAGTGTTCAAACTCAGAAGAACGTTCCTGGAGCCATTCTGCAGCAATTCTGGACATGTGGAGTATCATACTGTCCTGCTGGAATTGCTCAAGTCCATCGGAATGTACAATGGACATGAATGGATGCAGGTGATCAAACAGAATGCTTACGTGTCACCTGTTACAATTGTATCAGGGGTTCCACATCACTACAACTGCACATGCCCCAAACCATTACAGAGCCTCCACTAGCTTGAACAGTCCCCTGCTGACAAGCAGGGTCCATGCATTCATGAGGTTGTCTCCATACCCGTACACATCCATCCGCTAGATACAATTTGAAACGAGACCCGTCTGACTAGGCAACATGTTTCCTGTCATCAACAGTCTAATGTCAGTGTTGATGGACCCAAGCAAGGCGTAAAGCTTTGTGTCATGCAGTCATCAAGGGTTCATGAGAGGACCTTCGGCTCCAAGACCCCATATCAATGATGACACTTGTTGGTGGCCCTATCATTGAAATCTGTAGCAATTTGCAGATGGGTTGCATTTCTGTCATGTCTAACAATTCTCTTCAGTCATTGTTGGTCCCATTCTTGCAGGATCTTTTTCTGGCCACAGCAGTGACGGAGATTTGATGTTTTACTACATACTTGATATTCACAGTACACCCCTAAAATGGTCATACAGGAAAATCCCCACTTCATCACTACCCCGGAGATGCTCTGTCCCATCGCTTGTGCGCCAACTGTAACAACATTCAAACTCACTTAAATCTTGATAACCTGCCACTGTAGCAGCAGTAACTGATCTAACAACTGCACCAGACACTTGTTTTATATAGGTGTTGCCAACTGCAGCGCCATACTCTGCCAGTTTACATATCTGTATTTGAATATGTATGCATCTACCAGTTTCTTTGGTGCTCCAGTGTAATTAGGTAGGGAGATGTTGAGTCAACTGGCGTTTCAAGTAGTATAACTAACGCAAATTGGAAAAATGTTGTCATACTTATCAAACAATTGCAATTGTTGTTGTTGTTGTTGTGGTCTTCAGTCCTGAGACTGGTTTGATGCAGCTCTCCATGCTACTCTATCCTGTGCAAGCTTTTTCATCTCCCAGTACCTACTGCACCCTACATCCTTCTGAATCTGCTTAGTATATTCATCTCTTGGTCTCCCTCTACGATTTTTACCCTCCACGCTGCCCTCCAATACTAAATTGGTGATCCCTTGATGCCTCAGAACATGTCCTACCAACCGATCCCTTCTTCTGGTCAAGTTGTGCCACAAACTTCTCTTCTCCCCAATCCTATTCAATACTTCCTCAATAGTTATGTAATCTACTCATCTAATCTTCAGCATTCTTCTGTAGCACCACATTTCGAAAGCTTCTATTCTCTTCTTGTCCAAACTATTTATCGTCCATGTTTCACTTCCATACATGGCTACACTCCATACGAATACTTTCAGAAATGACTTCCTGACACTTAAATCAATACTGGATGTTAACAAATTTCTCTTCTTCAGAAACGCTTTCCTTGCCATTGCCAGCCTACATTTTATATCCTCTCTACTTCGACCATCATCAGTTATTTTGCTCCCCAAATAGCAAAACTCCTTTACTACTTTAACTGCCTCATTTCCTAATCTAATTCCCTCAGCATCACCCGACTTAATTAGACTCCATTCCATTATCCTTGTCTTGCTTTTGTTGATGTTCATCTTATATCCTCCTTTCAAGACACTGTCCATTCCATTCAACTGCTCTTCCAAGTCCTTTGCTGTCTCTAACAGAATTACAATGTCATCGGCAAACCTCAAAGTTTTTATTTCTTCTCCATGAATTTTAATACCTACTCCTTTACTGCTTGCTCAATATACAGATTGAACAACAAATTCTAAATAGCCTTTCGCTCCCTGTATTTTACCCCTGCCACCTTTAGAATTTGAAAGAGAGTATTCCAGTCAACATTGTCAAAAGCTTTCTCTAAGTCTACAAATGCTAGAAACGTAGGTTTGCCTTTCCTTAATCTTTCTTCTAAGATAAGTCGTAAGGTCAGTATTGCCTCACGTGTTCCAGTGTTTCTACGGAATCCAAACTGGTCTTCCCCGAGGTTGGCTTCTACTAGATTTTCCATTCGTCTGTAAAGAATTTGTGTTAGTATTTTGCAGCCGTGACTTATTAAACTGATAGTTCGATAATTTTCACATCTGTCAACACCTGCTTTCTTTGGGATTGGAATTATTATATTCTTCTTGAAGTCTGAGGGTATTTCGCCTGTTTCATACATCTTGCTCACCAGATGGCAGAATTTTGTCAGGACTGGCTCTCCCACGGCCGTCAGTAGTTCTAATGGAATGTTGTCTACTCCCGGAGCATTGTTGCGACTCAGGTCTTTCAGTGCTCTGTCAAACTCTTCACGCAGTATCATATCTCCCATTTCATCTTCATCTACATCCTCTTCCATTTCCATAATATTGTCCTCAAGTACATCGCCCTTGTATAGACCCTCTATATACTCCTTCCACCTTTCTCCTTTCCCTTCTTTGCTTAGAACTGGGTTTCCATCTGAGCTCTTGATATTCATACAAGTCGTTCTCTTATCTCCAAAGGTCTCTTTAATTTTCCTGTAGGCAGTATATCTTACCCCTAGTGAGATAGGCCTCTACATCCTTACATTTGTCCTCTAGCCATCCCTGCTTAGCCATTTTACACTTCCTGTCGATCTCATTTTTGAGACGTTTGTATTCCTTTTTGCCTGCTACATTTACTGCATTTTTATATTTTCTCCTTTCATCAATTAAATTCAATATTTCTTCTGTTACCCAAGGATTTCTACTAGCCCTCGTCTTTTTACCTACTTGATCCTCTGCTGCCTTCGCTACTTCATCCCTCAAAGCTACCCATTCTTCTTCTACTGTATTCTTTCCCCCATTCCTGTCAATTGTTCCCTTATGCTCTCCCTGAAACTCTGTACAACCTCTGGTTCTGTCAGTTTAGCCAGGTCCCATCTCCTTAAATTCCCACCTTTTTGCAGTTTCTTCAGTTTTAATCTACAGGTCATAACCAATAGATTGTGGTCAGAGTCCACATCTGCCCCTGGAACTGTCTTACAATTTAAAACCTGGTTCCTAAATCTCTGTCTTACCATTATATAATCTATCTGATACCTTTTAGTATTTCCAGGGTTCTTCCATGTATACAACCTTCTTTCATGATTCTTAAACCAAGTGTTAGTTACGATTATGTTGTGCTCTGTGCAAAATTCTACCAGGCGGCTTTCTCTTTCATTTCTTAGCCCCAATCCATATTCACCTACTATGTTTCCTTCTCTCCCTTTTCCTACACTCGAATTCCAGTCACCCATGACTATTAAATTTTCGTCTCCCTTCACAAGCTGAATAATTTCTTTTATTTCATCATACATTTCTTCAATTTCTTCGTCATCTGCAGAGCCAGTTGGCATATAAACTTGTACTACTGTAGTAGGTGTGGGCTTCGTATCTATCTTGCCCACAATAATGCGTTCACTATGCTGTTTGTAGTAGCTTACCCGCATTCCTATTTTCCTATTTATTATTAAACCTACTCCTGCATTACCCCTATTTGATTTTGTGTTTATAACCCTGTAGTCACCTGACCAGAAGTCTTGTTCCTCCTGCCACCGAACTTCACTAATTCCCACTATATCTAACTTCAACCTATCCATTTCCCTTTTTAAATTTTCTAACCTACCTGCCTGATTAAGGGATCTGACATTCCACGCTCTGATCCGTAGAACGACAGTATAAAAATTATTAAAAAACATGAAATTTATCATTTTACACACTCCAAACATCGTGAATATGTAGATCTCCATACATTCTCACAATAGTAAACAGCTCTGAACAGCTCCAGTGGTATGGAACCAATTTATTCTTGGCCAGTTTCAAGCAATGACGATTATCATCAAATGACAAAGGATTACAATGCCTACAAAGTAAACCACTTTTTATGTCACAGCATCAGAGGTTTTTGACCTGATAACAGCCTTCTACCAATCATGACAAGCTGCTATGCTGATGTTATTCAAATGTGAAACATTGCAGTCAGCTCAATTGTCTTGTAAATAACTGGTAATATGAAATAAAACCAAAGATATTACACCGAGTCTAATTGGACAGAGACATTTCAATAGATTTTAGAAGTGTTTGCACTGTGTAATGTCAATTTGTAAAATTTGTTTTATTTGCAGTTCTTCAGTTTTAGCATGGATACAGAGCTGTACTGCTGAAACTCAATATGTTAAATTACTAATACAAACTTACTTTGATGTCACACACTGCTACAAAGCATACTGCCTCATCAGGCAAATGCTGACAAAGTTATTACTGCCATCTGTTACTTTGAAATGAGAAGTAAATACCCACAGATACATTAAGGACACTTAATGCTGTCCGTATGGCCATGTGTTAAATGGAAATGTGAGAAGAGCAGCAGAATGACTTTTAGTCCCATGAGACAACGGTGTATTACCCATCTACACCTACATCTAAGCTCTGTAAACCACTGTGAGGTGCATGGCAGAGGGTATGTCTCATTGTACCAGTTATTTGAGTCTCTTCCTGTTCCATTCATTTATGGAACACAGGAAGAATGATTGAATGTCTCAGCGCGTACAGTAATTATTCTATCCTCACGATCCCTGTGTGAGCAATACCTAGGGGGTTGTAGTAGATCCCCAGAGTAATCAAATAAAGCCGGTTCTTGAAACTTTGTTAATAGACTTTCTCAGAATAGTTTATGTCTATCTTCAAGAGTCTTCCTGTTCAGTTCCTTCAGCATCTCTGTAACTCTCTCCCACGGATTAAAAAACCTGCGACCATTCCTGCTGCTCTTCTCTGTGTATGTTCACATTCCCTGTTATTCCTGCCTGGTACAGGTACCACACACTTGAGCAATATTCTACAGCTGGTCGCGCAAGTGATTTTTAAGCAACCTCCTTTTTATACTGATTGCACTTCCCCAGTATTCTGCCAATGAACCAAAGTCTACCTCCTGCTTTACCCACAACTGAAGCTATGTCATCATTCCACTTCATATCCCTAGAATGTGTTACACCCATGTATTCATTTGAGTTCGCCAATTCCAACAGAGACTCGCTGATAGTATGGTTAGGATACTAAGTTTTTTCATTTTGTGAAGCGCAAAATTTTAAATTTCTGAACATTTAAAGCAAATTGTCAATCTCTGCACCACTTTGAACTCTTATCAAGATATGACTGAATATTTATGCAGCTTCTTTCAGGTAGTACTTTATTGTAGATAACTGCATATCTGTAAAAAGCCTGATTTTGCTGTTGTCTGCAAGGTCATTAACATACAACATGAACAGCAAGGGTTCTCACACTTTCCTGGGGCACACCCGAAGTTACTTCATCTGTCGATGACTCTCCATCCAAGATAACAAGCTGTGTCCTCCCTAACAAGGCGTCCTCAATCCAGTCATAAATTTCACTTGATACTCCATATGACTGTACATTTGACAATTAGCGTAGGTGCAGTACTGGGTCAAAAGACTTTTGGAAATAAAGAAACACTGCATCTATACAGTTGCCTTGATCCACAGCTTTCGCTATGTCACGTGAGAAATATTCTAACATTCTACAACAAATCAATGACAAGGATGATGGATGGTAGTTTTGTGGATCACTTCTACTACTCTTCTTGTAGACAGGTGTGAGCTGTGCCTTTTTCCAAGAATTGGGCATGGTTTTTTGTTTGATGGACTTACAATAGATTATAATTAGAAGAGAGGCTAAATCAACTGCAAATTCAGTGTAGAATCTGACAGGGATTCCACTAGCCCTGGAGCTTTGCTCAATTTTAATGATTTCAGTTGTTTCTCAACACCACTGACACTAACACTTATTTCCTTCATCTTTGCAGGTTGCTGTGGTACAAGGATTAAATTGGGGCAAATCTCCTGGGTTTTCCTTTGTAAAGCAACAGTCGAAAATGGAGAAAAGCATTTCAGCTTTTGCTCTCTACCCTCAACTTCAATTCGTATCTTATTCATTGGTAACTGGGCACAAACTGTAGTGCCACTACCAGCCTTTACGTATGGCTAGAATTTCTTTGAGTTCTGTGAAAGATCACTTGACAATATTCTGCAATTGAAGGCATCACCCATTGCTCTCTTGAGAGCCAAACATGTTTCATTCTATCTACGGCTCTACACTTTGTTTCACACCTGTTATGCAGTAATCTCTGTTTCTTTGGAAGTTTGTTTACAGTGACTGTGTACCATGGAGATTCTCTCCCATTATGAATTGTTCTACTGGGTACATATTTATTCAGTGCATGGTCAACTATTCTTTTAAACATGAGCCAGAGTTCCATTCTCAGTGGTATATGATACTACTGACTTTTTATTTAGTTTACTGAACATGTGTGTCTTTCTACTTGTCCTTTGTACCTTGGTAATCACTGCTGTCACAAATGGGTCATGATCAGTGATACCAGTTTCAATGTGGGCATCATCAAAGAAGTCAAGTCTACTTGTTGCCATTAGATTTAATATATTTCCATCAAGAGCAGTGTTACTAACTGTCTGTTCTACGTAGTTTTCAGAGAAGACATTCAGTAAAGTTGCATAGGATATCTTATAACACCCACCACTAACAAAACTATAATTTTCCCAATTAATTGTTGAATGATTAAAGTCTCCACAGATTATTACAGTACAGTACGATTGGGGAACTTACAAGTGAACTGTGGTTTTCTCTGAAGTTTTCGGTTATGTCAGAAGACGAGTCTGGTGAGTGATAGAACGATCCAATTATTGTTTCATGGAGACCCTTGATACAGAGTCTTGCCCGACAATCTCACATGCAGCTTCAGTTTCTACCTTGGTGGATACGAGTTTCTCAACTACTGTGACATACACCACTATCATTTCCTTTTGCCTATCCTTTCAATATAGATTTAATTTTCCCTAAAAATCTCACTGCTATCAGCTTCACATTTCAACCAGCTTTCTGTACCTAGTATGAAGTGAGCTACACTGCTTTCCATGAGCACTTCAAACTCTGGCACAATGTTAGAAAACCTGCTGTAGTAATTAAATCACAAACACCCATTTGCTACAAACTGCTCATAGAATATGCAAAGGGCAATGAAAGCTTCCAAAAATTCTCAAAAATGCACATTTATTTGCAATGATATACAATGAAGTTCAGGGGTGATGTATTCTTTGGAAGAACTATGAACCACAAACGCTGATTTGCTACGAAATACATTGCATATCTAAAACACTAGTACCAATTTCTTATGAAAATATAGTTCTAAGTGTCTGAAAATTCTCAAGATAACCTATTTCTCACTTCATTGTACCCTGTTTTGAATCAGGATAGGCCCACTGTTCTCAAAAGTTTTAAAATTAAGTTGAAACCTATAACTGAAGATAAGAGTAAGAGTTTATTGCGGCACTCGTGAATGTTCAAAATTTTGCATTATGTTGCAATACAAATGAATATTGATGCAGTCAATGAAAGATTACGCAGAAATTACCCAAACAGTAAAATAGGCAAATCTAGAACTCTAATTTGGCACACGATATTATACAAGTGGTTTCACACAAAGGAAATAAATGGGCACGTTGCATGGATTTTTCTCTTAACTGCTTCTGTGCACACTTTTACACTGACATGCTGAAGAAGTACACTGCAGTGTTAGTTTACCTTGACCAAAATCACTAATATGTGCAGCACCAACAAAGCATGTCTTCTGCATGTTGTTTCGGCTAACATATTCGACGCTTGGAGCAAATAACGAAACAAAGCAAAAAGATAATCACATCTGGTCAGTATGGCAATGCCTCAAGTTTGTGTAACAGAAGTTTCCCACTATGTAAGAAAATAACAGTTAATAACCGTATAACTTTTTTGAAACAATGAAAGAAGATGATAGAAACACATTATCTACGACTTTACGGCATTTAATGGATGTCAGCGAGGTCTAATCTTAATAACAGATGACTTATAAACCATCACATTCCAAGCTAACTTCTGACATGACTGCATTGTTACACATTTTATACCAACAGCTTTTGGAAAAAAAAGATTTTTCTAGTCACAACCTTTCCTCACCTGAGTTCACTTATGGCTTTATACTGAATTAAATGCCCCACCAACGAATGTTGCTCTAGTTCTATTGTCATTTTCTGTCCACTCAGTTTCTGTTCTTACGCATTAACCTGCTCAAGTATTTGATTTTAACTAGTTCACTGCTTGTCTGCATTTTCATTTTGACCCACTTCTCTCTCACATTTTTCTGGACAGACTTCCATACTATTAAAAATAAGCACTACTTCATAATGCAACTCAGTAACTTCCACTGTGTTTATAGCTTTTCAAAACACTGCTAGACCTATTTTACAACATTCTGCAGATTACAATTATTTTGACAAATTAAATTTCAGTCTGATAATGGATTTTTTTTAAAAATATCATAATACCATCACATTTAAACACATTGAAATTTATCCATCATACTTTATAAGGGGAATATGAAAGATAAATCATCAACGTAAATAAACTACCTAAAAAAAAGAAAAGAGAGAGAGAGAGAGAGAGAGAGAGAGAGAGAGAGAGAGAGAGAGAGAGAGAGAGAGAGATTCAAACAATGTTTTTACATCATCTGGTAGGAAATTTTAGTTCACTTTATTTTACTAGCGGGTATTACATATCTTTTGAAGCTGCATCAAATTACATGAATTTGCAATATGCTCTTCTATTAAAAGATTTCACTAAGTACACTATAACTGCACTAGTGTGTAACTGATAAAGCCACAAAAAGAAAGTGCACTTTAAACTTGGCGTAGGGAACAGGAAGCATTGCCTAACTTTCAATAACCGTGGAAATACAATTATTATACAGAATGAACAACATCAATAATTTCACATATCTGTGGTAAGTATGGGGCCAAAAGTCTTGCTGTAATGGTAACACAAGTTTCCATAAAATTACCAAAGTTAAGCGCTATCGGGCTTGGCTAGCACTTGAATGAGTGACCATTGGGGTCTACCAAGTGCTGCTGGCAAGAAAGGCCCATGTGACGCTACCAAAGGAGCTACTTGATTGAGAAGAAGTAGCTCTTGTCATGAAAACTGACAACAGCTGGGTGAGCAGTTTGCTGACCCCAAGCCCATCTGCATCCAGTGATGCCTAAGGGCTGAGGATGACACGGCAGCCAATCGATACTGTTGGGCCTTCTGAGGCCTGTTCGGAAGTAGTTTGGTATTAGTGATACATTTGGAATATTTGTATAATGTGTGATGCAGAAAAAAGAGGAAATTTGGCAGAACATGCACAGTGAAAGGTCCAGTTCCACAGGTTATGGTGTTAGAACATGATACGTTAACCACAAAGTATTAAACTGTCACATTCCATCCTGGATTTTTCCCACTGATTTAACCACAAAGTGTATTACCACAATGTGCCCAAGATTGCATTTGCAGAGCAAGTACATCGCTTTCTGAAAAATGTTGATTTATAGCTGATATCCCCCAATATTTACCCTCACTGGTAAGTTACCTTCCACAAAACACTAACCTTGAATGTGTGTTCATTTTACTGGCACCCACAGTACTTTCATTTCTAGCTCTTAGACTAAGCAGCATTTCCTCACCACTGCAACATGTGCAGCTTCCAGTAACTCATCAGAATTATTTCACACCTCCATAATTAAAAAAGACTACATAACTAAAGGAGTAAAACTATAAGGAAAAAGGGCACATATTAAGTATATTATCACTGTCTCACCTTCAGGTCAACATTGGTGTCTTGCGCAGGGTCAATCACTTTGAGGACTGCATCTACAGCTATTGGTGCCAGTAAGCTGGACTGTTGTGATACAACCTGTAAATATACAAAAATTAGAATTAAATATTCCAACTATGGGCACATTAGTGTACTGCCACAGCCCTTAATATCAAAACATACTGTAACTGAAAACAACACAATAATGGTGACTAAGGTAGCAGATTGCTATAAACATGCCTCACTTTTAGTAAGAGAAAGTGTTTACTACACTCTCCTAAAGTTTTATTATTTCCCAAATATCAGATACCCTTCCACCCTCTCTATAGCCTACAAACAATTCTCCACAAACCTCAATAAACAACCATAATACTTACAACGAGCAGTCAAATTAGAATGAGACAGATGGAAAAAAGTAAGTAAATTGTTTATTATCTCAAAAGTAATTGCCAGAGTTTCTTACACATTTATCCCACTGACAGGCAAGATGGTCAACATCTGTGGTTGCCCATGGAACCATGATTGTACACAGATGTTTATCTCTTCCTCCATGCATTCCCGATCCCTCCCTATGAGATTTCCATATTTTTGAAGCTCTGAGAAAATACACTTGTGGCTGTCAATTTGCTGTGGTAAATGATGTGCGTACCTAGAGACAATCATGGTTCTATAGGCAACACAAACCTTTTTCAATGAAGGCTTTCACAATCTTGTCTCACAGTGGGATAAATGTATTAACAGTTTGGAACTACTTTTGATATGATTGTTTCCCATCTGTCTCACTTTCATTTGACTGTCCCCTTACAATTTTTCAATCGGAACAGAAGTTTTACTGAAGTACAAACATGAACACATCTCTCTATTACAAAGTAATTGTGTATCCCTTGGCTTTTATTACTTCCCTCCCTCCCCTCCTCTCCCCCTCAAAGCATCTTAGCAGCTTTGTCCTCCAATGAATTGCTTATCACACAGTGAAGTGACCAACAGTAGGCAGCCATCACATTGTATTCCAATGGCCTTTATACCACATTTTCATCACTTTGGTGAAAGCACACCTTGTCCCCAATTGCTATCACCAAAACTTTCTGGTGTATTCGTGCATTGGTGGTGGTGGTGGTGGTGGTGGTGGTGGTGGTGGGGGTTAAGGTTGAAATTTCAAAAAGTGAATCTTTAGGCTCATGAAATGGCATAACTTTCTGAAATTTTCCAATATGTTGCCTACAACAGAAAAAACATCCTCCATCTTTGGGTAAGACCTTCACTAGCAGTATCACTAAACCAAACTTAATGTGTGGTGGTTGTCATAGAACTGCTTTTCAAATCACACGGTTCTTGTGCAAGAAGTTGTTCTTTCCACGCTCCAAAAATTTTTCTGCCAGGCCAGCTTATTTTGGACCAATGTTGCCCCCCTTGACCTACTATTCAATATATTAATTATACTGTTAATTGTATGAAATTTATACACTGTAGGCAAATAAAATTTTAACACCCCGAAAAATACCAAATAACGGAATTTTATTTATTGGGCATACACAGTATAGTAGAAAGTAGTACACTGAGCTGCTACCTCTTAAATCAACAATAATCTCTAATCCAATTGGGTATTGAGGAACTGAGCTCGGATAACATACGATTATGTCATTCCATGCTGCTTCAGTTTTATCCTCTGTTTATCAATTGTACTTGCTGATGAGAGTTGAGGTGTCAGTCTCTCAGGGGTGGGGAGGGGGGTATATCAACTGGACAGTATATCTGTACTCTTTGGCACTAGCCACACTGGGCATCTCAGATGCCATACAGCCTCGAGAATGGCTCTGCTGAATCCATCAATTCCATATTTGCATGACAGCTGGGATTATGGCTACTGTGAGCATTAATATTGCTGACATAAACTGCAGTCTCAACTGGCCACTGTCCTGAGTATGTAATTCCAGCACACACTGGTACTGCTCCCCCTTACACAAATAAATCCTGTCACAAACAAGAGAGGCTCGTTATGTAACCTCTCCTTACATACAGAATGTAGATAGCATTACTCCTACCTACCTCATGCAGTTGCACTGAAATGTTATTTAGCTGCACATTCCTGCATGTACCTGCACTTCATGCCAATTTGATTTGTTTCATGTCGTGATCAAGGTGTTGCATTTTTTGCCCAAAACACTCTTAGCCATTAAAACCATATTTTGTTTAAAAAACTGAGTTAAATGAAAAAATGTGGGTGTTATGGCTTTATTACTACCATATTAGTGTTCTGCACAAGTTGCCATCACTGGACTGTGTATGTAATTTTCATCACAAAATTAATTAACTCTGGACAAATAGTTCACAGGACTAAGAATCAGTAAACAAACCTTAGAATTAAGTGCAGTTGCTGCTGAACGTATGAGACTGTCCCTGTCTGCCAGAGATACTGGCTGTGACATGCCAGAAAGGATCTCCACAGACTTGGCAGCAGCACGCTGGAATGCATCTGAAACTACTGTCGGGTGAATGCCACGTGCCAGTAACTTCTGTGCTGCTTCCAAGAGGCTGCCAGCGACGACGACGACACTTGTTGTTCCATCTCCAGCCTCAATGTCTTGTGCCTTTGAGAGTTCGACAAGCTGTAAGCAAATGTAAAATGTATATGACGACAAGCAAGCAAACATGAAATAAAAGAAAAATGTTCAATGCTTTCCTAAATTCTACAAAAATATATATCGGTAAAACACTCAGCATAATCATAGGTACTTTTTTTAGCCACTTTACTGATTAGTGAGAAATCTGATGACAACAAAGTCCAAATTTAGTTAAATGGAAATACTGTCTTGAAAAAGTTAGAAGACAAACATCTACAAAAGTAAAACACAGTCAATGGAATGTAGTGGGTTTAATCAGATGATAGTGGGAGAATTACATTAGGAAACAAGACACTAAAAGTGGTGGACTAGTTTTGCTATCTGGGCAGTAAAATACCAGATGTTGGAAGTAGTAAAGAGGATATAAAATGTAGACACCTACAACAAAGAAAGCAGTTCTGAAGGTATCTGTCTTCAGTGTAACCTTGTTATGGAAGTAATAAAAAATAAATGCCGTGTGACTAAGCCTCCCATAGGGTAGACCGTTCGCCAGGTGCAAGTCTTTCGATCTGACACCACTTTGGCAACTTGCGCGTCGATACATGGAAGTGAAACATGGACAATAAGCACTTCAGACAAGGAGGAAAAACTTGCTTTTGAAATGTGGTGCTATAGAAGACTGCTGAAGATTATACGGATACATCGGGTAACTAAGAATCTAACTGGGGAGAAAAGAAATTTATGGCTCAACTTGACTAATGGAAGGAACTGACTGACTGGACACTTTCTGAGGCATCAACAAACTGTCAATTTGGTACTGGAGTGAAGTGTAGTGGGTAAAAATTCTAAAGGGAGATTAAGGGTTGAATACAATAAGCAGGTTCAGGTTGGTATTGGCTGCAACAGCCATGTAGATTACATAAGACTTTCGCAAGAAAGACGTGTGAAGTATGAAACCAGTCTTTGGATATCATCATGACTGGAAGAACAGTCACTGAATACCAGTCTGTTGCTACTTAAATACCAAAATTTTGTACAAAAGCCTTTATAATAAAGAAGTTGTCCTATTTAATTGAAGCCACTATCTTAAAAGATAGTCCCATGAGCCACAGACATCATTGACGTAGGGCAG
Organism: Schistocerca serialis cubense; assembly: GCF_023864345.2. Taxonomy (NCBI): domain Eukaryota; kingdom Metazoa; phylum Arthropoda; class Insecta; order Orthoptera; family Acrididae; genus Schistocerca; species Schistocerca serialis. The sequence goes on from NC_064645.1 coordinate 204,060,769, forward strand.
CTTATGTGTCTCAACAATACCACAATGGAGGTGTCAGTGGAGAGGCCAGACAAACGTTCCTGAAGAGGCACAAGTAGCTTTTCAGTAATTGCAAGGGCAACAGTGGATGATGGATTGATTTGGCCTTGTAACATCAGCCAATATGGCCTTTGTGTGTTGGTACTGTGAATAGCTGAAAGCAAGCCAATTAACAGCCATTACTTTTCCCACGGACATCTCAACTGTATGGTTAAATGATGATGGCATCTTCTTGGGTAAAATATTCCAGAGGTAAAACAGTCCCCCATTCAGATCTTTGGACAGGGTCTACTCAGGAGAAATGAAACTATCAATCTTCGGGTCTGAGTCTGGTACGTTAGATCCCCAATCAGCCAGCTAGGTTAGTAAATTTGAAAATGAAAAAAAGATAGATTAAAGTTAATATAATAGAGGGAAACATTCCACGTGGGAAAAATTATATATAAAAACAAAGATGAGGTGACTTACCGAACGCAAGCGCTGGCAGGTCGATAGACACACAAACAAACACAAACATGCACACAAAATTCAAGCTTTCGCAACAAACTGTTGCCTCATCAGGAAAGAGGGAAGGAGAGGGAAAGACGAAAGGAAGTGGGTTTTAAGGGAGAGGGTAAGGAGTCATTCCAATCCCGGGAGCGGAAAGACTTACCTTAGGGGGAAAAAAGGACAGGTATACACTCGCGCACACACACACACATATATCCATCCACACATACAGACACAAGCAGACATTAGGTTAGGTTAGGTTTTATGTCTGCTTGTGTCTGTATGTGTGGATGGATATGTGTGTGTGTGCGCGCGCGAGTGTATACCTGTCCTTTTTTCCCCCTAAGGTAAGTCTTTCCGCTCCCGGGATTGGAATGACTCCTTACCCTCTCCCTTAAAACCCACTTCCTTTCGTCTTTCCCTCTCCTTCCCTCTTTCCTGATGAGGCAACAGTTTGTTGCGAAAGCTTGAATTTTGTGTGCATGTTTGTGTTTGTTTGTGTGTCTATCGACCTGCCAACGCTTTCGTTCGGTAAGTCACCTCATCTTTGTTTTTATATATAATAGATTAATTTTTCCCACGTGGAAGTTTTCTTCCATTATATTGATAGATTAAAGTTAGATACACTAAGGTGATAGAAGTCATGGGATGTCTCCTAATATCATTTTAACCTCCTTTTGCCTGGCTTAGTGCAGCAACTCGACAAGGCATGGATTCAACAATTGGAAGTCCCCTGTATAAATACTGAGCCATGCTGCCTCCACAACCATCCATAATTGTGAATGTGTTGCCCGTGTAGGATCTTGTGCACGAATTGACCTCTCAATTATGTCCCATAAATGTTCAGTGGGGTTCATGTTCGGTGATCTGGGTGACCAAATCATTCACTCAAATTGTCCAGAATGTTCTTCAAACCAAATGCAAACACCTGTGGCCCTGTGACAACATGCATTGTCATCCACAAAAATTTCGTTGTTGTTTGGGAACATGAAGTCAACAAATGGCTGCCAATTGTCCTGAAGTACCAAACGTAACCATTTCCAGTCAATGATCAGTTCAAATGGACCAGAGGGCCCAGTCCACTCCATTTTGGAGTCACCACCAGTTTGCACACTGCCTTGAGTTGAGTCCATGGCTTCATGAGGTCTGCACCACATACTAACCCTACCATGAGCTCTTACCACCTTGGAATCAGGACTCATCCAACCAGGCCACAATTTTTCAGTCATCTAGGTTCAACCAATATGGTGACGAGAGCAGAAGAGGCGCTGCAGGCAACATCGTGCTGTTAGCAAAGACACTCTTGTCAGTTATCTGCTCCCATAGCCCATTAATGCCAAATATCGCCACAATGTCCTACCTGATGCATTCGTCATACTTGTCACATTGATTCTGCGATTATTTCACGCGGCGTTGCTTGTCTGTTAGCAATGACACCTCTATGAAAACGCCGCTGCTCTCTGTCAGTTAGAGAAGGCCATCAGTGTTGATAGGTAATGCCTGAAATTTGGTGTCTTTGGCACACTCTTGACACTGTGGATCTTGGAATATTGAATTCTCTAATGATTTCCGAAATGTAATGTCCGATGCATCTAGTTCCAACTAGTATTCCATGTACAAAGCCTTTTAATTCTCTTCATGCAGCTATAATAATGTCAAACCTTTACACATGAATCACCTCAGTACTAATGACAGCTCTGCCAATGCACTGCCCTTTTATATCTTACATAAGCGATACTACCACCACCTGTATACATGTATTATCACTGTCCCATCACTTTTGTCACCTCAGTGTATAGTGGGGATTAGTGAACTTCAGTAGCAGGATTAACAGGGCTTTCTGGTCAGGTGAGTAGGGATTTATAAATACAAAATCAGATAGAAGTAATACAGGAGTAAATCAAATAGAGGTAATGCAGGAGTAAGTCTAATTATGAATCAGAAAATAAGAATGCAGGTAAGCTACTAAGAGCAGTATAGCGAACATATTATCACAGACAAGAGGCACAAAGGCAACACCCGCCACAGCAGTACAAGTTCATTTCCCACCTACCTCCACACAAAGGTGAAGAAGACAGATGAGATAAAAGAAATGAAAACTTAATTGTGACACAGGACTTAGAATTCAGCAGTAGGAAATGGAAGACAAGGATAATAGTAGAATATGGATGGAGGAAAAGAAATGAAAGAGGTGGCCACTTGGTACAATTTTGCACAGAGCACAATTTAATCATCACCAACACTTGGTTTAAGTATCATTTAAGGTTTGGAGATTACAAACTGATTATATAATGGTAACACAGAAATTTCAGAATCAGATTTTAAACTGAAATACTTTCCGGGTCAGTAGTGGAATGTCCATAATTTATTGGTCATGAACTTTAGATTAAAACTGAAGAATTTGCAAAAAGACATGAAGTTAATGAGATGGGACCTGGATAAGTTGAAGAACCAGAGGTTGTTCAGAGTTTCAATGGGAGCATTAGGAAATGACTGAGTGAAATGGGAGAAAGGAATACAGTAGAAGACACGTGAGTAGTAACTTCGAGAGATGAAATAGTGAAGGCAGCAGAGGATGAAATAAGTAGAAAGACAAGGCCTTGCAAAAATCCTTGGATATCACAGGAGATATTTAATTTAATTGATGAAAGGAGAAAATACAGAAAAGCTGCAAATGAAGCAGGCGAAGGGGAATATGGATGTCTAACATTGAGGGTGACCTGAAGTGCAAAATGGCTAAGCAGGAGTGGCCAAAGGAGAAATGTAAGTCTCTATACTTCCTTCATTGTAAGAAGGAATCTGATGTAAACAAACACAAATGCGATGACTGGTCAAGAGCCATAGTACAAGCACGCTGCTGTTGTTACATTCTTTGAAGTACTATATTTAACTGATTATAATAAATACGAGGGTTTTTCCCAAATTCGTCATTCAAAACATATAGGGTTGTCTTACATTCACAGATTAAACTACTGCTGCTGAGGCTAACATTTTTACAATGTTTAATAGAGTATACTGGGGTTGTCTTTCGTTTACAGATGAAGCTTTGGATATTGAGGTTACATGTAGATTTATTTTGAAGAATTCAGAAGGGCAGGTCTAGGCAAATGATACTTGTGTTCGAATAAGTTCAAGATTTCCCGATACACCAAAGTGCTAGATACAGTATCAACGTTGCCCACAAAACACATGACATTTGACGCATACAGCACTAGTGCAAAGGACATACGAGAAACTATGAACTAGTCATTACAACAATCATTTGCTCTGCTTAAAATGTGACAAGTTTGGTGAAACACTAGAGGAAATAGCACTAAATTTTATCACTTTGGAAACTCTTGATATATTTGAACAGATTTGCAATAAAAGTTCTATTATATGTATCGGTACCATGTACAAGCAATTAAGTAGCTTTTCAAGTAAAGGCTACATTCAGAAAGGTGAATGTATTACTTCAAAAAACATTACTCGATTCAGAACCGAGATCAATATTTCATTTGATTAGAGAGGCTAATGATTTACTAAGTGGGTTGTAATGAGAAATTCAGACATTGCTCACATATTAGAATAGCAAGTAAATACATTACCATCTTTCAATCAGATTTAGAACACGATGGTGTTATTCAGGTGAAACAAGAAGGAAAACTAATCCAAAATGAAATGCCTAATAAACGAAATCATTCTTATTAAACTGATTATAACTGTTGTGAGAACAAAGTATGGCAGTTCCAACACAAGTCAGTAGATCACAGGATGATCGCAAGCTGAAGAATCGGACAATCATGTTGGTGCTCTTTTATTCATGTATTAATTGCTGTTGTTACTTATGACTTGTACCCTAGAAGACACTGCAGTCCATTTTTCACAGCTGCTGAAGCACAGAACTACGGAAGGGTTGGAGGGAGAACATTGATATCAGCTTGCTGCAGTGAGCTGGTAGAAAATTATGTGACATTACCAAACATGAGAATCTATACCGCATACTTTGGCTTTTTAGGAACATCTACCATGTTTAGACAGCAGTTTGCCTGAAAACTTTTGTAGTCGGAATTGAATTGAACTTAAAATTGTACAAATACTCAAGAACAGTATTCATTTCTGCATGAGGTGGTGAAAGTCTAGGTATGGGGCAGAGGTGTACATGCTTCATGCTATAATGTTATTGACGCTCACCATGAACTAAGATGGGAACAAATGAGGGTGTGTCAGCCCCTTAGTTCTAACAGCCAATGAGAGCGCAATGGGCAGACAGTGTGTTTGGAAGCAAGTGGCACTGTGACATACCCATGTCAGTAGAGAAAGCGAGAGCTGTTATGTATAAAGATAAAAACAGCTGTGTTCTCAGGTCGTATGGTAACCACAACCTCATAAATCACAACATATTCAGAAGAAACAGCCAAATATTTGTGACAATGAAGATATAAATTTTACAGCTGTGCTGTTAGGATGATGATAAAAATAGTGACAGGGTTACTAAGCAAAAAATATTGCTAAAAAGGGTCCACAAATTAATGTAAACCATTTCTTTTTATTACTTTATTTCTCCTGTTTTATCAAAATTTAGACAAACAACAAAATGCATAAATTTATAATATGTCGAATGTTAGCTTTTTAGGTAGATACTTTATGTCAATAAAACACTTTGTAATTCTGATTAGTCAGAATACGTTACACATAAAATTTTCTTCAAAAGAGTCTTTAAAAAGAGAGAGAGAGAGAGAGAGAGAGAGAGGTCATCTTATAATCAAAGTCATCCTATACTCAGGTAAGTACAGTAGGTTCCACTAATGCATTACATATCTTACTACTATGTTGATGTAAATGAAACTTTAAGACATTCTAACGTATTAGGAGTCATCAATGGTTTTCAATCATACTTTGGCTATTTTAATTTAAAAAACAGTGTACAATAGGTCTCTCTGTAAACTGCTGCCTGTGCGCTGATTGTTGCACTGTTAATATGTACTGTAAATATGGCTGACACTGCTTTCTGTTCCATAGTGAAACATGCAGGAAGACTGTTAAAAAGCTGCAAGAAATAAGTTGTTCTTAATGCTTTAAACAAGTTTATAGAAAAATATCTGGTGCTAGTGATACAGAAGACTGCAGATATGACATCAGACAAGGTGACCAATCGACAATTGGATTTTCCTATTTTTTTTTTTTTATTTATTTATGGTATGTGAAATTCAGAACTCAAAATATCAAATCGTGAAGCAGTTTGATACAGCTCTCAGAAATTCTCAAGGAACTTGACAATTTTCCAAGTAACAATAAAGTTAGGCTTTTTTGTAGACAAGCTATGTGGCTTAATCAGCAGCATGGGAGAACAATTGATCGATAACTGCTTTGAATATCACTTTGGTCTTTTTATTTATTTGTTCAATCCAAATACCTAAATCATTTAAATATACGATTCATCAAATATATGATGATTAACGCATACCTAATCATAATTTATGAAAAATGCATGTCATCTTGTTACTAATTACATATCACACCCAAAGTTCCCATTTCCATTGCAAATATAAATTTGCAATTATTTATATTTCATAAAATATTGTTCGTAGTAAGAAAATGATCAAACTTAATTTCTTGGGGCAACAGTGAAAAACCAAATACTCTTTATTTGCACTATAACCATTATTGTATGGTACAGATGAGGTCTCACATGAGCCAGACCATTAAGCATCACAGAAGCACAGAGAAAGTAACTTTTGTGGCATCGAGCACACCATACAAATACTTTGATAACCTTTAAGCATCCACATAGTGCAACAAATTCATTTTATTGGTCACAAGGAGTGATAAGTACTGTGTTCTGAAACAGCACATTATTGCTGTTGTTCCACCACCATCAGTGACATCATCTGGCTGCCAGGATAGTTTTCCAAGTGACTTTCTACAGAAATTAAAGAAACCTGCCAAAAATTCAAATAGTCTGGAGTAAACATTAGCTTAGGATCCCAAAAGAGATTTCTTCTAGCTTTGGCCTTTGAAACTTGAAGAAAATTATCCTCAGGCTTGGGAACCAGTGTGAAAGAAATCCACCCGTGGCTGCTATTGCGCAGCTAATGGGTGTTGCCCCTTTGACAATGGGGATGCAGCAGTGGTTAAGCCAACATGGACCACAGCCACACATTACACAATTTTTCATCTGTATAATAATGTTCCAATAAACTGCAAACTATGCAAATACAAAATATGCTGTAATTTAAAATGAAGTTAAACTAGCCTGTCAATAGCATTGCACAATAAAAAGAAATACTTGCACAAGAAATAAAATGAATCCTTTCCAAAAAATGTCAGGCAGACTGCTATGAACTTCACCAAAATTCACACATTGTGACAATGGTGTAAAACTTGGAGACTGTTTATAAAATGTTTGTTGTACTTGTTATGAAACAACTTTACTATCATGATCCCAGTGCCTTGGTAAAGCACAATTAAATTTTGAAGTTTCTAAACAGTTTGAGTCTGTAATTATTACAGCACAAAAACAGGCTGAAATATGTCATGACGAGCCATGACAAAACACACATCTTTTTTGAGGTTTTTCACGTTCTTCTGACTATCTCACTTCCTATCATCAGGACTTTCAATGTTACCTTTCCCAAAGAGTACTAAGCAAGTGTAGAATAGAATAAAAGATGCCAAATTTAGTTTAATCAGCAGTGGAATGGGGGTATATTTTCAATTCGCCTCCACCTTGTCATTGTCTTTTAGAGTCTTACATGCTTGCACTGCAAAACCAAATTTGTATTTTAGAAGTTTAAAACACTGTCTTTCTAATTCAAAACGTTTTAAAGAGTTTGCAAAAGATTCTTTATCATAAAAGTTACCTAAAGAACCACCTTTCGGTGTCTTTACAAAAATCGTTAACTTTGCCCTCAATTTGTAAACTATTGGAAAATAGTAAGAAAATGAAAATTTATGTTTTAAAACCTGGTACAGGTAAGTTATTACACACAGTTTTAAATATATCGCGCAATTACTTCCGGAGATATGAAAAGCTTAACTTCACATTTTTTAAGCATCTATTTTTTTTGACCAACTTCGCCTAAGAGAACGCAAAAAGTTGTAAAGGATGATCTAGTTTTGTTCCTTTCAAGAAAGTACTGCTGGAGATAAATTTAAAAGTTGCTGAAAACTCACTAACAGCCCACTGTTGATAGCTGCAGTAGGGGGTCATGCAAATAAAGATATCTCCAAAAGTATTTAATTGGTCATCATGCGGCTACACCAATGTTTACAGGGAAAAAGTGCAAATGCTCACACAATATTTTAGCAAAATCCATGACAGTCATGTGGAAATCTCTAGACCACTTGGTATGGAATGACTCTGCAGTTATTTGGAGATGAAGAGGCTTGCACAGGATATGGTAGTGTAGAAATCTGTACCACACTAACCTTTGGACCAAAGACCACAAGCAAAAGAGGGTGAAATAGTTTTTGTTCGACATACCATTCATTCCAATGGATCTCCAGCTCTATCATATGAGAGAACTATCTGAAATATTAAGCGATTCTCTTCATATGTGCTTCCTTGTTTTTTAAGTACTCTTTCTGTCTTATGTGTGCAGTCATATGTGAATTGCTACACCATAAGCTAATTAAAGGTCTGACAGAGGACAATTTCCAAGAGTGCTTAGTATACACCATTTATCATTGCCTTACCTACGTATTAAGTGATTACCTGTATTCCTTCGGTTACCTGTTACATGAAATTTAATTTGTGCATGGCAATGTCTATTTCTTTTATTAATGTCCTGTATTATGTTACACATCAGTTTTCATGTATGATTCAAAACTACTATCAGAGTAGCCCTTGAACTGTCATTTTTGGGTTGCCAATTTCCTTACCTTATACATTATTCAGCACACAATGATCTTCTTGAATCCTCTCTACCAATTGCTTGTTTTCAGAACTACCTAAAATTTCATCATTTCTGTCACAACCATTCTGTTATGTCTGTCAGACTGTCCTGTGCAACATCCTGTTTTCTCTGCAATTCACTATATTAAGTACACAATATTAATACAATTGTCTACTCAAAGAACCCACTTTTCATCACCTAAATAATACATTAAAATAAAAATGTTGGGGTAACTTTTGAAGTGTGAATCACAAATTTTGTTTTAAAAAGTTATGCTTTGATGTGGTATACCTCAAGATGATAGCATGAAGATAACCTATTGCCATTTCTACTTTACACTATGCAGATTCTGACTACGAACTTATACAGTACACAAGGTACTGCTTCATAATATTTTTAAAAATAAGACTTAAGCTGTATGTCTCAACTGTAGTGGTGAAAAATGGAATTCTCACCAGGCAGCACAAAAAATACAACCCCCCACCCACACACACAAATTGACAACAACTACATTCTAGTTAAACAGATGCAGCAATGGGTGGATGAATTTACTTACCAACTTTGCTGCTGGATGTGTGACATTCATCTGCTTCAGAATTGTTGCCCCATCATTTGTAATAGTAACTTCACCATTGCTGGCTTGTATCTGTGGAAAGGAAAAGTTACATGTATGTGAATACATTTAATTCTGTGAAGATTATTTACCACATATGACAAATGTACATATTAAAGCTTATGATGCTCATTTTATCAGTATGTTAACTATATTCATGGTCTACCTACTGCATATGAAATAATGAAAGGACATCCAATAATATGGGCTTCATAACGGAAAGTAGGCGATAGTATGAGAACATGTCTACGACAATGACTGTTGCTGGATGGGACCAAACTGCATGGTCACTGGTACCTACAAAGACAGAAAGTTTAAAAGTAGTTGATGATGCACACCAAAATGGATGGTTGCTTTCCAGGAGACCAGTAGCAACGGTGAAGAGGTGTAATCCCCAGATTTTTTGTCGTAGTAGTAGCACAGCACAGTAGTGGAGTAAAGGGAGAAGGTTCACCTTCCATGCTCATCCCCTATATCAACGACAACAAGGGGGACTCGTAGCTTTTTATAATAACTGCAGAATCTTATAAAATGCAGAGTTCACTTGGCAGCTACTTCAAGCCAAAAAGTAGGAGGCGTTATGAATCATCCAACTTCAGTCCTCTCTGCATGTTGGTCAGAATAATGTATTCCACAAGTAAATGGGTGACTGTCAGGGCAGCACCATATTCACATCACAGTGGGCCCATCACTTTGGGAATAAAACCTTAGGTACAACTGCTGTGGCCCACGTGCAGTCTGCACAGCAAGACATTCTTTCCGAGAAGCTCTTTGAGACATCTTCCTTGCAGCTGTGGTTCCCTTAACCAGTCGTAATTTGTTGTATGTTGCTCTAGCTGGCCATTCTTCTTACCATCCTTTTAGAATAAGGTGCCATAGTTGGGACTGTACAGCAGTAGTGGAGATTCTGATGCTGAGAAGTTCTTTAGACATTGTCTCCTGATCAGCCAGTTCATTTCCTGTAATCACCAAGTGGCATGGCATCCAAATTAATGTAACATGGATGCCGGCAACGTACTGTTCTGCTAGCTGGTCCTGAACATTACGTTCACATACACTGTGGGTGTAACACAGATAATAGTTTGTAAACAGCTTCGCTCATTGAGCTACTCTTCTGAGATTTTATGTGGCACAGGGCCTGGGTGACTGCTGTAAGTTTAGCAGTAAACACTCTACAAGCATTCAGTAAAGATTTCTGTTCAGAACAATCACTGGAAGAAAAAGCAAAATTCACTCAGTTGTTAAGACCAATCATCAGAAGACTATTGGATTGGTGTTCTCCTTTGAATTGTGGCACAGGCCGAGTTACTTGCCACAGAGATGCAGCAGGACAAGATAATCTTGCGCATTCCAATGAAGGAAGTTTGAGGTCACTTCTCAGAGCTTCCAGATGCGTCCTTGTTGGTTTGTCTGCTCTGGGTCAGCTCGTAAAGAGCCTGTATTGATAGTGGCAGAAAAGAACTGAGCGACTGGGTGATTTAGCATCTGGAGAACTGTCACTGCAAAATTGGGGTACACGAAAGGAACCTCCACGAAGATTGCAATAAGAGAAGACCAAGAAATTAGTAGCAATGGGGTGTACCCTGGGCAATGTCAGAAGACGCTACAAAGCGCGCTGATGGCATATCCTTTCACAACAGGTCTCCATTCAAATGGACTGCATCCTGACCTGTCTCTCTAAAGACCATCCCCCCCACATAAACCCCAAGGGATTTTCCCAATAGAAAGAAGTTTTAGTAGCAAAAATATAAATGTGACATTCTGTTAGTCCAGGAAACACACAGGGGAATTACTAAGCATTGTCCATGAATTGCTGGTAAGGAATTAATACTGGAAAGGCCTCACAACAAATGCGGCAGTGCCATCTTTGCCAGATCACATCAGCCTCACCGACTAAAAACAATAACATCGAGCTCCTCACAGAGCTAACTCCATTCTTCTGTGTAATATCAGCCTACAAAACAACCGATGCCAATTTCAGCATTAAAACACCAGCCAACATTAATGATAAGGACATGAACTTTGTCATATGCAATTTCAATTGCAGAAGCACATCATGGGGATACCCAGACACTGACACAAATGGAATGAGTGTAGAAAACATGGGCTGAGGCTCATGACCTACATCTGATCTACGATCCGAAGATCCCACCTTCCTTTAACAGTGGCAGGTGGAAAAGAGGGTACAGCCCAGACAACATCTTTGTTTGTTGGAGGGCCCATCCCCTGTACCCAACACAGACCTGCCATATGCACTGTGAATCCTGTAGTAGTGCCTGAAGAGGTACCATTCAAGAGGACATTTAACTTCAAGAAGACAGACTGGCAGAAGTTCAGTGAAGAGCTTGACTCAAAAGTGAAAAACATTCCACCACAACCTGAAATGTACGAAACCTTCATCAAATGCGTCCAATAAGTTTCAAGGAAAACTATTCCAACAGGATGTAGAACTCAGTATGTTCTAGGCATGTCCAGTGATGACAAACTGTTGTTAGAACGATAACAAACACTCTATGAAGAGGATCCACTTGCAGAAGAAACGATTCAAGCTGGTGAAATATTACAGAAAGCCATTTCAGCAACTCACAAGACCAATTGGAGTAACCTGGTAGAGAATACAGACATGAAGCTGAACAGTAGACAAATCTGGAAACTGCTTAAAACCTTAATGGCGATCCTGTAAAATCACAAGGCAATTTTACGAGTGAACTCCTAATAAAGCAGCAACCCGGCTCCTGCAGAACGGCAAAATTTAAGGAAGGATGCCCAAAGAAGCTCTTCAGCGTGACCCAAACAGAGCATTATTTTATTAGGGATCCCTTCTCCATAGCTGAACTCAAAGCTGCCATTTCCAGTTTGAAGATGCATAAGGCTGCAGGTGTCGATGACCTTAGAGTTAAATAGATAAAGAACTTCGGCTGTGAAACGATGGAGTGGCTACTAAGCCTAATGAACACCTGTGTCGCAAAGCTACACATCCCCAAAATGTGGCGGAAGTCTCGAGTCGTAGTATTTAAACCTGGGAAGGAACCAAATGATAACAAAAAATGCCAAACCATCAAGATATTAGAACAGCTGGTACTTAACCGAATCAGTGCCACCCGAAGGAAGTGAAGTTTATCCCACAACAAGGACGCTTTCACGCTGGCAAATCATGCTGTAGTCAGATCTTTAATCTAACCCAGCACATCGAGGACGGTTTTGAGTGTGGTGAGATTACTGGAGTCACTTTTGTTGATCTAACAGCTGCATAGGAAAGTGTTAAAGAAAGTGTATGACCTTACTAAGGATTACCAACTAACATCCTTTATTAGCACCTTCCTGCAGAACAGAAGATTCATAGTTTCATTACAGGGTAAGAGGAATAGATGGCGATCGCAGAAGAACAGCCTCCCACAAGGCAGTGTGCTTACTCCAGGGCTGTACAATATCTACAAAAATGATCAACCAACACCAGCAAGTACTAGGCCCTTCATCTAAGCCGATGATACAGCAGTAGCTGTTCAGGGACCAACCTTTAAAGAAGTAGAGGGGAAAACTGTCTCTAGCAATGGATGAACTCTCCAAATTCTATGCTGCCAACCACCTGAAGCCCAATCCCAATAAAACTCAACTGAGTGCATTCCACTTACAAAACAGTGAATCACAGCAAAAGCTGGATTTCACATGGCAAGGAGAGCAACTGAGAAATTGCCCAACACCAGTCTATCTGGGTGTCAGACTGGACAGGGCTCTAATGTACAGGCAGCAATTTCTAAATGTGAAACAGAAAGTCATTGCTAGCAATGAGATACTTAAGAAGCTGATTGGCAGCAGCTGGGGGGCCAACCTGCACCTCCTACGGACTTCAGCATTTGCTCTTTGTGCATGATCCACTGACTATGCAGCTCTTGTGTGGAACGCTTCAGCTCATGCTAAGTAAGTTGATATTGCGGTCAACAATACTACAAGGATCATCTCAGGATGCTTGAAGCCAACACCAGTGCAGAAATTGTATCTGATTGCTGGAATAGCCCCACCCAATATCTGAAGGGCCACTGCCGGAGACAATGAGAGAACAAAGCAGGAGAATGGCCGCCGACATCTCCTGTATGGTCATCAGGCAGCAACATCCCGCCTTAAATCCTGCACGAGTTTCCTTTGTAGGACTGCGCCACTCGAGGGAACACCAGAAGCAATTTGTCTTGCAACATGGAAGAGCTCACTGCCCGTAGACGTATCACCAAAAGAAGAATTAGCTCCTGGCACAAACCTACAATACTCTGTATGGAGGTCCCTCAACCACCTAAGAGTGGGCATCCCTCGATGCAAGACCAACCTCAAGAAATGGGGTATCCTTCCCATGAGCACAGACACCTCTTGCAACTGCGGGGCTGACGAAGATCCAAGCCACCTATTTGTATGCCCCCTCATGGACAACCGGTGCACAACACAAGATGTTTATGAAGGAAATGACAAAGCTATCACAGCTGCTATTTTTTGGAAACGCTGACCGGGCATAGAAATGAATGAATGAATGAATGAATGACTGCAGCCCCTGCTAGAAGACTGTTCGTGAGACGTGTGCAAAAGATGCCACTCATCAGTTTCATAGTTTTGTCATGGACGGCATTGAGCAGTGTAATATCGATGGAGTTGCTGAGCCATACGTGAAAGTATCTTCAGAAAAGCATGTGATCAGCTCCAGAGTTGGTGCTGATGTGTAACTACAGTGCACTGAGCTTCACAATACAGTTTGTTTCCAGTTGGTGTACATACGTGAAAACTGTGTTTGTTGACTATCATGGAGAAGACTCAACCAGTTCTAGTAATTTATTTTCTAGGTAGAGTTCAGAGAGATGACAGGCTGTTTTGAGCCTGCAGAAATGCATAACTCTGGCATCTGATGGACAGTTTGAAGCCCTGTTTCTGCCTTTAAGATCATTCTCTGGGAAGAGGAAAGAAAAGAGAGAGAGATAGAGATAGAGGGAGAGATAGAGGGGGGGAGAGAGAGAGAGAGAGAGAGAGAGAGAGAGAGAGAGAGAGAGAGAGAGAGAGAGAGAGAGAGAGTGGAAGAAATTGTTCCTCGGGAGCATGTAACCCCTATACCTAATGTTTCCTGTTCTATTTCTACAATGCCATTAGTCAAAGTTTGAATTGATCTTCCCTTCCTTTCCTTGTGCCGTTGTCCCACATCAGTGCATGGTCAGCATGGTTATTAATGGAATTTGCGTGGGTAATTTAACACTTTGGAGACCAAGCCCCGAGCATAACTCAGGCCACAATGCTGTGTTCAAAGGACCACATCTGAGTACAGCTTGAGACACGATTTTCTCACTGTACGAGCCGCATATGCTCAAAAACTGGACTGACTCAGTCATATGAGAACAATGTACAGATGTCTCACTATCTGTTCCTTGACAGGTGATGCCTTCTGTTGTCAATTTATAGCCGCTGTTGCGAATGGCTGAGCCAATATGTGATCATGTTGATGACATTTCATGCATGTACCCACTAGGTTTCACAGTTTTCTGTAATTCTGTTACAAATATGTCACATTTGCTGAGTGAACAAGAAATTTTACAAGCTCAAGAGGAAGGAATTGTTTAGTAACTCACCTCATACTCCTTTTGGAAGGTTGGTTTTATTTTAAAATTTGTAATCTATAAAAGAACTACAGTAAATACAAAAAAAAAAATCTTGAAGCTTGGTCATTATTAGCTCTTGAAGATATTATTACATATGTGTCAATAACACTTTAAATAATGACATAAATGGCCAGTTTTCTAAGTCCAACATTCTTCTAAATGGCTGGACACCATTCACCACCTTCCACAGAGTATGTGTACCCCCAACTGTCTGCATATAGTGTTATTCATGTGAAAGTACGTGAAAATTTTCTAAATGTATGCTAATCATTTATAGGGTGTATACGCAGACAAGAAAAAAATTCCCGGATTTTCTGGTTAAAAATACACCTTTTCCCCAGGTGAAAATTCACTTTCTCCCTGGTGAAAGTCCACTTTTTTTTCTGCATTAAGTGACAATATACTTTCCTTCGACCCTGTAAAACTTATCAACCCTTTGAGTAGTAAAGGCTTTATATACTGGTATAGAAATTCCTGGGAAATGAAACCCAGCAAGAAACAATACATTTTGTAAAGATCTTTGGTATGTGTCAACATTTACAGTGATTAATAGAAAATCTCATATAAAGATGTGAAAAATGGTTCAAATGGCTCTGAGCACTATGGGACTTGACATCTGAGGTCATCAGTCCCCTAGAACTTAGAACTACTTAAACCTAACTAACCTAAGGACATCACACACATCCATACCTGAGGCAGGATTCGAACTTGCGACCATAGCGGTCACGCGGTTCCAGATTGAAGCGCCTAGAACCGTTCGGCCACAGCGCCCAGCAAAGATGTGAAACAAATACTACTAAAGAGATAGAGGGGCTGGCCAGTACTTACCTCAGCTCAGTACAGCCGATAGATTCACAAAACAGAACAGAACAGAAAATTTACATTCCTAGCTTTCGGAACTTTGTTCCTTCATCAGTGAGGAGAGGGGGAGGAAAAAAAGGGAAGGAGGGAAAGTGGATTCAGTTACTCACAACCCAGGTTATGAAGCAACAGGGAAAGGTAAACGGGGAGGGTAGCAAGAATGGAGGCATGGTTGTCAGAGGGAAGCCAAAGATATTCTACTGTTAAGTACTGTGCCAGCTACAAACCAAAGAGGATGCATACAGAAGTAAAGACATATATAGTATAAAGATAAACACAACTATGTAGGATGAAAAGATGCGTGAATGGATAAAGAGGAGAGGGAAAAAGGAGAAGACTGTAGAGTAAATGGGAGTGAGGTTGGTTAACGTAGGTTCAGTCCAGGGGGATGGTGGGATGAAAGGATGTGTTGGAGTGCAAATTCCCATTCCGCAGTTCCGAGGGACTGGTGTTGGGTGGGAGAAGCCAAATGGCACGTACGTTGTAGGATGTTACGGAAGTTAACGTCCTTGTCAAACCCTACAATATTCCCAGACCACCTTCTCTACCCAGCGGTTCCTACCCATGTAATCAACCCAGCTGCAAAACCTACCCCATGCATCCCCCCCACAACCACCTACTCCAGCCCCACTACTGGTAAAACATACATAATTCAAGGCAAGGCCACATGTGAAACAACACATGTCATTTATCAGTTGACATGCCTGCACTGCACAGCCTTTTACATCGATATGACGACAACTAAACTGGCTGAGCGGATGAAAGGGCACAGACGAACTGTCCGCCTAGGAGATGTCCAATTCCCAGTAGCAGAGCATGCCGTCCAGCGTAATTCTAGGGATCTAGGAACCTGCTGAAACATATGTGCCATTTGGCTTCTCCCCCCCCCCCCCCCCCCCCAAACACCAGTCCCTCGGAACTGCGGAGATGGGAACTTTCACTCCAACACATCCTTTCATCCCGCCATCCCCCTGGACTGAACCTACGTTAACCAACCTCACTCCCGTTTACTCTACAGTCTTCTCCTTTTTCCCTCTCCTCTTTAGCCATTCACGCATCTTTTCATCCTACATAGTTGTGTTTATCTTCATACTATATACCTCTTTACTTCTGTATGCATCCTCTTTGGTTTGTAGCTGGCACAGTACTTAACAGTAGACTATCTTTGGCTTCCCACTGACAACCATGCCTCCATCCTTGCTACCCTCCCTATTTACCTTTCCCTGTTGCTTCATAACCTGGGCTGTGAGTAACTGAATCCACTTTCCCTTCTTCCCTTTTTTCCCCTCTCTCCTCCCTGATGAAGGAACAAAGTTCAGAGAGCTAGGAATGTAAATTTTCTGTTCTGTTTTGTGTATCTATCAGCTGTACTGAGCTAAGTACTGGCCAGCACCTCTATCTCTTCGTTAGTATTTGTTCAACATTTACAGTGTATGTATTTGTATTACAGAAGTATAAGCACAAACTCCACTAAATACCATACAATAGCTTCCAAAACACTGAAATCTAGACTGCAACGCACTTTTGCCAAGCAATTGTAGCTCATGTCACGTGATCTCGTCAGCCAATCACAGCAGATATTCAGAGTGATATGACATGTGACCCAGTCAGCCAACATCAGTGGCAAATAGTGCGAACACACAAATTAGAAAATTAATGGTTTAAATTAATATGCATACATGCAGCTACCACAGAAAAACTAAGCTTTCACATTTAATATTTATCAACATGGATGAAGTGAAAGATATATTAAAACTCACTTTCAAACTTGGTTTTTTTAGTGCGTGTTGCCCTTTAAGAGATGAAACACAGATGTGGCAGTAAAATTTTAAGTATTGGGCTGAAATTTTTCTAGGTACTTGGTCCTCAGTGTTAAATTTTGAATGAGTCTAACACTCCGTGATTTAAGAAATTCATTGCACATTCTAGCATGTAACATAATTCATGTTGCTTAAAATGAAATATATTTTGAAAGTAATGCCTCTCAAACCACCAATCGCAACATTTTCCCACCACCTGTTTGAAATATAAACAACTGTGAAGCCACACTCATTGAAATGCGGCCCACGAGAAAGATGCAGTGAAAGCAGTTTGCTGTTATGAAGTACTGCTTACTCTGTGAAACATTATCCTGCTTTTACGTACATTGTGTTTTGCTGTTGTAAATAGTGCATTTTCTTTGCAATTGAAGTTTTATTTTGGTTCTGTTCTCTCATTTACATTTTATTGCTGCAGTATTATTCTGCAGTAGCGGGCTAAAGTAAAATCCTTTGTTAGAGTATCGGTTCTTACCCATCAAAATGACAAAAATTTAACTGAAAACTAAAACAATGAAAAATTCCAAGGTTTTCCCAGATTTCCCCGAGGGTATGAGGTGCTGTCCAAAATTTTTGGGACCTGTTGAAAACCTTCCCTTTGGACTAATGTCACCATCACGAAGTAGTTCCCATCCACACTTACACACCAGTCCCAGCACTTCTGGCACTAGTCAAATGTTTTTCTGGGAGTCCTGTTCTTTGAGGGTTTTTATCACCGCCAGCATTGCTTCTTGAATCCTCTCTAGAGTGTCGAGCCGACCGCCTTTCAACTTGAATTTCACTTCTGGGAATAGCGTGAAGTCACAAGGTGCCAAATCTGGCGAGTATGATGGGTGGGGTGCAACCACCATGTTGTTTTTTCCAAAAATGTCCTGCTGAGAAAGTATGTATGACAGGGCACGTTGTCATTATGCAGCAGCCAGTTCCCTTGATGCCCAAGTTGGGGCCGTCATCACTGCACGTTTTCATCACAAAATGTTACAGTAGTACGCAGAATTCACGGTTTGGTTGGGTGAGACGAATTCTTTGTGCACAATCCCCTTGGTACCAAAGAAAACGATGATCATGCCCCTAACTTTGCTCTTCACCTGTCTCGCTTTTTTGGGTCTTGGCCGGGCTTTTCCACTAGGATAATTGTTGCTTTGTCTCTGGGTCATAACCGTAAATTCAGCTCTCGTCGCCGGTGATAACCCGTGACAAGAAGGTTGGACCATCAGATGCAGTCCGACAAAGGTCCGTGCACACTTCAACACGCTGTGCCTTCTGATCAGCAGTCAAGATCCTTGGCACAAATTTTGCTGCAACACAATGCATGCCCAATTCATCAGTCAACATTCATTGACATGTCCCATAACCAATACCCACTTCATCCGCAAGGTCTTGAATGGTTCAACGCCAATCCACACAAACCAACTGTTGAAGTTTGGCAACAATGTCTGGCGTTGTGAGAGTAACGGGCCTTCCAGTGTGAGCATCATCTTTGACACCTGTACGGCCAGCCCTGAACTGAGCATGCCACTTAAACACACACGTACGGCTCATTCTCTGTCCCCCCAAACACTTGATGAATCATTGCAAGATTCTAGGTAGCACTTTCCCCGAGCTTCGCACAGAATTTGATACACACGCTCTGTTCTGTTCACGGATCCATCATAAAATCGCCACACACCAAACACAGAGATGGAAATCACTGTGGACATGCAACATGTCCTCCCAGCTGAATGCCACTTCACACACTGACTCATCAGATGTGCAGCTCTCACCACCTAGTGGTGGAAAGATCTACTAACTACTAATTTCCAGATGGCAGCACCAGTCCTGAAAATTTTGGATTCCACCTTGTATACAACCTGCATGTAAATGATGCGGGACTTAAGTACTAGCATGGTACTCACCTAGTGGTATACAGGAAATCGCCTAAAGACCACATCCAAGTTGGCTGGTACACCAACCCAGTCATCAATCCCCTGGATAGATTCGATTCAGGGCACTCTTTCCCATCCTGGAAGTGGTGCTTTAACATGCACAGCTTTCCAGGCAGGTTTGGATTGACTTTTCCTCGTTTGCTTTTGTATTCAAATATCACCAACAGTTTCTCCTTGTGCTTATGTTCATTTCGTCCAAGATTCTCTCCCCTTAAACATTTTTGCTCTGTCACAAAAGTCCTTGTTCCTGCTTGCACAATGAATTGTCATATGCACAGATGGAGATGATCATCTCTTTGGCACAACATTTCAGAGTGCAAGTGCATTCAAAAAGATAATGAAACACCTTACCAAAATAGTAAAGAAGTACCATTAGGTTTGTATATCCTGTTGACAATGATGTCATTAGTATCAGAAACACATTCCAACTGAATATGCAGTGTTTTTGAAGTAACCATCTCAGCATCCTGAATCAGGATGACCTTAACAAGTTTGATTTTGTACCCACTTCGTGACCTCAGTCATTCGAAGAAGTGAGAGGAACAATTTACAGTACTGATCATTTGCACGCCTCACAAACCACCAAGGACCAGTTATACTGTGAAGTTACTGGCAATAGACAAGCCAAACCCAAATAGATTGTACCAACTGTGGGCATGTCGACCTACATATTAACACAAGTTTTTTTTGACAATGACAGTGCACTTTTTATGCAGCACAAAGTACAGCATGCCATTATGCCCACTGTGCACATTGCTGATTGGCAAACTTCTGAAAATATTGCCAAACGTGTTGAAACATTTGTTTCTGAATGGCAATTAGTGACAAAATGCTTTGTCACTGTTGACACACGTTATGTGTATCGTTGTTCCTCTGGGTTGTGCTGCTCACTCACTCAAGTTAGCAGAGTCAGATGCATTCAGCCACTCTGAATCACCAGTACTAAGACCCACAAGACAGAAATGTCATAAGATCTTCAAGTTTTTCAAAAGTGGCTCAGTCACATGAAACACAAATATTTATAATGAAAGAAATTATATATAAAACCAAAGATGAGGTGACTTACCGAACAAAAGCGCTGGCAGGTCGATAGACACACAAACAAACATACACACAAAATTCAAGCTTTCGCAACAAACTGTTGCCTCATCAGGAAAGAGGGAAGGAGAGGGAAAGACGAAAGGAAGTGGGTTTTAAGGGAGAGGGTAAGGAGTCATTCCAATCCCGGGAGCGGAAAGACTTACCTTAGGGGGAAAAAAGGACAGGTATACACTCGCACACACGCACATATCCATCCACACATACAGACACAAGCAGACATATTTAATTTGGTCTTTAAATATGTCTGCTTGTGTCTGTATGTGTGGATGGATATGTGCGTGTGTGCGAGTGTATACCTGTCCTTTTTTCCCCCTAAGGTAAGTCTTTCCGCTCCCGGGATTGGAATGACTCCTTACCCTCTCCCTTAAAACCCACTTCCTTTCGTCTTCCCCTCTCCTTCCCTCTTTCCTGATGAGGCAACAGTTTGTTGCGAAAGCTTGAATTTTGTGTGTATGTTTGTGTTTGTTTTTGTTTTTTTTGTTTGTGTGTCTATCGACCTGCCAGCGCTTTTGTTCGGTAAGTCACCTCATCTTTGGTTTTATATATAAATTTTTCCCACGTGGAATGTTTCCTTCCATTATATTGATATCTATAATGAAAGAAAGAAATATCTAGACTATATAGAAACTCTAATATGCAGATACTTCAAGATACATAAGATCGACCTGGAAAATTACTTTCTGCTACATCATCTAGCTTTTTATATTTCAGTTACTGTAAAAGACCTGCAAAGTTTGGGATTTATAAAAGTATTTTGTGCATGTGTACCCCTTAAATTTGAACAAATAATACTGAAAGTGATTCTGATAATTAGTCTGATGAAAACATGAAGCCTTAATATAGATATATAAAAAAAATGAATGGGAGAATTCATATAACTGGACAAAAAGAGAAGCTAAAGATAAATTCAATGCGATAAACAGCATCTTCAAGGCTGATTCCTAGTCAGAAACTAAATAAATTTCAAAAATTGAAAGAAAATTAAGGAATGACATTTTTTGCAAAAAAATACATCTGAAGTGGCAATATATGCATAAAAAACAAGAGATGTATCCTATGTACTTTTCTTTCTGTTCACAGCATTTCAGTATGTACTGAAAGAATTATTGGTGAAAGGTGCAAACCAGCGGGAAGAGATGGACAGAAGCAGCTATCATATTTGTAAAACAACCAAAATTGATACTTCTAACAATGGGAAATCCTGGGTGGAATCACAACAATATGCACACGATAGAGTACTACTCACCACATAGAGGCGGTGTTGTGAGCTCAATATTTTCTCAGTCTTTTTCATTGTGCCTGTCTGTGATTCAATGCCTCCAATAACTGATATTTCATGCACGAGATATGAAAGATGGTATCTAAGTAAATAAATTCTGGAAACATTTTGTTCATTTTTTAAATACATCTCTTACTTGTCTTTTCTTGAAAGATGATATTTCAATTGTATTTAGTCACGCCCCTAGTAGTATCTCACGTCTCATTTAAAGGTTGAACACACGTAAGTGAAAACACTATTTGCTGGACACTGAGAGATAATTTTAATATTAAGCTTAAAAAACACACTATTACACTATTTAATGAATGATTTGTACACCACTAGCAGTAATTACCATCGAAATAATTTATCTTTACAAGACTGCAAAAGCTCAACATGTATCACCAGGCACATGGCTGATCCAAATAGGTTTTGCTTTAGAGTGTTATTCTGCGAGCACTGTGTATGACTTTTGCTTTCTTGAAGACCGACTGAAGAATTTTACAATACTGGTGCTAACAGAATCTCAAATCTTGACTAGTGATTGAGAACAATCACGTAGGGTTCTTTCTTCCTAGCATAAGGTATTTTAATCCCCTGGTTGCCCATATTTTTTTTAAGGAAAAACATGATTTAAAGCTTTCTGTCTCATATAAAATAATAATTACCTATGAGTAAGAAACACATGTAATTTGATAACAAGAAGAGACATCAACAATTAATGTGCAAGAAATTAATTTGCAGCTGTTTGAATGCGTGGTCTCACAGTGATATGAATAAAATCTGCTCAGGCTTCTAGCCCCATCACGTGGTTAAAATTCCCAAAGCTCGTGGGATTTTAACCACCTGACATGGCTGTAAGACAAGAAGATCTTAAGCTGTTAATTTTTCAATGTTCTGAATGACGAAATCCATACAATGTAAACTGTTTTGTGGGTTAATAAAGAAATCAAGCAATGTGCTGTAGGAATATGTTGAAGAAAGAGTTAAATTTCCGTCACTGCCTGCTTTATAAATTTCTGTCCAGCATTCTTTCAACAATTTCTCTCTGAACACTGTGATGAAGACATTGTTTATGATTCTGCGACAATATCTTTCTTCTATGATCTGTTCCTAAACTGTCAGTAAATTTTATTAACATCTGACTATCACATTATGATAAACCACTGACCAAGATATTACATCCCAGTCTCTGCAAGTTACTGGATCTAACAAGAAACTTCCATAGCTACTGCACTATGTCCTTACATCAAAGCAGAGAATTTTGTTATGGAAAACACCTGAAAGTTGGTTGTCAAGAACACTACCTAACATCAGTCAGTACTCTCTGACAGAAAAATCAACATTAACATCTCCACACACAATAACTGTTGTTCAGTTAAATCTGCATAACTTTGCTAAAACTGCTTCTAACTGCTTTAAGAAGATACTTCCTGCAGGTGGTCTGTAAACTATCAGTAGTATGAACTTGTGTGTTTCTGGTCCACTATTGTTGCACAGTATTGAAAAAAATACAATATTCATTAGTTTGAAGAGCCTGAAACTTCATTTTTTTGCATATACAGTTACTCCCCTTTATTTTTGTATTTCCTACAGCAGTATGATATTAGCCTGTATCCGCCAAGAAAAATTTGTTCAATTTCAGTGATTCCCATATGATGTTCTGATATGCATATCAGTATACTGACGTTCCCTTTACATTTTCATTTTCCTGACTGGATTTGAGAAATTCATCTTTTCTTTACTAGGTCTTCTGATGTTTTTGATAGAAGGCTCTGAAAGGTCATTCCATGTACACTCAGATATTCTGGTGGATCCTAAGGTGACCATCACATGCTTTCAAAGACTGAGATTAACTGCATGTCTCCTGATGAATCACATTTCTATCCATGATCCAGTGGGTAAGACGATGTCTAGGTTCCCTTCTGCAATGTTATGTGTCAGTTGGATGTCCTGTCATAACAAAGTCACAATGCACGGTTCAATAAGCTTGACAATATGTGTTACGAAAAAATCTTATATCTCATCTTTACGAGAATGCATTTTGTTTCTGGATGATGGCAAGGAAAGCAATGTTATATGCAAGGCAAAAGAAAAAAATATGAATCTTCTTTTGTTTCACTGAATTTGTCTGTTAATTCATATTAACAGAATAAGAATACATCAGTACATCTGTGCATCCAAGCTGTGTCTTAATTCTTTACACTGAAAAGACACTAAACAGTGAAATACAACATATGCATTAATAAAAATGATAAGTGTTTTCCACTCTCGCCTTTTTACAGTTCTGAACTATAGGTCAACCACAAATATTTTTATGAACAGTTTTTCAAGAAGTGCACATGGTTTTTATTTACCAATTCCCTGTGGTGGTGAATTTAGATGGTATGATTAAGTGGCACTTTTATTTAATCTTTGCCAGTGAATAAAGTGAGTTAGGATATTATTCTTTGCAGCCAAGATTGCTACCAGATTTGTAAACGTTTCAGCAAATAAAAAAATCAAGTTAAGATTCAACTGCTCCAGAGAGTCACCTTTAAGCGAAGGTAAGAAGCACTAACGACAAGGGAAACAGAAAACCGGTTGAAGCCAGACATCAATGACAACAAAATCCTAAGTTCACACTGGATTGTTCATCGTAAGGGTAGGATAGTCGCCAATGGTTGTGGCATGTTTATTGCAGTAAAAAATTTGATAAAATCTAGCAAGGTCTCGGATTCCGAATGCGAATTAATCTGGGTGAAATTGAATATCAAAGAATGGTCAAAAAAGGTGGTCAGATGCTTTTACAGACCACCTGTGTAAGGATCTGTAGTTGTAGAGCACTTCAGACAGAGCTTGCTGAATACCACTAGTAATTTTCCTGATCGTGCTGTTGTAACAGGGAGTGACTTCAACTTCACAGGTACAGATTGGGAGTGTTATGCCATCAAAACTGGTGCCAGAGACAAGGAATAGTGTGGCATTGTTCTAGATGTCTCGTCCGAAAATTACCTTGAGCAGATAGAGAACCAACTCGTGAGGGTAATGTCTTAGACTTCCTGGCAACAAACATAGCTGAACTTCTCAAATCAGTTAACGTAGCGGAAGGTATCAGTGATCATAAGGCTGTGACAGCATCTATGACGACAGGTCCTACATGGATTGTTAAGAAAGGTAGGAAGATATACAGGGTTATTACAAATGATTGAAGCGATTTCACAGCTCTACAATAATTTTATTATTTGAGATATTTTCACAATGCTTTGCACACACATACAAAAACTCAAAAAGTTTTTTTTAGGCATTCACAAATGTTCGATATGTGCCCCTTTAGTGATTCGACAGACATCAAGCCTATAATCAAGTTCCTCCCACACTCGGCACAGCATGTCCGCATCAATGAGTTCGAAAGCATCGTTGATGCGAGCTCACAGTTCTGGCCCGTTTCTTGGTAGAGGAGGTTTGAACACTGAATCTTTCACATAACCCCACAGAAAGAAATCGCATGGGGTTAAGTCGGGAGAGTGTGGAAGCCATGACATGAATTGCTGATCATGATCTCCACCACGACCGATCCATCGGTTTTCGAATCTCCTGTTTAAGAAATGCCGAACATCATGATGGAAGTGCGGTGGAGCACTATCCTGTTGAAAGATAAAGTCGGCGCTGTCGGTCTCCAGGTGTGGCATGAGCCAATTTTCCAGCATGTCCAGATACACGTGTCCTGTAACGTTTTTTTCGCAGAAGAAAAAGCGGCCGTAAACTTTAAACCGTGAGATTGCACAAAACACGTTAACTTTTGGTGAATTGCGAATTTGCTGCACGAATGCGTGAGGATTCTCTACCGCCCAGATTCGCACATTGTGTCTGTTCACTTCACCATTAAGAAAAAATGTTGCTTCATCACTGAAAACACGTTTCGCACTGAACGCATCCTCTTCCATGAGCTGTTGCAACCGCGCTGAAAATTCAAAGCGTTTGACTTTGTCATCGGGTGTCAGGGCTTGTAGCAATTGTAAACGGTAAGGCTTCTGCTTTAGCCTTTTCCGTAAGATTTTCCAAACCGTCGGCAGTGGTACGTTTAGCTCCCTGTTTGCTTTATGCGTCGACTTCCGCGGGCTGCGCGTGAAACTTGCCCGCACGCGTTCAACCGTTTCTTCGCTCACTGCAGGCCGACCCGTTGATTTCCCCTTATAGAGGCATCCAGAAGCTTTAAACTGCGCATACCATCGCCGAATGGAGTTAGCAGTTGGTGGATCTTTGTTGAACTTCGTCCTGAAGTGTCGTTGCACTGTTATGACTGACTGATGTGAGTGCATTTCAAGCACGACATACGCTTTCTCGGCTCCTGTCGTCATTTTGTCTCACTGCGCTCTCGAGCACTCTGGCGGTAGAAACCTGAAGTGCGGCTTCAGCCGAACAAAACTTTATGAGTTTTTCTACGTGTCTGTAGTGTGTCATGACCATATGTCAATGAATGGAGCTACAGTGAATTTATGAAATCGCTTCAATCATTTGTAATAGCCCTGTATTTGCTCAGCAAAGATGACAGGATACAAATTTCAGAATATGTCAGCAGTCAGGATCAAACATTCAGTGATGAGGACGATGATGTGGAGAACAAATGGAAAAAATTCAAATGCATCATTCAATATGCCCTAGACAAGTACGTTCCGAGTAAGGTTTTAAGGGATGGGAAAGATCCACCATGGTTTAATAGCCATGTTAGAAAAGCGCTACATAAACAAAGAGCACTTCATCTCAGATTCATGACAAGTACAAACACAGCTGACAGACAAAGCTGAATGAAGCAAAAATGAGCGTGAGGAGAGCAATGGGAGAAGAGTTCAATGATTTCGAAAGTAAGACATTGTCAACTGACCTGAGTAAAAAACCTAAGAGATTTTGATCATATGTAAAACCAGTAAGTGGGTCAAAATCATCTATTCATTCTCTCAGCAACCACAACGGCACCAAAAAGGAAGATAACAGAGAGAAGGCCAAAATACTGAATTTGCTCTTTCAAAATTGTTTCACCGCAGAAGATCGTAACACTGTCCCTCTTTTCAATCATCGTGCGAACATCAAAATGGCAGATATCGAGATGACGGATCGCGGAATTGAAAAAGCAGCTACAATCGCTCAGTAGCAGAAAGGCTCCAGGACCAGATGAGATACCTGTAAGATTCTATAAAGATTATGTGAAAGAACTTTCTGCCCTTCTAGCAGTAATTTATCGTAGACTGCTTGAGCAACGAAAGGTACCTAACGACTGGAAAAAAGCACAGGTAAATCCCGTTTTTAAGAAAGGCCTTAAGACAGATCCACACAATTATAGACCTATATCATTCACGTCAATCTGTTGTGGAATTATGGAACATGTTTTACGCCTAAGAAT
Organism: Schistocerca serialis cubense; assembly: GCF_023864345.2. Taxonomy (NCBI): domain Eukaryota; kingdom Metazoa; phylum Arthropoda; class Insecta; order Orthoptera; family Acrididae; genus Schistocerca; species Schistocerca serialis. Next base: position 204,087,735 of record NC_064645.1, read on the forward strand.
TATGACGTTCTTGGAAAATGAACAGCTCCTCTATAAAAATCACCGTGGATCCCTCAAACAAAGATCCTGCGAAGCTCTCACTCTGCTCCTCCATGAGATCCACAGCGGTGTGGACAACGGCGCTCGGATTGATGCTGTGTTCCTTCATTTGATACCGCCCTGCATTGCCATTTAATGAAAAAAATATGAGCTTATGGAGTATTGGAGCAGACCTGCAACTGGGTTCAAGACTTTCTTGGAAATAGAAGTCAACAGGTTGCTCTTAACAGAACTAAATCGACAGATGCAAAGGTAATATCCGGTATACCACAGGGAAGTGTAATAGAACCATTGCTGTTCACAATATATATAAATGATCTAGTAGAAAGCGTTGGATGCTCTTTAAGGCTATTCGCAGATGATGCAATTGATTATACCAAAGTAGCAACACCAGAAGATAAGAATTTTCAGAATGACCTGCAGAGAATTGACGAATGGTGCAGACTCTGGCAGTTGACCCTGAACATAAATAAATGCAACATATGCGCATACATAGGAAAAGAAATCCACTACTGTGCAGTTACACTACTGATGACAGACAGCTGGAGACAGCATCTGCCATAAAATATCTAGACGTAACTATCCAGAGCAACCCTAAGTGGAGTGATCATATAGAACAGATAGTGGGAAAAGCAGACACAAAACTCAGAATCATCGGAGGAATTTTAAGGAAATGTAATTCATCCACGAAAGAAGTGGCTTATAAGGCGCTTGTTCGCCCAATTCTTGAGTACTGTTTATCTATCTGGGATCCTATCAGGTAGGACTGATAGAGGACATAGAGAAGATCCAACAAAGAGCGGTGCATCTTGTCATGGGATCGTTTAGCTGGTGAGAGAGCATTATGGAGATACTAAACAAACTCCACTGGCAGACATTACGAGAGACATTGTGCATCATGGGGAGATTTACGATTGAGATTTCGGGACAGCACTTTTCAGGAGGAGTCAGACAACATATTACTTCCTTGTGGTATTGACCACACAGAGAAAATTCGAGAAATTAGAGCCAATACAGATGTTTACTGAGAATCTTTCTTCCCATGAACCACCTTCGCGAGTGGAACAGGGTTGGGGGATCAGATAGTGGTACCGAAAGTACCCTCCGCCACACACCATTAGGTGGCCAGAGTATGATGCAGATGTTGATGAATGCCAAATGTTTTTCACTGTTAGTTATTCTTAATACCAGGACTAAAGAGTTACAGTGCACAAGCTGAGGTCTGTACTGTTTCCCAGTGCAAAGTTATAACTTCTTAAAAAACCATAAATTTAAAGCACAGAACTGAAAAAGTGTTTTTCAACATTTTTCATAAAAAATCTGTATGATGTGTTCTACTTTTTATATGCTACATCAACTTATTTGCCTACAAACTAAATGCATAAAAACTAGGTCTGTAAGTCAACACATTACTGAAAATAGGGAATTTGGTGCCTGACTAATGACTGGATACACACCCTTAAGCCTTCAAACCTGAAATTATCAAAAACAGAGTTAGGACAGTGCTATTTGGCAATTTTACTATTACAACATGTAGGTAGCCATGTACCAAATATTATGACAAGTTTGGTTTGTGGGGTGCTCAACTGCGCGGTCGTCAGTGCCCATACGAAGTCCCAATTTTTACACAGTCCAATTTTTACACAATGCAATCTAGCCACTCTCACAAATGATGATGATGATGATGAAATGATTAGAACAACACAAACAACACCCAGTCCCCGAGCAGAGAAAATCCCCAACCCAGCCGGAAATTGAACCTGGGACCCCATGATCCAGAAGCAGCAATGCTAGTCACTAGACCACGAGCTGTGCACAGGTACCAAATATTACTAAATTGTGGGATGGTCACCATACCATTCCCCATGAGATTGCATGGGATGGCCCTAAATGCATTTTCTTTACAACCCTTCACTTTTTCCAAGCTGCAGCGTCGTCTTTTGGATGAATTTACACTAAAAATGGCCTAGTGAACACACTGTAAATCACTGGGGTGGTCACACTACACACTTCTGGCAATTAGCCCTTTAGTTATTCCCTTACAAGAAGCAGCCAGATAGTAACTACGCCACGTATGATGCAACTGAGTGACAGGCAATACTTTAATCACACAGATGTGGAAATGCCTCTCTCCCTTGAGTGATTTTCCACATAATGCTTCATTCGGGGCTTATCACAGAATTCAAACAGTGGGATGATCTTCACACTAGTGTGATGAGCAGCCTCAGCAATGTGCCTGTATAACTGAGGTTATGACCCAAGTAGTTTACATGCACTCTCCATTATTAAAACAATCTTTTCCAAGATCCTTCTCCAAAGAGTCTGACTCTCACAATTCTGAGCAGTGCACTTGGCTTAAAAATATAGTTACACTGTTATCACTTCATAAATAGTACTGATCCAGTTCTGGCACTCCACTTACAGCAATGAGACATTTTTCAAACTTTTCTTCCTTCACTTAGCTTGTACCTTATGTCTTACACTGTCAGACTGCTTTGGAACTTCTCAGGATGTCTGAATGCTTTATCCTCACTCTCCAATGCCCTGAAGCTACAAAGACAGCTAGATGAAGCACTAACATGTGCAACATCTGATGGGTCTTTTCAATGATTAGGAAGGGTTTTACTGTAATCCAGAAAAGACCTGACATTACTACTGGTAACAGTGGCACACAAAACTGTGAACTCTCCTTATATCACTTCCAAATCATCTCAAAGTTCCACACTAAACTGCTCTTTTCCAAGTGTTATGCTAAGACACTGGGAACAAAAGTAAATCAGAAGAATGAAACCGCTCACCATTTTGTCCATGCCTCGTGGCCCCAAGCTTGTGCGTATAGCATCAGCAACAGCTGGAAAAAAAAAATTAGTAAACTTTTGAGAAATCTAGCTGAAACACACCATTTTTTTTTAAAGAGACCTTCCACACTCCCTTTTAGGTAATAAAGAAAATAAAAAATAGCTATGAGTGTTCTGAATTTAGCATCTATGTTAAAGTGAATACTGACACTGCATAATTGCATAGCAGTGTTGAATTACATGTACTGCTAAAACAGGTTCACAATACAAACTGACAAAAGACACTAAAAGAAGAATAACTGCATAATTTCTAGGTCCCGTAATGTTTTGACACTTGCTTCTGTAAGAAAATGGAAATGGACAGAAAACAGCAAAGCGGGGGAGGGGAGATGGATGTGACATATTATAACACAGACAGATTGAAAACAGAAGTAAGGAAGTCAACTGAGAGATAAAAAGTAGAAAAAACAGAATGAGATCGGGGGGATTTTGAACATAGAATGAAGAGCAGGCATGTGAAGACTGCCCAGAACATTTAGAGTGACAAGTTTCATGCTCTTTAACCTTTAAACGAATCTATGAATGTACATATAAAGTGTACCATTTACAAATTACATTGTCTTGTCCTGTTCTATTGTCATTTCACAATTGTGAGCCCATACCCATTCCTTCATCACTGCTTCAGCTAACACAGTGCTGTTAATCTACAAGATTACAAACTTTAGCATAACCCTCTCTACATAAGAGATGGTATATCACGTGTCCCTCCTTTCCAAACTTCGCCAACTTCCCCTCTGAAGAAAATACAATACATTCCAAAAATGAAGATTACTATTTTCTACTTAATGTGCTTCTACCAGCAGCACTAAGACTTTCAGCTTCTGAGGTTAAGAAGTGGTTAGCCTTTCTGCCTCATTGTAATTTAAAATGAAGACAAAAACAAAATCAAAGTAGCCTGACATGTCACCAAACTGGAAACAAATACAAAAAAGTGAAACAAGTGAACATGCAATTTTACCCGACTAGTGCCACAAAACATGATCCAAAAAAAAAAATTTGTGAATCCGAACTTCACCAATATGGGCTACAAGTTACAGCAGAAATTTGACAAGAGAGAACGTGTACAAACACTGAACTATGTTCCAAACATACTAATGCTGTGACCCACCATTGAGACATGTCGAGTACAGCCTAAAAAATACAAACTCAGCAGGTACAGATGAAGTATCCATATAACAGCTGATTGGGTGTATAGACAATATCAAAGACCCTTCAGCTAACATCATAAATGAATCTTTCACCACAGGTTGCTGTCCAGAAACACTAAAGGATGCACAAACCCTGCCCCTACATAAGAAAGGCAACCCAGAAAATTATAGGCCATTCTGTTTACTGTCATTATTTCCAAAAATAATAAAACCATAATGAAAAACAGACTCACAGCCTACTTAACAACATACATTCTAATGTGTGAAGAAGAGTTTGGTTTCAGGTCCAGTAAAAGTACTGCATAAAGATCGTATTACAGAGATCTTCCTTTACTTTACGAATGATTTTAATACAGTATAAACACAATTCTGCTACATAAATGGAACACACAAAATAAGAAGTAAATAATGTTTTCATTCGTAACTGAAAAACAGAGTTCAGTATGTGGAGATCTCTTGAATAACTCAAATCTACTATAAAACACATTGCTAACACAGAATAGGCCTTCATTAATATTGAAGTCTCTGTGGAAGTGTGCAGGGCCCAATACTCTTCTTGATACAGGCGATATCAATGATTTTCTCCAAAATGTAAAACACAGCAAAACAGTACTGTTTGCTGATGAAGCTACTATTATAATCCGTGATGAGATACCAAGTGGAGTAAACAAAAAACTAAACAATCGAGTATGTATGCAGGTCAATAGAAAGCAACAAATTAACCTTACACATAAAAAATTTGACCGTATTAGTTCCCAAATAAGCTGAAAAATCCAACAGTAACACTCTCTGAAGTGAAAGAGGAGCTAACTGAATGACTACCGAACCAATGCTGACTACACCTGTTACTGCTTACCTCATGCACTAGAACACCATATTTTGCATGCATTCATTCTATAACTGGTTATGGCATAAACTTCTGGGGAACAAATCAGCAGAATATACAAACTGAAAGATATCAACCTGTACCCAATGAACAGGCCTCTACAGAAATGTGGAACCTCACATCTCAGTATGAAAAAACCAATAGTGTGCTGTATAATGTAATTAAATTAGACAAAAAACTTCTGCAAGTAATCAAAGGCAAAAGTGAAATGCATGCCTCCAGGGACAGGCTAAAAATGATCTGTAAGAAAAGTGATTTTATACCATAGTGTCAAGGATTACCTAAATGACATGTAAATTTTGTTGACAATTATACTAACTGCCAAAGGATGCATAAACAAACAAATAAATGGAAAATAAAAAGTGCAATATTTAAATGTCAATATTACTGGAATCAAAGATTTATCATTACAGATCAGACAAAGATTCAAAAGCCACTGAAGGTGCTCAGTTCTATTTAACAACAGTACTGCCTCAATGCCTTCAACATCAAGTGTTTTCATTTCATGACAATATTTGAAAAACCAAATTTATTTATTTTATTTTCTCGAGTTCTAAGCGCACACATAGGAGTCTATAAATTTACAATTTCAGGTAAGGAAATAGAACAAATTTACACATACACACACATCAAAACTGAAATAAAAGTTTCTGCCCAGAAATGAGCAGCTGCCACAGGGCTTTCTTGTGACTTGAACAACTTCTCCTCATTGCAAGACAGATCTGTTGTCAGTACCTGTTCTGTTTCCTTATCATCATCTGTATATGCAGTCAAAGTAAGGTCATCAGCAGCATATATGAAACTTTCACATGGATTAGGTCTTGGCTGATCATTTGTGTAAATGTTGATGAGCACCAGTGCCAGTATACTCCCCACAGAGTTGTCCATATTTTTTTGTGTTCCTCCAACATCTGCCTTTTCCCTGGAATTCAACACAGAATCTTTGGTTGCAAAGTAAAGCGCCAATTACTCTACTGAAACCTAGTTCTGGGTCAGCAAATAGGTTTGTGGAGCATTATGCAGTGTTGAATTTTATCATACGCAGATGAAAGATTCATTAATACCGCTCCAGTAACACTACCCCTGGGCCATTCCATGTCAAGTGGCCTAAATTTAAATATGCTCCCCATTCCATTATCTTGCATTTTGATGAAATTTTTACAAGATGTGCATACAGGACTTATATGGACCCTTACCAAATTACAGCTCCACAAGTAGTGTGGTTGGGCAACTACATTTGCACAAACTTTCATTGGTCCATGCTCACTTTGCCACTACCAAACTTGCTGTTATGGTTCCCAAGTCCTAATTTTTCAGTTATTGATTCAGTTGTTGAAATGTGTTAATAATATCAATTACAATTGATTCTAACAAGCTGTATTGTCAGCCCATTCTTGTTGTTGGTGGAGCTGGAATGACAGAAATAATGTGTTGGTCGGGAATCCAAGTTCTGCCTGGCTGGCCAGCAGAATGAATGTGCAGGTCCATTTCGATGCAAGACACTGACATTTTCTTCATCTGAAACTATTGAGACATTGCCAATCCACCAATTTCCATCATAAATATAGGTAATGTATTGGCCTGGTTGTAAGGCTGCAATATTTCCATAAGAAATCATTCTTTGACTTCATTCAACATTTGGCACAAAACAATTTATATCTTTGGGTATGCTTCTAATGCAAACTTACTTTTCATTTAATAGCACAGAGTGATGATTATCTCTTGTTCCTGATACTGTGCAGCCATTTTTGAAGCTTTCCCCCTGTTCAGTTTTTAATGCTTGAAACTGAAATTAACTGGATTCCACTGGTATTCTTTGAGCAGTGTTTAAACAAATCGGTTTGTGTCAAAATCTGGTGCTCAGTTGGTCTCTGAAGGCTTGCTCTTGCTGCCAGGGGCTTTTCAAACCATCCAACTCCACCACATGGAGATTTTCCATGGTTTGCAGCAAAAAAAGTTCCATTCAGCTGAGATTTCAAAGTCATTTTGATAGTTGCAAAGATTCTGGAAATTTTTGACACTTTTATACTGTGTTGCTGACCCATCACTGAAGTAGCAAATGTGTTTCGTTTTTTTGAAGGTGGCACTTTAGCTCTTCTATTAGTATCATTAAAAAAAGCATGTACAGCAACTGTGTCTTGCTTCAAGCATTCACTTATGACAGTAGCTGATGATGCTGATGCCTATATGTTATTTCTAAAGTACATAACAAATTGGTGTAAAGTTACGTGACTGCCAGCCAAATGAAAACCTTGAGCTGCATCTTAGACAATGAATAACTTTCAGCAAAATCAATCAATCTGATCAGTTCAGTTAGCTTGAGGCATTCCTTTATGGAATTTAGAAGCTTACTTTGGTGCTTTGCAATATAATGAGCAGAAAGCTTGAAAATCTTTCAAATCAAGATTTTCCATAAAATCTTCAGTGGTCATCTGCTTGGTTTCCAACGCATGAATGTGAACCCATTGTTTGCACTCAATGGTATCATCTGGATCCCTGTCCTCAAAACTGCTTTCTAAAAACTTTTTTAAAGTTGTTTTTCTGGACAGTGTCTCACCAAGGAAGCATGCAGTCTTTGGATTCCAAATAACACACTATTTTAGCAATCAGACTCTTTGTAAACTGCTGTTACAGGACTGCTTGCAAGTATCAATTCTAGGCTTTTATGCATAGTGCAAATACGGACTTAGTAAGTTCGTGCAGCATCTGCAGCGATGCAAAATTTTGGCCTCAACTCACAGAATTTAGAAAATCCAATTTCGGGCCTGTGCTGAAGTCAATGTGTGGCAAACATTTCTCTCAAATTATTCACACATCAAAACTTTATTTTTATTTATTCTAATTGAAACACAGTCCTTTTTTCCTGGGAAAATTTGCTTAAATTCTTTATTTTGGAGAAAATGTTACTACTCTTTCTTTTACACATTTGGAATCTTCTGGCAGTGTCAACAATACACCATCTTTTGCCTTTAACTTTCTAGCTGCTTTCACCATACTCTCTGAAACACTAAATTTAGAGGGGTAGCCCCAAAAGCAGTTCGACTTTTACTGAGTGTTTGATTCTGAAGGTTATGCTAATTCGGGTTCGTCTTCTGACTGGGATTAAGTTGACACAGACTTTTCTGCTTTCTTTGCTGAAAATTGTTTTTTACAGTAGAGCAAAGCTTCTGACCAAGTTTCACACTGCTTTGTCACAGCCTACAACTGACTTGCTGTTTCCACATTAAAAATCCATAAATCCATTTTTACAGAAAGGTTCTTTGCACTGAAATGGTTACAGCAGGATTTCTGTAGAAATTCATACTTGTCTGAAAGTATCGCTTTGTTATGAAAGCATATCTGTGTATCTTCAATAAAACATGTTTCACTTCTTTGGTTTACTAATCCTTGCTGTTCTCCCGGAAATTCTTTGAGATAATTTGAAATAACAGAAAAAACACATTTAACTAGTAATAACATCATTCAAAAATGCACACACTAAATCTGAACAGTCTTCACCACACAAAAGTGCCCTTTGCCATCACGGTCAAAGAATGCTTTTATCATCATCGTTGTCTCTAAACTTGTCTGTCACAAAAATGAAACACACTTTCCCTGGTAAGACAAAATGAGCTCTTTTCATGGTTCCAAGAGAAATGAAATTTGAGTGATCCCACTCGAAAGTGAGGCAAAATTAACTCAAATTTTTGAGTATATGTTCAAAAGTAATTATTTGGACAGTCAAGCTGATACACACAAAATTTTTGACAGATCACAGATGACTAAAGACTCAGCTTCAGCAATTTCTGTCAATAGACACATGCTGATAAACACAGTCCAAATTTGTTATGACAACGTTTATGATCCACTTTGATAGCACATTACGATAAATTTACTATAACTTGAGCTTTGTTCTACAACTTAGCCATTGCAACAAAAAGTTGAACTGGATTGCTAAGTTTCATCATGATAGGTCCCTTGGATCCTGAGCAGTGGTAAAACAAACTTTACAATTTACTCATTCAACTCACAATGTCAAAAAAGTAGGCTCCACAAAAAGGTGGTTAATGGCCTCAACAAGTTACTCATGGAGCAGTAATCTAATATATATATTGAAAAATATTCATCAAAATTGGAGGTGGTCAAGTGGGGACCTTTAGGTCATGAGACATGATTGCCCTTTCAAATCCACCCTCTATGTGCTGCACAAGATATTTGTGCTGCACATTTTGTTTGTAGTCCGAAACTGGCCTTTTCTTGTTAAGTACACTATCAGTCTTCAGTAATAGACAGCTCAAAAGCATTCTTTCAAACATCTTATATAGAAAGTCCCCCCCCCCCCCACACATGAACAATGGACCTTGCCATTGGTGGGGAGACTTGCATGCCTCAGCGATACAGATAGCCGTACCGTAGGTGCAGCCACAACGGAGGGGTATCTGTTGAGAGGCCAGACAAACACGTGGTTCCTGAAGAGGGGCAGCAGCCTTTTCAGTAGTTGCAGGGGCAACAGTCTGGATGATTGACTGATATGGCCTTGTAACACTAACCAAAACAGCCTTGCTGTGCTGGTACGGTGAACGGCTGAAAGCAAGTGGAAACTACGGCCGTAATTTTTCCCAAAGGCATGAGGTTTTACCGTATGGTTAAATGATGATGGCATCCTCTTGGGTAAAACATTCCGGAGGTAAAATAGTCCCCATTCGGATCTACAGGCGGGGACTACTCAAGACGATGTCGTTATCAGGAGAAAGAAAACTGGCGTTCTACGGATCGGAACGTGGAATGTCAGATCCCTTAATCGGGCAGCTAGGTTAGAAAATTTAAAAAGGGAAATGGACAGGTTAAAGTTGGATATAGTGGGAATTAGTGAAGTTTGGTGGCAGGAGGAACAAGACTTCTGGTCAGGTGACTACAGGGTTATAAACACAAAATCAAATAGGGCTAATGCAGGAGTAGGTTTAATAATGAATAGGAAAATAGGAATGCGGGTAAGCTACTACAAACAGCATAGTGAACGCATTATTGTGGCCAAGATAGATACGAAGCCCACGCCTACCACAGTAGCACAAGTTTATATGCCAACTAGCTCTGCAGATGACGAACAAATGTATGATGAAATAAAAAAAATTATTCAGATAGTGAAGGGAGATGAAAATTTAATAGTCATGGGTGACTGGAATTCGTCAGTAGGAAAAGGGAGAGAAGGAAACATAGTAGGTGAATATGGATTGGGGCTAAGAAATGAAAGGGGAAGCCGCCTGGTGGAATTTTGCACAGAGCACAACATAATCATAGTTAACACTTGGTTCAAGAATCATAAAAGAAGGTTGCATACATGGAAGAAGCCTGGAGATACTGATAGGTTTCAGATAGATTATATAATGGTAAGACAGATTTAGGAACCAGGTTTTAAATTGTAAGACATTTCCAGGGGCAGATGTGGACTCTGACCACAATCTAGTGGTTATGAACTGTAGATTAAAACTGAAGAAACTGCAAAAAGGTGGGAATTTAAGGAGATGGGACCTGGATAAACACAGTTTCAGGGAGAGCATAAGGGAACAATTGGCGAGAATGGGGGAAAGAAATACAGTAGAAGAAGAATGGGTAGCTTTGAGGGATGAAGTGGTGAAGGCACCAGAGGATCAAATAGGTAAAAAGACGAGGACTAGTAGAAATCTTTGGGTAACAGAAGAAATATTGAATTTAATCGATGAATGGAGAAAATATAAAAATGCAGTAAATGAAGCAGGCAAAAAGGAATACAAAGGTCTCAAAAATGAGATCGACAGGAAGTGCAAAATGGCTAAGCATGGATGGCTAGAGGACAAATGTAAGGATGTAGAGGGTTATCTCACTAGGGGTAAGATAGATACCGCCTACAGGAAAATTAAGGAGACCTTCAGAGAAAAGAGAACCACTTGTATGAATATCAAGAGCTCAGATGGAAACCCAGTTCTAAGCAAAGAGGAGAAAGCAGAAAGTTGGAAGGAGTATGTAGAGGGTCCATAGAAGGGCAATGTAGTTTAGGACAATATTATGGAAATGGAAGAGGATGTAGATGAAGATGAAATGGGAGATATGATACTGCGTGAAGAGTTTCACAGAGCACTGAAAGACCTGAGTCGCAACAATGCTCCGGGAGTAGACAACATTCCATTAGAACTACTGACAGCCTTGGGAGAGCCAGTCCTGACAAAACTCTACCATTTGGTGATCAAGATGTATGAGACAGGCGAAATACCCTCAGACTTCAAGAAGAATATAATAATTTCAATCCCAAATAAAGCAGGTGTTGACAGATGTGAAAAATACCGAACTATCATTTTAATAAGTCACAGCTGCAAAATAATAACACGAATTCTATACAGACGAATGGTAAAACTGGTAGAAGCCGACCTCGGGGAAGATCAGTTTGGATTCCGTAGAAATATTGGAACACGTGAGGCAATACTGACCCTATGACTTACCTTAGAAGCTAGATTAAGGAAAGGCAAACCTACCTTCCTAGCATTTGTAGGCTTAGAGAAAGCTTTTGACAATGTTGACTGGATTACTCTCTTTCAAATTCTGAAGGTGGCAGGAGTAAACTACAGGGAGCGAAAGGTTATTTACTATTTGTACAGAAACCAGATGGCAGTTATAAGAGTCGAGGGACACGAAAGGGAAGCAGTGGTTGGGAAGGGAGTGAGACAGGGTTGTAGCCTCTCCCCGATGTTATTCAATCTCTATATTGAGCAAGCAGTGAAGGAAACAAAAGAAAAATTCGGAGTAGGTATTAAAATCCATGGAGAAGAAATAAAAACTTTGAGGTTCGCCGATGACATTGTAATTCTGTCAGAGACAGCAAAGGACTTGGAAGAGCAGTTGAATGGAACGGATAGTGTCTTGTAAGGAGGATATAAGATGAACATCAACAAAAGCAAAACAAGGATAATGGAATGTAGTCGAATTAAGTCGGGTGATGCTGAGGGAATTAGATTAGGAAATGAGACACTTAAAGTAGTAAAGGAGGTTTGCTATTTGGGGAGCAAAATAACTGATGATGGTCAAAGTAGAGAGGATATAAAATGTAGACTGGCATTGGCAAGGAAATCGTTTCTGAAGAGAAATTTGTTAACATCGAGTATAGATTTAAGTGTCAGGAAGTCGTTTCTGAAAGTATTTGTATGGAGTGTAGCTGTGTATGGAAGTGAAACATGGACGATAAATAGTTTGGACAAGAAGAGAATAGAAGCTTTCGAAATGTGGTGCTACAGAAGGATGCTGAAGATTAGATGGGTAGATAACGAAACTAATGAGGAGGTACTGAATTGGGGAGAAGAGAAGTTTGTGGCACAACTTGACTAGAAGAAGGGATCGGTTGGTAGGACATGTTCGGGGGCATCAAGGGATCACTAGTTTAGTATTTGAGGGCAGCGTGGAGGGTAAAAATCGTAGAGGGAGACCAAGAGATGAATACACTAAGCAGATTCAGAAGGATGTAGGTTGCAGTAGGTACTGGGAGATGATGAAGCTTGCACAGGATAGAGTAGCATGGAGAGCTGCATCAAACCAGTCACAGGACTGAAGACCACAACAACAACATATAGACAGTATAATAATGAGCTCGTCCAATAGCTTGGAGGGTTGGAAAGCTCTTTCTCCAATTTTACAACAGCAATTATCTAGGTTTCCCTCCACACTTTTGGTTTATTATTCTGTTTTAAGCAGTTATCATAGAGTTCCACAAGCCTTTTCAGTGTTCTTAGTCTGAGTTCATTTGTCTGTTCTATTTGTCATCCATTGGTCCTTATCATCCTTACTTTTCTCCTATGGCTTTTTCAGCTCTCCTTCACTAAAGGAGCTGAGAACTGATTCATTTCCAGGTGCCCTTGCCACTGAATCTTAGGTCATTTGCCTCATTTGTCTGGTTTACATTTATAAGAAGCTGTTGAATTATTTGATTTGGGGAAATGTTTGCATGAGTTCTCTTTCATGTTGAATGATGGTGTTAATTACTCAGCACCATAATTGAGTCTGATAGACAGAAACAGAGCAACTTAAAGAATATTTTCTTCATCAGGAGAAGGAAAGGGAATTTAATACATTTTGAGCCACAAGTGCTTTACAGTCATCTCAAATACAATGTTTGCAAGAGAGTCTGTTGATCGACAGACAAATGTAAGTTTATAACATGATGATAATCCACTGTCCAAACATACTTTTTAAAAACTTAAGTATTCTTACAGTGATTATGCAGTTTTGAAATGCAACTAATTAACATCTATTTAGCACTTCCACAATTTATTGTATTAGTTCTTGTACCTTTTGTCACATTGAGCCTTTGTGTCAGTCATAAAAGAAATTCACCAATGAGTGACTAAACATGGAAGTAAATAACTAATGAATATAATTTTTCTAAATTTTTATTCCCTGCAGAAGTCAAATTTCTCTACCCATGTCTATTTCCACATCCCCCCCCCTCTCTCTACCTTTCTTTGTGGATTAACAACATCGTTCCTGTTTACTTCTTAATTTAATTTCCTGTACGGTGTTCAGTCATGTAGTACTTGATACTGGATAAATTTTTGACATGGCTTTCTATCAGAGCAGCATATAAGCTGAAACTATTCTCACCATAATACATTTTTCTACCTAAAGTGTGCAACTCTGATTTTGACTGAGGTAGTGTTAAGTAACATGGATCAACCACTTGTTTCATACATAATTTGTGTCCTGCAGATCTAATTATAGAGAACCTTCAAGGATATGAAATGAGTCAGGGTACACAACAACAATGTTTAGTATCTGCTAGAAACAGCACTAATAATTTACTACTGTTACAGCAGTTTAACATATTTTGACTTACTGTAGCTAAAAATTAATTGGAATGCTGCTACTAAGAAACAAAAGCTGGAGCTTCCTCTGTTGCATGTGGCTGCTGGTTACCTCTTAATGTCCATCAACTATTAATAGTCTACAGTGACTTATTTACCATAAGAACAAAGTCATGTATAAATTAAAACTTACTTCTTGTGCCACTAACATGAATATAATTTTCACGTACAGATGTACTAAGGCTTTCTTTGGGACTTCATTTTGAATTTGAGTATTCTCATACTTTACGTTAGGTGGGAGCTTGATGAGGATATTCACATCACAATAGAGTTCCACTCTAAACTCTAGGCATGGATGTCAAGGCTGCATGGAAATTGTGTGTGTCATAAGGTAGTTTTGTAAACAACAAATCAACAAAAACCAATTTTTTATATCAGCCGCATATATTGTTACAGAGAAAATACTGTTCGAGAAAATACTGTTCAGTGAACAAGTCTTATAAGTCTCTGTGACGTGTTTGGTTATCTACTTCAAACAGAATTCTAACTAGATCTACTTTGTTAAGCTAGAGGAATCTTCCATTCACTGCAGCTACAGCACCACGACAGTTAAGTCCACAAGACAATGAAGTGAAAGCATATAAAATAAAAACAGTACCACAGTCTTCAAGGCCAACACAATGAGGACTGCCAAAAATGCCAAGTAGTGCTTCCTGACAATGAATGAATCATAACTTAAGAGTTTTTACTACTCATCTGTGTTGCTTGATGGGCCCAATTAATCACCGATATAGCCACTTAACAAATGATTCATAACATCAAGCTCACAGTACTGATGCAGTTCTTGTGTACAAATCTGCTTACTTGATCTTGTGTAAAGATCTCATGTCGTCACATCGAATAACGTAATTTGTAGACAAGAGAAAAAAAAAAAAAAAAAACCTCTTGTAAGTTTCACAATCTGGATCTTCCGCGATATCTACTACGTGTGCGACTGTCTTCAATACTAGTATACTTCCCACTGTCACTGAGGCGTTATTATGCATCAAAATGTCGTTCAGTGGCCTGTTCGTTATCTAATGTTTGTCTTCTGAATTTACCTTTAGTTTTTATATCGACCACCCTGCTTCAAGCTAACTTCAACCATGGCTAGCTACAGAGGCGTCTGTCGCCTCAACCAAGATTTCATGTTGAAATGGGTATCCAGCATCACACTAGCCAAATTTTTATTTCAGTAAAGACTGTAACGGGCATTGGGAATCCGAGCGATAAAATTAAGATTTTTCAGAATCAGATATATGCCTCACTTGTAAGAAGTTGCGACAAATAACTTCGGTAGAGTAACTTTGGGCATACCTTTGGCAGCATTTATATTGCTCTCGCGAACGTCTGCTGGTTTTCTCTTATCTTTATAAGCACCCGCTTGGGTCTTTCTGGAATCGCCAGCGCCAGTTTGTGCAGTCATCATGGAAAAATAAATGCGCTCCGCTTAAATTAACCACACTTTACACAAGCACGTGTAAAACCTTTCCTCCCAAATTTCTGAACTGTCCACCCACGCTCGAAAATCACTCTCGTCCTTATACGGCAACAATCCCAAAGACAACTACCAACAATTCTTTAGATCTTTGAACGAAGTGCCTTTTCTAGAGGAAGTTGGAGAATCAAAGAACTTCCTACAGTTCTTAATAAAGAAAGTAAACAAAACTGATTCTGGAGGCGGGGCATATATTACCGCAAACAAGAGAGACAAACAATGGGTTGAAACATATTAATTACTTTACGTCACTACGTATTAGAGAGGTTGAAGCGATAAAGTTTGTTTTCTAGCAAGTATTTAAAAAAAATGACCTGGAGAAAGTATTTTTAAAAATTGCATATTGAACTGCAGAGATTATCCCTATTTATCGCTGCTTTTGAAATATGATACAATCTGCAATTTTCTGAAGAGCAGTGAAGCATGTTCAGGCCAGTTCATACAATAATTTGTTCATCATAAGAATAAACCAGATGTAAACATTGCACTATATGTTCTTCCGCGTTTTGGCTATACGATAAATCGCACAAATCTAAGGGTTATCAATTCGCCTAAATACCTAGGAATTACAATTTGGAGCAACTTAAATTGGAAAAACCACACAGATAATATTGTGGAGAAGGAGAAACAAAGACTGCACTTTGTTGGCGGAACACTTAGAAGATGCGACAAACCCACTAAAGAAACAGCCTTCATTACACTTGTCCGTCCTCTGCTGGAACATTGCTGCGCGGTTCTCTTTGCGGCGAGATCTATTTACGAAATTTCAATCACCAACTTTCTCTTCGGAATGCGAAAATATTTTATTGACACCCACCTACGTAGGGAGAAATGATCATCATGTAATAAAATAAGAGAAATCAGAGCTCGAACGGAAAGATTCAGGTGTTTCTTTTTCCCACGCTTCATTCGAGAGTGGAATGGTAAAGAAGTAGTATGAAAATAATTCCATGAACCCTCTGTCAGGCACTTCAGTGTGAATTGCAGAGTAACACCGACCCGCACATTAACAAAGAACCGCACTTGATGAGCGCTAGTAACTGTGGCATGTTGGTTATCCTCACTCCAAAAATGCGAATTGTGCATATTGAAGACTCCATCACGCCCCAACGTTGCTTCATCGGTAAATAACACGAGGGATGGAAATGTAGGATATATTTCACACTGTTCCAGGTACCACCGCGAAAACTATGCTCTGGGTGGATAATCAATTGGTTCCAGGTTGCGGACACGCTGCAAGTGAAATGGACGTAAAAATTGCACTCGAAGGACTGTTCTTACATTCGTCTGATTCGTCCCCATGTTACGTGCAATTGCACAAGTGTTGATTGAAGGATCCTGCTCCGCATGCTGCAAGACAGCTTCCTCAAATTGCAGCGTTCTTACCGTGCGACGACGTCCCTGTCCAGGTAATCTGCTAAATGACCCAGTCTCACGCAGATGTTGGTATAGAGCAGCAAAGGTCATATGGTGCGGGATACGGCGATTAGGATATTGTTGTTGATAAACCCGCTGTGCAGCTTGTCGGTTGTGTTGCGTTACGCAGTATGCACCAACCACATCAGTGTACTCACTCCAGGTGTATCACTCTATTAGTAAACGCAGACAATGCACTACTACACTGGTGGACAGCAGTTGCCTACAACTGAAGATCGTAATACGGCCTCTAACAATTGAAGAGAGTAATTTGGCCTCCACCGGTTTAAAAAATCCTCATAGGAAAAAAATGATATTAGGGAAAAATATTTGTTTTGATGTCACCTACCAGAGTTTGTCGGTTTAAGTACTTTTCATCCTGTATATCCCGCCAGCGTTCGTCAGTGACGAGTGAAAAAGCTGTGTGCGTTAGTTCCAGTACGTCTGGCAGGTTGTTTTGTCACTTCTCGGGCCAAATCCCACAGCTTGGCTCCAGATCAGTTCTGTTGGGTTCGTATTCTTATGGTACAGTAGCAAATGTAAAAATGAAGCATTTGTATGATGCGCTCGATGCTGTGAAAATGATTGTTTTTCATATGTGTTATGAAACGATGGACATAGTCCAAATAAAGAGGATTAGGTTTATCATTTTTGCCTTGAAAATTAAATTGTTATGTTTTCTTAATTTAAACAACTTTTATGAACAGTCTTTCATGTAACATCGATAATTAAGAATTTGCATTTGAAACGGAAAAAGGAATTTCGCGTCCAATATGTAATTAGAAGCAAGAGGCCATGCATTATTCATAAAAAATGATGATGAGTTTCATAATTACGAGATGTAGGTATTTCAAATTGAGCGAGAAGAAAAAAATTATACTGGAGAAATCTGCACGAACGCATGAATAGCCGACTTTGCTTTACATTCCGTTACGCTATCGACTGCGCTACACGTTCAATGTGAGTTGCTTTATCAACTGCATTATATACAACGCTGGGAAAACTTCAAAGCCGATTATCTCGGTAAATTTATGGAAAACATTAAGAACAACCTATTTCTCAGTACTTTTTAACCGTGTTCGACACGCGTGTTTCACTACGGAACAGAAAGCAACCTCAGCCATTTTCATACTACGCATTAACAGCGCGGCAATTAGAGTACAACGCTGCAGAGGCTGTGACCGTACACGATTTTTGAAATAAAAACTGCGTGGCTAAAGCGTGATTAAGAAAATCGTCGATGGCTGTTAATGCATTTGAATATCTTGAAGTTTTACTTAACGTAACTTAGTAATAAGATATCTAATACACAAGCAGGACCTAATTCTGGGAGTGTAACAACACAAGTGTACGTATTCTACTGCTTCTGACCAATCACCGCGTTTGTGTTTGTTTACATCAGGTTTATTCTCATGATGAACGAAATATAGTTGTCACGCTGCGTGACGTGACAACATTCCACAATGTATTGCAAAGATGATATTCATACAGAAAATCAAGTGAAGCCTTGGTTTTTCGGGAACAAAGTTTGACGATGTTGTCGTATGCTAACACCGCTAGGCAACTATTTACGCTGCGCAAACTCAAGTTACAGTAGTAGATATTGCGCTTCTGTGCCTTAATCTTTATTTTTACTTTATTTAATTTTTTTAACATTCTTATTGACCAATTAGGATCACCTAACAACTTCGGTTCTTCTTCTTTCCTTGTTATTTTCTATTTGTCCATTACTCCTTCGTCTTCTTCCCATATTATCTTGTGGGAACGTGGGAGTAGCCAGTGATGGATGCTTCGTTTACTCCATGCAAGTGCAGCGAACGTTAGACATAAGTGTTTACTCTTCGATTATTAGTTGAGTTTACTTTTATTTTCCGAGTCGGAAAAATAAAGTGTTTTGTGCAAAGCTCTATGTGGGTTTAATTTGTTGTCTACACAACTGGTGACCCTGGGAAAAATAGAAAAAGCTCTCGCAAGTTAATATTGTGTGGTAGTTTCGTCAAAGATGGAAGAATCTAACAAAATTCTCCAAGCAACAAGCGACGAGATACGACGGCTAAAGCAAGAGATTGGGCTTTCGGAGCTTGAAATGCCGAAGAATGGTGGCGAAACGGAATCCAAAAATTTACAAACTCTGGTAGTATACCCACATTCTGAAGATTTTTCGCGCACGAACACGCCATTATCAACAACGCCATAGTTGCAGTTAAGAGCGCCTCCATTCATGTATACGCAACCAGACATAAGGTTTGCGATAATAGAGAATATCATCGAGCAACAACACATAACCGAAGAGTATGAACAATTCACTCTCACAATTAGCAACTTGGATCAGAGGGCAACAGCAGTAATCTCTGATATGATCATACATCCGCCGCTCCAACAATCATACACCGCAATAAAAAACGACGTTGACCGCTCGCTGCATGAAATTACCTGAACAGCGTCTTTCCCAGGTGATGTATCAGGAGAAACGCGGCGACAGAAGTCCATCTGAATTTTGGAGACACTTACATATTGTAGTCAACGCAAGCATGATACCTAATGGATTGTTACTGCACATCCGGCGACAGTAGTTTCCTCATCAAATTCAACTGACGTTGATTGCGGACAAATGACAGTCTCTTGACAAGCAACTGCAAATAGCTGACAGAGCTTTCGCTACTCTACAGTCGACGCTCATAGCGTCTGTAGCAACGTCATCTGCCACCTCTGCAATGGAAGCCAATGATGACTCATAGGAATGATTAGAAGAATCCAAGCTAAGCTGTGCAGCCACAGGTTACTGACAAAAACTAGGCATCGCTGAGGGGACAGGAAATTGCAAGATGCGATGGAAAATATGCCTACTCGGCTACATAACTTGGAGCTGCAGGCGTCCACCAGGTTAACCAGTAACAAGATGACGTCAGATGCCAAACAGGATCAAGCTCACACCGACAATTTTTACTGGTATCACAGACGATTCGGGTCACAAGCTATGAGATGCACAAAACCTTGCGGATACCCAAATGGCGAGGGAAGCCCGCTCTAAGCGCTACGGGCTGCGGCACTCGCGAACCGCGCTGTATACGAATGGGGAATCAGGTGACAGTTGCAGGCAGCAACACGCACAATCAAGGTAAGGCACTGGAAGGCTTCCCATATGCTGCGCCTTTATGCCACTCTGCATCACCCTGGGAGTTTAAGCTAATATCACACAGATTACAAGTGGTTGATAGACTCTCAGGCCTCAACTTCCTGATAGACACCGGCTCGGAAGTGAGCATCTCGCTGGCCCCGAGCTTTCTTAAAAAGGACACATGGGAGCCTTTGAAATTGATAGCAGTTAACAATTCAAGTATAAACACATACAGTTATAAAGAACTCACGATAGATATTGGTTTTGCTACCTGTTATAAGTGGAATTTTGTAGTGGCAGATATTTTACAGCCAATCTTAGGCGCAGATTTCTTGTCTCATTTTGCACTCACCATGGACTTGTCAAATCACTCTCTTACTACCGGATCAAAAAGGGGCATGTTAAAAGGTTTTCGGTGCAGTGTGGCAGAGGCTGTTTTAGGAAGAGTCAGTAGCTCAGCTATACAGTCTCCCCAACAAGAAGCCATAAGGACTCCAGTAGTTAAACATAACTCAGTGCATTACATACGCACCACCCCAGGTCCGTCAGTATCAAGACACGTCCGCAGATTAGCCCCAGAGCGATTAGCGGAGACAAAAGCTATATTTGAGGAGATGCACCAGGCTGGAGTAATTAGAAGATCTGCCAGTTCTTGGGCGTCCCCTCTCCACCTGGTACGCAAGAAAAACGGCACATGACGTCGCTGTGGCGACTACCGCCGATTGAACACGAGAACAATCCCGGACAAGTTCCCCATACCAAACATTCAAGAGTTTACCTATGCTCTTGCGTGTGCGAAAGTATTCTCAGTACTGGATTGTCGTGATGCATACAGTCAGATTCCTGTGGCTGCTGCTGACGTGGCAAAGACGGCGGTGATCACACTCTTTGGGCTACTCGAATTACTGTTTATGCCATACGGACACAAAAATGCAGCCCAGTCCTAGCAAAGATTCGTCGATGAAGTGCTCCAGGGAGTACCTTCCTTCTATGCATATCTGGAAGATATTTTGGTATTCTCAGAGGATATGCAATCACATGATAGACATATTCAGGAGGTACGACAGAGGCCCGATAAATATGGAGTAGTGTTAAATGAGCACAAATGCGTCATGGGCAAGAGTCAAGTAACTTTTCTCGGCTATGTAGTCCTAACCGACAGTATACAATCATTACCGGAGAAGATCGACATGTTAGGCAACTTACCAAAACCCACAGACTACAAACAACTTAGACGTTATCTCGTAACGGTAATTTTTATCTGCGTCATTTACCAATTACCGCCGAAACAGACGCCCCACTTACGAGTGCACTGACTGGCAAGAATACCACAGAAAAGCGAAAGCTTCAGTGGACACCAGAAATGACAAAAGCTTTTGGAGACTTACAAAGAAGCTTAGAAGAGACAGTGTTACTCGCGCACCCCATAGCTGCAGCACCGTTGAGTTTTGTTGTAGACGCCAGCCAGGTCGCAATTGGTGCAGCCTTGCAACGACAGGTCGATGGTCATTGGCAACCTCTTAGTTTCTTCACAAAGAGGCTGCAACTCCGAAAGACAAGATGGAGTGCATATGATAGAGAGTTGTTGGAAATATATGAAAGCGCCAAACATTTCCTCCCGTATACTGAAGCCAGGCCAGTAATAATTTTCACTGATCATAAACCTATAGTGTCAGTTTTCAGCAACATAAGAGATAAGTGCTCACCAAGGCAGTTCCGGCACATAGAGTTTGTCAGTCAATTTACCATGGTTTAAGACACATCGGAGGCGCAGAGAATCTGGTTGGAGATTACTTTTCTCGTGTTTGCGGTGTGACCAGCACAATAAACTACGAAGAAGTCGCGACATCGCACGAAGCGGATCTGGATCTACAGAAGCTATTGACAGACCACACAACAGGGTTACACTTACGGCCGATACTCATACCAGGAAGAAGGCTTAAGTTATAGTGCATTATATCACGGCAGAAGCCGGGCCCATACATTCCACAACAATTTCGTAAGGCGGCATTTGACTGTGTTCATGGCCTGGCACACCCAGGGGCAAATGCCACGATCAAGCTACTGACAGCACGTTTCGTCTGGCCATCAATTAAAAAGGACGCCAGGGAATGGGCTCGCGCATGCCTACAGTGTCATTGCTGCAAAGTTGGACGACACGTTCATGCAGAAATTGGGAATTTCACAGGATCACCATCAAGATTTGCACCTGTCCTTCTGTACTTAGTGGGTCCACTCCCAGTTTCAGATGGCTATAAATACTTGTTAACAGTGGTATACAGACGCACGAAATGGGCGGAGGCCACTCCGATCAGTGACATAGTGGCAGAAACGCATGCAAAAGCGTTTGTCTCTCAATGGCTAGCTCGCTTTGGTTGTTCCCTTCATATCACAACAGATCAAGGCCGCCAGTTCGAGTCTATTCTGTTCAACGAGCTAACTAATTTATGTGAGTTCCAGCACCACCATACAACAAGCTACCATCCAGTGGGCAATGTTATGGTGGGGAGGTGGCACAGGATGTTGAAGGCAGCTCTTATGTGTCGTCAGAGAAGCTGGACAGAAGCATTACCATCGGTTCTCCTTTGATTATGGACCACAAACAAGACGAATATCAGTAGCGAAATTGGTGCATGGGGAACCAATGAGAATCCCAGCAGATTACCTAACCGCCACTGTATCACTGATGCCAACAAACCTCTCATCACTGATACGTTAAATCCGTCAGCATGTGGAAACAATGTATCTAGACATGGTGAGCGACCAGTTTTCGTACATAATACGTTGGCAGACTGTACACATCTCATGCTCCGCACAGATTCAGTCAGAACGCCACTACAACCACCATATATTGGACCTTATAGAATAGTACGACGCAACACCCATGCTGTGGACATCTCACCGAACGACGGAACTATTAGAGTGTCCATAGAGAAGGTAAAACTAGCATGTGTCTTACCATAACTGGAGTATGATGACACTCAACAGGATGAGAAGGACCAAAGTTTGGGACTCACAACGCATGATATGGCAGAAGAACCCATGGCAAGAGGGCATGGAAGCAGAACGCAACAACCCACACCGGCTCCCTCATCCTCGCAGCAACTAGTTATCCATACGAGATTGGGGAGACAAGTCAAATTTAAATACACGTTTATCCCGGGTGCTCCGCGCTTTAAGGGGGGCTGTGTGGGAACGTGGGAGTAGCCAGTGATGTGGGCTTCGTTTACTCCATGCAAGTACAGCGAACATTATATATAAGTTTTTACTCTTTGACTGTTAGTTGAGTATACTTTCCTTTCCCGAGTCGGAAAAATAAAGTATTTTGTGCAAAGCTGTATGTGGGTTTAATTTGTTGCCTGTAATCTTTTCGTTTCTTCTGTCCATGTTGTTTCAGAATTCTCACTTCCCCTGCATTGAAAGCCTCCTAAATACAATATTTTATTCTTGAAAAGATTTCAGTCTGTTATTTTCGATTCTTTGACGTTGTTCCTTTCTAGATTTTTCCCTTATTTCTGTAATCCAAGATATCATCGATTTCTTCTTTCAGATATACAGCAATATTTGTTTCATGACCCTATTTTCATTCATTCGGTACACATGTCCAAATAAGAGTAATCTTCTCTTAGCCATCACTTCTGATATTTTCTCTATATTTAGATAGATCTCCTCATTACTTCTCATTTTCCATCCATCTGCAGTTTGTATTGCACCTGTTATTTTTCTAACCATCTGTCTTTCAGGTACCTCTGTTTTCTCCAGCTTATAGTCCCTTGTTAGGCCTTCATATCCATATAAAAATTCTGGTCATACCACTTTGACATAGTGTTGTATTTCTAGAAATGAATTCCTTTATATAAATATTCTTTGTCAAACAGTATGCACTCTCCAATTTGTTTACTCTTGCATCTACTGCAAATCGTTCTAGTCCATTCTATTGTATAGTTTCCCTAAGATATTTGAATTTTTTACTCACTCTATTTTACCTATTTGTGTTTCTATGAATTTTGGTGCATTTTGTGTGTTTGGCGTGGATTTTGCTTCTTCAATATAAATTCTTAGACCAATTCTATTTGCTATTTCTTCCAGAAGATTTATTTGAATAACTGTAGTTCTCAGATTTTCTGAAAGTACTGCAAAATTGTCTGCAAAAGCCAGGCGGTTTACCTTAATTCAACTTCTTTTCCTTCCTAGAAAAATGGTTCAGTTTTGTGATTCCTCAGCTATAGATTCCAGATCCTTACAATTTTTTCTAGAACACCATTAAATAGTAAAGGCGATGAACCATCCCCTTGTCTAACACCAATTTTTATTTCAAATGGCTGAGACAATTCTTCCATAAATTTAACTTTAGATATCTTCTTTGTTAGAGTTTCATATATTATGTATGCTAATTTCGCTTGAACACCAAATTATGTAATGATTTTATCTATTGTCTCTCTGTCTACCGAATCAAATGCTTTTTGAAATCAATAAATAATACTATTACAGCTTTGCTGGTTAAAATTCTGTAGTGAATTATTGGTTTTAAGTTAAAAATCTGTTATGTGCAGATCTTCCCTTTTGAAAACCTCTCAGTTTTTTGTCTAAGGTTTCTACCACTCTGTCCAGGAGAACTGATGATGATATACTTATGCCAGTGGCAGAAGTGACACTCCTCTGAAACTGTTGATCTTTTGTTTGTCTCCCTTTTTATGTGGCAGATGGATTAACGCAACTTTCCAGCCTGCTGGAATCTTTTAGGTTTTCCAAATGTTCTGAAAAAGCAGTTCTAGATCATTTATAATCTATGGTTCTGACCATTTCAATAATTCTGCTGTAATGGAGTCTTCACCATTTTCTTACTTGTTTTTGAGTGATCTGATGGCTTCATGATTTTCTTGCTCTGTCGGTAGGAATCTTCCTCCAGATTTTGTGATATTGCTGGACACTCCAATTTAAGTGTTGAAACTAGACAGCTTAAGAGCCTGTCAAAAAATATTCTAGTATTTTGCAATTTTCTTTGTTATTTAGTCCTATTTTGCGATTTTCATTTTTGAAACAAATATTTGGTGCTTGCTTTTTTCTTACATAAAATACTGTTCCAAACACTGACATGTTTATTATTATACTTACTACTGGTTTCCCTTTATAAATTCTGTAATGATGTGTATCAACTACATTCTCATTTAAGAATCTCGTTTCCTGCATTGCTAATATTTATGTATTGTTGTTCTATAACAATAATTCCAAGTCCTTCTGTTTCCCAATTTTCGGAAGAGAATTTACATGTAATATTCAAAAGTAGCAGTTCTATTTGAACTTAAACTTAAAAGGCTTTACAGTATAGTCTATCAGAGCTACCAGCCGGGGTAGTGCATCCATCGTCTGAACTTCCTATTTCGTTATCTGAAGTTGTAAATTGTAGAGAGTAAGAACAGCATCATCCTTGAATTACCAAACTGTATCTAGGTTGTTAGCCTGGAGTATTATCGATTCAGCCGCCACTAATATGTGCAACAGACGCCACTAACGTGGGAACCATCGTGCCCTTTGTCCACTTCAGCCCTGGACAAGAGGTTACCTATTTTGCCAGCTCTGCCATACCAAAATCTGTCTTCTCTGTCTTTGTTGCTGTTGAGGTCTTCACTGTAACCCTGGCAATGGGCCCTAACATGATACTTTCAGCTGGGCCACTTAAACCAAGGTTTTTGTTAATGATGTTTTCCACTCTCCTAGCTTGTGACAGAAAACCTCTATACAGTTAGGACCCATGTTCATTGAGTTCTTTATTTTATTATTGTCCTTTGTTTTCGTGGCGAATTGCAATGTTATGTGACGACTTGGACATTTTTTCCCATTGGATGTTCTTCCACAAACGAGATCAGATATCTGAAGGCGAAAAATAATTTAGATTTTTCATTAACAGAACAGAGCTGATGCTTATACTGTTTACAAGAAAGAGCATAATTCAGTGAAGGAGTTTTTATTAAATAACATTTGAAGTGAAAAAGTCAACTCTAATGAAGCATAAAAATACATTATTTAAGACGATATTGATTACATAAGGAAAAAAATAAAATTGATAAGGTAAACAGGCATTAGTTATTCCCCTAAAATATTGTTTGACATGTTTGTATGTATATATTTTCGTTAGGAAATAAATCTCGATGTTTCAAAATGTTGTTTCATTTCTCAGCACTTTACCATACAAAACTGATCAAGAACGTATGTAATGAAATTTGCTTGGCCAATAATGAACTTTCTTCATAGAATGATATTTTCACTCTGCAGCAGAGTGTGCGCTGATATGCAACTTCCTGGCAGATTAAAACTCTGTCCCGGACCGAGACTCGAACTCGGGACCATTGCCTTACATAGGCAAAGCACTTGCCCGCAAAAGGCAAAGGTCTCGAGTTCAAGTCTCGGTCTGGAACACAGTTTTAATCTGCCAGGAAGTTTCATATCAGAGCACACTCCACTGCAGAGTGAAAATCTCATTCTGGAAACATCCCCTAGGCTGTGGTTAGGCCATGTCTCCGCAATATCCTTTCTTTCAGGAGTGCTAGTTCTGCATGGTTCGCAGGAGAGCTTCTGTAAAGCTTGGAAGGTAGGAGACGAGGTACGGGAAGAAGTAAAGCTGTGAGGATGGGCCGTGAGTCATGCTTGGGTAGCTCAGTGGTAGAGAACTTGCCTGCGAAAGGCAAAGGTCCCGAGTTCGAGTCTTGGTCCAGCACACTGTTTTAATCTGCCAGGTAGGTTAAACTTTATTTATGTTACTCATTTCTTATACCATACTCTGACTTCTTGTATTATGGATGGTAACTCATGGAATCACTTTCACCGAATTGACATGATGGGCCAGACAGTGCAAATACACCTGCAAGGATGATGTGACCATGATAAACAGGCAGCTTTGTAAATCATATTCTAATCAAATCGGTTGGACTATACAGATTGTCAAGAAACTGGTTTTTCCAAGCCATTCTCGGAGTCCCTCGCCAGACAAGAGAATTCAGAATTCTCAAAGTTTATTCTGTCTCACATAGCTTGTGACCAGTAGACTTTGAGAAACACGTTCAAAAGTTGTTATACAAGTTACATTCTTGCACTCCTAAATACATTCCTGTGGCCGGTTCTCCTTGAAGATGGTCACACATTTATTCAAGCTTATCCTCAATTGGCAATGTAGGTGGTACAGGGTATTCAAATGGATCAAGCCAAGCACAATGGTGAGTCCTGTTAACAGTGTTGCGAAACAAGAACTTCATCACTGATGAAAAATGTTTATGATCAAATTATCCTCACACTACCCTCTGATGTAGCACGCCCTGTTAGCCTTGCAGTCTAACTCACTGCTTTCGGGGTGGGAAGGCATGCTGGTCCCAAGCATGAATCCGCCCAGTGGATTAGTGTCGAGGTCTGGTGTGCCGGCCAGTCTGTGGATGGTTTTTAACATGGTTTTCCATTTGCCTTGGCGAATGTGGGCTGGTTTCCCTTATTCCGCCTCAGTTACAATATGTCGGCGATTGCTCCGCAAACACGGTCTCCTTGTATGCATACACCATAATTACTCTACCATGTAAACATTGGGATTACACTCGTCTGGTGTGAGACATTCCTGGGGGGAGGGGGGCCGGGGGTTGTGTACCACTGAGGGCTACGGCGGGGACGAAGCCTCTCTGTCGTTTCTGGGTCCCCAGTTGAATACAATACAACACAATACCCTCTGATGTATTGCCATGCTTCCTCGATCTCTTTCAAACCTTTCTTCTTTATTTCCATTACGACCATGCTTGCACGCAGTACACTAATCGTCTCCACAGGGTTCTTGTGAAGAACTTTCACTAGAATCAGGTAGCATGTAACGTCCTCACAAGTGGACAACCCTTTCTTACAAGTCACAGATTGCCTGCTCGTAACGTCGACTGACTTCTCATTGTCCATCCCAGTCACGTTGATGAGAGGTCATTTCTCCCAACACTACTATGCCCATGATTTGTGTCTAATCCAAAGTGCTGTTGTTACTGAGTGAAATTTGCTCTACCCCAGTTGCGAGCCCTTCAACCCAGTAGTATTTTACTTATATGCTGGTTTGAGAGAGTTTGTCAATTTACTTCACACAATCTGACCTTTTCACTGCTTATCATGTCACGCAATTGGGTCTCACGCTGGGCTAACTGCTCTTTAATCTCCCACGAATCCTATGGCATCATGACCTCAAATTTTTGTAATAGTTCATTTTTACCCTTTCTGGTGATCGTTTGTAAATTCTTTTTGTGGATTCTCTATCCATTGTTGCAACTTATGGCGTGATTCTTTCTGCACACAACAGTTGTGGAATAAGAAGGTTCAGGGTGCAATTTTGATACCAAATTGATATGCAAATTAATGAAATTGATGAATTAATTGCACCCACCCCCACCCCACCTCTGGATGAGCTCATGTGTTTTCTGCAGCTAGCACTTGAGTCCCCACCCCCTCCCCCTACTGTACCTACTCTAAAGGTGGGAATTTCGAATTTTAGCGGGAATTTCAAATTTTCGTGGGAATTTTTTTGTCCCAGGGCTGTGCTGACGTCCCACTCACACCCCCTCCCACAGAATTTGGCGGGAAATTGAAATGAAGTTGGGATTTTCTTTTTTTCTCCGCTCACATGACCAGAATTAGTGGGAGGGTTTCAGTCTATGCTGAGCAGTCTTTGTGGAAGCATCACAATGTGTTCGATTAATGAGATGAATGTGAAGGATAGAGCAGTATTCGATAGCTGTATTACTTGTACACATTCGAAGGAGGTCTGTAGCCACAGATCGTTACACAGGAGATGGAAGACTTTGATAACAGAAGAGTGTAGGAGAAAGAAGTAGAAAAATTCGGTTCATCAGATTGTTGCAATGCAGAAGGATGGAGTCAAGATTCATGTCACAACCAGTACATGCTCATGAGCATGGGCAAACTGCCGAGATATTCCATAGGAAGCATTCACTCTTCCAAAATAGAAGAAACAGTCTGTTGATGCTAATTCGCTTCAGTAGAAGAATATTCATGTATGTGATATATATCACTGAAGAGCTTCAACTGCTCACCTCCATCCATTTCCCCCTCCATAATGTATTCTCTCATCCCATCATCACTCGCTCGCCATCCTTGCTGCTGTGCAGAGTGCGTTCTATGAAGTGCTTTTGGTGCCTGATTGGGATAAGTTTAACAGCCATGGTACCTGTAAGTATACAACCAAGGACTGTACCCTTAGCCTCCTACATGCAGAATGGAAAGGAGTTATATTGGATCAGCACCTGAAGGAGAAGAGTAGATAATGACTGTGCAGCAGAGTGGTATCAAGATGCATTCTGCAAGTCAAGCAGATCGATACTGTTGTTATAACTGCTTGCCATTTTTGAAATTCACAGTCAGTTATCCATCTCACAAGAGATGTCTACCTCCAATACTGAGGACCAAGCAACTGCTCTAGTTCACAATTATGTCACCAGAGGCGCGATCACATTGGGGATATAAGGCGAGCCCAGCAGCTCTGCAGCAGGGTTGCCAAACGTATGAGGTTCCTCATACAAATACGAGATCTGTGGTCTGCTGTACGAGGCACGAGGTCACGGTTATACTCGTACAGTTATGTACGAGATTCTGACATAGGAAATTTTATAATATGATTTTTTTTATTGTGGTCAACAGTTTTAGCATATATTGGTCTTTACACTTTGGCTACATTGGGTCTGCTACATGAAAAGTAGACGTATTGGGTATGATCATGGATTTTACCATTTTAATGTACCTTTTAAAGTTTTCCTAGTTCCCTTAGCTTTCTGTTTACACCACAATAAGATAGGACTGTGTGCTCATTGGCAATATTGTGAGGAAACCATTCCGCTGTTATGCGTTGGTTTTTGCTTTCGGTCTTCGTTACTGCACTTCTCCCTCATCCCAGGAAATTAGAAAAACTTTACAAGGAATAGTGGCCCATACCCAGTAATACTTCTAATTTGCATGGAAATGACACATGTGCAACAGATTGTTACTCAGCAATTAAAAAACTGTTAAATGTAATACTCAAGGAGAATAGATCTGTTCTCCATGGTAATACAGTAGACTCGTTCATTTCCTCAATATGGCGCTGTTCTCCAAAATTGGCCCTTCTGTTTGTAGGTTTTTGTACTTTTTAGTTACAATTTAAATTTCTAAAATTTTGACATAAACACAACATGCCTGTGACTTTCCTATTACTAAAGAAATTAAATGTTTTATTGTACTAATGACATTAATAAATCTTTATTTACTTGCAATTTATAAAAAATAATTAGCTGATAAGCCTGTCTCTGGAATTCATTTTATCTAAGTTTCGAATTTTGCACACTAGACTGCATGGCAATGAGCACGAGAAAGTTCAATGGAAATAAAATAATTTTTTTCTCATTGATACTAATTTTCTTTTCAGGGGCTTTTAGTCATACAAAAATTCTACGTAACACTTGCAAATTCTATACTGAAAGTCAAATCTAAGCTATCCCTAAACAAACATGTCATCATTTAAAAGAAAAAGCAGTCTACCCTATGGTTGGTTAGCCAGGAATCCGTGAGGAACAAATCCCGTTCTTCATATGTGCCATCCCTGAATATCACAAAAGCGAAAGTACTGCTCAGCGAAAAATAGATGGCCCCTTTCTCCGACAATTACCGAACTGTAACGCTGCCAACATATGCAGTCTAACAATGCATGCTACGGTATTCAGTATCCATTTCATAATGAATTAGCCACACATTTGAACATGAACACATATGCAAAGTATTTAACGAAATAAGGCGATCGTTACGGCGCTCTAAGCTCACAGTGCACTACAGTTCAGCACAGGTGTACTTCCGTTACTGACAATAGCCCTCCTCACCATATGTAGTATCTACTTTTCTCTGTTCTGTAAGTGTAATATTGTGTCTCTTGTGTAGTTGTTTGGGCTACCTATTTACCTATAATTATGAGTGATTGTGAGGAAGAGAGTAACCGTTTGTGTACTCTTACTTCATCAAGAAAAATACTCACAAAGGCGGCTGGAAAAGAAAAAGGAAAGGTAACACATCATCGCAGCATCGCTCCAAAATTTTAGACATCAGTGGTTAAAGGATCTGGCTTGTAAGGACTGCCTTTTACTCGACTCCAATGATTCAACTAAAGCTAAGCATGCGTTATGCCGGGAACATCGATGGTAGCTGAAATATCGAATTTGAAGACTCAGGCCACTGCCAAAAAACATACATGAATTTCTCAGTAGAACCAACTGATTTGTATGTGTATTTATATATCTATATACAATATAATTTCAGTGCAATAATGTGTTAATTGTGTGTGGAGAGAGAGAGAGAGAGAGAGAGAGAGAGAGAGAGAGAGAGAGAGAGAGAGAGCAACCTAACTTCTGCACCATTTCAGTGAAGTAATGTGTTCTTTGTAAATAAATGTGTGTGTGTGTGTGTGTGTGTGTGTGTGTGTGTGTGTGTGTGTGTATGTGTGTAAGTACAATCTAACTTTTGCACCATTTCAGTGCAGTAATGTGTTCATTGTAAATAACTATTGTAGTAGTTCTATTATATGTTAATTACATTATAAACAAAAAACATTTTTTTTAATTTTAAATTCAGTGCATTAATGCGATATTAGTAAATGAGTGTTTGTAAAATGATTCTTTCACATAGCCTTCATTAAAAAAAATTCCACTTTACCTGTGGAAGGTACATTAGCTTATTTGTTTCAGCTGTAAATATTTGTCATGTATCATTGTTTTTCTAACATCCTGGAGGACCTCCTCACTACATATCAATTGGAATGAAACTAAATCTAATCTAATCTAATCTTCAGCATCACCAAACATTTGCCAAAGCAACAAAGAGGATTTTCCCACCAATGAGGGGGGAATATATTCCAGTTAGCTAACAACAAAGTTAACTAAAGTGCCTTATAGATAGTCTAAATAATAATAATATATCATGTACCTGTGTAATTTTATAAACTAATAAATTATCACCTAATTGTTATGTCTTGAGGTGAAATTATATGTTAATGTGCATCCTCATTTAATCTCAATTTGTATAATGCACTTTTGCGAATCTTTGTTACTTCTGGGAGTGAAATAAAAATATATCATACTTGTTAATCGATATTTAGCATTCACACATTCCAGTATATCTCATCTCACCACCTGTATACTGCCCCCCCCCCCCCCCACCCAGCCCAAACAGCTGAGACGAGTAATGGGCCCAGAATTTGGGGCTACAAAATATGACCACTGTAACATGTTATTTGTTTAATTCCAAATTTTTAAATTAACAATTGGCTGCTAAATTCATAGTTATTTAATATGTCTTATTTTTAGTTTTATAATATTTTAAACTCTTGGTAAATGTACGAGGTTTGAAAGCCAATGTATGAGATTTTTAGTTGTTTATGTATGGGGAAAAAAGTTGTATGGTTGGCAACCCTGCTCTGTAGCCTCAGGCGGTCAGCATGAAGTGCCAGCCAAGATCGTCCAGTACTGCCCAGCTATAGCAGAGTAGCAGAATAGGAAGAAGCCATGGAAGAGTAAGTACCCCTTGCTTAATGTCGCTATTTACTGTTGTGTGAGGAAGATGAAGTCCTTGTGCTGCTATTATCACTTGTAATGGTTTTTCTTCTTTGCTCAACAGTGGATGCCACGTCCTCCAGCCTGTTGAGGTCTGCATCGTTCTCATGTCCCAGCCTGTCGGGACCCACAGCAGTGGCACCCTGGAATTCAGTTCTGCATCTGGTCAGGTAGTTGGAGTAGGACAATGAGCTGTTATTGTCGGTTGAAGACACCCAGCCAGCACTTGACTCGCTGAAGTGCACCCAAGGTCCTAATCAGCATTACGCAGGTTGGTACTGGGCCCCGTCATGCATGCCATCACAGTATATTCCAGTGATACGACATGGACAACTACTAAGCCCTTACGTGGGTAAATGACCTCATCACGTTCGGAATTCTATGGATATCTTAAAACGTCTCGAGAACTTCAAGCTGAAAGACTCAGATATCTTGGTGAGTTTTGACGTTGTCTCGTTATTCACCAGGGTGCCTCTTCGAGAGTCAGTTGAGCTCATTGCACAGAAATTTGACGAGAAGACGACCGAACTTTTCAGTCACGTTCTGATTTCCACGTATTTTCTGTTTAATAGAGAATACTATGAGCCAACAGAAGGACTCGCAATGGGGAGCCCACTTTCACCTGTGGTCGCGAATTTCTATATGGAGTATTTCGAGGAGGAAGCTTTGGCGTCATCCAAATGGAAACTTACTTGTTTTCTACGTTATGTTGATGACACGTCCGCGAATAGCCCCACGGAAGGGACAAGCTCCTAGACTTCCTTACACACCTGAACTCCATACATCCAAACATCAAATTCACTATGGACACCGAAGCAGAAGGAAGTTTACCATTCCTGGACATCATGGTCAAAAGAAGAGCGGATGGCACCCTGGGCCATGGGATATACAGGAAGAAAACGCACACTGACCTATATTTGCATTCAAATAGCTGCCACCACCCTTCGCAGAGGAATGGGGTACTAAAAACACTGAAAACACTGGTGCAGAGGGCGCGCACCATCTCGGACGCAGAGAGTCTGTCCCATGAGCTGGAACACCTCAAAACTGTGTTTCGGAAAAACGGGAACGCGGAATGGCAGATCAGACGCGCTGTCCGCCCCAGCTCTACAGTACAGCGTGTGGAGATGGACGAAGTAACTGAGAAAGAGATAGCCACCGCCTATATACCGTATACTGGCGCACTATCGGGGAAAATACACTCCTGGAAATGGAAAAAAGAACACATTGACACCGGTGTGTCAGACCCACCATACTTGCTCCGGACACTGCGAGAGGGCTGTACAAGCAATGATCACACGCACGGCACAGCGGACACACCAGGAACCGCGGTGTTGGCCGTCGAATGGCGCTAGCTGCGCAGCATTTGTGCACCGCCGCCGTCAGTGTCAGCCAGTTTGCCGTGGCATACGGAGCTCCATTGCAGTCTTTAACACTGGTAGCATGCCGCGACAGCGTGGACGTGAACCGTATGTGCAGTTGATGGACTTTGAGCGAGGGCGTATAGTGGGCATGCGGGAGGCCGAGTGGACGTACCGCCGAATTGCTCAACACGTGGGGCGTGAGGTCTCCACAGTACATCGATGTTGTCGCCAGTGGTCGGCGGAAGGTGCACGTGCCCGTCGACCTGGGACCGGACCGCAGCGACGCACGGATGCACGCCAAGACCGTAGGATCCTACGCAGTGCCGTAGGGGACCGCACCGCCACTTCCCAGCAAATTAGGGACACTGTTGCTCCTGGGGTATCGGCGAGGACCATTCGCAACCGTCTCCATGAAGCTGGGCTACGGTCCCGCACACCGTTAGGCCGTCTTCCGCTCACGCCCCAACATCGTGCAGCCCGCCTCCAGTGGTGTCGCGACAGGCGTGAATGGAGGGACGAATGGAGACGTGTCGTCTTCAGCGATGAGAGTCGCTTCTGCCTTGGTGCCAATGATGGTCGTATGCGTGTTTGGCGCCGTGCAGGTGAGCGCCACAATCAGGACTGCATACGACCGAGGCACACAGGGCCAACACCCGGCATCATGGTGTGGGGAGCGATCTCCTACACTGGCCGTACACCACTGGTGATCGTCGAGGGGACACTGAATAGTGCACGGTACATCCAAACCGTCATCGAACCCATCGTTCTACCATTCCTAGACCGGCAAGGGAACTTGCTGTTCCAACAGGACAATGCACGTCCGCATGTATCCCGTGCCACCCAACGTGCTCTATAAGGTGTAAGTCAACTACCCTGGCCAGCAAGATCTCCGGATCTGTCCCCCATTGAGCATGTTTGGGACTGGATGAAGCGTCGTATCACGCGGTCTGCACGTCCAGCACGAACGCTGGTCCAACTGAGGCGCCAGGTGGAAATGGCATGGCAAGCAGTTCCACAGGACTACATCCAGCATCTCTACGATCGTCTCCATGGGAGAATAGCAGCCTGCATTGCTGCGAAAGGTGGATATACACTGTACTAGTGCCGACATTGTCCCTTTCCTGGGACAATGAATTCACAGTGTTCTTATTTCAATTTCCAGGAGTGTAGGACGCATATTGAGGAAACATCGAGTAGGAACTGTCTTTTGTCCGCCCAATAAAACACGAGCGTTATTGGGAAGTGTCAAACACGATCTCGGTTTGCGGAAGGCCGGTATATACCAGATTCCCTGTGAGTATGGGAAAACTTACATTGGACAGACAGCGCGCACCATCGAAGATCGTTGATGAGAACATCAGAGGCACACTCGACTTATGTACCCGAACAAGTCGGCAGTCGCAGAGCACTGTTTGTCCGAAAATGACGAAATGAACTACCAACATACCAGGGTCTTGGCACAGACATCTAAATACTGGGACAGCGTCGTTAGAGAGGCTATCGAAATTCGTAGCAGGGACGTACTCATCAACAGAAATTGCGGCTATAACTTCAGCAAGGCATGGGAACCAGCATTGAGTCTAATTAAAAAGAGTCTCAGCAAAGAAAACGTACGAGCGACCAGGGCGGACGAGGCAGTTACACCGACGCCACCACAGACGCCGACGCCAGCCTCTCAGCGAACGCCGACGCGCGGCCGCGGAGAACGCCTCGCGGGGGAAGGGGATTTAGGACGGCCGCACGAGCTCAGTTCGTCAGCGCACCTGACGATGGCGACATGTCTGATCGCCGAAATATTGTGCCCGTTGGACACTATAACTGGCAGTACACCCGTGGACTGTTTGAGCAAGAAAGGTATACTCTTCTCGACAACATACCCGTCAATAATAGTTGGTCCATCCAATTGCGGCAAGACAAAAATTCTCATCTCGCTACTAACACGTCTGGATGGAATCCACTTTGAGCATGTATGTGTATTTTCAAAAACACTGTTTCATACCAAATACCAACTACTGCAGGTGTAAGTAGGCTGTTTAGGTTTTTATGTTGGTAACGCCACGTAGTGCTCTGTATGAAATTCACTGACTGTTCTGTGTGCAGTCTGTGGCTGGTTTGCATTGTTGGAATATTTGCTATTGTAGTGTTAGGCAGTTGGATGTGAACAGCGCGTAGCGTTGCACAGTTGGAGGTGAGCTGCCAGCAGTGGTGGATGTGGGGAGAGAGATGGCAGAATTTTGAGAGCGGACGATCTGGACGTGTGTCCATCAGAAAGAGTAAATTTGTAATATTGGATAACATGAAATGATATATATATATATATATATATATATATATATATATATATATATATGATGTCTTTTGAACATTATTAAGGTAAATACATTGTTTGTTCTCTATCAAAATCTTTCATTTGCTAGCTATGCCTATCAGTAATTAGTGCCTTCAGTAGTTAGAATCTTTTATTCAGCTGACAGTATTGGCGCACGCTGTATTGCAGTAGTTTGAGTAACGAAGGTTTCTGTGAGGTAAGTGATTCATGAAAGGTATAGGTTATTGTTAGTCGGAGCCATTCTTTTGTAGGGATTATTGAAAGTCAGATTGTGTTGCGCTAAAAATATTGTGTGTCAGTTGAGTGATGATCAGAATAAGTAAAAAGAGAAATGTCTGAGTACGTTCAGTTTTGCTCAGTTGTTTGAAAATCAAATAGCGTATGGGGTTAGCCAGCACAGTAAGTCATAAATTTTTCTAAGGGGATGTTTCATATGTCGACTCTTAGCTGAGGATGCCTCACTGGAATCTTCTGATTTTGTTTCTTGTAGTTTGAATAATTAGTGTAGTTATTGTTTATTGCTAGCGCATAATTGTAGAGAGAATTTTCTTTTTAGTTGTAGTCTTTCATTGTTGTAGTGTAAATCAGTTGTGGCATGCATGTAGATTGCACCAAGTATTTCCCAGCCGCGCTTCCAATTAATTGAATATTATTTTCAGTGCTATTATAAAGTGTTTTCTCTTTTTGCTCTTCAAATTGTGCCTTTCTGTGTTATCGTGTGAAATATTATGACAATTATGGCGTGTGAAACACGTAATGCTAGGCTCCAAAGTAAACTGAGAGAGAACGGTGAAGACGAGAGTAGTGTTTTAGCGCTACTGTGTAATGAATTAACTAATGTTCAACATAGTAATTTGGTAATTGTCCATAGGGAAATGGACCAGGCAATAAATAATCGTGTAGACAGTGAAACAGCTAGTGAACAGGGTAGTATTGTCGATCGATCGGTCGGCAACAGCTGGCCCCAGGTACTCGAAATGACAGGACAGAATCTTGCAAATACCGTAGATTCATGTTTTACATCCTCACCTTTTTCTCAATTAAGTGAAGGCACATTTTCTGATTTTCAAAATGCGAATGTTGCCGGTGCAAATGCACTGCCGAAAAGCATAAAGGAACAGATCCCAGACACTAATACATTATTATTGCAATTAATGCAACAAATGAAACAAAATCAGAGACAAACACAGCAGCAGTTAGACGCAATGGAACAAAATCAAAAACAGTCACGGCAACAAATGGAACAAAATTAGAAACAAATCAAAGAAACACTTCAACAAACACGTGAAGATTTAATTACTGAGTTACATAACATCGAATCGAAATGTCAAAAAGTCTGCAATGACGTAAAAACACAAATTTGTGATAATTTTCAACCTATTTTTTCGCGGTATGAAAATACATTACAGAATCACGAAGCAGCCATAAAAGAACTGCAAACTATTGTTCATGAAAATCACGAGACCTTGCAGGCTAAAATTGGCTCAGTTGCATCTACCGATTCAGTTATGCAACTTGCAAAAACTCAGGAAAACTTAAAGGACACAGTAGATACTCTGAAAATTGGTTCAGCAAGACACATGGACGAAATTAGTTCATTATCAGAGAAAGTAGTTGAACTTTCGAATCAGGTAAATAATTTATCTACGAAGGTAGATGATAATCTGAATGACATAAGACCGGTAGTCTTTAATGACACAGAAGAGTACAAACAAATTAGGAAATTCAAAGCAAACCAGAATCAAATTAATATGCAACACTAAAGAGAAATCCGGGAAGTACAAGATCAATCGGCACAAGTAATAGAAGAATTACATATTTCAGAGGAGACTCGCACTCCAACACGGGAAGAGGGAAAAGCCACAAAATAATAACACAGGGCATTTCGGAAATTATGAAAGAAATTGGCAAGGTGCACCGAATTTTGAGATGGAATCGCCGACACGACGTAACAATGACCGATATGCGACTCACCGACACGATGACTTTGACTATAAGCTGTTCATTACTACATGTAAATTCAAAATATTTACGAACTCTGGCAACGACATTCATCCACAAGTGTGGCTTCATCAATTATCTCATTGTTTTCCTCCCAAATGGTCGCTGGAGCACAGATTAGAATATATGTGTGGCCACTTAGAGAATGAACCAGCTGTAAGAATTCGATCGGTCATTAACGATTGTCACAGTCAAGGACAATTTTATCATGCCTTCCTCTCAGCATATTGGTCTCAACCTACACAAGCCCGAGTAAAACATAGCATCATAATGATGAAACATTTCGAACAATCTGAATTTTCCAGTCTTGTGAAATATTTTGAAGACATGTTGCACAAGAATCAGTACATGTCAAACCCATACAGCCCATCAGAACTCATCCGCATTTGCTTAATCAAATTGCCTGAACATTTACGACATATTATTTTGGCAGGACGTTGTAAAGACGACATTGAAGCTATTCAGGGACTCTTACAAGAATTGGAAATTGACACTGACAATCGCGGGAAGCGAAAACAGGAACACAACAATTACATGTCACATCCATCACAACTCCGCAATGAGAAATAATAACTGGACATGACAAGGCTACTCTTACAACGCAAATCGTGACCAAAACAGACACCACATGTATGACAACCGTTGACAGAGTAAAAATAATTACAGAGAAAGATCGCATTTCCATGGTAACGAATATGACAGAGACAATCAGAGAAACAGCCAATATAGGAACCAAAATAATTATTATCAAGGGAGACAGAATAACTTCAGACGCAATGGTCCACTGCGCAGTTACGACTCATGGAGAAATTCTCCACCACGTGACCCACAAGAAAAAAATTACAGAAACTACCGACCTGACGACAGACGACGTAATCATAATGACAGATCTGAATTTCACCAAAATTGGCGTGGTTCAAACAGGGCAGGGGCCTCTTGACAAGGTGAATTTGTAGAAGTTAGATCTCCAAATCTCAGCAAAGATCCGCAACAACAAGGGTAACAGACTGCACTGCAGGTGGCCACGTGCGCCGGCTGGGCTTGAGGAAAAGAACATAAGCTAACCTTGAGAAAAATTCCAGTATTCTTTACCAACGTATAGCGCATGGTAATTGCATTCAAGTTGAAACTCTGAGTACTAGGAAGAGTAATGGTTTACACTACATTTCACATGTAAAACCGTTTATTGAAAGATAATCTGCTTTTTAACTTAGTCTTTGCCATAAAATTTTTCACTTCACGTTACTAGTATGCTTTGTCCGACTTAGAAACTGTTAACATGCAACAATGTTTGAAGTTAACTATCCAGTCAAGAACCAAGAGAACTTATTTAAACAGTAATTACGAATGCATTGTTATAGTGAACAGATGACACAGTGTTGTTATCTGTACATTCTTGCTTGTTAGTTGCATGATTACATAACAAATATACGGATTACATACTTAGAACATATACTGCTAATGACATTTTATGCAAGATTTTGGTTTACTTGAAAAAACATTCTTTATTTGAAGTACTTTATGTGAGATTAAAGATGACTTATCATTTGGTTTCTTTTACAGCTACATGATTATATCACGACACTACTAATGTGTGACACAATTTACATTGTTGCTTTTGCGGTCTATCTGTTTTATATCTGCAGTTTTTCTCTATTATTCTGGAAAGTAAAACATGTTTTATTAGTAACTTTGTGGTATAGCTACAATGAGACAGCCTTTTCCGTAGCACAACAATGTGGTACAGTACAGTACTTACTTCAGCACGGCAATAAGCATAATAACTATGATATCTATATGCAAAGCATTTCACTATTGTTTATGATGAGCTAAGTACATTGACTTCTGCAGAATTTAGCTTACAGAGGACGATACCTAGGGCAAACTGCTGTCAGAAATATTTCGGTAAGAAAGCTAAGGAACCTTGACGTAATGCATTGTGGGTGCCCAGCTGCGCCAGTCGCCTGGACAAAAAGCCATTAGGTTGAGAAAAAAGAGGCCATTAACCTCGCTATTGACTTTCCTTTGTAGAAAGCATCGCAAATACGCTCATTACTTGGAAACATATGATTACACTGTGGAGCTCGTACTTTGTGCTACTTACTGAAATGGTTATGAATTGATGGGAAATATTCTTACATCTGCACACCTGATTATGAGAAGTGTCTTTCTACGAGAGTTGAGAGAATTTCTACTGACTTATGAAATGCCACATGGCTATTGAATGATGTTTTTATGCTTTACTTTGTGCATAGTTGCTTATTTCATTTAATATCTGGTTTCCAGCTGTGTTGCAGCATTGGCTTTCTAAAATAAAATTAAATGCATTTGCTAATGTGAACATTTTCTGTCATCAGATCTGTTAAATAATAATTTTATGATCCACATTCTTCAAAAAAGGAGTACTTGGAAAGGAAAGGACAATAAGAATGGACTAATAACAGTAACTGCATACATCATTTTCTTTTGAAGTACTTGGCAACTATTTTTCTAGAATAAGTTGTTGTGGTGCACCACTTTAATGACATAGACATTAAGATGTGAATAGACAGTTCCCTTATCTGCATTGTTGTCTTTAGTGTACTATCTTTTCTGCTATTTAGGTACAAGTTATTGCATTTGCTGCTGCTGTTTGCCAGCTGTAGTGCTACTGACTTTAACTTTGTATTACTCTGTTAAGCCAGTTTTACTACTGATTTATTTTTCTTGTTGGCTGCACATTGCCTTATATTAGTTGTAATGTTGTATTTGCTTTGCTAATTTATATTAATTGCAGCTAGCTTTGCCAATTTGCGTTTCTTTGCCATTGCTGTTTGTGTTTATTGTTTTGTGCTGCTGTATTGCGTTGTCCCTTAATTTATGCTTCTGAGATCAGTAGATTTAAGTTGGCTTAAGAGGATATGAATAGAATACAGAAAGCATGCTTGGATAGGATTTTTTTGTGGGAACAAATATTGAAATAAGAGGAAAGATCTATGGAATGAAGTTTTGGGTTGGACTGCAGTACCAGACGTCTCACTGAAAACAAACCCTGTCCTTTCCTTTTGTGTTATTCCGCTATGTGTTTGTGTACCCTTATGTATTTTTGTTCTTCCTGTCTTTATATGTTTATCTGAAAAGAGTTATGTTGTAGAATTTTTCTAATACTATGTCATTTACTTTGTAAAGATGTTTAGACATTATTTATTTTGTTCTGTTTGAATGGTCATGTGTGAAATTAATGTTTTGAAAACTATTCTCATCATTTTATTTATTTACTTATGTCATAATTCCTGTAACACTGATATATATGTTTATTTCTGTTCTTTCGCAAAGTCTGTATTACTACAAATGTTATCTGTATTATTATGTTTTTAATGGTGTTATCTATACCTTTATAATTGTATTCTCATGTTATAAAATTGTAATTGACACCAGTTCATCAAATTAAGTAACTTGTAACCATTCATTTCAGTGCTCACATTTCTGTTGGTCATAGTATATGCACAATATGTGAGAAGTTGGGACTGTTAGTTTTTGCATGTGTGTTAATAATTCAGCAAGAGACTGGTTAACAGCATTGCTGGTTCTAAGGACATTTCAAAAAAATTTCTTTGTGAGTGCACAAGTGGTGCTTTATGGAGTTGCCATATTGTCCGCAAGACTCTTCGATGGTGATTGTGCACCTGCACAGTCACAACAGATGGCTGCTGGCCGGCTCTACAAGGACTGCAGTTGGTCTGCACCTTTGATGGCCCACCAATACCATACTCTCTACCAGGACTACAGAGGGTCTGCTCTGTAATGACCTGCCTACCAATATTCTTCAAAACTTCGATTGACTCTGTTGTGGGTTTGTTCTGTTGTGGCCCATTGCCTGTCTGCATGCCAAGAGACAGCCTTGTCTTTCTGTTGGAAGGACAACACTACTTCTTCAAGATTGCATGGAAATCCACTACTTCCATGTGCATTTTCTTTGACTGCTCAGACTTTGAGAAAAAAAAGAAAACTGTAATTACTATTGTGATGAATGATCAAGACTGTCTTTATGAGAACAATGTTAGCTTTTGACCAACATTGCATCAAAAAGTGTGTGCATTTGATATCTTAGTTATTGTAATTATGAAATTTTTTTTAAAATCTGTATTGGCCACTGTGTAAAACAATATGCAAAATTTTTTGTAGGGAGCACAGGGACTATGTAAGTAGGCTGTTTAGGTTTTTATGTTGGTAATGCCACATAGTGCTCTGTATGAAAATCACTGACTGTGCTGTGTGCAGTCTGTGGCTGGTTTGCATTGTTGGAATATTTGCTATTGTAGTGTTGGGCAGTTGGATGTGAACAGCGCATAGCGTTGCACAGGTGGAGGTGAGCTGTCAGCAGTGATGGATGTGGGGAGAGAGATGGCAGAATTTTGAGAGTGGACGATCTGGATGGGTGTCCATCAGAAAGAGTAAATTTGTAATATTGGAAATCATGAAATGATATATATATGATGACTTTTGAACATTATTAAGATAAATACATTGTTTTTTCTCTATCAAAATCTTTCATTTGCTAACTATGCCTATCAGTAATTAGTGCCTTCAGTATTTAGAATCTTTTATTCAGCTGGCAGTATTGGCACACACTGTACTGCAGTAGTTTGAGTAACAAAGATTATTGTGAGGTAAGTGATTCATGAAAGGTGTAGGTTATTGATAGTCAGGGCCATTCTTTTGTAGGGATTATTGAAAGTCGGATTGCGTTGCGCTAAAAATATTGTGTGTCAGTTTAGTGATAATCAGAATAAGTAAAAAGAGAAATGTCTGAGTACGTTCAGTTTTACTCAGCTGTTTGAAAATCAAATAACGGAAGGGGTTTATCAGCACAGTAAGTCATAAATTTTTCTGAGGGAATGTTTCACAGGGTGTAGATGGTGTGACATACACAACATTCACTGAGAGCAGTGATATCCCTCCACTGGAAAAAGTAGAGTCTGACACAGTGTTCATACTTGATGATGTTGCTGTGGAAAACCAAAATCTAATTCGATGGTATTACTTTTTTGGTCGCCATATGGCTGTTGATGTATTTCAGCTGAGTCAGACATATTCCAGAATCACAAAACAGCTGGAGAGTGATAATGCAAACCTGATTATAGCATTCAAACAAGACAATCTGAGTTTGAAACACATTTACCAGGCTCCTGTAGGAACCGATATGTCGTTCAATAATTTTGTAAAGATATGGGTTTCTCATTACTGATAAAACAAGAAAACTGAATGATGGCAGATATAGACAGAACTTCGAGGAGTTCCTATATGTATAGCAATGGAAAGAGGTGAATACATTAGTACATGCATCAACATGGATAAATTTGGAACCATGTCAGGAGCTCTGTTTGATGGGATCGGTGTGCATAGACAAAACATTCGCTTGTATGTGGATGCGAAAATTCAAACTCTCGAAAGTAATGTTGGAGACGTACGCAATGGACTAAAGACTTATTTTCATACCCTTCTGAAACTGAACAATTCATTGAATGATCGGGTAAATGCCATAGAAAACAAAAAGTAAACGACTTAACTGAATGGGAAATAGCTGCTATTGACAAGGGAACATTTTTTGAAGAGGTTAATGCGACGGAAAAGAAAGTAGGCGACTTAATTGAAGTGAAAATAGCTGTTACCTAGAAGAGAGAGCAGCTGAAGAAGATGAAATGGACTGATGACCTCAGAAGTTAAGTCCCATAGTACTCAGCGCCAAGAAGAAAAGCAGATATATAAAACTTCACGCTGCATAGAAGCCTGATTAGTGTACAACAAGATGTCGACTAAGCATAAAGTCACTGAGGCACGGAAGGCCCTTCGGAGAAATTGTTGTTGCTGAGGTTAGGGTTTTTGAAGTGGGAGCAACCACTGTGAGAAACCTTTAAACCAGTACTGAATCTCTCGATGAACTCTCAGCGAAATTCCATAACGATGACGATGACGGTATTACTAGTTTCATTAAATATCAGAGTGACACTAGGATACACTAAACATTCGGTGTCAACGATAGAAAACCACAAAAGTTGGGCACGCAGCCTATAAATTTAAATGAAAAAAACAATGCAGATAGGGAATTCGAATGAAGTTGTTTCAGTAATGCCTGAGTTCAGAGAGAGAGAGGTATCATCGAGTAAGTATGGAGATTGTAGTTCAAGAACTGCACAAACCAGCAAGCAAAGCACACCCTCCTAGATATGTAATGATTTAAGGTTTGGACGACCTGTGGCAGGCGGAACTTGTTGACAAGAGGGAATATTCAACTGTGAATAACGGATTCAAATATATTTTAATGGTCATTGATAGTTATTCTAAATTTTCCTGGGCATTAACCATGAAAGCCAAAACAGGGAAGGATGTCGCGCATGTGTTTGAGCGATTGCTACAGATGGGGACAAATTGAAACCCAGATAACCTTCAAACAGATCACAGCAGCGAGTTTTACAATTGGTATTTCAAGACTGTGATGGAGCTGTATGGAATACATCACTATTCGACATTCACCCACCTGAAGGCGAATATCGTCTGAACACAACTGTGAAAGGCCAAATGTGGATGCGATTCAATCTTCATGTTTCACGCAAATGGATCGATACCCTCCCACAAATAATTGCACAGTATGATCGAACTAAACATCGTACAATGAAAATGAGACCAGTCGGTGTTTGTGATAATAGACTTCTAGATACAATGTACAATCGTATTAAAATGGTGGATCCACGCCAATAGCAATTTAATGCTGGTAATTTTAAACATATTTCAAAACACAAGACAGCATGGCAAACAGGTGAA
The DNA here is from genome assembly GCF_023864345.2 of Schistocerca serialis cubense. NCBI lineage: Eukaryota > Metazoa > Arthropoda > Insecta > Orthoptera > Acrididae > Schistocerca > Schistocerca serialis. Next base: position 204,132,632 of record NC_064645.1, read on the forward strand.
ACGAGATATTCACAGTTTCCAAAGTGCAGAGAACGAATTCTAGAATCTACCTCTTAAAGAACAGCAGTGGTACTGAAATTGCACATTGTTTTTACACAGAAAAGCTACAGAAGAACTCAGAACCAGATTTGTCTCTCACAGAGAGGGTCATAAAGCGTCGAGGGAATAAAGTATTAGTTAAATGGCTTGGTTTTCCCGCATCGCAAAACAGCTGGATCGACGCAAACGATCTGCTATATAACAGGGTGCGCAGACCACAACCACCTCAGTATCATAACATTTGTGATAGGAGACGTATTAGAGGAAGAGGCGGTATCCTCGAGAAACTGTCAGTCGATTTACGCGTTCCTGGATACAACTATTTTGGACGTGGAACAAAACTTCAAAATCGATTCGCACTTGGTGATAAGGGGATAAATCTGCTTGACAAAGAGTGTGTGGAAAACGACATCATATACGCAGAAATAAAGATCGTCGCACCGCCTATCGAATTTTAGCTGATAAAGCTAAGGCAATATGCATGAGACGGGATACTGGTATAGGTCAACACATTGCATGATTTGCAGCTGAAAAATCTATGCATGGTAAATTTAAGTTGGGCTTGAGTGTGAAGAAGTTCAGTTAAATACTGAGCACTGCACGTAAGAGGCTAAGGAAGAATATGGCAACCAAAGGGTGCATGAAAAACTGCATCCTGACAATGATATATGCAGCTAAAACCGCCATGAAGCAGGAGGAAGCTGCTATCGGAAAAGGACTATACTTGAAACCGTACAAAAAGGACTAGGCCTCTTCATAAACAAAAAAAAGCCTCCTAGCTGTCCTACCAGACAGGGCGTTTGCCCTTAAGTTTGTTAAGAGGAAATTCAACATTCTGAGATTTCGACGTGTGTTTATGCGGAAACAATACGATAGACTATGTGGAATTGTGAATCTAGATGTACCAGGAGGACCTGAAACTCACTGGGCAGCATATGTTTAAAAAATACAAATAACATCTACTATTTCGACTCATTTGGCGACCTACCAGATGAATTACAACAATTCTTCAAAGTCGGAAGATATGTGTTCTCCAAGTTTCGACGCTGCCAAGACTTTAACACATTCCAGTGTGGTCATCTGTGCATCATGTTCCTTCTGACTTTTACGAATGGTACATAAGACTGGACATTAAGCATCTATTCACCAGTTGATGTTTACATGCTGTGTCGTACAATTCTGACTTTAAAAGAAGGATCGTCTGTATTACATGTTAATTACTTCCCACCAGATGATTTAAGCACTAGAAGTTGGAGTATTGGGCTGATTGGACTGGAGACATACAACACCATTCCAAATATCACAGAGGTTAACAAAAAACAGCACCTGGAAATTAATGGTAAAAGCCAAATTGTGGAAGCTGAACCTGGTGCATATGACATTGACGATTTAAAAGAAATTTTAAAACAGCCTTGAAAAGAGACTGAGTTCCATGCAACATCAGTACACTTAAATCTGGAATAAGGACAGTGAGTGCATCCATTGACATTAAGCAGGAAGGTTCACTTTGCTCCCTACTGGATTTCACAAAGGGACAGATTTCGCAGATGGATCCCAGTAAATTTTACAAATCTGATCTGACACTGGATATTCTACCTGTCAGTACAAAGCGTGTTGAGTGTAATATTGTAAGGAATTGATATCTCAGTGATGGATCAGTTCATTCAATTTTCCGGATTCTTCCCGTCAGTTAGAACAGTGTGGAAGCTGAACCTGGTGCATATGACATTGACGAATTAAACAAAATTTTGAAACAGTCTTGAAAAGGGACTGAGTTCCATGCAACATCAGTACACTTAAATCTGGAATAAGGATGGTGAATGCATTCATTGACATTAAGCAGAAAGGTTCACTTTGCTCCCTACTGGATTTCACAAAAAGGACAGGTTTTGCAGATGGATCCCAGTAAATTTTACAAATCTGATCAGACACTGAATATTCTCCCTGTCAGTACAAACTGTGTTCAGTGTAATATGGTAACGAGTTGATATCTTACCGATGGATCAGTTCATTCCATTTACGGATTCTTCCCGTCAGTTGGAACAGGGTATAAGATTGTTGAGACTCATAGCAACGTTATATACCTCCCAGTGACAGTTCAGACATTGGACTACCTGGAGCTGTGTATTGTGTACCAGAATAACCAACTTGTTGACTTTCGTGATGAGGAAATCATCGTACAACTACATGTAAGGCAGGAAGGGCGTAATGTATAAAAGCAGCACACACATGCACATCACAGTAATCGCAACAGAATCGTAAAATGATAACATGTGTGAACTACGAATTTCTTAAACCGGTAGGCTTGAAACCTTGCAGTGACGTCGTCACTCAATGTATCTCACCCAGTGGAATATGATGGACGAATCATCTGCCAGGAATACTTCTCAAATAAAGCTTATGCTGTAACCTTCCTGTATATAAAAATTTCTGGTATAAAATTGACTGAGAATTGAAACTGATAAATTGTGGACATAAGCAGTGCTACGTCATGGACCTGTGAAATCAACCTGAATAAATTTAAAAGTTCTTACCTCATAATGGTGTCACCAGATAATGCTGTCTATATATCTGCTCCTAAATGGCACGGCTTAGTGCAATGCTGGCCTATCTACTACTACTGAACAACATTTGTCTGAGATTTTCATTATTAGAAAAAAACTTACTTTGCTTATTGACACAGTTGCATAGCTGGTCCTCTGATTATTAAATAACATATGACTATGATCTGGGAAAATCTGTAAAATACTTAAACTGACGTAATGTATCTCACCCAGTGGAATATGATGGACGAATCATCTGCCAGGAATACTTCTCAAATAAAGCTTATGCTATAACCTTCCTGTATATGACGTAAAAAATTATGTTGTGAAAAACCTTATTATTGAAAACATTTCTGCAAACCATTACATAAAAAACTGAACATTACAAGTCTGACTTAATTAGTGCTGACAAATCACAAAAAGATTGGAACAAATTAATATTAACATCTCAGCCAACCAATTTAAGTATGTGCATGGCGATGAAGAATAATAAAGTTTAGCTTACACCACATGGCAATGAACTGTGCTGCACAAGCGGCGACTGCTAATGCTCTTACATAGCTAGCAAATGTACTGTGGCGGTCAGATACTATGACTTCTCCATCACCAAGAGCTATTGTGACTGCTCCATAAAAATGAACTATTGCGACTGCTCTGTAGAAGCGAGCGATTATTACTGCTGTCGGCACTCCTCTGACCTGCGATTCTATTGCAGCAGAGATATTTTATATTCCAGGCAGCATGTGAGCAATACATGTAGGATAGTGAACCATAAACCTCTTACATAATGAACCCCTTACACAACCCTCCACTGGGGGGTAAAAATTTGGCAGCAATTGGACTTGCCATGAGCAACAAGTTTCTCTATTGCAAACAGATATGATGTATTTAGTTTACTAAGTCTACAAAATGAGTTCTAGTAATTAATATAAATATGCTTTACACAATTACAGAGTATATATGAAATCATTGACAAATTTTATAAGTACTGAACATACAAAGGTAGTTACAAATATTAATAATGAGATAAAGTGCACATGCACTGTATAAGTCTTTAGCATATTTATGTGAAGAAGGTTAAGAATGAAAAGGATAGCATCATGGTTGCAGCACAGTGGGTTGCACATAGCTGCACTGAAAAGTCCATATCTTTTATACAGAAGCACAACACCAATGGTGACAGTCTGAAATTCTCTTTCCTGAAGCATTTATCAGTGTAGCTAAGACACCGAAATGTTGTATTAATATCGTATGTTGTCCTTTTGGTAGTGCATAAGGTACACCAAACAGTAGGTCCATAACAACATCTCAGCCGGTCGGGGTGGTGGACATCTTGATATGTCAACACCACATTCTTGTAGAATCCATAATCTTACATCAACGCAGAATTACTGGAAAAACCAAATAGAGTGCTCCATGACCATGAGGATGAGCAGGATATAGGAATGTCTCATTAATTGGTGATAACTGGGTCAGAGTTTGAAGGATGCATTTAGTCTTATAACATCTTGCAAAAAATTACATTATTGGCATCAGTCCAAAGTTACAAAGTATAAGCTGAGTTTCTGTCAGATAACATATGTAAGTTAAACTCACATGAGCGTTTCATTGGCGGTTTTACATAGATATATACTTGATGTGACATAATTTGTAGACCAAGAAAAATTTTATGTTACTCATTTATGTGGCTTCAAGGAAGCTTTACATGACAATTTTACAAAATGTTGTGGCGTTCAAAGGCCAAACCATAAAATTAAAACATTAAATAAGTGTAACATATAAATTATCATTAGTAATCTTACATTCTTAGCTGGAGAAGTGTTGACACTCAGTGGTCTGTCAATATTTCATTTAGTGATACAGATGATATACAAATCATTATTCAGAAATTGGAGTTATTACACAATTAATGGGGATCATTGCTAGTAATTTTATATTCTTAGGTGAAGAAGTGTTGGCACTCAGTGGCCTGTCAATATTTCATTAAGTGATACAGATGATACACAAATCATTATTCAGAAATAGGTGTTATTATAATAGCATTTAGCTGTTAGTAAGTACATATAATATTGTGCAAGTTACATAATAGTTACCTAAAATGTATGACACTTAACCTAATGATCAAGGTGCTTAGCCTAATGACCTAATGATGCATACAGGTAATGGAATCAATACATAAGACAAGAATGGCACTTTGCAGTATACATTGGACTCGCAATGCATTGCTTTAGAATTGATGGTTAATCCTTTTGATTTACTGCTGGAAATAAAGTGATTAATGTCATTCATCATTCTACATGAGTCTGCTGCAGCAAGGTTATTAAATAAGTAAAGTACATGTGATCACATTTATGAATGATAGAAAGAAGTAGGTAAAATACAAGTAGTGGAGCAGGCTTAATAATTAACTGTTTATAGCATATAACAAAAAATATTTCAAAAATAATTCTGATGACATGAAATGTATTCCTGTAAAAAATTCAAAGTGGATTACTGAGCTGAAAGAAGAAGTATATGCATATTATGCTGAAAAGTAATAAACTCTCAATTAACAAGTAATGAAAAAATTGTGTGTAATGTGAATATATTTTAGCTGTCTCTTCCAAAAACATTCAGTCATTAGACTATGAAATATATGACATACTGTCCAAAAAACTACAACAAATACTTAAACAACTACATAGCATCTCATACCTAAAAGGAAAACTTCAACATTATCATCGTATGCAAAAAATAAAGACTTTAGTATTCATCATCTTCTTCTTATAACATTATTACTATCACTATCTTCTTTTACATTAATTCATTCTCATCATTATTTCATATATTATAGTTTCCAACATCCAACATACCTCATCACTAAAGTTAACATATATAGTTTTACTTGATAATCTGCCACAATCATGTCATACTCTGAAAGAAAGGTAATTAGTCAAGACTGCTATGATACTGTGTGTATAATATATTCTTATTAATGCTTGTTAATTCCAGTCTGTTTAATTTTCATGACAAAGTGTTGCATTTTCTTTCTTACGTTCTGATGGTAAAATATCTAAGTCAATTTACAGTAGACACAGTGGTTGTTAAATTTATTTCTTTTACAGTGTATAGCTTTTTACAGGGTATATCCATATGAATATGGATTACTATCTAGCATTTATATCATGTACACATTAAGGGAAAACTTATTTTTAAAGATATGATCAAATATAACAAAGCAAATTTTTGTTTGTTTTATGAGATCTATCGAGGTGTGTGCATACAGCATAGCATAATAGAGCAATGTGGTAGGTACAAATCCATAGACAAGAATATACTCAAGTTCAGAAATGCATACTCAATATCACAATGTAGTGGCATAAAGAAATATGAAATAAACAAGATATTGGGAGTAGCTTCACATATCTGTAAAAATGAAGTACTAACAAAATGTCAGTTTGGTTCCCAGAAAGGTTTTTCAACATAAAATGCCATATATGCTTTCACCACTCAAATTTTGAATGATCTGAATAACCAAACACCACCCATTGGGATTTTTTGTGATCTCTCATAATATGCAAAGATCAGCACATTCCTCAAACTGGGGAACTATCAAGAATGGGATTCCACAAGGATCGGTCTTGGGTCCTTCGTTGTTCTTAATATATATTAGTGAATTGCCATTCTATATTCATGAAGAGGCAAAGTTAGTTCTCTTTGCTGATGATACAAGTACAGTAATCACACCTGACAAACAATAATTAACTGATGAAATTGTCAATAATGTCTTTCAGAAAATTACTAAGTGGTTCCTTGTAAACGGATTCTCACTGAATTTTGATAAGACACAGTACATACACTTCCGTACAGTAAATGGTATGACACCATTAATAAATATAGACCTTAATCAGAAGCATATAGCTAAGGTAGAATGTTCAAAATTTTTAGGTGTGCCCATTGATGAGAGATTAAATTGGAAGAAACACATTGATGATCTGCTGAAACGTTTGAGTTCAGCTACTTATGCAATAAGGGTCATTGTTAATTTTGGTGATAAACATCTTAGTAAATTAGCTTACTACGCCTATTTTCACTCAATGCTTGCAAATGGCATCATATTTTGGGGTAATTTATCACTAAGGAATAAAGTATTTATTGCACAAAAGTGTGTAATCAGAATAATAGCTGGAGTCCACCCAAACTCATCCTGCAGACATTTATTTAAGGATCTAGGGATATTCACAGTAGCTTCTCAGTATATATACTCTCTTATGAAATTTGTTATTAACAACCAAACCCAATTCAAAAGTAATAGCAGTGTGCATAATTACAATACTAGAAGAAAGGATGATCTTCACTATTCAAGATTAAATCTAACTTTGGCACAGAAAGGGGTGAATTACACTGGCACTAAAGTCTTTGGTCACTTACCAAATAGTATCAAAAGTCTGACAGATAACCAACAAGTATTTAAGAAGAAATTAAAAGAATTTCTGAATGACAACTCCTTCTACTCCATAGAAGAATTTTTAGATATAAATTAAGAAAAAAAGAAAAAAACAAACAAAAAATTATAATTTTTTTAAAATTAAAAAAAAACAAAAAAAAAGTTGTTATAGTAACTTAATTATGTTGTTAAAGTAACTTAATTATATCATGTATTGGAAAATGTGACTCATTCCACATCATTACGAAATATCGTATTCATGATCCATGGAACTAGTATTAATCTAATCTAATCTAATCTAATAAGTTAAAATGTCAATGTGAACTGGTGTTTGTTATATCTTAAAAACTACATAGTAAAGTGGAAAATGTGCTAGGTCTGTGATTACAGTCAGTGAATTGACCTGTTAAGTTCAAGTAACTGGGACTTTGCCAAGAAAAATTATGTCATTTATAAAATGTGCACAGTCAGATATTACGACAAGAAAAGCGACCTGCTAACTTTACCTTGCTGGGCACTTGCCAAGAAAAATACCATCATAATCAGTATGTGGCGACATAAATGTAAATGTAACTGGAAATGCCTTACAGCGTTATAAATCATAAAAGAAGTTCATTCTATAAAGGGTTTGACGTTTGAAATATGTTGGTTACCTTTTGACTTTCTGGTTTGTAAAGTTTCGATATGTACTACATTGGAGTTAGGAATGCTGCGGATTCTATATGGACCAGCTTATAGAAGTTCAAATTTACTACATCTACTCTTTCATCTGTTGGATAAATAATGTGTGCATACCAAGGTCTTCTGTCCTATGTGAAATTCACGGAGTTTACAGCCCTGTTTTTGCTATCTTCTGCAGCGCTGTGCAGCATACTTGATGTTGTTGAACTCAATGTCAATTATTTCGTGGTGGCGTAGTCGATGTGATGTAGGAAAAATTACCAATTCTTTAATTTTATTGGGTGGTTCAATGTTCTATAAAATAACATTAGGAGATAACATAGTGGATTCATTTGGTATAGAATTAATTCCATCTTGGAATGAAGAAATGTGTGTCCCCCAATCAATATGTTTCCTATGGCAGTATATTCTACATTGTTTACCAATTTCTATCCTCCATTGTGCAGAAAGGTTCAAAGAAACATGATACGTGGATATATAACCTGGAGATATGTTTCTAGCTTGTAACATACATGTCCATGTTGCAGATCGAAATTGTGGTAATTGTCGGAAATTACTTTCAATACATGCCCCACATAAGGTAGAAAATGTTTTACGAATGCATTTGAAATAGATTTAGCAGTAGCTTTGCGTAGTGGAGTAAAGGCAACAAATTTCGAAATTATTTCAACAGCGACAAAGATGTAACAATAATCCCTATTAGATCTAGGAATCGGTCTCAACATGTCTACAGCGGCCATATGCCTTAATTTAATGGGTACAATAGGATATAACGGTGGAATATGTGAAGTTGTGGCTGATTTAGCTTTCTGGCTGATTTTACATGACGCTAAAATTCGTCGAATACGTTTCTCCATGTTGGAAAAATAACAGTTCTGTCTTAGGATAAGAAAAAATTTTCTTGGTAGCATCATTCCTACATTGCCAAAGGTATTTAATTACTTTCCATTTATTGTCTTTGCTCTGTTCTTTCGCAATGTCTCGTAAAGAGGACGAAATGAAATTATCGAACGCCACTTGTTGAATATACATGAGGCTGGAATTTGTTTGGCAAAAGTTGGCTCCTACGTCTTGCTGATTGTTGACGAGAGAATGGGACAGTGCGTCTGCTACAATATTTTTCGCACCGGAAATATGAACAATTCTAAACTTATACCCCTGTAAATAAAGTTTCCATCTATTAAATCTATCATGTGTGATTTTGGCGGAAAGTAAAAAATGTATAGCTCTATGGTCTGTATAAACGGTAGTATGTCTTCCATAAAGAAAATGCCTAAATCTGGTAAATGCTCATACAACATATAATGTCTCACAATATCCTTTCTTTCAGGAGTGCTAGTTCTGCATGGTTCGCAGGAGAGCTTCTGTAAAGTTTGGAAGGTAGGAGACGCGATACTGGCAGAAGTAAAGCTGTGAGGACCGCGTGTGAGTCGTGCTTCGGTAGCTCAGATGGTAGAGCACTTGCCCGCGAAAGGCAAAGGTCCCGAGTTCGAGTCTCGGTCGGGCACACAGTTTTAATCTGCTAAGAAGTTTCATATGTTGAGACCAGTTAGCTTCTGCTATAAAGATGTCGTCTACGTACGTTGTAAGTTCTTTTGGAAGTATTGTATAAATACCACGAATAAATGCTGCTGAAGAAATTATTAAACCAAACGGTAATTTGCAAAAGTGATAACAATCACCAAAAGAAATAAAAGCTGTGTACTTTCTGCAGTTTGGATGGAGCTGAATCTGCCAACAGCTGGATTTTAAATCTAAGGTGGAATAGATAGCAGTACCATGAAATTTCTGAAGAAGTTCTTTTAGTGTCTGTGGGCGATCTGTTTTATTAATGATACTGTCATTAACGTGAAGAGATGCAAATACAAGGCGAAGTGAGCCGTCCTTTTTCTTAACAATATGAAGTAGGTTTATGTACGGACTAACTGCCGGTCCGATAATGCCTTAGTCTAGCATAGCTTGTAGTTCTTTCTTGACTTGTTCTCTGTGGATATAAGTAATAGGATAATCTTTGACTTTAAATGTGTCGAGCTGTTTAACTTGAAATGCATACATAAAACCGGACACAGTATCAGGGATGTTGTCAAAAACTGGGGCTTGCTCTAAAAGAATTTCACATAGCTGAGTTCGTTCGTCATCTGTGCTTGCGTTGCTGTGTTTTAGTTTCTCAGAAATCGTTTGCATCACGTCGTAGTCAGATTCGTCTGATGTATCGTAGTTGAGTACATATGTATCTATGAACAATGTGAAATGCCAGTCGATGTTACAGGATGTAGACATGATTTCTGTTCGATTAATTGCCTGTTCTTCTGCTGATAATGTGTGATAAAATTCCAATGCCAGCTGTACTTTTCCATCCTTTAACATAAAATAGGAGCTTTTGAAATCGATAATTGCGTCGTGTTGTACCAAGAAATTCGTGCCTAAGATAACGTCTGTTGTCAGTAAAGGAACAATCCAAAAGTTTGTGTGAAACGTATGACCTGCAATAAAACATGATAAGTGTGTCTGTAGTTTTACATATACTCCTTTACCAGATACTGCACCTCTTACTTTAGTTTTGCCTAGTGGTAACGTAGATTAATTATTTTCTTTGTTAAATTTTATCGTCATTTATTACCGAAATAGGTGATCCAGAATCGATTATTCCTGAAAATGTGAATGATCCAATTTTTACTTCAATAACAGGGTGGGAAACGGTTTTCCATGTAACTGGTTTTTCATGTATTAGCGCATCTCAGGTATCGTCAAAAGTAATAACATTTTCGTGAACAAAATCTTGTGTATCAAACGTGTTGCTTACGCTGCTGGAAGATGCAACCTGTACTGTATCCAGTCAAATTCTTTCTGACGTGCTGTTATTTGCCGGAGGACGCTGTGGCATTTCAACTATCTGTACTGTTCTGTTACTTCGTCCTGACGTATTAGGTTGAGGATGATATCGACTGTCTGGTTCATTCATGATAATCTGTGGTTGTGGATGATTCTGCTGCTGACAAAACCTACTGTTATTAAATGAAGGGCTTATTTCAATAGTGCTACAAGTCCATTACCTCCACTTTTCTGTCTATAATGCTTCTGAAATTAATGAGGCAAACAAACAGAAAGAAAGGTTCATCTCTAGCAAGATTCCATATGCTTGAATATTTCTGGTATCTCAACTGCAGATTTTTCAGCGCTCATTTAACTTTAGGACTTTGTATCTCAATATGAACTCAAAAATGGATTTGTACCACTATTGAAATAAGCCCTTCAAATGTGAGTTGAAAACTGTACTCATTGAATTTACGTTTCCCATGCTAGTTACCATTATAAGGCGCGTTGCGATGAGAGTTGAAATAATGGGTTTTCTGTACGAACTTGTTTCCTTGTTGCTGAGCGTTACTGCTCGGCGGAGCCGATGCTATATACAGGGTTATTACAAATGATTGAAGCGATTTCACAGCTGTACAATAACTTTATTATTTGAGATATTTTCACAATGCTTTGCACACACATACAAAATCTCAAAAAGTTTTTTTAGGCATTCACAAATGTTCGATATGTGCCCCTTTAGTGATTCGGCAGACATCAAGCCGATAATCAAGTTCCTCCCACACTAGGCGCAGCATGTCCACATCAATGAGTTCGAAAGCATCGTTGATGCGAGCTTGCAGTTCTGGCACGTTTCTTGGTAGAGGAGATTTAAACACTGAATCTTTCACATAACCCCACAGAAAGAAATCGCATGAGGTTAAGTCGGGAGAGCGTGGAGGCCATGACATGAATTGCTGATCATGATCTACACCACGACCGATCCATCGGTTTTCCAATCTCCTGTTTAAGAAATGCCGAACATCATGATGGAAGTGCGGTGGAGCACCATCCTGTTGAAAGATGAAGTCGGCGCAGTCGGTCTCCAGTTGTGGTATGAGCCAATTTTCCAGCAAGTCCAGATACACGTGTCCTGTAACGTTTTTTTCGCAGAAGAAAAAGGGGCTGTAAACTTTAAACCGTGAGACTGCACAAAACACGTTAACTTTTGGCGAATTGCGAATTTGCTGCACGAATGCGTAAGGATTCTCTACCGCCCAGATTCGCACATTGTGTCTGTTCAGTTCACCATTAAGAAAAAATGTTGCTTCATCACTGAAAACAAGTTTCGCACTGAACGCATTCTCTTCCATGAGCAGTTGCAACCGCGCCGAAAATTCAAAGCGTTTGACTTTGTCATCGGGTGTCAGGGCTTGTAGCAATTGTAAACGGTAAGGCTTCTGCTTTAGCCTTTTCCGTAAGATTTTCCAAACCGTCGGCTGTGGTACGTTCAGCTCCCTGCTTGTTTTATTCGTCGACTTCCGCGGGCTACGCGTGAAACTTGCCCGCACGCGTTCAACCGTTTCTTCGCTCACTGCAGGTCGACCCGTTGATTTCCCCTTACAGAGGCATCCAGAAGCTTTAAACTGCGCATACCATCGCCGAATGGAGTTATCAGTTGGTGGATCTTTGTTGAACTTCGTCCTGAAGTGTCGTTGCACTGTTATGACTGACTGATGTGAGTGCATTTCAAGCACGACATACGCTTTCTCGACTCCTGTCGCCATTTTGTCTCACTGCGCTCTGGTGGCAGAAACCTGAAGTGCGGCTTCAGCCGAACAAAACTTTATGAGTTTTTCTACGTATCTGTAGTGTGTCGTGACCATATGTCAATGAATGGAGCTACAGTGAATTTATGAAATCGCTCCAATCATTTGTAATAGCCCTGTACATAGGCGGCGTAACATTTAAGGTTCGGCTGACCTTGGAAATTGCATTATTGGTTAAGTGTGCTAAGTGGCTAGTTTTGTTGCTGTTGTGGGGAAAAGACTAGATTGTTGCCAAAATGTGTGTGCAGTTGCTGAAAATTTTGTACATACTGATCATTACAATTCTGTCTGTCATTAAAGTTGTGCTGGTAGTTCTCGTCATTTCGGGAACATCTAGCTCCTTTGCTATTAAAATAGCGTGGCTGGTCGTAGTCACCATATACCTGTTGGCCTTGGTTATGTTGTGGAAGATTTTTATTTATGAATGAATAATCTGACTGTTGGACTTCCAAAAGCTGTGATAAATCTCTAAATGCCTAAATATTTTCTTTCTGTTGTTAAGAGCGATAATCTTAACGATCGTGGTAATTTTGAAATACATAGCTGAATTAGCGCTGACTCTCTGTATGGTTCGCATAAATATTGGTTTTTCTGTACCATAAGCTCAAAAAATTGCGTGATAGTGGAAAAATTTTTAGTTTTCATAATTCAGTAGGCTAATTAACTGATCCTTGATACCTTGCTGTGTCGTTTTCGCCAATACGCTGAGTGAAAAGCATTTTGAAATTCTTCTGTGAGTAACACTGTCTCGCGATCACTCTCATTCGAGTTGCCGGTTCGCTTTCCAAAAAGCTGCAAATAAATTCTACCTTGTGTGTTACAGGCCAATTTGGAGGAAATGCAAAAGTAATTGTTGTATCCAGTCTAAAGGGTGAATTTGTGTTCTGTCATTCTTACACATCTTAAATTTCCTAACGGATAAAAAGTGCTGGTAGTCAAAATTATCGTCTCTAAATGTTTGAGCAAGATCAGGATTGTATAAGAATCTGTTTGTCTGTGTCTGTCCAGAATCTAAGTCACGTACTCTCTGTAATCTACCTAAGTTGTGTTGCTGTGGGAGTGTGACAAATATGTTCAGAATGTGGCGTATGTTGTGGGATGTTAGAGGCTGAAATATTTTTCATTTCTGTCACTTCATGCTGTAAAGATGACATTTTCCGACGTAGCATATTATTGTATGTACCTAATTCACTGATTGTTTGCTGCATCTTTTGAAATTTGGGTGTCTGATTGAAGGAAACTGGTCTGATTGAGTGTCATTATTGTTCTCGATAACGACTCTACTGGCTAATTCAGCAAACTTTTTGGTTAATGCTTTTACCCGATTGTCATTTCTGGCGTCACAAGCATCAACTTGTTTTTGCATTTTACGCGTAGTTTAATTTAATTTCTTAATGCCTGCCTTAATGGCATCGGGATCCTGTACTAATTCCAATTGTTCAATTCTACTAGTAACTGTATGAAAGTCTTCTGTGTATTTACTTTCTAAGGTCTGAATATTAGTGTCTGTTTTTGTTTCCAGCTCGGTAAGTTCATCCTGTAATTGTGTGTTCGATTGTTTGACTGTGTTAATTTCACCCGATACTGTAGCAATGTCGGTGTTTACTTATGCTTTTGCGAACAACTTACGCTTACCTTCTTGTCTCTGTGTAGTAATTGTTTTCATTACTTGTTTCTTTACTTTGTTCTGTTCTTGTATGAATTTGCGGTAACGCGTTTCTCTGTTTTGTAGGTGGTAATTAAAACGTTCGTGAATTTGGGTGTTATGTTGTTCAAATTTCTTTTCAACTTTCGCATCCAAAGTGCGAGGAAGTTCTGCTGATACTGCTTTAAGCTCATCGTGTAACCATGTTGTGTTTTCTAAGCATTGTTTAGCGACTGCGTTGATTTCATTTCTGAGTAATTTTGTTGTGGCTTTGTGTGTGTTGCGTATCTCTTCTGCAACGAATCTGATTTCTTCACTACTACTTCTAGCACAAGCCTTAATTTCCTCATGTAATTGTTCTTTAGTTTCATTGCATTGCATGGCAATGGCTGTAATCTGTTCAATATGCTGTTCAATAGAGGTGTCAAGTTTTTCATTAATCTGTTTCCTGGTTTGTTCATTCGATTCAAAAGTTGTCTATAGTTGTTGTCTTGTTTTTCATTCGACTGTTTGAAATTTTCATTAAGTTGTTTGTTTGATTCATTCGGTTGTAGCAATATTGCCATAACAAACATCAAAATTAGCGACTCTATTTTTTATACGGCGTGATAGTGTATCTGCATTTAATACGTGTTCTGTAACCATTTGGCCATTGTCTGATTCATCAATAGGTTTGCTGATTGGTTGTGCACTGTTGGTCACTACATCGGAACTAAATAAACCTGATGTATTTTGAGTAAATTGCTCGTTTTCACTAGTAACATTTAGCTGCTCACTGTGTAAATTTTGCACTTCCGATGTGTGTAACTGGGCAGCATTCATTGTAGTGGAATGCACTGCATCATCAATGGTTGTTACATTTACTGTGGACGTAATTAAATCTATAGGCTCATCGTTTAAATTTGAAATGTTACTGGTGGTTAACACTGATTGTCCAATGTTGAAGAATTAGAACTGTGAGACTGAATATCTCTGGTATTATCAGTTAAATATACAAATCGGCGTTTTCATTCATTGTACTTTGCAATGTACTGTTTGCAGTTTTTCGCGGCATTTTCATAAGTCAAAGGTGGACACAAAACCAACAAAGACAAAGTGGACACAAAATGGAGCAAGTACAATGACAACAAAAAACAATAAATTGCTGATGATTTGTGAAAAAAATAACAAATTAGCAAATGCGTTGCGCCAGATTCAAACTGCACTTAACATTAGATTAGTAAGAGCAGATATATAGCCGACTACTTCTCAGAAAATTCTCAAAAATACGATCCTTGCCAGGTGTCGCCAAATGTAACCTTCCGTATATAAAAATTGACTGAGAAGTGAAACTGATAAATTTTGTACGTAAACAGCGCTACGTCATGGTAAATGGTTTTGCTGGATAACGCTGTCTATATATCTGCTCCTAAATGGCACAGCTTAGTGCAGTGCTGGTCTATCTACTACTACTGAACAACATTTGTCTGAGATTTGCATTATTAGAAAAAAAGCTGATTTTGCTTGTTGACACAGCTGCATAGCTGGACCTCTGATTATTAAACAATATATGACTACGACCTGGGAAAATTTGTAAAATATTTAAACTCAAGTAAATGACTGGAAAAAAATTATATTCTGAAAACCTTATTATTGAAAACATTTCTGCAAACCATTACATAAAAACTGAACATTACAAGTCTGACTTAATTAGTGCAGACAAATCACAAAAAGATTGAGACAAATTCATATTAACATCTCAGACAACCAATTTAAGTACGGGCCAATTTAAGTACGTGCATGGAGATGAAGAATCATAAAGTTTAGCTTACACTACAGGGCAATGAACCGCGTTGCACCAGCGGCGACTGCTATTGCTCTTAAATGGCTAACAACTGTACTGTGGCGGTCAGCTACTACGACTTCTCAGTAACTGTGAGCTATTGCTGCTCCATAACAACGAACTATTGTGACTGCTCTGTAGGAGCGAGCGATCATTACTGCTGCTGACACTGCCTTGACCTGCAATTCTATTGCAGCAGAGATGTTTTATATCACAGGCAGCATGTGAGCAATACATCGAAATTACATTTGCTCCAGTAGGGTAGTGAACAGTTAACTTCTTACATAATGAACTCCTTACAGTGGTTCAACAACATTTAACAAGGACGATGAATTTGGGATTGTCATCCAGCACCAACATGCTTTAACTCTTCCATGCAAGAGCTTCATATATTTGGATGTATCATTTAAGGAGAAGGATGGTAGGCATACATTGGGATCAAAGCTTACATGTAAAGCTTTGGCATTCTTGTTCTGAACTTAATGGGGGTAGAGGTCGATCGTACACATAGTGTTGGCATAGCATCAACCCTTAAAACATGTCTCGCCGTCAGCCTCAGATTTCAATGGTATAGAAAATGCAGGATGTTCCATAGAAGAGCCTGTGGGCAGAAAAGCAGAAGAGTACCACCGATTTACTGCATACATATCTCTAAAAGTGCGTATGGGGTACTTTGAGAACATGTAGCGTATTATTATGCATGAATGCTAAACAAGAACTTATTCTGGTATGGAGTGTAATGGATAGCAACTCGTACATTCTAGAAGCTCAAGAGGAGAATCAGATCATCATCAGTAAAATAACGTGGAAAATGCCACACATCACTGTGGTAGACGAGGAGCATTTGAAGCTTTTAAAAGTTCTGCATACTGGTGCATATCTCCCATTACCATTCGGCTCATGGGGGATTTTTGAGTATCCATTACTATTAACAGCGAGCTGACAAACATGGGCTATTAAAACTACAGCTTGAAATACCGAGATTCATTATATTTGCATTTCAGACCAATAGAAGGGGGAATTTACGAAATGATTCCACCACATTTGACAACCGTAATTGAACTAGTCCCAGAGTCTACTTGAATTCAGAATTCTATTCATATGACTATTTACTGTTACAGTGAGATCATAATGTACAGAGTCTAGCATTTGATATGTATGCAAGGTTCTGTGCTTCTTACTATGAAGGTGATGTTGAAGAGGAAGGATGCCTACTCATTCCACGGAAAGCTGGGCACAAATCATCACAACAGACTCTTCTAAGCAGAATGAGGTAATTAAATCAGGACCAATAGATGTATGAATCGAATTTGAATCCTCATCAAATTTCCCAGAACACACTACAGCGTATGCTCTAGTTCTACATGACCATTTGATAACCTATTGTGCACTTACTGGTGTTGTGCAGCGCACTGTATAAATGACCAAATGCTGTGTCATACCTTGAGAATTTCACAATGACAAATTGGAGTGTGAACGTCGATTCTGACATTCAAGGTTTCTATGATGATGACTATAGACAACTCATATTTAAAAATGTTGCATTCACAGCATACACAGAAGATGTGGTATAATAGAGACATTCTCAGCAAGCATTGGCTCACCAATGCTTTTCAAGGATGTGAACTAAAACATGGAGGAGTGCAAAGTGGTTAAGACATTTCTTCCATAGACTCCACTGGGACTATCCTGTTACACTTTATAAAGATATGAGGACGTCACTTCGAATATTCGATCATCCTGATACCACCAACTGTGTTAAACACGAGGAGAAGATCACATGAATACATCGTATCTTCAAGTTTGCATCTGTTCTAGACTTGGGATTCTATGGGTGCCCTGCTCTCCATCAGCTAAAGAAGAAGAAGATGTGAGGAAATAGTGTTGTGTCTGCTTATGAAAACGTTAAATTATTTTTAAGGTGGATTAACGAAAATAAATGAGTTTTTTTTTCCTTCTACTTAGCTCCTACTTAGGTAGTATGTAACTTTGCCCAGATCCTATGTCTGTGGCTTTGTTTAAACACAGGTGACATAATTTCAGACTTGTTTGCTGTATGTCTCTAGAAGCAGACACGATCATGCGCCGCCTGTTCCTAAACACCTATCATGCAGTACAATAGGTGAAATTCCATGCAATGATTACATATATTTTGTTTTCCTGCATCTTAAACGTTGCCTCCCTCATGCTTCAAACTAACATCTTGTGCATCTTGCACAGCCTTTGTATTCATTTTTAATAATAGGGATTTGTGAAACAACAACAAAGATGTATGGAAATGAATAACAATTTTTAATTCAGACATAAATATTTAACAGCAGTAACACAGCTTGACATTCACAGATCTTGTTGTTTTTGCATTACATGAAGTAATGTTGCTTTTAAATTCACAGTTCTTATTACTATTTGGAATTTTTTAATTCAAAGTTGTTGGTTTTACAAATAATAACATTGGTTGAATTTTTTTTACTTTATATTGCAGTATTGAATACAGCTATTGCAGAGGTACAGTTTCTCTTACACTAATACTATTACTATCAATAATGAAATTCAACACAAACAGAAAGCTTAATTTATATGTTGAACTGGGTGGCTCTAAACATTTCTCCACCTCAATCAACTGAAATAATTTAATAACACAATGAATTGGATAGTCCTAAAGTATTCATCCTAAACAGATGCACTAAACTGTGTGGAGCTCACGCTTAAAACTAGAATGACTTGGGCAGCTAGCAGTAGGTGAAACATAAAAACTATTCTATTTATACATGCATTCACACACATGTAGTGCAAGAGAGAGAAATACAGTGAAACTACTTTTTTCCATTTACAATTTTTTAAATATTTTTTGTTGATCCTTACTCCAATTTTTAAACTTTGTATGTATATGTATTTGCACATTTTCAACTTTTCCAGCACATGGTGCTTATATATTCATGCATACACAGTATGCTGCTTATTAAGAAAAAATAAGCAGAATTTATTTACACGCATGGGGCATAATTATTTACACAGACATCCACACTCAAATGTATTGACAATCATACACACAGGCACCTAAGCAATCACACATGCAGGCACACAATACAGCACACACATACAATATTTGCTATATGATAAAAGAGCCATACTATTCAGCATAATCTCTCATTCAGTCTGTCATTCACTCTCTCTCAATCACGAAGTTGGAGTCCCTCATCCCCTCTCATGTTTCAGGTAAATTGTGAGAGCAAGGGAGAATTTCGATTCCATCATCACAAATGGCTCTTTTGTCGTCATGAGGTGACAGTCCACCTTTAGATTTCAGCACAGTGTACACCTTTTGACCTGTACCACATGTGGAGTTTTCAGTGGAACACCATGAACACCACCGTACAGGCACTGCATGTAGTCTTCGACCATAAGGACACATAATGCCACATGCCACATACCCTTAGCCCACCTCTGGATAGCTCCATCTATTGTACGGTAGGCACACATTTTGGATCATAGACCCACAAACTCAGCAATCGGCAATCCATCCGCCTCATCTTTCATTAAGCTAATAGCCTTCTTGTTCCGAGGAATAATACCATAAGGATTATTCACTGCATATCCAAATGTGTCAAATTCATTACCGTGATGCCTAATTACTTCATGTGGATCACAGTTCTTTATCCAACAGATGAGGCCGGCTGTATCCATATAAAGAAACCTCATAGTGGAAGTGGTACATGTGGAGTTTGGAACTGTCCAGTATACACATACCCAAATAGATAGGTTCCGTAAACTCTGCTGAAACCTTCGACATCTCCACAACAACAAAGGTCTCATCGAAAATAGTGAGCAGCTTACAATATAGTCTGGCGATGCTCTTTCTTATGCACAATGCCCATCGCATTTAGTCCTATTCTTACATTCTTCATGGTTTTATCGAGAATGGAATTATTCATTAATTTATAAAATATCTTTTCTGAAATCAGTAGTC
The DNA here is from genome assembly GCF_023864345.2 of Schistocerca serialis cubense. Taxonomy (NCBI): domain Eukaryota; kingdom Metazoa; phylum Arthropoda; class Insecta; order Orthoptera; family Acrididae; genus Schistocerca; species Schistocerca serialis. The sequence goes on from NC_064645.1 coordinate 204,152,377, forward strand.
ATGCCTATCCTCTTTTCAGTATATAATTCAATATACTCATTCAACCAGGTAGACTGACTGAAGGAGATAGATGAGGTGATTCTCCCTAGCTTGTTGCGTAAGATGACCCACTGCTGAAGATTACGATAATGAATAGTATGCCTCTGCTTGTGTCCAATAGTAGTCATAAGTTTCACGGGATAGATAAGGATGGTTCTCTTTATTAGGAATGGTAGTATACAGTAATGTCACCTTGTACTTTAATATAATTTGATAAAGTACCATCAATCTTGGCCCAAACATTCACTCTTTCGTTAGCATTAACACGTCTCCTGTTTCTTGTATATAATGAAAATGGTTTATCAGTATGTACCACACCAGTTCCATAGTTCCTATCACCTTGTACACCAATAGAAAAGGTGCGATAGGCTATAATATCTCTGTCATAGTAAGATTCCAATCCTTGTAGTGCTTTATCACTACCTCGTACTACAGCAGGTGTTAACCATGAATTACCATGGCTGTGTGCCTTTGTCTTATGCTGCTGTGTAAGACGTGTGACCTTGAAGGGGACTTAGCCGCTGAGCGAGGCAGCCGGGCAACACGGGCCCTAGTATTACTAGGCCCGTGTTGCTGGAAAATCAAACTGCAGGTTGCGCAATCGGGACTGATAAGGCGCTCCGGCGCTGTGCGCGCCTGGTGGGGGACAGGAAGTACATCCTGTTCTGAGGCAGCAGCATGCTCAGTCGACTCGAGGCAGCCGCACGAAGCACACAGCCATGCCGTACCGTCGCAGAAGATACAGGAGGAGCAGACTTCCAGTCTACAAGACAGTGGATACTTTTAGTTTTGTTCCAAATAATGTTTCTCAAGAGGAGCTACTGACTGGTCCAATCACATTTGTCGGATGCAAGATTAATTTTTCATGTACCACTACTGAACTTGTTCCTGGTAATTCATGGTTAACACTTGCTGTAGTACGAGGTAGTGATAAAGCACTACAAGGATTGGAATCTTACTATGACAGAGATATTATAGCCTATCGCACCTTTTCTAGTGAAACTTGTTGCTCTGGACATAACGGCAAGTCACTTGTCATTTCATGCATACTAACAGGGTATACTGTATGAGGTATGCCTTCACCACATACTCTACATCGCTATCAGCTGCCTGACTCATTATTTTTCTAATTCCTCTAATTCGTTTTGGCAGTGATTGAAACCCACCAATTGGCACTGGCTACATCATGGTGTGTCCATTAAAGTTATTCATATCCAAATATAGAATATAACTTGAAATGAGGTGTGTGTTGAACCTCACACCCATACGTGGCTTATTTGCCTTGGCATGTCTATGGACACCGTGGTAAAGTCCTCCACGGATTCCACACTCAAAGAAAAAAAGCATATCAGCTTCAGTCAAAAGTTATTTACAATAGTAGCATGTACCTTTAATTGCATGTGTGCATGATGTGCTCAACAATGCTAGCTGACTCCCTCAGCTGTTGCATAACAACTAATTTATAAAGTTAGCTCAGCATCTGTTAATTGTCATATGAACTATGGATAATATTCATATATGCATATATAAATAATCATGTAATTATTGGCTAAATAGTAATGAATTTGTTCCATTGTCCTAATTATTCTGATAACCCTGATATCATTGTGTGATTGTTGTAAGCTGTTATACTTGGTTTCTGTTATTTCATCATCAGACATTTCATACTCTGCCACAGTGTTCATGAATATACCATAACAAGTACAGCAGCTGTGGCTACTGGTCATTCTCCCTCTTTCTAGTGCTTGGGAAAGCCAGCTGCAGTCCTATGCCTTCGGCATTGTGGTCAAAAAACTTCCTGGAGTATACTCATAACCAGAGGGTGACAGGTGTAACTCTATGACTACAACATTGGCCATTGATAGCAAAGTTAAGTGTTACCTTAAAAGGTTTTACTCAAATGTTACTGGCACAGTGAACACTTAATCAAAATGAAAATATGTGAGGCTCTAATGTCCAACACTAAAATTAATCGTTCTCCTAAGTTAGGCAGTGCATCTATATGTTCACACCCAAAATATCCTTCAGTAAGCAGCAGCTCTTTGGCCTGCATAAAAAGATGGTCATTTACTATCTTATATTGAAATAGAACACACCCTCACATGTTTCATAGTGTATGGTAGACAGAGAAAGCAAAACACCTAACCACAACCTTTTGATGGTACCAAGATAGCTTTCTAATGGGCCTCCAATCAAACAAACTTACCTTATCACTGTGTATCACTGAACGGGGGCCAGCAAGACTTACCTCCAAGTAGCTTTGAAAAGGCTCTCTCCCCACCACAATTATGGGTACGAAAATCAATTGCTTTAGTTAGGGATAGGTTTCGATAAATGGCACAATCAGAACAAAACTTTTGTCAGGAAACTATTTACTCCGAAGCATGGTGGCTTCTTAAAACAATACATTGAACAGTTACCACAGTGTCTGGTGCCAAAGCAGGGAGAGCTAAATCTTAGTCCTGCCACGCAATTCTTCCACGCTTTTTCATGACTCACAAATGTTACTAAGTTATTGTGACTCAGCAGCCCTCAGTTATTTCTGTTACTGTCAGGAAGACATGAACATAAGTTGCTGGCAGATCAGAGACTTGCTCAAGGAGTGAGGTAAGCTGTACAGTATCATCACCATTTCTAACACCAAGCAATGGCATTACAGTTGCTGCTGGGATGAAACCCCGCCGATGATGCCGCCATTGCTGTAGTAAGGCTTGAAGGAGCGTCTAGTAGCTTCTCTGTAGCTCTTGTCATGACTAACTTCACAAAATATTTTAAATTACGCCGTCTTTTTCGTCAAGCAGTTGCACAGACTTATATCGAAAGCTAAGTTCCAATGCTCTCTCCCCAAACACCAGAAGATGCTCTGTGTTATAATCTTTGTTCAGTGATTACTATCATTCTGACTAAATCCTTTTTAACAGTAACTACGGTGTGGTGTAAAGTTAATTCCTGCACTACTCTTCAACTCAAGAAAGAGCTCTTGTTGGGACTAAAAACGCTTCACAGTATTTTGCTTCTTTTCCCCACTAAGAAAAACGTATGTTCCAATTCTTGTAGGGAAGGTGTAACTATTATGTCATCAAGTGGTACCTACTAGTTCACAATGTTGTGCAATAGGTTGCCAGACCAGTGTGTGTGCAAAAGAAAGAGAGGGTAGATAAGCATAGGATGACACAGCACTTCCAGTGTGGCAACTTGGTGACATGACGTCGTGTCAATTATGTAAAAGAACACCGTTGGCAAAGCCTGACTGCGACATATAGTCAGACAAAATTTCCACGGCAGTGATTGGGCAGAAAACAGGGGAGCAGTTCCCCACCCTGGTCACAGGAGCTGGATGAACAGTGAGACAGAGGAGTTCATCATGAACGGTTGTGTGTTGGTCACAGCTCCCGCTCATTACTTTAATCATAACATTTCAAATTAAAGATATAGCCATTATCGATAGCCTCCATAATCAATACACAAAAGTGGTTCCTCAGTGATTACAATTGCTATTTATATGGTAAATTCGTGGTTCATGAATGTGTGATCACGCATTTACAGCGATCTGTCGATTTTCTGCCTACAGAGCAGACAGGATATAACTGAGTACAGTGCAGTGTATGTGACGACACCGTTGGAGAGATGAAATTATATGGCATCTTTCTTTATATTACGTACACTATTTACAGACCAAATAGTATCAGAGCATTCCTTTCACCGTTGTCGCTATGCCTCGACATTCAGATCTGTCGAATCTACAACCAGTGCTTCCGTTACTCCGGAAGCAGGTTAGTGGATCTCAGATCAACAACAGCGAGATGTGATGGACATGCATTTCTCCAGAGACGACCCCACCACATACAGTTGCTCTAGTACAAATAGTGACCGATACTGGTCTTTCCAAACCAAGGGGACTGTTGTAAATGAGTGTTTTGCAGGTGTTCTACTCGAATACCTTAACTTCAGAAATATGTGGCTATAGTCCTCTGCCCACATGTCTTTTAGCTCCCCGGTAGCCATATATCCCTTTCCAGTGAGGATACTCCATAAAGTCGGCCATGTTGATTTTCAGTGCTTTCATACCTACTCTCTCCTCTGATGTACGAATTGAGCCCATATTAGCACATGAAAACAAAATAAAAGTTTCCTACCACATCGGCTTTTATAAACTTGACTATATCAAGCTTATATTAACTCATGAAATGAATCATTCAAGGCTGTGATGAAACACAAACCCCACCTTGGTGCCATGATACTGACATGAGTGACATATTGCCTTGAATTGTGCTGCATGCAGTCTGACATAGCAGTTAGAAACATAGGCTGATGTACTGCTGCTTGCCATTTTAAGCCTGACCACGCACAATTATTTGTTATTTAGTATCTATCAATTCTGGAAGGTCCTAAAAATTTCTTATGTTTGTACTTTTTGTATATTCTGGGATAATTGATGATTATACAATTATGGGAAAAAATCGCAACACCAAAAAATAATTAATGTAGAGTAATGAAATTTTGGGAACAAATTTGTTTAGGTAACATATGTAAGTCACTAACATTGCAAAATCACAGGTTAATATAAGCATGAGTAAGCCACTGAAAATGCAAACTGCTGGTACATTAATAACTAGTATAACCCCCAGACCGTTGAATACAAGCGCACAAATGTGCATGCATTGTGCTGTACAGATGCCGGATGTCAGTTTGTGGGATTGAGTTCCATGCCTATTGCACTTGGTTGGTCAATACAGAGACAGTTAATGCTGTTTGTGCAGAACGCTGGAGTCGTCTGGTGATGTCCCATTTCTGCTCGATTGGAGACATGTGATGACTGAGCAGGTCAAAACAGTATGTCAACAATGTATAGAGCATATTGGGTTATGGCAGCAGTATGTGTGAGCATTAATTATGCAGTTGGAAAACATCCCCTGGAGTGCTATTTACGAATGGCAGCACAACAGGTCGAATGAACAAACTGACATACAAATTTGCAGTCAGGGTGCGAAATCGCGTCTCAGACCATAACTCCAGATGTAAGTCCAGTGTGCCTAGCATGCAGATGAGTTAGTTGCAGGCCTTCAACTGGACTCCTTCTAACCAACACAAGGCCATTACTGGCACCAAGGCAGAGCCAGCTTTCACCAAAAAACACAACAGGCCTCTACCCTACCCTCCGAAGAGCTCTCACTTGACGCCATTCAAGTCACAAATGGCGGTGAGTTGGGGTCAGTGGAATGCAAGCTACATTACGTCTGGCTCGGAGCTGTCATTGAAGTAACCGATTTGTAACCATCTGTTGTGTCACTGTGGTGCCAACTCCTGCTCAAATTGCTGCTGCAGATGCAGTACGATGCGCCAGAGGCATATGCTGAATGCAGTGCTCTTCCCTTTCGGTAGTGCCACGTGGCTATCCGGAGCACAGTCTTCTTGTGACCGTACATTCTTGTGACCAGCGCTGCCAGCAATTATGTACAGTGGCTACAATCCATCTAAGTATTTCTGCAATATTCCAGAAAGAACTTCTAGCTTTTCGTGGCTGTGTTGCACGACCTGGTTGACAATCGCATCTTTGTCGCCTTAGAGGCATTCTTGAATAACACCAACTCACTACATCCAATCTCAAAGATAACTAACGCTCACGACCGTTACAGCGTCTATTTAAAGCAAACCTGATTTGCATCCTCATGGGACTGACGCGAAATTTGAACAGACATTGTCTTTCAGATATAGAAACACGCTTACCAACTTTCGTTTATGTCGCACAACTCCCCTCTCGGTGTTGAAATTTTTTTCCTGTTGGTTTATAAACATCTGAACTGTCTGTGCAGGTCTTCAGATCTTTTCTGTCTGTGTGTTGATGTTTGTAATAAACCTGCCTTCAGCGACAAGTGTTGTACTTCGTTGAGGACCTTGCTTTCTGATTTGGACTTGATTCCGGTTATAATATGAGATTGTCTGGTGTAGATATCAAATACTTCGAAACATTTACTCTGCTGTGGCTCCAATTATGTAAAGTAAAACCAGAACACACCGAGTGCATCATTTCTATGGTGTGTATATTCAGGATTCCAAAACAGCAATAGGCTCAATTAGTTGCACATCACACATCCATCAGTGTTTCCTCGATACGCTGGTCAAGTTACGGAGAAATGGCTGAAATGGTTCCACAAAGTCGCCAAATACAGCAGATGGGATGGCATCAAGATAGCGGCGAATGACGATGGTAAATCATGTGCAAAGTGCAAGAAAGCTGTTAAAAGCACTAAAACATTTATAAAGCGTTGATTGTAGTGTCGAAAATCGTTCCACAGTGATTGTATAGGCCTAAGTAACAGTGAATCTCGTGCTATGACGCCTTCAAAAGTGCAAATCAAGCTTCCTTGTTAATTTATTTATTTATTTATTTGATTAGCCATCCGTAGACATTTTGCAATGTATGGATGTTGTCAGTTTGGATACAGTGATTTTTGCAGATACATTGACACTTTTATATGCATTTACAGAGTATACAAATACAATGACATTTATCACTTAAATTACATTCAAACAATTAAATATTCACTTATTGTTTAGAAACAGTGTTCCTGAAAATATAGTTTAAGGGTTTTCTGTAACAGTACATGTTGTTCATTTCTTTGATGTCCTGTGCAGCTTGTTATACATTTACAGAATATACAATACAATGTCATTATGTCACTTAAATTACATTCAAACATTTAAATATTCACTTACTGTGTAAAAACAGTGTTCCTGAAAATACAGTTTAAGAGTTTTTCTGAAACAGTACATGCTGTTAATTTCTTTGATTTCCTGTGGCAGCTTGTTATACAATTTTACACCCTGATACAAGAAACTTTTTTGGGTCTTATGCTTGTTTCTCCTATCTAGATGAAGGCAGTGGCTTGTTCTTGTGCTATAGCTGTGTAAAATGCTGTTTGTACTATAATTCACTATATTTTTCTTTATATATACTATAGTGTGGAACATAAATAAACAGGGAACAGTTAGAATACCAAGTATTTTGAATAGTTCTCTGCAGTGAGCCCACTTACTGCTTTTAGTTATAATTCTCACTGCTCTCTTCTGCACTTTAAAAACTGTTTGTAAGTTGAGTACATTATTTCCCCAGAAAATTATCCCATAGCTTATGACTGAATGTACATAGCTAAAATATACAGTTCTTAGACATTCATCGCTGCATACTGAGGAGAGAACTCTAAGTGCGTAACACATTGTAGATATCTTTTTTGTGAGTTTTTTAACATGTTCACTCCACCTAAGCTGGCTGTCAATATGCAACCCTAGGAATTTTGTGGTGGGCACTTCGTCTACAGAGGTGTTATGTAGCTTTAACTTTAGGGGACTGTTTTTTCTGTTTATTCTAAAGCGTATGCTATTTGTTTTCTTAATATTTAAGGTCACTTTATTCTCTGTAGACCATTTGTAGACATCTTTCAGTGATTCATTACAATTTTCCAACATTTGTGCTGATGTCTCACTGGTGATTATAATATTGCTGTCATCGGCAAACAAAATCTTCTCTCCATGTCGAATGTATTGTGGAAAGTCATTTATATAAATCAAGAACAACACCGGACCCAGCACACTTCCCTGAGGGACCCCAATATTAATATGCTGTGGATCTGACAGGTGTTTTTCTATGAACTTTGATCTACTGGAGACATGCGAGATCTCTACCCACTGTACTCTATTTTTGAGGTATGAATGGAACCATTTGTTGATTACCCCTCTTACTCCTAGTGCTTCTAACTTAAGTAATAGATTCTGGTGGTCAACTGTATCAAAGGCCTTTGACAGGTCAAGGAATATGCCAGATACATAGTTGCCTTCATCCAGTGCTTCTAGAACCACTTTAGTGAAATGTGCTATTGCCATTTCTGTATCTCTGCCTGGTCTGAAACCAAATTGGTCATTTGAAAGAAGGTTGTATTTGTTTAGATAGCTCATAAGTCTGTTCTTCATTATGGACTCTATTATTTTGGAAAATGATGACAGTAGGGCAATTGGCCTGTAGTTCTCAATGTTTTCTACATCATCTTTTTTGTGTAGAGGTAAAATTTTTGCATGTTTCAGATAATCAGGGAAACAACCGGCTTTGAAAGATTCATTTATGATATTGGTTAGGGGGGCTTTGATACTATTTATGCATTTTTTCAGCACAGACATTGGAATTTCATCTAAACCTGCTGAATTTTTGCTCTTTAATTTCCTTACCACATTACATACTTCTTCCTCAGTAGTGGGTAGCAATACCATTGAATTTGATGTATATTCCCGTGTTCGTGGATTATGAGATTTTGAAAAATTTTCCTGTAACTTTGTAGCTATACTACTAAAGTAAGAATTAACAAAGTTTGCTAGTTCTTTTGGGGTACTTGTTAGGTTTTCTTTGTTCCTGATTTGGGTGTTTATTTGCCTTTGTGTTGCTGTTCCTGTCTCTTGTTTCACTATAGTCCATGTAGCTTTACTTTTATTTTTAGCTAGATTTATTAGTCTATCATTGGCCTTTTTTTTTGCAACATTGAGCACCTTCCTATAGATTTTTTTGTAGTTTCTGTAGTAATGAAGAAAATCTGGATCACTGTTGTTGTTTTTTATAGAGTTTAGGTATTTAAAAGTTTGGGCAGATTTTCTAATTCCTGTGGTAATCCACTTATTTTTGGTGGATGTTCCAGTAGAACTTAGTGCTTTGGGGAAGGCTTCTTCGAATATTATCTTAAACTCCGATATGAATTTGGAGAATTTCTGATTCACATTATTTTCTGAATATACTTCTTCCCATCTTTCATGTCTTAATTGTAAGCAAAATTTTTGTATTGCTGCGTCTGAGTAGACTCTTTTAAACATGTGGAGGTTTACTGGTTTTTCTACAGAAGCTTTTACTTTTATGATTTGGCATAAATGATCTGACAGTCCAAGATTTTTGACAGTTATGACACAGTTTTCCCCACCTATATCTGTAGCTACATGGTCAATGGTAGATGTTGAGTGTTTGGTTATTCTTGTTGCACAATTAACTAAAGAGGACATGCCAAAACTATTCAGAATATTCAGAAAAGTGTTACTGGTTTCATCTGCCTTAGCTGTGTTAATGTTTAAGTCACCACACAAGAGTATATTACTTTTCAGGGATGACACTTGTTCTAGGCTTTGCATAAGTTTTGAAAAGAATGTTTCTAAATCACCACTGGGAGAACGGTATACACATAGTACAATTAGTTTTTTGGGCATATCTACAGCTGGTATCTCTACTGCTGACACTTCAAAATGCTTGTCTACACTTAGTAGGATAATATCATTCCTGACTTTAAATGAAATACCACTCTTAACAAAAATACATGATCCTCCACCTTTCATTGAGTTTCTGCAATAAGAACAAGCTAGTACATATGAGGGCAAATTTATGTATTGAATTTCATTGACTTTGCACCAGTGCTCTGTGATGCAGATAACTGGACTGTCTAAGGATTGTAACTCAACTTCTAGCTGTTGCACTTTGCTTTTTATACTCTGAATGTTTTGGTGAAGCACTGTTAGAGATTTAATGTTACTTATCTTGGAGGTTTCTTTTTCATCATGCTTGTGACTAAAAAATCTTGCAGATGGGAGGGAGGCACTCTCTTCCGTCTGCTTGTTGCTCCATGTGAGGTTGTGTACTTTTCTGCCACTGCTGATGTTGGAACTGCTGCTGCTCCTGTTGTCTGTACTGCTTCTGTTGATTGTGCTGCTGCTGACGGTGCTGTGTCTGCTGTTTCTGGTACTGCTGCTTTTAGTGACACTGGTGGCAGTTGTGCTGGTGTTTCTGCCTCTATTTTTGTTGATGTTACTCTTACTTCTACTAGTGTTGAGTTTTCATCGTTTTTGCTATTGGGATAGCCTGGGATGGCGGCTAATTCTGCTGTAACCTCCTTTGAATGTGTGTTTTGGTCATCATTGCTTTCTGCATGAAAGTCCAGTGGCATAACAGTTTCAGTTAAAAAGTCGTCTTGCATGTTGAGTTTGTCTAAAGTTTCACTGATTTTTTCACTGAGCAGTCTTTTGCCTCTTCTGTTTAGGTGCATTCCATGATTTGTGTAGCTGCATCTCTGAAGAAAATTCACACTGAGAAAATAGGCATTTGAGTAGGCTTTACAGATTTTCTGGAATTGCCTGTTTGCTTTTTTAATTTCTAAATTTACGCAAGAATTAGGTATGAGATCATGCCTATGAGGTATTCCTGTTACTATCACTGTGTCCTTTTCGGTAGCATGAAGAGTTTTCTTTAGGTTGCGGACTGCAGTTGCCAGTTCATTCCTATACACATCGTTTGCGCCCGCAATCAGTACAATGCGCCGATTTTTGTTTTGTAATCTGTCTTGCTCAATGTTTTTAGCTACTTCCTGTATAGGAGCCCCTGGTTTAACATATCCACACGCTATCACATTGTGTTCAGCACGCAATATTTCTGCAAGATTTCGTCCATGGTTATCAGAGTAAACTGTTACTTTTGTACGTTTATAACACTTTTTCGTCTTCGTTCTTCCGATAATGCATTTATCAATTTTGAATTTGTTCACTTCACACGTTTCTTCCGCTAGGCCTACTGTGTTTACATCAGTCTGTACAGTTGTGTAACAGTCTTGTGTTTCATTGCACTCAGAAATTGTGTTTATGCACTTTTCTTCTGAACGTTTGTTTAGTTCACACGTTTCGCGGCCTATCGTGTTTGTGCCTGGATACAAGGCATCAAAACGATTCTGCAACGGTACTTTGTACACTGTTTCACCAGATTTGGAGCGGAACTTTTTAGGTATTTCAAAGTCACGGCTAGTTTCTGTTAGTATGCCGTTACAATGAGAACTGCTTGAGATATACTTAAGCATGTTGAGAAGCACTGATGCGTATTTTTTGCTAAGTTCAAGATCACGCTGCAATGCACTCGCTACACAATCTTCAACACCAGAATATACCATTTCTGTTGCGGCTCGGCGTCCGTTACAAGTCACTACGCCGCAATTACAGTCCGAGTTTTCCAAATTTACTTCTGCAATACATTTCGTATGACACCAAATTTGTCTCACAGAACAAAGTCTGACACCTTTACGAACAATTTCGCTACAATATAAACAGCTAACTGACACTTTTAAGTCAATTTCTGGAGAACGATTTATTATTACTTCCACACGTTTAGCATCGAACATTTCAGAGAAAAAGGAACACAGAAACAAGAAAACAGGGAATTGTGTAAACAATTGCGTCAATCTGGTCAAGTTAGCGATAAACTAGCAAACAATTACTAAGAAACAAATACAAAATAAAACCCAGTTCTCAGTTCAAATGCAATATTAGTAAAACACTTATCGCAATCATCAAAGTGCAAAGAAAAACTTAGTGAAGAAACCAATGACAGTAGCATGGACTTTGTGGAAATTTATTCTACGAAACGAAAAACAGAAACTGGTGAGTAAAACAACGACACGAACACAAGCGGGTAAAGCTCGTTTCACAATTCCCGCAGACGTGACGTCATTTTGACGCAGACGCAGTATCGACGTCCGCTTGATCAACTATCGAATTTCGTTAGCATTCGATCTCTACATCTACATCTGTATCCACACTCTGAAAACCACCGTGAGGTGCATGGCAGAGGGTCCGTTCCACTGTGCCAGTTATTAGGGGTTCTTTCTGTTCATTTACGTCTGGAAGAACGATTGTTTGAATGCCTTTTGCGTGCAGTAATTATTCTAATCTTATAGTCATGACTATATGTGAGCGATACGTGCAGAGTTGTAGTGTATCCCTAGAGTAATCATTTAAGGACGGTTCTTGAAACTTTGTTAATAGATTTTCTTGGGATAGTTTACGCCTATCTTCAACAGTCTAGCAGTTCAGTTCCTTCATTATCTCTCTGATACTCTCCCACAGATTAATAAAACCTGTGACCATTCGTGTTGCTCTTCTCTGCATACATTCAAGATCCCTGTCAGTTCTACCTGGTACAGGTACCACACACTTGAGCAATATTCCAGAACCGGTCACACAAGTGATTTGTAAGCAATCTCTTTTGTAGATTGGTTGCACTCACCTAGTATTCTACTAATAACCAAAATCTACCACCTGCTTTACCCACGACTGAACCTACGTGATGATTCCATTTCATATCTCTACAAAGTGTTACGTCAGGTATTTGTGTTAGTTGGCCGATTTCGACAGTGGCTCACTGATATTATAGTCACAGGACACTGCGTTGTTTTGTTTTGTGAAGTGCAAAATTTTACATTTCTGAACATTTGGAGCAAGTTGCCAATCTCTGCACCACATTGAAATGTTATCAAGAATATTTATGCAGCTTCTTTCAGAAAGTGCTTCATTATAGATAACTGCATTATTTGCAAAATGCCTGATTTTACTGTTAATATTGTCTGCAAAGTCATTACTATATAACATGAACAACAAGGGTCCCAATACACTTCCCTGGGGCACACCTGAAGTTACTTCTACATCTGATGATGCCTCTCCATCCAAGACAACATGCTGTGTCCTCCCTACCAAAAAGTCCTCAATCCTGTCACAAATTTCACTTGATACACATGTGATCGTACTTTTGAGAATTAGCATAGATGTGGTACTGAGTCAAATGCTTTTCGGAAATCAAGAAATACTGCATATGCCTGGTTGCCTTGATCCAAAGCTTTCAGTATGAAATGTGAGAAAAATGCGAATTGGGTTTCATATGATCGAAGTTTTCGAGATCCATGCTGACTGGAATCGACGATGCCATTCTGTTCAAGATACCTCATTATGTTTGAGCTCAGAATATGTTCTAAAATTCTCCAACAAATCGATGCCAAGGACACTTAAATGTAGTTTTGCGGATCACTTTTACATACCTTCTTGTAGATGGGTGTGACCTGTGCCTTTTTCCAAGAAATGGGCACAGTTCATTGTTTAAGGGATCTACGAGAGATTATAGTTAGAAGAGGAACTAACTCAGCTGCAAATTCATTATAAAATCTGAGAGAGATTCCATTGGGGCCTGGAGCTTTGTTCGGTTTTAACGATTTCAGCTGTTTCTCAACATCACTAACACTAATACTTCTTTCATTCACCTTTTCAGTGGTACAAGGATTAAATTGGGGCAATTCTCCTAGGTTTTCCTTTGTAAGGGAATATTTTAAAACGGACTTAAGCATCTCAGCTCTTGCTTTGCTACCCTTAGTTTCAGTTCCTATCTCATTCACTAAGGACTGGACACTAACTGTAGTGCCACTAACAGCCTTTACATATGACCAGAATTTCTTTGGGTTCTGAAAAAGATCAGTTGACAGTATTCTTCTACGGTAATCACTGAAGGCAGCATGCATTGCGCTTTTGACAGCCAAACATGTTTCATTCAGCATGTACATGTACATCAAAGTATCCATCTATATGGATACTTTGCAAATCACACTTAAGTGCCTGGCAGATGATTCATCGAACCACCTTCACAACAATTCTCTTTTATTCCATTCTAGAACAGCATGCAGAAGAAACAAACACCTGCATCTTTCTGTGTGAGCTCTGATTACCCTCATTTTATTATGGTAGTCGTTTCTCCTAATGTAAGTCGCCGTCAACAAAATATTTTCGCCTTCAGAGGAGAAAGTTGGTGATTGAAATTTAGCCAGAAGGTTCTGCCACAACGAAAAACACCTTTGTTTGATGATGTCCACTCCAAGTCCAGCATCATATCAGTGACCTCTCCCCCATATTTCGCAGTAACACAAAACGTGCTGCTCTTCTTTGAACTTTCTCGATGTACTACATTAATCCTATCTGGTAAGAACGCCAGACCGCACAGCAGTACTCCAAAAGGGGATGTGCAAATGTAGTGCAGGCAGTCTCTTTAGTAGATCTGTTACATTTTCTAAGTATTCTGCCAGTAAAACATATTATTTGGTTCACCTTCCCCAAAACATTTTCTACGAGTTCTTTCCAGGTTAAGTTGTTCATAATTGTAATTCTTAGGTATTTAGTTGAATTTACAGCCTTTAGAGCCGACTGATTTATCATGTAAGCGAAGTTTAATGGATTCCTTTTAGCACTCATGCGGATGACCTCACACTTTTCATTATTTAGGATCAATTACCAATTTTCGCACCATATGGATACCTTTTCTAAATTGTTTTGCAATTTGTTTCGTTCTTCTGATTACTTTACTAGACGATAAACGAAAGAAACATCTGCAAACAACCTAAGACAGTTGCTCAGATTGTCCCCTAAATCGTTTATATACATAAGGAACAGCAGAGGGCCTTAACGCTACCTTGGGGAACGCCAGAAATCGCTTCTGTCTTACTCGAAAACTATCCATCAGTTAGTACGAACTATGACCTCTCTGACAGGAAATCACGAACTCAGTCACATAACTGAGACGATATTCCAAAAGCACGCAATTTGACTACAAGCCACTTGTGTGGCATGGAGTCATAAACGATGTTTTCTAAATCCGTGTTGACTGTGTGTCAACAGACCATTTTGCTCGAGGTAATTCATAATTTTCGAACACAATATACATTCCAAAATCCTGCTACATATCGGCTTTAATGATATGAGCCTGTAGTTTAGTAGATTACTCCGACTACCTTTCTTGAATATTGGTGTGACCTGTGCAATTTTCCAGTCTTTGGGTACAGTTGTTTTATCGGGCGTGCAGTTGTATATGATTTTTAAGTGTGGAGCTATTGCACCAGCATACTCTGAAAGGAACTTAATTGGTATACAGTCTGGACCAGGAGACTTGCTGTTATTGAGTTAAGTCGCTTCACTACTCTGTCTATGTTCAGTAACTGTGCTTTGGCAGCACTGTCTTCGACAGTATTTTCATTGCTATCACACAGAGCAGGCATTGATTATGTCTTGCCACTAGCATACTTTACATATAACCAGATTCTCTTTTGATTGTCTGTCAGGTTTCGAGACAAAGTTTAGTTTTATGGAAACTATTATAAGCATCTTCCATTGAAGTCCGCAGTAAGCTTCAAGATTCTGTAAAACATCACCAGTCTTGGAGGTTTTCCATTCGTTTAAATTTAGCATGCATTTTTCGTTGTTTGTTCAACAGTGTTCTGATCTGTTTTGTGTACCAAGGAGGATCAGCTACGTCGTTTGTTAATTTATTTATTATTAATCTCTCAGTTGTTTTCGATAGTATTTCTTTGAATTCAAGCCACATCTGGTCTACACTTTCATAGTTAATTTGGAAGGATTGTAGGTTTTCTCTCAGGAAGCCGTCAAGTTAATTTTTATATGCGTTTTTTGAATAGGTATATTTTTCATTTATTTTTGGAGGATTTGGTGGTTAAAATATTCGATCTCGCTACGACAACCCTGTGTTCACTAATCCGTTACCCGTTTTGATGCTCGATGTTAGCTCAGGATTATTTGTTGCTAAGAGGTGAAGTGTGTTTTTACAACTGTTTACTATTCATTCGCCTGGGCTCATGTGCTAACTGGTCGATATAATTTTCAGAGGATGCGCTTAGCACAATTGTTTCATGCATACCTCCGGATTTAAACATATATTCCCGCTAATATATCGACGGTAAATTAAAGTAACCACCGACTATAATGGTATGAGTCGGGTATGTGTTTGAAATTAAAGTCAAGTTTTCTTTGAACTTTTCAGCAATTGTATCATATGAGTCGGGAGATCAGTGAAAGGATGCAATTATTATTTTATCCCGGTTGGCAAGAATGACCTGTACTCATACTAACTCACAGGAACTATCTGCTTCAATTTTTCTACAAGATAAACTGCTTCTAACAGCAGCAAACAAGCTACCATCACGTCTTTAGCCTATCCTTTCTGAAATCCGTTATGCTCGTCGCAAAAATTTCGGCTGAACTTATCTCCAGCTTTAGTCAGCTTACAGTGCCTATACAATTTGAGCATCAACAGTGCTTTCTGTTAGTGCTTGGAGCTCTGGTATCGTCCCTATACAGCTACGACAATTTACAACTGCTATACCGATGGTTCCTGTCTCTACGATCTTCCTGTGTTCAACCTGCGCCCTTTGAGACTGAAATCCTTTTTGGGTTTCCCCGAGACCGTCTGACATAAAAAAACCGCCCAATCCAGCATCTCTCTTTCTATAGCCGTAAGCTTTGCTTTACACCCATTATGCAGTAATATCTGTTTCTGTGCATGTTTCTTTACAGTGGCAGTTTACTGTAGAGGTTCGCTCCCACCATGGAATGGACTGTTCTACTCGGTACATATCTATCCAATGCATGGTCAACTGTTCTTTTGAATTGAGCCAGAGTTCCTCTACGTGGTTCTTCCCTGAGCTAGAAGTTTCAAGTTCCTCATTGAGATATGACATTAAGGATTTTTTTATCTAGTTTGCTGAGCATATACATCTTTCTGCTTGTTTTAGTTGTCCTTTGCACTCTCGTAATCTTTGTTGCCATAACCACGTCATGGACATTGATACCAGTTTCGATGTGAATATCCTCAAAGAGGTCAGGTCTAAATTGTTGCCATTAGTTCCAATATATTTCCACCATGAGTGGGGTTCATAACTATTTGTTACAGGCAGTTTTCAGAGAAGGCATTTTGTAAAGTGTCAGAGGATGTCTTATCACACCCACCAGTAACAAAAAAGCAACTTTCCCAATTAATTGTTGTATGATTAATGTCTCCACCGATGATTACAGTATTATTGGGGAACTTACATGCAAGTGAGCTGAGGTTCCCTCTAAAGTTTTCGGTTACATAAAATGAATCTAGGGGAAGGATCCAGTCACCATTTAATGCCCACCGCTGATACTGAATCTTGCCCGTATAATCTTACATGCAGCTTCAATTTCTATCTCAGTGGATTTCAGTTTCTTGCATTCGATATGGGCCTCTTACAAGATTTCGTGTGTGCATACTAGAGATTTACAAAAGACACATAGTTCTTGGAATGATTTATTATAATTATTGCCACGCAATGATTTATCGATAGTTAATTCCTTCATATAAGAGTGGTCTTTTAGAATGAGTTATTATCGTCAATAATTTACAAATTAAGAATGAAACACACTTCGTTCATAATTTGCAGCATGCCGTTTTAATGTAAAGGACCACGGAATGAATAAAGTCGTGGTTTCTGTTGTCGAAAGTAGAAGGTTCGCATCCTGTTTAGTGCTTTTTTTTAAACTTTCATGTTCGCATTATTAATGCCTACTGTTACTTAATTATGAATGTAATACAAGTGTGTTATGCAATATTGGATGTCATTTACATTCAGTCTGAGCTGAGAACGAAGCATGAAATAAATATTTAACGATTTCCGAGTATATGATAATGCAGGAACCTAAGAGGACAGCTTAAATTGCTGCGACTGAGACAAGCAACAATAAAATTCATATTCTTCCATTTCACATATATTTGGCTCTTCATTTCCTAATATGTGCCGCCTTTCGAGTGCGACAGTTTAAATTGCTGCGAGTGAAACGAAGAGCATTGAGATTCATATTCTTCCTTGTCACAAATATTTCGCTGTTTATTTACGAATGTGTAACATTTTCCGAGAGTGTGATAGATAGGAACCTAAGAGTACAGCTTTAATTGTTGCGAGTGAATCTAGGAGCAATAATATTGATATTCTTGCTTGTCGCAAAACGATAGCCGATCATGCGGTCGTCGATGTTTTGTGTGAACCGAGAATTACCGAACTCAAGCAACCAAACCGAATTGTAAACAGTAAATAAACGAAAAGCTGTGCATCGTTATTATCAAAACATTAAAACAACAACAAACTGAAGTTAACAGCTCGTTGCATATTGTAAGTTACCTCACCAAAAAATTTACTGATAGGCAACAACAAAATACTACAAAACGATGTATTTCTAATGTAACCAACGAAATTTAACCAAATATGTATAAACGATTAACATATGATTAACTTTTCAAATAAACAAAAACAAGGCACTACAGTGACATACGCCCCAAGGTCACTTTACAGAGCATGGTATGCACAGGAACAGACAGAAAAAGGAAGCTATGTGCAAACAAGTGTTAAATGCTATTAACTGCAACACAGTGGAAGGTCATGCTGTAATCCCTCTGCCAGTAAGCTTAATAACAAAAATGAAAGAAATGAATGCATCAGAAGTTTCAGTAGCTAGAGGCTCAGATGATCCAGTTTCATCATCAAACAGAGTTAACTCAATGGTTACAGGTACTTAAGAAGAAATCGCAATTGAAGAAGAAAAGGCAGCAGTTCCACCCTTTGAACCTACAGCAACACTATGTGTGCACCCACATACATGCAGTTCATCACAAATGTCATCATCAGCAGAAAGGCCAGCTGTAACAGCTCAGTTAAGACCCCTGGAACCTACAGTAACAGCAATCTTATCCCCACCTACAAGTAAGTCAACAGCTTCATCATCTTCAGTAAAGATGGCAGCATTTACTGAAGAAAAATCAACATCCTCACAGAGAACAGCAGGTAAATGTAAAGTTGTGTGCCCTCCTCATCTGAAGGATTTTTTAACCACAGGCATGAGAAAGAAGAAACCACCAAAATAAGTAATAAACCAAACAACTTCTCCATTTTTCATCAAAACATGAGATCAATTAGGAGTTAACATAAATTACAAAAAACTTTATGAACAATGCTCAGATCTTAAGTTTATCAGAACATCATATTACAGAAGGAATTGAGATGTTACATATAGGCAGTTATATCCTTGCTACCTACTACTGTAGAGATAGCATGGGAAAAGGTGGAGTAGCTATTTTCATTAAAAATAACTTAACTTTTAGATCTGTAGATGTAAGGAAATACTGCATTGACCATCAGTTTGAAGTATGTGCAGTAGAAGTGACATTAAACAGTTCAGAATTAATAGTGGTTACAGTCTACAGGGCACCATGAACCAATTTGTGGTGCAGTTAGAATTGGTACTGTCAACCTTATTTTCAAAAAATAATGACTTGTTTTACTTGGGGACTTTAATGTCAACTTTGCAACCAAATGCAACAACAAAGTAGAGCTCCAGAATTTGCTGAGATCCTATAATCTTACATTGGTGGTTGACTTCCCTACTAGGATCATACCTGACTGTCAATCTCTGATAGACATATTTTTAGATGTAAGTTTATACCAGAACTTCACTGTCACCCCAATCTTAAATGGCATATCTGACCATGACTACAGACATCTCAAGAAAACAGTCCCATCCTGGAAGGCAATCAGACTTATGAACAAAGAGTCCCAGGAAATTTTTAACCATAAGCAGCAGCATGAAGACTGCAATTCAGTGCACTGAGTAGATGATGCTGATACAAAGTTTATCATATTCATAAATGAATTCCTGTCCTGCTTTGTAGAAGCTTTTCCTAAAAAGTTGGTAAGGAACAATATTTCCTCATCCTTAAAGAAGCCATGGATCGGAAAGGGTATTAGAGTGTCATGGAAATGTAAGAGGGAACTTTATATTGCAACCAGAAGGTCCAGGGACAGAGAATTAATCAACCATTATAAAATGTATTGTAAAATCCTAAAGAAAGTTATTCAGACATCAAAAGCACTGTATTATGTAAAAAAAATTGATAACTCCAATAATAAAATGAAGACTGTCCGGCAAATAGTTAGCAAGGAGACAGGGAACAATAAAAAAAGACCCACAGAAAACTTCAAAATCAAACACAAAGGGAATCTTGTGTAAAAGCCTAAGATCGTAGCTGTAATCTTTAATAAACACTTCCTGTCAGTGTCTGAGCAAATAGGCTGCAAGGTTTCAGTGAATGATGCCTTGCCCTTTTTGCTGTCCCTAACAAAATCATTCAAATGCATATTAGACCTATTACAGTATCAGAAATAGAAAGAACAATTGCCTTCACTACTGAAGATTCAATGAACACGCCAGCCGAAGTCGAAAAGTTACGAAATGAACCACAAAAAGTAAACAAACGGTTGACGGTGAACTTCCGACTACTAACATTGTAAAATACGGAAAAATATGTGTGTTAGGCGATAGCCACGGCCGTGGAATTACCGCAGTGCTAACGGAAAAATACAATTACAGAGCAAACGGTTTCGTGAAGCCTGGGGCTCCATTAAGTGAACTGAAAAACCTTACAAAATTACGTGAAGTAACTAGTTTGTGCAAGGATGACTTTGTTGTATTGCTGGGAGGATCAAATGACGTTTATAGAAATGAGTCGTTCAAGGCTAGCACAGAATTGAGAAAATGCCTCATTAATTTCTCTCACACGAATGTACTCGTTTAAAAGATACCACATCGTCACGATTTACCGAGGTGGTCGTGTGTAAACAGTGAAATTCATGCCGCAAAAAAGAGTTTCAGTGAAATATGTACTCACTTCGTAAATACAGACGTTATTGACATAAACAGTTTGGAACGAAGGCTCCATACAGTTCACGGTCTTCATTTGAATGCATTAGGAAAGGAGGTACTTACGGAAAAAAAATTTTACTCGTATTTCGCGGTGCAATGAAGTACCCAGGACAAGTGGAAATCGATCGCAAGTAACAAAGCGTTCTTTTCATGCAGCGAACAATATAGCCATCAATCAGTGTCAAATCACGAAATGGTTTAAAACCAATAGGCCAGAAAGTAACATTCAAGCTGGGAAACAAACACAAATTACGAAATGGTTCAAACCAAAAAGAAATGAAGCACAAATTTTGCAAGCTCCAAAAATACTGGAAGACAAACAAGCTGCTGTACGTGTGTCTTCCAGAACAAGAAAAGCTCCAGAGAGGAACAGTGATTTTTTATGGCTGGCACCAGGGAAATCACTTCAGCACCATCCAGATCTAGTGCCATCAAGAATGTAACTATAGATGTAAGTACACAATATCAAAGTGACAAAGAAATGTACAAGCCAAGTGAGCAAGCTGATGGTCTGCTACAGAAGAATCCAGACCTACCCTTTTGTGAGGAAGGCTCATTATTAAATATTAGGTCTTTAAAAAATAAAATTGATGATCTTAGTAGTAACTATATAATGCATTGTAATATAAATGGTTTAAGTGCTGAATACTCATGTGACAGAAGCTCTAAGTTAGATGAGCTACAAGTTTTTTTATCTGAATTTCTAAAACGTTAAAGTAATTTGTTTAAATGAACACTGGCTTAGTAGTGATATCATAAAAATCTGTGTAAAATAATAGGATACCCACTATCTAAAATAATAAACCAATCTTTTGAACAAGGAAGCTTCCCAGAGGTGCTGAAGTATGCAGAAGTAAAACCGTTGCTCAAAAAAGAGTCATGAGAGGATATGGGGAATTATCGTCCCATCTCCCTCCTTCCAGTCCTATAAAAAATCTTTGAAAATGCTGCTGCTAATCAGATTCGAAATTTTATGGAGAAGTATGATATTATGACGGAAAACCAATTTGGTTTCCAGTGTGGCAAAAGTACTATTGATGCAATTAATAAGTTTATCGACAAGATCAGCACATCATTAGGCAACCATAATAAAGTTGCAGGAATCTTTCGTGATCTCACAAAACCCTTTGACTCTGTAAATCATGCACTGCTCATGTATAAGCATGACAAGTATGGGATCAAGGGTAATGTTCTAAATTGGCTTACTTCATATTTATCAAACAGGAAACAAAAAGTGATTGTCTCATCAAATGCAGCAAATTACTATTCAAAATGGAAAACAGTAGCCCAAGGTGTCCCTCAAGGCTCGATTCTAGGACCTATTTTGTTCTTGTTCTATGTTAATGATTTACAGAACAATATAAATGCTCCATCGATTTTATTTGCAGATGACACATCTGTATTAATTGAAAACCAGGACCCAGAAAACATCCCTCTCTACATAATAAACACAACGAACAAACTACAAACATGGTTCCAACTGAATGGATTAAGATTGAACATCCCCAAAACCCACATGGTCCAGTTCAGAACAAAACAGTCAAAGCCCCAAGAAATTAAAATAACTCATAAAAATCAGGATATAGAAGAAGTAGATTCTGTAAAGTTTTTAGGGTTAAACCCAGATAAAAATTTAAATTTGAATAAACATGTTGACTACCTGTTAAACAAGTTATGTAGCTTTGCATTTACTATGCAAATATTAGCTGGTGCAACAGACATGAATACAAGGAAAATTGCATACCACAGCTACTTTCAATCAGTTGTAAGGTATGGTATTATTTTTTGGGGGAAATTCAAGCAATATATTGCGCATACTAAAGTTACAGAAAAGAATAATAATGAACATATGTACTGTCCATCCAAGGACATCATGTCACCCACTATTTGAAAAACAACAGTTATTAACAGTTCCCTCCTTATACATCTATTATCTTATCATCTTTCTACATAGCAATTTAGAGTTATTCGAGAAAAACTGTTTCAATCACGCGTATAACACGAGAAACAAAGACAATTTTACGCTTCCCATTCATCGCTTAAACCTATATGCGCAGTCTCCTCAGTATATGGCAATGAAAATTCATAACAAGCTAAAAGGAAAGAATGTTCTGAGTATGAGCCTAGAGACATTGAAAACAAAGCTATATGATCTACTTGTCAAAGGCTGCTACTACACTGTTGAGGAGTTCATGAAGGATGAACTGAACATTTGAGCAGGATAAATTTACATATAGTCTTGTGTGTAAATGTAGCTGTCCTTCACAAAAGGGAGGAAAGAAAAATAAAAGTCTACATTAATGTTAAAATTCTTTGTACCAATTAGGCCTAAGTAGTGTTATCCATTTTTTTACGTGTCTCCTGTGCACTAATCATATGATTAGAAAATGTATGTTATGAGATGAATAAAACACTATTCACTATTCATGAAAACCAAGAACTCCTATGGAGTGGACAATATTTCTAGCAAACTGTTAAAACACTGTTGTACTCCTGTAAGTGGTATACTGTGTCATATTTTCAGTGCCTCCTTGCAACAAGGAATTGTCCCTGATAGACTAAAGTATGCTATCATGAAGACTCTCTTTAAGAAAGGGGAGTGTCATATTTTAAATGCCTCCTTGCAACAAGGAATTGTTCCTGATAGACTAAAATATACTAAAAGGTATCAGATAGATTATATAATGGTAAGACAGAGATTTAGGAACCAGGTTTTAAATTGTAGGACATTTCCAGGGGAAGATGTGGACCCTGACCACAATCTATTGGTTATGAACTGTAGATTAAAACTGAAGAAATTGCAAAAAGGTTGGAATTTAAGGAGATGGGACCTGGATAAACTAACGAAGCCAGAGGTTGTACAGAGTTTCAGGGAGAGCATAAGGGAACAATTGACAGGAATGGGGGAAAGAAATACAGTGGAAGACGAATGGGTAGCTCTGAGGGATGAAGTAGTGAAGGCAGCAGAGGATCAAGTAGGTAAAAAGACGAGGGCTAGTAGAAATCATTGGGTAACAGAAGAAATATTGAATTTAATTGATGAAAGGAGAAAATATAAAAATGCAATAAATGAAGCAGGCAAAAAGGAATACAAACGTCTCAAAAATGAGATTGACAGGAAGTGCAAAATGGCTAAGCAGGGATGGCTAGAGGACAAATGTAAGGATGTAGAGGTTTATCTCACTAGGGGTGAGATAGATACAGCCTACAGGAAAATTAAAAAGACCTTTGGAAAAAAGAGAGCCACTTGTATGAATATCAAGAGCTCAGATGGAAACCCAGTTCTAAGCAAAGAGGGAAAAGCAGAAAGGTGGAAGGAGTATATAGAGGGTCTATACAAGGGCGATGTACTTGAGGACAATATTATGGAAATCGAAGAGGATGTAGACGACAGCAAAATGGGAGATATGATACTGCGTGAAGAGTTTGACAGAACACTGAAAGACCTAAGTTGAAACAAGGCCCTGGGAGTAGACAACATCCCATTAGAACTACTGACAGCCTTGGGAGAGCCAGCCCTGACAAAAAACTACCATCTGGTGAGCAAGAGGTATGAGACAGGTGAAATACCCTCACGCTTAAAGAAAAATATAATAATTCCAATCCCAAAAAAGCAGGTGTTGACAGATGTGAAAATTACCAAATTATCAGTTTAATAAAACATGACTGGAAAATACTAATTTGAATTCTTTACAGACAAATGGAAAAACTGGTAGAAGCCGACCTTGCGGAAGATCAGTTTGGATTCCGTAGAAATGTTGGAACGCGTGAGGCAATACTGACCCTACAACTTATCTTAGAAGATAGATTAAGGAAAGGCAAACCTATGTTTCTAGCATTCGTAGACTTAGAGAACGCTTTTGACAATGTTGACTGGAATACGCTCTTTCAAATTCTGAAGGTGGCAGGGGTAAAATACAGGGAGCAAAAGGCTATTTACAATTTGTACAGAAACCAGATGGCAGTTCTAAGAGTCGAGAGGAATGAAAGAGAAGCAGTGGTTGGGAAGGGAGTGAGACAGGGTTGTAGCCTATCCCCGATGTTATTCAATCTGTATATTGAGCAAGCAGTAAAGGAAACAAAAGAAAGATTTGGAGTAGGAATTAAAATCCATGGAGAAGAAATAAAATCTTTGAGGTTCGCTGATGTCATTGTAATTCTGTCAGAGACAGCAAAGGATTGGGAAGAGCATTTGAACGGAATGGACAGTGTGTTGAAAGGAGAATATAAGATGAACATCAACAAAAGCAAAACGACGATAATGGAATGTAGTCGAATTAAGTCGGGTGATGCCGAGGGAATTAGATTAGGAAATGAGACACTTAAATTAGTAAAGGAGTTTTGCTATTTGGTTAGCAAAATAACTCATGATGGTCGAAGTAGAGAGGATGTAAAATGTAGACTGGCAATGGCAAGGAAATCGTTTCTGAAGAAGAGAAATTTGTTAACATCGAGTATAGATTTAAGTGTCAGGAAGTCGTTTCTGAAAGTATTTGTATGGAGTGTAGCCATGTATGAAAGTGAAACGTGGACAATAAATAGTTTGGACAAGAAGAGAATAGAAGCTTTCAAAATGTGGTGCTACAGAAGAATGTTGAAGTTTAGGTGGGTAGATCACGTAACTAACGAGGAGGTATTGAATAGGATTGGGGAGAAGAGAAGTTTGTGCCACAACTTGACTAGAAGAAGGGATCGGTTGGTAGGACATGTGTTGAGGCATCAAGGGATCACAAATTTAGCATTGGAGGGCAGCGTGGAGGGTAAAAATCGTAGAGGGAGACCAAGAGATGAATACACTAAGCAGATTCAGAAGTATGTAGGTTGCAATAGGTACTGGGAGATGAAGGAGCTTGCACAGGATGGATTAGCATGGAGAGCTGCATCAAACCAGTCGCAGGACTGAAGACCACAACAACAACAGACTAAAATATGCTATCATGAAGCCTCTCTTTAAGAAAGGGGAGAAAACTGATGTTACAAATTTCAGACCAATATCTCTCCTGATTGTGTTTTCAAAGGTACTAGGAAAACTTATGTATCGTAGAATTTTATAACAACTACATTCTTAGCAAACATCAGTTTGGTTTCCGGAAATGTCTGTCAACTGAACAAGCGATATATGCCTTTATAGGTAAGGTTTTGGAATCTCTAAATGAGAAAATGGTGACAACGGGGTTGCTTTGTGATTTATCTAAAGCCTTTAATACTGTGAACCACCAAATACTATTACAGAAGGCAGACCATCTAGGAGAAAGTGGTGTAGCAAATACCTGGCTTCAGTCATACCTCACAGATAGGAAACAGAAAGTAGTCATAGATAAGTCAGACAATTTGTGTGGTGGAATGATTTCATCAGAATGGAGAGACATAAATTGTGGAGTGCCACAGGGCTCTATTCTTAGTACATTACTGTTCCTGTTATTTATAAATGATTTACCTTATTTGACCATGATAAAGTGTAATTTTACCATCTTTGCAGATGACATGAACATAATGGTTAATGGTCATAAATGGGAAAATGTTCAAGAGTCTGTTAATATTATTCTTATAGATTTAATGAAATGGTTTACTGCAAATGGTCTTTCACTAAACCTTAGTAAGACTGATTGTATTGCCAAAACTGAGGAAGAAATGACTGTTAAATATGCCACACAGGTCATAAAAGGAGTGGAAGTAACAAAGTTTCCAGTGTGAAGATTGACTGTTGAGTAAACTGGTCCCATCACATTTTAGATCTTTACAAGAGACTCAGTTCTTCAATTTTTGCAATGCAAATCATCTCTGACAGTGCAAACTTAAGCATTAAAAAAAGCAGCATACTATGGTTATTTCCATTCCTTGATGGCATATGGAATTATTTTGTGGGGAAATCAACCTTTTGCAAAGAAAATATTCGTTGCTCAGAAGTATGTTGTAAGAGTGATGTGTAGTGTAGATCATAGGCGCAGTTGCAGAAGCCTGTTCCGGAATCTGGGAATTCTTACAACTACTTCTCAATACATATATTCACTTATGTGTTTCAGAAGTAAAAACACTGATTTACACAAGTGCAACAGTGAATACCATCAGTGCAATACAAGGAGGAAACATGATTTGCACAATGAAGGTAAAAATTTGAAGGTTGTGCAGAAGGGTGTACAGTACTCTGGTATAAAGATATCTAATGCTCTTCCTCCAGAAATCAAATGTGAAATAGCCAACAAATCTACATTTAAAGAGCTTCTTAGGCAATTTCTTTTAGCCATGTCATTTTACAGTTTGGAAGAGTTTAAAACAAAATAAGATGTATTATCATATAAATTGAACATAAAGCTGTACATTCTAGTCACATATGTAACTCTTTAGTGTTAACTGCTTACATTTAACTCTTTGGATTATATGACCCATTCATATTTAATTTACTATGTTTTATACTTTGTAATCTGGGGGTCTAAGGTTTCTCATTTTATAATATTGTTTATGGATCATTGTACCAGTTCCATAACTTTGTAATCTTTACTTGTAAACATAGTGTATAAGTACTTGTCATTGACAATGTAAAAATTGACACACACTACATCCATGTGAAATTCTCACAGTTGGACCCATGATGTAAGAAATAAATAAATAAATATAAATAGCAAATCATCCGGTAATATGGAAACAAACCAGTATTTCAATCTAAAAATCCTAATGATCCTGTAAATCTTGCGGGTGAAAACTCGCCAAAAAATGTGGAGGCACCCTTTCAAGAAGGGCACAGGAAAATGAGAAGAAATGAAC
Organism: Schistocerca serialis cubense; assembly: GCF_023864345.2. Classification (NCBI taxonomy): domain Eukaryota; kingdom Metazoa; phylum Arthropoda; class Insecta; order Orthoptera; family Acrididae; genus Schistocerca; species Schistocerca serialis. The sequence continues at coordinate 204,179,560 of NC_064645.1, forward strand.
AGTTTGTCAGTGTTGAAACTGAGGCTGAAGAACATAAATATTGGTACAAAAATACAGTACAAAGTTCCAAACAGAAAGCACCCTCATCATCACAGAACCTAGTTGCATCTAGAAACACCAAAACTAACAGCATGACTAAAGCAGTAGTTGGTACAAGAGAAGAACAAGGAGTGCTTTATAGTGAAAAAACGGGGTTAGTTTCATCTGAGCAGATGAAGAAGTGGGACAACTCCAGAATATGTCATTAGTTTCATGCAAAAGACGCTTCCTAAACATAACAACTTTACAGCTGAGAAGCTTGAATCTAAGGGGGTTGATAACGGTTTCACAGTTAGTGTTGACTTTGATTTAAGAGATAAACTAACAGATAGCACTACATGGCCCAAAAATGTTATGATAAAGTAGTTTTATTCCAAAGAATTACCAATATTCCTGTGAAATATGCTCCTCTATGACAAAGATATACCAATACCAGCTAAGTGAAGACTGACTTCACTTACAACCAGAACGTCAGTGCTATAGTTGTAAACAGTTCGAATGTGCAAGGTTGTAGTCGAAACTTGATGTGCTGTTATTATTTATAAAATAAGTGAAGCCTATGTGAACAATGGTTGTCAGGACAAGAAGCTGAGTACTGCAGCTATATCTAACACTTAAACTTGGTACATGCATGTTACAGAAAACTGCTTCCTTTGGTGGTGTATATATATATGCAAACTGTTAAAGAAATTGATTTAAAAAGCTGCTCTTTGGACCTAGATTTAGAGTTGGCTGCTTCGGAGTTATTAGATCCTATTATAATTGACATCTCAGTATACCATTCTCCAAATGGCAACTCTGAAAATTGTCTTAACCAAATGGAGTATTGCATGTGCTATTTAATGCACCTATAATATAAAATTGCATTGTGTGGTGATTTCAGTGTATTCTTTGGTAAAGGGAGCACTAAGGAGAGAGAATTTATGTACCTATTAACCAATTATAGTCTGTTCTTAGCAAACCATCTACCAGACAGATGTGATGCCTGCATTGACACTGTGATCACAAGTCTAAATGCTTGGGACTATGAGATGACTGTCGCTGACCCAATGACCTCTGACCACAGTGCACTATTTATAGAACTATATACAAAAAGAGATCAAAATCAACCATTTGTTGTCTGGATTTCTAATTATGTATTCACAAAAAGGGCCATAAGTAAGGAAACATTAAATGCTTTTCAGACAGCAGTATCTGCGGTAAAGTGGCAGAGTGGAAATGACAGAGACCAATGCATTTAAAGAGTTTCTCCAGATCATCAAAGCCAAATTTGACTATATCTATCCATAGAATATCAAAACATGTCCTATGAGCATGTCACAACACAGCCACAGTGCACATTGTGTGAAAAAAAGCATGGTATACTAATAAATTGAAAAACTTAAAATGGGTCATACTGCTATTACATGATCACTACAAAACAGCACAAGATCCCAGTGCAAAGAAAGTATTCTACAGCAGATATTTACAAGCAAAAAGACATTCTAGAAAGGATGCAGAAAAAGCCAAAAAGAAAAGCAATGACAGGTTCATTGAAGGAGCACACAACCTATGCAAGGCAGTGTGGGACCTGATCAATGAACATAGGAAGAAAACGCCCTCCCTGTAGTCCATATGACTTTAATAGTTATTTTATTGACATGGTGGAAAACACGGTAAGTACAAATAGCTGCTGTAATAAATGACAAATGATGCACCATGATGAACTGGAGGGGGAAAGAAAAAAAAATGCTGATGTATTTTTTTAAATGTGCAGCAAGTATTGACACATGGACATGCGTGGGCAGTTGAATTAAAATAAACACATCGTCACTGTTAGTAAATGTATTACAGAAAACACACGCATACAATATACGGAATGTCACTACAGTCTCACTACATTCTTCTCAGGGTTGTTTTCATTGTACCCTACCCAAACTGCACCAAAGAAGCACATACAGAGAAGAGAAGCAAATACTAGAAACCCTAGGCTCCCTAGTGCTCTTGTAACGAACCTGAATTTGAATGATGGTCAGTGCATTATGTAAAACTACTTTCAACACTTCCCATCAGTGTGCAACATAAGAGAATAACTTATCAGTTTCACATTGCAAAAATACTTTATTAAACATAACACAAATGAGACCAAATTTAACAGCTAGGTAGTACAACATAAAATAATACTCATTTTAATCCTAATTTGTCTTCAACTCTTTGTTTTAATAATGTTAAGACCTTTAGTTAAAATGTCTGCAACATTGTCATCAGTTGAGACATACTTAAATTTAAGAAAACCATCCAAGACAGTCTGACTGACTTTATGATAGCGCTCTCTGAAATGTTTGGTTTCTTTCTGACACACCCTTTTTCTTGATAATGTCAATGGTGTGGTGTCACCGCCAGACACCACACTTGCTAGGTGGTAGTTTTAAATCAGCCGCGGTCCATTAGTACATGTCGGACCCGCGTGTCGCCACTGTGTGATCGCAGACAGAGCGCCACCACAAGGCAGGTCTCGAGATACGTGATAGCACTCGCCCCAGTTGTATGGACGACTTTGCTAGTGACTACACGGACGAAGCATAGCTCATTAGCAGAGCAGATAGTTAGAATAGCCTTCAGCTAAGTCAATGGCTACGACCTAGCAAGGCGCCATTAGTAACATTGCATGTATCTAAAGAGTCTCACTTGTATCGCCACAATCTCCAGATGTACCAAGGATGGATTAAAGTTAAGTATTATAGAAGCTACGTACTTTTCTTTATAGCATTCATTACGTATCCTGTTACAGACCTATCTCTTGCCTGCTAAATGCGTGCCTTTCGGCTACTTCCGTGGCGTGGCTGTCTTGCTACGCCACAACAAATGGCACCTGTGTTGTCAGCACTGACCTCCAGGGGTAGTCTAACGAATTCAGAACACTTGATCTCAAATCTACAAACCATTCCACCTCTAGACGACTCAAACATTGTAAAGTATTCAGCTTCTGCTGTAGAGGTGGCTACAATGGATTGCCTTTTGCTCTTCCAGCTGATTACTGCTCCAGCTAACAAAGTTGTGTACCCTGTTGCAGATTTACTAAGAACTGGGTCATTTGCCCAGTCAGCATCACTGAATGTGCTAGGATCAGAACCCCTTGGATTAAAACATCAGCTCAGATCTTCAGTTTGCTGCAGGTAATGTAATACCCTTTTTACTCTAGCCCAATGAGAAACCCTTGATTTAGAGTTGAACTGACTAAACCTTCCTGCAATAAACGCAGTTTCAGGTCAAGCACATGTGGATATATACAACAAACAACCCACTGCCTTTTGGTACAAATTTGGTCAAATGGTTTGTCATTTTCATGTTCATCAAAGTGGCTGTTATTATGTGGCATAGCTATGCCCTTGCAGTCATGCATTTTAAACTTTCACAGTGTCTGCTGAATGTAACTGGTTTGGTTTAGTTTCATTTTTCCTTGAGAGTGCTAAATGATAAGTCCTAAAGTAAATAACATCTCATCCATTTCTTTATTGATAATGTAAGACTTCAAAATATTTGTGAATTTTTCAGTCCTCTATTCCTCACCTATTACAACAATATCATCAACAAGAAACGCAGGGATCAAATGGTTAGAGAAAAATACGCAAGGATCCTTTTCATATTGTTCCAAATCTAACTTTTTCGTCACATAGCAGAGAAAAATCATTCCAATTCTTACCAGCTTGGTGAAGCCTGTACAAACTCCTATTCAATAAACACACTTTATTCCCTAAGCTAAACCATTTTGCTTGCTCCATGAAAATGGTGCCTCTTATGGGGCTATTAAGATCAATATATCCCCTAAGTAATGCAATTGTATCAGAATCCTCAAGCTACTTTGTCTCACTACTGGGATACAGCTTTCCCAGTAATCTACTCCAAATGTTTAGCTATAACCCATAGCTACTAACCTTGTTTTAAATTTATTAATCTCACATTCTCTGTTTCTCTTTGTAGTAAACACCCTCTTACTTCCTATAACACAATCAGCTTTTGATCTGTCAACAAGTTGCCAAGTATTGTAGTGTTTTAGGCTATTCATCTCTGACTCCATGGCTGTACACAATTTGTCCCTATGAACTGAAGCTAAAGCCTCTTCTACTGATGTTAGATCAGACGAATTCACTTGACACATGGTAGCAAGAAAACATGCACAGAGATGCGAACCACACTTCTTCGGCTTCATCAGACATGAAGACCGTCTTAACCCTTTTTCGCAATTTGCAATAGAAAATTCACTTTCCAACATGGTATCACACTCCTCACACACATCACTATCTCCACTGCTGGTAATTACGTTGCCTTCAGTATCATATCTTTTTCTCCAACCCTTGATTGGCTCTCATCTCCTCAAACAGCTGTTGACTCAACCGCATCATCTGCTACTGGTTCTGCACTCCTTGGTGGTGTGTTGTCACTATCTGTTGACAGATCAGGGAAACTCAACCCTACCATATTGGCATCATCTGCTGTCACCTCATTGTTGTGTGGACCAGCTGTTGCCTTCTGCTTCGTGGTTACTTCCTCTGGAAGACACAGTTTTTTGTTTACTGTAGCCCTTAAGAGTGAATACTGTCTCATCAAAGATGATATCTCTTCCAAAAGGATGATATCCTTTTGATCATGCTTCTACTCAAAGATAAACATATTCTTCTGCCCGTTTCCCAAGTTTGTCAGATGTTAATATGCCTGTCCAGGTTCTGCAGCCAAACACAATGAATGTTTTGAAGTTTTCTTTAATAAGTTCTTTTTGCTTTCAGACTCCATATGGTATTTTTCCACCAAGTGATCTTGTTGGACATCTATGTCGGATGCAGCATGCCAACATCAGAGCTTCTCCCCAAAAGCTTTTGGGAAAACCACCTTTGGATAGTAGACACCTCACAATGGATATGAGTTTGATTCAGGCACTCTGCTTTTCTTTTGGATGTGCAAGAGTAATCTGTGCTTTCCCAGTGTAATATGCCGTCTTTCTTGAACAACTGTTCAGTTTGCTATTGATGTATTGCCCGATCGGAAACTTTGCAGGTTTCTCCCTGTCTCACACTCTGCATGACCTTTAAACTCCACAAATGAGTCAGACACATCACTTTTCTGCTTTAGCACTTTCACTACTGAATATCTTGAGTGATCATTCAGGTAAGTAGCATAATAATGTGCTCCATCAAAGGAGGTCTGTCTAATATAGCCCACATCTCTATGTACAAATTCTAGAACATTTTCAATAGTAGTTTGGATTGGTTTGAAAGGCTCCACATACTTTTGTTAAAGCTTCTCTGTGTCCAAGTCTTTGGTGCCACAAAATTTCCACCTGTCTGTGCGTTGCTTTATTTTCCACTGGTTGATGTGTTTTGTTGTTGTGGGGCATCACTGTATTGTTATTCACTTTGTAATATTCACAGTGCACTAAATAGACATCACTACATATGATCTTCCTCTCAACACTTCGTCCTCACCTATAAACACATTAACATCACCATTTTTTAATCTAACCAACATTCCTGTCTTGTCCATTTGTTTAACAGGCAACAAGTTCCCATCCAGTTCTTTAGAAACAATTCTGTTAGTTGGACTGATTCACCCCACATGACTTTTCTGCTTTTATGACAACACTTCTCTTACCAGTCCCATTAGTAACTTTTCCATCAGCCAGTTTCACTTCTCCGAAGTTGCCCATCTCTAAGTCCTGTAGTATCTCCTGGTGACTAGTCATATGATGTGATTCTCCTGAATTCAGAAACCCACCCGCCATTTCCCTCAGCATCTCCTCCACTTTTGATCACTGCCATAGCCACAAGTTCATCATCTTCCTTTGCACTTGCACTTAAGTCTACAGTGCTTGGATGATTATTCGCACTGTTGAGCTTACATCCAATTGCCCTCTTTGATGATTTCTTGGGAGCATTCTGCTTGCTTCGTGCACCCCCTCTTTGTTTTCCATGGAAATGTGTGCACTCCTTGTCATGTGATCTGCTTCATCTCAAGATAAACATAGTCTGTTTCTGCTGGCTGCATTCTTCTTATCTTCTTGGTTTTGTTTATGATTTTTATAATGGCTTTGGCCAAATTTCTGTTGTTTATGACATTCACCTTGTGGTGCATATGCTTTGGCTTCTTCTTGGCTCTTAGTGGACTTGGAATCTGATTCCAGGCACTTCTCTTCTAGGACTAGTCTGTTGATAACAAAGTCTGTGGTCAATCTGCCTTTGTCTTTCTGTAACTTCTAATGAGGGCTTCAATGTGTCTCCAGAATGCAGTCATAGAAGTATGTTTTGTCATAGAGAATAAAGCCCCCTTGCTTCACTAATCTACGAGGTGCATTCAAGTTCTAAGGCCTCCGATTTTTTTTCTAGTTAACTACTCACCCGAAATCGATGAAACTGGCGTTACTTCTCGACGTAATCGCCCTGCAGACGTACACATTTTTCACAACGCTGACACCATGATTCCATGGCAGTGGCAAAGGCTTCTTTAGGAGTCTGTTTTGACCACTGGAAAAGCACTGAGGCAATAGCAGCATGGCTGCTGAATGTGCGGCCACGGAAAGTGTTTTTCATTGTTGGAAAAAGCCAAAACTCACTAGGAGCCAGGTCAGGTGAGTAGGGAGCATGAGGAATCACTTCAAAGTTGTTATCACGAAGAAACTGTTGCGTAACGTTAGCTTGATGTGCGGGTGCGTTGCCTTGGTGAAACAGCACACGCGCAGCCCTTCCTGGACGTTTTTGTTGCAGTGCAGGAAGGAATTTGTTCTTCAAAACATTTTCGTAGGATGCACCTGTTACCATAGTGCCCTTTGGAATGCAATGGGTAAGGATTATGCCCTCGCTGTCCCAGAACATGGACACCATCATTTTTTCAGCACTGGCAGTTACCCGAAATTTTTTTGGTGGCGGTGAATCTGTGTGCTTCCATTGAGCTGACTGGCGCTTTGTTTCTGGATTGAAAAATGGCATCCACGTCTCATCCATTGTCACAACCGACGAGAAGAAAGTCCCATTCATGCTGTCGTTGCGCGTCAACATTGCTTGGCAACATGCCACACGGGCAGCCATGTGGTCGTCTGTCAGCATTCGTGGCACCCACCTGGATGACACTTTTCGCATTTTCAGGTCGTCATGCAGGATTGTGTGCACAGAACCCACAGAAATGCCAACTCTGGAGGCGATCTGTTCAACAGTCATTCGGCGATCCCCCAAAACAGTTCTCTCCATTTTCTCGATCATGTCGTCAGACCGGCTTGTGCGAGCCCGGGGTTGTTTCGGTTTGTTGTCATACGATGTTCTGCCTTCATTAAACTGTCGCACCCACAAACGCACTTTTGACACATCCATAACTCCATCACCACATGTCTCCTTCAACTGTCGATGAATTTCAATTGGTTTCACACCACGCAAATTCAGAAAACGAATGATTGCACGCTGTTCAAGTAAGGAAAATGTCGCCATTTTAAGTATTTAAAACAGTTCTCATTCTCGCCGCTGGCGGTAAAATTCCATCTGCCGTACGGTGCTGCCATCTCTTGGACATATTGGCAATGAACGCGGCCTCATTTTAAAACAATGCGCATGTTTCTATCTCTTTCGCCGGCCACTGTGGCCAAGCGGTTAAAGGCGCTACAGTCTGGAACTGCGTGGCCGCTACGGTCGCAGGTTCGAATCCTGCCTCGGGCATGGATGTTTGTGATGTCCTTAGGTTAGTTAGGTTTAAGTAGTACTAAGTTCTAGGGGACTGATGACCTTAGAAGTTAAATCCCATAGTGCTCAGAGCCATTTGAGCCATTTTTCTATCTCTTTCCAGTCCGGAGAAAAAAAATCGGAGGCCTTAGAACTTAAATGCACCTCATATTGGCAGCCAGTATCTTCATTACATAGTTGTCCACAGTCATATTATCTTATTTCTTCATATTTACTAAGTACCTCCATCTTGGATATCGTGTTAAGTAGGCCATTGTTTGTGTGTATTTTTTACGGTTTCTCCCACTCTTTCTTCATAAATTTAGAGAGCCAATCGTCTTTAGATAGCGGTCTCTGACCAGCACTAGAATGATGGACAAGGCCCTCTCATTTTCATTTTTTTTCTCCACATCCAACTGACTGTTATGTTTCCAAATCTGGGTTCTATGGCATCCCATGTCTCACAATGTTGTATCAGGGAACAAATACGAATTGACAATGTGAAATAGTTATTGCTGGGCAGGCGATAAATCTTCACAGATAGTTCCCTTATTCTGAATTGTTTCCTTCGTCATCAGCTAAGGTAAAATGGCAGACACGTCTTCTTCATCAATTCTTGTACCTTATGTTCTTTTTTCATCAAACTCAAACACGCTCACCACACCCACACACTGGGCCAGTAACCCGTCATAATTTATATGTGTACTGACACATGGATATGGATGGGTAGTTGAATTAAAATACACACATCATCTCTGTTGATAAATTTATTACAGAAAACACACATACGCAATGTACAGCATGGCACTATGATAACACTATATTCTTCTCGATCCCTACTCAAACCGCACCAAAGGAGCACATACAGAGAAGAGAAGCATATACTATAAACTCTTGGCCTCTGCATGCTCGGGAAATGGTACTGAATTCAAATGACAGTCATCACATTAAGTAAACCTAATTGATTGTAAAATCTTCTGATAGTCAGGATATATATGGGATATCTACTAATGCCCTTAAATAAATAGACATGACCAGTTTATAAAAAGGATGACCCAGCCATGGCAGCAAGCTTCAAACCAATCTCAACCACTCCAGTCTTTGCATAAGTCATTGAGTCTGCAATGAAGGACTAAATATCAAATTACTTTGAAATATATGAACTCTTTACAGATGCACAGCATGGTTTCCAGAAAGGTAAATCTACAACAACACCTGCACTAGATGTGTGTTCTAGGATAGAGAAGCATAGTTCTGTGAACAAAGAATTTGTGGTACTGACACTTTGTGACCTTAGTAAGGTATTTGACTGCATTCCCCATAAGGTACTCCTAAACAAGCTCGTTGCTGTTGTCGTCTTCAGTCCTGAGACTGGTTTGATGCAGCTCTCCATGCTACTCTATCCTGTGCAAGCTTCTTCATCTCCCAGTACCTACTGCAACCTACATACTTCTAAATCTGCTTAGTGCATTCATCTCTTGGTCTCCCTCTACGATTTTTACCCTCCACACTGCCCTCCAATACTAAATTGGTGATCCCTTGATGCCTCAACACATGTCCTACCAACCGATTCCTTCTTCTAGTCAAGTTGTGCCACGAACTTCTCTTCTCCCCAATCCTATTCAATACTTCCTCATTAGTTATGTGACCTACCCATCTAATCTTCCGCATTCTCCTGTAGCACCACATTTCGAAAGCTTCTATTCTCTTCTTGTCCAAACTATTTATCGTCCATGTTTCACTTCCATACATGGCTACACTCCATACAAATACTTTCAGAGATGACTTCCTGACACTTAAATCTATACTCGATGTTAACAAATTTCTCTTCTTCAGAAACGCTTTCCTTGCCATTGCCAGTCTACATTTTATATCCTCTCGACTTCGACCATCATCAGTTATTTTGCTCCCCAATAGCATAAACCTTCACTACTTTAAGTGTCTCATTTCCTAATCTAATTCCCTCAGCATAACCTGATTTAATTCGACTACATTCCATTATCCTCGTTTTGCTTTTGTTGATGTTCATCTTATATACTCCTTTCAAGACACTATCCCTCGACTCTTATAACTGCCATTTGGTTTCTGTACAAATTGTAAATAGCCTTTCGCTCCCTGTATTTTACCCCTGCCACCTTCAGAATTTGAAAGAGCGTATTCCACTCAACATTGTCAAAAGCTTTCTCTAAGTCTACAAATGCTAGAAACATAGGTTTGGCTTTCCTTAATCTAGCTTCTAAGATAAGTCATAGGGTCAGTATTGCCTCACGTGTCCCAACATTTCTATGGAATCCAAACTGATCTTCCTCGAGGTCGGCTTCTACTAGTTTTTCCATTTGTCTGTAAAGAATCCGAGTTAGTATTTTGCAGCCGTGACTTATTAAACTGATAGTTCGGTAATTTTCAAATTTGTCAACACCTGCTTTCTTTGGGATTGGAATTATTATATTCTTCTTGAAGTCTGAGGATATTTCACCTGTTTCATACATCTTGCTCACCAGATGGTAGAGTTTTGTCAGGACTGGCTCTCCCAAGGCTGTCAGTAGTTCTAATGGAATGTTGTCTATTCCCGGGGCCTTGTTTCGACTCAGGTCTTTCAGTGCTTTGTCAAACTCTTCACGCAGTATTATATATCCCATTTCATCTTCATCTACATCCTCTTCGATTTCCATAATATTGTCCTCAAGTACATCGCCCTTGTATAGACCCTCTATATACTCCTTCCACCTTTCTGCTTTCCCTTCTTTGCTTAGAACTGGGTTTCCATCTGAGCTTTTGATATTCATACAAGTGGTTCTCTTTTCTCTGAAGGTCTCTTTAATTTTCCTGTAGGCTGTATCTATCTTACCCCTAGTAAGATAAGCCTCTACATCCTTACATTTGTCCTCTAGCCATGCCTGCTTAGCCATTTTGCACTTCCTGTCGATCTCATTTTTGAGATGTTTGTATTCCTTTTTGCTTGCTTCATTTACTGCATTTTTATATTTTCTCCTTTCATCAATTAAATTCAGTATTTCTTCTGTCACCCAAGGATTTCTACTAGCTCTCGTCTTTTTACCTACTTGATCCTCTGCTGCCTTCACTACTTCATCCCTGAAAGCTACCCATTCTTCTTCTGCTGTATTTCTTTCCCCCATTCCTGTCAATTGTTCCCTTATGCTCTCCCTGAAACTCTGTACAACCTCTGGTTTAGTCAGTTTATACAGGTCCCATCTCCTTAAATTCCCACCTTTTTGCAGTTTCTTCAGTTTTAATCTACAGGTCATAACCAATAGATTGTGGTCAGAGTCCACATCTGCCCCTGGAAATGTCTTACAATTTAAAACCTGGTTCCTAAATCTCTGTCTTACCATTATATAATCTATCTGAAACCTGTCAGTATCTCCAGGCTTCTTCCATGTATACAACCTTCTTTCATGATTCTTGAACCAAGTGTTAGCTATGATTAAGTTGTGCTCTGTGCAAAATTCTACCAGACGGCTTCCTCTTTCATTTCTTAGCCCCAATCCATATTCACCTACTATGTTTCCTTCTCTCCCTTTTCCTACTGCCGAATTCCAGTCACCCAGGACTATTAAATTTTCATCTCCCTTCACTATCTGAATAATTTCTTTTATTTCATCATACATTTCTTCAATTTCTTCGTCATCTGCAGAGCTAGTTGGCATATAAACTTGTACTACTGTAGTAGGCATGGACTTCGTATCTATCTTGGCCACGATAATGCGTTCACTATGCTGTTTGTAGTAGCTTACCCGCATTCCTATTTTCCTATTCATTATTAAACCTACTCCTGCATTACCCCTATTTGATTTTGTGTTTATAACCCTGTAGTCACCTGACCAGAAGTCTTGTTCCTCCTTCCACCGAACTTCACTAATTCCCACTATATCTAACTTTAACCTATCCATTTCCCTTTTTAAATTCTCTAACCTACCTGCCCAATTAAGGGATCTGACATTCCACGCTTCGATCCGTAGAATGCTAGTTTTCTTTCTCCTAATAACGACATCCTCCTGAGTAGTTCCCGCCTGGAGATCTGAATGGGGGACTATTTTACCTCCGGAATATTTTACCCAAGAGGACGCCATCATCATTTAATCATACAGTAAAGCTGCATGCCCTTGGGAAAAATTATGGCCGTAGTTTCCCCTTGCTTTCAGCCGTTCACAGTACCAGCACAGCAAGGCCGTTTTGGTTAGTGTTACAAGGCCAGATTAGTCAGTCATCCAGACTGTTGCCCTTGCAACTACTGAAAAGGCTGCTGCCCCTCTTCAGGAACCATACGTTTGTCTGCCCCCTCAACAGATACCCCTCCGTTGTGGTTGCACCTACGGTACGGCTATCTGTATCACTGAGGCACGCAAGCCTCGCCACCAACGGCAAGGTCCATGGTTCATGGTGGTGGTGGTGGTGGTGCAGGAGGGGGGGGGGAAACAAGCTCATTAAATATGAATTTGGAAGCACTGATTTGGCAACCATCAAACCTTATTTGGGTAACAGAAGGCAGATTGTATCAATACAAGAAGCTCTATCTTGTGAATGGAAGTTGGAATGTGATGTGCCACAGGGTTAGGTAATGGGCCACTCCTGTTCCTAGTATTTGTAAATGATTTAAGCTCTCATGGACAGTACTTGTAATTTGTAGATGACACAAGTCTGTACTTGCCAGAAAGGCTCAAGAAGTTGTAGATGCTTTTTTTGTTGCTGCAGAGATTTGTTCCATATAATCAAAATGAAAATAAATGAAGAAAAAATGCAAAAATTCGTATGTAGCCTCAGATACGTAGGAAATGAGGGAACTGTAAAGCATCTGAGGTTAATGGTGAATTGTAAACTCACTTAACAAGAACACACTGTGCATGTGTGTGACAAACTGCCATAAGTCATATACCTCCTGAGGAAACTAGAGCATGTTATAAATGATCAGTATCTGCTGATGGTATATTATTCAGTGTTCCACACCCATATCAAGCCTGTTACTAAGGGGTCACTCTACAAGCTGCAAGAAAATACTGCTACTACTTCAACAAAAAAGCCATAAAGATCGTTACATCAAGCAGGGAACTAGACCTCTGCAAACCCTTCTTCACACATCTAGGAGTGATGACAATTTTCAGTCAGGAATGATTTCCACAATTATAACATGCACAGTAAGGAAGACATAGACATCCCTAGCTGTCAGTTCTCCACGACACAGGACAATGTTCCAACAGCAGCAATTAAAATGTTCAACCATTTAAATACTAAAGTGCAGTCCTTGGACTTTGTGAAATTTTGAGGAAAGATGTTGCAAAATCTGCACCAAAAACAATTGTACATTTTAAATGAGTTCTTCGACAGTGAAAGAGCAAATTGGCCTCGCTGTGATATGAAATGAAGTGAACATGTACTTGTTAAAAATTCCTTACTCTATATATCATTGAGAGTTATGCTATAGTTATGCAAAATTGTTCTGTATTATTATGCATACTTACACTAATTTGTGTTTGTATTATAATGATCATGTAATATTAACCTTGTAACACAAACACAGTCTATCCAGTCTTGAGTGGTGAACGACGTAGCTATAATAATAAATGGTAATAAAATCTTTGATGAGTGTGGACTTTTACTTGTATGGCACACCTCAGCAGTGGTTTGAGTACACCAGACAGAAGTTTAATAGCTTAGATAAATTCCAGGCCAAACAGAAGAAAACATTTGGCAACAATCAGCAGCTAGTCCACTTACTAGAAGAACTATTGAAGAACAGGGTCCAATGTCATGGAGAAAGAACAGTCCTATATATGTAATATTTTAGCCCTATGCCATGTTGTGAATCCAAATATGACAGAAACTGACTGAATCTCACACTTGATGAATGCAGTCACAGGAGATGGACACCAGGCTCTTCTGGTAAAGTGTGTCACAACACCAAAGAAATTCGTCAGCATTGAGGAAATGCAAAGAAAAGGAGCAAGAACTATGATAAACTCCCAAATGTGGCCCCTCTGACAGTAGTGGGAGATCACTGTGACCTCATGTCTCATATGCCGTGTAAGAGAGGTGATAAAGCATTTTATGGCAGTTAGAACTGTGAGACCAAGGAAGCACGAGGTAGCAGCCATGAGTGTCAACTGCACATGACAAAAAATATTAGAGAATGTTGAAGAATAAGTGCACCAAACTTTAGCACCAACTGCAGCACCAATCAAACACACCAAGAAGAACAGATTTGGCCAATGCAGACTTAAGCTGCAACTATCAAATGACAACCCAGCACCCGAGAACTCTTCTGTCAAATATTATGCCCCACTGAAAAACAAACATTGGGAGGATGCCTTGAACATGCTGTGCACTATTGCAGAGAAAGAAGAAGAGTTTTTGATGACTACTATGAAAACAAACATCAATGACATAATAGTTCTATTCACACCAGTCAACTGTGGATGATGATTATAGACAACTTGTGGGACAGGGCCCATTGCCAGAGACCAGCACTGATGAAAATCCTCCACAGATAATAGTCAACAAGATATTAGAAAATCTTACTAATGTCATCGTCGCCTGCCAACCTGTTCAGGCACATGCCAACTCAAGGGATTTCTTTTCTATAATGTTGAATACTTATTGTTTGTCCAGTCAGTAGCATCAAGTACGACAAGAATAACTACAAAGGACAGAACACAAATCTTTGAATCTATGGTTTTATCAGAACATAGTCATAAGATTATTCTCATATGGGACTTCTTGCAGGCATCACAAGCTGTTATATACTGTTGAAGACCAGAGAACCAGATTGACAAAGTTCTTCCAGTAAGCACCCACTACAAATGTAGCTTAGGGAGGTTGTTTGCTGTTAAAGACATTGTTACCCTATTGTCGTCCACAGGATGAGTTCCAGGCATTAGTCTAAATACTCATTTAAACTGTGCAGCTTTTGTTGATTGCAAAAACCTGCTCAAGCTTACAAAAGAAATTGACATACCAGCAATGAGCATAAGCACTGTAGATGGTCAAGCAGAACTTTTGATCATTAACTGTCATTAGCAACCACAACTCATCTCTATAACAATGTGTTTAGTGACAGCTGAACCAGTCCAGGAAAGGCAGCTTAGTTCCTTCGACCAAGAATCAGGTTCTGCCACCACTACAGACAGTGTAGGGAAGGAATCTACTGTACTACAGAACTGCCAAGAGGATCAGACCTGCCTAAAGAACAACGTTTGTGAGTGTTAGCCATTCTGTGCCATTTTTTGGATGCTTTAAAATCCAGATTGGAGACAAGACTCACCAAATACCCATGGTAGAACAGCTTATCGATGTTGTGGATCAGCCATCAAGTAGGGTGTCATCGGTTGAATGAAAAATAATCTGGGAGGAAATGGAGGAGATGCTGCAAGATGACGTAATTGAACCTTCAGAGCATCCTTGGTACTTTCTTGTGGTCCTTGTGAAGAACAAGGGTGGCACATGGCATCAGTGATTGCACAGAATCATGATAAAAGATGTTTTGCATTTGCTGTGCATTGCTGACACCCTAGACTTCTTGAGAGGATCCGGAATGCTGAACTCACATCCAATGAGAACTTCTGAAACAGCAAGTCTCTGTTTCTCAGGAGAGGGAGCAATGCTGAGACCTGTGCTGCAGGCAGTGTTGTGATTCGCATGTTCAGCTTGTGTACTGCAGGTTGTCAGTTCGAACCTGACCATCCACAGTTATTTGTCATTTAGTATTTATCAGTTCTGGAAGGTTTTCAGAATTTATTATGTTTGTATAGTCTGGAATATCTGGTGTCCGTATGAGCTGCTGCTGCTGCTGCTGCACTTTCTGTCTAGTAGGTGAGTTCTGTTACAGCTGTATGTTGGTGTTTTAGTTAAAATGCTTTCAGTGCCAAGTGTTGTACTTCCCTGATGATGCTGCTTATGGATTTGGACTTGATTCCAGTTGTGACAAATGTGTTTGTATTAATTGCATCAAGGGCATGTAAAGGAAAAAAAGAAAATTTTCAGCCTGGCTGTGATAGACTTTTTTTTCTCTTTTTTATGTAAAAATTCACATTTTTCTGTTGACTAGATTATATCCTTGTTTCTGGGTCTGCAAAATACTCACACAGCTCCTATAAGCTCTTCATTGGACTCAATATGTTTTTCAACATGAAATATCTTTAAACGTAAGGCAAAACTGCAGAGACAACATCTATGTGTCAAATACTGTACATTCTAAAATTTGTACAGTGTTATTCAAAAGTACCTCTGGGGTTTCGGAAAATGATTGTGTGAAAACTACAAGACATAGAATGTTTATTTTTATTTTATTTTTATTTATTTATTTGGTCCTGTTGATTACATATTACACAGCCAGTGTACAAGTAATATAGGACAAGTCAATTGATACAATTACAGTAGTACATTAATATTTATACATCACATTGCACAGCCATTGGTTTATTTTACAAGAACAATTACTTGCATGCAGTATTAAAGCTTGCATTATGCCAAAAACAGTTTAAGTGATTGTTCAAAATAGTAGAATAAGTGACAGTGCATATTTTTATGCTACTGACATATATAAGGAAGTAAATTTTCTTCATGGTCATGGTTTGAATGAATAAAAGTTTTAACTGCATTCCTTAAGAAGAGGTTTAAGTGAATGCTCAAGAGAGTGGGATACACGGGAGTTCACATTTTCTCGTAATGAAACAGATAAATTTACATTTTATCACCACAATTTCAGTTAAACTACAAGTAACAGCATCACACTTTATCTTTAAGGGAGTGCTTTTCTTAGGCAGTTTCCCCCACTCTTGTACATCATAACTCTAAGTATTCATCCATTTTATAGAAAGTTTGTTCGATGAGAAATAATTTTAGTTTCCTTTTGAAAATCTGTACATTATTTATTTCCTTTTTTATATTGATGGGGAGCTTATTGAAGACCTTTATACATGACTCAGTAACTCCTCTATGTACTTTAGTGAGAGATGCAGAGCCTTGATGAAAATTTTTCACCTGTCTTGTGTCATGGTTGTGGATGTCACAATTTTTCTGAAACAGTTCCCTGTTGTTGGCTACAAATAACATCAGTGAATATACACTCCTGGAAATTGAAATAAGAACACCGTGAATTCATTGTCCCAGGAAGGGGAAACTTTATTGACACATTCCTGGGGTCAGATACATCACATGATCACACTGACAGAACCACAGGCACATAGACACAGGCAACAGAGCATGCACAATGTCGCCACTAGTACAGTGTATATCCACCTTTCGCAGCAATGCAGGCTGCTATTCTCCCATGGAGACGATCGTAGAGATGCTGGATGTAGTCCTGTGGAATGGCTTGCTATGCCATTTCCACCTGGCGCCTCAGTTGGACCAGCGTTCGTGCTGGACGTGCAGACCGCGTGAGACGACGCTTCATCCAGTCCCAAACATGCTCAATGGGGGACAGATCCGGAGATCTTGCTGGCCAGGGTAGTTGACTTACACCTTCTAGAGCACTTTGGGTGGCACGGGATACATGCGGACGTGCATTGTCCTGTTGGAACAGCAAGTTCCCTTGCCGGTCTAGGAATGGTAGAACGATGGGTTCGATGACGGTTTGGATGTACCGTGCACTATTCAGTGTCCCCTCGACGATCACCAGTGGTGTACGGTCAGTGTAGGAGATCGCTCCCACACCATGATGCCGGGTGTTGGCCCTGTGTGCCTCGGTCGTATGCAGTCCTGATTGTGGCGCTCACCTGCACGGCGCCAAACACGCATACGACCATCATTGGCATCAAGGCAGAAGCGACTCTCATCGCTGAAGACGACACGTCTCCACTCGTCCCTCCATTCACGCCTGTCGCGACACCTCTGGAGGCGGGCTGCACGATGTTGGGGCGTGAGCGGAAGACGGCCTAACGGTGTGCGGGACCGTAGCCCAGCTTCATGGAGACGGTTGCGAATGGTCCTCGCCGATACCCCAGGAGCAACAGTGTCCCTAATTTGCTGGGAAGTGGCGGTGCGGTCCCCTACGGCACTGCGTAGGTTCCTACGGTCTTGGCGTGCATCCGTGCGTCGCTGCGGTCCGGTCCCAGGTCGACGGGCACGTGCACCTTCCGCCGACCACTGGCGACAACATCGATGTACTGTGGAGACCTCACGCCCCACGTGTTGAGCAATTCGGCGGTACGTCCACCCGGCCTTCCGCATGCCCACTATACGCCCTTGCTCAACGTCCGTCAGCTGCACATACGGTTCACGTCCACGCTGTCGCGGCATGCTACCAGCGTTAAAGACTGAGATGGAGCTCCGTATGCCACGGCAAACTGGCTGACACTGACGGCGGCGGTGCACAAATGCTGCGCAGCTAGCGCCATTCGACGGCCAACACCGCGGTTCCTGGTGTGTCCGCTGTGCCGTGCGTGTGATCATTGCTTGTACAGCCCTGTCGCAGTGTCCGGAGCAAGTATGGTGGGTCTGACACACCGGTGTCAATGTGTTCTTTTTTCCATTTCCAGGAGTGTATATACTGACCTGTGATGGTAAGTATCCCGAGAGATTTGAAGAGACCTCTGCAAGATGTCCCATTAGGGACTCCACATATTAGCCTCACTGCTCGTTTTTGTATTCTGAAGACTTTTTCAACACCTGCAGCATTTCCCCAGAAGATTATGCCATAGGATAGAACAGAATGGAAATATGCAAAGTATGACAACAACATTATTTCTCTGTCTACTAACTGATGGAGAGCTCTTAGTGCAAAGCACGATGAGCTATGTTTCTTGACCTGCTGATCAATTTGTTCTTCCCATCTTCGGTGACTGTCTATCTGGATACCAAGGAATTTTGTATGTGTGGTTTCATTAATTTTGTGATTGTTAACATGTATTTCAGGAGCTTTAATTTTTTTATTTTTTGTCAGAAACTGTATCATATTGGTTTTTGAAATATTTAAGGTTAGGCTATTCGCAGTGAACCATTTGTGTACTTGAGTAGAGACTGTCATGTCTGTATCCTGCATTGTTGAGTTGGGTCCTTTTACGAGGATACTTGTATCATCGGCAAACATTACTATTTTTGCTCTGTTGTTAATTGTGATTGGCAGGTCATTAATGTAGATCAGGAAAATTAATGGCCCAAGAATTGAGCCCTGTGGGACTCCATACCTTATATTTCCCCAGTCTGATGTTAATGCTGTTCCTGCCCCCCTTAAGACAACCCTTTGCTTCCTGTTCTGTAAGTATGATTCTAACCAAGTCAAAGATTTGTCTTTAATGCCATAATGTGGAAGCTTTTTCAAGAGTGTGTTGTCATCTACACAATCAAATGCCTTGGCAAGGTCACAAAATATCCCCACTGGATACCTTTTTTAATTTAGTTCACCTAAAATTTCATGTGTTAAGTTAAATATAGCTCTGTCTGTGGAGGAGCCCTTACGAAAGCCGAACTGTGTAGGAGCCAGTAAGCCATTTTGTGTAGTGTGACTATAAATCCTATCATACACTATTCTCTCAAATACCTTTGAGAATACTGGCAGCAGGGAGATGGGCCGATAGTTGGATATTTCATCCTTTGCTCCACTTTTGTGGATTGGCATCACTACTGCATGTTTTAATCTATCTGGGAACACACCAGTTTCCATAGATTTGTTACACAAATAGCACAATGTATAACTGATTAAGTCTGCACATGATTTTAGAACCCTACTTGATATGCCATCGTATCCACAGGAATCTGATTTTTTGAGTAATTTTATGGTTTTTTCAATTTCTTTAGGGGTTGTACTTCTGAAATGAAGTGCTACTTTAGATGTTATTTGCATGTGGTTAAGTAGTTCAATAGCTTGTGTGTGAGCCTCTTTATTATGGTTCACTATTTTTTCAGCAAAAGAGAGAAAAAATTGTTAAAATCTGAGGCTGCAGCTTTGTGTTTATTATTGTCAGGTTTTATGTTCCTATTTATCTCACTTTTTATGATGTGCCATATGGTTTTTATTTTATTGTTTGAATTGCTAATTTTTTGTGCATAGTGCAACTGTTTGGCCTTCTTGATTACACTTGTTAGGATTTTACAGTATTTCTTGTAATGTAACTTTACTGCTGGGTCTGTACTAGTCCTCTGTTGTACATACAGTTCTCTCTTTTTGTTACATGATATTTTTATGCCAGTAGTTAGCCACTCTTTCTTGTTACTACAGGTTGGTTTGATTTTAATCTGTCTTTGGGGGAAAGAAGCTTCAAAATGTTTAAGGAATAAGTTCACGAATGAGTTGAACTTCTCATTCACTGTGTCAGCCTGGTATACTTCCTCCCATTGTTCATGGCATAAACTATTTCTGAACAAGCAAGTAGATTCAGCATTTATTGATCTAACATGTTTAACTTGGTTACAATGGCCATGTGTTGTTTTTCTGCTGGCAAGTTTTAGGGTTGTCATTTGACCATCGTAAGCAGACATACCATTTGTTACTGCCCGTGTCATCACTTCATTGTAATTTGTGCGATCTAGGAACAGATTATCAATCAGGATCTTGCTGTGCCCATATACTCTTGTTGGGAATGAGATCATGGGAAGCAAATTGAAGGTTAACAGTAGTGATTCTAATATTTTCTGGTTGTTATTTTTTGTGAGTAAGTTTATGTTAAAGTCACCACATACAATGACATTACTATTGTTTCTATAAAGATTAGTAAGAACTGTTTCTAGCTGAGAGAGAAATTTTTGAATGTCTCCCATAGGTGATCTGTAAACTGTTACTATGATCAGGAACTGTGTTTCAAGCTCTAATTTGACTGCACAACATTCAAAGTGCTGTTCAATACAATATTTAGATACATCTATAACTTGTGACCTAATAGTATTGTGTGTGTAAATTGCCACACCGCCTTGTCTTAAATTGCTCCGACAGTAGGAAGAATCAATTTTATAACTATTTAAATGTAGCTGATTAATTTCTGTGGCTTCCAAGTGATGTTCAGTTAGGCAGAGCACACAGAGCACATCAGAAATAATTCCATCTGTGTCAGTTGTTTCTTGCAGTGAAAGCACCAGCTCTTCCTTTTTATTCAAAAGACTTCTTATATTCTGATGAAATATTTTTAAACAATATAGCTTATCAATTGTATTTTTAAATGGTTCCTTAATGTCAGTTTTCACACAAGTTAAATTATCAAAAAGTACAACATTTACACTGTGCTCTCTTCTGTTCTTTAGCCTAAAAAAGATCTTATTTGAGTGTTGACTATTACTGGAATGTGTTGCTGTGGGAAAAAATCACTAGTTTTCTTTTCTGTGGTTGGCGATGAAACAAATTTTGCCATTACTGTTGAATTTGTAGTAAAACTGTTGCCTGTGCTTATTTCAATTAATTTTTGTGCTAGAAACCTTTTCCCAAGACTGTTCAAATGAAGCCCATGTGAGGTATGGAATCTTCGCCCAACACCACTTACATCTAGAACATTTACATTTTTAAACTGTTTACATACGTTTGAGAGCTGTTCATTTGCAAGTTTGATCTCTCTGTTCACACAAGACGACTGATGTAAGTCGTACCTCTTTGGAATGTTTACATATATTACATTTGTGTGTCCTAGATAACACAAGCACTTCTTTAGTTCTTGGCAGGCTACTGATGTTTCATTGCGGTACACGTCAAGAGCCGCCGAGTAGTACAATGAAATCCTTGGATGACAACTTACCGATTTCTTCTGAATGTATATACGTACATATTTGAGAGAGAAATGCTCCAGGCTTGACAAATCCTGTTGCCTTGACAGTTTCAGCAGTTTCATTTATACGAGAAGCAATCTCTTCACTGTGACTATCGGCAAGAATCACAAGCTTCCTCAGAATACCATAATGCGATTTATATTGACAGATGGTTTTCGGAACAGGAACAGCAGCATCACACGGAACTTGAAGATCTCCTTGTTGAAGTTCAGAAGCGGTAGTGCTTCCAGGAAGATTTACTGCAGCATTCGATGATTGAGAATGTTCTGTATGAGCTTCAAGAGCATCATAGTTACTGTCTACATCGAGCACTTCAAATCTGTTTGTTAGCGGGATATTTGCGGCCCTGCTTAGTATATCGGTTGGCCTACACGTATTACACTTCCACGATTTTGTAAACTCCTCATTTCTTTTCAATGAGCTATCCACCTTTGCGCATCGAAAGTGGAATTTTGTTTCACGTTTTACACATACTACACCACTTTTAGCAGTTTTCCCACATTTTTTACAGTTGGTATCATATTTGTTACCACTGGTTCTAATATCATTATCAATTATAAGATCACTGTTTGTTTTATACTCACATTGATTGTTATTGATATATTTGCTCTCGAGACACATGAAATGCTGCTCCGTCACTGAAAACCAATTTCTGCAGAAAACAGTCTTCCTTCATTAGCTACCGCAAGTCATTACAAATGTTAGAATAAAGCTCATTGTCCTGAGTAGTCAGCACATGTAAAAACTGTAGTTGGTATAGTTTTATATGCAGATGTTTGAACAGAATGTGCCAGACACTTGGCTGTGGTATCTGCAATTATCTGCTTTTGTATGTTGTTGATTACTTTGGACTCCTGGTGAATAATTCCCGCACACGCCCTACCTTCTCTGCTGATGTTACTAGCAGACCTGTTTCCTCCACACAACGTAAGCAGCCAGTCTCACATGATGATGTGTACCACCTAGGGATAGTTTTGTCTGTTGGTGTGTTTACTAGACATCTGATATGGAATCACCAATGAATTCTAGTTCACAAAATGCATGCATTGATCCATCACATGTCATGTTCTGACATGCCTGCTTTCTAGTGGTTGGATCCTAGACAACTGGATAACTATAGCCTGGTCAGATGAGTCCCAATCTCAGTTTGTAAGAGCTTATGGTAGGATTTAAGTGTGGCATAGACCATGGACCCAAGTCATCAACAAGGCACTCTGCAAGTCATCAACAAGGCACTGAGAAAGCTGGTGGTGGCTCCATAATGGTGTGGGCTGTGTTTACATGGAATGGGCTGGGGTCCTATGGTCCAACTGAACCAATCATGGATTGGAAATGGTTACGTTTAGCTACTTGAGCTCATTTTCATCCATTCACGTACTTCATATTCTCAAACAATGATGGAATTTTTATGGATGACATTGAGCCATGTCACCGGGCCCCAATGGTTTCCTATTTGTTTGAAGAACATTTGGACAATTCAAGTGAATGACTCTGCCACCCAGGCTGCCCAACATGAATCCCATTGAACATTTATAGGACATAACTGAGATATCAGTTCATGCACAAAATCCTGCACTAGCAACACTTTCACAATTATGGATGGCTATGGAGGCACCATGGCTCAATATTTCTGCAGGAGACTTCCGACGACTTGTAGAGTCCGTGCCACGAGTTGCTGCAGTACACTAGGTAAAAGGAGGTCCGACAAGATATTAGGAGGTATCCTATGACTTGTCACCTCAGTGTTTCAACTATTTATTCTTCTGTCAATGCAAAATATTTATTTCTTAACTGCATCAGTACATTAAATTATCATATAGGTGTTATCTAACAAAATACTTCGCATAATGGCATTTATCACTAACATAAGATATTTGTATTTCTGTGTTTGGATTTTATGATGGAACACACACTGTGTGTGTGTGTGTGTGTGTGTGTGTGTGTGTGTGTGTGTGTGCGCGCGCGCGCTCAAGTAACAGCCACTATTTTCTGTAAACGAATTTTTCTCTACAAGTAGAATTGTAGACTGGTCAACATGATACCATCACATGCTAAGCCACAAACTGGAAACATTTAAGAGCTGTGAAGTGCTGTTTATAACTGTTGTTTATAACATCAGTGCTGTGTAATACTTCTTGTCTGTTATCTGAGTTTTAGTAGCAATTTTAATATATAATCCCTAATACATGATGCTGAATGGTATTGACATGGTACTAAAGTATAGAGCATGAAAAGAATAACTAAAATGTTGAGTGCCACACACCAGGCCATGGCATCTGGTATGGCGTTCTGCTGTGCCCACTGGCATGCACACACTGTCAGGCATAAGGGTCTGCAGTGGCCGGCAGTGGGCTTATGGCAGTTGAACATGTTATATGCCTCAGTGCATACTGTAATCTAATCTCATTCTTACAGTCCCTACAGAAGTAATACGGGGAAGGGGGTGGGGGGTGGCCCTTATATATTCATAGATTCATCAATAAAAGCTGGTTCCTGAAATTTTGTTTGGAGGTTTTCTTGTGATACTTTGTGTCTATTTTTAGGTCTCTGCCATTCAATTTCTCTGCCACGTCTATGATGTTCTCCCACAGGTCGAACAACCCTGTGACCATTCATGCTGTCCTCTATATACATTTACTATCCCTTTTAGTCTTAGTGGTATAGGTTCCACACACTTAAGCAATGTTCTAGGATTGATAATTATTTGAGAGAGATCCACTTCTGTCGCATTAATATTTATTTAAACCACAACGAGTTTTATGATGTAAAATCCCATGTTCAGGTGTATGAAACTGTAATATACAAAGGAGAGGAATGAAGAAATATAACGCAAAACATGTGTAAAAACCGTAAGTGCAGACTGCCAAAACAACGCAATTTACTAATAGTATTTGGTAATACATAACATGCAGTCAGGCTGGTCAGTGTGAGAGTTCCAGTCATTAAGTGTTGGGATAACTAGAAAAAAGAAAATGAGGGGTGGGGGATGGGAGGCAATAATGAAACTGACCTACAAATGTTAACATTCGGATGGGTGAGACAAATTAAGTAGGAGAGAACAACCACAATACATACACTTTCTATTGCAGGTCAGCCACATGGTATGAACACCAACCACTTGTGTGCAGAACCACGCTGACAGTCTGGGAGCATGGTGCAGCGCAGGTGCCAATGATGTAAAAGCAAGTAAACTAATGTTGTCAATCATGATATAGAAAATCTGGACTACTATCATGAATACAAAGTTGAGTTCTTCATTCATTTAACTTTTGTTTGAAAGCATCAACCTTGTCCATCATACCTGTAACTGAATTTTTCTCTCCTTGCTTTAAGAAATTCAAATTGTTGGTGATATTAACCATAAAACCAAGAACAGCAGTTCAAGGATTAAGCAGACATAAAATTACAAGAGCATGTTGTCGCTGTGGAACGTATTCCAGTCAGTGTTGTTTCCATCATATAAAACTGCAATGGTGTATTAAGGGAGCCTTGTATCACCAGGTGTGAATGATAGCATCAACTTGTACTTCATGTAAATTTAATTGCTGAACAGCTGATACCTTGTGCACTGCCTGGACATTTTCGATTTATGTTGCCATTTTCTGGGATTCAGTCATCTTCAAGAGATTTATGGTTACTTTTGACTTCACTCACTGTTGAAAGTGAAGACACAGGCTGAGTCTAAACTGTTTTCAAATTCGGATGACTTTCTAGTCATGACAAACTTCTCAGCACCAAGACTTCTGCAGTGGCACAGTGTTCCAGCTTAACGATTTGAATGAAACCTATGGCTATTTTAAAGCCCTCATATAAGTTATACTATTCCGTGTTTCAAAATAACTGGATCATTGTGTAACAAGCAACAAAATAAAAACAAATGTACAAATTGATAGTCTGGACACCTGCGTGACCAAGCAAGGTGGCGCAGTGGTTAGCATACTGGACTTGCATTCGGAAGAATGACAGTTCAAACCCATGTCCCATCATCCCAATTTAGGTTTTCTGTGATTTCCATAAATCAATTCAGGCAAATTCCAGGACGGTTCCTTTTGAAAGGGCCTGGCAGACTTCCTTCCCTAACCTAATGGGATCGTTGACCACTGTTTGGTCCCCTTCCCAGAATCAGTCAACCAACCATCTAACCAACCAACCATCTATCTGTGTGCCAACTCAATACATTCTCCTCTTTCCCTTGTACAATCTACTGTTTAAAGTGTTTTTGCTCTAACTCTTGAATGTTCCCTAGGACACTAGTTAATGAGATACGGTTTTTTGGTATGTATGTCTATGAAGCTGGTAATCATTTTTTCATTGTCTTTTCTGTACACACTTCTGACAAGATTAATGGAAAATTCAGGCATGAATTAGTCCTTAGACACTTCCATCTATCACTTGCAGTATTGCTACTGACACCACTGTAGCCTTGAGTAAGGATAGCAAGACTTGCCAATACATTAACCCACGAGTGATCACGCCATTTTTTTGTAACACGAAAAGGCACGTGGTGTACTATGTACATGTGTAAAGTATACCCGTCTTTATGTTACGAAGGTAAACATGTACGAGCAAAATCACAGTTTAATCAAATAATGATAAAGTGAACTAACATTACATGAGCTACATCACTATTTGACTAAACTACAATAAAATAAACTTTCATTAGATCATCTGTTGCCGTGTAAAAGTGTTGCCTCACATTAATTACCCACTCGAAGCATTAAACAGCACAGTTCCATCAGATACCTGCCAACTGCATATTTTATTACTTATTATTTAGTAGACAACTGTCTCACTGTGGCGTTGTGCTGCTTGCTCAGAATCTGGGTCATTATCTTACACAATTGTGATTTCTTTCTCAACTGACTCACTGTTTTATATTACTGCAGCTCACTTGTATGACGACAAATTAGCACTGTTTTAGCTGAAGCAGTAATGAAGGAATAGGTACGGGTTTGCAATTGTAGAACAACAATAGAATGGTACAAGACAATGTTTATTGTGATTGGCGCACTTTATACATAGGTGCACCTGCTCAAAGGTTAAGCTTTACTCATTCTGTGCCCATGATTAGGGTACTGAATAGATCGTGGAACCTTGCTTACTGGTATATTTGCTGTTTCCGACAAAAAAAGCAGCTTCATATTCCTAGCAATTATATATTGTTCATTTTCATTTCAGTATTGTTTTTTTTTATAGACAGTAACAGCTCAATTAACATTTTTATGAATACAAATAATCAGTCTCAAAATAAAAGCAGCAGCAACAGGTAGAGTATTGCAATTAAGATTAGTTGCCCACTTTCAAGTTCTGCTCATAGTTACTTACTACTATTCTATATTAAACAACGTTGAAATACAAGGTACATTTAATTTCAGTACAACACCTACTCTATTTCTGCAACAGGTTAGTATTATGAAACTGACAATTTAGAAAATTATAACTTGCAAAACATCAAATGAAACTTTATTTTGTCTAAATAAAAAGTTAAGAGGTCGTACATGAAAACTGTGCTTCATTTAACTTTCTCAAATGTTAGTTGGAAGACATACATAGCACCACTGTAATTTTTTCCTCTCTCATCAGGATTTTCATATTACAAGACGTATTAAATTTGAACTACTGCGTTAAGAAGGTTTTAAGGAAAGGGAATCTTTTATCATTTTTAAAATAAATAATAATCTCAATTCTTTCTCTGGATCATATATTCATTCTCTATAGAAGTCGACTGAAAACACAAGTGGTTTCTCACTTAAACACATTGACTGCCACACATCCACCAGTGTTGACTGTTTCACCATCTGGCCAGGATGTCAGATGTGAGGTTCTGCTGTGGCTGCTGCCTGGTAAACGGCATCAGATGTAGGCTCTGCTGTGGGCACCAGCGGCCTCCTGGCAGTCAACGTGTTAAATACCAACTATTTATTTTCCCAAAACTGGTTGGAATCTGTGTATGTATCTTTCTATATAGCCACAATGTCCTTGATACTGTCATCAAATAAACTACTTGCAGCAAAATATATTTCCTCTATCTCCCTTTATGTACGTACACAAGAATGTAAGCATCTGCTCCCCACTCCATTTTGTGTGTATTAAACCGCCATCGTATGTCATGAAGTAGCTATGGCATTGTGAGGTAGATTGACAGAGGAGACATCTAAACTGCAAAGACTATTTACTGTGATTCTTTGTGCAGATGTATTGTAGTAGCTCTACAGATACAGTCTCTAGTTTCTTCAGAAAGTGAAAGAGGTTGTCAAACATTTTTGGGGACAGTTCCTTCAGCTTAGTAGTACAGAGATATACGTGTAACTCCATGTTTTGCCTTGAATCATCTCATCTCAAACAGTATCTTTTAACTCTATTCTGAAGAACAGAGTAATGTGACAATAATAGCATATGGCCAGACAGGCTCTGGGAAAACACATTCAATGGGCACTTATCAGCATGTGTCAAAAAGTGAAATGGGTGTCATACCATAGCAATTAAGACATCTTTAAAGGAATGAAGAAACAGAATGACTGGCAATTTAGAGAAAATTTATCTTTCATGGGGCTCTTCCAAGAATCATATTTAGATTTTGTGGCTCCCACTCACTGTGCTGTTGATATTAGGGAAGCTGGAAGCACCATAAACATTAAGTGCAAGTGATGGACTTTGAAGGAACTGTTACAGTCCCAGTCAGAGGTCTTTATGTGAAACAACTGGAGTGACAGTAATGAATGCACATTCAGGCAAGAGTCATGCAGTTTTCACCAGAAGCACTGATCAGCTACACAGTAACAATATGTGGTAGATCAATTGCCAGAAAGGTTTAATGTTTTAGTAAAATCTGGCCAACAACTGTCAACAAATTACTTTTCAAGAATGATATGATAGTGCATAAAATACTAGCTAAATTTTCATACCAATGTTGTAAGTTTAATTTAAGGAAACTATAACAGAAGCATGAAAAGAAAATGTCGTTATACAAGATTTCATAACAAAAATAAATTACATCGATGACTGTATGGTCAATATCATTGAATGTCCAAGTAACTAAATAAATCTGGGAATCTACTGGTGCCAAAATTTCTAAACAGAGAAGACATTTAGGCTTAAGATTAAAGTAAACATCTTAATAACATTCATCCCCACAAACAGTAACAACACAATTTAGAGAGTACAAGCTAGTCATACTGCTTTTCAACAGTTGTGTCAGATCCTGCACAATAGAGGACAGGGATTTAACAATATCTCGACAAAATTTTGATGTTATGGTTGGGGTCTACCACCCACAGCCACAGGGCTTTTTATTTCCACAGATTGTTATCTGAAGCAATATTTAAACATTATTTCCACAGCAGTAACACAGATCACTAGCATTAACCACAATGTCAGTATGCTCAAGTGTGGACAATCTGTTTACATCACATATGCCAAATATATGGGCCACTTAATTTCAATTTTGCTTATGAATGACTGACATTAAGCCCTTTGTTTTGCTTACACTCAAACCTACAGATGTCAGACACTAAGATTGGAACCAAACACTGTATGTCGATAAAGTATCAACCAAAACTGATTTAGGTCATACTATGTGCTGTTGACCAGCAGAACGGGCGTAAACGTTAATTAAAAGAACTAAGGGGCACAGGAAAAGCATAACTGTGAGGAACTAGTATGTACAGCTCCTGTGTAAAAGTAGGTAGAATGTTAAATCGTCATACCAGTGCTCCTAGGTTTATACCCCAATAATGACAATTTTTTTACTGTATTATGCGCAAAAGTGTTATATGGGGCTATTAATACTTCCACAAGTGTGACGCAATTGTTTCTTTGTTCTAGTGTTCCGATAGTTTATGTTTATTATATGACACTACAAATACAATAGCTGGTTTATCACAAATGTTATCTGTTCAGTCGCACGTCCGACAGAAGACCACACCCAAATGTACTCTCTAGGTTTGCTACTTTCAACAAAAGAAGCGAAAGCAGACTACCAAACGAACATTGCTACAAACTCCGAAAAGTCCTTTCACACGTCAGGAAAATGTTCTCCCCTACAACCGTTTCATATATAAACAGTTGAAACAAATTGTCATCTGTGGAATTTCAATGCAGAATCTTTGACACGATAACCTGACACTCTACAAACTCACTCACACGAGAGCTACAAGATCATCTCTCACTAATATGCTTTTCCGATGTTCTGCACTTGTGGTGCTACTTTTAATTACTATTTACACATTTTCTACTGGATGACAGCACATAGCACGAACTAAATCAGTGTTTTGGTTGATAGTCTATCTACATACATGTCTAGTACCAAACTGAGTGTCTGACACCTGGAGGTTTGGGTGTTAGTGCAAAACCAGATTTAATCAGTCAGAGTCTGACCGAACTTTGAGGATGTGAAACAAGTTTAATATTTAATGTAGTGCTAGAGTGTGGTATAAAAGTAATGTCATTACTAGCAAAGATCTTTTTCCCCCCTGAAATGTTTAATTCTTTCTGCAAAATCTCTAATGACAACAACAATGGTCTAATGAACAATCCCATCACCTTCTACTACTATTTCCCCAGTGAAATACTGCTTTATGTATGTAATTTATTTTCCTGTAAATACTGCCAGTGTTAAAAAATAAAATCTTCATGCTTTTAAATTTTTGGGTGAAATAATGATAAAACAACACAAATAAATAAAATTCTGCTTATATATTTTAAAAATGATATGAAAATAAATAAATAGACATCAATGCATCATGGAACATAAAAATAGCACCCACCAATACAGCTTGCTGCATTAATATACTGATTTTGGACTCAATATTAGAGTCAGTAAACATAGGACTGACAATATGAAAAACTATATCCTACACACATATTTACAAAATCATTCAGTATCTGATCAGAATACCATTGTCACATCAAGGATCAGTTTATACACAACAGGAAATTAATAAAATAATATCACAGACATGTTGAATTTATATACAGCGATCCACAGATGCCACTGTAGTAGCTGGCAAGTTACCCAGCTGTTGGTGTTTTCATAGCACAATAAGAAAGTCAACCAAGTTTCATCCCTTATGTTGGTTACGTAAGGTCACCAAGCAGAGATGCAGCAACAGCATGGGCTCCAGCAGCAGCAAATCGCACAAAGGTGTCACCGACAAGAGGTCCTAAAGCGTAAAGACCTGCAGGAGCATGGAGCACTTTGTGAGTGTAAGGATCCACAGCAATTGGATTACGACGTGGATCCACTGGCTTTGCTGAATTACATGTAAGTTGTGCCACAAGCTCTTCAGGAATAAATGAGAGATTAGGCCTAGCACCAGTCAGGATAGCAGCAGCACACACTTGGACTCGCTCTCTTTTCCCGTCCGCTCCACGAATAAGCACTGATCGAACAGCCTGTGAACCTGTCCCTTCCTCAGAGAACTCCAATACAGCAGCATCTGCCAGAGCCTGGTACCTTGGGTAACAGTGACCTCCATCAGCCATCATTTGACGTACCTGAAAGTAAATATTTCACTTTATCTTTGCCTTTACTGAACACACATTCATCTCAAAGGAAAAGCAACACTGAAGAAAACAAGTTATCAAATCACCTGTATGACTGCACCAATTACTTTATGTTGGGTACAACTTCATAAAGTGTCAAGAAGTATGTTTTAAGAAAGAGAGCAACTGAAATGAAATGAATGGGCTGTAAAGCAGAAATTCTGTGAAATGAAATCGCCAGCAGCAGCAGAGAGAGAGAGAGAGAGAGAGAGAGAGAGAGAGAGCGCGAGCTTATGAACTCCGAACTGTGTAATACGAATGCGTAAGTACTTTAAACATTGTTCTTCCTTACTTGTTTTGTGAAATAAAGAATAATATTGTATTTTATTCTAGGATATTAACTGCTATGTAGTCAATGAATGAAGACAGTAATGAGGATTTATTAATTTAGTCGGGTGTGTATTTTCTGTATGCCACGTATAAATAATTGTTTGAAGTCCTGAAATATGATACGTGATTTGTAGAAAAAGGAGTGACGTTTAGAAAACTGATGTACATAGACAAAACTCCTTGTATAATATTTGAATATTGTAGGTGAACAGTATAATAATAATAATAATAATAATAATAATAATAATGTGTAACTCAATGTCCTGATGCAAGTCTTTTAACTTGCATAGCCATAACCTACCGCTATTATCTAAGTAGGAAGAGGGGACCTAAAGTTTAATGTCGAATCTGAACCACATGATGTTCTAGTAACTATTCACGCAGATTAAAATGCAGACTGAAAAATCCATCATCCGACTGGGATTTAATCCTGCAACCTCTCTGTTTCCATGCATGCACTTTATCACTTGATCACCAGGCAAGCTAATGTTAAAGCAGACCACTAGTTTGTACAAAAATATATGCATTTCCATTCAAATTAGGAAGAGTGTAACAATGAATACTAAAAACACTCACTTTTATAAACAATTGTGCCATTAGTAAATGAAACCTATGATTATTATAAAACTAGAAACGTGCATGTGGCACAGGCAGAGAGAGTGAATTTTTTTGTGGAGACCGGTTTGAAGAACACACTATTTTCACTTGGCATTTACTGAGAGAATGAAAGTTAATATAACTGTCAAGGTAACCCTGGCCAAACCATTATGTGGCCAAGGTAAGTATCTAGTCAGGACGGCAATTGGTAACAGGAAGTCTTGTATCTCCTGCTGACATGTAGTGCTGTGTTGGGTGTGGAAGTACACAATAACACACCAGTTTGTTATACTGAGTTTGTATGACTTTTGTTTTTGATTTAAGTTACAGGGTTTAGAAAGGTAAAACTGTAATATCCCACTATACTCACAGGCTGTGTGTCACACATCTGAATCTGTTTAAGAATCTCTCTAGCTTTCACAACTTTTTTTGGGAATACAGAAATATAAAAGGTCAGTTCCACCTAAAAATGATCCAAACAGTTTCTTGCATGTACTACATGGTGGATATATTTTTTTCAGAAACCTAGGTAATAAGTGAATCCTTGCATTGAACTCTTTATGAGCCATTTGATCCTTTCTCCCCCACACCAATTCCTACGTTTCCCATTCCCACATCCGGTTTTAGAATCATTTCCTTTATTTCATTAGCACTGTTACATCAGGCCCTATTTATTTTTAGTAAGAAGATCTTCTATTTTTATGAGAGTTCATTTCATTAACTTTTCTTTCCCTTGTGTGAGATATCAGATTCAGTTTCAAGTTGTATTGATCAACACCAACCTCTCTTCCCCTGTGTTATTTGTCACATCACTACATTTAGTTCAGAACAGCAGAAAATTAAAACCAATATACACCAAGACTTACCTTATGGTACTCAGGATAAACATTCTCAGGCAGCACATGATCAAACAGCGGTGCATCAAGACGCCTCCGAAACACGTGTAGGACTGGAAGAGAACGGAAGCGGGCAGCTATGACAGCATCAGCAGCACTCAACCCTGCACCTACGATAAGCACAGGGTTTACGCCAGTGCCTATCATACCAGGACAGTCAAGAGCTCGCTCCAAGGAGGCGGCATCATGGAAAACCCATCGCAAGCTGTCTTCACCAGGCACTCCCAATTGATTAGGTACATCATGTGCTCCAGTTGCCAGGACCACTGTCCTGCATTTGTAATTAAATACTGCACGACCATCAGTTGCTTCCACCCTCCACAGCTTGTCAGAACTTTCCTGAAAATATCAAGAAAAACACTTGCTTACACATATTTAACAATTTTAAATTAAGTGTCTACTTCTTGTTATTCTTTTATTACATATTTTACAACTTTAATCATAATTTACGTAAAGAGTCAGCCACAAACATTCCAAATCACACATGCATTTGTGAAGACTGCTTACACACCTTGACAGACAAATTAATAGCCAAATGTCATCAACTACATGGGCTTACAGTTTAACAAGTGATCTGAGCAACGGTGTCATCTTGGGTCAACTGAACCTACCCATACACGATGCCACAATGGTGTTGTGGTACATAGCAAGATGTGTGTGCAAATGGAAGGAACAGAATATGGACAGCACTTTTTTGCATATTTATTATTTCTTGGAATGTAGGTTGTCATGAAAAACTGATCTGTAGTTAAGCTCAAAGTACAGGTTAGGTTGAAAATTGAATTTTGTTTCGAGTTGGCGAAGCCAACAAAGTGAAATTAAAGCCCTCGTTTGTGTGTGTGATCTGTAACACTGCTCGAGGTCTAGGTTAAATTGAAAGGTAACAGTTCCTTTTTGAGTTTGCAATACCATATTGAAAACTCCTTTTAATCCATTATCTCTCAATATTTCTCCAGGTCCATCACACTTTATGAGAGATCAAGTCCAGATAAGGACACAAAATAACAGTACATTGACCTCAATGTGATTTGAGGAGGAAATATTCAACTCACGATAACAACAATAAACACTCCAAATGTCTAAGATATGGAACATGAAATGGGCTGCCTATCAATGAGATACTTGCTTTTGTTTATCTTCTTTTTTAAATTTTAGTATTCACTCATTTCTTCATTACTCTACTCCAAGCCCTAGTTTTGTTGACAACTAATAGAGATGAATGACTACTGAAACTGGTCATATTACATTCTTAGAACTGAAAGTAATACATCAAAGTCTGGGAACACACTTAAAATAATGAATCAAATTAAACATACAGCAACCATTTCTGAATCCAAGGATTATTCTCAGTCTTATTTACACGACTATCAATGACTCAGGACGTCGTTATCAGGAGAAAGAAAACTGGCGTTCTATGGATCGGAGCGTGGATTGTAAGATCCATTAATCAGGCAGGTAGGTTAGAAAGTTTAAAAAGGCAAATGGATAGGTTAAAGTTAGATATAGTGGGAATTAGTGAAGTTTGGTGGCAGGAGCAACAAGACTTCTGGTCAGGTGAATACAGGATTATAAAAACAAAATCAAATAGGGGTAATGCAGGAATATGTTTAATAATGAATTTTAAAAAAAATAGGAATGCGGCTAAGCTACTACAATCAGCATAGTGAACTCATTATTGTGGTCAAGATAGACACGAAGCCCACACTAGCAACAGTAGTCCAAGTTTATAGGACAACTAGCTTTGCAGATGACGAAGAGATTGATGAAATGTATGAGATAAAAGAAATTATTCAGATAGTGAAGCGAGACGAAAATTTAGCAGTCACGGGTGACTGGAATTCGATAGTAGGGAAAGGAAGAGAAGGAAACTTAGTGGGTGAATATGCAATTGGGGAAGGAATGAAAGAGGAAGCTGCCTGGCAGAATTTTGCACAGAGCATAACTTAATCACAGCTAACACTTGGTTCAATAATCATGAAAGAAGGCTGTATACATGGAAGAGGCCTGGAGATACTGGAAGGTTTCAGATAGATTATATAATGTTAAGACAGAGATTTAGGAACCAGGTTTTAAATTGTAAGACATTTCCAGGGGCAGATGTGGACTGACCACAATCTATTGGTGATGAACTGTAGGTTAAAACTGAAGAAACTGCAAAAAGGTGGGAATTTAAGGAGACGGGACCTGGATAAATTGAAAGAACCAGAGGTTGTACAGAGTTTCAGGGAGAGCATAAGGGAACAACTGACAAGAACAGGGGAAAGAAATACAGTAGAAGAAGAATGGGTAGCTTTGAGGAATGAAGTAGTGAAGACAGCAGAGGATCAAGTAGGTAAATAGAGAACAGCTGGTAGAAATCCTTGGGTAATAGAAGCTATATTGAATTTAATTGATGATAGGAAAAAATACAAAAATGCAGTAAATGAAGCAGGCGAGACGGAATACAAACGCCTCACAAATGAGATCGACAGGAAGTGCAAAATGGCTAAGCAGGGATGGCTAGAGGAAAAATGTAAGGATGTAGAGGCATATAGCACTCTGGGTAAGATAGATACTGCCTACAGGAAAATTAAAGAGACCTTCAGAGAAAAGAGAACCACTTGTATGAATATCAAGAGCTCAGAAGGAAAAACAGTTCTAAGCAAAGAAGGGAAAGCAGAAAGGTGGAAGGAGTATATAGAGGGTCTATACAAGGGCGATGTACTTGAGGACAATATTATGGAAATCGAAGAGGATGTAGACGACAGCAAAATGGGAGATATGATACTGCGTGAAGAGTTTGACAGAACACTGAAAGACCTAAGTTGAAACAAGGTCCCGGGAGTAGACAACATCCCATTAGAACTACTGACAGCCTTGGGAGAGCCAGCCCTGACAAAACTCTACCATCTGGTGAGCAAGAGGTATGAGACAGGTGAAATACCCTCACACTTAAAGAAAAATATAATAATTCCAATCCCAAAAAAGCAGGTGTTGACAGATGTGAAAATTACCTAACTATCAGTTTAATAAAACATGACTGGAAAATACTAATGTGAATTCTTTACAGACAAATGGAAAAACTGGTAGAAGCCGACCTTGCGGAAGATCAGTTTGGATTCTGTAGAAATGTTGGAACGCGTGAGGCAATACTGACCCTACAACTTATCTTAGAAGATAGATTAAGAGACTTAGAGAAAGCTTTTGACAATGTTGACTGGAATACGCTCTTTCAAATTCTCAAGGTGGCAGGGGTAAAATACAGGGAGCGAAAGGCTATTTACAATTTGTACAGAAACCAGATGGCAGTTATAAGAGTCGAGGGGCATGAAAAGGAAGCAGTGGTTGGGAAGGGAGTGAGACAGGGTTGTAGCCTATCCCTGATGTTCTTCAGTCTGTATATTGAGCAAGCAGTAAAGGAAACAAAAGAAACATTTGGAGTAGGAATTAAAATCCATGGAGAAGAAATAGAAACTGTGAGGCTTGCTGACGACATTGTAATTCTGTCACAGACAGCAAAGGACCTGGAAGAGCAGTTGAATGGAATGGACAGTGTCTTGAAATGAGGATATAAGATGAACAACAACTAAAGCAAAATGAGTTTAATGGAATGTTGTCGAATTAAGTCGGGTTATGCCGAGGGAATTAGATTAGGAAATGAGACACTTACAGTAGTAAAGGAGTTTTGCTATTTGGGGAGCAAAATAACTGATGATGGTCGAAGTAGAGAGGGTATAAAATGTAGACTAGCAATGGCAAGGAAAGCGTTTCTGAAGAAGAGAAATTTGTTAACATCGAGTATAGATTTAAGTGTCAGGAAGTTGTTTCTGAAAGTATTTGTATGGAGTGTAGTGATGTATGGAAGTGAAACGTGGACGATAAAGTTTAGACAAGAAGAGAATAGAAGCTTTCTTAATATGGTGCTACACAAGAATGATGAAGATTAGATGGGTAGATCACATGATGAGGTACCGAATAGAATTGTGGAGGAGAGAAATTTGTGGCACAAGTTGACTAGAAGAAGGGATCGGTTGGTAGGACATGTTCCGAGGCATCAAGGGATCACCAATTTAGTACTGGAGGGCAGTGTCGAGGGTAAAAATCGTAGAGGGAGACCAAGAGATGAATACACCAAGCAGATTCAGAAGGATGTAGGTTGCAGTAGGTACTGGGAGATGAAGCTTGCACAGGATAGAGTAACATGGAGAGCTGCATCAAACCAGTCTCTGGACTGAAGACCACAGCAACGACGACTCAGCACCCCACATTTTTTGTGAGTTGTTACCTTTATTGCTTAAATTATTCATTTCATAATTTTTACACATCTTCCACAGTGTGGGTATACACCATCAATGAGAGCACTAACTTACAAGGTTAACAGTCAATGCTCTAATATGTTGTTTGTTGACTAGACTTGTTTGAACATTAATGCCATTCACCTTACATGATGACTACATTGATATACAGTAGGAGCATTACTCTACTTAGGTCTGTTACTCGACTGCAGTTCTCGGCTAAGGTGTAAGATGAGCTACAGAGAATGGCAAATATTGAAACCAGTCTATCCATTAAACATTACATATTGAACACTATCTGTTAACCTCTGTAGTCTTATTTCTCCATGTAATAAATATATCATTAATCTTGCTTAAGCTTTCCTGATATTTGATTGATAACAAGTGAATAAAACAGCAATGGCTCAGGTAGCAGTGAACAGAAGAGTGGAACGGAAAAGGAAAGGACTAGGCCAGGCAAGAGAAAGAGTTCGTGATGGGATTGCAAATATCTAGGTCATGTTGGAGGGACTCTACCAAAACCATTGGTCTGATGAGTTGTTGGAAAAGATGTGCAGGAGCCAGATCATGCACAAAGGAGAACCACTGTGAATGCGAAAGGGTCAAGGACATAGTTATTAATGTACCTACTGCAAACCCTCTTTCACCTTAGAGAGGGTATCAGTTTTTAGATTATGCATGCTAAATGGGTTAAAAAATGGTAAGAGAGCACTTAAAACTTTCACAGCTATTGCATTGCCTGCGAATATTGGTAACAACTCATATGATGAACAATGGGAACTGAATATGACAAATCATGAGCGAGTTGTTGGTAGCCAATCAGAATAGTTGTTCATAATTTCAAATGGTTTGTATATAAAATTAGCTGGTATTTTGTCCCATTAGGCTAAAATTTAACCACATTAGAATTTTCAACAAAACTGGAAATAAGAGATACAAGTAGATCTTGCAATGATGTATGTCCACGTCTGGCTACTCTCCACACCACTATTACGGCAACCATATTTTCGTGTCAAGATTCATTGGCTTCGCCAAGATAAATCTGCCACACTGCCACCTAACCTAGATCAATCGCTACACTAAATGTCAGTCAGGCTGTCAGCACATCTAGCTTTTTCCTGCTTTCCATGCCAGAAACAAATGTCATCTATCTTTACCTTCCAACAAAAGAAACCATTAGATTCAGCTATTCTCACTGGCTATGGCCAATGTCAAAGCACTGCCAACATCAGTATACAATGCCAGAGCCACGGAAACTTTAAGTCCACTTCAGTCAAGAAATGAATTTTAACAAAAATTGGTTAGAAATGGGAATGAAATAGGGGGAAAGGTGTTTAACGATGTACCTGCAGTTCATGTCATCATGTATATGCTCTATTCAAAATGAACAAAATAATGCTACAACACAAAACAGTGAATTTAATAAGTAATTGCGAGGCACACTTTTTGAGCTTCTGTGTAAGTGGACCAAATTTATTATAATAAACACTAAAAATGTTTCTTTCTGTGCTATGTTACTGAGAATTTTGTAAAATTGTAACACATTTGCAAAGTAATTATGGTAACTACAAGTGTAATTGTAAATAACTTTTCAACTGGGAGGGCGAGGGCAGGGAGATTTGGGGAGGAAGAGCGGCAGGGGGGGGGGGGGGGGGGCAGGGATGGTAGGCTGTAAAATTTGCGTTCGGCAGCATTATGATGCCATTCACTCACTCATTAAAGTTACAATAAAAAAAACAAATTATTAACAAATATCTAAGCATTCATTTTATTACTTACAGCAACAGGAGGAGGAGAGATGCGTGTTACATCTACTCCTGAGTGGAAATTGTCACTGATTCCTGTTATAGAAGGATATGCAGCAAGATACTGTGCAACCCTTCCTGCAGGAGGACGCCCACTCCCTTCCAGGGGAACACCTGGCAATGACATCCAAGAAGCTGGAGACAGTGCTAGCACTTGTCCATCAACGCGTCGCCATACACCACCTGGAGGCCCACGTCCCAGTGCAATGTAAGAGGGTAACTGCCGTCCTGTTGGTGCACGTCTGTATTGTACCAAAGGATCAATCTCCAAGCCAATGTCAGCTCCTGGTCGAGCCAGGCTATCCATCAACACTGCAACAGGGTTTTGTGACCGTCCCTCTAGTCCCTGCAAATTTGGTAGTTCAATTAGTCACAGAACAGAGAAACGTAAGTAGGTCTACATGTTCTACATACTTTCATGCTACTGCGCATTTTAACATTATGAGTTTTGATTGCTGCAAGTGTTTTAAAGTGTTTCTGGGGGAAAAAAAGAAAAAAAAAGAAAACCAGCATTAAACCAACACTTCCACTATTCTGAGTGTTAATACCATGCAGTACTAATCAGGCTTCAAAATGACAAGTAAATTTTTGCAACAGGTATCTATTTGCCGCATCATCTAATATGAATATATAATTTAGAGATACATTCATCTGTTTTCATACTAATAAATTGCTGAACAAAAATTGACTTTCTGGCTCACCTGAGACAGGAATTCCAAATCTTGATCCAACAATGTCACATCAAGTGACGTAACCCTCAGCCGAGCAGTTAACATTTCATCTGGATGCTCTCCACCAGTGTAATATGGTAAGTTTCCTGACAGTAGAAACGAAAGTGCCATAGCCGATGGGCCATTTCCTGAAACACATTATATTGTCCCTGTATAACCTCATACACGTTTTATAATGTACGTTAATTACTATCACATTCCTCGTCGTTCTTTACCATAATGAGTTTCGGAAGATTATGTAAACAACAGTCGCCAAAACTGTGAGATTTCCACGCTTTCACTACAACGGCTCGAGGTTTTTGGAAACCGCGTTAAGTAATTTTCAGAAGAATGAAAATAATTTGGTGTGTACTTTAATTACTCACCTACAATGACTACGTCTTTGTATATCTCGTTGTCCGTCGTGAAATCAGGCGCCAGGTTGTTCTTCATGGTTCACACGACCTAAAACAAATCGATTATTAGAATTATGTTTGGCCGGTGCCTGCAAGCCACAGTATCATTCTGCATTTTCTTTTTAAAATAAACAATGGAGAAGTGCGTACTTTAGTCTGGTTGTCGAACGATAACTGGCATCGTTCTGGTGACACTGACGAATAATTTCTTAACACTATATCCTGCATTTTCTTAGTTATGTTACGTTCATGAAAACATTTAGTTTAAATTTCAAAACAACTGTCCACCTCACTACTTTTAAGATCCTCGGCTGTTAAGTACAACATACACTTTCTTCACTAAAGTGAAATGAGATGTATAAATCGTTTTTAATCACAGTTCCTTCAATTCGAATCCCTCCGCAGATTAATCGCGATCGCATTTTCTACATTCTCCTGTCGGTGTTCGTATGAGCGTCAGCTGTTGGACAAAGATATTACGCCAGGTCGAATTCCGATGGCCAGCTATCATCTAAAATAGTCAGAAGCACTGTGTCCAGAAGAACCGTGGACTAGTGCATTTATTTCACATGGAACGCACTGTCTGCATCAGTCAAGCAAAAATGCTACAATACAATGGCCATTACGCTGTTGGCGAACGGAACACGTAATGTTATGAGTTCGCACGTTATTGACAACTGCGAAAAAAATGTCGTTGCGTACCGGTACATTTACATTTAATAGCATGCGGCATATGTATACTACTGTTTACTGTCGTTGATGGCCAACAAGGCAATTGGCGGCTACAAATAAAAATAAATTATACTGCCGACATTTGTGCAAGGCTCACAAATGTGTTGGCTTCCCACGATAAGATTTAACTGAAAACGGCCGACAATTTCATCTACAGGTGTAGTTTAAATTTTGGGGAGTGATACCACAACGTTGACAAAAGCATCGCTTGGGCACATGCATTTTTATACTCATTCGCTACATCTTTGCCGTAGATACGAACTTCGGTCCTGCAACAACAACGTTATAACGTAGCACTGCGGGGGAAATTCCGTGATCTTGTGTTCAGACACATGATGGTCGGATCACTGTCTCTTAAGTGCGTATTCAGATTGTTAACTGAACACTGTTTCACGGCAGATATCTGTTAGGTCACACCAAGAACACAAAATTTCGTTTACTAGTGCCTTGTACATAGCGCAGGAAATACAAGCTTTTAGATCTGTAGCGAGTTTCCGTAAGTTCTGCTCACTCTAGTTTTACCACTCTAGTGTGGATTGTCGATTATTGACAGTGAGAAATGATTGATTTACGCAGCAGTACCATCACAGAAACCGATAGAATAAAAAGATACGCTAAAAATTCCCAATGTCTAGCGTGCTTCTCGTGAGAGCAAACATATCTACTGCATGCACGGTTACTGAATATATGGAAAACAGCGGAGGTGATCGCAAGGCAGAGGGAAAGCAACAGGTGTATAAGCTCAACAATACAGCTAAAATTATGTTAAATGAGATCGGAATATCAGATACCGGACGGATAGAATATGTAGATTTACAGAAATTTGCAGAATATCAAGTTCTCGTGGTGAACGGGGAGAGTGTCGAAGAAGAGAGTAAACGGTCTATGCTTGTTATGTCGCAACATAAAAACGGATCGTGGGGATATTGGGGGGCATCATCGGCGCATTGGATAATCTAACACAATCAGTTCAGTTCTCACAGCTGGTAGTTTACAATTTTATATTTAAAAAAAGGCCCTAGATAAATTTCACAATATGTAGCTCTACATAGACATGCTTCAACCACTTCCGTGAATCTAGTGTAGACGGAGAAGACAGTTCACACAGCTCTAACGTACGCAGAAGCTTTAGAGTGTTTCAGATTGATAATTTCAATGAGCACCGTTCCAAACCTTTCCACCTTCTCTCACTAAGAGGCATGTGATTGTTGATAGAGATCCGTCCGCCGAATTCGTCATTAGGGAAACAACACTACATACATTGTACACGCACTCTAACAGTCACCTACAATACACAGAACTACGATACAACACTCCCACACAATACTCGTGAAATACCAATGTGCCCGACAGAAGAAATGCTTCCTCACTTAGACGGATATATGCTCGCTGAGGTCTTTGATTCAGTCATAGCGTAAGATTATAGTATTCCACAGTGGCACTTCAGATGGTAGAGTTAATGCAAACAGTCCAGCACGAAGATTATTTCCGCCTTAATGGAGAATTGCTTCAGCCAGGGATAGATTTGATCAACTACCAACGCATTTCTTCGGCACAACAGGTAGTGTGTGTGTGTGTGTGTGTGTGTGTGTGTGTGTGCCAGGAACGAACGAACTTTATTACAGAAATTACAGAAGCTACAAGAGTAGAAATGGACATTGCTTTATTAAAATCTCATTTCTTTCGCTCGAGCAAAGTCAGTATAGAATACAAAATGGTCGCGCAATAAATATCTGCTTCATGTACACTGTGACAATAGCCTAAGTTTCAAAACATACTAATTTTCATTTGTCTCTGACGAGCTTCCGGTAGATCTGATTAAGATTGCGGGCCGACTACATGGCTTTGGCACTGCAGCGGGTTGGTTGGTTTACCACTAGAAATGCATTCCTTCGTTAACCTATACTCCGATATTCTAATTAAGATCACAAATTAATAAACAATTTTCTGTGGCTTTTATCCAAAGTTATTAAAGACTAGAAACAATCACGTAAAAGCTGCCAATAATTAAACTGATTTTCCGTAACTAGCAATTTGCGGTGGTTATCTAGTTGATGGCGAAACATGATAGCATTGGCAGACAGTTTTATCATCGCATTTATGTACTGTAGAATGGCAACCGACGTAACAAGCTGAAAATAGGATCTGAAAACTGATAAGCGGTTCTTCGTTTTGTGTGCAAAACTAATCACATTTATTTCCCGCACAGAAAGACTTTATTAAAATAGAGAATAATATCTTTCACGATGTACAATTTCTACAGACCCAAGTCAGGGCTTGCTAAGAACATCGTTCAAATCCTGCTATCTAACAGATGCTTTAAGTCGTGCGTTTAGATAATTATCGTCTGCGATTTCTTTAGGCATGGTGTCCTGCATGGAAGAACTGCTTTGTGCTTTACGTCTATACCCTAATTACCTATTGCTCCTAGTATCTGAATTATGGAACCAAGTGCTGACAGACTTACTTGCCATCTCATAAAAAAA
The DNA here is from genome assembly GCF_023864345.2 of Schistocerca serialis cubense. Classification (NCBI taxonomy): domain Eukaryota; kingdom Metazoa; phylum Arthropoda; class Insecta; order Orthoptera; family Acrididae; genus Schistocerca; species Schistocerca serialis. The sequence goes on from NC_064645.1 coordinate 204,222,768, forward strand.
ATCAAGAATGTTAACAAAAATGACGAACCTGTTCTCAATACACACTGCAAAACATTTTCTGCAATAGATCACGAAGGACTGATGATTACAACCATGCTACAACAGACTGGAAAGAAACGATGTGTCACTAAAAATTTTAAGTCAGCTTCAACTCTCCTTTGGGTTTAAATGCCGCAGACCCATTTCATGAATCTGCGTTTTACGAATTAGGGGTCAAGAAATTTCCTTGTGTAACTTGCAAACTATACGACAATGCTCAAAACAATATTCAGGATGTGGAAAAACTACCATTCGAAGTTAAAAAAAGTCGAGAGAAACCACGGGCTCTAAAATTCGGACCCTAAGAGCTCCGAGCACCACATCATCTGTACTATGAAACAAATCTCTTTTACTGCAAGCTCTTTGCTTTCCGTATTTTGGAAGGAGATACTATGGACCAATCCAAGCAAAAATTTTCAGTAATCATGGACTATAAAACGAATACCTGAAGAGCTATGAGGTCTTATTCACTGAAAGTTTCACAATAGCGAAGATGAACAAACGCTTCCTAGCTATTGAGGTATGTATTTTAGAGCCCATGTTTACCAGACTTGTTTCGTTCGAATGATCGTTCTTGTCATATCCCTGAATACTGACCACTGCTGCTGGAAAACCATGTGTAGGCTAGGTAACCGCTTACACGGAAAACCTACTAAACATCTATTCTTTCTTGAAGTAAGACGTGAATAACGTGAAGAAAACTATGACAGCAACCAACCAAAGACTTTTACAATATACTTTCATAATGTGCATCAGAAAATATAGTGTGAATCATTTGTCATTAGATAATGGGACGCTTTGGCATCATGGAATACATTGCTAAATATACAGGAATTATCAGTAAGAAACTAAAGGTCGGCTGAGTGTAGATAACTAGAAAACAGTATTATGTACTTTTAAGGTTTATGCAACACGACAGTAAGGTAGGCGTCGTGAGAATAGAAACATGTCTGAACGATGATTTAAACATCGAATAAATCCTTTTATCAAGGAGGTGTTCAAACCAGTTTGCCAGGTCAGCCTCTTTGTTGGATCAACGACTCATTTGAAGAATACTAATTAAATAATCTGAAGATCTAGATTCATTCATTCACAGATCAGCCAATTAGTTTTAAAGAGGTTCATCATGCTCTTACCTACGTCCCCACGTCAAAGTCAACCCCAATCAACGTCCTTCAGACTGTGGGCACTGACAGATGACGCTCAAGCGAAACGCACAATGCCAACTTAATTCTGTACCAGTCTCCTATAATAACATTCGTAGCTCTGTTGCCTTGATTATATGCCATGAAAATTAACAGGCTATCAGTTACAGGGTAAAAGTATAGCTGTATCGCTTGCCCTCTGTTTTTCCCGGTCTCGCGTCTATAGTTTCCACAGGGAACCGACTGCCTCGGTCGATATTTTTTGAATGTTGGTATGACACAAAATTACGTAAGTATCTGTAGCGGCTTCTGCATCCTCTCCATCCTTTCCCTTGCCCGACATTGGCTATCATGTGCTGTAATTTTATCGACCTTTGCTGCCAAGGCCTGACTAATAGGAGGCAGCTTGTTCACATCGTAATAATGAAAACAATTTCTCCTGCTGAAATTTTGGCTGCAGTGCTACAGTTTCTCGTATGGAGTCCTTGATCACCATAATGAGAAACATAGTCCACAGATAAATGTGGGATATCAACGCAGCATCTTATCAATCAACGCAACCGTCCGTTGCACATTAATATCCTATTGACTCTTCGTATAGGAAAGCCCGTGGCAGGCAAGACGGTGGCCTGGGCGTATCGAATTATGAATTGAGTCTAGTTTTCCTTTTATATCAGTACTATAATTTATACTCCTTCGGCAGTTATGAAGTTCACGAGACCTTATAAATATAATTTCCACGTTACATCGAGAGTTACCTACGTATGTTGCAGAGCTTTTAAATTTGACCGGAGGCTGACTTAACTACTGGAAACTAAGCTCTTCTACGCCTCATATTTTTCACACAATGGCTCAGAGAGGCACAGTTCAGGAGTCGTCACCTCTGCAGCCAAACATTCTATACACTGTATAAAAGTTAAACTAGTAGTAACAGCGGCAGCGTCAAGCAACACTATTTTTAATTTTTTGTTTTTATTTGTGTGTGTCAATGCTCATCCCTCGCTTTACAACGCAATTTTCTATGACGTAATGTGAGTCGTTTAAGAGATCAGCCACATCTATTCCTGAGTATCACTGAAGAGTTCCCGACGGAGTGTAGATTCTGTTACATCGTAGTCGCACATTTAGGTTTCTTCGCGTTTCAATCAATTCGAGATAGAGCGCGAAGAGTAACTGCTTATCCGCACCGTGCAAACTGGAATTAATCTAATTTCTTCTTCACAAACTCTGTGTGATGGATATTTCTGGTTTGCGTCCTGAAAGTTGGTTCTCGGAATCTTCTAAGTCGGTTTTCGTGAGATGTACAGCCTCATCGTTCGATTGCCTGCCGTTTAACACATTTCAGCATTTCTTTCACATTGGCTTGGTAATTAATCCGCCTGAGATCAACTACGCCCGGCCTTCCTTGGGTGCGCTCGATTTTCCATGTGAGTCGCACATCACATGGAGCCTACAGGACGTGGACAAAAATATTGAAACACTACAAACAACACATTACTATGTCTAATACGTTGTAGGAAACGCGTTGGCATTCGAAACAGCTTCCAGTCTCGGAATGGATAAATACAGGTCCTGTACAGTTTTCAGGGGAATCTTATACCATACTTCCTGCAAAAATGGGTGAGTGTTTAGGTAATAATGATGGAGGTGGATCGCGGTCACGCACCATTCTATCCAAGGTACACAACAAAGGCTCTGTAATACTGACATCTGATAACTGGTGACCAGGCGAGTTGCAAAATTTCATGGATCAAATGGCTCTGAGCACTATGGGACTTAACATCTGAGGTCATCAGTCCCCTAGAACTTAGAACTACTTAAACGTAACTAACCTAAGGCCATCACACACATCCATGCCCGAGGCAGGATTCGAACCTACGACCGTAGCGTCGCGCGGTTGCAGACTGAAGTGCCTAGAACCGCTCGGCCACACCGGCCAGCTGCAAAATTTCATCCTCGAGCTCACAAAACCAAACTGCGACGATACGAACTGTGTGAACAGGGACTCTGGCGCCTTGGAACACCCAGTATCACCATTGGCAAACCAACATTGTTCAATGGGATGGGCCTTATCAGCCAAAATGGTCACAATCTTCAGTAGCAATGCAACCTTGCAGAATACACAAGAATCCCCTGGAATACCATGATATGGCTGCCCAAGTCATAACCGAGCCTTTGATATCTTTCACTGGAGCCAATACTGTTATTGTCGGGGTGGCACCTTAAGCCGCACATGTATACCGATATTATTGTTAACTGGTAACGTACATAAATAGATATGTGTGATCTAACAGATTATTTGCTTCAAGGACTCGGCAAGTTGGGGGCTGGCAGGCAAGTACTGATCGTCAAAACTCGGCATCCATCGGAACACTTCATGTCGACTGCCCTGTTTCAATTGGCACCACCCCGAACGGTCCCAAAGTTGTGAAACTGTAACTGCCTGACGAAGTCTTGCTGTGTTGTCTGTAAGGCCAGTATTACACTATCAAATTTCTTTGTCCAATATCTTTGTCAACTACCTTTTTCACAGAAATTTGATGGTGTCATAGGGAACTTTGTCAAATGTCAAATTTGTTTTATGGGACCACCTCGCATTGTCCTGGTACGGGTATTTGTATCAAATCTAGGGCCTCGCTGTAGATTTGATCAAAGAAGTCGCTTGTATTCCGTTCACTGCAATGTGACATGTTACCACCTGGAGCGCTAGCATCGCTGCAGCGTTCTGTCATCTGTAGTGTTTTGAACAACATTGCCGGTAAATACAATTGGTGTGTACCGAAAACTACAAAATTGATAGAAATGTATGAAGCTGATGAGGCGCTTTACAAAGTGAGGCACCCTGAATACAAAAATAGATTAAGAAGAAGATTGGAGACCTAACCTAACCCTCTCCCGTAGCAAGGAATCTGAGTGTTGCAGTGAGCCTGTCTCCTGCAGATGTAGCAGTTCTTAAGTGAATATTGTGCTTTTTGATATGACGATGCACTTAATTGAGCACTTACAGAAATGTATGCTCATCCATTCTTAAGTAATTTATGTCCAACTGACGTCCTCCACTATAAGCTCACGTAACAAGTTTTTGCTGAATGCTTTTTATCGTGTCGTCGTAAAACCCACGGCCTCACCCAGGTACGTTTCCTTGTTTCCCCGCTTCTCTTCCGCATGTGCACACAGTGCAATTGTGGTACATGCAACTGCTGCGGTTAATAACAAGTTGTTGTTGTCAGCCATCTTGAACTTTGACGAAAAATATGATAGCAGTGTAATACCCCTTCTAGCGCTATACACGACTTTGTCAAATATATTTGACGGAATATTTGATCACATCTTTGATCAAATCTTTGACAAAGAAATTTGATAGTGTAATACCGGCCTATGAATGATTGATTAATAGCAATAATTCTACTTACATTTAAATGCATTATGCAATACGAGACATGAACATGAATAAAAAATAAACGTTTTGAATTTCATTTTTCTTCTAGTCGCTGAGAAGCATTACAACAGACTTAATTTCATCTTCCTGAGAAGTGCGGGCGCAATTTGACGACCACTGAGATAAGTAGTTTGAAACAGTGGGCAACAAGAGTCATCAGACCAAATAATTTTTCCGTTTCTCTATAGCCCAGGTTTTATGGGACCACCTCGCATTGTCCTGGTACGGGTATTTGTATCACTGCAATTCCCTGCGTCTGGAGCTCCCTCCGTGTTGTTTTGGTGCTGACGGGGTTCGCGAGTGAGACATTCAGTTCTGCAGCCACTTTTGCACCGTTGTCCTGTTTTTCGGCACAGTCCTCTTCAATGACTGACTGTCACAGCCACTCAAATTATACTTGTCTCCTTTCCCTGTGTGTGATATAAATCTTCGATACGGTGCGTCTTGAAACACCAAACACTTCAGTTACGTCGGTTACTGATGGACCCACCACACGAGCACAAACAATTTGCCAGTGGTCGAGGTCACTAACACAAGCAACGTATTTAGGACATAGTACAGATGCTGCCCGTGATCAAATAAAACTGCGCAATCTGCAGTCTTATCTACCTTCTTTATTTATGTTCAAACATGCATTTCTCGCGGTGTTTCCAAATTTTTGTGCAACCTCTGTGCGTATGGGCCACACAAGTGTTTCGTAAGAGTTATCTTTCGTAGACAGAAATTGAATTCTGACAGTATCCTACCAGGAAAGAGGAGCCTGTAATTTGTTTCACTAAAAAGGGAATTACACGAACATTCCATTGTTACTAGGCAAAGCCCACTATGTTTTTACGTTTCGTTAAGTGCACAACTTAATATTTCTCTAAGAACTTATTACGAAAGCTCTGAGTGAAGAATTGAACGCGGGTCCCATTTTTCTAGTTGGTAGGCCTAGGACTACATCTTAGCTGTGGGTGTAACGACCTCTTTATTCTCTCTGCTCACAACCACTGTTTTCCTTTTTTCCCTTCACGCGTGCGGACAGTAGTATTTAATACGCAGCGGAGCTGCGATAAAATTCGACGTAGCGTAATCTAAACGCCCATGACATTAGTCTTCGTCAGCGAGATGACACTAGTCGGACAGATAAACGCCAGAGCTGATAGCCTCGTGCAAAAGACGTGATCGGTCTCTGAAGTGATTGTAGTGGGTGTGGTTCTGAACTACGCGCCTCACTTAATTGATAACTTCTGAGTGTTGAACGAAGTATCTGAAAACATCTGTCATTAGTTTTACGCGTGTGAATTGTATGGAATGAGGTATGTGTCGGGGAGGGGAGAAGGGATAAAATGTTCAAATTTCGTCGTCCGCCGCAATGATACTGATTTTCCGTTGCTTGGTGCTTCAGTGGTTAAGCGACAGACTCTGGGGTTCGATACCCGCCCAATCCTGGAACTTTTCCTCAGTTGTCACTTTTTTAACCTCTGGCAGTGTTAACGTGAAAAGTATCGAACTGCACCGTGATTAGGTGTCCACTAAACGGCCAGCCTTCGGGTTAATGGCAGCTTTACATTCTACCTGAACCACTGCAACCCAAAACCGGGATGGCTTTTTAAACAAAACTGTGAGCGGCGGAAATTGGTGCTCGCTAAGGGGCCCCTTATCGGTGGAACGATATATCCAATTAAAAAGAAGAAGTAAAACCGAATTCAGCTCTTCTTTCTAAGCTGGATTCATCTACCGCATCACTGCAACCGTAGACTTAGCATGGCTATGACTCCCACCACCACTTCTAAGAGGGAAGGGTGACTCGGAGGGTCAGTGGTGTAGCTCCAGACTGCGGAGCCGAAGATCTCGTGTTCGATCACTGGCCACTGCACTGTTGTTCAGAGTCCACATGAAAATGTAGAGCCCCTTATAACTGGCAGGCAAAGTTCGTTCAAAGGTCAGAGCACTATAAGGGCATACAATCTCCAGCAAGACCCCGCCTAGTAATGCACTTCTCAACAATTTCCTACAACAGGAAGTAAGTAAATCTGTCCTCTACCCGAAGGTTCGTTGTAAGACCACGCTGCCCTTGCCACGCTCGCTTTCCGCCGAGGTATAATCTGGTTAGTATATACTACAAGATTTTTACTGACATCCCTTCACCCATTTAGCCTATCGCTGAGTGGAGACGTATTAGGTACTTGGTCATATCAAAGTGAACGGAGGAACACACCTGACGAGGTGAATATTGGGCTAGTACCCACGTCCCATCCTGGTTACACGATTCACAACCATTTCCAAAACGTTGACACGGTTCCACGTGAGATAAAACCAGACGCAGAGAGACAAGGTACACAGTTCCGTCCTGGGATGGGTGTGGGGAGTGGGGAGTGGGGTTGACGACGACACGGACGCACAAACAGGAAGAGGATCAGGCTACCCTTTACCACTAGCACTTCCAAATTCAGATTAACAGGCCGATACCGTGAAAGGTACAAGATAAGGCCTCGAAAAGGAACGAAGGAAAGAAAGACATAAAACGAAGTTTCTTTTTGGGTCATCACCAAACCATCCCATGAGTATTTTACCGTGTTAAAAATCACAGTATTTTTTTCATAACGTGTACGAATCCAATAACGTTAGCGCCTTTTGACTGCTCTGTGTTTGTTGTACATGAGGCTTCGTCTCTCTCTCTCTCTCTCTCTCTCTCTCTCTCTCTCTCTCTCTCTCTCTCATATTCGGCTGATTCAGCACCTCATTAGTTATGCGTCCTAAGCATGTAATCTTCAGTTTTCTCCTGTAGCACCACTTTTCAGAAGCTTGTGCTCGAAGTTCAGCCCAGTGGTTTAGGAAGAAAGAGATGGGGAAATCACACGCCCTCCCGCCCCCCCCCCCCCACACAAACTTTTTTATAATATGTATGTCAACAAATTTCTCTTTTTCAGGAAGCTTCTTTTTCTGTTGCCAATCTGTATTTTAAATCCTCCCAACGTCGGCCACCTTTAGCTATTTTACTGTCCAATAGCAATACTTAATTACTAGTTTTGCTGTCTCAATTCCTAATCCAATCCCCTCAGCAGCGCCTAATTTAATTCTACTACACAGTATTACCCTTGTTTTACTTTTCGTCGTATAACCTTTTAAATACACAATCCATTCCGTTCAACTGATCTTCCATGTCTTTTACATCTGACTGAATTACAATGTCACCTGCAAACCTCCAACATTTTATTTCGTCTCCTTCGATTCCCTTTCCAAATTTCTCCTTGGTTTCTTTCGTAGGTTGATCAATGATCAGACTGAACGACATCAGAGACAGGCTATAATCCTCGTTCAGTCCCTTCTCAATTACTGCTTCCTTTTCATACCGTTCGACTCTTGGTTACTGTATTCTCCAAAGTGTAAAGAAATTTCTCATAAATTATCTTCCTCAGGTAAATTGCCTCCATAGGTGCCTGCAACGCTGAGAGACAATAATTGGCTCTTAGAGTATAGGAACTGTGTAATCGTGCTGTGCCGCGCGGGATTAGCCGAGCGGTCTCAGGCGCTGCAGTCACGGACTGTGCGGCTGGTCCCGGCGGAGGTTCGAGTCCTCCCTCGGCATGGGTGTGTGTGTTTGTCCTTAGGATAATTTAGGTTAAGTAGTGTGTAAGCTTAAGGACTGATGACCTTAGCAGTTAAGTCCCATAAGATTTCACACACATTTGAACATTTTAATTGTGCTGTCAAACGGCAAATTTTCGGGGCATTTGGAGCTCTGGAAGAAAGGAAACACTTGGAACACGCTTGTATTGCGACTGCTTACCTTCTTGTATTAATGTCGCGAAGCCCCGATTTCGTGTTTATTTCGCTGGAAGTTTCGTCCAAGAGACGATGGAAGCTACTCGGCGTCTTGCGGAGACAACTTGCTCTGCCAAACCTTGGACACAGGTAGTTGGCCAGGGTCTTGTCACAGGTCCAGGTTGGCCACGTCGGCTGAGGGGCAATTCCTGTCCGACCTCGTTCGGGCGGCACAGTTCCTGTACCCAGAGTAACCAGCTAATGAACACTGTCTGCCCTTCAGCCTATCCTACTTGGCAACCAGCACACGTTCAGAATAGGACTTGCAGTACAGCTTCTACTGTATTAATCTACATGATCCTGTCACAATGTGACCACGGCCTTTGTTCCGGAAGGTATATAAAGCGCGTCGGGTAAAGGGGGGGGGGGCGGCAAACTTCACTTGACGCCGTGGCTAAAGCATACTGCACATGGTAAAATGGCGCTATCCAAAACCGGCGGCGCGGCAACTTTATGACAGGGGTGAACGACCGATCGGAGATGAGTTCAGGCAAATAGATGTGGAACTGTTGACCAGCTGACGGCCCAGGCGAACCAAGGGGCTACGAACAGTCTCCTCAATGATCGTTCAGCTGACGTTGCTGCGTACTGGCCTCAGCAGTAGGCGCCTGGTTCGTGTACCCCTGCTCACTGCTGTTCATGGCGACGAAGGCTGGAAATCGCAAGCCAGTACCGCGACACGTTTGCGAAATGGCGACAGGTGGCTTTTTCAGATCAGTCACGTTTTATGCTCCATCGGACAGATGACCATTGTCGTTTAAGGTGTGAAATTCCGAAATTAAACGAGGAGGAAGCGTTATGGTCCGGAGAACGTCTCCGTAGCATTCTCTGGGTGACTCGACATTTTAGAAGGCACGATGGATCAATCCAAGAATGCATCTATCCTTTAAGAGCATACACACTTTCACATGCAGTTAGTTTTTCCTCGGCGCAATGGTACCTGCAGGCAGTACAAAGCAACGTGTCACACAGCTCGCAATGTACGTGCGTTGTTCGAAGCATGAGCATGAGCTTACTGTACTCCCCTGGCCACCATACTCCTCTATGTTAAACCCAGACGGGAATCTATGGGATCACATCGATAGGGCTGTTCGTGCCGCGGATCCTAAACCAAGAAACCTAGCGCAGCTGACCACGTCACTGGAGTCGGCGTGGATCCACATACCTTCCAGAACCTCACAGACACTCTTCTTGCACATCTCGCGATACCAAAAGTGGTTACTCAGGCTTTTGACAGATGGTCACATGTCACTGGACAGTGTAGAAGAAATGGTTACCTATCGTAGGCCATGGATGCATCGTAACTCGTCGCATGACAAAATTTCGTAACAGTTACTAAAACTTGTCATTTAAAATACAGAATTAGTCTCAAACTTATTGCTTATCGTGTCCATGGTCGATTAGAGCTTTCTCACACTCTAGATAGATTTAGCTAAAGACGCCGATACGATTTACAGAACTAGAACTATCAACTGAGGCATGCTGATTTGTGGACGGAAAGAGATATTAATCGAACAGCCAAATGATGTGTACAAATACGCATGTGGAAGTAAGTTAACAGAAAAGCTGAAATGAAGATTCTTGGATACGAATGCGGAAGCTGCCAACTTTTTGATGCATGATAACGATATTCGTGTATAGCCGCGCGGGGTAGCCTTGTGGTCTCAGGCGCCTTGCCACGGTTCGCGCGGCTTCCCCCGTCGGAGGTTCCAGTCCTCCCTTGGGTGTCTGTGTGTCTGTTGTCCTTAGCGTGTTTTAGTTTAAGCTAGATTAAGTAGTGTGTAAGCCAAGGGACCGATGGCCTCAGCAGTTTGGTCCCATAGAATTTACCACAAATTTCCAGTTCGTTTATAAGCTACTGAAATTTGTGACATGAATTTCATCATCCGCTATCGAACAACAACCTAACTGCTGCTAAATAATTTGAAAGTACAAGAAAACGAATAAATTAACAATTGAAAAAAAAACCGTGAATGTAAAGCGATATTCATACAAACCCTCAGAAACATTAAATTTTTTTATAGGAAAAATTACAAATTTACATCTTTCTCCGTCAGGTCTCTCTTCACAGCAGTCAGTATTTAGTATAATAGCGAAAGCAGTTTGCAGTTCTGTGTGTTTGCACTTACATTTAGTATCTAGTACACATTGATGGTCCACAGGACTTTTGAAACACCAAATCCATTTTATTTTCGTTTGTCCCAGCTGATAAACGGGTTTGAATAATGAAAGGCATCAACGCAGAGACTTTGTAGCTCCACTTCTCGGTAACATACAAATGTCCAGAAAATTCATATTCTATAATGAAAAAAAAAGTTTGCGTTCATATGTGAAGCACATTGAATTAACAGATTTTTTCCGAGTTACTGATTCTGAACATTTTCTGTTGTTCTGAATGCCGGTTACTCTTTGATCAAGTTCAATGCGTGATCATAATACAAGGTGAAACTATATTTAACCATTGCACATAAAAAACGATGAAAATTACAATTCCTTGGATAGCACTACATATATTGAGATGCAGGACTTATACAAAAATACAAAATATCTAGGTTCAAGCACAATCAGACGCTAGATGTGTAGCTATGTTCTTGTATAATATTGAATAATGCTTGAGAACAGTTTGATTGTTGGAAGGTCATGGAGTATAACGGTGGTAAGCAAAAATGCATTGGAGGGGGAGTCTAAGAAGATAGTTCGCGGACAGTCACAATGATGAACGACTAATGAAACAAGATACCGAACGACGTATGACTGGGGACAAAGGGTCTGGAAGGAAATGATGGTGCAAATACAATCTGATAGTAATACACACTGAAGAGAAAGAAAAATGAACTAAATACGTACCGCTGAATTATGCTCGGAAAACCGGTATTTGATCTGCATAGAAAAATCGATTAAGGCCTGACATGCAAACAACAACGAAATCCAGTTTTCGTCTACCGAAAGTTATTTCGCACGTTTACACACAATAAATACAGTATTTTTCTGGAAGCCAAGGAATCAGTGGAAGGGTGATGACTTCGAGTCCGTGGGAATATTTCCGCTCGTTTACAACGTTAACTAGGGAACAGTCGAGTGCATCGTAGAGTGTAGCATTGCAGTGGGCACTGTGAATGCAATGTTGATTCCAGTGTGCCGGCCTGTGAAAAGGAAAACCTCCCCTTCCTGCTCCCCTGTATCATACTGTGTGTTCAGGGACGTTCCGATAGCAAAGTGTTGATGCCTACTTAAACGGGTGGCACTAAAGGCGTCCTCCGATTACTCGTGTGAATACTCAAGAAGTATCGATACCTCATATCAATATTTTTTTTAAATTTTTTATATGGAATCAAATAATGCTGAGTGTGCATAATATTTTACTTTAATTTCTTGATTGTGATAATCCTTCAACATAAGCGTCACCTTTTGGAAGACTTTCCAAAAAGAGCAATTGCTGTAAATACTTATGAGATAACTTATTTCTATTCTGACTCATAACTGCACCAGCTTTTGAAAGTACACACTTACTAGGCACAAATATTGCAACGACGATATTTTTGAGCAATAACTTTCACGTCTTCCCATTACGAAATGGGTTGCGTTTTAATGATATTATAGGATTTGAAAAATGAAGAGAGATTTCGCGACTTCGTGTTTTCCTTTTTGCGGCTTTGTGCTAGCTGTTTATGTTGTTTCCAAAAGACGTATTCCTGTGGTACAATAGAAATAGCAGCATCTTTTCATGGTTTATTACTTATAAATCGTACTTTTGAGTTTTGGTATGGCTCATCTACATGCCGCTGGATCTGGAAAATGCAGGTTTTAAAGCGTTGGAGCCAACAGAGTAGCAATAATTTCATGGAGATTTAATTCGGATAAACCATATCTTTTCTTCAGCTCTCTCAATAAGACGTTCCTGTATTCTTTGACAACTGGTGAGACTTGTGTGATATTATTGTTCTGCTGACAAAAGATCATTGGCATAGTTTTGGATATTGTAACAATACTTTCGTCTAGACACTTCTCTTGTGACATATTCAAAGGGCTTTATTAAATCTGTAAGTTGGTTGAGTGCCTCCATCAGCAGGTGGCATAGCAGAAACTGACACGCTATTAATTACGATTTCAGTTATTTTCCTCGAATGTAACTATGCAAATACTTTTCTTTCGATTATAAAAACACTCTGTATGGAAACACATGCCTCTAATACTTTGTTGTATCGGAAAATTCCTTACAAGTGACCAAGTGACAGGTAGCAATTTCATGTTTTTTCTTACAGCATCCCCACAAGGCGCGCCAAGTTATATCGTGATATAGTAGCGAATGAGAGAGAGAGAGAGAGAGAGAGAGAGAGAGAGAGAGAGAGAGAGAGAGAGAGGGGGGGGGGGCGGCGGGGAGCAGTTAGCAACAGCTGCATCGCGGAAGACCAGAGGTCTAGGCGCGGCCTGCTGAATGGCAGCCGTGGATGCGTGTGCGTAGTGCGTGCAGGTCAAGGGCGCAGTAGTAGCAGGGGCATACACGCACTGGCCGACAGCCAGGCTCGCGCGACCGTGCTGCAGTCTGCCGGCCTTCTCGTGTACCCACGAGAGGCACATGCCGTGCATAGCAGCAGATATCTGCCTGCGACCCGCTGACGAATTCTGACTCTAGACCAACTCGACATGAGTGCCTCAGAGAAGGGTAAGATTCTTCTCCTCCAACTTTCCAGAAGTGGACGTTCTTTTACATGCTGCTGACCATTCTGACCATTACATCTGTAATACCGTGAAGGCGACATTCAACGAGCGTCAAATTAGCAGGAAGTGTACGACATGCTCTCATATGTAAATGAATAGCATTTCAGTACAACCCCAACAGCCTCCACTCAACGACCGAGAGCAGCGGCGTTTGCTTACAGTTCGCAGTGCTAACAGACAAGCAACACTGCGTGAAATAACCACAGAAATGAGTTTGGGACGTACGATCCTTTAGGACAGTGTAGTGAATTTTGGCATTAATGGACTCTGGCAGCAATAGACGACGCGATTGGCTTTGCTAACAGCACTATATCGCCTGCAGCACTTCTCTTGGGCTCGTGAGCATACTGGTTGGGCCCTCGACGACTGGGAAACCATGGCCTTGTCAGGTGAGTCCAGGTTTCAGTAGGTAAGAGCAGATGGTAGGATTCGAGTGTGGCGCGGACGCTGCAAAGCCATGGGCCCAAGATATCAACAAGGCACTGTGCGAGCTGGTCATGTCTCCATAATGGCATGGGCTGTATTTACATGGAATGGACTGGGTCCTTTGGTCCAACACCGACTATTGGCTGGAAATAGTTATTTTCGATTACTTGGAGACCATTTTCTGCCATTCATGGACTTTAAGTTCCCAAACAACGATGGAATTTTTACGCATGACAATGCGCCATGCCAACAGACCACAATTGTTCGCGATTGGTTTGAAGAACATTCTGGACAATTCGAGCGAATGGCTTGGCCGCCTGTCGAACACTTATAGGACACAATCGAGAGGTCAGTTCAAGCACAAAATCCTGCATCGGCAACACAGCTGTAGAGGCATCATGGCTGCATATTTCTGCAGGGGACTTCCAACGACCTGTTGAGTCCATGCCACACACAGTTACTTCATCACGCTGGGCAACAGGAGGCCTGACAATTTCAGGAGGTATTCCACAAGTTGTTACCTCACTGTAGTAGAAATGACATCTACATTCTGTGTATATGGAATATTTACGCATCTAGTTTCTCATTCAGAAATGACATTTGCGTGTTGACTGAGATGATCGCGTTATGCTTCGTGTAAGAGAGAAAATTGTACTAGTACGCGGCAAAATAAGAGAGCGACAGGATCATGGACGGAGGTGTAACATTCCGCGATATTGCTACTTCACCTCGGTTGGGATTTCGTGTTTCCGACCCTACCCCACTCTCGCATGTCACTATCGCATGTAAGGACGAAGATATCGAACCTGTCCCGGACAGACAGAATCCATCCGACGTCGCTGACGGGGAAGCCCCATTGTACTAAAAGGATGCTGCCTGGCGCTTGCCAGTCAGTTTGATGCAGTGTTAGGTCAGTCGAGCATGAGTAACTCTGCAGGTCAAGTGCCGTGTTCTGGCGATCCGCACAATCGTGCGTAAAAGCGGTACGGAAATTATTTAAATATTTGGGAGATTATTTTTGAATTATGTCCGACCGCGAGGAACTTACCAGCAATGGAAAACTCGATTGAAAAAAAGCGTTAAGTGAGTGAATGTGAGTGCAGAGCTAGTGTGATTAGGCTCATAGGCATAATGTTTACGATTAAAGGACAATAAACCGGGTGCAGTCAAATCAGTGTGAAATGCATTTGATCTGGTCATATTAACTGATAGTATTTTGGTGGGAGTTTTGATTAAAATCATGCGAACTGCAGATACGGCTTGTGTCAGCAGGCAGATGGTTAAGAACTTTCTCGAATAGGCGCGTGTACCTTGTTTGTTAAGTTCGCCGTCCAAGCTATCGTTCCCATGAAGTCAGATTGCTTGTTAAAATTCCGACAGCTAAAATACGCTAGTTGGCTTTAAGAAAAGAGGAGCAACTTACACGCCAAAGAAGACGCACATTGATGGCTCAGTGCTGCAGGATCATGCAGCCAGTGTCACACACCACGAGGCAGGAAATGTGCAGGTCCGCAGCAGTGCGAATACCCACTCTGACATCGCGACGACTTCTCGTGATCCACGGTCCGTCATCAGAGCGACCGCTGCTGCAGCTCCCCTTTATATGGCAGGACTGGACACACGAATGGCACCACGACGTCTTTGCTGACGAGTCCTGACTTAGTGTAAGGCTTCGCGATGATCGTAGCCGTGTTTGGAGGCTCCGAGGAAAACTAACGTCGCCATATTACATCCGTCATCGTCGAACAGGCCTAGCACCTGTTGTGATCGAAAGAGGTGCCATTAGAAATAAGACACGACCAGCTCTGGTACAGACAGGGGGTAACTCGGACGCAGGCATTACATTTCTGACATACCGTGTGGTTGTAATTAAACTGACAGCGTTGCAAGTGCTGCAGTGTAGGCTGAAGACACTGAATCGTCATATGTAACGTTTTTTTAGTGGGTGCGATCGCAGAATATGCTGAAAAAGAATAGTTCCACTTTCTACCACCAGGTGAAAATATTGCACTGTAAGCAGTCAGAATGTGGTGTGGGTGCAGGAAAAGAGGGAACGATCAAAAACATGATAATGGTGATTTTGGCAGGTTTATTAGGATATGGTCACAAGTTACACCATGTGTTCAATATGGTCCCTGACTCAGCAACATACTGCATCTCTAACACGGCATGGTCGACAGTTGCTCGCAGCATATCTGCTGCAATCAGACTTACGTCGTCATATGCTGTCCTTCAGACCAGGAAGAGTCCGGATACATCCCTGATAGACATGGTCTTTCAGATATCACCACAACCGTAAGTCATATGGAATCTGGAAGGCGATGCATCTTGAGATAATGCGGTCGTTACCGAAGATTTTTCGAAGGAAATCCATCTGGTAAGCGACATGTGGTGACGCCCCATCTTACATGACATTAGTGCTGTGTTCACAGTGTTGCACAATGAAGTCCTTATAGTGTGCACTGTACACGAAAAGGTGCGTGAGATTACATCTGCTCGAAGAAAAACTGACCGGTAACGATGGTGATGGTGAAACCACACCACGAAGTAATAAAATATGATTGCAGTGGATGGTCCTGGCACAACATGTGGCGGAGTAGAACCACAATATGCGAAGTTATGTGCAATCACGGCACTGTGCAGAATAAAACTTGACTCGCCCACCCAAAGAATACTTCCTAGTCATATGTCATCCGTTCCCATTTGTGACAAAAAACGGAGGGCGAAGTCACGGTGTTGTAACTTATCTTGGGGCTTCATTTGGTGGACATTCTGAATCTTGAAGGGATACCAGTATAAAATGCGCCACAAAATTTTTTTGAACTGTTGACCTGCGGAGAGAGAATTCCCATGACGCAGCTCAAACATTGCTGCATAAGCCCCAGATTCTGCAGTAACAGTCAGCTATCGCTACAGCCACTTCAACTGCCATCGCAATGGGCAGCTTCTCTCTCCCTGCTGCACTACCCAATTCATCTATTTCTTTGCATTTACTGATCATATTCTTTGGCCCATTTACTGCCATGGGGCCTCTTCGCAACTGTTTCATATGCGATACTCCCGCAATGCAGCGCTGCAACTGCTGCCGTTCTGATAAAAACTTTTCCAACAGTGCGCTTTCTTTCTTAACAGCCACTGCGTTTCGTACGGAAAACTTCGACCTTCTTAATGCTTTACACCAACAGCCACTTCACACAAGAAATCAACACTTGTCGCCAAACGACACAAAGCATAGTGACGTCAAAACAGGAAACATTCCACATTCTGACTGCTTACAGCGCCCTATTTCACCTAGTGGCATAAAGTGGAAGTACTTTTTTTTCAGTGTATTCCGCTAGTGCACCGATGAATGAACATACCTCCAATGTTTCAGCATCCTGCCATGTATGCAACCTGCATTGCAGTACTCGGGACAGCGTCAGTTTAAAACCACCCGGTATTAAGGTCGGCGGCTGTGGCTTATCTTCGAGGTCTTCATGTCGTTCGCTTTGAACAAGATAACGCAAGGTCACATTTTGCCTGTGCTATCCTGACCTACGTAAACTGGCCAGCATGTTCTCCACATCGCTCACCACTGAAAACATCTGGCCATGTTTTGCCAAGAAACTGGCACACCACCGCGTGCCAGCAACTACAATTTATGAACTCCGACCTACAGCTGAACTAGCATGGATTGACTTACCTACCCTCAGTTCAACTTTATAGTCAGCAGGGTTGTTGCTGCCAGAGGTGGCAGATCTGTGTACTGTATTTTGTACGCTGTACATTCCCACGTTACTATAAATTTAATCCCACTGTACTGTACGCACACCACAAATTAAATTTCGTTATTTGCTATCCTTACTGAAGTTGCAGTTTTAATAGCCAGTAGAGTATTTAACACACTGCCCAATGAGACATCTGGTAACATGGTTTACAATAAGTGACAGTTTTGAATGATGATAAGGTTCATGTACGTCTGAAGCTGCTGGAACCGACTGACAAGCGACCTGTCCTATAGTTATAGGAGATTACCCCTTATTAGAAGAAAAGGTGATACGACACGACGCCAGATCAAAAACAGTCGTCTGCATTATGAGAGAGCCTGTCCGCATTGAGGAAGCCTGTTGGAGCAATGCTGTAAGTGGACATTTGAATCATCGCCATGGTGAAACAGCAGTTGAATGGCGTCAGATCAGTGAAAGTATCATCACCGTTGTTTGTGTAAGAAGAGTCTGGAAGTGTACACTCGAAAGAGAAAATAAAACAATACAGGTTTGGAAAATGACTTGCGTGCGCGTGTGTTTGCGCAGAAAGTGCTTAGAAGCGATGAAAATAGGACTTTGGAAAAGGGTTACTGGAAAAAATAAAATCCAATGGTGTTTTGAAAGAAACCAAAAAGAACATAATCTCTTAACTATTAAAAAACGAAACTGTAGATATTTCATACATGAGTTTTTATGAAATACGTGGGAAGGCAAAACATCGAAAAAGAAAACGATGGTGAAGCCAATAAAAATTAGCAGATTTAACGAAGATAAAGTTAAATAAATGAAGAAATGAAGAGGACAATAGAAAATATGGATGGGTAGTTGCAACGCCAAGAGATTGTCTACAACTGATGTTGGTAATTTAATGACTTTCGTTAGTTTGCATTTGATGCAATTCGAAACGTGGATATTTATATTTTACACGGTGTTGCTTCCTTATTTGCGCTAGTCGCTTCGTAGGGAAGGTGAAGTTTGCTCATTAGTGACACCTCAAGCCAAGTACTCTGAATTTCCTTAATTTTAAATTCTTTAAAAAGATGATGTAACCAGAGAGGAAGACGCAACAGCTATTTCACTTTCCGCGCGAAGACTGCGATGTTTATATAACTACGCTCCAAGGCTAGTTTTTCCGTTAAATTCATCTGCCATGTTTGTTCATAACTTCTATTTATGTTCTTACAATAAATTCTCTTTTTATAATTTCCACAAAATTGGTTTCTTTATTTTCGTTACTCCCCAAATAACTTTAACGTGTGAATGGTTGCCAGTTTTCTCTGAAGCTTTACAACCATTTCGAGTACTATGCCATCAGTCCATCGACGGTCACGCACTCCACTGTTTTCAGTTGTAATTTACATGTGTGGCAGAGGACAAAAAACAAATCAGTAACTGAAACACAGTTGTAACAAGATGTGCTTAGGTATTTCCGTGGTAGAACAGTATCGAAAACCAGAATTCCTCGTTCGAGTGCCTATCTCCAACATACCCGCTATCCACGACAAACTTTGATTCATTAGACTTTAATGCTTAAATGCTATTGATCAGATTCACAATGTTACGGGCCTGTCCTCGTAATCTGTTCTGTTCTTTCCGACGGTGACTCACGCAGACGCGAAAGTGGATGGCTTCTTTCAAAGATGGACACTTAAGTTCTACGATCGATAGGTGGCACTTTCTCTTATGAGGGGGAAAATTCCGCAACCTACCCGCTGCAAGGCCCACGAAGTTCCGGGTGATGCAATAAATATTCAGAGACTGCAAGCATTGTATCTCCTTCCAAACTTGCGTTTGGTGATTACTTATAATTATGGTGGCTCTAATTACAGTATTACTGTAATACCGAATAGTGGTACTGTAGCTCCGTAGTTAGAGATTGTCATGCAAACACCACAGGCTCCGGTCCGAGATTGGACTTTAAACAATTTTACTGCGATTGTTGTGATTTTCATGACTGACACTGGTTTTGTAAAAGGGTGAGTTACAATTGAGTTCTGATTTTACATTAAACTACAGGTTCCCAAAGCGAGTAGGAGAGGTGCGTGAGACGAACGATAGATATATGTACGAAAATGACACCCCAGCAGAAGTATTCCTAGCAACGTGCTGTTGCATGCAAACCAAACCCCTTCCGTTTTGACTCGAGGATGAATTTCGACAACGACCGGTGGACTCTCGATTAATCATCGTCATGGGTTTTGTTCCTAAACGCAGCGTGAACGTATTTTCGCGGCACTTAACCGGGTTTATTCAACACGAAATTATCTTGCTCAGTGTTCGTCAGCCGGAATTTTCTGCATACATGAACAAGAAAGCCTACAGTAAGGAAAAAATGGGCTTATACATGGAACTAGGGTAAAATCTGACCAACGAAAGTTTTTCCTAAAATCCCATTCGTCGTTTGAACATATTCTTCGTTATTTTAATATGCATTGTCCGAATTTTTCTACACAATTTGACGCCCGGTGCGGAACAGTTTTAAAGTCATCTCAGCATTCAATGTGAATTTTGTTCTATCGAGAGATTTCTTAAAGTTTGAGAGAAAGTAACCGAAAGAATAGGGGAGGGAGGGGGGGGGGGGCGTTATTCGAGTATAAAATACGGCAATGGTTGTGACAAGCCTGTAAGCTGGTGTAAGGAATTCGCGAAATACAGACCTGTTTTCTTTTTCGTCAGTTATCTGGGAAATTATCCAGTAAGTTGCGTAATGAATATGTGGCAATTTCCCATGTCCAGGCAATCGATAAATATCACAACACGCCTGTTTCAGCCGGCCGCGGTGGTCTAGCTGTTCTAGGCGCGCAGTCCGGAACCGCGCGACTGCTACGGTCGCGGGTTCGAATCCTGCCTCGGGCATGGATGTGTGTGATGTCCTTAGGTTAGTTAGGTTTAAGTAGTTCTAAGTTCTAGGGGACTGATGACCTCAGAAGTTAAGTCCCATAGCGCTCAGAGCCATTTTTGAACCTGTTTCAGTTGAAGGAATGCTTTACTTTCTGTTGTCCTACGCTTCCTTCGTGCCGTTAAATTTAATGTATCCGAGTTCCATCAACCGTAAAAAAAGTGAATCAAAAGTTTGATTGCCCCTGAACGTTTCGAACCCCAAGCCGCCGGATTTCTTTTTTGGTCAAGTGTGTACAGTCGTCTGACGCCAGCCTGCCAACAGCTTCCTCTTACAAAGTTTTTGCGTAACAAGTTAAATTTCGTTCATTTCATGCGTCAAGTGTTTCGGGGGTATTCACTCCTTCCCAACATCATAAACTTTGTAAAATACTTCTCCAATTTATGACAACCCCCCCCCCCCCCTCCCCACTGATTCCGCTGAGTTTACTTATTGTCGGACGACTTCTGACTTTTGTGGAACATTTAGTCCCTATATATGCGACTTAGGAGACTACTGAGTGCTTCATTAGGGTTCCCTATCTCCATCGTTAAAAACTGAACATTTGTAGTATCACTTTGTTGACGGTCAGTCTGTCAGACTGTTAAAAACCTTTTTCTCAGGAACAGGTCGACATAACAGATTGAAATTTATGTCACATACTGAGGTCTATGGTTCCTTGTCGGTGAAAAACATTGAAATTTCTAAGTCAGTGTAATACAAAGGTACTTCCCTGTGGTCTAGACGCATGAAAATTATTGGCAAGAAACAAGGTTTTACATTACAAGTAAAGGAAAAAATTCGGAAACCGTAAATTTTTATTATCTCGCCCGAAATTTTTTTTCGGCAATTCTTATCTGAGTGACCGTTCGTCCGCGTTAAGACACCTTTTTATTAGGAACGGCTAGATGCATCACGTTGAAATTTATGTCACATACTATTGGCTAGGGTCCCTTGATGGCATAATAAACATTAGCTAGTGAGTCAATGTAATCAAAAGGTACGACCGTTTATGTTACATACGTTTATACTAGCTAACTCACTCATCAAAACCTATAGGGTACCTCCCTTCGGTCTAAAGTCATAGACTTTGTCAAGAACAAAGGTTACACAGTAAAACAAAAAACCGAAAATTGTTAATTTGTAATTATGTCATACGAAAAAAATATTTCGTCATTTGTTATCCGATGTCAAACTGGAAATTAAAGCAATAAGTAGTTCTGCAGTCAGCCTATTTGATTCTCGATGGTAAAAGACAATCAGGCAATAAATGACATCATCGGTCATATGACGTGTTTCGGAATTTATCCATCAGATATCTAGGAGCAATTACTTCTCATAGATATTGAGTTTCACACGCAACTTCAAACGCCTTATCTACTTTCAGTAATCGCTCCTGGATATCCAAGGAAGTATAAATTCCGAAATGCGTCATACGAGCAATAAAGTCGTTCCTTGCCTGATTTTTGTCTTTTACCATTGCGACCCAGCCAGCCTCAATTGAGAACTACTTATAATTAAGGTCACCTTCGTCCTGCATGACACTTCACATTTATGTTACTGGAGTAAAGAAAGCACAACCGTTTGTCTCCTTTCTGGTGTTCTGAACCAATTTCTAAGGGATAAATCAAATCCATTTTTTTGTGAGTAAATGTCAAAAATCTTAACGTTGTCAGAAATAAAAATGAAGCTTACGCGATTTCTTGTCAGACTGACTGCCCGCACGCCCCAATACTCAACATCTGGACAGCGCACGCGCGAGACAAGTTGGCGGGTAGTTCCCCTTGAAGTATGCCAGGAAGTAGGCCGGGGCTGGAGCTGGCAAGCCGACAGGGGCGTAGGTGGAGCACGCGCCGGCACACACGCCGTGCCGATTATTGTAATGAGGATGCCACGCTGAGGCGAAACGCCACGGATGGGCATCGCAGTGGCAGGCTCACCAGTGGGAATGGGTGCACCTTCTGTTACAACGTGCGAACCTGCATTTACTGCCGATCTAGTCAGGGACCGCAGCTTCAGAGCCCTTTGCTCTTTTCAGACAAAATGCAAAGCGACGAGCGTAAAACATTGGAAGTCTCTAAGAGTGAGAAACATTTCAGTTCACTAGTCCCTTTGTAATCATAAGAGACATCCAAATGTCTTACTTAGCCACAATCAGCTTTATCGATTTACTATAATGTAGTGAGAGCAGTATTGTTTGACAGATAATGGAAATTCACTCGAGTAACTTCAAATACTGAATACACCTTCTCAACCTATAGCAGGTGGATAACTAGGAAATCACTAAGGATAAGTTGTTGATGTGGATCCCTTGAGCGCAGATATCATTTAAACAACTGCTAGTGATCCTAAACCCAAAATTTGTAGATCGGTTTGAACTCCATAGATTTACTAGGAGTGATGCTGTTGGAGGTGATCTGAGTTCGCCTTCATTATGAGAACCGGCTCACCTGGCCAGGCATAAGGTGAAATACAGGGTAACGTGAAAAGAACCGACAGTGCAACCTGGAAGTTTTAGTATAAGCATTTCCAAAGGTGAAAGTAACATTCAGAGCTAAAACAAATAGTTGGCCCTACACAGGACAGAACCCCAAACCTTTGAGATCTTGTCTGGAGAGTTCCTACAACAATGAAATTCAGCTGCTATCGATACATGATTTAACTTTCGAGTAGCCAGGAGCGTCTGTCGTCGATGCAATGGAATTACTACTTATTTTTCATTTTCAGCAATAAGCAGCACAACGAACTGTCAAGGTGAGTTTCAGCCTACACAAAGGTAATATTGGCGGCGAGAATTTGTCAAGCAAAAAGGAGCGCAGCATGGTTAGCTGTTTTGAACAGTGCTTTAGATTTTTACTGCTGTTAATCTGTCTTTAGCTTCACTACTAGTGAGTAGTTAAACTGATGCGAGGTTATAGGTTATTTTCTGAGCGGGATGTTGCAGGTGAGAATCAGAAAGACAAATGACACGGGTATGAAATGCTGGAGGGAAATGAAAAGTTGTGACCACATTGTTCACCAGAAAAAAAACACAAACTTTATACTAGAACTGTTGTAACCTGTGACTCATCAAAATGTGACCAAAGGTTTCAGAAAGTCAATACCGAGTTCAATCCTGTACTGAAAAACTCACAAAACTTCAGTCATCTCAATTAGGAGTGCTATGAACCAGCTTGTGTTTTATTTTATGTCGTAAAAGCAAATCAAATTCGACTGACCATCGTCAGATTCCTACATTCCAATTAGAAAAATACGTAAGCAACATACACGCTTACACTGTCGCGAATCTTAACTTACGTAAATGTTAACGACAACATATAGATAATAAAATGTCACCTACTTACATAGAAGTATTCACAGCTTCATGTTGGGCGAAATATTGAATTATAATCGTCAAATGATAAAATCATGAACTAGACACCGAAAATAGAAGTGTATTATACCACACTGGTGGTTTGCATTGGTACAGAGTGACCTGTTATATCACAATGTAATTTACATCGTCAGTCTACAAGTAGTGTAATCATCCATTGTGTTGTTGCAATAGGCGTCAACAGATACATACAACGTAGTGCCGACTGCACAGCTGATCACTACCTGCTGGTAGAATTGAAGATGGTCATAGAGGTCTTCATGCATCGACAGTGTCTATATCTTACTACTAACAAGTTGTGTGTCGCTTGCTACAGTAAGTAGATGTGACAGACATAACCCAGTTTTTTAATAGTAATATACTAGTCGCTCTCGAAGTACAAAGAACTCTGTGACCATCTTTGGTTCTACCAGTAAACAGTGATCAGTTTTGCCGTCGGCTCTATGTTGTATGGATCTGTACACAGCGCTAATGCCGATTACATTTATCACATGAATGAGTAAGCTTCCCATAGTTGGAATATATATCCAGCAACTTAAGACCTAATATAATAACTTATTGTTTTCCTCTTAAGTTTGGTTTGCTTTTACAACCTAAAATAAAAACACAAATTTAGGCTTATTGCACTCCTAAGTCAACTGATTGATGTTCTACGTAATTTTCAATATAGGGTTTCCTGAAATTGATGGTAAGTTTTCCCCAATCTTCTGAAAAACAGTAAATTATCGTTAGTTACTGAAACAGATTGTACACATTGCCCAAAAATTACGAAGTGACATTTCTGTCTGACAACAGGCAATTCTACGTCTAACATAAATTAATTTAATTTATTTTGAGAAATTAGTCATTCATCTTTACTGCGTGAATTCAAGAAATTTGTCTGCCATTTATGTTACATGTATCATATGAATCAAACTTTGTGAAAGCGTATACCGTAATATTTCCTTGCTAAAGTCAGCATGCTGGTCAGGATGTATTGGGTGAATGGTAATTTTTGGATAATCGGAACATCTATCTTTCGGAACACAGTATTTGTCAGTTGGTGACACTGAGCATTTATGTACTGCGATGTCATTTGTTGTTACAGCGAAGAAAGCTAGTCTGCAGCACATGTATTTTGTTTGAATTTTATCCACAGTGGGTGCTAGTGAACTCCCAGACTTTCCCTTTATAGCTTATAGAATTTTTGTTTACCATAGCCTACATGTTTGCATGTAAACAAAGCGTATCTCACGAGTGCACGTCGCAATAGTGAAATATGCTGCTAAATTTTATAAAACAAACATGGACGTGAAAATGAGAAATGTGCAACTAATTGGAGAAACTGTCACCACAGCGTAATAATAATAACGATGTCTCATCTTTATTGGTCTCCAGCGATATAAACACGTACATGAATCTATAAACACATGAGGATGGGCACAAACCCGAAACCGGTCGTGTAACGAATAAGTAATCTTTTATTGTGACTGGTTGCGGAAATTTTTCTACACTGTATCTTGTTTTCCTCCGCGGAACTGACCTGTTTAGCTGATGTCAAATGAGATAATTTCATCAATTATAATGGTATTTACTTTTTTTCTCTGAAGAGATGAAAGGCTTACTTGAATGTTTCAAAGCAATTAACCGCAAATTGAAAAAATCCAGTCCATTTGTGATACGACTATCTCCATCTTTAAGATAAGATTGTAACGTCCAGTGTCAAGTTAAATTACAAGGAAAAGTGAGTGCCTGACCTAGTAAGCGATCAGGGTCCTTGCCATCCACTAAAGACACGCACTAAGCAACGATTTGAAGTGGAACGACCGCTTAAAATTAATCGCGGGTAATGCAGATGCCAGACAGATTCATTGGAAGAATTCTCAGGAGATTTAGTCCACCAAATGAAGTAGCTTACACAACACTCGTTCGACTAATGCTTGGAATTGCTCGTCAGTCTAGGATCCGTAAGAGACAGGATTGACAGAGGAAATAGGGAAGATCAAAGAAAAGCAGGGCGTTTCGTTACAGGTTCATTCAGTATATTGCTTCCTCGCACGAAGATCATGAACGTAAAATTAGAGATATTTGAACTATACGGAAGCTTACCAGCAATCTTTATTCCGAACGATAAGCGATTGGAACAAGAAAGAGAAAAGTGACACTGGAACAGAACGTACACTTCGCCATACACCTTAAGGTGCACTGCGGAATATGGACGTACATGTAGAAACAGTGCGTTTAGCAGCGGACACATTTAACACTTTACATCTATCAGAGTTAGGCTTCCGGCTTACGGGGGACGCAAAGTGTTACGCAGCGAGAATATAGACGAGGGATTGTCTTATCAGATAACTTGATAGATGCAGCTTCAGTTGCTTGAAAAAAAAAAAAATAATGAAAAACTGAGTCTACGACGAAGTGTGTCTTGAATACCAAGGGTTAACAAAGAATTAAGAAGCTACTTTCGCGGCTAAATATATTGAAAAGATAATTAACTTACGTTTAGATCCTATTTATCAAACTTTTTCTGTTACTTCTTTAGCTGGGCAGCAAGCGAAACTTTTAAGCTTGAAATCGTTTAGTGAAATGTTCGCTACGCTTCCGCGTTTCCTGAAGAAAGGTTCATTCTAAGGCAGACAGAGAAACATAGGAGACGGCCACCCATGGGTGTTTTGGGTTTACACACAGTAGTCTCGAGTACGATGATGCGCCGCATTAGTTGCAAGAGGGAATTACAGAGCTGGAGAAGTTGGATGTCTGAGGGTGGTTCGCGACTGAACCGATGAGGAGACAGAAGCTATCATTAATAAAATACACGTCTCACATATATCACGCAGTGTCTTGATGGGAACTTTTCATACCTGCAGTTTATTTATTTTTTAATTTACTCTTAGTTAGAAAGCTTCACTACGTTCGTTTAGTAGCAAAAATATCATCCAGGAGAGAAGGTGATCACGTGTTTCGGATGCACGCGTGCTCCACAGCTTCCACATATCTGATAAATTACTTTTCCTTTTAAAATTAAAACACTTTTAAACTATACATAAATTCCAGAATGAGATTTTCACTCTGCAGCGGAGTGCGCGCTGATATGAAACTTCCTGGCAGATTAAAACTGTGTGCCCGACTGAGACTCGAACTCGGGACCTTTGCCTTTCGCGGGCAAGTGCTCTACCATATGAGCTACCGAAGCACGACTCGCGCCCGGTACTCACAGCTTTACTTCTGCCAGTATCTCGTCTCCTACCTTCCAAACTTTACAAAAGTTCTCCTGTGAACCTTGCAGAACTAGCACTCCTGAAAGAAAGGATACAGCCGAGACATGGCTTAGCCACAGCCTGGGGGATGTTTCCAGAATGAGATTTTTACTCTGCAGCGGAGTGCGCGCTGATATGAAACTTCCTGGCAGATTAAAACTGTGTGCCCGACCGAGACTCGAACTCGGGACCTTTGCCTTTCGCGGGCAAGTGCTCTACCATCTGAGCTACCGAAGCACGACTCACGCCCGGTAGAGCACTTGCCCGCGAAAGGCAAAGGTCCCGAGTTCGAGTCTCGGTCGGGCACACAGTTTTAATCTGCCAGGAAGTTTTATACATAAATTATTTTTCGACCAGTGTTCGGGGCTAGCTCATATCAGAAACCGCGACCAGCGCTAAACACATTCAAAGTTGGCGACATGTATACTTTCCAAGAACTGTTTGCGCTACTTTAGTCAGGGTGGTAACTTGAAAAAAAGAAACATATGAATACGTGGCAGGTTGTTAAAAAACAGTAGCACGAACAGCTCATGTTGGCTTCAGGGCATCTGCTCACGGGAGCTGTATTAACGTACTATATCTTGCACTGAGCATCTGGATTCAGTATACTTTGTCTTTTAGCGGGCTTTTGGCTCTACTTTGTGCTTTTAACGAAACCCGCGTATTTCCATGATAAATGTTTCAAGTTTTACCTCTTACATAGATATCGCCCACCTTTAATACGCAGTATACATGACACCAACTTTGATGTGATTATTGATAGTATAAAACTCCTGATGCGCTAATGCTGCATATTTGACGAATAATAAATTACTCGTATGCAGCTTAAATGTGTTGGTTTGGAGAGTCGTTTATCAAACCATCAGGAGTGCCCCAGGGAAGTGTGGTAGGGTCGTTGCTATTTTCTAAACACGTAAATAATCTGGAAGACAGGGTGGGCAGCAATCTGCTGTTGTTCGCTGACGATGCTGTGGTGTACAGGAAGCCATGTAAGGTGATTGTACGTTGATACAAAATGACCTAGACAAAATTTCTTATTATTGTGACGAATGACTGCTGTCTCTCAATGTAGAAAAATTGAAGTTAATGTGGGTGAGTAGGAAAAACAAACTGGTAATGTTCGGACAAAGCATTAGTAGTGTCCTGGTTGACACAACCACGTCGTTTAAATATCTGCGCATAACGTTGCATTTCATATAGCTTCGTAACGAGCATGTCAGGGTTGTAGTAGGAAAGGCGATTGGTTGACTTCGGTTTATTGGGATGATTTTAGGAAAGTTCATCTGTAAAGGAGACCGCATATGGGACGCTAGTGCGACAAGTTCTTGAGTAGTCCTAGAGAGTTTGGGATCCGCACCAGGTCAGATTGAAACGAGACATCGCAGCAATTCAGAGGGGAGCCGCTAGATTTGTTACCATTAGGTTCGATCAGCTTGCAAGTGTTACGGATATGCTTCGGGAGCTCAAATGGGAATCCCTGGAGGGAAGAAGACATTCATTTCGAAGACCAATACTGAGAAAGTTTAGAGAACTAGCATTTGAAGCTGACTGCAGAACGATCCTACTGCAGTCAACATACGATTCGCGTGGGGTCCACCAAGATAAGATATCAGAAATTAGGGCTCATACGGAGGCATATAGATAGTCGTTTTTTCCCCATATCTGAGAGTGGAACACGAAAGGAAACTGCTAGTTGTGGTAAAGGGCACTCTCCGACACGCATCGTACTGTGGCTTGCGGAGTGTGTGTATATATGTACATACGATTCGTTTATGTTGGTGTACTAGAGTAACAAATTAATTTCCGTGAAATGTGGGTGGAGCATCAATTTTACGCGGTAGCGTCCTTGCGTCAGATTTCTTGCTATGTTTTCTGTAACCAGTCGTAGCGTCCAGCGACCAAAGTCCTTGGCAGTGGCTACAGCTCTCTCAATGGAATTCGGGTCAGTGTGATTGTCAAGGGGCATTTCAGATACAAACAAACAATGTCTGATCAGATACGGGGCGTCTTGTGTGTGTGCCCGTGCGTGTTTGTTGTGTGGGGAACGTTCCATTGAGAAACCGCTGATGCCACGACCCGCTGACTCCACGATTATCGTCAACAAAAGACGAGGCGCGCAACGCAGTCAGCTGCGTGGCGTCCCTGTTTCCAGACGCTTCTTCAGCAGCATTTCTGTATGTCTGTTACAGCTTCGCTGTCTGCATCTCTAAGTAACCGACGAACGAGTCTTTAATATTCATGACAGCTCTTTATACGGCAGCTGGAGTTTAACGTCCTCTCAAAGCAGTGATTAACACACGAGTTGGCACATTATAAAGTTTGTATAGTTTTGAAACATCACTGAAGTAAAAGAGCTGAATCCTCAATGAGCGATTTGGGAGGGAGGGGCGATGGTCCCCAACACTAGGGTCACACGTGAAGTTCAGCAACACTCGTAAAAACAGAAATGTATAGAACAGAACCGTTGAAGTAGGAAAGTTCGTGAAACTACCGCACTGGTAACTTGGGACGCTTCGCTTCGAACAGCGGTGCTGTTCACAAAGCATGAAGCCACGTCCCAACATGGACTTGCCGTAACATGACTCTTGTGCCACGATTCAGAACTTTCTTGTTTTGTTTTTTGAGACTATACCGTCGAAGAGGGACACTACTTTGAGAAGTGGTAACTGGAAGCTTGGACAATTGGAAAATAACGGCTGGAGAGAAAAATGTCCCTCAAACACGTCATAGAGCGGTAGTGATTAAATAAAAACGGATGCAGAAATACACTGAAGAGCCAAAGAAACTGGTACACTTGGCGTTAGGAATCGCCATAGGGACGAACAACAAACTTCGTGGAGTTATCTAACAGGAAACGCGTGACCGCTGTGGACCAAGGAATGCTCCAGTTTGCTGAGAGGCTGGACTGAAAAAAATGCAGCCCCAAAATCAGACCTAGAGCGTGTTTGAGGAAGAGGAAGAATGAGCTATGGTTCTGGGATCGCGGATTAATCTTAAGTTTTGAAAAAGTCTTCCTTATTACTTCAAACTTGAAACGCGTTTTTCTCTAAACATTTTTCAGCGCGCGTAGAGCTCTAGAGCCTCGACAGATTTGATTTATTTGATGTTTTAAAAATGAAAGAGGACATGTTAATCAGAATTTTAAGTATCTTCAAATGTTTGAACGTAAAAAACGATACCAAAAATTGACATTTTTCAAATTGCTGCCTTTTTCCGAGGTTTTTCCTATCAAATTGTCGTCGTGATCGTCCCCCAGATTCATTCTAATTTAGGAATTTTCTATTTTTATGGGTTTCTGAAATAGCCACTAGTCTGTACAACGCTTCGCGCAAACCAGATTGCGTCGTGAGGCGCATAGTTTGACACAGTTTTTTAATTTATAAGAATTTAATTTATGAGAATTTTTCTGCATACACGAATATATGTGTAATAAAGGCAATCCTTGTACACAGAAGTTCTAAACTTAACCCTTTTTGTGCCTCTCGTCCAAAAGGCAACAGAAAGGAAGATAGGATTGAGTTCAATATTCTTAGATGTGATTGGAGATAGGGCAGTGAATAGCTCGACGAGGGCAGGATGTCACCCATACGCTTTTTAAAAGAATGATCTCAGCATTTAATGTGATTTACGGAAGTCGCACGAAGTGCAAATGAGATTGGTCGGATGTGAGATTTAATTCCTACTTCTCTAGACAGGTTTCGATGAAGACCCCTTTGTAACCAGTGAAACTTTTCTCCACTTTGACACGACAGATTCGCCTTGTAAGACCAAACACCTACGAATTTACGTAATTTCCACTGGCAGAAGTCAAATACCTTCACGAATCGTCCGTTTCAGAACCATATGTGCTACTCCAGACCATGTTGCGATTTAAAAGTTTTCCTTGTGTAGCTATAACAGCTGCATGACGTTGAGTTATTCGTCCATATACGTTCGCGGTCGAAATGCAGTTCACATTTATTCTTCTTTACTCTAGTCTTAATGGCCTTGAAAAACCACAGTATACTCACTTGCGTATTACGTAACAGTCGGTATGTACTGATAACTGGGATATGTCTTCCGCCCGTACAGAGATCAGGGAAAAAAGTGAAGAACAACTTCTCCATTCTTGAGTGCATACAGTTCAATGTAAAGAGATGTTTTGTTGCCACAAACATATGATGCAATAAGGATGTGATAAACAGTCGTGTAAAGACACTGAAAAGTTTTGATAGCGCTTCGACACGCTTTCCGTAGGAAGGCAAGAGTGTAGCGACCAAGCGTTATTTCAGCTCGGAAAATGTGCTATTTTTAGCCTCGTGAATGAGGGCTGTATAACCTGGACGCAAGGTGCAAACATCGACAGGCACTAAGGCCAGCTGTCATGTGATAAGTTTGTTTACTGCGCTCACGCCAGAGCGGCGGATTCAGTAACGATGGCATAGTGCATGGAAAGTGAAGTGCAAGCTTGAGCCATGGCACAATATCATCAACATATGCCGTGTAACAAACAACAGTTTCTTGTATTGTGTACAGCCGCGGAGTAGGCTGGGAGAAAGAACAGGAGGACGTCAGGATTTCACCTTAGGTGCCAATGGATTTATGCACATTGACATAATTTAAGTAGCAGTTGATCTAATTGTGTAGTATAGGGTGAGCACAAAGTTTTGCCCTGATTATAAAAAATTGTGACAGAATAACCGTTTGATATAATAAGTTACATTTGATGCCGTTTCATAGGATAGTGTTACTAGTTGTTGTGACCAATAGATGGCGCTAGTGCTCCACAACACCGACGCGGTCTGTTAGGCAACGTTAGTTGCTGGCGAAATGGCGTCGAAGCAGGAGAAAGCGCAATGTGTGTTGGTTTCACGAAACGAAATCGCCCATCAGGGTTCAGCGTCAATTTCGGGCTTCTTATGGACTGACGTTAAATCAGTAAAGCGATGGTATGTAAAGTTTAACGAAACAGGCAGCGTTGAAGATCGTCCTCGAAGTGGCAGGTCTGGTGTGAGTGATGCAACTTTTGATCGTGTTCGACAACAGTTTCAACGGAGTCCGTCTAAATCAACTCTTCAAGCATCACTTAAACTTCAAATACCGCAAGCAAGTATGGTGAAGATTCTTCATGAAAGGCTGAGGTTGCATACTTACAAAGTGCAAATAGTGCAGGCCTTGCAACCGAATAATTTTCTGACACGTGCTAAATTTGCAACTGAAATTCTCAACAGGATTGATGGCGCTAACGATTACTTAAATCGCATATGCTTTACCGATGAATCCACCTTTCATGTCTGTGGAATAGTAAATAGGCATAACGTCCGTATGTGGGGTTCAGAGTCTCCACATGCTACTGTACAGTTACAGAGAGACAGCGAAAAAGTGGATGTTCGCTGCGGCCTCATGCATAACAAGGTTTTTGGACTGTTTCTTCGCGGAAAAATCCATTACCGCTAACATTTACTTAGACGTTTTGCAACTGTTCATTGCCCCACAGAAGAATATCAACCGGCAGTGGAATGTGTGTGGGAACTGTTACATGGCTCTAGAAATATTCTCAGCGAATAAAAAAAAGGCTCTGGCACGCCAAGAGGAAAGAGTCATATAACCTGAAGGCAAGGAGGAAAGGGCATCATCTAGATGTTTTCTACTGACATAAGCAATTTGGTTGCGAAAAGCGGAAATCCTGCTGAAGAACCATGGCACGAAGGGAAAGTTGCAGACTTCTGACAGTACACAATTTCGCTTTTCGAAAAAGAGGCCATTAAAGACACAGAACGGGCTCCATTTTTGTACGAGGGGGGGTGAGGAGGGAAGGGAAACAGAAATCAACATGTATCGTCTTAAAGGAGACATTTTTACAACGAAATCCATATTCGAGATTTGGATCATTTCCTGTTGAATTCGATACCCGTGTCGCAAGCACCACGTCACCACACTCGGTCTTCCTAGAGGGACACTTTCTACCAGCTAAAAGATGTTTGTATGCGGATGTCACTGCAAACGTATTCCAAGTTCGAACAGAAGGAACA
Source organism: Schistocerca serialis cubense (assembly GCF_023864345.2). Lineage (NCBI taxonomy): Eukaryota > Metazoa > Arthropoda > Insecta > Orthoptera > Acrididae > Schistocerca > Schistocerca serialis. Next base: position 204,255,593 of record NC_064645.1, read on the forward strand.
TCACTGCTTTTATGACAGTTTTCGCAATGATGTAGACTTTTACGTGGCGTACGAAATATGTAAAAAGATGTGAACTGTTTTCTCAAAGTCTCTCAGGCGTGGATGGTGCTGGTTTTGAAAAAAGCGAAGGACGTGGATCATGAAGATGGCTTCTTTTTAAATACGCTGGACAACTGGAGCGACTTCCGTGTTAGCTTCCTTTATAGTCAGTGTCCATTCTCATATTGATGTGCCCATAGCGCACATCTTGTATGACGAGGATCTATAATCCTAACCAAAAATTCTTCGGTAGTAGCTTGCTCTTTTAGTAAATATTCAAAACAGGATAATCGAAACAATGTAGCTTTCAGATGTAGTCCAGTCGACAATGTCTAAATCCAGTGATGCAGATGCGGTGTATGAGCCACGTGAACAGAAAGACGATTAGGAGCTCAGCTTCTGGTTGGGAAAAAGACGGGGAAGGAATTTAACCATGGCCTTTCGAAAGAACCAACACGGAATTTGCCATAGGTGATTTAGGCAAGTCACGGAATATGTGAATCTGAATGATAAGTCAGGGATCTGAACTGCGACCTTCTCGAATATGAGTCCAGAGTCATCTCAATGACCCACTTTGAGCCACTTCGCTCGGCAGGGCACTGGATAGTCCCCTGGCATTCTTCTGTGATGTCATGTACTGCAGGAAACGAGGACAGCATTCGGATTCGGAAATCACATTGACAAATCCGCCGTGGACATAGCGACAAAGATTGCTGGAGAAACAATGCAGTGAATCCAGGACTAGCCACGTACTATGTAGGTGCCTAAGAACATCTGAACGAAGAATTCTGTGCGAAGTTTGTGGACCTGTGAGAGTGGGAGAGGGTTGGAGAGTACGATGTGACTTTGATCCATAGCAGCTTTTAGAAGAAAGACATAATTAAATGTGTAAATATTTATTGCCTTCACCTTTCATTTGCAGTGGGAGAGGAGTCCAACGGTACAGGTGCGCCCCCTTGGTGAAAGTCAGCGGACTTGACTAGCTGCCTCGGCGCTGCTACTGATAAGCTATCAGTTGCAACCGCCCGCCGAACTATCGCTGAACGCAGTGCTGGCGAGAATTCGCACTGTCAGTGGTGTGGGAATGTAACGAATGCAGGGCACGCTGCACTCTGGCTAATACTTTCCTGCAATGCAAATTAATTGCGGTACGCCTTCGTAATAATCTTGTTAATACTGCAATGAACGTAACGTAATAGTTCTCAGGACTGGAAGGCTGACTCGTTCGTCCAGTCAAGTTTTTGTGCAGAGTTCACGTACTTCATCTACTGAATGGTGACCTGTGTGTCTTCGTGAGGCGCGGCGAACCATTGAGACACACACGATGCCTGGACTTCAATAGCTGGATAGTCTTAGAATATAAATTCAATCAAACATCGCCTGCACCATCGTGCAACACTGATGTATTCAAACGAAATCGAGAGCTATTCATTTATTTACTTTCCACCTCTGGCTCCAATTGTTTGCACTCCAGATCGATCGTCAGCCACGGACAGGGTTTTTAGTCCTTTGGGAAGTAATTTGTCAGCGCGTGTCAAATCAGACCTTTCTTCTGACTTCACGTAACTATTCGTCCTAAAACACAAAGTGTAGTCTTAACTCGAACTGTTTTCCACATGACGTCCTATCAAAATTCTCACGGTTACTTAAAATGGCACGGAATATCTCTTGGAAACACGAGTGCTTGCTAATGTCTTTACTGACAGGTTCTTTGAAGGCGGTAAATACATAAACGGTGAATAAAACTGTCGGTGCATCGAATTTTTCGACTCATTACAAAATGTGTACGTGGTTGTCTCTTCACACACAGTGATTAGACAAAAATGTGGGAACACCAAGAACACGAAACATTTAGATCCCTATTACAGTGTAGGAAATCCGCTGACGTTCATAGCAGCTTCCAGTAGCCTTTGAATGGGTAAATATACGCCATGTGCGGTTTTCAAGGTCGTCTTATACCACTTTTCCAGTAAAATAGTGGCAATTCAAGGTAAAGATAATGGTGGATTGTTATCACGCACCCTTCCCTTCGCTCCAAAGTAGACCACAAAGGCTCAGCTCTATTGAGATCTGATGACTGGTGGCCAGGCGAGATGCTCACAAAACCACTTCTGGACGAGGCGAGCTGTGAGGACACGGGCCCTGTCGTTTTGGAATTCAGCATCGCCATTGGGGAAAAAAGACAGTACCATGGGATGGACCTGATCAGCCAAAATGATCACACAAACCTCGGAATTAATGCGACCTTGCAGAGTAACGATGGGGCCCATGGAATACCACAATATGGCTGCCCAAATCACCATCTGCCATGTTTAGCGCTTCGAACGTAAACTCGACCAGAATTTGAAAACAGTGTGCAACAAGACCCATCCGACCAAGTTACTCTCTTCCATTGCTCCACCGTTCAGCTTTATGACTTAGGTGGTACCACGTTTTCCCGTTACGGGGTTCTGGAATCTGAACTCGTCCTGCAGTTCCAGATTTAAGTGCTCCCTTCGCGTTGTTTTGATAATTACTGTTTGCGAGTGCGACATTCAGTTCTGCGGTTAGTTTACCTGCTATCATCCTCTTTATTTATCGTCACATACCTTACAGTGATCATCTATCACGATCACTCATCCTTTCGTCCGCGATAATGATGATTTTTCCTTTTCCCCATATGCGGTATAGATCTTCGATATCATGCCTCTTGAAACACCAAACACTTCGGCTGCCTTGGTTCCGGAAGCATCCACCGTACGAGCATCAACAATTAGCTCCGACATAATGCACTCTCAACTAAATAAAACTCTTTTCTGACCACTACTGATATTGTAAGCAGGCTTTTTAGGTTTTTTGTTGGCAAAGCCACGTAGCGCTCTGTATGACGATCACTGACTGTGCTGTGTGCAGTCTGTTGCTGGTTGGACTTATTGTTGGAAGATTCGCTTGTGTAGCGTTGGGCACTTGGATGTGAACAGCACGTAGTGTTGGGCAGTTGGATGTGAACGGCACATAGTGTTGGGCAGTTGGATGTGAACGGCACATAGTGTTGGGCAGTTGGATGTGAATGGCACATAGTGTTGGGCAGTTGGATGTGAACGGCACATAGTGTTGGGCAGTTGGATGTGAACGGCACATAGTGTTGGGCAGTTGGATGTGAACGGCACATAGTGTTGGGCAGTTGGATGTGAACGGCACATAGTGTTGGGCAGTTGGATGTGAACGGCACATAGTGTTGGGCAGTTGGATGTGAACGGCACGTAGTGTTGGGCAGTTGGATGTGAACGGCACATAGTGTTGGGCAGTTGGATGTGAACGGCACATAGTGTTGGGCAGTTGGATGTGAACGGCACATAGTGTTGGGCAGTTGGATGTGAATGGCACATAGTGTTGGGCAGTTGGATGTGAACGGCACATAGTGTTGGGCAGTTGGATGTGAACGGCACATAGTGTTGGGCAGCTGGATGTGAACGGCACATAGTGTTGGGCAGCTGGATGTGAACGGCACATAGTGTTGGGCAGCTGGATGTGAACGGCACATAGTGTTGGGCAGTTGGATGTGAACGGCACATAGTGTTGGGCAATTGGATGTGAGCCGCCAGCAGTGGTGGATGTGGAGAGAGATGCCAGAGTTATGAGAGGTTACTATAAGCGGAAGATCTGGACGTGTGTCCGCCAGAAAAAGGAAATTTATAAAGATGGTTCTCGTGAATTGATAGATATCTATGATGACTTTTGAACATTATTAAGGTAAATACATTGTTTGTTCTCTATCAAAATCTTTCATTTGCTAACTAGGCCTATCAGTAGTGAGTGCCTTCAGTTGTTAGAATCTTATTTATCTGGCAGTATTGGCGCTCGCTGTATGCAGTAGTTCCAGTAAAGAAGATTTTTGTGAGGTAAGCGATTCGTGAAAGGTATAGGTTATTGTTAGTCTGGGCCATTCTTCTGTAGGGATTATTGAAAGTCAGATTGCGTTGCGCTAAAAATATTGTGTATCAGTTTAGTGATGAACAGAATAAGTAAAGAGAAAACTGTTTGAGTGCGTTGAGTTTTGCTCAGGTGTTTGAAATTCAGAATAACGTAGAAGTTTAGCAGCACAGTCATTCATAATTTTTCATGGGGATGTTTAAATACTTGCAACGTACTCAGGACGTTGTACAGGTGCCGTTCGCATGATAATAATGTTTCCAGGAACCTGTGGATGTCGTTAAGGCAGCTAATTGTTCCAACTAAAGATACTACACGACATTCTTTTACTACAAAATAATTCCGTTTACAACACAGTTACTGTTTCGCTAAGGCAGTATGCCTAGCGTGTGTAAAAATACTATTCACATTTGACGGTAATGGTAAACACAGCTGCGAGTAAGAACACAGTAAAGCACTCAAACTCTTGCTACTACTACTTGCAGGAAACGTTAACTGTTAGTGTAATGTACACGTTAACTACAGATGGATGAGTAGGTTTGAAGAAACGCAATCAAATACCAACATCAGCACGCTCAGCAAACCACGGTGGCATTCGCATTTAGCGTTCTTCACAGCTTTGTGTGAAATGCGTCTCTTTCACAACATTTATAACTCAATATATAGAGCATTCATTTTCGTTATATTTGCAGGATTATTTAAACAATTGCCTCTCTAAACCAGAATATCCACTGCATTTATTGCTTTCTGAGTAGCTTGATTTGATTGGATGTAGAGGTTATGCAACCAGCGCTGCAAGTAAGGCCATTGCACAGAGAGCATACCGGTTCCTCAAGTGCGACGCATGACCTTCAAGAGTGAGTGTATTTATCTGTGTGCGTGTGTACTGTCGTAATCGAAGCAAACTCGCGCGGAAGCGCACGGCGACGAGCAAACACAATGACGTACGCTAAACAGCGCATAACTCTAGCTGAGTTAGTATCACTGTATGAAGTACAAAACGGATACGCCATTCCACCGCGTCACTGCTCCTCCATCGCTGAGCAGCGTCACAATACCTAGCGGAACAGACGTAAGATGATACAATTGGTTGGCAGTAAGGATGGAAGCAAAAATCGGGAAGTGGAGCAGTAGTCATTAGGAATCTCGTCAGAACAGCACACTATTTTAACAGGCACAGTGCTGCTGTAGTACCATATCATATATTCAGTTACTGGGGAACTAACAGTGTAGCGTCGATTTTGAACCACGTTACAGGTTCGCAGCTTTCACATGCAGCAAGCATGGGGTCAGGAAAGAAATATCTGCTGAAGGTAGGAAACGAGGTACTGGCAGAAGTAAAGCTGTGACAACGGGGCGTGAGTCGTGCTTGGGTAGCTCAGTTAGTAGAGCACTTGCCTGCGAAAGGCAAAGGTCCCGAGTTCGAGTCTCGGTCCGGCACACAGTTTTAATCTGCCAGGAAGTTTCATATCTGCTGAAGATGAAACCTCCACGAACGAAAGTCATGAGATGGCGATAAGCACCTGTACAGATGGCGTTTTCGACGTGATTACGGCCGCTTGACGGTAATTAACAGACTCTGAACGCGGAATGGTGGGGCTAGAACCATGGCACATTCCATTTCGGAAATCAATAGCAAATTCGATATTCCGAGATTCACAGTGTCAAGAATGTGCCGATAATACCGAATGTCAGTCATTACCTCTCACCACAAATAACCCAGTGGCTGACGGCCTTCACTTAACGACCGCGAGCACCGGCGTTAGAAAACAGCTGTCAGTGCTGACAGACAAGCAACACTGCGCGAAATAGCAACAGAAATCAATGTGGGACGTACCACCCTTTAGGACAGTGCAGCGAATTTTGGCATTAATGGGCTGTGGCTGCAGAAGACGACGCGACTGCCTTTGCTAACACGGAATCGCCTGCAGTACTTCGCTTGGGCTCGTGACCGTACTGGTTGGACCCTGGATGACTGGAAAACTGTGGCCTGGTTAGACGAGTCCCAATTTCAGTTGTTAAGAACTCATGGTAGGGTTCGAGTGTGATGTAGATCGTACGAAGCCATGGACCTATGTTGTTAGCAAGGCACTGAGAAAGTTGGAAGTGGGTCCATAATGATGTGGGCTGTGTATAAGTGGAATGAACTGGGTTCTCTGGGCCAACTGAACCAATCACTGACAGGAAATGGTTACGTTCGACTACTTGGAGACCATTTGCAGTCGTTTTTGGACTTCACTTTCCCAAATAACGACAGAATCTTTGTGGATGGCAGTGTTACATGTCACCGGACCACCTTTTTTCGCGAACGGATTGAAGAACATTCTGGACAGTTCGAGCGAATGGTTTGGCCACCCAGTTCTCCCGACATGAATCCCATCAAACACACGTGGGATATAATCGAAAGGTCAGTTCGTGCACAAAATTCTACGCCGGCAACAGTTCCGCAATTATAGACGGCTATGGAGAGTTTCAGTGACTTGTTGAGTCCATGCACTACGCCAGACAAAAGGAGGTCCGAGACGATATTAAGAGGTATTCCATGACTTGCAGATTCGTAATTTCATGCTTCCCAACACTAACGAATTGGATGACGTAAGGCATTCCGGGAGTAATATCGTAACTCACTCGTGCACTTAACACTTTACACAACTAGCTGCTCTTGAAATGACTGCATTCCGAAACTGTGCCAAGAGCTGGGCAGCTTACACAGCTTTTGACGGCATAACTCTTTCAGTTCGAAATATTGATGTGCGGGCAACTGTTGCTTCACATTGTTCAACAGTTTCATCGTTCATTTGTGATGATGCAACAGAAGCAGGAAACTAGAGGCTTAAAAAGCATCCGGCTCTATTACGGGCACGTTATTTACGTAAGAGTGCTGTGGTTTTCAGTTCGAAGACAGGTTTAATGCAGCTCTCCGCGACAGTCTATCCTGAGCAAGTCTCATGTCTGCGTACATTCTGCAAGATACCTCCATTTCAAGCTAATTACTGTAGTAAGCCTTTGGTCTCCTGCAACTTTTCACCCCCAAACTTCCCTCCATTCAAATATAACTATTCTTTGACGTTTCAGGCGGTTCTTATCAAGTGGTCCTTTTGTCAAGCTGTACCAGACCTCTTTTCAACATCATCGGCGAACATCTGAGTTTTTCATTTCTTCTCCTTTATCTTAGAGTACCTTTCCAAACTTCCCTCGGTTTCATTTACTAGATGTACATATCTATACCAATAATAAAATTATCGTGTCTGTAGATTGAAAATATTTGCCAAAAATGATTGCAGGTGATGTAGGAAGAGCAAAAGAATACCATAAAGCTATTTTAGAAAATAGTTTGTTTTTCTGTTTGATCAAGCTCATCTCCGAAACTACTGGGCTAATTTCATGGCGTTTTCACAGGTGATGTGAGCGAAGCTTGGGGTAACAGACTTTATTTCACCCAAATCCGAACACGGAAAAAACATGTTCTAAATTAAAGTTTTATCTAAAATCGTCTGCTTAGCTTAGTAGACGAGATGTTTAATCATCACTTTGTAGTACATCTAAGAAGCAATAGATAGACCTTTCCGATTTTTTAAAATAAATGACAGATGTATTTTCGGAAGTTTAAATCAGTTGACAGAATCAAGCACCACAATCTTGTCTTTACGAATATAAACTAACACTGAATTTGGCTAGGATATGTGTTTACTGATTTCGTTTCGTGTATTAAAAACTGTTTTGCTTCTTTCGATAGATTATTTATATTTGACTTGTTGACCAGGAAAAACGAATTTATTGAGTTTGTTTTGTGATGTGAGTGCTACTTATTACATTTTGATTTCCTTTTGCTTATGAATAAAAATACCTACAAAATCACCGTATCTTCCTCAATCCTGAGGACTATACGGAAAATGAGGTCTCAAGAATCCAATGAAGATCGTCAGGCGAGACTTGCTGTGGCTCGAGAACATCATGCTTAACTCGCTCCTTGACAAACTCCTTTCGAAAGCGAGGTGCGACGTAACTCTCATCGAGAGCCGCATGCATCGTTTGGATACTCGCTACATACTAGAAATAAGTCGTCCAGCAATAGACACTTAGTAATACCCATGCAAACCAGGGCAACGAAAAATATGTTACAGTGCCCTTCTCAACTACCGCCTCTATTTCATGCGCTTCAGCTTTCAGTACTGCTGTCTAATTTCTGTAGAAATTTAATAGGTAATCTTTCACTCCACGTATTTTCTCTCTGCTACACTTAAGGACAAAATATGTGTCAATATTGTTACACGTTCCCGCATACTGTTATCTTTAGTGTAAATAAGAAGCACGTGAAAAGAGAGAGCATTCTCTGAAATGCGTTGCAAATCACATGAAGATGTCAACGACATGATATGATTTCACTGAAACATTTTCGACTTAGAAGATTGTGAAAGACTGTGTCAAATGAAATGAAGCCACGCAGAGTTAACATAAATAGCAGACACACATTATAGTGCATCTGGTTTTGGGGTGGGGAGTTATCGTCAAGCCGAAGGTTGGTCTTAACTCTAGCGTGACCTATCGGATGTGCTCTACCTTTTCCTTATTGTTACATGTGGAAGAGTTTAGTCATTTATGAGGGAAAATGCGACTTGGCATGGAACTGAAATCACAGTTGGTCTCGGGATTTATTTCCCGGACCACTCTCACGGGCGAAACCTGTGTTAAGCGCTAAGGAAAAAAATTGGCCTAGTGCGACTGCGACTGGCGCACTGAACGTTCAGTACAAAAATGTTTATGTATGGACTTCATATACGTGGGAATCAGGAATGTCAATGATTTTTACTTGTTATTGATAACTATACTGGCAAGTTATTAGTCCTAGGAATTTCAAGACTATATAAGAAACTCTACTGTAATTGCCTAGACTAGCCTGGGGATACAAAAAGAAGGAAACTGGGGACTTCAGTTTATATACACTCCTGGAAATGGAAAAAAGAACACATTGACACCGGTGTGTCAGACCCACCATACTTGCTCCGGACACTGCGAGAGGGCTGTACAAGCAATGATCACACGCACGGCACAGCGGACACACCAGGAACCGCGGTGTTGGCCGTCGAATGGCGCTAGCTGCGCAGCATTTGTGCACCGCCGCCGTCAGTGTCAGCCAGTTTGCCGTGGCATACGGAGCTCCATCGCAGTCTTTAACACTGGTAGCATGCCGCGACAGCGTGGACGTGAACCGTATGTGCAGTTGACGGACTTTGAGCGAGGGCGTATAGTGGGCATGCGGGAGGCCGGGTGGACGTACCGCCGAATTGCTCAACACGTGGGGCGTGGGGTGTCCACAGTACATCGATGTTGTCGCCAGTGGTCGGCGGAAGGTGCACGTGCCCGTCGACCTGGGACCGGACCGCAGCGACGCACGGATGCACGCCAAGACCGTAGGATCCTACGCAGTGCCGTAGGGGACCGCACCGCCACTTCCCAGCAAATTAGGGACACTGTTGCTCCTGGGGTATCGACGGGAACCATTCGCAACCGTCTCCATGAAGCTGGGCTACGGTCCCGCACACCGTTAGGCCGTCTTCCGCTCACGCCCCAACATCGTGCAGCCCGCCTCCAGTGGTGTCGCGACAGGCGTGAATGGAGGGACGAATGGAGACGTGTCGTCTTCAGCGATGAGAGTCGCTTCTGCCTTGGTGCTAATGATGGTCGTATGCGTGTTTGGCGCCGTGCAGGTGAGCGCCACAATCAGGACTGCATACGACCGAGGCACACAGGGCCAACACCCGGCATCATGGTGTGGGGAGCGATCTCCTACACTGGCCGTACACCACTGGTGATCGTTGAGGGGACACTGAATAGTGCACGGTACATCCAAACCGTCATCGAACCCATCGTTCTACCATTCCTAGACCGGCAAGGGAACTTGCTGTTCCAACAGGACAATGCACGTCCGCATGTATCCCGTGCCACCCAACGTGCTCTAGAAGGTGTAAGTCAACTACCCTGGCCAGCAAGATCTCCGGATCTGTCCCCCATTGAGCATGTTTGGGACTAGATGAAGCGTCGTCTCACGCGGTCTGCACGTCCAGCAGGAACTCTGGTCCAACTGAGGCGCCAGGTGGAAATGGCATGGCAAGCCGTTCCACAGGACTACATCCAGCATCTCTACGATCGTCTCCATGGGAGAATAGCAGCCTGCATTGCTGCGAAAGGTGGATATACACTGTACTAGTGCCGACATTGTGCATGCTCTGTTGCCTGTGTCTATGTGCCTGTGGTTCTGTCAGTGTGATCATGTGATGTATCTGACCCCAGGAATGTGTCAATAAAGTTTCGCCTTCCTGGGACAATGAATTCACGGTGTTCTTATTTCAATTTCCAGGAGTGTATGTAGAGAGAGAAGATTTACTAAAACATTTTTATTTAACTAATAAAACATGACGACTGACTGACCTATTCGTGCAGTGATGTTAGTCTATTATGCTTTTGGCGAATGATGAATGCAGTGTATGTTCAAACGGCGGAAACAGATTTTTTATGCGATATAATTTAACATGTTTCATATTCTTTTCTCTACTTCGGCTGTGAAACCTTGCTTCTTGCCGAATTTCGTAAACCTAGATCAACGGGAAGTACCATATAGATCTCGGTAAATGAGTTTGCGAGTTTCAAAATGTGTGCCAAATGACCGAATCTTTGATCGCAGTGACTTAGAAGCTTAAAGTTTTTACTCAGTTAAGGACCATGCACGTTAATATGTGACAAACTGAACTTGATATGTCTACCTGTTCCGGAGAAAAAAAGGTTCTTAACAGTCAGACAGACAGAAGACAAAAAACAACACAACGATCCTTGAACGTTTCCGTTTTTACAGGTTGAGGCACGGAATCCTAAAAGCATCTGAACCAACTGAGGTCGAGATCAGATCCGTTGAATTTGTGGTGAAACAGTCGCCCAGCCAACAAGGAAAACACTGGTTGGTAGTAGCACGTTTTACAAAATTTCAAAAGGTGTTACAGTGTCATTTTAGAATATCCTTTTTGTCTGAATAGCGCGATAAGAAATATTTACACCACTCATGTAATAGTATGGAGCCAATAATCCAGCCCCTGCTGTTGTAAGAAGTGTTTTAAAAAGCTTATCAGATTTTGCAAGACTCTCTTTTACGCGAATAAAGATAGAAATTTGGGATAAATTTTACTTTACGCATAAACTAAAGGTTCGCCTTGGCGGCAGTGTTAAGTTGCCAGCTTCGTGTTGTTGCCTGAGAAAGGGGAGGAGGGGGGGAGGTGTCAGCATGGTGTAACTCGGTCGCTGGCTTGTTCACTGATGTGTATAGACTCGATAAGGCGGTAACAGCACCGAAAGGAGTTTTGCGTTCTCCGTTTTAACAAGCACATTTCAGTTGCAACTGTGCTACGTAATTTTCGTCGGAGAACAGCACTGGACCACCTACAGCATAAAGGGCGTACGGATCTGGCATTGGATAGCCTTGCAAAAAACTGTGTCTACTCTTCCAATTACTTTGGGTGAAATGGAAAGCCAAAAAAATCAACAAAGGTGAATGCAATAATCGTAGGCATCCTCACAGCCCCGTGGAGGGCACATCGAAATTCTGTGAAAGGTAAATAAAAACTTTGATTTTAAATGTAACTGTAAGAAGTATTCGTAGGTTGTATGTGCATACATGTGAAAGTTAAATTCCTGTAAAACTAGTTATTTTGAAAACAAAAGCTTCATTGTCCTACACATCATTTAAAACTCTTCCTAAACTACTATCTTCATTTATGTAGCGGATATGTAATCTTTGAAATTGGATGAATCTTTTTTAAAGACCCTGTAGTTCAAGAGTGGGATTAAAATTCAAGGCCAAAGGATATCAGTGATAAGATTCGCTGTAACACTGCTGTCCTCAATGAAAGTGAAGAAGAATTACAGGATCTGTTATGTGGTATGAACAGTCTAAGGAGTACAGAATATGGATTGAGGGTAAATCGGAGAAACACGGAAGTCATGAGAAGTAGAAGAAACGAGAACAGTGAGAAATTTAGCGTCAGAACAATTCGTTAACTTCATCTACTCCGTGATCCCCAATTCTACCTAGGCAGCAAAATAACCCATAACGGACTGAAGGAGAAGATCAAAAGCAGACTAGCACTGGCGAAAAGGGCATACCTGGCCAAGAGAAGTCTAGTAGTATCAAACGTAAGTCTTAATTTGAGAAAGAAACTTCTGAGAATGTACATGTGGAGTATTGGCTTGTATGCCTGTGAAACATGGACTGTGGGAATACCAGAACAGGGAAGAACCTAAGCATTTGAGATGTGGTGCTACAGAAGAATGCTGAAAATTAAGTGGACTGAGAAGGTAAGGAATGAGGAGGTTCTCCACCGATAGGCGAAGAAAGAAGTACAAGAAAAACAATGACTGGAAGAAGGCACAGGATGACAGTGCATCTGTGAAGACATCTGGGAGTAACTTCCTTGGTTCTAGAGGGTAAAAACTGTAGAGAAAGACAGATACTGGAATGCTTGCAGCAAATAACTGAGAATGTAGGTTGCAACTGCTACTCTTAAGCGAAAAGATTGGCACGTAGAGAAAGTTGTGGTGGGGTGCATCAAACCAGTCAGAGGAGTGACGATAAAAAAAACTACTGCGACTGAAACCCCGCTGAAACCATACTGTCTGGTATGTATGTCGTGTCTAGTCTTTCGGACATGTCTCTTCTCTTACGAGAATCGGCGAAATGCCGCAAGTAATTAGGATAATGTGTAAGGGTCACTGCATTAGTAATGTATGGATAAATTGAAAATTTGAGTCTGACGGGAGGTGTTCTAAGATAGTCTGCAGTTGCGATGATCACCGTGTCCGTATGGCGCAGCGGTCAGCGCATTTGCCTAGTAAGGACAAGAGCCAGGTTCTGATGCCGGTCTCGTACAAATTTTTAACTTATTTCTTTGTGTCTTTATATTATCTGGATGTTCCAGGAATTCTTTCAGGAAGTTCACATCCATTGGTGGGCTGGCTCCGAAATTGCCCCTCTATCGCTTTTCTTTCCTCCTACAGCTTTGTCGTGACGTACTCTGCTTTAATGGCTGTTATACTAACCGAAAGTTGAACCCTCACAAAGAAAAGAAAACAGATTTAGTGCGGAATATCGCCGCTAATGACCTGGCGGCCTCTGTTCGCACACAGCTTCGCGCTGCGCCATTCCGCAAACCAGCCGACAGCAGAACTAGAACAGGTAGAGCAAATGGACACCACTCGACACTGCTTATTAGTCTGACATTAGCAGCGGGCGGAAAAACAGTAGGTTCACTGCTAGCACTGCTGACGCGCGCAGCAGAAGCTTTTCCGAGAAACGCATCGGAGTAATGAGAGAAGCAGCAGAGGTCTTCCCAGGCCGTGCTATTTTAGCATGTCTATGAAGAGCCAGAGAATGTGAGAGGTTTCTTTTTACCTCTGTTACCAGACACACATTAGTATTGTTACGCAAGAGGCGGACCATTCCTTCTCGCCAAGAGTTACTACCAAACAGAAGTCTGACACGCGATTTTTTTCTTTTTAACTTTTACAGAAAGCAGATGGCAGTTATAAGAGTCGTGGGGCACGAAAGGGAAGCAGTGGTTGGGAAGGGAGTGAGACAGGGTTGTAGCCTCTCCCCGATGCTATTCAATCTGTATATTGAGCAAGCAGTAAAGGAAACAAAAGAAAAGTTCGGAGTAGGTATTAAAATACATGGAGAAGAAATAAAAACTTTGAGGTTCGCCGATGACATTGTAATTCTGTCAGAGACAGCAAAGGACATGGAAGAGCAGTTGAATGGAATGGACAGCGTCTGGAAAGGAGGGTATAACATGAACATCAACAAAAGCAAAACGAGGATAATGGAATGTAGTCGAATTAAGTCGGGTGATGCTGAGGGAATTAGGTTAGAAAATAAGAAACTTAAAGTAGTAAAGGAGTTTTGCTGTTTGGGGAGCAAACTAACTGATGATGGTCGAAGTAGAGAGGATATAAAATGTAGACTGGCAACGGCAAGGAAAGCGTTTCTGAAGAAGAGAAATTTGTTAACATCCAGTATAGATTTAAGTGTCAGGAAGTCGTTTCTGAAAGTATTTGTAAGGAGAGTAGCCATGTATGGAAGTGAAACATGGACGATAAATAGGTTGGAAAAGAAGAGAATAGAAGCTTTTGAAATGTGGTGCTACAGAAGAATGCTGAAGATTAGATGGGTAGATCACATAACTAATGAGGAGGTATTGAATAGAATTGGGGAGGAGTTTGGGGCACAAGTTGACTAGAAGAAGGGATCGGTTGGTAGGACTTGTTCTGGGGCATCAAGGGATCACCAATTTAGTACTGGAGGGCAGCGTGGAGGGTAAAAATCGTAGAGGGAGACCAAGAGATGAATACACTAAGCAGATTCAGAAAGATGTAGGCTGCAGTAGGTACTGGGAGATGAAGAAGCTAGCACAAGATAGAGTAGCATGGAGAGCTGCATCAAACCAGTCTCAGGACTGAAGACAACAACAACAACAACAACAACAACAACAACAACTTTCCCTGAGTGAGGTTATGCATTTAATGCATCGTATCCATACGATAAAAGAAAGCTGTGAAGAGAGTATAAATTTATGACTGGTTAGGTCATTAAAACTTCCTGGCAGATTAAAACTGGGTGCCGGACCAAGACTCGAACTTTGCCTAGACAAAGCTCCCGAGTACGAGTCTCGGTCCGAATCTGCCAAGAAGTTTCGTATCAGCGCACACTCCGCTGCAGAGCGAAAATTTCACTAGCCGGCCGGAGTGGGCGAGCGTTTCTAGGCGCTACAGTCTGGAACCGCGCGACCGCTTAGGTTAGTTAGGTTTAAGTATTTCTAAGTTCTAGGGGACTGATGACCACAGTTAAGTCCGATAGTGCTCAGAGCCATTTTTGAAAATTCCAATCTGGCTGATTAATTGCGTGAAAAATGTACACGGTTGAATACACTGCGCTCCCCACCAGACTACTCTGCCTCCATAAATATACGAGTGGTATTCAATGAGTAATGTAACACTTTCTTTCTGAGATCAGGATGGTTTTATTCAGGATTCCAATAACCATATTATTCCCCACACTTCTGGCTACAAAAACTTGTTTCTCAATATAATATCCATTCAATGCGACGGTCTTACGCCACCATACTGGGAGGCCGAGTAAGCATGCATGGTGCCGCTATACTAGTATACGTCGGAGCTGTCGTCTTGCTGTGTCAATAACCTCGTCATTATACAAATGTTGCTTCCCAAGGACGCACCCTTCATTGAGTCAAACAGATGGAAGTTGCAAGGTACGAGATTATCTGTTAGTTGGCTAGGAATCCAGTGGGCACTCACATTTGAGTAGCCCATCTAGTGGACGAGTGTGTCAGCACTACTAGCAGAGGCGTCCAGTTTAGCAGCGATGTGTGTGTTCCTGATCCATCGATCACCTCGAACGAGAGTGTACGCACGTTCCAACACTGCAAGAGTCACACCTGTGCGCGGCCGGCCCGCACGCGGGAGATCGGACAGTTTTGCGCAACTGTGTTGCAATAACAGACGCCTCGCCCAACGACTCACCGTGCTTTTGTTCACTGCCAGGTCTCCGCAAGTGTTCTGCAACCTCTGCAGTGCTATAGTGTTCCGCCAGAAGAATGTCAGTGACAGATCTCTGCTTGGAATGCACCTCCTTTACAGACACCATTGTGAAGTATAGCGCCACCACCTATCAGAACATCGGAGAACAATAGGGGCTGAAGGGGGAATAATCTGCGATATCTCACAACAAATTCCGCATTCTTTTCAATCGAAATTGGACGAGATAAAAAGGAGTTGCATTTCTTAAGAGACTCCACTCGTATTTGGTACAATGGATCCTCTTTCGTTACATGAGGACCACTTCCAAAAATCTAATGACATCGGAAGCTACTTTTGAGGAAGTAGTCAATACGAGCATATAAAATGGTAGTTCTTCCAACCAACGTCATGTATTAAGCATTGTTGAAAATTACATTTCTTGATTTTATATCCTTCATTGTAAGCATTTTATGTTTGCTTGAAGTTAGAAATTCCCATACTTGTACCTTGCTGTAAACTACGGTTGTCCATGTAAAATTTTTTTCTGTTTAAATGATCTGAAGATGGCGATTTAATTTCGCTGAAACTAGTAATCACTGTGTATTGTTATGTGATCTGGGCGAATGAACTTCTGTGATAAGAAGAACCGTGTTTAGATTCGGAGTACGCCTCCAATACAGCTGACAATGGCAGGTAATCATCGTAAAGAATAGTCAGTCTGTAAATGGGAGGCGGGAGGGGGGGGGGGGGCGTGTTACGAACTGTAGGGGGAAACCAAGGTCAACTGAAGGACCAAGGTAAGAACTTAGGTTGTAGCAGCTGTGCTTGCACAGGATAGACTACCCTGGATGTCTACCTCAAACAAGTCTTCAGATTGAAGAAAACGACGACAAAAACAGTAGCAGACTGAAGTGTCATACTGCTAGAACGAATTTGCAAATAATTAGCGTAAGAGGCTATATCCACGTGATGCTAAACCGCGAGCAGGCCTCTTTAAGAGACATGCTGATCTTGCGGTGAAAGCGGAGACGGTCACCAGCGGGAAGTATTGCGCGAATCGTATAGTTCCTGGTGCGAGCTCTTGCGGCGCTGGGATCGAGTGGGTATGCATACACAGCACAAACATCACTCACGATTATCGCAGCTCTCGAGGCCAGTCGGGCGACACGCGACTGATGGTCGCGTCCCGCGGGTGCAGGCAAACCTAGCGTTACCGTGGAAACGCCGTAAACATCACTACCGGTCACGGAAAGGGGAGAAAGGTGCTGCGTGACTTTTTTATACTTCCTTTGTTCTTCATTTTAATTCTTTATTTTACGAATGCACTAATGACGCAACAATAGCCAACATTTGTTGAAGGTTGCAAATTGATAAAATCTTGGTGTAATTCATTTATTTATTTAGTCGGAAAACGTATATACAGGCAACGAATGCCTACATCTGTATTTGACGCACTCCTTTGTATGTGACCTAGACCCCAGGCAAACTGCACTAATTTTTACTAAAATAGTTCACAATGCAACAGGATCGAATTCGGGACACTGAGGCGAGCCAGACTTCACACTTGCTGTGTGTGTGTGTGTGTGTGTGTGTGTGTGTGTGTGTTCAGAACGTTATATCACGCTTTCACCGTCTCGGCAATGTTATTACATTCCGGTGCGTAATCTTTGTTCCACATGAGTGGTGACTTGTTTTACCGGAAATGATTCTCCCTTTAATTGCTAAGGGATGCTTTTACCCCAAGTTCCAAGTGTGGGCCTAGCTCCCCGTGTCTTCGCTTCACTGCAGACGCGTTTATTGTTTCGAGCTTGGCAGCGTGGGTCGCTGGATGCACGAACTCCAGCGCACACAGTAAATTCGTGACTGGGGCTAGCCCCGAACGGTCGATTAATTTCTCACTAAAAAGTGTTTATTGGGGAGCACTATGGTGCTTATTAATGCTGGGTTCGTTTAACATGGATTTTCCGAAATATTTGTAACTACGTGGAATATCGACAAGAATGAAAATTTCCTGGCAGATTAAAACTGTGTGCAGGAAGACTCTAAACAGGAGCCTTGCCTCCTACGAGCAATGCTCTTACCAGCTGAGTTCTCCAAGCAGGAGCCGTGATACCCTCAAAGTGTTACTTACGCTAGTTCCTCTAAAACTAGTATATTTCTTCATTTCACTTAATTTATTTGCTATTTCTCAGACAAATTGCCGCATTCATATTTCAGTGAATGCAAATTTCTTGATGTAATAGAAATTCAGGCCTCGGTCGCAACAGGACGGCGACAAGTGAAAATTTGTTACGGACCGAGACTCGAACCCTGATTTCTCGCTTTACACGAGTAGTCGAGTTAACCTCTTCGGTTTCCTGATCAAAGTTTCCGTCCAACCAAAATTCTCAATTTGTTGCACATTACACATGTAGCGTCCACTGTCCTTCGTTGCCCGCAGCTTCGTCTGATTCCTGAAAGACAGTGATCGCTAAATGTGTAGTGTGTGACAAGTTGAGAATTTGGGTTGGACGGGAAGTGTGCTCAGATAACCGGAGTGGTTAAGGCGACGCCTCGCATAAATTGGGAAATCCACGTTCGAGTCTCGCCCGGCACAAATTTTCACTTTCCACCAATGAATTTATTTCAATGCTCTATTGCAGCAGAGGACTCAGTTTCTCTTATGTTTCGCAAAATCAAAAATGATGTGTTCTTTCGCGTATGTCCAAAAGAACAGACACCACACTTACGTAAATTGCTGGGTTCAAAAAATGTAGTTGCCCAAATAAATACTAATAGTGGAAGCATGACACTTCCGAAAACAATCACGCAGGATATGGAGATAGGTAGTAGAGTAACAATGGTGATGTAGGAGAGTGAAAAATAGATGTGCGGGCCGTGTCATGATTCACTAGCCTGCCAGTGGAACCAGTCTTGACAAGTGCCATACTTAGAGTATACTGGTGGACTGATTCAAAGAAGTGACGCTGCATTTAACTGCTAGCACTATGGAGAGAGAGGAAGTGCTAAACAGATTGGGACTCTAATCCCATAAAGAAGAACTTGTTTAAATTCCTGTCCGACGAAGCTGGTTTAAGGATTTTCTTAAGTTTCGTAACGAACCTAAAACGAAGACCGAGATGGCTTTTATAGGAAAGCCTTTCGAAAGAATAGTTTATTTTCCTGGTTCATGTGTAATTCTTCCACAGTAAAATACTGTCCAGATTGGTCTCTAATAAAGCACAATCAAAATTTTGTAGCTGGCGAAAACTTTTGGGCGGTGTTTCTTAGTACATAAGAAGTTAGCCCACACCGTGTATTTTCAAACAATATGCAAAACTACTTATTTATGGTACACCGGCAGTCTGAAAAATTGTTTTGCTGAGCTCAATGTGGTTTGGTTAAGTGTAACAGTATTAAGGCAGACTTCAATTTAATTCTCTTTCCTCTTCCTCCTCTCATTTCTTCTTTGCTCTTTTCTTCCTTATCTAAACGTGAATAACTGACAGTAATGATATTAAGCGACAGAGTGTCACTTTACTATGTTGTGTTTACTAGACGCAGCGAGGGTCAAATGGCTCTGAGCACTATGGGACTTAACAGCCGAGGTCATCAGTCCCCTAGAACTTAGAACTACTTAAACCTAAGGACATCACACACATCGATACCAGAGGCAGGATTCGAACCTGCGACCGTAGCGGTCGCGCGGTTCTAGAATGAAGTGCCTAGAACCGCTCGGCCACAGTGGCCGGCAGCGAGGGTCACTTAAAATTTTCTTTCATGGTACACTACTCTTGTACAAACTGATGAGGATTCCGCATAAGATGCCAAACTTTACGTTTATCTGAACTAAATTTCTTCCCATCTACCGTTTTAATGGAACATCTAGCTGAGATGCATGTAAGACGTACTCTACTAGCGTCACCTAACAGTGCTTCAGTTCTTCCACCGGTAGTCGTACCCCTGGACCAATATTAGAACAGTGGTTAACAGCACTGATATCACGTTAGTTACTCGGATACAAACGTAGTATTTTCTAATAGCTCTCGCTCTTCCAGCTAGCAGATGAGCGTAGCCTACTGTTTTAGTTAAGAGTTCCTATTCAAACCGTTACCTGTCCAGCATATACTACACATATACTACACATGCTGCTGTATGAGAATGCATTTAATTGGAAACATACTATGGTAATGTTATTTACTGATGGAAGATAGCTCATTCTACTGAGTCTCGAGTATTTATCGACAATTTGGGACTCGTAAGAGGTGAATTAACACGGGAGAAGGAGATACAAAGAAATCGCTAGTTCGCTTAGCAAGCGCTAGGGTATCACGGAGAACTCAAACGCCAATGGCAGACGCTGCAAGCGATGCGCTGTGCATCGAGGTGAGAGTTGCTGTTTTAATTACCATAAGAGTCAAGCAATATATTTCTCCATTCACATATATCACACGAAACGCCCACGGCAGGAAAATTGGAGAGATTAGAGTTGTCACGGGGGTTTCACGATTATCTTCGTTCCTAAGCTCGAATCTCGAATAGAACTGCAAAAGTGGTTGTTATGTTGTATGAAGTAAACCTCCGCCACAGACCGCACGGTGGCTGGTGGAGTATATAGGATGTCGACGTAGGTGCTACAAAGTTCGCTCGGCAACTACTTCAGCAGGGGAGATCGCATGCCATATATCGCGAGGCAGGCCCTGCAGACGTCGCATTATGAGACTCCCCGAAGCTGGCTTTCTAGAAGTTTCTCGGCAATCCCGGCCTCGCCGTGCCAGAGCGTCACAATGTGTAAGCACGCGTCAGTTTGTCAGCTCTGGGGTTCGGGGTCCTGAAAGCACCTGGTGCCTTGCCAACAGTAAAGACTCGTCTGGCACTCTTCTCCACTTTGTGTGTGTGGCCTGGCGTGCGCTGACTTTGTACTCCACCACGTGTGATGGTGCACCAAGCCTTTACTTTCCCCTCTACGTCGCAGGGCAGGTGCAAGTGCTTCGGTACGCTCACTAGGGGACCGCTTCTACCGGCCATCACCTATTTCGTCCAAACCTGTGGTATACGCAAGGCTCGTTCAGAAATGAAAGCGATAGAAGTGGGCGCTCCAGATGGCTAAGCTTTAGAGGAAAAAAGTCACGGTTCCAGCCAGACACGAACGCTTTAAGCTAAGGTATTCTCCAGACAACGATAGTCCAAACGTAAAGATTACAGAACGGCAATCAGAGGGTCGTGGGGTCGAGTCTATGTGAAAAGGTTATTTTTTCCTATGTTCACGTTGCATACACTGAAAATAAGTCGAAATAATGGTTAAGATGTATACATTGATGAGCCAGAACATTATTACCACCTGCTTAATAGCTCGTTTGCCCATCTTTGCAATGAAATACGTCATTGATTCTACGTATCAGGGATCAGACAGTTTGTTGGTAGGTTTGTGGAGGTAGGGGGCAATAGATGTCTACGCACAGGTCATGCAATTCGCATAAATAACAAGTCGCTGATTTGCGTAATCGGTGATGGCGCCCGATAGCGACCCAGATGGGTTCCACAGGATGTACATAAAGCGAATTTGGTCGCAGAGACATCAACCGAGTTCACAATAATGCCGCCCCCTTTGTCAAATATCTTTTTCAAAGAAATTAAATGGTGTAATAGGGAACTTTGCTAAATGTCGTCAAATATTTGATGAAATCTAGGGCCTCGCTGTAGATCTGATCAAAGAAGTCGCTTGTTTTCCATTCACTGCAATGTGACATGTTACCACGTGGAGCGCTAGCATCGCTGCAGCGTTCTGTGATCTGTAGTGTTTTGAACAACATTGCCGGTAAATACAACTGGTTTGTACCGACAACTACAAAATTAATAGGGCTGTATAAAACTGATGAGGCGCTTTACAACGTGAGGCACCCTGAATACAAAAATAGATTAAGAAGATTGGAGACCTAACCTAACCCTCTCCTGTAGCAAGGAATCGGAGTGTTACAGTGAGCCTGTCTTCTGCAGATGTAGCAGTTCTTAAGTGAATATTATGCTTTTTGATATGACGATATACTTCACTGAGCACATACAGAAATGTATGCTCATCCATTCTTAAATAATTGATGTGGGACTTAACGTCCTCCACTATAAGCTCAAGTAACAAGTTTGTGTTAAATGCTTTTTATCGTGTCGTCGTGAAACCCACGGCTTCACCCAGGTGTGTTTCCTTTTTTTTCCCCGCTTCTCTTCCGCATGTGCTTACAGTGCAATTGTGGTACATGCAACTGCTGCGGTTAACAACGAGTTGTTGTCAGCCATCTTGAACTTTGACGAAAAATATGATGACAGTAATGCCCGCTTTTAGCGCCAAGACGAAGATCTTTGTCAAATATATTTGAGGAATAGTTGATCAAATCTTTGACAAAGAAATATGATAGTGCAATACCGGCCTAAGGGGTGGCCGGTTGCCCTTCCCGTCGCCACCAGACTAGATTTGAGTCTTTTGAAATGACCGAAATATCACATGCCCCGTAACCCCGTGATGATGATGGCGTTGAAACAGAGGATGACACGCGTAAAGCTGAAATACTAAACACCTTTTTCCAAAGCTGTTTCGCAGAAGAAGACCGCACTGCAGTTCCTTCTCTAAATCCTCGCACAAACGAAAAAATGGCTGACATCGAAATAAGTGTCCAAGGAATAGAAAAGCAACTGGAATCACTCAACAGAGAAAAGTCCGCTGGACCTGACGGGATACCAATTCGATTCTACACAGAGTACGCGAAAGAACTTGCCCCCCTTCTAACAGCCGTGTACCGCAAGTCTCTAGAGGAACGGAAGGTTCCAAATGATTGGAAAAGAGCACAGATGGTCCCAGTCTTCAAGAAGGGTCGTCGAGCAGATGCACAAAAGTATAGACCTATATCTCTGACGTCGATCTGTTGTAGAATTTTAGAACATGTTTTTTGCTCGCGTATCATGTCGTTTTTGGAAACCCAGAATCTAATCTGTAGGAATCAACATGGGCTCCGGAAACAGCGATCGTGTGAGACCAAACTCGCTTTATTTGAACATGAGACCCAGAAAATATTAGATACAGGCTCCCACGTAGATGCTATTTTCCTTGACTTCCGGAAGGCGTTCGATTCAGTTCCGCACTGTCGCCTGATAAAATAAGAGTCTACGGAATATCAGACCAGTTGTGTGGCTGGATTGAAGAGTTTTTAGCAAACAGAACACAGCATGTTGTTCTCAATGGAGAGACGTCTACAGACGTTAAAGTAACCTCTGCCGTGCCACAGGGGAGTGTTATGGGACCATTGCTTTTCACAATATATATAAATGACCTAGTAGATAGTGTCGGAAGTTCCATGCGGCTTTTCGCGGATGATGCTGTAGTATACAGAGAAGTTGCAGCATTAGAAAATTGTAGCGAAATGCAGGAAGATCTGCAGCGGATAGGCACTTCGCGCAGGGATTGGCAACTGACCCTTAACATAGACAAATGTAACGTATTGCGAATACATAGAAAGAAGGATCCTTCATTGTATGACTATATGATAGCGGAACAAACACTGTTAGCAGTTACTTCTGTAAAATATCTGGGAGTATGCGTACGGAACGATTTGAAGTGGAATGATCATATAAAATTAATTGTGGGTAAGGCGGGTACCAGGTTGAGATTCATTGGGAGAGTCTTTAGAAAATGTAGTCCATCAACAAAGGAGGCGGCTTACAAAACACTCGTTCGACCTATACTTGAGTATTGCTCATCAGTGTGGGATCCGTACCAGGTCGGGTTGACAGAGGAGATAGAGAAGATCTCAAGAAGAGCGGCGCGTTTCGTCACAGGGTTATTTGGTAAGCGTGATAGCGTTACGGAGATGTTTAGCAAACTCAAGTGGCAGAGTCTGCAAGAGAGGCGCTCTGCATCGCGGTGTAGCTTGCTGTCCAGGTTTCGAGAGGGTGCGTTTCTGGATGAGGTATCAAATATATTGCTTCCCCCTACTTATACCTCCTGAGGAGATCACGAATGTAAAATTAGAGAGATTCGAGCGCGCACAGAGGCTTTCCGGCAGTCGTTCTTCCCGCGAACCATACGCGACTGGAACCGGAAAGGGAGGTAATGACAGTAGCACGTAAAGTACACTCCGCCACACTTCGGTGGCTTGCGGAGTATAAATGTAGATGTAGAAGATTCATTTCGTTTCCTCCTCCGTTTCTGGGTGCTCCACTTGTTGTTGCCAGGCTGTGTATATCCGGTTGTCCGAATGGGGATGCGATACGCCGTCCTGCCGATTGCGAACTCATTGAGGCCTCTGCTCCGGGTAGCCGGTTCACAGCCGAAGGAGATTCGTACTGAAGCTGCAGTGCTAGCTGAGCAGAGAAAGGGCGCCCGATTTGGCACGGGAGACTGCGCCCCGTAGAGCCGCGGCTGCTTCCAGAAAGTGGCAGCGTGAAGGGCTCTGAGGGGGGGGGGGGGCAGGGGCGTCATTTACTGGCGCTGCGTGTGACGGGCGCGCTGCCAGCTCCCGGCCCCGCTGGAGACGGCGCATCGTCCGACAGCGGCACAGCACGCCGGCCACTGCGCCCGCACCCGCACACGGCAATGCGGCAAACTACGAGGCGTATTTTTTAAGTAAGTACCATTTTGAAATTAAAAAAAAGACGTGCTAAGATATCTCAATTTTATTTTTACATGATAGCCTGTACCTTAATCTACCCACTGACGCCATTACAGCCTGATTCTTCCTTGTTTACGTTGTGTACTGAGTGTTTAAGATGCCACCGATAATCGTGAGTCCCGCCGACCGTGAAGTACAGGCTTTTATAAGATTTCTTAGTGCTAAAGGCCTAAAGGCGATCGATATTCATCGTGAGATCTGTGCAGTTTACGGAGAAAACATTATGAGTGATGGAATGGTAAGAAAGTGGGCGAGAGCATTTAAAGGTGGCCGCACCAAATGTGCATGATAAACAACGGAGTGGGCGTCCTTCGGTCGTTAATGAAAGTTTCGTGCAGGAAGTGGACAATAAGGTGAGAGAAAACAGATGCTTTACGATTTCCTCCTAGCGGGATGACTTTCCTAATGTTTCTCGTAGTGTTTTGTATGGCATTGTGACCGAGCACTTGAATTAGCGAAAATTGTGCGCAGTTGGGTATCGACAATGTTGACAGATGTGCACAAAACCAAACGTTTAGACAGTGCATTGACTTTCCTTTAGCGGTACCACAACGACGGTGATGATTTCTTAATCCAAATTGTTACGGGCAATGAAACATGGGTGGCTTACGTCACACCAGAATCAAAGCAACAGTCCATGGATGTTGAGCAAAGGGTATCGTTTTGCTGCTAGACAATGCCCGTCCGCATGTGGCGAATCAGATAAAAGATCTCATCGTATCTTTTCGACGGGAAGCTCGAAATCATCCTCCGTACAGCCCCGATCTTGCGCCCAGTGACTACCATCTGTTCCTGCACTTGAAGAAACACCTGGGCGGCCAGCATCTTCAAGACGATGGCGAAGTCAAAACAGTGGTGCTGCAGTGGTTAACAAGTCAGGCGGCAGACTTCTATGAGGAGGGTAATCAAAAACTGGTACAACGTTGTGAAAAATGCCTCAATATTGACGGAAATTATGTAGAAAAGTAAATTAAGGGACAAGCTTTCATGTAAAAATGAAATTATTGAGATATCTTAGCAGGTATTTTCTAATTTCGAAACGGTACTTACTTAAGAAACACGCCTCGTAATAACGGAAGCGTACATTTATCTTTACAAGTCCATTGTTATCATTATTTATTTACTGGTCACTGTTACTTGCCGGCCTACGACCGTCCCTGTACTGTACGTTCCTCTGCACTTGCATCTTCCAAGAACCACCCACATGGTGGCCCATGGAAAGAGCAATTTTCAGTTACTTATGAGATTCAGCCTGTATTTACACCAGTATAGCATGGGTAACTTTTTTTGCACAAATTGCCCTTACTGAGAAGTCAAACGATTTAATCTGCTAAAAGAACTTTCTAAAGCCATTATCGAATAAATATTTATTTTCAACAAACGGTTTCAACAGAATTTTCCTCTCGTCTTATAGTGCATATATTGACATTAAAAGAAACGGGAAAGGAAATTTTACATTTGCATACTTTCAACTTTTTTTGTTCAAAAATGGTTCAAATGGCTCTAAGCACCATGGGACTTAACATCTGAGGTCATCAGTCCCCTAGACTTAGAACTACTTAAACTTAACTAACCTAAGAGCATCACACACATCCATGCCCGAGGTAGGATTCGAACCTGCGACCGTAGCAGCAGCGCAATTCCGGACTGAAGCGCCTAGAACCGCTCGGCCACATCGGCCGGCTCCGTGTGCGGGGAGGACATACACTCCTGGAAATTGAAATAAGAACATCGTGAATTCATTGTCCCAGGAAGGGGAAACTTTATTGACACATTCCTGGGGTCAGATACATCACATGATCACACTGACAGAACCACAGGCACATAGACACAGGCAACAGAGCATGCACAATGTCGGCACTAGTACAGTGTATAGCCACCTTTCGCAGCAATGCAGGCTGCTATTCTCCCATGGAGACGATCGTAGAGATGCTGGATGTAGTCCTGTGGAACGGCTTGCCATGCCATTTCCACCTGGCGCCTCAGTTGGACCAGCGTTCGTGCTGGACGTGCAGACCGCGTGAGACGACGCTTCATCCAGTCCCAAACATGCTCAATGGGGGACAGATCCGGAGATCTTGCTGGCCAGGGTAGTTGACTTACACCTTCTAGAGCACGTTGGGTGGCACGGGATACATGCGGACGTGCATTGTCCTGTTGGAACAGCAAGTTCCCTTGCCAGTCTAGGAATGGTAGAACGATGGGTTCGATGACGGTTTGGATGTACCGTGCACTATTCAGTGTCCTCTCGACGATCACCAGTGGTGTACGGCCAGTGTAGGAGATCGCTCCCCACACCATGATGCCGGGTGTTGGCCCTGTGTGCCTCGGTCGTATGCAGTCCTGATTGTGGCGCTCACCTGCACGGCGCCAAACACGCATGCGACCATCATTGGCACCAAGGCAGAAGCGACTCTCATCGCTGAAGACGACACGTCTCCATTCGTCCCTCCATTCACGCCTGTCGCGACACCACTGGAGGCGGGCTGCACGATGTTGGGGCGTGAGCGGAAGACGGCCTAACGGTGTGCGGGACCGTAGCCCAGCTTCATGGAGACGGTTGCGAATGGTCCTCGCCGATACGCCAGGAGCAACAGTGTCCCTAATTTGCTGGGAAGTGGCGGTGCGGTCCCCTACGGCACTGCGTAGGATCCTACAGTCTTGGCGTGCATCCGTGCGTCGCTGCGGTCCGGTCCCAGGTCGACGGGCACGTGCACCTTCCGCCGACCACTGGCGACAACATCGATGTACTGTGGAGACCTCACGCCCCACGTGCTGAGCAATTCGGCGGTACGTCCATCCGGCCTCCCGCATGCCCACTATACGCCCTCGCTCAAAGTCCGTCAGCTGCACATACGGTTCACGTCCACGCTGTCGCGGCATGCTACCAGTGTTAAAGACTGCGATGGAGCTCCGTATGCCACGGCAAACTGGCTGACACTGACGGCGGCGGTGCACAAATGCTGCGCAGCTAGCGCCATTCGACGGCCAACATAGCGGTTCCTGGTGTGTCCGCTGTGCCGTGCGTGTGATCATTGCTTGTACAGCCCTCTCGCAGTGTCCGGAGCAAGTATGGTGGGTCTGACACACCGGTGTCAATGTGTTCTTTTTTCCATTTCCAGGAGTGTATTACTAAAGACTGAATCATCGTCACCGTCGACGTCGTCCTCATGAGAAAGATTTTCATTGATTTTGTTTTGATGTACACTTAGGGGAGAGCCTGCTTCGTTTTGGAATGATTTTTGTAACTATCCAAAAACTTTGTTTTCACAAGGAATTGTTTATTTTTTTAAGAAAGAAAGGCGCAAACGTCAATGGATGTGCCATAACAAGTAGTCGTGGTAAACTCTGTGGTATTGTGGAGAGTATAAAGGGGCGATCTAATTGTTTCCGTCTGAGGGCGTTACTGCAGCTCATATGCAACGTAGCACGACTCCGATGCGGGTATGTAAGCATCGATATGCAGGGAAGGTATCAGTTTGGGATTCGTGTCTTTCCGACGTGCGTGCAGTAAATGTGGAAACGAACTGTGCCAACGTTATTACCAAATGCGTCCAAGCAGGACCAATGTGCTGCTGTTCTTTTCTTGGCTGCTGAAGGGCAAACGTCTGGTAGACATCCATCGCTGAAGAAATTACGGCGGAAAACTATGAAAAGGGGTGTTACTGCTTCACGATAACACACGTCCCCATATTGAAAATGTCGTAAAGCGGAAGTTAACGAACTTAAGTGGGAGACACTCGAGCACCCGCCCTGTAGTCATGCTCTCTCTCGCTGATCACTCCGGCTCCTTCGGACGGCCTAGAAGGGTCGGACGACGATACGCAGGAGGCAGTTACGGAGTACTTCGCGCAGCTGTACACAGTGTTTACCTAACGGGCATCTTCGAAATGGTGTGTCGGTCGGATGATTGCCTCAGTGCTCACGGCGATTTCGCCTGATTGCCACAGCGGTTCCAGACTGTACGGCCTCCGAACGGAAACTTTATGATCGCTCCTACTGGAAAAAGACATAGTGTGTTTTGCAGAGGACGGACTTCAAAATCCCAAACATACCATGTAATACTGTGCATTAAAAAACAACAGACTAGACGCATGCCAGACAGAAACTGTAGAAGAATCCTTAACAAAATTTAGTCAGTTCACAAAAGAGGTAACTTACAAAACCCTTGTTCGTACCATACTTGAATACGGCTCGTCAATACGTGTCCGTACCATGTAGATTTGATAGAAGATGTAGAGATCCAAAGAAGAGCGACTCGTTTCGTTGTACGTTTATTTACCAAGCGCGGAGATGCGCGCACAACCCCAGTGGCATACGCTGCAAGATAGGCTTTCTGCATCACGGTGTGTTTTGCTGTTGAAGTTCCGCGAGCGTACTTTCCTGGAAGCGTCAGCCAATAAATTGCTTCCTTCTGCGTATTTCTCGCGAAAAGATCATGAAGATAAAATTAGAAAGCTTTGAGCCCACCCTATCGAGCCCATTATTTCTTCCCGCGAACCATTCACGAGTGGTACAAGAAAATGAAGGAGGGGGTAATAAAAGTGGTACACACAGCACCCCCGCCACATAGCATTGGTAGTCTGCGGAGTACAGACCTAGATGTCATTTAAATATGTAGCGGCCGTAGCAGACTGCCCTACCTTGTCAAAGATGTCAAGAACACTGCTGTCATTACCAGGTGTGGAACGGTCGCATCTACTACACCAGCTACATATTTAAACGTTGAGAGTCAGCAGTTCAAAATAGCACATCGGATAGAATCAGTTCACCGTGTGAAACAAAGCACATCGTAACACACCCAAGATGAAAACTGGAATTAATTGTCTTAATAAATTTGTGCCTGTGGCGCCTTATGGAATAAAGAAAATACTAGCTTGGTCGTAAAAACTACCCATTACAAACTCCCCCCCTCTAATTTTACAAAGATCTAATAATAATAATAATAATAATAATAATAATAATAATGTTCGATAGAGGGAATTGAAGTAAGACTGGAAATGTTGAAGAAAGCAAGAAAGATGCTGAGACTGCATAAAGTTACCCAAAAGCTGTCTTAGTGTGTGCCAAATCATTCACAATTTTTTGAAATATTGAAGTTCTTATAGCCAACGGATTGCCGATTTGTACGTACTTTGATGTTAGGAATGCTTTTTTAGAAGTGTACAGACGGTTACCAAAATTACTTTTGCGCCTGTGTTCCAGAACGGGTCACTTTTTCACGGCGACCAGTCATTTGCTGCTACCGCAGGGTGTTCAAAATGTGACTCACCATGTGGATGTATGTTTTATTCTTTTAGTTGCAAGTCTGGTCCTTGTTTAACTGACGAAGAAGTGAGTGACAACGCTACAGCAGATAGTCTTCATTGTCACCCAATACATTAGATGTGCCGGTTATGCCGAGACATCACTGCAAAGTGTGATAAGAATGCACCGGCCACGTTCGCCCTCAGGCAGCTGCACAACTTCCTGAAGACAGGAAATGCAGCGTGTGCAGCCAAAAGAGGGCGACCGAAAGTGTCAACACCAGAGAAGCTGAACGACATGTAAGCTACATAATCTCGTTTCAAAGTCTGCCCATGTATTTAAGGATGCATGTGCACATAATTTTAGTGTTAATCGTGAATTGTTACCTGAATAGAATGGAGGAAGCGTAGCTTTCTGTCAGTTGCGCCTGTCATTAACAGCAGGTGAGGACCTCTACGATTGGTTTTAGTCTGACGAGGCATGGTTCGACCTTTATGGATATGCGACTGCACAGGATCTAAACGTGCAGGCTGCAGATAATACAACTAATCTGCACAAGACATTTATGCACACATTGAAAATTGATATTTGGTATGTAATGTTACGTACGCGAATATTCATCACACCCTTTCATAACACAGTGAGCGCTGAATTCAGGTGGCGCTACAAATGGAACAGCTGAATACTAGCTACAGAGCACTTTGTTTCTGCGGGACAATGCTGCGGCTCACACAGCTAACAGTATGTTGCTGGTCAGGTGTTTTCAGAGAGGTTGTGGTTCCCTCAGTCCTTTGACTTATCTACACATCACTTTTCCTTGTGGGGGCTACATTAAGGAGGATGCTTTCTAAACTAATCCCCTCATTATTACTGAATTCCAGAAGGGACATTAACGACATGTTGCTGCGATCGTTCAACAAACGTAAACGACAGGTCTTTCAGAATATGAAACGTCGTATTTAGTTATGTGACTGGGGAAAATTAGTAACTTTTGAAATTCGTTGATATCCATTATGCCAAAGGTCGCCTTACTTTTTAAATACCCTGTATGTTTCTAGTGACAGTGGAGGAAGCTGTTTTTTCAACCACTAGTGCGTCCGTTACACGTTCCCCCATAAAACTGAACAATCGTGTTGGATTTGTACGAAGTCGGTCATGTTTTTTGGCCATGATTCATGTATCGGATAGGATTAACGAATATAAATTAGTAAATAGAAGAGTCTTCCTGTAAACCGTGCTGTAGCATCTAAAAAATGGAAGAAAACGTTTGAAAATGATCATAGCTAGTTTGGAAAATGCTGTAGTATTCAGATTTTTGAGGGGGGGGGGGGGGGGGGGGGGGAGAGAAAAGGAACTTTAAAGGTGAAAACTCAAGTTTATATGGGGAAATGTTGAGTCTTCCCCAGTCTAGCTCTTGAAGAAATGTTTTGTCGGCGGTTAGCAGGCATGCATTGTCGTGCTATAGCTGCAGTTGATGCAGCCTTCGCGGTCGCTATTCTTCCATTACTATCGCAAAGTGTGCGAGTTGGCAATAAGTGTCAGAATAAGTGATTATACCTGCGGGCAGCAAACTGTCGTACAAGACGGCTCTCTGTACCATTAGATGATTATATATGGTCTTATGTCTACTGCGTAGTTTGAAAACAGCTACAATTTGCGGTTATATGATATTGTATTTAGCTGTAACGCCAGTAACTTGGAACTGCTTTCAAACTACGCAGTAAACAAAAGTATAGGCGTAAATATATTTATAATCTCCTTTTGTTGTTCGGCATTCGTCAACACGGCACAGCTCAGCTTGAAATGACTGGTGCCACTGCTGCCCGATCCGATTCCGTATTGCAACCCACTGTGATCGGTGTCAAAGCAGTCCCACCACGTTGGAAAATGAAGTGTGGGGAGAATGAAAATTATGTGCAAAATCACTCCCCAAAAAATAATCACTGACTGACGTGACAAGTACTTTGAATTCGTTTCAGGCCCATATCGTTCCCGGCAACCCGGAAATTCATCACCGTCACTGCACACGTCGACGTTTATCTACTGCCCGTGTTTGCACAGAGCACATAGCTGCAGTACGTGATCATTTCCGTACGGATGTGTAAGGAAGTAAACAGAAGTGAGATAATGAAACTCGACACAAACCTGTATGTCTACAAGAAATTTTGAAATTAATTGTCTTTACCATCTAAGGGGGTAGTGAGAAACAAAAGGCACCCAAATGTGTGATCTGCTTCATGCCTTTGTTCTCCCTTCCGCGCTCTCAAATCAACCCCGTCCCCTAGGGCTCGCACCACCTACTTTCTAGCCATTCAGCAATGACTTTTTTTCCATGAACGAGATGCGGGTATACAGCGTCCATAATTTGGAGACCTCGGGCGAAAGATAGGTAGATACGATAGAAACCACTTGTTCTGTTATCTTTCGCGGTACACATTTCAGGACTCTTAACTACCTACAACAGTGTCGTCCTTTTGTCTACAGCACTTTCCTTCTGTTGTTTATAGAGGAATACTGGTGTCGGCGAATTCTAGCCCTGAAGGACGAACCGTAAATCTGTCACCAAGACAACAGGATACGGTCACGCAATGCAATATCCTCGCTCCAGTTCGCGACCTATATCCATAAACAGTTGCTGATGGCAGACTCCGCCATCTGAACAATGCCGGGAGCGCTAACACAGGGTATCGACCGAGTTGAGAGTTTTACGATACCTAGTCACTAACTGCAAAACCATGCGAAATCCAGAAACCAAAGTAACGCGTGTGAAACTATCCCTGTCAACATTGGATGCTGCATTATACAGTACAAATGCTGGTGTCACTGAGACGCATTCTTTATAATAGCTGGAAGGAAATTTGCAATAAACGAATTTTGTGTAGACTGTTTCCTTGTGCCGACTGCAACATGGGGCGGATAAGTAGCTAGCATTGGAGTATGTTCGGTCCTCTATTGTCAATCCATTCTTCAGTATCTACGAGACGAAACAATACCAAGCGGTGATTAAGGAAGAAAGCAGGTATCTCAATTATTCCCCGTTGTTCGTGTTGCAAAACACCGTAATAATGCTGTTGTCGGCATTCTCTTTCTTTACAATTAAAATATTCATCAACTGTTCTCGAGAAAGAATTCCACTACTGACCATAACGATCTTCATATAACTATGCAACTCTCTTCAAAGCATCTAGAATACCATTCCAAAATTTTTTTTCTTACGAAACCACAAACTGTCTATCGAAAATTGTCAGATGGTATCTGTGTGTAACTGGAGTTAAGGTCAGCTCAGCGCTGTTCTTCGTGTAAATAAAACCGCATGAAAACCGTACGGAGCCTAACTTTACTCGTATATCGCTTCTCCACTGTGGTATGGTCGCGCGACGAACTGTGTCACCTGGGTAGCTAGAAAAACACGCGACAGAAGCCGATTCACGGATGATTAAACTGCCCACCGCATTACACATTCCTTCAGGTCGATGGCGTAGCCAGGCAACTCGATCGATGTCGGGTGCAGTCGGTAATTGTGCTCTTGTATCCAATGTTTTCTTAATGACGTCACCACAGACAGCGCGATATCTACAATCTCTCTGAGGGCAGCATAAAAGTGCCGATACGTATTATGTAAAAATCATGCAGGTATCTATTTAAAGGTAATGAGAAATTCGATGCAAGCTCTGACATGATGCTGGAAAGAGACGGAAAGAGGGGCTGTCTTCAGTTATGAAAACCAGCACTGTAATTCCTATTTGCGGTTCGGAACATGTATTTTTAAATTCTGTCGCAGTTGATTAAATCTTTGATCACGAAAGAATTACACTATTACTGTATACTTACACACTCCGCATTTTTCATTGATTTTTTCCATGCGGCACGAGATATTCTGAATACAGTTGGGAGCAGCAGAATGTTATATGTACTTGGTTGCTGTTTCTACACCAATCTCCCATGGCCATCACACGTATTTTGTGGCAATCTTCCCAGCGGCTTTGTGTTTGTACATGCTCAAATATGCTCCTATTTTGATCTCATACAACTTTTCTTTTCAGCCACATGCTTATACTGAAAAATTGATCACATGGCACACAGGCAACTCTGACATGATTGGAAGAAATGCACTGTGTGAAGACTTTTTACACAGAGAATAACTGTCCATCAGACACGAAAAGAGACGAAAATATTTTCCAAATGTACCTTGAAGCTAGTGAAATAGTTCAGCAACTTCTTAGCAACTTATTTTACCCTGTGGGTATGATTACATAGAATTTTTTTTTATTTAGTGTCGGACCGTTATGTATAGTTCACGTAACTACAACGGCTGGTTTGGACGTATTTCCACGTAGAAATTAACATTATTCAAGGCATTCTGCGACGTTCCACGACAGTGCTTGCAGGTTATATAATTTTTGGGTCGTATCTTGTAGGTCTATCTGGATTACAGCATAGAATCTCTTACGAGTGATAACTCTTGTTTAGAAGTCACTGACAGTCCAAGAAGTATGTAGCAGAAACGTGTATCACACATGAATATGACAATAAGCAGTTGTCAGAACACCATAAAGTAGGTTGCGCATGAACTTTGTGGTACGAAAGCATATAAAAGTGAGAAACGGCAGAGTCGGCGAGACGTTGATCGACGTAAGTAATTTAAGACTAGGACTGAAAATCTTCATGTTAATTCCTCATCTGAAGAACATACTTCACGCCATCATTTGGCTCGTATGTCTATAAATGGTTCAAATGGCTCTGAGCACTATGGGACTCAACATCTTAGGTCATAAGTCCCCTAGAACTTAGAACTACTTAAACCTAACTAACCTAAGGACATCACACACACCCATGCCCGAGGCAGGATTCGAACCTGCGACCGTAGCAGTCCCGCGGTTCCGGACTGCAGCGCCAGAACCGCTAGACCACCGCGGCCGGCGGTGTGTCTATAAAATATTGCAAAAGCCGTGTTGACAAGTCGTCGATATTAACTTCGTATAACGTAAGCCCTTTTGTTTAAATTAGGACAGCAACAAGGAATTTTTGCTTTAAAGATGATGTCGCTTACTTCAAGCCTTGAATATGAACAGGCAAGAAATAAACAGGAAACCTATACCGCTTGGAAACGACATACTCTAAGGGTCTTCCTGAGGACAACGATGACCAAACTAACTAGGTATACGCATATCGGAGAGTAATCACGTATTTTCAAACATGGTCTGCTATGTTTTTTCGAACTCGAGATTCAAATCGATCCTTATGAATATGAACTTGGGGAATCTGCACTCTAGATTACAGGAGCGCTTAAATTGGCCGTGTTCCTTTATTACTTAGTAGTCTCAGGTACAAAAAACTACTAACTGTACAATTAATTAGTACCGAAAAAATTTAACTAAAAACAATTAGTAGTTCTAACGTAAATTAAATGCTCGTGGGAGACGGCTATTGTTGACGCAGTTTAGTGTGATCAGACGTTGTGCAATATCCATCACAGCTATCACTGTTCCACTTCAAATACTAACCTTCACCTCAAGTCACGATATACCTAAGTTTACTATGCGATATTGAAGACATTATTGAGCAACCAAAGAGCAGGAAACAGTTTTTTTACTTCGAAGCCATCTCTACACCAACAACTGAAGGAAACAGAAGAATTGTTACATAACTATGCTTCTGCAGGTAGGCCTATTAAAGATTACGCAGAAATATCAGCTTGACGGGCAGTATGATACATTACGGTTGTAGCTCTTTCGAGAAATTCTGAGAATGTATGTTGAGCTTGCTTGTGACAACAGTGCTACTCGTAAGTCAAAATAAAAAATATTCGCCGTTGTAGGTGTTCAGAAGAGAGAAATTAGACCATTATTGATTTCGGGGACTATTGAATTACTGCGATGAGCAAACAATGATTTTCTTGCTTTTGGACAGCAAGGAAGAAAAAAGTCATTTCGATGACTAATATCAAGGTGAATGAGTGCGTGAATGGGAAACATGAGATAAGAATAAAGAGCATCGCGGCCCCAATGTAAAGAAGACCTGTGCAGTTTGCCAAGGTGTTGGCCTCTGAGAAAGGCCAACCTCCTTTGAAATACAGAAAGGTTGCGATATTTATCAGTAGCGGCCGAGATGTTATTGGCAAAAGTGTTAATGGCAAAGTAATTGGTCACACAAGTGTTTCTGAGAAACTAGATAAGGTATTAATGTCCGTGACTGCCTCTCGCAGGTCGGAGCATCTACAGCTAACGGTTACGTAAGGCTGTAGTGTAGTAAGAGCCCCGGGTGCTCGGACGCAGTGTTAGGAGATCCGTGGCGTTTGTTGTCCTCGCAGACACGTCGAGGCTGTAAAGCAGGGATGAGTAGCGAGCCAGACAATGCACGGTTCCGCTGGAGGGCGATGCTGGGTGTGCGCCCCCACGCGAAGCATAGGCCTTGCGGCCGTTGTCCCTACTGAAGGACGCACTAGAGTAAGCTGTTAGTCTGCTTGTTCCTCCATAGGATACTTAATAAACGTGAACATGGTCCGTAGTAGGCTGTAATTCTATGTTTATTTAATCGTGCAATTAGCTAATTTCAACTAAGCGTCATTGTCAAGCACCTTTAAAATATCTGTATTTCATGTCATTTTCAAATCACAATTACAAGTAAAAAGTAGCCATATTCCATCATTTTACGAAAGGATCCACACTACAGTGACACCGTTTAATACGATCTTAAAAGGTGGAAGTCAGGGAATTTTCCAGTAATTGTTAATCACCGCTTATATACCGGAGACTGAACAAGGGGAAAATAAAAAAAACAATCGATTCAGGCTAAGAGAGAAGAACTGAAGACCTGAAACGAGTAGTCAAAGGAGTTTTAGTGATCCTGACCTAGAATTTAATCATGTATTTTACAACTCAGTGTAATAACAGTGTAATTCCAGTGTCAATAGGGACTGCTTCCGACAACCGGTTTCCTTGACTGTAGTAATCTCTTTTCTTTGTAACCATTGTCAGCTATTACGAAATAATTCGTGACTTGGCCCTCGCTACGTTTCCACTCTCCATTCGACTGCTGACGGAAACAAAACAACAGTAAACATCACAATCTGGCAGCTGTTAGATCAACGAAAAAAATAAAATAAAATGAAACCGACCAGTAACTGGCTAGCCTGAGAATGTGATTCGCTTTGTGGACCTTGGGAAGCAGAAGTGATTGTGGGACAAGGACCTCTGCCAGTTTCTCGTGCGACCTTCGCTGTGACAGACAATACTGCCAAACTGTCGCCTCCAGGTAGAGGAAAAAGGGAGAATTCGTGCACGTCAAAGAAAAAGAAAATCAGCTACACGCGGAAGAGCTACCTGGCAACCTCCACACGTTACCGATGGCCTCTACAATTCTTGTCTCTGGTTTGATGAAAAACATTTCGTTAACGTTTCTTTCTGGAATTCGCTACGGTGAGGCTAAAGTAAATTAAATGTAACGCCGTCAGTTGTTTCCTGAGTTGTATCGCAAAGAAACAGAACAATACTGGTCTCTGGTACCGCAGCAGACTTCGAGGTTGTTCGAACAATGACGTACTAACCATGTTTGTTCTGGCTGGAGTTATTCTTTACGCCAGCTTCTTTTATTTGCAACAGATACATCATTCAGTATATTTAGAGAAGAACGTAAGTCTGTGTTTTATTTACCAGACTTGATAGGTGAGGGACTCTCATAGGTCTGCAGTGTCGGCAGAAGCACTGGCTTAGTAAAAAAAAAAAAAAGTAACACATGCTAGTACATTAGCTATTAAACATTATTCAGGGCGAAGAATAAAATTCAGTTCTAACATAACATATATACATGACCACAAAATCCCATGTCTATATGTAAATTTAATTCTCATAGTTATTACATTTTAGAGATCACTTTTATGGCTCACACTTATTTAAGTAGTTGCTCACATACATAGGACAGACAGTAGAAAATTCACAAATTCTATGCCAAAAATATTATCTAATTAAAAAGTTTTTCAGTAACTCATACAATATATTGATTCTGGCAGTTGGCCGTGCCTGAAGATACAAACAATGTTCATTTTTAGTCTCCGTCACACAGAACATACTCCAACAACAACTAACGGCAGTTTTAAGTATTTGGATTAGACGGACATCATCTGAATATCACAATAGATGGCGGGGCTTTTGATAATCATAAAAAATTCTTTCTTTAATCTGAAGACTGAACTGAACAACGCAGGACACACACACACACACACACACACACACACACACACACACACACACACACACACTCTTTCCGCAACTGGAGGGGAGTTTCACTCAAGCTTTTGAGAGCCACTCTAAGCAAATAACTTATCTGATGATGCAGGCAGCACAGTGGCGCATTGTAACTAGCGAAATGAAGGAAGAACGTTTGGGATTTAACGTCCCGTCGATGACGAGGTCATTCATGACGGAGCAAAATGTCGGACCGATGAAAAAATGGGTAATGAAAATTTGTCGTGTCCATTTCAAATGGACCATCAGGGCATTTGCTTTCAGCGATTCCAAAGACGAATTTGAACTGTTGTCCTGCCATTGTCTGCGCCACTTCGCTTGGTTTCTGCCTAGGAGGGAAACATGGAGTTACTGGTACACGTCGAGGCAAAAAAGACCAAGTACAACAATTTACAGTCCGAAGAAGGAACACACTAATGTGCCAAAACACGATGACTCCCTGCTTAATAGCTTGTTTGTTCGTATTTGGAACGAAATACATCACTGATTGTGCCTATCAGGGATCCGACAGTCTGTTGGTAGGTTTGTGGAGGTATGTGGCATTAGAGGTCTTCGCACAGGTCATGTGAACAATGGGCCGCTGATTTACGTGCGTGCTGATGGCGCCCGATAGCGACCCTTATGTGTTCCATAGGACTTGAATCAGGCGACTTTGGTCGTCGAGACAATAGCATGAGTTCGCTGTAATGCTCCTCAAACGACTGCACCACTGTTCTGGCTCCGAGACGCGCACAGTTATACTGCTGAAAGATGACATCGCTGTCAAGTATGAGGGAATGCAGGTGGTTGGCAGCTGCCAGCGTGTCTTCGGTTACTACCACAGGTCCCATGCAAGCGCAGGACAATGTTTCCCACAGCATAATACTAGTCCCATCAGCCCGCGTCAATGGTGCGATGCACGTTTGGAGACGACGTCGATTACGGCGTTTGCGAAGACAACTAGCAACCTTACGTAGCAAACACGTTATTCACCAGAAGAGCCGACACCTTTCCATTGATCGACGGTCACATCTCGACGGTTCCGTGCCCACCACAATCTTAACTGACCATGTCGTTGGGTCAACATGTGAACACGCTGGGGTGGTCCGCTACGGTATCCCATGTTCAACAATGTACGATGAACGGTGTGCTGCGAAAACTTGTGCGTGCACCAGCATTGTGCTCTGTCAGCAGAGATGCCACAGATCACCACCTGTCCTATTTTACAGAGCAGACAAGCCTCCGAACCCTACGTTCTGTGGAGAGTCGTGGATGTCCAACCATTCCGCGTCTAATGGTAATTTCACTGTCTACCTCTTTCCGTATATGCTGACGGCAGTAGCACGTGAGCATTCGACCAACTTCGTCGTTTTTCGAGGTACTCGTCAACAGGCTCTGAATAATAGTAATCTGTCCTTTGTCACGTCGCTTATATCTGTCAACTTCGCCACTTGCAGTCCACATGCTCGCTCCGCTTATATACTTCTGTTACCGCGTCACGGGCCCGCAGCACCAACAGACGGAATCCAACGTCGCGGTGGGCAGTGGTTATAAAGTTTAGGTTTAAGAGTGTATAACAGAATAAGAAAGAAGATGTTCTAAGCAGACTGCACCTCGGATGGTTTGAAATTGAGAACGCTGTCTTTCCAAACACATGTTCGCTTTTTCAGGTTGTCTTTAGGGGTAATCAACACGAGAGTTCAATTAGTAATGGAACATTTTTTTCTGAAAGCAGGATGGTTTTATTCAGGATTCCAATATACCAAATTATTCCCCACTCTTGGCTAAAAAATCCTGTTTTTCTACCTAATCCCTGTTCAATGCGATGGCCTCATGCCACTTTACTGAGAGAGCAATTATGCCTTCTGGTCGACGTCGGAGCCAACGTCTTATTGCATCAAAAACATTACCATCTGCGTACTGTTACCCACGGAGTGAATCACTGATTTGCGCCAAACGGATGGAAGTCGAAAGTGCGAGACGCCGACTACAGTATGGATGGGAAAGAACAGTCCAATGAAGTTTTGAGAGCTCCTCACTGGTGCATAGCATTGAGTAAGGCGCTGCGTTGTCATGCAAAAGGAGAACTTGGTTTGCGTCACCTCGAGTGAGAGTGTCCGCACGTTTGCAGAAGTCACAGCTGTGTGTGGCCGGTCGGCGCGGAATATGGGACAGGTTTGCGCGACCTTGTTGCGATGATAGACGCCTCGCCCAACGACTCCGCGTGCTTTCGTTCACTGCCAGGTCTCCATAGACATTTTGCAAGCGCCTATGATATCTACTATGCTCTGGTTTTCCGCCAAAAGAAATTCGACAGTTCTCTGCTTGGAATCCACCCCGTTGTAGACGACATTGTGAAGGCTAAGTATAGCACCGCCATCTACCGGCAACTCACGAAACTTTAGGGACTGTAGCGGGAATATTCCACTATGTACTACAACAAATTCCGCATTTATTAACCGTAATTGTCCGAGAAAAAAATGTGTTGCATTACTTTTTGAACACTCCTCCTATTAACGCAAATCAATGGGACACATATACAAGGTGTTTAACTATCTGCATAAGACGTCTAGGGGTGATGGATCATATCATCGCGAACAACTTTTATAAGAGACAATGTTTCCTGACGCTTCCCGGCGATTTTATTCTGTTTATTATTGGATATCCCCCTTAGCTGTGGCAGGCCGTCGGCATTCTGTCCTGTCGACATGTAATGCGTGTTGCCTATAGTACAGCCAGCTGCTCCGCTTGAAAGGAGTAGGGGCGGAAATTTAAAGTTGCTGATTCACCTCTAAAATGTCTTTCTCCACTTAGAAACACTTATTCTTAAGGTTTTCTTGTTGAAAATAGATTTACTGGGTTGGAAAGAATATGCACGCCTCAGAGTTCCTACGCTCTTTCGCTTTTCAGAGGCGTAACTAATAATAAACAGTCCGATTAAAATTACTTGATAGTTGACGTCTGTCACTTATCGAAACAGTGTTGCCAGATCGCCTACCGTCTACCCCTCGGTTACAGGTGACACAAACACGGCGGGTCACTTCACAAATACTGCTAATGTGTAACGCGGAGGAATGTCGAAAGTGGCCGCTGCGAGATATCTCGAAAATACGAGCTCATTTTAAGTGACCGAGGACTGAACTACGGCACATGACGCGTTTTGTAGCCCTTAATTAAAAAGCTAACCACAACTTCATGAAAAAAAATAAGTTTCAGCCCTAAAAGCAAAGTGTAATTTCTCGCTATCATTGGTTACCTCAAAATATCTTCGCACTGGCTACAAAAGCTGCCGCATTAGCAACCGACGAGCAGTCCTGATTGGCAGTTGGTTGCACATTGTAGGGGACACAGGCAGATACCAAACGAAAATAGAACGGCAGGAAGAAAAATAAGAGCAAATGAAATCAATACGATGATGAAAATGATGCGGCAGAGAATTAGAAATAAAAAAATTACACGCAAACTAATTAATCGACTAAAAATAAGAAAACTCTTTATTAGATTTAATAATTAAAAGTTTTGCTATATTAACATGAGTCGAACCTACGATCTTCTAGACATCAGGTTTATTCAGTAAACGCTACGCTACGCCACAACATTGGGTTAAGGTTGTATATATATGACATTGGAGACCCGGTCGCAGCGATGAATTGCAGCGTTCAAAAATTCAGCTTCACGGAATTTCGTGCGAAGCTTATATAATGTAAGCTGATCTCTATGATCATGATAAATGTACATTTGCGTCTTTTGCGAAAGTATCCAATACTGTTTCGTTAGTGCTGTGTGTGAAACGTGTGTATTTCTGTATTCTGACATGACTGTCGTAAGGACTGTGACTAAAATATAATTTAAAAGTTTGACACTACAATAGTGAAGCAGTAGTCACAGTACATAAATTTTTTTTCTTTAAAAAGAAAGGGTTAAATTACCGCTTTCAACGAACTACGTCGTCATTTTCAAATGTAAAAACGTCAGTTGGAGAATATATAATGGGAATTATATATTCTCCAACTAACGTATTTACATTTGAAAATGACTTAGTTCGTTGAAACCGGTAACGTAACCCTTTCTTTTTACAGAAAAAATTTTATGTACTGTGACTTTGGCTTCACTATTGTAGTGTTAAATGTGTGTACTTCATGAGAGAGAGAGAGAGAGAGAGAGAGAGAGAGAGAGAGAGAGAGAGAGAATATTGTGTGTGTGTGTGTGTGTGTGTGTGTGTGTGTGTGTGTGTGTGTTTTTGTGTGGCTATCATATGTGATGAAATACGAAATAAACGTGCCAGACCCATGATTCGGGATCCAAACATATCAAGAGAGAAGGCTATCATATGTGATGAAATACGAAATAAACGTGCCAGACCCATGATTCGGGATCCAAACATATCAAGAGAGAATGCCCGACAAGGAATTCGAAGTGAACTGACAAATTTTGTGGTAGTTGAGCAACTGTGAATGGTTCGGGCGTAACATTGAGCGCTCTGAAGAAATCAGCTCCAACGGGTTAAGTTTAAACTATAGAGTAATTTTAAACGGACTAAAACATCGCTGAAACATCGCTGGTAAGTGTCCGCAAACGTATAGTCTAGTGATTAGAAGTGATTCACATGATGCTATTTATCATACGCGGACCTTTATTGCAAAGACTTAAATACCCTGTGCAACGAACAGAGACGCTCTGAACGCATTTCAGGTTGCCGATAGTAGGTTCACACTTAGCGTGGGTGGGATTAAAGTAGTCCTGCGGTTCCTCTGCGATTATCAGCACAATAATCTGGCCAGCAGTTAGGTTTATTTGGACACAACGAAGAGTTAACTT
Organism: Schistocerca serialis cubense; assembly: GCF_023864345.2. Lineage (NCBI taxonomy): Eukaryota > Metazoa > Arthropoda > Insecta > Orthoptera > Acrididae > Schistocerca > Schistocerca serialis. Next base: position 204,298,044 of record NC_064645.1, read on the forward strand.
GACTACCTCAACACAATTGAAATCAGGAAAAATCTAGAATCTGAAAGTGATTTCATGGTGTTTTACAACCAGACGGGACACCGTGTTGCATCATTCTCCTGCGAACACTGATAAAGCAGCTGTTTTAAACACTGATAAGGCTGTGCACACGTTTTCATATCTACCGGCGCCCACCCCCACTCGTACGTCTCCCTAATTACAAAAGCGTGGGAACAGCAAGATAAGGCAGCACATCTGTCAGAGACATTTGAGAACACACTAGAGCAAACATCCCCACTAGTTTTGCCTTATCGCTGGCAGACACCCCACTCCCCAGCCCTCGCTAGCGTCAACCGCAGTCTCGGGGAGATAGTCCAGAGCATAATCCGTGACATAATTTGCATGTCTCTCCTCCGATGCTACTGAATTCCGCCGATGGAAACAAATTCCGCCATCAAGAATCGAACCAGTAGCCTTCTGGTGTCCTTTACTGCATCATAGTCGTTAGTCGAAAGCGGTTACAGAGACTGTTCTCGTTGACAGCAGGCGCTTCCAAACACGGAGAACTACTGACACACCGATCTACATCTACATTCGTACTCGACAGCCCGTCGCAATGGTGTGTGCGATTTATCCATTATTGAACATTAGGATGATTCTTATTTAGCAAGTTTGGTTGGTTGGTTGGTTTTTTGGGGGAAGAGACCAAACAGCCAGGTCATCGGTCTCATCGGATTAGGGAAGGACAGGGAAGGAAGTCGGCCGTGCCCTTTCAGAGTAATCATCCCAGAATTTGCCTGGAGCAATTTAGGGAAATCACGGAAAACCTAAATCAGGATGGCCGGACGCGGGATTGAACCGTCGTCCTCCCGAATGCGAGTCCAGTGTGCTAACCACTGCGCCACCTCGCTCGGTATTTAGCAAGTTTGTCCTCTATACTATCCTTTAGTTTGGTTCTATTGCAGGGAAAACTCAGTTGTGTAATTTGAGCTCCATAGAAAAAGTAGTCTACATTTGAAAATAAAACTAATATTTACATAAAAATCTTATCTTTCATCACACAAAACATTACACTGAAGTAGCCGAGTAACCAAATACTTTAAACTTAATTATTAAATTTTTTGCATTAATTTTAATAATTCGATTTATAATGTTACTATGTATGATGTTTAAGTAAACTAACAGCCTACATTGGGTAATGAATGAATGACTCATGCAGAACCAATATTTTGTAAAGTTGGTTTTGTTTTTGCGGCATTTCCGGTTCTGATAGATCAGAGGCACCCCTTCCCCTATTACCGAGTCCAAATTTCACATAGCTAATTTTTACATGGAATGGAACCAAACTGTTGGATACTGCAAGAAAAATTATAAAAATGTAAAGAAGTGTCAAGTAAGAGCCACTCTACTGTTCAAGTGGCACAAACTATGGACCCCACGCTAACACCAAGCAAACTCACTTAGTAGTGAGTTAGTTTGTAATCGAATTTATTTTTTCGCCCATTGGCTCTAGGTTTCTGTACACACTACTATACTCTGAGACATCCTACGATCAAAGAATCACGGTACATAGTTAAAATAACAAACAACGCAAGAAATTTATAAAATATTTTCTCTCTGTGGTAGCAAATGTATGGTATAGAGTGCACCATTAAAATATATATGTAGCCCCTTACACCTGGCACATGCTCTTCATGCCGAGTTACCGAGGATTCGAATTATATACTAATTTTTTTTAAAAGGATAATCAACCGTTAGCAGTTCTGAACTGAAAGTAAACACATTATGTGCGCATGACTGTGCAGCAATTTAAAGTAACCGAAAACAATAACATTTCTAATATTTGACGAATACATTCGACGTAATTATACACTATTATATCACATTTTACGTACCTGAAACTGAACAAAAGTTTTATCTACTACGCGTACGGGTCCATTGTGGTTGGTTGTACATTAGTAACAACTTGCACCATCAACACTGGGCAGCAGCTTTGAATTTAGGTATCCTCCCTTGTACAGGAACCACGTAACGTGTGTACGACTGCAGGTTGTAATGCTTGAACAACAACATATGGGAGTTTTGGTCTGGTCGTGAGTCGTGTACGGACAGCCAAAGCAGTTGAGGCAACCACTCGCGTAAAGCGGGAAGTCAGGGTTCGAATCCCAATCCGACACAAATTTTCAATGTCATTTCGTTATATGGTTAATAGTTGCTCGTATTCTCAAGTGCGAATACATTTCATGTAATGCACTACGGTATCTTCAAAAAAGATTGTTTTACATTGCGAACAAACCTCGCCTAAAAATCGTTTGCTAGTGACGTCCGACACTAAGGCAAACGTAGGGACAACTAGAATACAGAGTCTGACAGTTATTCATTTCACAGAGTTAGATGTTATCTAGTTCACTTAGATTGCTAGTTTATCATCCTGCTTTACGTTCTTTCCAGTAAGTTTGTATATACCCTACTTATACAAATTTCTTTCAGTTTTCTATTCATTCTTCAAAGTTTATCCTATTCAGATACAAAAGTGTATCTAGTCTCTTCTGATGAATGTGGTAGTGTTGGGTTCCCAGCTTCCGCCACGAAGCACAACGTAGATCTGGCTTTCCCTACTATTGCTTCAAAATGCTTGGCATATTCAATGTAGTGTGTCGCGAAATATCGTTGTATCCAAAGTTGTTAACTTTATGCTTTTATAATACGATAAATTCGCTTTTTAACATGAGTTTTAATAATTTATGAACTTTTTCTAGACAGTATGTACAAGTCAGTAACTGCAGTAAGACCCTTTGCTCTGCTTGCCGATAATACACGGCCAATTTCCATTAGTTTCCATGCTCTATCGTGCTTCTACTTCATCATTAATGACTGTTGCGTACGGGACGATGACCTGTGATGTTCCTTCCTTTCTTCTTTACCCCATTGTCTCTTATTTCCCACCAAATACGTCGAATACATAGGGATATATCCCATTCAGAACGGCGTAAGGCGTATCAACCCAGTTGTGGTTAAGGAGAACCTCTTAGCAGCTGCAAACTTTTGTAGGCCTCCGGTCTCAGTGCCGTTGCAATGGTCTGATTTCAGTTTAGCTGCTACACGTAGTATAACAAGTTTCACGTGTAACTTAACACTTTTACTGTCTGTGGCCTTACTGTGCTCTGACATCATGCACTGCCTTACAGTGGTGTAAACCACCACTCCAGTCGTTTAGTCATGTAGTTGCCAACAAACCGATCCAGGAAACAATCCGAACTGGTTTAACTATTGAGCGATAAAACTTTTTTACGCCTGTGACGTAGACGAGCTGCAATAACAGTAAGACAATGGACGGTATGCTACAATGCAAGCCGTCAGTAAATTGAAATCTATTGTTCACGAACAGTGGAGAACTTCGATTATACGACACGTCCGGTAACGCCGACATCACGATCACGTGTCTTCTTTACGCATTTCGCCACGTTTCGCACCGGCTTCTTCTCCTCCGAGTGCTGTCACGAAATTGCGAAAGCGTAGATGTTCGCGATAAGAACGCCCATCAGACACCCTCCAGCAGACACCTTAATGCTCCTGGATTTATCTGTGTCATGCGCCGCAAGTATCAACCGCAATGCCGCGAAAGCTTACTGCGTAATTGCGCAAGTTCCTCCCCCCTCGCCCCTCTCCTCTTTCCATCACCTCCTAGCAACTCGTCCTTTCAGTGTCTTGCTTTAATCCAGATTTATTCTTACATCTGCACTCCATAGCTCCAGCAACCTAGATACACTTGGGGAAGTGAAATATGTTAATATCTAATATTAATTTCAAGAGTAGGAAATTTAGGTGCCAGTACGCCGATCTGGAGGAGGGTGGGGAGGAGTGGGGCGACAAAGACGAAGACTGCTGTCCCCACAGGCGAAGCTTCTTTTCTTCTTCTTCTTCTTCTTCTTCTTGTTCTTACTCTTCCTTCTCCTCCTCCTCCTCCTCCTCCAAACAGAGATTAGGCCTTAGTGACTGTTTCGCCTTCGGGGTATTTATTCCAACACTACTAAATCTGATTAGCTTTTCGTTAGTAGCCGGTTTTAGTAATCTACTTCCACTCAAACATTCTAGGAGGTCTTTCCATTTTTATGCAGTTGTACACTGATACAAAAAAATTGAGAGCGCAAAGAAGGAGTTGTGAGACGTAAACGAAAGTTGGTAGGCGTGTTTCTATATCTGTAAGATGATGTCTATTCAAATTTCGCACCAGTTGCTTAAGAGTGATGCTAGTAGTGCCATCATGAGTATGCAAATACACGCTCTGTAACGGTCTTGAGCCTTAGTTATCTTTGAAACTGGACGTGGTGAAGTGTTGTTAATCAAGAATGACTTTCTGGTGACAAAGACGACACTATCAACACCTTACTGAGTTTGAAAGAGGCCGTGCAATAGGGCCATGAAGAGCTGGATATTTCTTCTGCGATATTGGAGAAAGGTTGGCAGGAATGTAGCCACTATACAAGACTGCTGGCATTGGTGGTCACTGGAGTATACGGTCGCAAGAAGACCGGGCTCCGGACGGTTTAATGGCACTCCCGGCAGGAAAGACCATCGTGTTCGGCGTATGGCTCTGGCGCATCGTATTGGATCTGCAGCAGCAATTTAATCAGCAGTTGGCACCACTGTCACACGACGATCTATTACAAATTTGTTACTTCAAGGACAAGCCCAGACGCCCTGTAACGTGCATTCCACTGACCCCAAATCTCCGACATTTGTGCCTTGAGTGGTGCGAAGCGAGAGCTCGTTCTAGGGCAGGATGGAGGTCTGCTATTTCCTGATGAAAGCTGTCTCGGTGTCAGTCTTAGCCGCGTGTAGGTAAGAAGAGGCCAGCTGAAGACCTGCAATCAACGTGTCTGCTTGCTAGGCAGAGTGGACCTACACCTGAGTTATGGTCTGAGGCGTGATTTCGTATGAATGGTTATCCCAAGAAGCCTGACTGCAAATGTCTACGACAACCTGGTGATTCCACCTCTTTTGCTGCCATTCATGAACAGCATTCCATGGGGTGTTTTGCAACGTGATAATGCTCACCATCAAACCGCTATTATAACCCAACGTGCTCTACAAAGTGTCCATGTGTTGTTTAGGCCTGCTCGGTCACCAGATCTGTCTCCAGTCGAGCAAATATTGGACATCGGACGACGTCTAGTGTCATCCGTAAACAGCATTAACCATCCCTGACTTTACGGACAAAGTGCAAAAGGCGTGGAACTCCATCCCACAAACTGACATCCGGCACCCGTACAACAATGCGTACACATTTGCATGCTTGCATCAACAGTCAGGGGGTTACATAGGTTATTAATGAATCCAGCATTTCACATTTGCAATGGCTTATCTCGCGCTTACATTAACCTATGATACTGCGATATTAATCACTTAAATATGTTCCCTAGACAAATATATTCCGAAAATCTGATTACTCTGTTTTTTGGTGTTGCGATTTTTTTCCATCAATGTATTTTATATTTAGGTTAAATATGTGCATTTCTTCTATAATCTCTTTTACATCCTTTTACAGACCCCAGAAATTTCATTTCTATTGTTCGTACGTGGCCTCTTCCTCGTCGTCCTGCTCCCTCTCTCCGTCATAAAGCAATATAGGGACAGCCAGTACGTTGTTTGACTTGAGCCGGGTGTCTTCTTGGTTTTTTTTTTCTTAATATCTTTCTTATGGTGCCACATATCATTTGAAATTAATTTAACATCTATGCCTCTGTCGCTAAAAGTTATAATTTATTAAAATGCTGCGGCCAGTTACACGAGTAAACACCGTAGTCATTTTACACTAAAACTACGACACAAAACCGATTAACAAAAATGCTATGGTGCCTGGGTGAGCTATCCATTCGGAGCCCGCTGATCTCCCCTCTCCAATACTTTTCGGAAGAGACCCAACATTTCACAGAATTTAAAAACCCGTGTTGCACTGGTGTTGGCGGCGTCGAGGACGGTGGGCTGATCTACAGCCAAACTGAGGGTTGTCCATATGTCAGTAGATGGAATACACCTAGCTAAAACGTGCTAACCTAAAGCGGAACACTGCAAACTTCATAAAGTGGCGAATTTTCCCGCTGGAAGCGGAATCGTGTGTTGATGGGCAGTGTCCTAATCTTAGTCTTTGGAGGAGCACTTTCATCAGTGTTGTTGACATTAAATTCTCTTTTTGGAAGTATTTGTGTGAAGTGTAGTCTTGTACGGAAGTTAACACTGGACGATAGGTAGTTCAGAGAACTGAACCTTTTGAAATGCGTTACTGCAGTACTACAAAATATCGCTGAAGATTAGAATCGTAGACTGAGTAACTAAAGAAGAGGTGCTGGATAGAACTCTAGATCAGTGCTTTATGGCACAACTTAACTACAAGAAGGGATCGGCTGACAACACATGCTAAGACGTCATGGACTAGTAAATTTGGTAATAGCGGGCAATATTGGCAGGAGGGGGAGGGGGTAAAAGTTGTAGAGGAAGACTAAGATAGAGAAAACAGGCGCTAAAGGACGCAGGGTGCACTAGTTACACTGACCGATATGAGGATAACTTGTACAATACAGACTGAAAACAGGGCGTCTGGCAGATGCCTCCACTAGATCTAGTTGATGAGGCATTTCGGCATTAAATCGCTCCGAACAGACACGCCACAGGTATCCGACGGTAGTGGTGTTTCCCGTGAGTGCTCGGTCATGGTGTAACCATAAAATATCAGGTATTTTCACAGCCTTACTCACATTTCATTTCTTTATGTTGAAGGGCCGCTCAGCTGAAAGTCTCTGCACTGCAGGTCCCTTCGTTTTTCCTTGCGGTAGACCGATGCACTTCCCCCTCGTACGGTAACTCCCCTCTAAAGCGTGTATTAGAAGACGATTCATCACGCACGGCACCGGTCCAGCGCGACAGCTATCTGTTGGTAGAATGGGTGGCACTAAGAGAATTAGCAGGCGCATTATCCGCGCACGGAAATAGACGTCAGTTGAAAACCCTCGCGAATTCGCGCATGCGTACCGCTAATAGGCGGTGACAACGCGTGCAAATGCAGGAGGAGATACTCAGAGTACGCTTTCTACTTAATTTTTATGGTGATCTGTTCTAGCTCACATCTGGGGCCAGCAGGTAACTTCCGGTTTTTTCATATTGGAGATTTTTGCGCATTTTTCAGTGAGCATATTTTCATAAACGCATTAAACGAAAGCAATATATTTCTCCAGTAGACTTACTTTTATACAAGCTGTTTGCAAAATGCGTTCTTTGTACTAATTGCTTCCTATATAGAAATGGAGTGGATCAAACAAGCATTAAGCTTTCTAATCTAGTTGTATGACGCGAAAAGGTGTGTCATAAAAAGGTACGTCAGCAAATTTTGTTCCTGAGTAAATACGCGTACACCTTCACATGCTTGATTTTCAAATTGATTCGTAGAGCCGTAACTGACGGAAGTTTGCTTTTGTTTTAATTCTTTTGCTTTATTTTAGCGTACTACAAAGGAGAAGCAGACTAGTCTGCGAGACAGCCCGCTCACAAAAGCAATAAACGAATGGTTTAGTTCTTACTTCCGACTGGGTGAAACTGCTTCCTACATTACTGTGTCACTTGAGCGAATTTCTTCCAGTATCATCGACAGCAAGTTGTCAAAACAATCCACGGCAATTCTCACGACGTTCCGAAATTCCTTCGGATCTTCTGGCCTCAACTGCTCCATTAACAGGGAACATATCCCCCTACCATCTTCCATTCTTCCCAGCCAGGATCGAACCCAACAACGTCTCAGTTTTCGTCGTCTTCGTTATGGCACAATCCTAAGGGTCAGAGTCACTGCCAGGCAATAACTCCAAAAACAACTCCGTTCCATGTCCACAAAGCCGTATAAACGTAAATTTTGATAAAATATCTTTGTGGAAACAAGTGTCTTAATATAAAACGGACAGTTGAGCCCGTAATTCAGAACGGTAATAACGTAATTCTGTGATAGGTACGTACAGTAACTGCAATTACTTGTTTAATAGGAACCTCAAGCTCCTATTTCCGCGTTCTTGCTGTATAGTGCGCATGCGCGAATTCGCGCCGTGAATATCCCGCGTGCGTCATGAAATCGGTCGACGTGAACCAGTCTGTAGTTCCGAACTCGCGCAATTGCGGTGCTGCTGCGGAGGTGTACACCTTGGGTGGATCGCGTAATAGGGACCTACGCTATGTTTGATAAGAAGTCTTCAGTCCAACCCAGTGTTGGGCTTTCGAGGACCAGTAACTGAGTATTTTTCGATTTTGTGTGCGATCGAGAACTGACGCCAAGTATTCGACAGCGACTGCCACATCCGCGTATCACCTTGCGAGTCATCTCGTGCAGGCTTCATTAGAGACCAGAAGGAGAAGTTAGCAGTTGTTCTCGTAAAAGTTCTCGGTTTCGGATATGTTTTCGTCTCCGGTTGTCTCCAGCTGACTTATAACAGAATTCGGGCAACGATAATTATTACAAAAAAAAGGGTAATGGAAGATGTACCAAACAATACTGGACTGTGCATAAGATATTCGCATTATCATAATCATATAAAATTTCGCTGTGAATCCGAATAACTACTTTCAGTAGGGGATGTAGCTTTGTTTCATTCACATAAAACTAACCTCTAGAAGTTATCGACTCCGCCAGTAAGTCTAATCGTATGTTTGGTTTTGTTTATAAGCTGGTAGGAGAGAACTGTCACTGACAAGACACTTGCTCTCCGCTTGAAAAAGCTGTTTTTCAACAACCAGTTGACCAACTTGGACAAGAGCTAAAAAGATAATCGCTTTCACCTACGGCATCGTTCTATTGCAGGGTAGTAATATTGGTACTTAACATACATACCAAAGTATTTCTCGGACTTTTAGTATAAGTTTTCTTATTCTGCAGTTTTGTTTTCATCTGGACTGAAGATAATTAAGTCTCTGTAAGTCCATCTTTTCAAAGTTGGTTGCGGGACTCGGTTGCTCGATACAGAATGTGAAATTAAACAGCTGTCAGCCATCTAGTTACTTTATTTGGCAACCAGTTTTAGCGTTTTACTACGCCATCTTGATCTAACAATGTTTAGATAACAATCGGCAGATGATTGTTGAAATGATCTCTATAGCAAAAATCTACTAATACCAGTATTGCTGACCCCTGTTTTGATGACAACCAAGGTAGAATCTTCCTCCACATCAGTCAAGGGCCTGTAGATGGCGTAGTAAAACGGTGAAACTGGTCACCAAATAAAATAACTAGACGTCTGAAAGGTGTTTAATTTGACATCCTGAAGATCGTTAGTTTTCTGCGAACTAGGTGGATGTGACATGGAGGATATTTTAATATATAGGTTGTCACAACGTGTATTTTTTTTACCCAGCCACAGGCTCAAAATGCCAGTTCTCGACAAAACAGCGTATTTTAATATATCTCGAGTTCAGGGTTGAGTTTCCAGCAGAGATGTAATTTTGCAACTTTTTTCTCCTAATTTCGCGACAAGTAGAGGGCGATTTTGGATATTGCAGACAGCGAATAACATATATGTATGCATTTTACAAAGAAAGAAAAAGAGAGAGAGAGAGAGAGAGAGAGAGAGAGAGAGAGAGAGAGAGAGAGAGAGAGAGAGAGAGAGAGAGAGGGAGGGAGAGAGGGGGGGGGGGAGGCATAAGAAACAGGTACGTAATACAACCAGGAAACTAACTACCATCTTTGAAATACGAGACCAGAGGCCGAGAAATGCTCCGGCTACTTCCAGATGTTACGTAATCTCACGAACAGGTGCAGCAATCGCTGTCAAGTTGCCATGCATATCCATGAGGTGTTCCGCCATTCGCTTTTATGAATAACATCTTGATTCTGCTGAACTTCGCTTTACTGAACACGTCGACTTTTTTGTTTTGAGGCGTTTCCTACCGCAGTCGCAGTTTTACAGGTGATTGTAGTTACGTCAGCTTATGTTAATTTATGATCTCCATTCTCGTCTTCTGTTCAGTGATATGCTGAGGTTTTCTCCGTAGAAAAAAAATGTCTTTTCCTTGTACTCAGAGCTTCTAAGGCGAAGTATTTGCAACTTTAACCAGCCCCTGAAGTGCTCTGGACAGTAACTATGTGATTTGTGTGATGCTCATATCACGTTTAAATGCGCTTGCCAGTTTTTGCCCACTACAACGTAATACTTTTTCAGGACGAATCGTCATTGACCCTCTACGTTTGGAGCGCGATGCACTGTGCTAGAATAATATTTGGCCGTCGTTTTGAAATACTGCAGCTCTTCGGTACACTGGATGATCCTGCTTCCTCTCTGCCCCCACCCCAATTTTTCCAGTGGGTGTGGTTCGTTCGTGGCGAAATTAATTTCGGTGAAAGTATGTGGGACATTTGAGTTCCAGGCATTGTATGTGGGCGAGAAAATTATGTAACGTTTGATGTTGCATCGAACGCCTTGGATTCTTCGTTGTTGGCAGAAATCGAAGAAAATAATAAAATAGTGCGTAAGGGGGTGCCAGTTGCATGAAATTAAATCAACTTCCGTATTTACGTTCTATAATTTGCGAAAAGGTCTTAGAAAATACACGTTAAAACCTTACAGTAAGTATCTTTCATTCGTTTTATATGTTATAAAACGATTAGAAATGGTTTCCTTGTCGCGTGACATTAAGCAAGGACCATTGTGAAAATTTATTATTATTTTACAGCAGTCTACGCGGTATAGATTGTGTTCCTGATGAATCATAGTTAGGAGCTTGATCTAGAAGATTTGTATGAACATTATTCGGTAATTACCTGCTCAACATACCCTAAGAACAGATTTACAATGCCACTTTTCAGATTATAGAGATCTGCTATGACAGAATTCTAGGAAGATAATATGGCACACAGTAATCATAAGGATGATAGAAGTAAGAGATGTCACACAGAGGAAAGAACTAGCAATTTTGTTTCTACACAGCTTTCGCAAATAGAATAAGAAAGGGCATGGAGGGGACACACATTACTTGTAACAAACAGATGTTCCACCCTTAAAAAAAAAATCATATGGGAATGATAGGACAATTGAGTTTCAGAAAGGCAGTGTAGGTTCCTGAGGATTAAGAACGGAATATCATAATGGGTACCAGCTTCCTGAAAACTGAGAAACTTCTCCTAGAAGTTGTGGCTCCAGCTTCAATATTAGACACTAACGGATGCTAAGATGGTATGTGGGACTCGTGTAACTCCTGCAGCAAGACAACATGGCGTCAGTCAGCTGTAAAGACACTATCTCACTTCGCCAAAACCATTCAGGCACGAGATTTATTTGCTGTCAAACGTCTTTTGTCGCTAATCGCCATGTCAATACAATCCACCAGTTGTTAACCCACTTTTGACAGCTACACGCTCCACATTGACCAATCAAAGCCAAACATATACGATTCACCGATAGCCTCGTTGTTGTAAAGGTTGCAGCACCAGCGTCTAAGGTTCCAGGTGCTATTCAGTGTTGGTAGGAGTCAATCTCTCGTCTCTGGTCCTGGTGTGTACTGTACTAGTTATACTAGTCCCATTTTAAATAATTGAGAAGTGAGGGAATAGAAAGTGCACGCCTGCCATCACTGCTATATTAACCCACAGTATATGATGTTCGAGACAATTATACTCCAGTGTTTTAGAAGAAAGGAAGAAAAATTACAATTAACCGTACCATCGACGACATCATTAGAGGGAGCACACGCTCGAGTTTGAAAGGAAGCAGCCCAGCATTTGATTCAAGCTATTTTGAAAAATGACTGAACGCTTAAATCTGGATGGTCAGATGGAGATGTGAACCGCAGTCCTAGTAAACACGAATTTAGTGTCTCACCACTGCGCCAGATGGTTCGGTCCTTATTATAAACAACAGTGGTAGTGGCAGCTTTCCCGATCACATATCGAAGGTTCATGCGCCTCTCGATTAAGCGTCTGCGTGTCGCAAGAGACCTCATTAACTTGTAACGGTGCCGAGGAAAAGGAAAAACGCGAAGGAAACGTCCGATCTTCGCCTACGAAGGTCGCCGGCAGGTAGTCTGCGCCACGACCTCCTTCGAGAACTCACTGTCAATGAACGCTGTACTAGCAACCACGTCTGCTTTTGCAAGAGAACGGAGGGCCGCAAAGTACGATTGTGGACCACCTATGACCTGCGGAGTTTGTAGCACTGCTCAAACTTAAAGAAGTATCTGACAGTTTGTGAATACAAGCTACTGCTCAAGCGGGCACAGCGTGCGATTATTGCGGTCGAACGATGGCACGATTGTGGGTGTCCCACATCCATGACTTCAGTAGTTACTAAAATGCAGGATGAGCACTAAGTTCTTCACTGATATATTTCAAAGGAACCATGATAGATAAAGCTATGGAAATTCTGCCTTGACTCGTGAAGCTTTTATGGATATACTTCTAGATTTGTTCTGACAGCATCCGATATCTCTCTCTCTCTCTCTCTCTCTCTCTCTCTCTCTCTCGTTATCACGGATGGTATTTCAACAACATACAACGTAGGGCATTGCTACACCGGACGTTATTTGCTCGCTAGTTCTGGGATGAAACCTTTCGGGACAGATGGATTGGTCGAGACGGTACATCATGACCACCATGTTCACAAGGCATTCGCTCTTTACTTTTTTCTGAGGTACGTTAAGGATAACATGTTCCGTTCACGACTATGAAATGATGAAAAGGCGTTGACGGAAGAGGTTTTGGCGAGGACATGGGGAGAAATTGAGTAGCGCCTTGACGTTCTAGGGGAGAGACGGGACACACATGGAAGTGAATCCATAAAAAGCTATACGAGTTCAGATACCATTTGCAATAAACCGTCTAAGTGTGTCTAGCGTAGTTACTTAGAAGTACGTTTTTGTAATCAGGGAAAAACTGTCTACCCTGTATTACGGCTGACGGCCAACAATATAGAGGTGTCTCAATGTTGCCACGTTATGAAGCGTGATTGCGCAGTGGAGACATTCGACCTCTACTCGGGAGGAGGCAGAATGTGATATCACATCCTCAACAACTTTATCAGATGGCGGTAGTGACGGTAGTGATAATAATGACGACAGTAATGATGATAATGACGACGGTAATGATGATGATAATGACGATTATAATGATAATAATGATTATAATGATTACAATTATGATGAAGATGATTATTTGAGGTGAGGGCGCTCGACATCATGGTCATCAGTGCTCTGACGAAAAATCAGCATGCTAATCTCATGGGCGGGGACTAAGGCTGTTCCCACATGCGAAGCAATTTATGTCTTAATGCCTGCCTCCATTCCCCACTAATTTAGGGATGAGGCCTGACAGTTCACAAAATGTCACCACCCTTGTAACGAGGACGGTGTGCAGATCTCCATCGAATCTGAGGGCTGCCCTAATATCTTTATAGGACACACATTGCCATAGTACGCTGAGCTGAAAGTGATACGCCACTAGCTTCAGAGTGGTGGACCACACCGCCGGAGGAAGAAGCCAAGTCTTAAAGGGCTACGTCCGATGTGCAGTCTGGTAAGCAGAACTCCTTCCAACTTTTAAGTCATGCCTTTATGGTCGATTTGAACGACCACGATATCAGGGTTTTGTATAACTACGTAAGAGAAACCACGGGGCTATAAATCTACGAAAAAATATTAATGGATGCGATAATCTGAATAATTTTATTACGGTTTCGAGTGCGACCGAGAGATAACAACGTGATGTACCACAGGCACTTCAGTATTTTTCCCTGATTTTTATCTAGCCAATGCGTAACGGCATTAATAAATTATCACCATGATGGCGAGATCCATCAAAACAAAGTCGTCGTGTTATTAAAGGCTGGCTTCAAGCACTCGGATGAACCTGCAAGACGTAGAGTGGTTTTTCAGGTCGCTACAAAGACCCACTTAGGTTGGTGGCAAGAAACACCGAGACTGTGGTCAGTCGACCATTTTTCTCGGGGCCGAAGATTTTGAATAGGACTCGACAAGAGCAATCGACGTTACTTTTTAGCAGGTCTTCAACAGGTGCTTCCATGAACAGTAAAGTCAGTCTCTGGACCGCATAAAATATCTGAAGAAGTTCACCACAGTGAAGCTCGGTGAACTTAGGGAAGGCTATCGGGTTTCAACGAGCAATCAATTTAAACCTATTACTGCTCGATAGTCGCTGTAGCTCTTATCTAAAATAGCTAATGGTCACTGAGCCATGAGGTCACCCAATCTGCTGCTGCTCCTGCCGCTGTATCATTATTCGACGATATCTGCCCACTCGTCTTATTATTGCCTTTGTTTCTCATGTCTTGTATTCTCTAATTAACCGATCAGTGACCGTTGGATTTATTCTATGTACGTGCTGAACAACTTTAACACCCTTGACTACCAATTTTAGTGCTATTGCGACTAATTAGCGAGTGTTGTAAGCTGCCCACATGCTTGATTCATGATAGTACCTTTAATCTTGTCGACGGTGATTAAGTATAACTACTGCCAATAGGGCGTGAAATCTGATCCCGAGATAACTCGGTCAGGATAGGGGAACTATCAGGCATGCTCTCAGTTCAGCAGGACCAGACAGCACAGATTGGAGAATACTTGCTTTTCGCGAACATAGCGAGCACAGGACATTTTACAGGCTGCAGTTATTCTTGGTAAGGATTTTTGTATCACCACTTAAGGTTAATGCTGGAATCTTAGCTTCAACATGGCATGAGGCTTCTCCCAGTGAGACATTCTCGCTCTCTATTTTGGTTGAGAGGGCGCTCGACATCATCATCATCATCATCATCATCATCATCATGGTCATCATCATGGTCATCAGCGCCCTGACGAAAAGTCAACATGAAATCTCATGGGTGGGGACGAAGGCTGTCTCACATTTGGAGCAGTTTATAACGTACTAAAGTCTGCCGGCCTTCCCCACCAGTTTAGGGATGAGGCCTGACTGTTCACAAAATTTCACCACTCTTAACACTTGTATCGGTATCTGCGAGGATGGTGGGCAGATCTCCAGCGAGACCAAGGGCTGCCCTAATATCAGTAGACAGGAGACACGTATCCACAATATGCTGAACTGAAAGCGGCACGCCACAAACTTCACAGAATGTTGGATCCTCCTGCCAAAGGAGGAAGCCATGTGTTAAAGGGCTATGCCCGATGTGCAGTCTGGTAAGCAAAACCTCCTTCCAGCGGCGAGGGTGACACGAAGTCCGCCAAGGCTTTGTGGTCGATTTGAGCGACCGCAGTTTTTTGTGTGACACCTGCAACCATTCAGTCTCCCACTGACGCATGATGCAGCATGAGATAATGGCGTGCAACGGGATGGGACATTGATGGACAGCACCATCCGAACATGCTTCCTTGCCAGTTTCGTCAGCCATGCCGTCACCCTGTATTATCCCAACGTGGTCAGGTACCCAGCGAAAGATCACCACCGTCCATTGCGTTGGAGCCGCTGTAAGGAGTCATGGATGAGCTGAATCAGCGGGTCTACCGGATAAATTTAGTGAAGAGCTTGCAACGCACTAAGAGTCGGAACAGACAAGGAAACTCGTACGGCGATGTCTGTGAACCCACTCCAGTGCCATCAGAATGCCATATAAGTCCGCATCATAATTTGTAAATTATTCTGGAAGACGCATTTTAAAAACCGTATCAGGGAAACCACAGGACAACCGAGAGAATTCTCTTGCTGGGATCCATCTGTTTACATAACGATAAAACTATGGTACATACTTAATATAGACGAAAACAAAGTTGTAAAAACCATATCTGGAGTACAACTTACCGTGTACTGTCAAGCTTAAAATCACTATTTAAGACGGTAGTTCACAGCTATCCCAGTATTAATACAAACATTTTCTCTACGTGTGTGTCTGGCTCACTCACACAAAGGAAGGGTCTCTTGTCACGTTCCATCGATATCGTTTCCATTACACGCCGAACACTAATTCGGACTAAACAAGGAAACTGAGGGGACCGGAGAAACAGTTCAGTGAAAGAATTCTCGAAGTACCCGTATGAAGAAATTTAGTGAAACATAAATCAGTATGGCTAGTTGTGGATTCCAACAGCTACTCCTCCGCAGTACAAGCCCAGCGTCTGAACGATCTCGAATCGAACGGGATACAGCTTGCAGCTCTCAGTCACACTCTTAAACGACTGTCCCAGTGAATTTTCCGCTAACTGTACTACTTTACTACCTCGCTCTTGTGAAATAATGGCACAGACTCAGAACAGGTCTGTTTTTAGAAAATGATTGGCAATTCTCTAGCTTCCTCAAAAGTTTGGAGTTTCTCCGTAGAAATAGGTTTAAGAGATTCCTTTCACTTTCTAGAGCTCCGAAATCTATGAGTTCCTGAACTGAGCTAAGATTCCAGAATGAGATTTTCACTCTGCAGCGGAGTGTGCGTTGATATGAAACTTCCTGGTAGATTAAAACTGTGTGCCGGACCGAGACTCGAACTCCTGACCTTTGCCTTTCGCGGGCAAGTGCTCTACCATCTGAGCTACCCAAGGACGACTCACGACCCGTCTTCACAGCTTCAGATCCGCCAGTGCCTCGTCTCCTACCTTACAGACTTCACAGAAGCTCTTCTGCGAACCTTTAAGAACTATCTAAGATTGTCGTAATTGTATCTTTTAACCTTCCGCAGCAATTTATTCTAAGCACGCCTTTCGTAGCAATTTATTCTACGTACGATTAAAGTGTCACCACTACCTTTTCTTCAAACATGCACTACACTTCTCAGATTTAGAATTGCTACTTGTAAACTGTTACAGCACTGATGAGTAAAACGCTCTGCAGGTCAGTTTCATAACAAGCCCTGTTCGATTTTGTTCTACAGCCCAGCTACGTGCCTAGTTATTTCATGGCTACACTGCGTATTGTGTTTATAGGTCTAGAGCTCTTCTGATACGCAGCTGACAGTTCGTGCTAGGTGTGAAACGTTGTAAATAAGTGATAACAGATGGAGGCCGCGCAGATGCGAGGCTCGAACAACAATCCGGAAGCTCACGTCCTTCCGCCGCGGTGTGCTTCTTATGTTATCTGCAAACTGATGTCGTCTGCAAGGTTGCAACGTTCAGCACCATTCGCTTCCAGCAACCATCCACATCACCACTTATGCCTTCGTTTTCGGCGCCATATGACGGCGAAGAAAGTGCTATATCCACGTTCGGATACTATCGTTGAATTTAACTATTCTTATCTGCCAGCAAGAGGTACGAGCAGCCGGTCTTTGCACCCTCAACTTGATATCTGTAAACCACAAAATCCAGCAACAATTGCTATTACACAGTCGGCGACCAATTTTCATCCTCTTCCTGAACCAGCTATCATATGATATACAGGGCTATTACAAATGATAGAAGCGATTTCATAAATTCACTGTAGCTCCATTCATTGACATATGGTCACGACACACTACAGATACGAAGAAAAACTCATGAAGTTTTGTTCGGCTGAAGCCGCACTTCAGGTTTCTGCCGCCAGAGCTCTCGAGAGCGCAGTGAGACAAAATGGCGACAGGAGTCGAGAAAGCGTATGTCGTGCTTGAAATGCACTCACATCAGTCAGTCATAACAGTGCAACGACACTTCAGGACGAAGTTCAACAAAGATCCACCAACTGCCAAGTCCATTCGCGATGGTATGCGCAGTTTAAAGCTTCTGGATGCCTCTGTAAGGGGAAATCAACGGGTCGGCCTGCAGTGAGCGAAGAAACGGTTGAACGCGTGCGGGCAAGTTTCACGCGTAGCCCGCGGAAGTCGACGAATAAAGCAAGCAGGGAGCTAAACGTACCACAGGATGGTGCTCCACCGCACTTCCATCATGATGTTCGGCATTTCTTAAACAGGAGATTGGAAAACCGATGGATCGGTCGTGGTGATCATGGTCAGCAATTCATGTCATGGCCTCCACGCTCTCCCGACTTAACCCCATGCAATTTCTTTCTGTGGGGTTATGTGAAAGATTCAGTGTTTAAACCTCCTCTACCAAGAAACGTGCCAGAACTGCGAGCTCACATCAACGATGCTTTCGAACTCATTGATGGGGACATGCTGCGCCGAGTGTGGGAGGAACTTGATTATCGGCTTGGTGTCTGCCGAATCACTAAAGGGGCACATATCGAACATTTGTGAATGCCTAAAAAAACTGAGTTTTTGTATGTGTGTGCAAAGCATTGTGAAAATATCTCAAATAATAAAGTTATTGTAAAGCTGTGAAATCGCTTCAATCATTTGTAATAACCCTGTACAAGCACGGTCGCAATAATACATGATGAATTTAACGTAATTTGATTTGATTTAAGTAGGAAGAAAAACTTCGGTGGTCCTAGCCCTCTGTTTCCCGAAGCGAAACAATTTATCGTGCGGAATTTCTCTCCCTCATTCTATAAAGGTCAACCAGTATCCTTACAGATTAGTACGAGTGCTTTTACCGGATCTGTCAGCCACAATTTCTTCAGGAGTTAATCACCCAGGTATTTTGTCCCTTTTCGTCTTCGAATTGGAAGTGTAAATGTTGCAGTTTCATCCCCCCTCTTCCCCCATACTACATAATCTGCACTACGGGGCTTTTTTCCCTATACCCATCGTGTATAGGTGTTTCATGAAGTTCCTATGGCCAGTCACTAGAACTACCACGAGTATAACCTGCTTCCTGTTAAGGCCCAGAACTACACAACTTCTCTTTAAACATGGTTACGGCATCTTCAGCTTACCATGCTTTTGTTTTTGATTTTTAGTCCTGATCCACTTACGCAGTTTATATTTTACCATCGCCTTAGCGATAGGTAAGACAGCTTCCTGTGCAACAAATGGAGTCATCACCAGTACTCTGGAAAGCTTATCAGCGTGTTCATTACGAATAATTCATGAGTGAACAGGGACCCACAGCAGTGTCTAAAAACGTACATGTCTAATTACTGTGGGCTTTCCAACTTCAACACACTGAATGCTGGAACACAATACACCAGATATAAAAATTGTGAAGGAAAAAAGGGGTGGATAATTGACACTGTCATCACAAGTGATAGCAGAATCGATAAGACACAACTTGGCAAAGCTTGCCAGGTATGATAAATTGAAAAGCGAACTACAGCGATTCCTGCAAAAAGCAGTGAAAGTGGTCCCAGTGGTTGACAGCAGATTGGGAGCAGTGCCGAAAGATCTTAGTGGGCATTAAAACCGTAGACACTGGATAAAATTTATCTGCCAATTACAAAAAAATCACTTTACTGGGATCTGCACGAATTCACCGGTACATTACGCAGTCCTAGACGCTTAGGAAGTGTGACTAGTGATAAAACACTAAATCCTGCGTAGTGAACTCATCTGCTGTGCTTACTGTTGTAAACAGTACGTATAGTGACAACAGTTGTACCGTTCGTAGTGATATGCATGGTGACAGTGGACGGTGGTAGTGAGTGCTTATTAGTGGTGGTTCTGAGGATGGTTAATGTTGGTGTCAGTGTTGTACAAGGGTCATGCGCACTGTGACGGTGGCGTGATGAGGTTGAAATTACTGTCAGTCGTGAGCGATACTTAAGGCGTGACGGTCGCTTATGTGTTTCGTGATTCGTGTGGCTGTGTATTAATTCAGTTTTAAAACGGAAGCTGAAACCTAATCAGGTCGGATTACACGTAGTTCAAAAATGGCTCTAAGCACTATGCGACTTAACTTCTGAGGTCATCAGTCGCCTAGAACTTAGAACTAATTAAACTTAACTAACCTAAGGACATCACACACATTCATGCCCGAGGCAGGATTCGAACCAGCGACCGTAGCGGTCGCTCGGCTCCAGACTGTAGCGCCTAGACCCGCACGGGCACTCCGGCCGGCTTACACGTAGTGACCAGCGCTCCTACATCAGAATCTAATCTCTATGTGGAAAGAACTCAACGGAAATTGCAGATAGGTTCTGCGTGATCTGAGTGAAGAGCAGAAAGCAGGTCACAAAAGAGTCTGAGAAGAATTGCTTCAACATTATCAAACAGAAGGACAACAGTTACGGAAAAGCATTGTTGCACTTGATGAAACCTGGATACGAGATTTCGAGCAAGAACTGTCAGTCTCAGTCATCACAATGGAAGAGTTCTGTCTCTCCACGCCCGAAAAAATTCCGCCGCCAACAATAAAATGCGAAACTGATGATCAGCTTTGCATGTGACATGAATGAGTCGCAGGCACAATTGAGTGCTCCAGGGGACGTCTGTAACAGGCGCGTACTACAAGCTGTTTCTGTAAAATGTTTTGCGCCAGAAAATTTGTCAAAGGCTGCCTGACAAGCTTGCAACTGGTGTCATTTTGCACGATAATGCAAGACTGCATATTGCATACCAGTGAGAGAAATGCCCGACAAATATTGATGGTAAATACTTCCTCACCCACCATACAGTCCTGATATGGGCCAACCAGGCCCACATTGAAGAAAAAAAAAGTACAATTTATGAAGCTTTCAGTTGGGTGACTCGAATAATCAGACAGCTCACCAATGAACGTGCCCTCTGCGGAATACTGAAGTTGCCAAAACGTTGGGAAGCCGTCAAACAAGACTGGAGATTATACTGAATGTCTGTAAACGTATTCTGTAAATTACATTATTTTCTTCGATTCTGTCTTACGGTGTACAGAACTTTTGAAATGACCCTCGTATTATGGTAATGAAGGATTGAGTGTAATGAATTCAGCTCTTCCATATCCGCACTCACAGACACTATGTGCAACTACTTCTCCAGTTTAAGGGCATTTTTTTCTGAACTTTTTTCCATTCTGTCTGGCACGTGTAGGAGTCAACATCAAAGCAGAAGAAGACCAGGCCGACACACGTTTTACGAGACGGAAAAAGTGAAGTATGGCATGTATGTGTTCATCAAATAGCTTACGAGACATGCACTGAAGCAAAAATAACACCTCGAGTCAGTTTTCAGCTGTTTGACAAAAGGCTCTTAAAACGACGCGTTGACCTGACTCTGCATACCTTGCACAGGTAGACATGACGTAACAGATAAGATGCGTTTTTCAACATCCTCAAACTACGTGCCTATTCTGTAAACCAAGGAAGCTTTGCACTTTCGGTATTTACAGACGTCCAGTTTCGTGGCCGGAACAAAATCAGAACTACCTTCCGGTAGCACCTCGCCCCACCGTTGCGCCGCTTTCGTCGGTGGTTCCGAGTTTCGAGGAAAGGGCATGCGACCTCGGCTTCCAATCTGATCGTGTCGGGCCTTGTCGGGCACGTCTGCAGCTCCCACGGTCGCGCCGATACGGTGCAGGCGCATGGCTCTGGCAGCACGCTATCGTCAGCCAAAACGCCTGGGGGTCAGATAAACGTCGCCCTGCCCTTACCGAGATCCATTCCGCACAGTGGCAAAGGGCGCGCGTTCACAGCCGGATGGCAACTGGCATATACTGACAGGCTTCAGTCGAGTTCGCACTGGCGGTCGGAGTCCACGGAGTAGCGAAGCAGCTTAAAGCACATAATAAATGCAAGTCTTCCGGTCCAGATCGCATACCAATAAGGTTCTTGTCAGAGTATGCTGATGCAACAGGCTCATTCTTACAAGGGAACCTCCCCATCGCATCCCCCTCATGTTTAGTTTTAGGTTGACACAGTGGATAGGCCTTGAAAAGCTGAACACAGATCAGTCTAGGAAACAGGAAGAAGTTGTGTGGAGCTATGAAAAAAATAAGCAAAATATACAAACTGAGTAGTCCATGCGCAAGATAGGCAACATCAAGGATAGTGTGACCTCAGGAGCGCCGTGGTCCCGTGGTTAGAGTGAGCAGCTGCGGAACGAGAGGTCCTTGGTTCAAGTCTTCCCTCGAGTGAAAAGTTTTCTTACTTTATTTTCGCAAAGTTATGATCTGTCCGTTCGTTCATTGACGTCTCTGTTCACTGTAATAAGTTTAGTTTCTGTGTTTTGCGACCGCACCGCATAACCGTGCGATTAGTAGACGAAAGGACGTGCCTCTCCAATGGGAACCGAAAACATGTGATCGCAAGGTCATAGGTCAACCGATTCCTCCACAGGAAAACACGTCTGATATATTCTATACGGCACTGGTGACTGCATGTGCGTCACATGACAGGAATATGTTGTCGACCCACCTAACTTTTACACCTGGCGAATGGGTAAAAAGATTCTTCACCTTGCCAGATTTAGGTTTTCTTGTAGATGTGATAGTCACTCCCAAAAATGTGATGAAAACATAAGAGTTTGTCACATAAACTGCAACAAATGAATGCAACAGTTTCACAGTCGCACAGTTTTCCCTGTGCTCTATCAAAACATATGTTTTTAACGTTTTCAAATTTTTCCGTGTGTAGACCGTCAAATCCTGCATATGTCCAAGCAAATCTGAACGTGTCCTGCAATTTTGGAGAGCGAAGTTGATTATGTGTGAGTGCCTGAACTTTGATAATTGACACACGATCACGTAAACAATACTGCTCTGTGTACCTGTGCAGCCTCGCAAAATAATTGTCTGAAAATAAAAAATCAAACTTTTCGCTCGAGGGGAGACTTGAACCTAGGACCTCCCGCTCCGCAGCTGCTCACGCTAACCACGGGACCACGGCGCTCCTGAGTTCACACTGTCCTTGATGCTGCCTATCTTGCGCATGGACTACTCAGCTTGTATATTTTGCTTATTTTTTCATAGTTCCACACAACTTCTTGTTTTCTCGAGTGATCTGTGTTCAGTTTTTCAAGACCTATCCACTTTGTCAACTTATAACTAAATCTGAGGGGAGGGGGGGGGGGGGAGGGGTGCGATGGGGAGGTTCCCTTGTTAGCAATCATATACAACCACTCGTTTCGCGAAAGATACCTATCAAAAGACTAAAGTTGCAAAAGTCACACCAATACTCATGGAAATAGGAGTAATTCGCTGAATTGTACACCCACTTGACTAACGTCGATTTGCAGCAGGAGTTTGGAACATAACTCTGTTCGAACATAATTAATTACCTCGCAGGTAACGGTCTGCTGACAGTCAGCACGGACTCAAAATAACCTTGCGAAACAACTAGCTCTGTATTTGCACGAGGAATCTCAAATGGATTTTATATTTCTGGATTTTCAGAAGGCTTTTGACACAGTTCCTCACAAGAAACTTCTAATAAAATTACGTGCCTACGGAGAATCACTTCAGTTGTGCAATTGGATTCCCGAATTCCTGCCCCAAAGGCCGCAATACGTAATAACCGACGGAAAATCGTCGAGTAAAACAGAAATGATATCCTGAGTTCCCCAAGGAAGTTTTGTAGGCCCTTTGCTGTTTCTAATTCACATAAATGATTTAGGACATTTTTTTGAGCAGCCCTCTTAGTTTGTTTGGAGATGATGCTGTGACTTACCGTCTAGTCATGTCATCAGAAGATGAAAACCAATTGTAAAATGAAAGACGCGACATCTGAATGGTGCGAAAAGTGACAACTGTCTTTCAACAAGAAAAAGCGTGACGTCATCCACATGAGTTCAGAAAGAAATCCGTTAAATTTCGATTAAATGACGAATCACACAAATTTCAGGGCTGTCAATTCGACTAAATATCTGGAACTTACAAGTTGTAACAGTCACATAAATAATGTGGGGAAGGCGAACCGAAGACTACGTTTTATTGGCAACAATTAGGAGATGCAACGAGTCTATTAAAGAGACTGCTTAATTACACTTGTTCGTCCTCTGTGAGACAACTGCTGTACTATACGGAATCCTTACGAAACAAGACTGACGGAGGACATCGAAAAAGCTCAATGAAGGGCAGCTAGTTCTGTATTCTCGCGGAATGGAGTATCACGGCTGTGATAAGCGAGTTGGGATAGCAATCATTAAAACAAAGGCGTTTTTCGTTGCGTTGAAATCTTTTCACTGAACTTCAAACACCAACTTTCTCCTCTGAGTGTGAAAATATTTTATTGTCGCCAACATACAAAGCGAGATACGATCATAATGATATCATAAGAGAAGCCA
This sequence comes from Schistocerca serialis cubense, assembly GCF_023864345.2. Taxonomy (NCBI): domain Eukaryota; kingdom Metazoa; phylum Arthropoda; class Insecta; order Orthoptera; family Acrididae; genus Schistocerca; species Schistocerca serialis. Next base: position 204,322,007 of record NC_064645.1, read on the forward strand.
GAGCTCGTACAGGAATATTTGTTCATTTTTTCCCCACGCGCTGTTTGAGTGTGGAACGGTAGAGAAATAGTCTGAATGCGGTTCGAAGAACTCTCTACCCGGTGTGCAAGTGTGAACTGCATAGTATTGATGTAGACGTCTTTTACGGCATCCATTAGAGCCTCGCAATAGTGTAGAGTAATGAAAATCTGAAGTTAATAACCCACCAGTTAAATTGACTGCACGCTAACCTGTATTGCAACCACTTCCCATCACCAGTTAGCTAATCAGATACGGAGCACTAAACCTTTGGATGCAGCTGCGGAAGGAAATTAGTTACAACCACGATGAAGAAACCATTCTGGGAGTGAGTAGTGAGGTAGTTAAGACAATCACAAAAAACTGAGAAATTTAATACTACAGATTCACATAACTGCTAAGAAGACTAATTCTAGTCTAAAAAGATGCTCACCTGATCAGACAAAGCAAAACAGCAAATTTTCAGACAAGAAAGTGAGGCCAAAAGACGTCGAAAGATACCACAACTTTGATTTTCAGCTTTCAGAGATGCCGTCACAAGTGCTTCGATGAAAAGACGTGTAGAATTTCCGAATGTCCGTAATAAAGTTTTGGATGATACGCTACCAACAACAACGTCACTTTGAAACGCATAGTGTTCTTGTGGTAAAAGAATCACTTTACCTGTTACAGGAAGAGAGAGAGAGAGAGAGAGAGAGAGAGAGAGAGAGAGAGAGTGTGTGTGTGTGTGTGTGTGTGTGTGTGTGTGTGGTAACAAGGAAGCTAAAGTAAAAAGACATTCTCAACAATGGGGCTCGGTTCTTTGGATTTCTGCAAATACATGTTAATGGGAATTTGTAATTAACACATGCACATTTCTGTAGCAACTAAAAGTGAGAGAAATGCACCAGCTGCTGATCTTTTGAGGCCGCTAACAGAGAAACTATGATGCCTAAACAAAAGCTACCTCTAACGAAGCTATGCGTAAAGTGGTCGAATAAGTGGAAGGTTGATAGTGTGTGCCAAGGAAAACATGAACGAAGCGAAACATATTCTACTGTCCATTGACAGGACTATAACTCGCCCAGAATCGTAAACCGCCATATGGCGTTCGTGGGCTATTGATTTCTATAGTAACGTTCTGGTTCCGACGTCAGTAGCACAGAAGATTTAATGGCCTGTATTACTCTGAACCAACGTAAGTTAATATGTCTACTCATACATTTTCCTTCAGGAGACTACTGAAAACTTTTGATTGCCAATTTTCGAGTCTCGATTCTTCTAATATTTTAACAATCCTTTGGGGAGTTCACCATCAAACACTCAAGAAAAAAGATTCAACTTTTTGTAATAATGCTATCGGCTAATTCTTCAGATTTATTATTTAATTTTTCGATGTTCTCTTCGGGAATATGATATAGTTTGGTTGGATATTGTATAAGAATGACTGACTGATGTGATCATACATGCAATACTGCGAAATGTGGTGACGATGTCTGCGAATACATACATGACATTTTGCGTAGTGAATTCGTAATAGACATGCACAGCTGAGCAATTGTTAGACGCAATGAAGTGGACGTTCACAACGTTCTCCTCAGATATCTAAGATTACTGCTTTCACATATCGCCGGACAGTCTTTGGTTTCCCTAGCCTTTCTCGTTGGTTAATCGGTAACAATAATACGACCCCGACCTCTCTGGTTGATGATTATATATTTGTGTGGCCAAAATTGCCACTAAAGGTATCGCGTTTAACTAACATAACATACAGTTAACTAAAAGAGCATCTGAAAACACACACACACACACACACACACACACACACACACACACACAGTGGAGTTCTGAGTGGTAGTCTAAATGGATGTGCCAACCGTCGTAGGCCATTACAATTCTACGTCTCATATTAGCAGCACAATGGCAGGGGAACACACACAGCTGTTTGTCGAAGCATTCTCCACGATGCATTTTGCGCAACAGGTTTCCGTTGTGCGGTATCAGCGCAGTTTAACGAGACTAAAAATCCACGTACTTAATTACCTGGTTTAAGTTTAAGCTATTTTACCATCATTTTACTTCGACTTGCGACCTCCGTGCACGCGGATAAGACTCTAATCACTATTTACATTTCTCGTTAAATTTTATGTTTCGCTATAATTGGCTGAACGAACCGGTTGCTAAGAGGCAGGCACCTGCCGTGTTTAACATTTAGCACTATGCTGTTCAAACAAGTTGTGTTAATGGCTTCTTTTTGTGCAAAGCTTGGGCAGTCTCGTCTGAGGCTCGTGAACTAATCCAAGGTTGGTCCATATGTTATTACTAAATACATTGTAGATCTTAGCTCGTTCCGGCGGAAAAGCAGAAAAAGGAGTGTGTTCTGCCAGTTTCTGGAATTTTGCTAGAAAAACGGTGGCTATTTTCCTAAAAAGTAAATTAGTACCGAACTAAACGACTTAATATACAAATGAAGAAACTGCGTCTAGTTACATAAGGGAAGGCGCCAACAGTGCTAGGCGTTCAGCGCTCCGGGGTCGCCGGATTTCACCCGCTGCAGAAGGCGGTAACTATCGCGAAAGTATACAGTTTCTCGCGGCCGGGCCGGCGTGAAACAGGTAGCTGGCTGACTACGTCACAACGAGAAACGCTTAGTCAGCTCTCTGGTCGATAGGGACCTCGTCCATTATATTGGTGACACCTAACGCCGTTATGGCAATTTCTTGTCCGCTCTGCTTGTGTAAAACGTTTCTGAAAATATCGGGAGCATTCGTTCAAATGGACGGAATGAAATATTCAGGATAACGCTGCTATGGAAATGCCGCAGTACGTAACCCACGGCAACGACCTGGCAGACACAAACCGCTCCCGTCCCTAGATGAAGGCGTCGTGTGGCGAACACGCCTTTTCCTGCGAGACTCTTGGCATCTGCATAAGGAAGACTGTGCTGCGAGGAGAATACAAACAGGTTGGCTCTCGTCCCGCACTCCTATGCAGCTGCAGACGACAGCTGACACTGCGAAATTAAGTGAAAAGGTATACTTTTTGCCACAACTGATTTCAGGCGGGCAATCTATCTTCACGTGGCTACAATTCAGTGCTCTACACGCTGTCCAAGAAATAGTGTAGCTATCATGTGCTAGTACAGGAAACTGGATCGTGGAAAAGTATTATCCATATCGGAGTAGCACAGAAACCGAGAAATAGTTTTCTCTTATTTCATGACAAACGCAATGAGGGAAACACTGGACGAACTATTTACCTCTTGCAAACGAAACATGTGGTTGCCCGTTGAGACGGCACTAAGCCTGGCGCCTGTAGTTAAAAGTAAATAAACAATCACTAGCGCCGAATACTATCCGGTTACTCTTGCTTTGCCTTCTTCATTGTAAGAAGAACCAAGGATTTCGTTGAAACCACTGCAAGACTACAATTTAATTTCTTTAGCGTCCATAATGGTTTAGGAACAGAAAATAGCTTATCTTTGCCGTAAAAGGTGCATTCACGTACACACACACACACACACACACACGCGCGCGCGCGCGCGCGCGCACTGTTAATTACACCGTCAGGTTACGGATAAACGTGGATAAATGTCACACTAAATTCCAGATGTTTACTTTTCTCTTGGTAAATGGATAAACAGACCATTGCATGAACACTCAAAACCTAACGAGTGACACTTTAGCGAAACTGGAGAATACATTTTCACAGATTTTACAACATTACGACGAATCAGTACGCTAAAATGGCTAAATGTTCAATATATTTGTATATTGTGCCACTTTAGACTAAGCAGCTTCAATAAATTGCGAGGAAAACAGGAGCACTCATAAGAACATCAGGGTCGAATCACCAGCATTTCTTTGAGGTTTGTTTACAAATGCTGCAATATAGCAATGAGTGTAAACAGCGAGGAAAATCTGTCACTGGCGCACGCATTGTCGACTGCAGGAGAGAAAATGAAGTCTTGCGTATAGTAATAAATGACGTGCGTTTTGAACTGCATTTGTTCTTTCCGCCGGCAGCAATTGCGCAACGACCGGCAAAAAATGCCAAGTTACCAGCGTATTCAGCTTCAGATCACTAATACAGTGCTCGGTCTCATACCTGTTTGTGCTACGTGTGAGATAGGCGGGAACTCCAGTTCTTGCAAGTTTTGTTAGCTGTCGCAGACGTAAGCCGCCGGCTACGTCGGGAAGTTGCGCCACTCCTCGTCCGCACGCGGCGACAGTCAGAGACTGAATGAGGAGCGAGACCACGAGGCAGACCCGGCGCAGAGCCGGCGGCGACCCCGAACTCTGCCGACGGGAACCGAGCGCAGCCGAGTGCACGCGCCGAAGGCGTAGCCAGACGGAGCTTTTGCACAAGTTGCGACAGGTTCGGGTTGGCAGCAGGGATCTCCGCGGTTGAGGACGATCTTCTTCGGCGCCACACACCAGAGGCGAGGTTCAAGGTTGCAGGCATAGCATTCCCCTCACCGTTTTCCCCTCTCTATCCTCGGAACCAGCACTGGCGCCTCATCAAGTCTGACAGAAATAAGAACATGACGTCACTTATTCTTATTCGTAGGCAGAGACTTGTCGGCATGTGCTAACGTTTGAGGAAGAGTGCATTTCCCGTACTCCGTGCCCGTAGGTGTTGCACAAAATCACCGCGGCTTGTACTCTACTTGTCGCACTCGCTAGGCCACTGGCCTCATATTCGGGGGCGGAGACTCTGGTCCAAATCCTGCCCGACCAGTCTGCGTTTTCTGTGATTTTCCACGAGTGAACGGAATATGAACGATGTCTTTCCCCATCACTGTCCAACAGAGCGATTGCTGTGTGTTTAAACGGGGCACTAGTTTCTAATGTTGAACTAAATGCTCTCAGTGACATGAAATTTTTCCATTCTTTCGTGCAGTTAACTTTGTGACGAAAATTTGTAACGCGTTAAAATTGTGTATCTGACTGGGACTCGAACCCAGATACCTGAATTCTGCATGTAATGCGCTGTCAATTGCGTTACCCGTACAAGTTTCATATACCGACTCAAAGATTCAAGCCGGCCGAGGTGGCTGAGCGGTTCTAGGCGCTATAGTCTGAAACCGCGCTTCCGCTACGGTCGCAGGTTCGAATCCTGCCTCGGGTATGGGTGTGTGTGATGTCCTTAGGTTAGTTAGGTTTAAGTAGTTGTAAGTTCTAAGGGACTGATGACCTCAGAAGTTAAGTCCCATAGTGCTCAGAGCCATTTGAGTCAAAGATTCAAAGTAAGCTAATCAAAACAAGTTTCACATCAGCCTCTCTACTTGCAAAGTACAGTATGTGGTAGTTTGAGCAAAGAAAATCGCCACTGTCAGCCATATGTCTAAGGGAGATAAAAATAAATCTGTATTATGAATCAGTTCAGTACAGTGTTCTATCTCTCCAATCGTGAATGGGAAAATGTGGATTGTGTTCACCGTTCAGATTGTCGGCGCATCTTAATAGTGCAGTCAAAGACAGTGGTAAGTTTTGTAGAAGCATTTTTCACAAGGTTTCTATATGTTTTCAAGAGTACTGAATCCGAATTTTCAAAGCCCCGTCAGAATTTCGGTCCGGAAGCTGATCATAAATGGAAAAACCACAACATGTTTTTTTTTTATTTTTCACTTGTATCTCAAATGGTTCAAATGGCTCTGAGCACTATGGGACTTAACATCTCTGGTCATCAGTCCCCTAGAACGTAGAACTACTTAAACCTAACTAACCTAAGGACATCACACACATCCATGCCCGAGGCAGGATTCGAACCTGCGACCGTAGCAGTCGCGCGGTTCCGGACTGAGTGCCTGAACCGCTAGACCACCGCGGCCGGCACTTGTATCTCAGAAACGGCACAATTTTCAGCAAAACTGACTATGAAAATAAAGGTCCTGCGTTTCAGATTCGAAATCGCGCTAACTTCAACAAGCGCTGACGAAAAAATGTCATGCAGACCTATTTTGTGGGAAGTTCCATACCCTTTAATTTCATAAATACTCAGCTTCGCCGAAAATTTAATTGTTTCCGAGTTATAAGAGAAAGACCAAAAAAGTCCCATTTTTTTGTAGTTTTCTTTATTTTTTGACCCATTTCGGGGCCGAAATTTTGGTGGGACTTTGAAAATTCGGATTCGGCATCCTCAAAAACATATAGAAACCTTGTCACAAAACTTCTACAAAACCTTCCGCTAGTTTCTTTTTTTGTGCACAATTTGAATGAACTATAGAGGATTATTTCAAATCTAGGCTCTGTACGCATTGTCACTTTATGGCAAAGAGAGCTGCCGGGAAGTTACTCGCCGAAATGACGTACATCACAGCAGTGGCATTGGAACGTTCATGTCCTATCGTGAGAGACAGTTAAGGTGTAGCTCGCAGCGAACGTCTCCAGTTGATGACCGCTAATTTACGGCACGTAGCTACCCCGGCGTGCTAGACTGTCAAACCTTCAATAAACTGAAGCCACTGTCATACCATCGATAAATCTACCAGTATTGTCAGACGCCAGTTGGAACGAGGTTTTAAGAAGGCTAAGAATGACATTGGGACACCCAAAAGAAAATGTGTGCTGCAATTTTATCAGCTACAATTGCCAAGAAACAATGAAAAACAACGAAAAGGAGGAAACGGGTCTGAGAAGGGCTGCAAAGGGACGACTTGTGACGTAATTATATCTGCCCTACAAGGATATGTGCACTTGTTTAACGCAAAACTTTTTTTTACGTTTTATGAGAATTTTGCAAGACTGGCATGCATTTTGCAGACCTCTTAGTAGTCACTGCAAATGAATGACTTACTTTTCGAAGTTTTTCCACACTGCTGTGTAATTCAACAAGGTTCAAATGGCTCTGACCACTATGGGACTTAACATCTGAGGCCATCAGTCCCCTAGAACTTAGATCTACTCAAACCTAACTGACCTAAGGACATCACACACATCCATGCCCGAGACAGGATTCGAACCTGCGACCATAGCGGTCGCGCAGTTCCGGACTGATGCGCCTAGAACCGCTCGGCCACAACGACCGGCAATTCAACAAGGAAACACTATGTTTAGAAATGAATAAATGAAGCGATACCGTACTGAATCCTTCAGTGATCGTCTTAAAGTGACACATTCCATGACTATCTTTGCATTAGGCTATTAGAACTGTTTCGTGTTAAAAAAACTACGTGAAAAATAGAATCTGCGGTATGATATGCACAAACACGAACAGTGCACACTAAAGCTCTGCGGCTGATTCATGAAGCTCTGTCAACATCTGAATGACGGACATTATCACGCCGTCAGTACTCAACCTTACACGGTCGGTACATATTGACAGTACTGAGAATATTTTTGGGACCATCAATACTGCTCGCCAGTATTTCTATTGTTGACAATACGTCAATACGGCCCTTAGACGGACAATACGTTTGACAGTATTATTGAATGCGTGAGGGCTCCTTTAGATATATGAGGAAGGGTTGTGTCGATCCAGACAGTAAGCAACCTTGTCCGTACGATTAGTGTGGCCTCCAATTGTCCGTTACGAATAATAGTACGAATGCTCCAACACCGTCGTGAACGAGGAAGGTGGGGAAGGGAACGGATAGAATGAAACTTAGATCAGGGCGTTCGTCTCTCTTAACTGGCCATTGTGGGATTTTTATGACGCACGATGATCGCCGTAGAAAAGTTTGGATGACGCGAGGTACAAATACACGTTTCAGGTATGTAATTCTCGGGTTAAATAGGGAGGTGGATCAATCCTGATTTGGATTATCTGTAATTCATCATCCCTTTTCTTAGCTACTTAAGAAAAGTTGATCGCTTTTGGCTACTTTTGATACTAACCTTCCCAAAGCCGATAACGGTAAATAATTGGGTCGCCGGTCTCACTATAAAATGTTGACTAACTAAATGAAACGCTTTTTTAGCCTTGTTTCACTAACTTTATTATTAATGTACGATCTATGTTTCGTGTTATAACACCATTTCCTAGAACACAACTGATCCCAAAGATGAGAACTAATGAAAGATAAACATGTCATTTTCTTTATCTGCCTGTCTATCTAGCTGTATATGGATTAAGAAGTCGAGGTGGTTATCTTTGCTTGTTTCCCATCTTTAGGATCGGCAGTGTACTAGAAAATGGGGTTATGACCCGAAACTTAAGTCTTACACTATAATAAAGTTGGCGAAAAATGCTAAAAAAGTGTTTCGTTTAGTTAATGCAATATACATCGTTTCACCAAGAACCCACAGTTTAATCGATTAAAATGATAAAATATTGTCCCCCTTGAGTCAGGAGTGTAAGGGGTGATCAGAAAGTTTTTCATTCGAGGACGTATAGCCCAGAGCCGATATGGAAACCAGGTAAAATTGCCATGAATATTGAGGCAATCATCCTAACGAAGCACCAGAATGAAGATACCCGTTTGGAGAAACACCACGTTCTGCTGCCGCACATGCTCTTCCGACAGAAATCGTCGGCCCTTCAAGCCCTTCTAGGCCTTTTTTTTTTAAGGAACCGAAGGCGTGAAAATCGCATGGGGAGAGACCAGGACTACAGGGCGGGTACTCGAGTGTTTCCCACGTGAGTTGGCGTAACTTCTGCGTTACGAAATTTGCGATATGGGGACGTGCGTTATCATGAAGCAGCAACACCCTTAGCACACTATTTCACAGCGGTGCTGTGGACGTCTATCGGTGTTTGTCCTTCGGCAGTCAAGGAAAGAATAACAGGACGTTGTCCCTGCTTGGACTCATTTCATAATAACGTCGCCATAGTTCACATTTAGCATTTACCGCACGTGCGTTGGGGAGACACGGATGCCACACTCATCTCTTGTCTACATGTCGGTGCTTCTATACCCGCAACGGAGTCGCGATTCGTTTGTATACGCCACGGGAACGCCCTCAGACGGAAACTTTTTTGATCGTCCCTTATAATTCAAGAGTAATTCACTAACCGGCTCATCATATCCTTCTGATTGCTCATTTCCAGAGCGCCCAGCGTACGTTCAAAGGACCGGCGAACAATAGTAATGTCTGCGCCGGAAAATGGACAGCAATAACTCGCTTAAAATGAGCAAATCTTCTGTTCCCATACATCTGCCACACACTGGACTAACTGAAAAGAAAAATAAAGGCTAACTATTGATAAGGACATGTCAACATAAATTAATACTGAATATTAATACCCAGCAATCCCTGGTTTCGTATCTTAACTGAAGAAGTTGCTAAATCTTTGTTGTCTCAGTAATACACTTAATAGCTTATAGGTTCTCCTGGAAAGTAGACATAGTAACAAAAAACCATGAACCTCCAGTCCTTTACCGAACAGAGTTCCTCCCTCCTACCAATAAAGTACTCTACTGGCCAATAAAATTACTACACCAAGAAGAAATGCAGATGATAAACGGGTATTCATTAGACAAATATATTATACCAGAACTGACATGTGATTACATTTTCACGTAATTTGGGTGCATAGATCCTGAGAAATCAGTACCCAGAACAACCACCTCTGGCCGTAATAACGGCCTTGATGCGCCTGCGCATTGAGTCAAACAGAGCTTGGATGGCGTGTACAGGTACAGCTGCCCATGCACCTTCAACACGATACCACAGTTCATCAAGAGTAGTGACTGGCGTATTGTGACGAGCCAGTTGCTCGGCAACCATTGACCAGACGTTTTCAATTGATGAGATATCTGGAGAATGTGCTGGCCAGGGCAGCAGTTGAACATTTTCTGTATCCAGAAAGACCCGTACAGGACCTGCAACATGCGGCCGTGGATTATCCTGCTGAAATGTAGGGTTTCGCAGGGACTGAATGAAGGGTAGAGCCACGGGTCGTAACACATCTGAAATGTAACGTCAACTGTTCAAAGTGCCGACAATGCGAACAAGAGGTGACCGAGACATGTAACCAAAGGCACCCCATACCATCACGCCGGGTGATACGCCACCATGGCGATGACGAATACACGCTTTCAATGTGCGTTCACCGTGATGTCGCCAAACACGGATGCGACCATCATGATGCTGTAAACAGAACCTGAATTCATCCGAAAAACTGACGTTTTGCCATTCGTGCACGCAGGTTCGTCGTTGATTACACCATCGCAGGCGCTCCTGTCTGTGATGCAGCGTCAAGGGTAACCGCAGCCATGGTCTCCGAGCTGATAGTCCACGCTGCTGTAAACGTCGTCGAACTGTTCGTGCAGATGGTTGTTGTCTTGCAAACGTCCCCATGTGTTGGCTCAGGGATCGAGACGTGGCTGCACGATCCGTTACAGCCATGCGGATAAGATGCCTGTCATCTCGACTGCTAGTGATACGAGGCCGTTGGGATCCAGCACGGCGTTCCGTATTATCCTCCTGAACCCACCGATTCCGTATTCTGCTAACAGTCTCGACCAACGCGAGCAGCAATGTCGCGATACGATAAACCGCAATCGCGATAGGCTACAATTCGACCTAGATCAAAGTCGGAAACGTGATGGTACGCATTTCTCCACCTTACACGAGGCAGCACAACGACGTTTCACCAGACAACGCCGGTCAACTTCTGTTTGTGTATGAGAAATCGGTTGGAAACTTTCCTCATGTCAGCACGTTGTGTCGCCACCGGCGCCGACCTTGTATGAATGCTCTGAAAAGCTAATCATTTGCATATCACAGCATCTTCTTCCTGTCGCTTAAATTTCGCGTCTGTAGCACGTCATCTTTGTGGTGTAGCAATTTTAATGGCCAGTAGTGTAACTGCTACGAGCTCCCTTCAGCACAGTACTTCGAGTTACGCAGACTGCGTCTTTCGCTTTCCGCCACTCCAGGCGGAATTCCCAGTCTCTTCCATCGTGCAGTGAACCCACTTTAAACATATCTCGTCGCACCTTACACTAACCAGTCGACCGCTGTGCAGCGATGGTCGGATTAACACCGACAGACTTTACTGCCTTCCAGCTCCTGTAGGCTGATACAAATTCTTGGCCTCTCCATTGTGTTGATTAGGTGTCTCATAAACATCCGTTTGCCACTCGGCTCGCTTCTAACCTGTCGCCTAGTCTGCTCCTCCCAGGTGAAATTCCTGGTGTACCTGTCATCTGGAAATCACAAATTTTACCTTTAGCAGGAAAGCAAAACTTCACAGTTGCCGACCCACGAGCGTTCGGTGTATGTTAATAGCCTTGGAGCTCCCGGAGCCGCTACGGTTTCATAACAACTCCACGTGTCGCCTAGGCTTCGTAGCAAACACTGTGTGGAAGAGTTAACTGTTCTGTGTCCGGTGTCCCTTTGTCACTTGTACCTGAGCGCGTAGGCAGGCCTTCCTGCCATCTTCTCGCACGACATGAACCGTTCCCACTCATTCACCAGACACCATTACCCAGCGTGATATTCTCACTGTGGCCAAGGCAGCAGCTTTCCCACATTCCACCTTCAACCAAAGAGTGAACAAAAATGGAAATGAGCGTTTGGCGTCATTGGCCGGGAGGCCCCTTGCGGTGCAGGTCCGGCCGCCTTGGCGCAGGTTTATTACATTCGACGACACATTGGGCAACCTGCGCGCCGTATGGGGATGAAATGATGATGAAGGCAGCACAACACCCAGTCCCTGAGCGGAGAAAATCCCTGACCCAGACGGGAAGCGAACCTTTTTTTTGTAACCATATATATTTATTTAAATATATTAACAACGATACATTAAAAAACATTTTATTCTATTAACCTATTACATTCCTAGTGTTGCTTAAAATTACTGTCATTTTATACGTTTTCGTTTGTATATTCTTTTCTTTTTCGTTTTCCCTTATTGTTGTTCCTTGAACCTTTTTACATGGCCATTTGTCATCTTTTTTTGAGTAAATCATTGCAGGACAGGTATAATAATTTATATGTAGCATCGACACATTGATTTTGAGTTCATGTTTCTGTATGTCATGCACTTGTGATGCCACAGGCACATTGTCCATTCTGGTTTGATCTCTTCCTCTAGTTTGCACTGTTGGGTGGGACAGTATGAGGGAAACATCAACGTGATAGATGGGGCAGAAGTGGAAGAAACTTTTTTACATATACTAGAGATTATACATAAATTGAAGAAGAGAGAAAATTATGTCATATTGTATAAGAGAAGCAGAGAGGAAAGTGTGAGTAAACAATATAAATTTTATGGGGCACATGGTAAAGGAAATCATTAAAAAAATTATGAGTAGTTGGTACTTTCCACTAAGTAATGCTTATATCATAGACAATATAGTACAAATAGTGAAAAAAAAAGACTGGTAGTACTACTGGGCATTCTTTTGACACTGATTTGGCTGTGAGCGTGACAGATGTTTGGTGAGAAGCAGTTTGTATCACTCATTTCTCTAAGAAGAAACACTTTATACCATTATACTTCGGTATTTGAGGCGAGAGGAGAAAGCACTTTATCTTTTCTGATGCAGTTATTCACTATGTAAGGTGTCAGGCAAATCCAACACCTTCCATGAAAACCCTGACATGATAAGCAAATCCAGTAGTATGTCACATAGCCCCAAATAAATCGTAACATTAAATTAACCAAAGTAATACGAGTAACGAGTGAGCAAATGGAATACCACAGACTAACACAAGAATGCCTAAATGCCTGCCATACCTCCCCACCGCGAGACAGACGCAGTTCCGAGGGGAGAAACGAGAACAGAAGCCGAGAGCAGAACCGTGTTAAGCTAGAAGGCCCTACGATAAGGGACGGATACCCACGTAGCCAGCTAACCGACAGGACCACCCCCCAGCCCATGTTAAAAGCTAGAGCCCTCCAGAAGAACAGTATATATCTTACGATAACACTAAAAGGGCCACACCAGCCGCAAGTTTTAGCGTGAGACTTTTTCGCGTCTATGTTACGTTGCAAACGTTAAAAACATTGCCTCACCACGAAAAGTAACCGACAGGACCACCCCCCAGCCCATGTTAAAAGATAGAGCCCTCCAGAAGAACAGTATAGATCTTACGATAACACTAAAAAGGCCACACCAGCTGAAAGTTTTAGCGTGAGACTTTTTCGCGTCTCTGTTACGCTGCAAACTTTAAAAACATTGCCCCACCACTAAAAGTATAACGTTTCTCATTGGATAGACAGAATTTTTGTAGGCGGAGCTTAAGGTTAACATTGAGACCCTGATTGGTCAGATGAAAACACAGCCAGATAGGTTTTTTTTAAAGCAACTTCGGTAAATTGTAGTAAGGAGAAGTTAGGAAAGAGTTGCTTCCGAGACGGCGAACTGGATGGCGCTGCGCCGGCCGCCGCCCCCTGACAAACACCGAAAAGGTAATGAACGCAAGCGATGCCGCATTTTTGAGCGCATAAAGCTTCACTCAGAACTGCAGAAGTCTCATCTGTTACATCCCCTTTTTACGTAATACTAGTGTCGATCGTCAATTAAAGCTCATGGTATTCACATTTGCTACGTAAGTTAAAATCTGAAACGCGATGATTTTTCTGTTATATAATTATTGAGAAGCCACATCAGTCACTGTAATTTACGAAAAGTTAGATAAATAATTAAAGATAATTGAAGGTCACTGTAGACCATTTTGATAGTTTTCTCTTTTGTGAAACTTAATTTAAACCTAGATTATAGATGTGATATGGCATAGGTCATCCTTCGATCCATTGTAGAACTCTGAAACCCATTCAGGGAATATTCGTTCACATTTTTGTTGAACGTTGTTGGTTTTTATCATTCTGTATTAAAACATTTTCTTTTATCAATAGTGCAATTTATAAACAATGTTTTGTGAGTAGAATAAAATTTCCAATGGTAAACTTAACTGCTTTTTCGACGTTATTTTACCAGCTAACTAAAAATAGGAAAGCCTTGAACCCCTTCCACTAAATTTAGTTAGTATTAAGATTCTTTTACAGGGAGTGCAGTGGAGCTGACGCTGAAATCATTAAGTATTTGGTTATATCATCGCTAGTCTCACTGAACTCTTCTGAAGTCTACATGTCATGTGTGGTCTGGCGTCTCCTTACCAGCAACAGGTCCCAGGTTCAAACTAGTCAATTCCCTAAAAAACACGCTCAGAGCATCGTTGCGCGAAAGTGGTAGGGAGACACGACTTAGAACAAACAGAAACCACGCAGAATGGTAAAGTATCAGTGAACACGTTCTTCTTGTGATGAGTGTGTTGAGGTGGCTGGTGACGGTGCTGAGGGTCACAGGCTGGGGAAGACTCTGGCGATCGCTGTCTGCAGTGGAATCTGCAGGAAGTTTCTGAAGTTCTAGCGGTAGCGCCTGTGCTGTTGGGCCGTCTTGTTCTCCTCCCAGAGGTCCCGAGGATCAGAAGAGTCGTTTGGGTCGTGGAAGTGGGTTGCAGTCTGGGGTGGTGATTGCTTCCACTGTGATGCCTCCCGGCGCCGTTCTGTTGATGTGGGCCACCATCTGCTGGCAAGCTTCCCATATGTTGGTGGCATTCCCGCAGGTGAATCGGTGCTCGAGGGGGTCGGTCATGGCACATACGTCGCACTTGTCACTTGCGCCGGATTTTATCTCCTCCAGTCTTTGGTTGGTTGGTACCATTCTGTTAACTATTTTGTACCTTGTCTCCTTCGCATGTTTAGGCAACACGTTTTCCGAGACGTTTCCCCATATTTGCTTCCAATTGTATTGAACCCAGACCCGTAGGACAGCAATCCGTCACGCTGACCACGCAGCTATCGGGGTGGACAAAGAGTGAAGAGCATCGAGCTTACCGATACCTTCAGAATAGGGTCTCACTGAATGAGCCGACACATGGTATCGTGTAGGGACCCCGGACGTCACTCATTGCTATCGAGGGCAGTCTGAGGGCTGTGCAGTGTTGTGTCAAGATTCTTCGACCTATTGAACAGCCCTATATTTCTGCGACGTAGGCAAAAAAATACCAGTCGACTGTGCTTACTTCAAGAACACCTCCATCTAGGAGGCGAGAAACGACGGATTGTAATGGCCTGAGGTATCCGCCGACTTGAACCGCACTGAGCGTTCTTTAAATCAACTGGAATTTAGAAAAAGATGAAAGAAAACACAAGATGGTGCACAATGATTTCGCAAGACCGCCCCCCCCCCCCCCCAGCCCTCCGAGAGCTCCTATCAAAGAGGGGACAGATTTGAGCGCGACGTTTGCACCAACTTGACGAAAATATGTCAGAGGGTATGCTAGCATGTTACAAAGCACTGGATAAACAACGCGGTGTTGAATAATACCAAGCAGCGGAGTTTGTTTCCACAGGTGGGCAAAGATCTGCCTTTTCGAACAGACTCCCTTTATTTAGGGTATTGCTTTTCTTTTAATCGTATTTGGCAGTGAAGTTTCCTTTAGTTTCATAATGATCATTCTTTCACTTTCTGCTCCCCTTCATTCTAAACTCACACACTTTCGCAGAAGCCTAGGCGAGGCAAAACTTTTTTGAGCCGTTTATATCAAGGACATAAATGAGTAGTTGCAATTTTTGTCACTTCGAAAAACGTTTATCATGTAAGTGAGAATAATCATTTCTCTCTTTCACAACAGAATTTTTATTATTGGTTTTACCAAACTTGTTTCATGTAGTATGTTAGGCACCTAAGCTGGTCTCCAAATGAAAAAGTATTTTTGTGATTTAACACTTCCTCTTACGTCTCCTATTCTACATGTGTGTCAATTGGCTCTTATGTAAGCATTATATGAACGAAACCTAAATTTTCAGTCAGTTCCATGGCACACTTTTGCGTTTCACTGTATATAACAATGCTTGCTGCACACTGCAACTACCCTTACTATTAGGTAGACTGAGGGATCATCGGAACAGCACGGAGCAGCAAAGGAGGAGGGTGCTGAGGTGAGAGGGAGAGTTGTGGCTGCTGTGGTAACGAGGACACTTTGCTGGTATTAGAACATATATAAATGTATGTAAGTTTATTACTGGAAATTACAATTGAAACACCAGGGCCGGCCGCAGTGGCCGAGCGGTTCTAGGCGCTTCAGTCTGGAACCGCCCAACCGCTACGGTTGCAGGTTCGAATCCTGCCTCGGGCATGGATGTGTGTGATGTCCTTAGGTTAGTTAGGTATAAGTAGTTCTAAGTTCTAGGGGACTGATGACCTCAGATGTTAAGTCCCATAGTGCTCAGAGCCAGTTTGAAACACCAGGAAGAATTGTAAATAACGAAATTTTATTTATGAAATTATGAAATGTATTCGCAGTTTGTTAGAAACATGTGAAAATTTGTGCTCAGTCGGGACTCGAACCCGGATTTCCCGCTTCTCGCGAGCTATCATATTATTCACTTCAGCTGTCCGAGAAGTATCCGAGAATGTCTCGTAGGCTGACCCAAACTTCCGTATGTCGTAGTGTTTCCGTCCGACATGTGACTGCCGCAAAGGGAGAGACTTCGATTTTCTCGTGAGGTTGCTTTGCTTTGTCATGGAATGCAGTGGTACAATGTCTGTATTTAACAGTGTCTCTTTATCTCGGTGCAATGTTCCTTCAGACACGCATCCATGTCTGAAGAAGCAGCCACTGCTGACAAGTAACAGCCATATTAAATTATGAAATATATTCTCAAACTGCGAATGCGGTTGAACAACAGCTATACGATTTACTAGAAACATATCAAAATTTGTGCCGGAACTCGAATGGTCGCGGCTTCAGCTATCCGGACAGACCAAAACTTCCTTATGCCCCAGTATCTGCTTCTAATAGTGCCAGCACAATTTGTGATTCCCGCACAGTCAGAGACTTGTTTAGCTTCCTCGTCAGAATGCCTTGGCTTTGGCATGAAACCCATCAGTTATTGGACTGTGTCTAAAATTCGATGCAATATCCCTCTGGACTTGTATGCGCGTCCAAAGGAACAGCGCCTGGAATTAAAAAGAAACTGTTAAATGGAGACACTGTATCATAGAAATTTTATTTACTGTAGCATATTGAGGGTACGCAGGATGCAGAATTTAGTACACGGAGCTGCCGCGTCTACCAGTAACAATGGATCGCAACTGACTGGCACGGTGCCCACCTGAACTTGGATGACTTACCGATACCGCGGATGCTTCACCGCTGGGTCGGAGTTCATCAATTATAGTGGATTCCGAGAGCTACCGTGCCAATTTCTTAGCAATCCATAATCAAATGCTTTCATTCGTTGTGGGATCTGAGGACGAGCTGGCCATGTTAACAGACAAACGCGTTCTGTGTCCACTTATGTCAGGCCAGCAATTGCACCATGCGGTCTTGTGTTATCTTGTCGAAAGATAACGTCACAGAGACCTCGCCATGGGCCTTAACACGTCAGAAATGTAAAACTTGCTGTCCAATTTACCGGCTGTACGAACCAGATGTGATTGTTTGTGTACCGACTAGTCAACTATACCATCACGCCAGTTGCTCGGCCCAAATGACAACGACGAATGTAGTCTGGCAAAGTTCGTTTTCCTCAGGGCCTAAGTACACAGATACATCCGTTGTATACCTGCACTCTGAACATGAACTCTTCTGGAAAGACGATGTGTGCCACTCCTGAGTCCAATGAATACGCCACTGTTGACGCATTTTTCTCTGCCGCCGCGTCAAGGGAAACCGCAACAATGGTCGCCGTGTTGGCAGTCCATGGTGTTCCAGACTTCGTCTCACTGCCCTTGTGTATACTTCTCCTACAGAGAATAAACTCATACTCTGACGCAAGGTATGTGTCGCGTATTGTACAGTCCCGCACGTCCGAGTGAACGCTATGCCTGTCCTCTCGGGCGCTAGTCGTGTGGCTCTACATGGTGCTGAGTGTGGCCCTTCTGAATCCATGGATTCTATGCTGGTTTGACAGACGCCGGATCCCAAAGCGAGTAGCAGCATTGTGGAATTATAAACCATAGTCTTGATAGGCCAGGATTCTGGCAGTGGCGATTTCCGGTACATGCTAGAACATGCTTCTACTTCGTACATGAGGCGTAACACGATCCCCTCACAAAAAATCAACACTGAAATGAGATTCATAAATGAGAACCCTGCTGCATAAAATATTTCCTTGTATACAGGATATAGTTAGCGTTACTCCTACCTACTTCGAGTGGTTGCGCTGAAATTCTGTTTGCTTGCATATTTCGTGCCAGTTTGACGTTAGTTGCATTCTGCCTTCCATATATATGCTGCACGCTAAAACTGGAAACTATATGTCAGAGGGAGGCATATTGTGATCATTCGTACTGTAATGTCTAGCCACTTCAGTGTGTTAGTTGTTTTTTCTCTGTATCTAACAGTCTTCCCACAGACAAATGGTTCAAATGGCTCTGAGCAGTATGGAACTTAACATCTGAGGTCATCAGTCCCCTAGAACTTGGACTACTGAAACCTAACTAACCTAAGGACATCACACACATCCATGCCCGAGGCAGGATTCGAACCTGCGACCGTAGCGGTCGCGCGGTTCTAGACTGAAGCGCCTAGAACCGCTCGGTCATAAGGGCCGGCTTCCCACAGACTAGTCACATAATTTAGTATCTCATGTAACTGCACCACTAAATGGACTACGCCTGTCTATAATCATTCTGGGTCCACATTGCTGCCAGGGGAAAATAAGCATTAATGGTTTTCCCTTGCCACTTGTACTTCGAGATGATAACCAACCTAAGCACATACTACTCCTGATAGCTATAATAATTACTCTGCAAATTAAGTAAATACTAATTTAATGTTGTCTGACCTCAGTCACCAACATATACATCTGCACATAGCGTGTAACTAAATTCCCTTTATAGACGTTCACGACTGGCTGTGGGGACCAAGACGGTTAAGCGTAGCATAGGAACTCATGTCCGGGAACGTACCGTTTTCTTGCTACACGCAAAATACTAAGATGCATGTTTAACTCTGCTTCGTTTTTGGCGGCAGTGACGAGGGCATTACGCACGTCCTCATCGACGTCTGATGTCCCGTGCCCACTACTGGTCTGTTTGCATGCCGTTCAGTTGGGTGTATGACCTGGCGAGAGAGATTTATACCTGCTGTTGTGCTTGTGGGCTTTGTTCAAACTGCACTACTGTACAGTAGTAATCATTCATTACGATACAAAATGGAAGCTGTTTGTACATATCATTTTTAATGTGTTGTTACTTAGCGTGGTGAACACGCGGAACACGCCGACTTGCTGTCACTGAACGGCGAAGCTCTGTGCAATGGGAGTGCTGCTCGTCAGTAGGATGCATAACGTTTTCCACACCGCCAGACACCTCTGCACTCTCTCTTTGCTACAGTGCATCAGCGAGTCCCAGGGAGATTCACCAGTAGCAGGGCCGCGTATGGTGCTCCGCGGCGGCGCCGCACTCTCGAGTTTGGAGAGGCTGTACTCCACACAGCGGAAGAGAACGCGACTATGAATAGCAGAAACACAGCAGGTAGACTCGATATGGATCACCAAACTGTCTGGCGTATTCTGAATGGAAGGCACAGGCAATGCAGCCCCAGGCTTTTGTACCACGAGCTCACTTTGGCAGGTGGTTCTGGCATCGTTGTGCGGATGAGTGCGACTTCCCACGGTGGCTCTTTTTCACGGATGAAGCCAAGTTCACAAGGAATGTGTTCTCATTTAGCACAACATTCATGTGTGGGCTGATGAAATCCCGCATGCTACTTGTTCCCATGGGTTTCAGGAGCGATACCCTTTTGGACATCTGGACAGAGTTCCCGGATGGACCTGTGATTGGGCAATACCTACTTCCACCACATCTCATGGCTGCATGGGCTCTTGGAAGATATGCCACTGCGTGTGCATCAGAACATGTGGTTCCAACACGATGGCGAACCACCTTTTGCGCGTGCGATTCTAGATTATCTTTGAACAAAGTGGAAAGGTCTTGGTCACCCGTGTACTTGGCCTGCACGTTCTCCCGATTTGAACGCGCTAGACTTCTACCTGTGAGATCACATGTAATCCTTGATTTACGAGAACCCTGTGGCATCCGTAGAAGAGCCACTGGCGCAAGTTATGACTATGGTGGATTCTGGGGGAAGAGGAACATGGTACGGAGGTACGGTATCAGTGTTGACGTCAATGACCGTCGCAACGAGCCCTGTTTGTAAGTGGACCCAGACAACACACAGAAGGAGACAGAGAGTAACATTTGTTGCGATATTTTGAGAGTAGCGGGAAAACGGTTCGTTTTCGGACAAGAGTTCCTATGCCAAACTTAACCGTCTTGGTCTCCATTGCATGTCCTAAAAACGTGTAAAGGTAATTCAGTTACATATGCGGGGACAGAGTATAGATAGCGGAGGAGTACAGAACGGCAATCAGAGGGTTGAGGGATCGAGACTCCATGCGGGAACTTTTTTATTTTTTATTTCTATGTTACTTACACTGTAGATGAACCGAAATGATAGTGTACAAGATTTATCAATATATTTTCATAATAGGCATGGAACGGAAAGGCAGAGCAAAATTTAGGATTGTAAATTAATTTCCAAGGAGGGATTGTAAGGCGTACACGAGAACATCATACATAAAATTAGGTACTTTTATTATTTTAAAGTTGATGCTTTGCACGGGCTGGGGTGATAGTTACTGTGAAAGCAGAGGAATCGTAATTTTCTCTGCTTCATGCTCACATTATCAGTGCCGCATCTTTACAGTTTCATGGTTGTTTGAAAGTTTCTATAGAAAGACAGCCTTGGTTAACATACATAACAGTTTCTCTCTAATCGCACAGTCTGGCAGTAAACTACTCATTTCATGCAGTATTGGTGAGGACAGCAGGTAATGTACAATGGAATGTATTTTGATGCAGTCTTCTCGGAATGTTATTTCTTTTTCTCTCTTGATGAGATAAGAAAAGTTTTGAAGCTTTTTGGTTAAATTCTTTATCTGAGGATGAAAACGGTACCGCAGGGCTGCACTAGCCGATTGCATTTGGGAGAAAGGGGTGGGGAGTGGGGGGGGCGGTAGGTTAGGGAAGTCACTTTAATACTGGACGATGGCAATCCTCGTTCATTTAGAAAATTTAATACCCTACTGGCCATTAAAATTACTACACCACGAAGAAGACGTGCTACAGACGCGAAATTTAACCGACAGGGAGAAGATGCTGTGATATGCAAATGATCAGCTTTTCAGAGCATTCACACACGGTCGGCGCCGGGGGCGACACCTACAACGTGCTGACATGAGGAACGTTTCCAACCGATTTCTCATACACAAACAGCAGTTGACCGGCGTTGCCTGGTGAAACGTTGTTGTGATGCCTCGTGTAAGGAGGAGAAATGCGTACCATCACGTTTCCGACTTTGATAAAGGTCGCGATTGCGATTTATCGTATCGCGACATTGCTGCTCGCGTTGGTCGAGATCCAATGACTGTTAGCAGAATATGGAATCGGTGAGTTCAGGAGGGTAATACGGAACGCCGTGCTGGATCCCAACGGCCTCGTAACACTAGCAGTCAGCATGACAGGTATCTTATCCGCATGGCTGTAACGGATCATGGAGCTTCGTCTCCATCCCTGAGTCAACAGATGTGGACGTTTGCAAGACAACCACCATCTGCACGAACAGTTCGACGACGTTTTTCAGCAGCATGGACTATCAGCTCGGAGACCATGACTGCGGTTACCCTTGACGCTGCATCAAAGACAGGAGCGCCTTCGATGGTGTACTCATCGACGAACCTGGGTGCACGAATGGCAAAACGTCATTTTTTCGGATGAATCCAGGTTCTGTTTACAGCATCATGATGGTCGCATACGTGTTTGGCGACACGCGGTGAACGCATATTGGAAGCGTGTATTCGTCGTCGCCGTACTGGCGTATCACCCGGCGTGATGGTATGGGGTGCCATTGGTTACATGTCTCGGTCACCTCTTGTTCGCACTGACGGCACTTTGAACAGTGGACGTTACATTTCAGACGTGTTACGACCCGTGGCTCTACCCTTCATTCGATCCCTGCGAAACCCTACATTTCAGCAGGATAATCCACGACTGTATGTTGTAGGTCCTGTACGGGTCTTTCTGGATACAGAAAATGTTCGACTGCTGACCTGACCAGCACAGTCTCCAGATCTCTCACCAATTGAAAACGTCTGGTCAATCGTGGCCGAGCAACTGGCTCGTCACAATACGCCAGTCACTACTCTTGATGAACTGTGGTATCGTGTTGAATCTGCATAGGCAGCTGTACCTGTACACGCCATCCAAGCCCTGTTTGACTCAATGCCCAGGCGTATCAAGGCCGTTATTACGGCCAGAGGTGGTTATCTGCATTTCTTCTTGGTGTAGCAATTTTAATGCCTAGTAGTGTATATTCAGCATTATCCCTGTTCATCTGCAGTGTAAATAACTTAAAAACTGGAAATAAAAAATGGAAGAAAGTTTCCTCCGCGAGATTCGACCTCGCAGCATTCACATTACCGTTCTACACTCGATCAGCTGCGCTAACCGCTGCGTGCAACCAAGGCTACCATAAATGGCTCATGCCTCACACGATCCGTGCGAAAAATGCTACTTCTCTCTAAATTATTGGCCATCTGGAGCTTCCACCTCTGTCACATACATTTCTAGCCGGGCCCTGCATATACATAAATTTGGAAGAAATTGGTTATGGCGAGTAGGTGCGGTCCCCTTGTCAGTTATATCAGAATGGGGAAAGGAAACGGCCAACACCTGTATAAAGGACCATCAGTAGTACAGTAGCAGGGATTCTAAGTAATCACAGGAAATGAAAATGAGGCCGACGATTTGAAATTGCTCCTCCAGAACACGACTACAGCATCTTAACCACTGCGCCGTCTCTGTATTCAATATGTTTCACAATCGCTTTTGCGAGGTGACAGGGGTTGTAGCGTGGACTTAGTTGATAAATACGATATTGCATTGTTTGTGTTATTCCATATTACGATCCAATGTTCGTAAGGAACAGGCACTACGGCGACTACATCGTCTTTAAGTACATGAAATGTATTCCATTTGGGAATATAGACAACCATCACCTGTAAAATGGAATGACGACAGTGAAAATTTTGTGCCGGACCAGCACTCGAAACATGATTAGCCGCTTATCACGAGCGGTCGCTTTACCAGTTGGCTATCCGAGCACGAAACGGCCAGATCCAGACTTTCGTATCTTGTCAACCATGTGTCAACAACTTCTACTCGTACATCCATTATGTGTATTCTCCTACAGGGGAGACATTTTACTTAGAAGTTGCTCGCCCGGTTTCGAAAGATAAATACGATATTGCAGTGCCTGTATTATTCCAAATTATAATGCAAGATTTCTTCGGACATGCATGCATGTCTTCATTCCATTTTAAAGCTGATGGTTGTCCATATTCGCAAGTGCGAATATGTTGATAAGGAACCCATCCCCAGAAATGTTCCATTTGGATGTAAATTAAGGTTCAAATGGCTCTGAGCACTATGGGACTCAACTGCTGAGGTCATTAGTCCCCTAGAACTTAGAACTAGTTAAACCTAAGGACAACACAAACATCCATGCCCGAGGCAGGATTCGAACCTGCGACCGTAGCGGTCTTGCGGTTCCAGACTGCAGCGCCTTTAACCGCACGGCCACTTCGGCCGGCGGATGTAAATTAAGTTCGAAGATCGGATCGCTTTCAAATACGGCAAGTGGTTGACCGTGGCATTGATGAGGGAATAATCCAGGCATTTACCTGGAATGATTTAAGAAAACCAATTTAAGAAAACCACGGAACACCTAAATCAGGACGCACGGACAGAGCAAACTCCGTCCTTCCAAATATAAGGTCAGTGTCTTAACGATTGTACTTATTCGGCTGTTTCCTACTGTACAATGTCGTCTGGTTCACACACAACTTGCACCTGTAACCTGATGGTGTAAAACATAGTTCTGCACTGCATCACTGCACACACTAACGCAACACGCAGTTGCTTCCTGGAGCGTGAATATGTTGCTACGTCTCTTGCACTAACCCTAGTCTGTTCGGAAAACTGATTCAGGCCCGTAAACATGCCAGTAAGCACGCGAGTCTTCTAGTCCTCGCATCATCCTGAAAAGCCATTTCACCATTTAAAAAAAGGTTCAAATGGCTCTGAGCACTATGGGACTTAACATCCGAGGTCATCAGTCCCCTAGAACTTAGAACTACTGAAACCTAACTAACCTAAGGACATCACACACATCCATGCCCGAGGCAGAATTCGAACCTGCGACCGCAGCGGTCGCTCGGCTCCAGACTGTAGCGCCTAGAAGCGCACGGCCACTCCGGCCGGCTACTGTGCCATTAGCTAGCTTTCGAGCCACTGCAGTTTTATCATCAAGTGGTGACTGTATGAAGTGCACTATAATTAAAAACGAAAAACATACGATAACAGAAACAAAAAACACAATTAGATGAGGATTTAATTGAAAAGTTTGCATTTCAAATAAATTTGTGTTAGCGAGGATAACACTCCACACCGAACTCTGTAGTGGATCGTAACCACACATCCTCAATTAACTCGCAAACTGCTCGTTACCGACCAATGCTTAATGTAACGTTATTGCTTCTGTTGTCGGATACATTGGCCCGTATCGGTTTTCGTTGTCATTTATGACACACATTGTGTACAGGAACTTTATACAATGAAGCGCCAAAGAAACGTATAGGAATGCATATTCGAATACAGAGATATGTATACAGGCAGAATACGGCGCTACGGTCGGCAACGCCTATATAAGACAACTAGTGTCTGGTGCAGTTCTTAGATAGTTTACTGCTGTTACGATGGCACCTTATCAAGATTTAAGTGAGTTTGAACGTGTGTTGTAGTCGGCGCTTGAGCGAGGGCCACAGCACCTCCGAGATAGCGATGAAGTGGGGATTTTCCCGTACGATAATTTCACAAGTGTACCGTGAATATGAGGAAACCTGTAAAACATCAAATCTCCGACATCTCTGCGTCGCAAAAAGATCCTGCAAGAACCGACCAAACGACGACTGGAGAGATTCGTTCAATGCGACAAAAGTGCAACCCTTCCGCAAAATGTCAGCGTGCCAACCATTCAATGAAACATCATCGATATGATCTTTCGGAGCCGAAGGCCCACTCGTGTACCCTTGATGACTGCATGACACAAGGCTTTACAACTCACCTGGGTCCGTCAACAACGACATTGGATTCTTGATGACTGGAAACATGTTGCCTGGTCGGACTAGTCTCATTTGGAAATGTATCGAGCGGAAAGAACGTGTACGGGTATGGAGGGAGACAACCTCATGAATCCATGTTCCCTGCATGTCAGCAGAGGACTGTTCAAGCTGGTAGAGCTTCTGTAATGGTGTGGGGCGACTGCACTTGGAGTGATGTGGGACCCCTGATACGTCTAGATACGACTCTGACAGGTGACACGTACGTAAGCAACCTGCACTCATTCATGTCTTTGTACTTTCCGACGAACTTGGGTAATTCCAGCAGGACAATGCGACACCCCACACGCCCAGAATTGCTACAGAGTGGCTCCAGGAACACTCTTCTGAGTTTAAACACTTCCGCTGTCCACCAGCAACTCCCCAGACATGAACATTATTGAGCATGTCTGGGATGCCTTGCAACGTGCTGTTCAGAAGAGATCTCCACGCCTTCGTATTCTTACGGATTTATGGACCGCCCAGCAGGACTCACGTTGTCAATTCCATCCAGCACTACTTCAGGCATTAGTCGAGTCCATGCCAGGTCGTGATGCGGAACTTCTGCGTGCTCGCGGGGGCCCTACACGATGTTAAGCAGGTGTACCAATTTCTTTGGCTCTTCAGTGTATTTTGTAATAAGTGTGTGTAAATAGCCACCATACGACGAGGAGTCAACAGTGGCTCCAAAACTGGCTAACGGGAGAATGAAAGTGTTTAAGACATTATTATGTAACTAGTCGCAATTTGCACACTAACTACCCATTGAAGTAGCTTTTGTACCGTTTTCATTAAATTCATTTATTTACGTTTCTACAGCGTGATTCAGAAAAACGTTTACAGACTGTCGTGACACATCGGGCATACAACAAGGATCAGTAATCAGCGAGGGTCGCAAAAGCCAGGAGAGGGCGCTACGGTCACGTGTGGGCTCGCTCTGCTGTAAACTGTTTAATTGGGCTCCCGGATCGACTTGATGGTCGCATGTGTCTCTTATCTCGAGAGTGTTGCCGGACACGCTGAATGACGTTCCATGCCTATTCGTCACCACATTTGATTTCATCACGACGGAGTGCCCGCGCGTTCCAGCAGGCAAGTGAGGGCACATCTGCAGGCAACATTCCCCGGCCGCTGGGTTGTCGCGATCTCCCAAAATGTTCCCAATCGCATTTTTCCTGAGGGGTATTTGAGGGGTCTTGTGTATGAAACACCTGTTACATCGCCGGAGGACCTAGTGAGCTGGATTGTTAGGTCAGCGGGATGTCTTCGAGATGCAGCAGGTGCCTTTGAAAGGGTGAACCGTTCTATGCAGTGTCGTCAGACGTGTCTCAATGCACTTGGACAAAACTTTGAGCATCTCCTGTATTGGGTTCCATTTGTAGTAATTGACTAAATAACTGCAACTCCATTTAGTGCCTCCGGATGGCCTTTGCGATCCACAGTCCCTATGTCATTACTGATCATTGTTGTATGCCCAATGTGCCATGTCAGTTTGTAAACCTTTATTTGAATCACCTTGTATATTCACTCTTTATACAGGGTGGTCCATCTAAAGTATCAAATGAGATTGTCTCGAAAACTGTGCATCGGGTAAAAATAGTGGGTAAGACAAGTTCATAAGCTCAAAGGGGGACATCAAATGATACTACACGTGTCCTCCAGACCCCACCCCCTTGGGTGGGGCGGGGGGCAACTTTTAAATCTTAAATGAAAACACCCATTTTTTAAAATTGTAGTTTTGGATTCTCCATAAAAAAAGTAATCAAGTTTTGACTGAAACATTATTTTAAACCATTGACAGATAGCGCTGCAATTGAGACAAATTAAAATTAGGGAAGAACTCCGATTTATTTAGAATGATCCGAGGAAGACGCATCAAATTGATAAAAAAATGTACACCAGTTCTTTCGTTACGTTAAATTAAGGTATTTCTGTGCAAAATGGACTGTATCCTACGTTTAGCGTTACCCAGGAACAACGACATGGACGTAATAGAATGATGTTCCCATGGGGTGCTTCATTAGCGTGAGTCCCCTTGTCTCTCACATGTTGGGGTGCTTCATTAGTGTGACTCCCCTTGCCTCTCACAATTTGGGATGCTTAATTAATGAAATTAGCCAAGAAGAAGTTGTTCAGAATTATCCCCGTTTGCTTCAATGCATAAAGTTGTCCACAGTTTTGACCAGCACATCCCGTGGTATGGCTGCACACGCTCTTCGAATGCGTTGCTGCATATCGTTTCGGGTTGTGGGCTGTCTGTCATAAACAATATTTTTTGAATAACCCCACAAGGAAAAAATCAGGAGATGGTGAACGTGGAGGCCACTGAATTGGTCCGCCGCGTCCTGGTCATCGACCAGGGTACCGTAAATTTAAAATGGTCGGCACATTTTTAGCATAAAGGGGAGCTGCTCCGCCCTGTTGGAACCACATTCGTAGCTTAGTTTCTAAATCAACATCTTCAATTAGCTCCAACAAATCATCACGGAGAAGTTGCAAATAAGATTCCCCAGTAACATTTCGGTCAAAAAAATACGGTTTTATCTAGTAACCGTTTAAAATTCCACACCAGACCATTAACAACCATTTGTGTTGATTGTCAACGGGTCTGTTCAAATGGTTCAAATGGCTCTGAGCACTATGGGACTTAACTTCTGAGGTCATCAGTCCCCTAGAACCTAACTAACGTAACGACATCACACACATCCATGCCCGAGGCAGGATTCGAACCTGAGACCGTAGCGGTCGCGCGGTTCCGGACTGAAGCGCCTAGAACCGCTCGACCACACAGGCCGGCAACGGGTCTGTGCCAGTGTGGATTGACAGGGGACCAATAATGACAATAATGACGATTTAATTCACCATTGTTTTTGAATGTGGTTTGATCGGTGAACATAACGTATCTAAAGAAATCATTGCCACCTCTTATCGTTTCCAGGGCCCATTGGCAGAAATGCACGCGTATTTGCATATCTTTCGGCGCTAATACCTGTGTACGATACGCATGATATTTAGGTGCCTTCAAGATCGTAAAAACAGTTGATTTCGGTATTCCCGTTTGAATTGCACGACTACTCATTTCGGGATCCAGTTGAGCACAGGCGAGAACGGTAAGAGTGCGAGTGTCATTTTCATTGTACTCGCGATGACGAGGTCGACGGTGCATGTATCCATATCGAGCTCGTTGAGTGCAATTTCGAATAATGTTTTCGCTTGGATGTTGTCTGTTTGGGAAACGATCTCT
Organism: Schistocerca serialis cubense; assembly: GCF_023864345.2. Taxonomy (NCBI): domain Eukaryota; kingdom Metazoa; phylum Arthropoda; class Insecta; order Orthoptera; family Acrididae; genus Schistocerca; species Schistocerca serialis. Next base: position 204,350,376 of record NC_064645.1, read on the forward strand.
ATACAATTGCGCAGCTGCAGCGTAATTGTTATGGCATTCACCTAAAATTGACATCATATCAACAATCTCTGTAGGAGGATAGTGAGCCATGTTTCGCTAAAGAATAATTTACTTTCTTCAGTTGATATTTACGGTTCACAATCTGAGAGTGAAGTGCACCGACCTTTATACTGAGACATTGTTCGCAGTTTGGCCACGGTAGCGCACAGTCGGGTGAGTAATGCAATTGTGAAGAGTTCCCTAACGCGATTCTAATACCATTGTGCCTCCTTCCATCAAAAACTGTGGCGGGTAGGATACATTCTGTAGAAAAATAGCTTAAAGAATTCGTGCACATTTTGTATCGATTCGATGCATCCTTCTCGAATCTTTCTAAATAAATCGGAGTTCTTCCCCAATTTTAATTTTTCTCGATTTCAGTGCTATCTGTCAATGGTTTGAAAAAATGTTTCAGACAAAACTTGATTACTTTTTTATGAAGAATCCGAATCTGCAATAAAAAATGGGGGTTTCCATTTAAGATTTAAAAGTTGCCCCCCGCCCCATCCAAGGGGGTGGGGGCTGGAGGTCACGTGTAGTATCATTTGATGTCCCCCTTTGAGCTTAAGAACTTGAATTGCCCACTATTTTTACCCCATGTATAGTTTTCGAGATAATCTCATCCGAAACTTCAGATGGACCACCCCCGTATACTCACACCCTGAAATTATGAAGACAGCAGGGGTAAAAAAACAGGGAGTGAAAATCTGTTTACAAGCTTTACAGAAACTAGACGGCAGTTATAAGAGTCGAGCAGCTTGAAAGAGGAACAGTCGTTGGGAAAGGAGTGATACAGTGTTGTAGCCTTTCCTCCATGGTATTCAGTCTGTACATTGCCGATCAGTACAGGAAGCTAAAGACAAATTTGGAGAAGAAATTAAAGCTCAGAGGGATGAAATAAAAACTTCGTGGTTTGTCTATGACATTGTAATTCTGACAGAAGCCAGCAAAGGACTTGGAAGAGCAGTTGAACGGAATGGACAGTGTCTTGAAGGGAGAATGTAAGATGATCATCAACAAAAGCAAAACATGGGTAATGGATTGTGTCGAATTAAATGAGATGATGACGAGACACAATAAGAAGTAGAGCAGTTTTGTTGTTTGAGCAGTAAAATAAATTATGATGGCCGAGGTGGCGAGAATATAAAATGTAGATTGGGCAACGGCAAGAAAAGCGTTCCTGGGAAATAGTAAATGGCGAACATCGAATATAGAGTTAAGTGTTAGGGAATCTTTCCTGAAGGTATTTATCTGGAGTGCGGCATTATATGGAAGTGAAACACGGACGATAAGCATTTCAGACAAGAAGAAAATGGAAGCTTTGGAAATTTCGTGCTACAGAACAATGCTGATGATTAGATGGGCAGATCGCAAAACTAATGAGAAGGTACTGCGTAGAATTGTGAAGGAAAGAAATTTGTGGCACAACTTGAAGGTATCTGTTAATGAACATATCCTGAGACACCAAGATGTCAGGGATTTAGCACTGTAAGGAAGTGCGGGTGGGAGTTAAAAATTGTATTGCTCGACCAAGAGACGAATACAGTAAGCATGTTCAAAAGGATATAGGCTGCAGTAGTTATCTGGAGATGAAGTGGCTTGCAGAGGATAGAGTAGCATGGAGAGCTGCATCATACTAGTCTTTTATACTGAAGACCACAACAATATTTTCGTTGTACGAAATCTATTGAATTGTAATGTGCAAACGATTCTGCGTTGGAGCCGTCCAGCATACATTTCTCGGTGTACCCAATAGTATAAAAGTAATTTTCCCTGGCGAATCTTGCGCATACCTGTATGATCTATAACACCGGACCACGTGACACCTTAGGAAAAAATTGATTAAAACGATTAAAGAATATACAAATATACAAAACTGAATACTCTAAGAAAACAGACTATTTGAGGAAATGAGAGTCTGGTCCCTAGTGTAAGCAGAAACGTCAGAAATCTTTAGTGAAAAGGCGTTAGCCAAGACTTCGCAGAAACAACAACCGAAAACTCGCGAGTAAATGAACTGGTGTGTGGTTTTTCGAGAACGTTTACTGCGTCGACATGAATTCCGTAAAGAAACAATTAAATAAGAGATATAATCTCAACACAAGGGGGCTAACCTTTGGAAACACTTGCAAGAGCTAAAGATGACTATTTATTAAACAGTATTACGAAGTCGGCGTAGAGCAACAAATAAAAGTAAAAGCGGTGATCTTTACTGGATGGTACCGGAAAAATGCAGCGGAAGTTTTAGCTGGGAAGAACCTGAAGATTATTTACACTCTGCACATGGAATATGAGCCTTATTCTGGGCCGGCCGCGGTGGCCGAGCGGTTCTAGGCGCTTCAGTCCGGAACCGCGTGACTGCTACGGTCGCAGGTTCGAATCCTGCCTCGGGCATGGATGTGTGTGATGTCCTTAGGTTAGCTAGGTTTAAGTAGTTCTAAGTTCTAGGGGACTGATGACCTCAGATGTTAAGTCACATAGTGCTCAGAGCCATTTGAACCATTTGAACCTTATTCTGGATCCCGATTCCCAGTCCACCTTCATCGGCAGAGTTTTCTTATAGACAGTATGAAACTACGGTTGATTCTCACCTGGTTGCTGAAAGTGCACACATTTAGTCTTCACGTTTCTTGTAGTGGTGATTTTCACAGCAGCTGTATATAAATTGCCGTTGTTTCAAAGAAAATGCCTATTTTGCATGCTCCACATCGAAATTTTTATTTTTATTTGTGCATCCAGACGCGTTTCGTCTTTTTTACAAGGCATCTTCAGCGGGTGTCCTGAAATATTATATGATTTCTGCCTTTTTACACATAGGTTATGGTTTCACATCTAGGTTATAGATTTAAAAACAGTTCCTTAACGTTTTTTATGAAATGGAAAGGTACTTACAGGTAACTTCTAATTCATTGCATCCAAGCAAGCCGTGCGGTTCTAGGCGCTACAGTCTGGAGCAGAGCGACCGCTGCGGTCGCAGGTTCGAATCCTGCCTCGGGCATGGATGTGTGTGATGTCCTTAGGTTAGTTAGGTTTAATTAGTTGTAAGTTCTAGGCAACTGATGACCTCAGAAGTTAAGTCGCATAGTGCTCAGAGCCATTTGAACCAACCATCCAAGCAAACTGCTTTTTCTCATGTGGGAACCGGGTGGATAATTTACAGTTCACTTCCAGTTTTAAGTTACACATCACTGTAGCTGCCATCTTTTTAAGTTTTCTGCATTCAACTGTTTTGTGAATGTGTGTGAGTGTGTGCGTATGCCTTTTTACCCATAGGTTATGGTTTCACATCTAGGTTATAGATTTAAAAACAGAGAGGGAGAGAATTTTTTTGTAAATAAAATAAAATGTATTTATTTTATTTTTATTACTATTTATTACTATTACTATTACAGCTGCAAAATACTAACGCGAATTCTTTACAGACTAATGGAAAAACTGGTAGAAGCGGACCTCGGGGAAGATCAGTTTGGATTCCGTAGAAATGTTGGAACACGTGAGGAAATACTAACCTTACGACTTATCTTAGAAGAAAGATTAAGAAAAGGCAAACCTACGTTTCTAGCATTTGTAGACTTAGAGAAAGCTTTTGACAACGTTAACTGGAATACTCTCTTTCAAATTCTGAAGGTGGCAGGGGTAAAATACAGGGAGCGAAAGGCTATTTACAATTTGTACAGAAACCAGATGGCAGTTATAAGAGTCGAGGGGCATGAAAGGGAAGCAGTGGTTGGGAAAGGAGTGAGACAGGGTTGTAGCCTCTCCCCGATGTTATTCAATATGTATATTGAGCAAGCAGTGAAGGAAACAAAAGAAAATTTCGGAGTAGGTATTAAAATTCATGGAGAAGAAGTAAAAACTTTGAGGTTCGCCGATGACATTGTAATTCTGTCAGAGACAGCAACGGATTTGGAAGAGCAGTTGAACGGAATGGACAGTGTCTTGAAAGGAGGATATAAGACGAACATCAACAAAAGCAAAACGAGGATAATGGAATGTAGTCAAATTAAATCGGGTGTCGCTGAGGGGATTAGATTAGGAAATGAGACACTTAAAGTAGTAAAGGAGTTTTGCTATTTAGGTAGCAAAATAACTGATGGTGGTCGAAGTAGAGAGGATATAAAATGCAGACTGGCAATGGCAAAGAAATCGTTTCTGAAGAAGAGAAATTTGTTAACATTGAGTATAGATTTAAGTGTCAGGAAGTCGTTTCTGAAAGTATTTGTATGGAGTGTAGCCATGTATGGAAGTGAAACATGGACGATAACCAGTTTGGACAGGAAGAGAATAGAAGCTTTCGAAATGTGGTGCTACAGAAGAATGTTGAAGATAAGGGGGGTAGATCACGTAACTAATGAGGAGGTATTGAATAGGATTGGGGAGAAGAGAAGTTTGTGGCACAACTTGACTAGAAGAAGGGATCGGCTGGTAGGACATGTTTTGAGGCATCAAGGGATCACAAATTTAGCATTGGAGGGCAGCGTGGAGGGTAAAAATCGTAGAGGGAGACCAAGAGATCAATACACTAAGCAGATTCAGAAGGATGTAGGTTGCAGTGGGTCCCGGGAGATGAAGAAGCTTGCACAGGATAGAGTAGCATGGAGAGCTGCATCAAACCAGTCTCAGGACTGAAGACCACAACAACAACAACAACTATTTTTTATTCATTTATTTATTCTTTGAAACATCTGCAATTTAGTCTTCTTAAATCACATCAGAGTCACACCGACACGTGCAACAGAAGATAGAAATGCATGGCATGACATCACGAAATTGTCGCGCCAATAGAGCGTTTACATTCCTCTTCGAGATATCTGTGTCCAAACAGGCCGAAATAACGCAGCATACCAGTAAATTGCAGCTGGCAGATGTCACACTGAACATAAGAGCAACGCAGCAGTAGAAACTTGATACGGACATCCCGATACAGATATCTCGTGCGTTGACGCTACTGCTTCCGAAATTCGTCGTGACGCTCAGAAGAGGTCCTCGATTGGTTACAGCCAATCGCTCTGCCTGCTCTGCTGACCTGGCTTTTAAACAGTCGACTAATGATGTTCCGCGATCCGGAAGCAATAGGGACCAGTGCTGAAAATTACCGATTAAGGAGTGCAGGAAAGCAGTTCTGGAAGAGTTCCATGCGTCTTACCTTACGAAACAGCGGCGGTGACTGGGTTGCTTCCCTCAAAAATCGGCAGCCGTTGATTCCAATAATGTCCAAAAGGCAGGAAATCGATTCACCTCTTAAATGAAGTGCTGAAAAACGATCTCCTCAGCTTGGCTCAGATTTTGGAGTACATCAGCAGGGGACATAAGCAGCTACCTCCCACAAAGGAAATGGCGGATTTTACAACTATTCGCGCGCTCCTTAGAGACACTCGGCCAGGTGGCTGATGGGCAGGGGCTAGCCAAATCGACACAAATCTAAGACACTCGACCGCCCCCTGACACCTTCACCTCACTGCCACCCTAGTCTAACTGCGTTGGTAGACAGCACTGAGTTTAGCACGTCGTCTGGTTTTGTGTACAAAAGCGGACGTGACACTGACTAAACGACACACGAAACAAAACCCAGCACAGCTAAGACAACACAAAATTGTGACAACAGTCGCAGTGTACATTGCACTGTGTGATAGGCTAACGTAGGTAGCGGCCTGAAACAAATGATCATTAGTAAAAAGTCGCATACTATTCTGGGAGTACTGTTGATTACGCTGCTCCCATTAGATACCACGTAGAGAGTCTTTTTGAACTGTGTGGTTAGTATCCATCCCACCTATTAGCTAACGAGGAAACACGAAGAAACATCAAATGATAAGTCGTCTTCGATGCATCCTCGCGTGAAGACAGGCCGAGTATGTCTTAGAATAAGGCACTGAGACTCATAAGGGCCCAAATTTTGAGAAAATAGATGTTTGTGAAAATCAAATTTGAAGGTAAGCCATCTATCTCATAGGTCTAACTTGTGATTTAACCAAGTCTCAGCATTCTGTAGGCCGAGAATTATTTAAACCGACCAACTCTGGACGGTTACACGGGATACCAAAACAACCATTTTTTTCTAATATCATATTTCCCTGTGCGCATCTTTTAAATCGATGAATGAAAATTAATTAGGTTGCACGGGACACTGAAAACCCTTTTTCCAACATGTTTCCCTGTGAGGCATTTTCTTTCGAGGACATCAAGTCTTACTTAAAAAAGACAAAAAGTAACAAAACAATTTTTTATTTGTTATTGCCAAGGTACAACAACATTCACCCAACACAATTACTTCAATTACAGTAGAGGTTCAAAAATGCGTCCTTTGACTTGTAAACAAACGTTACACCGGCGGGTCATTTTTTGTCCAACACAGTCAAAGACTGCAGGAGTATTCTTACTATCTCCTGCTGCTGCTACTATCTGGGCAATCAGACCCTCTTCTGGTTCAACAGGGGTATTGTAAACAAGGCTGTTCATCTCTACTCACACAAAAAAGTTCAGAGGGTTTCAGAACCGCCACAGCAGCGGATCAAGTAGGTGACAGTATAGGATCACCTCTGCCAATCCACTTTTCTGGAAACTATCGACTCATGAATGGACGCACAGAACGACTGAAATGTGCCTGTACTCCGTCATGCTGGGAGCACATGCCCTGTCTTGTAACGAGCAGCACGTCATCCAAGAACCCCGGCAATGCTCTTGCGAGGAAATTGGTAATAATGCCTGCCATTTAATGATCTAGGTCCAATTAAACAGGCACCAATTCCTGCCCAAGCATTCACGCAGAACGGCAGCTTATGAGTGCGAGCAAATGTGGCATGTAGTTTAAACTCACTCCAAACATGCGAATTGTGGGCGCTAAAGACCCCATCACGCCCGAACGCCCTGTAAACAGTGGAGAGGATGGAAATATAGAATGCATTTCACACTGTTCCAGGTATCACTACGAAAACTTGCTCTGGGCGGATAATAATTTGGTTCCATGTTGTGCATACGCTGTAACTAAAATGGATGTAACAATTACTCAGCAAGGACGTTTGTTACATTCCTTTGATTCGTTGCCATGTTACGCACAGTTGCACGAGTGCCTATGGGAGGATCCTGCTCCATATGTTGCAGGAAGCTTCCTCAAAACTGCAGAGTTCGTACTGTGCGACTCCATCCCTTTACAGGTAATCGCTAAATGAGCCGGTCTCGCGCAGGCGTTGACACACAGAGGTAATCGCCGATTGATGCGGGTACAGCGACTGGGCTTTTGTTGTCGAGAGACCCGCTGTGATGTTCGTCCGTTGTAATTCGCTATGTAGTAAGCACCAACCACCTCAGTGAACTCACTCCAGGTGTTTCACTCCATTAGTAAACAAATATTGTACTGGGTCAAGACTTACTACTATTACAACTGAGGAGCGAAGTTTGCCCCTCTGACGGTAGAACGGGACGCGACACGATGACAAATCAGTGGGTACAAGTAAACAGCGAATAAGCCATCTATCCGATTAAATAATGCTTATAGGAAATTATCACCTTGTATATTTCCTGTGAAAAAATAATAACGCATTTTATGTAACGAAACTTTAATCTGGGTTTAGAATTATTATTATTAGTGTCAATTCACAAAATTGTCATTTATAGGCTAGCGGTAACAGTGTCTTTTTGATAGTTGTAAAGGTTGTAATTAATGTGAAACTATAAATGAACTTAAAGATTAGATACTAAATGCACCACACACACTATTGACATATTACAACACTTCATCGTCCTTGTTATCATGGTTTCATAAAGTACATTCTGTGAATTGAGGTTCGGATAGAAGTCTGCCCACTTCAGGCATGAAATCTAGTAGATTTGTCATATTTTTGTGTTTCAAGGTTGATATTTGCTTTTCTCCTACGTACACTCCTGGAAATGGAAAAAAGAACACATTGACACCGGTGTGTCAGACCCACCATACTTGCTCCGGACACTGCGAGAGGGCTGTACAAGCAATGATCACACGCACGGCACAGCGGACACACCAGGAACCGCGGTGTTGGCCGTCGAATGGCGCTAGCTGCGCAGCATTTGTGCACTGCCGCCGTCAGTGTCAGCCAGTTTGCCGTGGCATACGGAGCTCCATCGCAGTCTTTAACACTGGTAGCATGCCGCGACAGCGTGGACGTGAACCGTATGTGCAGTTGACGGACTTTGAGCGAGGGCGTATAGTGGGCATGCGGGAGGCCGGGTGGACGTACCGCCGAATTGCTCAACACGTGGGGCGTGAGGTCTCCACAATACATCGATGTTGTCGCCAGTGGTCGGCGGAAGGTGCACGTGCCCGTCGACCTGGGACCGGACCGCAACGACGCACGGATGCACGCCAAGACCGTAGGATCCTACGCAGTGCCGTAGGGGACCGCACCGCCACTTCCCAGCAAATTAGGGACACTGTTGCTCCTGGGGTATCGGCGAGGACCATTCGCAACCGTCTCCATGAAGCTGGGCTACGGTCCCGCACACCGTTAGGCCGTCTTCCGCTCACGCCCCAACATCGTGCAGCCCGCCTCCAGTGGTGTCGCGACAGGCGTGAATGGAGGGACGAATGGAGACGTGTCGTCTTCAGCGATGAGAGTCGCTTCTGCCTTGGTGCCAATGATGGTCGTATGCGTGTTTGGCGCCGTGCAGGTGAGCGCCACAATCAGGACTGCATACGACCGAGGCACACAGGGCCAACACCCGGCATCATGGTGTGGGGAGCGATCTCCTACACTGGCCGTACACCACTGGTGATCGTCGAGGGGACACTGAATAGTGCACGGTACATCCAAACCGTCATCGAACCCATCGTTCTACCATTCCTAGACCGGCAAGGGAACTTGCTGTTCCAACAGGACAATGCACGTCCGCATGTATCCCGTGCCACCCAACGTGCTCTAGAAGGTGTAAGTCAACTACCCTGGCCAGCAAGATCTCCGGATCTGTCCCCCATTGAGCATGTTTGGGACTGGATGAAGCGTCGTCTCACGCGGTCTGCACGTCCAGCACGAACGCTGGTCCAACTGAGGCGCCAGGTGGAAATGGCATGGCAAGCCGTTCCACAGGACTACATCCAGCATCTCTACGATCGTCTCCATGGGAGAATAGCAGCCTGCATTGCTGCGAAAGGTGGATATACACTGTACTAGTGCCGACATTGTGCATGCTCTGTTGCCTGTGTCTATGTGCCTGTGGTTCTGTTAGTGTGATCATGTGATGTATCTGACCCCTGGAATGTGTCAGTAAAGTTTCCCCTTCCTGGGACAATGAATTCACGGTGTTCTTATTTCAATTTCCAGGAGTGTATGTAGCCACTAGGTGTTTCAAGGCACCTACAAACAAATGACAATTTGTGGTCTTCCTCGATGTGACGTTCAGAAAATGTTGGCCTCCCATGTCTCCTGTAAGTGTATGTTACTTTAAACAACAGTTCCCGCCAGCCTACTGAAAACTTCACCATCGTAAATATTCTGAAATGTGTATTGTTACCATGTACATTAAGTTTAGATGTGGAAGTGAGGTTGATAATACTCTTAAAGTTTCTGAAATCCTCACAGTCCATTTTACAGACTATAAAACGCTTAACTAGCCTTGTTAACTGTGTAACTTAACAACAAGCATCAGGTGAGAAAATTGAAACAGTTTTGCTCTTTTCGTCTTAGATTTGTCCGGAGTCAGCATCACATGGTAAAAATGGCAAACACGTTCAGAAGAGCGTTTTGACAGACGCCATGGTTTGCCAACATTACTTAGTATGCAGTATTCGTAGCTTTCTAGCCGCTTATATGTTTTCTGATATTTGACTTTCAGTCTTAGTATATGTACTCTCATTTACATTTTACTTCAACTACAAAGCTTGCAATAAATGTATTGTGTGAATAGTAATTCACGAGTTTGTAAAATTCAATAAAGTTGCTTGTCTTTCCTTCTTTCCAAAGTTTCGAAAATTGCATGGTAGTTCAACCTTACATTTATCTCGTTGACTACATACAGGGTGACAATTATTGAACTATATGAAATAAAATCGTCATAATTTCTGAACGATTTGCGTTAGGACATTCAAACTGCACTATTGGCCGCGGGGTATGATGACAGTATGCACATGCGCACGCACACGGGTCTTGTTGTTGTCGACCATTTGCACGTGAAAATGGGTTCGTCAATAAGCAAAATTTGCGCATTTGGGGGACTGAGAATCTGCATTTCGCAATCGAGATGTCTCTTCACTCTCAACGGGTGACAGTGTGGTGTGCACTGTCCAGTCACCGAATAATCGGTGTGATATTCCTTAATGGCGCAGTGACTACCGAACGGTACGTGAAGGTTTTGGAAGATGATTTCATCCTCAATATTCGAAGCGACCCTGATTTCGACAAGATGTGGTTCATGCAAGACGGAGCTCGACCCCATCGAAGCAGGAGAGTGTTTGATGTCCTGGAGGAGCACTTCGGGGACTGAACTCTGGCTCTGGGGTACCCAGAGGCCACTGCACTGGCATGGGCCTCGATTGGCCACCATATTCTCAGAATCTGAACACATGCGACTTCTTTTTGTGGGGCTATATTAAAGATAAGATGTACAGCAATAAGCCGCGCGGGATTAGCCGAGCGGTCTAAGGCGTTGCAGTCATGGGCTGTGCGGCTGGTCTCGGTGGAGGTTCGAATCCTCTCTCGGGCATGGGTGTGTGTGTTTGTCCTTAGGATAATTTAGGTTAAGTAGTGTGTAATAGAGATGGGCAAACTGAAACACGTAACTGTTTCGAAACAAATGAAACAGTACAATGTAATGTTTCGATACGCTGTTTCGAAACAGTGAAACAATTTGTGTTTTGTAATCTAATAAACCTACACATTTTATCACCTTGAATGTCTACTGTATAAGTATGTTCATATAAACACAAATGAGGTGCGAGAGCACTAATCATGTCGCAGAAAGTATGAAACTATCACTTAGGCGTCTTGGCAGTTTCGTATTTCCTGCAGCAAATGCACTGCTTTCGTGTCGTGTGACTTTCATACTTTTCAATTGGCTGAGGACAGCCATAGCTGAAGACAGAAGAACCACCACGAACGGAACTGGAGGTGGGAGCAAACTGCAGAAACAACGGATATGCTACTGGGGTTCCCACATTCCATTAGTATGGGTAATATACCCATCCTGCTTCTTTCCATGCACACAAAGGGAATCATTGAGGATAATAGGCACAGTCACTATAGACTCACAAATAACGCCAAATAATTCGAATAAATAACAAAATATAACAAAAAAATTTTGTCTTTCAAGGTGTTTCGAACCGTTAGTATACATTCACCATGCTTCCTAGTCCTTCCCGTTCACCATTACACTATCAGTGATATGTCAAACAGATGCTTGCAATTATACCTACATCAAATTTATGTATATGTCTAATAACTGTCACTCTACGCCTTTTTTATTCAAAATGTTGCAGGCTTACTTGCGTTTCTTAATATGATTACAGTACATGAACAGAGAAGAATATGTTATAAAAAAGTGTAATTTAACTGAATGATTTTCACATATTTATTATTTTGATTGTGAATAGTATGCGTTGTTTTATTGTTTAGTTAGTGTTTATAAAGCAGATGTTACGCCATTTCGGAATAGGATAGTCAGCTAGAAACGAAGCTTTATTTTCGGACATCTTAAGCTTCATGCTATTGCTTGTCAAAAAGATTTCGACACTCTTGAAAGTGTTTCACGAAGTGTTATGCTGTGTTTCAGTACCTGTGCCGAGCCCGAATCTCGTCCGACACAGAGCGGAATGAAACATCACTGTTTCGATACAATCAGTCCGTTCCAAGCATAGGTGGACTGAAACAGCCTTATTTTGAAACAACGATACAGTTTCTGTGTCTGGCTCGAAACATAGAAACAGTGGCCAAGTCTAGTGTGTAAGCTTAGGGACTGATGACCGTAGCAGTTAAGTCTCATACGATTTCACACACTTTTTTTTTGTACAGCAGTAGCCCCAAAACCATAGCTAGGTTGAAAACAGCCATTCAGGGCTTCATCGACAGCATCGATGTTCCGACTCTTCAGCGGTTGCTGCAGAATTTTGCTATTCGTCTACGCCAAATCATGGATAATGATGGCAGGATTATCGAACGTGTCATAATCTAAAGCCGAATCTTTCTAGTGACGCTTACATGTTGAAAGTGTGTGCACGCCGTAGTTTGTAACTAATTTACGTGTGTTCTCTATAGTTCAACAATTGTCACCCTGTGTGTATCCAATTCCCTGCTCCTTCCGTTGGATCACCCTGTTTACGGTATTCACATACTCTTGACTACTGTTCCTTTTCCGCTTTCTGACTTTTTTCCCCTCTGGAGATATATCACGAACTTTCCAATAGGTCGATCCTAAGGGCAGATCGTATGGCATTCCATTGATACAAGGTCGCTGGTAATCGAACTTAGGAGCCGGTTCGCGCAAGACAGAAGTCAGTTTGTCATTTAAAGGTTTCCCTTTTGAGCATATATGCAGTCCATTCCTACTCTGACACTCTAGGAGAACTGGTAGGCACCAATCAGTTTCAGTTTCCCACTTCTACAGCCGTAGCAGACCAGAACAGGTAACAGGTGTGATTTTACTGCAGCGAGCAAAGAAGAAAACGGCTTGGTCTCTTTGTATTAAGAGTTGGCGTCGTTAGTGAAGCAAACGAACTCACAGCAGTTGACTGAAATATGAATATACTAAAACATTATCTAAGAAACGTAGTTTTAATTTGTTAACACATTAACATAATATTAATGGATGGCGTCCTCATTTTGCTGAAGGGAATACATTTGCAGTCAGTTAAAATGTCTAATAAAAGGTATAACAAGATCTGTATGCAGAAAGTCAAATTTCGGTGCCAGCTAGTAAATAAATGATCGAAGTATAGAAAGCGGGAGGAAGAGATATCACATTATATTCTTTCTCTTTATTAAAGTGGAGTAATCATCGTGCTCAACTCAACAGATTAACACGCTCTGAATTTACAAGAAGATAACACTGCTTATGGCATGTGCTACTGTACACATGTCTGCCGAAAACATATATAGGTGTGTACAGGAAATTGATAGAAAGTCTTAAGGGAAAGAGGCAACTGTTGATTTCGGTTTTAGAGAGATTTGGAATGAGTATCCATTGGGCAAAATATTAATGTATTTCGTCAGTGAGAGTGTTCAGCATCGTTGGACTCTTTGTGCTGAACCGCAAGTTCTAGATCGTCAGCATATCCAAATTTCTTTGCGCTACTTTCAGGTATGTGGGAAATATAAAGGTTGAAAAGTGTAGGGAATAATACTGACCCCTGAGGAAGCCCATTATTTAATTTCCCTTCTTTGCTTATACGCTTTACTGCTGATAAGTGCCTGTCTGAGAGCAAGTTACTGATTTGGTTTAGCAAGGTTTGGTAGGGGATGACTCTGATCAGCGTACACCAGAGCCCTTCTTTCCACATTAAGTCGTAAGCGACAGTCGAGGAAGATTACAGAGGTCTCCAGTTATTTCTGAAAGCCAGATTCGATGTGTGTATTTAGGCACAGAATCTGGTCTGTGCAGCTCCTGTTTGGTCTGAAACCTGCTTGTTCTACAGGGACCTGTGCCTAACCTGTTTAACAGAAGTCCCTCCAAAAGTTTGTAGCAACAACCGAGAAGATCTATTGGATGATAACTTTTATCCGAAGGCGATAATTTTTTAGTAATTTTGAAAGATTTTTAGAATCGGTGTAAAAGGTTTGTTCAGCCATACCCTAGTGCTCTTCCCACAGCTAGTTAGAATCTCAGGGTGTCTCCTATAAAACTAAGGGACTTGCTTGCCTTTACATTCTGGAGAACCGTTTGTGTTTCCTTCAGTGTGAAATCTAGAGATAACAGCAGATGTCATTTGGCGAATGTTACTAGGTTCCTCTTATACTTTTCTTGTACGCTTTTTATCTCATGGGGTTTTCGACAGTGAAAGAATTTTGTTTGCTATTTGGTCTGGTGTCACTAATTAAACTAGCTGAACTGGTGGGCTACTTCCACCCAACTTCTTCGGTAAGCTCCAGGACTGTCGACTTTATTTCTTAAAATCCAACTCAGTTGTTGGTTTGACCCACATCTCTCTTCTTGATTCATTCAATTTTTATATCGGTTCACGAACTAGATCAGAATCACCATCCACCATGTATGATTCTTAAAGTTCTTCGTATTCATGGCTCTACCCTGGAATATATTCTTTACAATAGCCCTTTGGTATAAATTTCTTTGCGGTCGAGATTATAGCACCAACAAATCTGTCATAATTTTCAGGTGAAGCTGGTATCAGTCTGATAATTTTGTTCAGTTATTTGGAGAATGTTTTCCAGTTTGGCCTTTCAAACTACCATCTTCGGCAAGGAATGGATTGAATAACTGCAATGTGACACTTCACTGCATAAATGACTGGCCAGTGTTGGCTGTTCGGAAAGTCACCAAGAGCTATTGTGGACATATTTAGAGGTTGATTTTGAGAATTTTGTGATGAGAAGCAGAGATCTTGGCTGTAATCTCTGCTTGATGCTGCAGACCTGAACGTAGCCTTACCTTTTGCATAAAAGACGAGGCTTCTTGAGCCCATTCTGCAAGATGCAGTACGTACCACACATCAGAATCACTGCCAGACGTTGGTGCACAATCACATGCTTATTTGAAATTATTTGTATACCCAAATATACTAAACTAAATTTAAAAAGGCTAATAAATGATGTTTTACCAATCTAAACTGTGTTTCATTGTATCCAGCCTCCAACATGTTGAATAAAATATGCATTCACGATTACTAAAGTTCAAAGAGCAACTGAAACAACTAGAGTGATTTATACGTTCAGTAATCTAGATAAAGAGGCAGTCAAGTCATATCTCATACAGTAAGAAACGAAGCATGTTGTGTCTTTAACATCCAATTTGATCTAGTTTCTAATGTCAGCCAACTAACGAATTTCATATACTCTTCAAGATCACTGTTTTGCCAAGTTTGTAATAGCATAGGGGCATCTTTTATTTATTGAAACAACTGGACAGCGTGTCAGCACACCACAACGTGTGTAATGGCTTGATGCCCCTTCCAGTAGGAAAAACCCAGTAGGGCAAGTGGCCACCTCCGATCGCTATCTTGGATTCTAAACGTAGCACAGATGGCACGTGACATCACACAGGCTGTCCTAAAGACCGCCTTCTTGGATAATAACATCACAGATATTGTCCTAAGGCCCGCCTAATGGACTCTAACTTAGGACAGTTGGGCTATGCCCGCCATTTTGGGCCGCCATCTTGCATTCTGACGTCAAAGAACTGGGAAAAATGCTCTAGGACAAATGGTTCATATCTGACTCTTGGATTTTATACTTATGACGATTGGGTTAGGTCCACCAGCTTGGATGTTTTCCCACGATTTCTTGAACTACTCACCATTTTATACATAGGTCAACTGACCTATGTCCGCTGTGGCAACAGAGCGATGGGAGGACGAGTGTAGAGAGGAATACGGCAACAATACGTGACGTTTTCAGTGATATCAGAGAGGGAATCAGACAACACTGCAGTCTGTCATGAAACATACCTCCCCCATTGCTGGTGGCAGACTGCTGCACCAAAGTCCACATTGACAAAAAACGAATATGCCACAACAAAAGAATGAGAAATGAATGAGATGACTGAGTTATGAATGAGCTGGAGTGCCACACAAACGAAACACGATCATCATCATCATCATCCACCAATTTTGTAACCTGGATAGTGTGCTTCCCTGGTTAAAACCCTAGCCCGAACGGCCAACCTGCAGAGAAGCCAGAATGATCTATCCTTGTTAAGACCATGAAACGCTTTAGCACGGCGCCAACGTCCAGTGCCCATTTCAGTCGTAGTTGCCGAAGTCGTGGTTTTAACATTGGTACATGCGTGAGTCGTCGGCTGCAGAAGGCCGTCGTTAGGGGAGCTCGGTGCACTGTGTATTCAGACAAACTTGTACTCTGCCCAGCATTAAAGTCTGATGTTAGTTACACGTTCACCACAGTTCGCTGCCTGTCCTGTTTTACCAACCTGTCCAGCCTACAACGTCCGACACCTGTCATGACGAGTGGTCGGCCAACCCCACGAAGTTTGGACGTGGTTTCATCTTGGTTTTGCCACATGTTCAAGATATTCACCACATGGTATTGCCACGTGTTGAAGACACTCACCACAGCACTCCTCGAAAACTCGACAAGTTGTGCAATTTCCGAAATTCTCGTGCTGAGCCTCCAGGTCACAAATATTTGCCCTCGGTCAGACACAGATGATAGATGGCGCGCCTTCCCAATTCTACACACGGACAGTACGCTCACTGATACTACAGCCACTGTGCGTGTGACTGGCTAGTAGTCATTCCTCGTCAGGTGACGCTGCTGCGGCCTGTACTGGTTTATATCAATAGTAGGTTGATAGTCATAATATTCTGGCTGATCAATGGATAGAGCTTTGAAGAGGCGCTGCCATGCAGACGTATACAAAAACGCGCTGTAGACACGTGAAGAAATTGTCCAGCTAGCAGATACTGCCCGGGATACAGTACTCATAAATTTGTACATTATGCATATTTCTTTGTACGACTGTTTCATAATTTCAAAGGCGTTTTCACGAAAATGTGAAAATGATTGACACAGTTCATTTTTTGTTTTAGTTTCTAATAGAAAATTGGCGAAATGCTGGGGTTCTCAGGTAGTTGAATTATAAAATGCACTTTCTCTGTATGAGCTAGATGCAATGGTCGGCTTAGCCTTGATAACGTGAGTGTGAACTGCTGTAGTGGGAGACCAAGACTTGAAAACAATGAGGTTGAACTGGATTTAGGTCGAAATACTTACGCAGAGATAAAAAAACTTGCACATGATAGGTCACGGTCTACATCATCAGACTGAAGACGACTGGCTGTTGAGCATCAGACCACCCCATGCTATGGCCCTGAAAGCCAAGTTCCTTACTCACAAGCCTGAGTCATCCACATGATTTAAGTGATCAATGGTTTGTCGCATGGGGGACACCAAGTTCGGCTATGCTAATGACACCTACACCTCCTATCCTGCGATAACGTTTCCAATGGTTTAATTTATTTCTATGGTAAATATACAAATGGTTCAGCAGAGTGACCTGAAATGTCACTACGGGATCAATCATTGTGACACATAGCAGCAATTACATTTTTGTGCACTTAAGCTATCAGGTGGTGGGGTGACCCCCAACAACAAGACGATGTGTATCACATGACAACGAGCTGAGAGCGCCATTCTGCCACATCTAAATGTAGCGTGCACTTCAAAGTACTTGTGGAACATCAATGTTGATTTTCGTACTTTTCGTGTGGTGGCGGTACTTTGTCACTACAGGCATCCACAAGAACAACACAGAGCTTTTATTCATGACATAATTCTTAAACACTTCTACTAGTGAGTGGATAGATGTGTCGGCAATAATATTTAATTGGAATGGTATGACACCTAGTGAAACTAATCAACTCATTTACATCAAACACGGCAATTTAAGTCTCGCACCCTCCTTCCCCCGGATAAATGGATGTGGTTATTCACGATACTCAATATAGTGTTCACTACGGTTGGAATAAAGGAAACATGTGAAGTATTACATTAAGAAGCGATGGCGATAGTTGTCTGAGCATAGGGAGTTTCAGAAATGGAGACAATTCTCCAATGTAGCACTTAATCCAATGTTGTCTATTACCAAGACAGGAAATGGCTGGAGCGTGTGGCATGGGGCAGAGAGAGAGAGAGAGAGAGAGAGAGAGAGAGAGAGAGAGAGAGAAAGAGAGAGAGAGAGAGAGACAGAGAGACAGAGAGAGCACTGCTTATTCCGCAAAGTATTCTCCGTCTCCGTCTGCGCAGAACGCATCACGCACCTGTCTCCTGGCTAGCACACCACTATAACAGTAGAAATATACATAGTTCAGTCACATTAATGTGACCGCCACCTCTGTTCGACATCAACGGGCAACGTACAACCCACAGACGGCAGGTGGCAGCACTAGCAGCGGAGGCTTTATAAAGCGTGTAGGTTGGACACGGACAACAGTGCACTCATTGTCGTAATGCAAAAACAGAGCGATCTACCTGACGTCCAAAAGGGCATGATAATTGGATTTCTGGCCAAGGATGAAAGCATTTACTAAAGCCTAAGTTGTGTGTATTGTATTGTATGTTAACCGGGGACCTAGAAACGACGGAGAGGCTCCGTCCCCGCCGCAGCCTCGGTGGTTCACAACCCCACGACGACTACCGCAGTCCACTTCACCCCTCCGCCGCCCCTCACCGAACCCAGGGTTACTGTGCGGTTCGGCCCCCGGTGGACCCCCCAGGGAACGTCTCACATCAGACGAGTGTAACCCCTATGTTTGCGTGGTAGAGTAATGGTGGTGTACGCGTACGTGAAGAACTTTTTTGCGCAGCAATCGCCGACATAATGTAACTGAGGCGGAATAAGGGGAACCAGTCAGCATTCGCCGAGGCAGATGGAAAACCGCCTAAAAACCATCAACAGATTGGCCGGTTCACCGGACCTCGACACAAATTCACCGGGCGGATTCGTGCCGGGGACCAGGCGCTCCTTCCCGCCCGGAAAGCCTGCGTTAGACCGCATGGCACACCGGGCGGGCTTAAAGGCTAAGTTACATATCGTTACATATCGCTTGTGAGTCTCCAAAAACACAAATTATACAAATTACACGAGGAAAAATTTTTCGCTCGCGCAGGCGAAACGCGCCGCCTCGCAATATACATACATAAAAAAAAGTCCTGCATCACCTTGGTTCCGAGAGTTCCAAAACCTGTACAGAAAAGTGGAATACAGATCAACATAATCATCATTTCCGCCCTTTCTATCGCTCATGAAAACCACACATTGCATGTTGCACCAACATACAGTGAGATCTTCAGAGGTGGTGGTCCAGATTTCTGTACACGGACTGATAAAAACAGTTTTAGAAGGTTGTGTAAAAGGGAAAAGGAAGCAAGGAAGGAAGAGATTTCAGATACTGGATGAAATGATGGACGGTACAACATACAGTAGTCTTAAGAAGGAAGCAATGGATCACAGAGAATGGAGAGGCAAAGGACCTGCTAATATAGCAGAAAACTGATGATGATGATGTATAGCAATAACCCCAAAATTACTGCTGAGCTCAAAACAGCCATTCAGTAGGTCATCCACAACATCGACGTCCTGACACTTTAGCGGGTCATGCCGTACTTCGCTATTCATCTGGGCCACATCATGGCGAATGATGGCAGGCATATCGAACAAATCATTACCTAAATCCGAAGACCTCTAGTGACGTTTGCATATTGAATAACGCGTGTGCACGTCGTAGTTTGTAACTATTTTACGTTTTTTCATGTAGTTTAATAATTGTCACCCTGTATATATATGTCAGAGGATTGTAAGGTCTGGCCTGCTGACCTGTGCTGAAGCAAAATCTTTTGCAGTACCACTTAAAAATATCCCAGGGGCTGAAATTACAGTTATGAAATAAATAACATCCACAGTCAACGGGCAATATGACGTTCTTTAAATAATTCTATATGATTGTAAACCCCGACCATGAGAAGTTAATCTGATCTTGTCCTCACAATCCCCAGTTATTGAAACTTTGTTAGTAGACTTCCTTGAGATAGCTTCCGTCTAGCTTCAAGGGTCTGCCAGTCCAGTTGTTTCAACATCTCTGTGTTACTCTACCGCGGGTCAGACAGACCTGTAACCATTTGTGCTGCCGTTTCTCCGTATACATTCAATATCGCCTACTAGTCCTATTCGATACAGCTCTCACATGCTTGGACAATGTTCTAGGACGTGTCGCACGAGTGATTTTTAAACAATCTCTTTTGTAGTCTGATTGCATATCCTTAGTATTCTACCAATAAACCGAAGTCTGCTACCTGCTTTAGTCACGACTGAACCTGTGTGATCTTCCCATTTCATGTTCCTACTAAGTGTTACACCCAAATATTCGTTGAGTTTACCGACTCCAGCTGTGACTCGCTGATATTACATATTACTATGTTTTTTAGTTTTGTGACGTGCACAGTTTCACATTTCTGAAAATTAAAAGCAAGTTGCCACTCTTTGGAACACTTTGAAATCTGACTAAATGTTTGTACAGCTTCATTCAAACTGTGATTCATTACAGGTAACTCCACCATCTGCGAAAAGTTTGAGGTTACTATTAATAAAGTTCGCAATGTCATTAATATACAACATGAGCAGGAAGGGATCCTTGGGGTACACCTGAAGTTACTTTTACATCCATCGACGACCCTCCATTCCAGACAATATGCTGCGTCTTCCATACCAAGAACTCCTCAGTTCAGTCACAAATTTCATCTGATACACCTTACAAACATATTTTTCCAAATAAGCGTAGGTGTGGTACTGAGTCAAATACTTTTCGGAAATCGAGAAATACTGCATCTATCAGATTCCTTTGGTCCATGGGTTGCAGGATGTCATGTGAGAAAAGTGCAATCTGGGTTTCGCATGATCTATGCCAGTGAAGTCTATTTCACTCATCTTATCAGTGATACGAGACCTACATTGTGGCGAAACTCTTCGGTTTTCTTTTGTAAACGATCATTTGAAAACAGAGTTACCATTTCTGGTTTTTCTTAGCTACTCTCAATTTCAGTTCTTTTCCTGTCCATAAGTGACTGGACACTAAGTTTGGAGCCCCTATCTTAATCCTACAGGAATTGTGTGGGACTATTTAGAACAATGGGTGAAATGCAGCAGAGAACACGTCTGCAGTCTGGTAGCTCTGTGAGATCTAGTCATCAGTGAGCGGCTTCAGATGGACTGCACATACTTGGACAAACATACGGACTCTATTCCTAGCCGAACTGAGGGTGCTGTATGGTACTAGTATGTTGTCTCCTGGTGGCGACTCATTTTATTGTTAATACAGTACATTGATGAAGTTTCGAGGAGTTGCCTCCTTTTTGTTAATGTATGTCTACATGTGTTTCACATGTTCAAAGGTTCTTCTCCTTGATGGAATCCACGGAAGTCAATGAATAAAGGAATGGACCTCTCGAAGGAATTGGGGTTCCAGCAGAAAATAAAAGAGAATTTTAGAATCGCTAGAGAAAGGAGTGCATATAGCTTTTACAGAGCTTCCAGCGGTTCAGAAAACTGTACAGATCAATGGAGATTAGCGTCGTGGATTTGCTACTGGAATAGGAAAATCATCCCCCTCACATGCGAGAGAATGAGTTCGACAATGTTGAGGCAAAATCCAAAGAATGGTGAACCTCGCCGTAGCAGAAGTGACAGACGTCACATAGTCGGAGTGACAATGAAAGCCTAGAGAAAACTAATCGCCAAAAACCAGATATCCGGATTAGCGTCCCGATCTGGCACAGATTTTAGTTATTATAGATATCACCACGCTTGTCAAGATGGTCATGCAACTGCATGTTGACAGGGATTGCAATATTATGGAACAGTGTAGTTTCTCTACAAAGTGAAATAATTTTGTGCTTGTATCTTCTATAATCTCAACGATAAAAAAAGTGGTTGTTGACTGAAGTGGTGTTTGTCGTGTAATAAATTGTTTTATTTCCAACAAACAGTATGTAATGACAGTGTGTACAAATTCTTGAGACCATCCTGGACTTTAAACGTAATGAGAGTTTTGTTGATGTAATGCGAGTCTACGAAATCACATCTCAGCCGCATATATCATTGTATACAATAATTCTTTCAGCGTATGTCACAAACCATGATCCACACGTCAGTAATTTGGAAATATCGTAAAAGTAACAGGTATGCATTTACAGGAGTAAGTGAGATAGCACTAAGATGGAGTTGTAATAAGAAAGGAATGCTGGAAAGTCATAAACACTAACGTATTCGCACTCTGTGAAGCAATCTCGAAGATTTATAGCTCGTTAAATGTCTTGGTAATTATGAGGTAAAGTCGAGAGTATTCCCTCAGTTTATCTTCTAGCTAGTGGATCTACGCTTAAGAGCTGCCGTAAAAGATTGCCACACGCTGAGGGGCTTGCAGCGTGATGACGTTAGAAAGGTTGGGCGGAGACGGAGAGGTGGCGACACCTACAACGTGCTGACATGAGGAAAGTTGAAACCGATTTCTCATACACAAACAGCAGTTGACCGGCGTTGCCTGGTGAAACGTTGTTGTGATGCCTCGTGTAAGGAGGAGAGTTGCGTAACATCACGTTTCCGACTTTGATCAAGTTCGGATTGTAGCCTATCGCGATTGCGGTTTATCGTATCGCGACATTGCTGCTCGCGTTGGTCGAGATCCATGATTGTTAGCAGAATATGGAATCGGTGGTTTCAGGAGGGTAATACGGAACGCCGTGCTGGATCCCAACGGCCTCTTATCACTAGCAGTCGAGATGACAGGCACCTTATCTGCATGGCTGTAACGGTTCGTGCAGCCATGTCTCGATCCCTGAGTCAACAGATGGGGACGTTTGCAAGACAACAATCATCTGCACGATCAGTTCGACGACGTTTGCAGCAGCGTGGACTATCAGCTCGGAGACTATGGCTGCGGTTACCCTTGACGCTGCATCACAAACAGGAGCGCCTGCGGTGGTGTACTCAACAACGAACATGGGTGTACGAATGGCAAAACGTCATTTTTTCGGATGAATCAAGGTTCTGTTTACAGCATCGTGTATGGCGACATCGCGGTGGGCGCACATTGGAAGCGTGTATTCGTCATCGTCATACTGGCGTATCACCCGGCGTGACGGTATGGGGTGCCATTGGTTACACGTCTCGGTCACCTCTTGTTCGCATTGACGGCACTTTCAACAGTGGGCGTTACATTTCAGATGTGTTACGACCCGTAGTTCTACCCTTCATTCGATCCCTGCGAAACCCTACATATCAGCAGTATAATGCACGACCGCATGTTGCAGGTCCTGTACGGGCCTTTCTGGATACAGAAAATGTTCGACTGCTGCCTTGGCCAGCACATTCTCCAGATCTCTCACCAACTGATCTCTTGTTAATGGTGGCCGAGCAACTTGCTCGTCACAATACGCCAGTCACTACTCTTGATGAACTGTGGTATCGTGTTGAATCTGCATGGGCAGCTGTACCTGTACACGCCATCCATGCTCTGTTTGGCTCAATGCCCAGGCGTATCAAGGTCGTTATTACGGCCAGAGGTGGTTGTTCTGGGTACTGATTTCTCAGGATCTATGCACCCAAATTGCGTGAAAATGTAATCACATGTCAGTTCTAGTATAATATATTTGTCCAATGAATACCCCTTTAACATCTGCATTTCTTCATGGTGTAGCAATTTTAATGGCCAGTAGTGTACTTGACAGCTACCAGACCCACGTTCAATGCCGTAACTCTGTTTTCACTTTCCATGGTTTCCGTGCTTTTGTCCTGAGGAATACTACAAGTGCTATATTCACCAATAATAAAAACACTTATCGCTCCAAATTGTTCCTAGCTTACAAGTGTAATATTATGATACAACTATATTCTGAATCTTAATTTAACTGTTATCTGCGTATCAGCTAGAGGTGTGTAGTAAAGATTGGTTTTATTTAACTGTAGATTAAAATTACTTCCTGTTACATTCGTGAATGGGGTATAGGAACAATGACTGAAGGAAGTAAGGAGGAATGTTAGGGTTTAACGTCCACTCAACGACGATGTCATTATAGACCAGAAGAAGACGAGTTACACTCCCTTCTGCGTACTGTTATTACTTAATTTACTGTTCAAAGAAGTTTCACTCCCGCTACAAACCTGAGAACGCGTGTTAAGATCCAAGGGGCACAGGGAGTGAAAACATAATTTTACTGTGAAATGAAAACGAAACAATAACCAAAATTGCTGAATCGACGGTATCTCCGACGACGGCACCCAGCGCGCCGCCCTTGTCTCACAGCTACGAGAGAGACAGAGGGCAGTTTTGAACCTCCCGCCAGCGCGCCGCGGGGCAAGGTCTCTCTTCCATCGCTCGCTGTTCTCCGATGGGTGGCGCTACAGACGCACGCCACCAGAGGACGCTGACTTAACCACACCGCCCGCGACTTTGATTGGGAGGTGTGTCTTTTTAAGCAGCCAAACTCATAGTTTCACCACCCAGACTCAAATGCATCTACAGACTTATCACCATTAGTACCGAAGAAAACAGTGAGGACAATACATCGAGATAACACGACGCTACTAAGCATTACAGATACTCAGAGACTTATATGAGAGTATCAGCATTCACGTCAGTTTGGTAGTATTGTGAACATTACCTTCTTAGTATACAACACAACATCACAGAAGAACCTACAGCTATACAATGTTATGTATGTCTCAGTTACTAAACGTACACAGTGTAAATAAACTTATTAATATTCTTTTGTAGATGTCTGACTGTCTTTACTAGCCACCTCTACTAACGATACATCAAAAATAAAGCCAGTGTCTTCGAAAGTGCACCTCTTTGCGGATTAGTGAACCCAAAAGTAGCTGCTGGGTAATATTTCATCCAGGTGATGTGTGACAAAGTACAGATCGTCTTCAGTCTTTCGAAAAAGAGCATATATATACAGGGTGTTACAAAAAGGTACGGCCAAACTTTCAGGAAACATTCCTTCCACACAAAGAAAGAAAATATGTTATGTGGATATGTGTCCGGAAACGCTTACTTTCCATGTTAGAGCTCATCTTATTACTTCTCTTCAAATCACATTAATCATGGAGTGGAAACACACGGCAACAGAACGTACAGGAAATGTTCGAAATGTCCTCCGTTAGGAAGGATACATGCATCCACGCTCCGTCGCATGGAATCCCTGATGCGCTGATGCAGCCCTGGAGAATGGCGTATTGTATCACAGCCGTCCACAATACGAGCACGAAGAGTATCTACATTTGGTACAGGGTTGCGTAGACAAGAGCTTTCAAATGCCACCATAAATGGAAGTCAAGAGGGTTGAGGTCAGGAGAGCGTGGAGGCCATGGAATTGGTCCGCCTCTACCAATCCATCGGTCACCGAATCTGTCGTTGAGAAGCGTACGAACACTTCGATTGAAATGTGCACGAGCCCCATCGTGCATGAACCACATGTTGTGTCGTACTTGTAAAGGCACATATTCTAGCAGCACAGGTAGAGTATCCTGTATGAAATCATGATAACGTGCTCTATTGAACGTAGGTGGAAGAACGTACTGACGAAACTAAAATGAGCTCTAACATGGAAATTAAGCGTTTCCAGACACATGTCCACATAACATCTTTTCTTTATTTGTTTGTGAGGAATGTTTCCTGAAAGTTTGGCCGTACCTTTTTGTAACACCATATATATATATATATATATATATATATATATATATATATATATATATATATATATATATATATATATATATGTGTGTGTGTGTGTGTGTGATAATTTAACATCTTGATTAACATCATATTTCATTTACTAAAAGAATACGTACCTTTTAAGGGAATTTTCATCAACAGCTGTAGCTCTTTGAAAGGTGTACGTGACTTTTAGCTTCCGTCTGTTTTCATATTTCACACGTGAATCCTAAGACTAAATTGCTGTGTATACATTTACGTCATTATGATCGAGTTCTAAGATGTTTGTGAAAGAAATTTTCTTCTCACAGTTTCCCTAGTAGCGAGAGGAGAGATAGTGGTACCATAGTTTTTTAGCTACGAGTTGCGCACCGAAGCTTTGTGTTAAATTCCAAACTTAATTCTCTTCTCTTCTGCTCTGTGTACCGACTGAAAAAAGAACAATGGACGACCAGTAACTCGGAGAACAGTGAAATCTTCCACCTATTATTTTAATCCAGGTGCGTGGCACCAAGCACTCAGCATTGTGCTAGAGATGTTTCAACGACATTCTCAGGCGACAAGTTACACTATTGTCACATTATAAGACCCTTCATAATATCCGTGACTGATCTGTGAAGTGGACAACTACACTGAGGCGGCAGGCGCCCGGTGATGTAAATAAATGGCGTAATCTCTGCTGAATGTTTTGAAGATAAGAAGCTTTATTTTACAAAAAGACTTCGAGTGAATGATTATTTAGTTACAAGGTTAGTATTATACTTTTCCTATTGCCTTGAAGATTCGCACAAAGAAAAGGATAGACGCCACACGAAATTCTTCTGGAATCATCTGACGAAGATGCAATTTCTTTGACAGCGATGATGAAACAGAAATAATTGACGCTGCAAATAATTCCAGTGAATCTGAACAATTGTACGATGGCCGGAATTACGTAAATTAATCACCAAGTGAGGAGTGCCATTTTTGTATTGGTAAGGACCAGGAAACTTGATGGATAAATAATGTATTAGTGGTGCCGGATACAACAAAACGTAAGAATATAATCAAGGTCTTCCCAGGCCCGAAACGTAATGCTACAGAAACTAAAAATGAAATTGAAAGTTTTCTCGAATTTTTTGATACTGAGATAATTGATTGTGTTGTTGCGAACAGCAACAGACATATAATTAACAAGAGATCATCTGTGAACAGATGCGAGGGACAGAGAGTAAAGAAAATTAACCTTGAACCAATCAAGGGCACTCACAGGAATGTAATTACGGACAATTATTACAGCAGTTATCCTTCAGGACAATATCTTCTACAAAATGGGCTAGCCTTCATAGGGACACTGAAAAAGAACAGGAACGAAATTCCTCCGGAATTTTTGCCGTGCAGGTCGCGAGATACTGGAAACTGTCTTTTCGGATTTCAAGATGACTTCCGCCTTGTTTCGTGCCAAACGAAATGAAACAAATCGGTGCTTTTTCTGTCGTCAATGCATGAAACAGATGAAATAGATACTTCTACAGGAAAGTCTGTTGTAAATCTGGATTAAAATGCAACCAAAGTTGGCATAGATTCTGTTGATTACATGTGTACATACTACTCCACTCAGAAGACAACAAGAAGATTGGCGTTAGCTTTGTTTTTTTCCCGGTATCTGCATATTGCTGGAATTAATTAACAATCGCTGTTATTCGCAAATAATTCAATAAAAGGTTCAGAAGAAGAACGTACCTCACAAACCTGGTCATGGCTGTAATGGACAACCAGTCGAAAGAAAGGGCACAACTCTTTATCAAAGTAAAATACAAGGATTTCTGTCACCCTATCAATCGGTCCCCGTAAGGAACGAAGAGATTGTTAGAAGTGGAAGGTGCTATCCTTGTAGTGGTAAAAAAATAACAAAACTGCTGTGACTTGCAACAGTTGCAAAATATTTGTTTGCACACAGCCAAAACATTGTGACTTGTAATAACTGCCTAGCTTCTCCAGAGAAAGAAAGTGTGATTCTTGATACATGTTCATGATACTTTTTTTCTTAATTGGACGTCTTGTTCTTTATTATGACTATACAATATTTCCGTTTCTCTTCACTATACATTTTTGTAAGACTTGCTTTAATATAGGCCTAGAATAACACTAAAATCTATGGTTATAACGATCCTACTTGTAGCTCAAACCCTCTTCTATAAATTCAACCAGACAATTAAAAAAATTGTAAGTTACATGGTATAGTGGCGCACGCGTCCGCTGGCGTAAAAATCTTCAGTGGGCCTGGCGCAGAGTTAACAAAGAACATATTTTTACTCAAGTTCTGGTGGGGCCTGGTGCTGAAGCAATGAAGCGCCTACCAGGAAATCTGAAAGTCGCAGTAATGAATCCTGGTCGAACCGTTGTTTTTTTTTCTTTTTCAGCTGGCACATCTCCTTGGTGTGCAGTTTCGTCAGAAACGACTTGTGGTTCGGGTTCCTCGTTAAGCTGTAGGCTTCCTTTCTCTGCCTGGATAGCTGGTATACATTAGGGACACATGAGTCTCAAAGTCAATTGCACATATGTGACGTAGCATGTGAAAGTTGCTGAATTGGACGGGTTACTCCTGTAACTTAAATATCAGATCTGAAGATGGTTCTGAATGAACCGAAACCGGTCATATGAATAATAAAAAAAATTTGCAATCAAGACGGATTTTAAGTAACATTTCTTCGATTTATTCTCAACCCATGTTCCGTACTCATTCGACTGTTCATTCCATTCAATACATCCTGAAGTTCTTCACTTCCACTGAGAGTGGCAATGTCATCAGCGAATCCTATCACTGATATCCTTTCACCCTTAATTTTAATCCCACTCTTGAAAATTTCTTTTATTTCTATCACTGGTTCTTCGAAGTTTAAATTGGACAGTAAAGGCGAAAGACTTCATCCCTGTCTTACACCCTTTTTAATCCTAGCACTTCGTTCTTGAACATCCAGTGTTATTGTCCCCTCTTGGTTCTTGTACATATTGTATGTTACCCGCCTTTCCCTATAGCTAACCCCTATTTATCTCAGAATTTCGAACATATTGCACCTTTTTACGGTGTCGAGAGCTTTTTCCAGGTCGACAAATCCAATGAACGTGTCTTTTCTCTGTTCAATCTTGCTTCCATTATCAACCGCAACGTCAGAACTGTCTCTCTGCTGCTTTTACCTTTCCTAAAGCCAGACTGATCCTCATCTAACAGATCCTCAGCTTTCTTTTCCGTTCTTCTGTATATTATCGGCCGACCGAGGTGACCGAGCGGTTCTAGGCGCTACAAACTGCAACCGCGCGACCGATACGGTCGCAGTTTCGAATCCTGCCGCGGGCATGGATGTATGTGATGTCCTTAGGTTAGTTAGGTTTAAGTAGTTCTAAGTTATAGGAGACTGATGACCTCAGAAGTTGATTGTATTACTGGGTCCTATAACTCTTCCCAGTGAACTCCTGTTTCTTCTTGTATCAATTCCTCAGATACGTTATCCCCCTCATAGAGGTATTCAATATACTCTTTCCATCTATCCGCTCTCTCTTTTGTGTTTAACAGTGGAATTTCCATTGAACTCTTGATGTTACCACCCTTGCTCTTAATTTCACTAAAGGTCGTTTTGACTTCCCTATATGCTGAAAACGTCCTTCTGACAATCATTTCTCTTTTAGTGTCTTCACGTTTTTCAAGCAGTCATTCTGTTTTAGCTCCCCTGCACTTTCTGTGTATTTCTGTATTCCTGAATTTCACAGAAATTTTTGTACTTCCTTTCGTCGATCAGCTGAAGTATTTCGAGTGTTATTCATGATTTCTTGGGAGTAGACTTACTTATACTTACGGTTTTCTTTCCAACATCTGTGATTGTCCTGTTTTGAGATGTTCACTCCTCTTCAACTTTCCGAACTACTGAGCTATTCATCATCGCAGTGTCTATAGCCTCAGAGAACTTCAAACGTATTTCTTCATTTCTTAGTACCTCCGCATCCCACTTCTTAGCGTATTGATTCTTTCTGACTGGTCTTTTGAACTTCAGCCTACTCTTCATCACTACTGAATTGTAATCTGTGTCTATATCTGCTCGTGGGTACACCTTACAATGCAGTCTCTAATTTCGGAATTTCTGTTTGACCATGATGTAATCTAACGGAAATCTTACCGTATCTCCTTGCCGTTTCCAAGTATACCTCCTCCTGTGATTCTTGATCAGAATATTCGCTATTACTGACTAATATTTATTGGTGAACTCAATTAGATTTTCTCCTTTTTCGATTTTCTACTACCAAACCCGTATTGTCCCGTAACCCTTTTTTCTACTCTTTCGCCTGCAAGCGCATTCCAGTTCCCCCCCATTACTGTTAGATTTTCATTTCCCTTTACGTACTGTATTACCTGTTCAACATACTCATATATACTTTGTCTGTCTCCTCATCTTCTGCTTGCGATGTCGGCATGTATACCAGAACTATGGTTGTCGATGTTGGTTTGCTATCCATTCTGGTATCCTATCACCGAACTGTTCGCAGTAACTCACTCTCTGCCCTACCTTACTATCCACAACGAATCCTATTCCCGTTATGCCATTTAATGCTCCTATTGATATTGTCCTGTATTCCTATGCCGTGATATCCTTGTTTTCTTTCTATTTCGCTTCACTGACCCCACTATGTCTGGATTGGGCCTTATAATTTTAGTTTTTAGGTTTTCTAGCTTCCCTAGCACGTTCAAACTTCTGACTTCCCACGCCCCGACTGGTAGAACGTTTTCTTTTCGTTGGTTATTCAGTCTTTTCCTCAAGGCCACTTCCCCCTTGGCAGTCCCCTCCCAGAGATCCGAATGGGGAATGTTCCGTTATCTTTTGCCAATGGAGAGATCATTACGGTCCTGTGGATACAAATCATGGATCTTTAATGCAGTGTTTTCCATTGCCCTTTGCATCCTCATTTCGTTGATCATTTCTGATTCTTTCGTCTTCCGCTTTTCCCGCCCCAAGGGCAAGAGAGTACCCTGAACCTCTATCCGCTCCTCCGCCCTTTTTGATAAGACCGTTGACTGAATGAGGGTGACTTCTTGTGCTGGAAGTCTTCGGCCGCCAAACCTGATAATTTTTACTCAAAATTAAAGCAGGTACGCCATGGCCCTGTGAAATCAATCTGAATCTGTCCGTGAGCAACAAACCGAAAAATTCTTACCCCGTGATGGTGTCGCCGGATAAGGCTGTCTATATATCTGCTCGTAAATGGCGCAGCTTAGTGCAATGCTGGCCTATCTACTAGTACTGGACAACATTTGTCTGAGATCTGAATTACTAGAAAAACAGACTTTACTTAGTGACACAGCTGCACAGCTGGTCGTCTGATTACTAAAAAGCACATGACTATGCTCTGACGAAAATTCTGGAATAGATAAATGACTGGATCTGGACTGGCAATGACTTAAGGGGAAATTATACTTTTATAGTTGACTGGTAAAAACAATTATATTCCGAAAAATATTTTTACGTTGTTGATAAAGATCTACAATCTAATACAAGGGAAAATTGAATATATTAAAAATCTGGGTCAACTGGTGCTGATGAATCACAAAAGAAAAGATTGAAAAAATTTCATATTAACATAGACAAGTGACTTAACTATGCGAATGCTAATAAAAATAATAAAATTTACCTTGCAATAGATGGTTGAGTTAATTACACTGTTGACTTTTCATTATATTAACAATTACTCATTTGTTCATCATCAAAAATTTTACAATTTGTTCTGCACTGTGGCTTTAACAACTATCAGCTGTAAACTGCGCTGTACCAGCGACAGACTGCAACTACACTGTAGCAGCGAGCGACTCCAACTACCGCAGAGACTGCTCTTACCTGCTTACCTGCGACTCTATTGCAGGACGTTTTGATTACAGATCAATGACCTTACTCCTAGACCTGTAACATGACATCACAGATAAGAGTGCTGTCAGCACATTCTCTACACGAATGGCCCACTGTCGTCCTGCTTGCGTGAACAGTAATTAATAATTCTGAAAAGAGAATCAAATACTAATTTGCTAAAACAGCATTTTAAAGGAAACGAGAATAAGAAGGCAAGCTGTCTTGCAGTAATTTATTTCAACCAATCGTTCTTCCAGTGGAGCCAGCCAGAGTCAAGTTATCTGTTGCAACGTAAGAATCTGTTATAGGGCCTGAATGAAAACTCTGACAGTATATTAGGAACAGTTTTCAATTACTGAAATTTCACATAAACTCAACAGAGTCATTTATTAATTTTTTTTTAAACTTTGTGTTCTGCCTTACGGCAGGTCTTGTCATGGGGGAATCCCCGTGAGAGAGGTCCACCGCATGAGCGTCTAGGGAAGTGGTTCCAGTGGTGGTTTCCCGCTGCCTTCCACTGATGATGAGGACAACACAACACCCAATCCCTGGGAGGAGAAAAGCTCCGACCCAGCCGGGAACCGAACCCGGGCCCCTTGGCGTGGCAGACAGCCTCGCTGACCACTCAGCTATCGGGGTGCACTTTTTTTTAATAATAGGCCACATTTAAATTACTTAACAGTTAGTGATTCTGAGTATTCTTCTTAATTATTCTTTTTACGCAGTGTAATTTACAGAGAGTCATAAGAATTTCAGATTAGTTAAGCTCACATTCCTAAAAAGTAATATGCATAAATAATTCCACGTTCAAAAGTAGGGTAGCTATGCCCATCCTAGATCGGAATCTGTAATAGAAATGTAGAAGTCAGACGGTTTTCAGATTGTCAGATGAATTTCACGTGGACTGTGGGATGACCGAAAACAAGAGAATCGAGGCTTTCGAGATGTGGTGGTATAGAAGAATGCTGAGAATTCGCTTGATTGATATTAGGCATGAGGCACTTCTCGGTATAATTGGCGAAGGAAGCACTTGTGTTTAGACATGAGGAAATACATAGCTTGAAAATAAATTAGTCCACCTCGAAAGATGACGTCGATTTTGATCCGATGACGGCATACGCCATTTGGGGGCTAAATGACGTACTGGCAATGGTATCATCGTCGTCCAGCAACAGTAACATGGTGGCATAGTTACCAGAGCGCAATCTGTGTCTACCCTTTAACAGGGAAGCTCACAACCAGAAGGCTCAGTGTGGTGCAAACGTGTATAGCAAGCAGGCAACCATGCCACGGAGACACACTCATGCTTCCTACAGCTGGCCGAACGAATTTTAAAGGGGCCAAATTGTGGCCTTCCGAATGGAGTGATTGTTCTTTCAGAGAAATGCCACGCAGCACAGACGCCCGCCAGAATCGTCATATTGTTACGCAGTGGCAGATCGTACGGCTACCCAGCACAGATAACTAGGCTTGTGAGCCCAGATGTGTCAACACGAACTGTTGCGAACCAATATTTAACAGTGGGACTATGGGCATGCAGACCTCTAGACCGTCTTCGAACACGCAGTAGTTAGCACACTGGACTCGCATTCGGAAGGACGACGGTTCAATCCCGCGTCCGGCCATCCTGATTTAGGTTTTCCGTGATTTCCCTAAATCGCTCCAGGCAAATGCCGAGATGGTTCCTTTGAAAGGCACGGCCGACTTCGTTCCCCATCCTTCCCCAATCCTATGAGACCGATAACCTCGCTGTTTGGTCTCTTCCCCCAAACAACCAACCAACCAACTCGTCTTCGAACACGCCACAGGAACCAACGTGCAAGGTCCGACTGTTGTCGGAGAATCACTTGGAAGATGGAATGGCTCAATGTGGTCCTCAGCAGTGAAAGGAAATTCTGACTGCGAGCAAGTGATGGTCGTTTACGCGTACGACGTAGACTGGTGAGCGCTGTCTCGTAGAATGCATTCGTCCCCTCCACAAACACCAAAGGTGAACGAGAGTTATAGCTTATCGCACACCGGACCATAAGGCCTCGGACGGTCCCATCCCAGCCTTATGGTCCGGGGTGTTATAAGCTACAACTCTCGTTCACCTTTGTTGTTTGTGGGGGGGGGGGGGGACGCTAACCAGGGCTCGGTTTGTGCAGAATGTTCTTAGTCCCATTGTTTTACCGTTCTTGCAACAGGAAGGTGATGTGTTGTCCCAACAGGATAATTCTCAACCACACACTGCCCATGAAACTCAACGTATTCTGCGAGATGTGCAGCAACTTCCCTGGCTACCACTATCTCCGGACTTATCTCCAGTCTAACACGCGTTGTAATGTTTTTCGGATCTTCGGTCTTGGCTAACACTCAGCGGAAGAGCAGTGAGATTGTTATTTCTTGTGTATCGGTATCGACGTTACAAAAAAAAAAAAGAAAAACATTGATGAACTGAACTCGCGACTTGTACGAGATATTTACTTCACCAAATGTCGTAATTAAATCGTTTATAATCGATGGTTTATCAGTTGATATTAAAATATTAATGATAAGTTCAAATTAGTTCCAGCGGCATTCCCTATAGAGTGGTTGTAATCTCAAATCTATAATCAGTCATAACAGTGTTATTAATTTTTAACGTTAAGGAGTTTCTATATAAGCGCCGATCGCTTCAGTCAAATAATATCGCAGCACGTTATCTCTATAAATAATATTGTAAAAGTTGAATGATAAATGTATGAATTGACACGATACGCTGGTTTATTACGCAATATTAGTCACTTCCTAACAGAGCCGTGAGGAAGAAGCTTTCCCAGGTGTTGGGGGGAATTGTAAATTATATGCTTCGTAACTATCGCCAAGTTCCATAGTCCAATAGTTATTACGAATGAAATTGTCTATCTGTGTTCATTCTTAAATAGTATTAACTTATGGTTATCTAATTGAAAGTCACTTCTGTCTAATATATGCAAGTCCTCTATCTGAATTCTAAATAACGTAATATTTGAAGTCAAAGTATCGTTTCGCTGCGTCATAGTAGATCGCAATAATCAATTCTGAAAAAAGCAATCTAATTGCGCCTACATATACGAGGATTCGAAAGTATGACCTGCTTTGGCTAACTCTCGTAACGTAGTGACAATGGATTGAATTATCCTTAGCCATTACTCACGAATCTCAAAGAGTACTCACACGGAGTATTCTTTGGGAACGTTGGTCCTACTTTGCGAATTTTAATTATGGTGATTTTGCGATTTACTATGATTTTGAATTTTGAGTTTGATTTTACTGGAATCCTATCTTCCTTTCGTATGTTAATAAATTACTAAGTATTAGATTGCTGATTCAATTACTGGTTAATATCCAAATAATAGTGTTAATTGGAATTTGGAAGTTGTTTTGGGGAAGTATTTGGGAATTTTGGAGCTAATTTTTGATCTTCATTTCTCGTCCGAGGAAGTGGCATTAAGCGTGGGGTATGTTGGGACGAGAAGTGACTCACGTGACTCGTCAGCCAACAACTCTGACAAAACTACGTGCACAGGTCGAACAGGCGTGGCGTAACGGATCCCAAGACAGTATTTGCTGTGTGTACGGTCGACCAGATGCCAGAGGTAGCAGCCTATTGAGACTACACCAAGCACCAATATAAGTGTTCCGGCGTGAGTCAATACCTGGTACCTCAGAACCGCTTGTGCTATTGATGTGTAAGTGTAATCATTTCACGTAATGCACATGCACTGTTGCAACGATAAATCAGAGTCAACTGGAAAATTCTAAAATGATGTGCTATTTTTTTCCGGCAGTGTAGCTTAAATGATACTGGAAGGAGCTGTTGAGAGTTAGAACTGAAGGGAGGAGGAGGAGATCAAGTGTTTACCGTCCCGTCGACATCGAAGTCATTAGAGACGGAGCACAGTCTCGGGTTAGGGAAGGACAGAGAAGAAAAACGACCGCGCCCTTTAGAAGGAATCATCCCGGTATTTGGCTTAAGCGATTTAGGGAAATCACTGAAAACCTGAATCAGGATGGCAGGAGGTGGGTTTGAACCGCCGTCCTCCCGCATAAGAGTCTACTGTACTAATCGTTACGCTGAGGTTAGAACTGTGAGAGAAGACAAGAGATTGGATTACTTCCAACAAATATTTTAGGATCGAGGGTGCAAGCGCTAGTCTGAGATGAAGAGGTTCGCACAGGAGGGGAACTTGTGGCGGGTCGCAACGAGCCAGTAGAAAAAAAAGGGTGTGGCTAATCCATTTCTCCGCGTTATCCTTTTTTCCGGTGGTGGTTGACCCGCAAAATACCTTTACAGAAGTTCTTCTGTTAAGTTTTAAAAGAAGAGGAGAGCTACTGGGGAAAGTACAGCTGTGAGGACGGCTTGTGAGTCGTGCTGGACAGCCTGTTCTTTGATGGTGACGAGTCGTCAGTCTAAGGTCTTGTCGAGGTCAGCCTGTGGTTTGCACAGCCTGTAAGCTTCTCCGGGCATTGCACTATCGCAACTTCATTAACGATCTGTTTGTTGCTGTCAGCAGAGCAGCATATTGCGTCATGGCGACAGCTCTACTGTCGTCTGACGCAGTCGAGTAGACCTGTCGTCGCCCATGCACGAGTGTCTGGCTCAATGCAGCGTCATTACTGGCACCTGGTATACGATGCACTGTTTCAGTTGCAGGTTGCCTATCTAACAGCTTTCAGGAGCAACGAAAATTTGATTTCTTGTACTTGACGAAATACATTTCCGAATTTGACTGCACTGGGGCATTGAAATAAGTAGGAAGACTGATATGATAAGGGACGAGGAGGTTCTTCACACAATGAGCGAAGAAAGAACGTGTATAGGCTCCCAAGATGAAAGGACGTGTGTCCATATGAAAATTTGTGCCGGACCGGATTCGAGCCCGGATTTTCCTCTTTGTGCGATCGGTCGGCTTTACCGGTTCGGCCATCCGAGTACATCCCTTGCCCAACTCAGATCTCTATATACGGTTCACACAACGGAGCAATGTCCCAGGACCGTTATTCCTTTTCGTTCGCAGCCCTACTGTACCCCGCGATCGACACTGTACCAATACGACAGTTTTTTAGTGCTTCATAAAATTATTGAGCGAAAATAAAAATTTAAAATGCTGTCAATTTACTCATTAAAAGATGTAACCAAACAAAAATAAAAACATTAAAACAAGTATCAGTGCTAGAAACTGTGAACATGCCTTGACATAGCATAATTCACTGCGTGCAAATACTCCAGACCAAATACATCCAGTATTGAAGAGTGAGACTACTTAGACTTCAGACAAACTATACACATAATTTCAAACCTTCGTAAAGCTTTTTCTCCCTGACACCCTCGGCAAAATAATGTTGTTGTTGTGGTCTTCAGTCCAAAGACTGGTTTGATGCAGCTCTCCATGCTACTCTATCTCGTGCAAGCCTCTTCATCTCCGAGTAATTACTGCAACCTATATCCTTCTGAATCTGCTTACCGTATTTATATCTTGGTATCTATGATTTTTACCCTTCAAGTTTCCTCCCACTACTAAATTGGTAATCCCTTGATGCCTTAGAATGTGTCCTACCAACAGATCCCTTCTTCTTGTAAAGTTTTGCCGAAAATTCCTCTTCTCCCCAATTCTACTTTGTACCTCCTCATCAGTTACGTGATCTACCCATCTAATCTTCGGCGTTCTTCTGTAGCAACACATATCAAAAGCTTCTATTCTGTTATTGTCTAAACTGTTTATCATCCATATTTCACTTCCAAGCATGACTACACTCCATACAAATCCTTTGAGAAAAGAGTTCCGACACCTAAATCTATACTTGATGTTAACGAATTTCCCTTTTTCAGAAATGCTTTTCTTGCTGTTGCCAGTCTACATTTCACATACTCTCTACTTCGATCGTCACCAGTTATTTTACTGTCCAAATAGCAAAACTCATCTTCTACTTTATGTTTCTCATTTGCGTCACCTGATTTAATTCGAACACATTCCATTATCCTCGTTTTTCTTTTGTTGATGTTCATCTTATATTCTCCTTTCCAGAGACTGTTCACTCCGTTCAGCTGCTCTTCCAGGTCCTTTGTTGCTTCTAACAAAATTACAATGTTAGCGGGATATCTCAGTTTTTATTTATTTTCCCTGGACTTTAATTCCTACTCCAAATTTTTCTTCTGTTTCCTTTAGTGCTTGCTCAATATACAGATTGAATAACATCGGGGATATGCTACAGCCCTATCTTACTCTTTTCTCAACCATTGGATCTATTTCCTGCCCCTCGACTGTAAATAGCATTTCGCTCTCTGTAGAATTTGAAAGCGAGTATTCCAGTGAACATTGTCAAAATCTTTCTCTAAGTCTAAAATTGCTATAAGCGTTGGCTTGCTTTTCTTAACATATCTTCCATGAGGAGTCGTAGGGTTAGTATTGCCTCGAGTGTTCCTACATCTCTCCGGAATCCAAAGTGATCTTCCCCGAATCGGCTTCTACCCGTTTTGCCGTTCATCTGTAAAGGATTCGTGTCAGTATTTTGCATCCGCGAGTTATTAAACTGATAGTTCGGTAATTCTTACACCTATCAGCACCTACTTTCTTTGGAATTGGTATTATTATATTCTTCTTGAAGTCTAAGGGTATTTCACCTATCTCATGCAGCTTGCTCACCAGATGGAAGAGTTTTGTCAAGGCTATCAGCAGTTCTGTCGGAATGTTGCCTATTTCCGTAGCCTTGTTTCGAGTTAGGTCTTCCAGAGCTCTGTCAAATTCTTCACGCAGTATCATCTCTCCCTTCTCATCTTCATCTACATCCTCTTCAGTTTCCATAATATTGCCCTCAAGTACATCTTCCTTGTGTAGAGCCTCTCTGTCTACTCCTTCCACCTTTCTGCTTTCCCTTGTTTGCCTAGGACTGGTTTTCCATATGAGCTCTTTGGATTCATACAAGTGGTTCTCTTCTCTTCAAAGTTCTCTTTAATTTTCCTGTAGGGGGCATCGATCTTACCCTTGGTGATATACGCTTCTACATCCTTACTTTTGTCCTCTAGCCATTCCTGCATAGCCACTCTGCATTCCTGTCGATCTCATTTTTGAGACGTTTGTATTCCCTTTTGCCTGCTTCATTTACTACATTTTTATATTTTCTCCTTTCATCAATTAAATTCTATCTCTCTTCTGTTCCTCAAGGTTTTCTACTGGACCTCGTCTTTTTACCTACTTGATCACGTGCTGCCATCAGTATTTCATCTCTCAGAGGTACCAATTCTTCTTCCGCTGTGTTCCTTTCACCTGTTCTTGTCAATCGTTCTCTAATGCTCCCTCTGAAATCCTCAACAACCTCTGGTTCTTTCAGCTTATCCAGGTCCCATCTCCTTAAATCCCGACCTTTTTGCAGTTTCTTCAGTGTTAATATAGAGTTCATAACCAATAAATTGTGGTCAGAGTCCACATCTACCCCTGGAAATGTCTTACAATTTAAAATCTGGTTTCTAAATCTCTAACCATTATAAAAGCAATCTGAAATCTTCCCGTGTCTCCATGTTATTCTACGTACGTATACAGCCTTCTTGCACGATTCTTAAACCAAGTGTTAGCTATAATTAAATTATGTCCTGTGTAAAAGTCTACCAGGCAGCTTCCTCTTTCATTCCTTTTCCCCCAAGCTAATTGGCATATAGACTTTTACGACTTCCTGTCTATCTTGCCTACAATAATACGTTCACTATGCTGTTCGGAGTAGCTAATCTGTGTTCGTATTTTTTTATTCATTATCAAACCTTCTTATGCGTTACGCCTATTTGATTTTATATTTATTACCCTGCATTCACCTGACTAGAAATCCTGTTTTTCCTGCCACTGAACGTAACTAATTCCCAGCATATCTAACTTTAACCGATCTATTTACGTTTTTAAATTTTCTAGCGTAC
This sequence comes from Schistocerca serialis cubense, assembly GCF_023864345.2. Lineage (NCBI taxonomy): Eukaryota > Metazoa > Arthropoda > Insecta > Orthoptera > Acrididae > Schistocerca > Schistocerca serialis. The sequence goes on from NC_064645.1 coordinate 204,389,548, forward strand.
CTGCCGATTAAGGGATCTAACATTCCAAAACTCCGATACGTAGAACACAAGTTCTGTTTCTCCGGATAACGACGTCTTCCTGAGTAGCCCCGACTCAGAGATACGAATGTGGGACCATTTTACCTCCGGAATATTTTAGCCTAGAGGATGCCATAATTTAACCATACAGTAGAGCTGCAGGATCTTGGGAAAAATTACGGCTATAGTTTCAGCCGTTCGCAGCACCAGCAGAGCGAAGCCAATTTGGTTGATGTTACAAAGTCAGTTCAGCCAATGATCCAGACTGTTGCCCCTGCAACTACAGAAAAGGCTACTGCCCCTCTTCAGGAACCACTTGTTTGTCTGCATCTGTCATGGCGTTTTAATATGTTTCTACTTCGTTGCTAAATCTATTCGCAACATACCTTACAAGCGGTATCCATGCATACCACTGAATATACTTGCAAAATTGCATCATTGTGAGACACATAGTTCGGAGGTATGTTCCATTTATTTTTTATTTAATGATTTATTTAATGTATCAAGATTTCGGCCACCAGGCCTTCTCTTGCACGCATCCAGGAATTCTACATATTTTATATTAGATGTATTATGTTCGAAATTATGAGAAAAATGGAGGTCACCTATAGAGAAATGTGGGTAATACATATGTACAAGTGCCAAGAGAGAACTATAAGAGAGGAAGACAAAGAATGAAACGCTCGAGTTATGTAGTATTTCGCCCCTACTGTTGAATCTATACATTGAAGAAGTGGTGACCAAAATAAGAGTGGAATTGAAGTTCAAGGTGAAAGGATACCACTGATAAGATTCACTGATGATATTGCTATCATCACTGAAAGTGAAGAAGAATTACAGGATCTTCTGAATGGAATGAACAATGTAATGAGCGCAGAATATGGATTGAGTGTAAATCGAAGAAAGAAGGAAGTAATGACAAGTATCGAAAATGAGATCAGCAAGAGACTTAACATAAGCATTGATGATCACGAAGTAGATGAAGTTAAGGAATTCTGCTACCTAGGCAGCAAAATAACGTACTATGGATGGAGCATGGATGATATAAAAAGCAGACTAGCACTAGCAAAAAAGGGCATTCCTGTCCAAGAGAAATCTACTAATTTCAAACATAGGACCTAATTTTGGAAGAGATTTCTGACAATGTACTTTTTGAGCACAGCACTGTATGGTGGTGCAACACAGACTGTGGAAAAACCAGGATAGAAGAGAATCGAAGTGTTTGAGATGAGGGGCTACAGAAGAATGTTGAAAATTAGGTTGACTGATAATGTAAGGAATAAGGAGATTCTCTAGAGAATTGGCGAGGAAAGGAAGATATGAAAAGCACTGATAAGAGGAAGGTGCAGGATGGTAGGATAGCTGTTAAGGCATTCTTGTAACTTCCATGGTACTAGAGGAAGCTGCAGAGGGTGGAAACTGTAGAGGATACAGAGATCGGAATTCTTCAATTGCTCTCTGAGATGAAGAGGTTGGCACAGGATCGGAATTCGAGGTGGGTCTCTTCAGTCGAGTCAGAAAACTGAAGGATGAAAAAAAATCATAATAAACTTGTGATACTACATTTAGAAATTAATAATTACAATTGTACAGGTAAAAGTTCCCCTCCATAGCTGAGTAGTCAGCGCGGTTGAGTTCCATGCTGAGGTCCCGGGTTCGATTCCCGGTGTTGCTAGGTATTTTTCCTTTGGGGTGGGACTGGAAACGAGTGCACTCAGGCTCATGTTGCCAACTGACAAGTTTACTTGACCGCGTAGTAGCGGCTGCAGGTCACAAAACTCACACCGAGAGAGCAGTCTGCTGACCTCACCCCTCCATATTGCACCCAATGAAGCATTTAGCATAAGATGACACGGACGATATTGATGAACCCCCAGAGTCTGTAGATGGGGTTTGAGTTAACGTTTTACGGATTAAAAAAACACGTGATAAATTTAACATCCTCGTCAGTGAATGATACTGATAGCGGCTCGGAGGCATCGCAGTCCAGCAGTGAAGCTCGCCACCAGAGGTGCGGAAGGCGTGGCAAGTGGGCCCACCTGTTCATAGCAACAGGCTAAGTAAGCTGCCCCGGCCAGTCTGCTATAGTATGCCCATGTGTTCCAATCAAGCCTACTCTGGACTTCGAGTGTCTGCTTACCGCCGCTGGGATTCCTTCTGTCGACGAGCTATCCTTCTGTGACGAGCTTGGTTTGTTTACGGATAATGCGTTCACAACAGCGTCGCGTCCAAAAAACAAGTACATCAATAGTTAGAATTCGGTGCTAGCAGCACTGGATGTGAGAGGAAGAGGTGGAGGAGGGTGGGAAAAAGGAACGTGACAACACCCAGTTAATGAATAAAAGGGAAAGGGATGTGGCATGAATCATAGAGAAAGGAAAAGAGAAAGGAACATACGAGCATTGGATATACTACGAGAGTTGGAACTTAAATAGTGGCAACTATTTATTCTCAACCGATACAAAAGTGTTACATGTTTGCACCTGTTACTGTCCTTCAAAGTAGTCACCAGCGTTGTGTAGAACCCGTTGTCAGCAATGTGGAAGGCGTAGTATACCGTTAGCAGAGTTGTTCTGTTGATGGTGCGAATGGAGCGGTCTACTGCCTGTCGAATCTTTGGAACAGTTCTGAGGCCAGTGCCACAAAGTGGTTCCTTCATCTTCGGAATCAAATCAAAGTCACCATCACCTGCGACCAGCTTTGCGAAAGAAATGGCGACACTTTCTGCGCAGCCCACCCATCATTTTGCACGACAATGCGCGGGTGCATACAGCGCAAGCCGTGGCTGCTCTGTTCGCTCGATGGGACTGGGAAGTACTGTACCATCCATCATGCTCCCCAGACTTAAGTCCTTGATTTGATTCCGAAGATGAAGGCTGTAGACCGTTCAAATCGCTTCCACATCGCTGGAAACGGGTTCTACACAACGCTGGTGATTACTTTGAAGGACAGTAACAGGTGCAAACATGTAACTCTTTTGTATCGGTTGCGAATAAATAGTTGCCACTATTTAAGTTCCAACCCTCGTATTTGACAGAGAGGAAGTTGGCTATATACGTTAATTTTTGGGGAAGTATGAAATGAGGGTGACGGAAGGATATTCTACGACTTGTTCTTAAAAGCAACAGGGCATTAAATTGTGCAAAAGGTGCACGGCAGCCAGGGAGATTGCAAATGTTTTTGTTTTATGAGTGGGTACAACCAGGATAATAGATAAATGGGATCTTGAGTATCTGTTACGGTGGCATTTGTCTCTGATGCGAAGTAATGGAGTACTTGCATACTGAGGAACCAGTCAAGTAGACGTAACGTGTGGTAATCATGTACCTTGTCTGGCCACAACCACTGTAATTGAGAATATGAAGCACTGTCATTAGCCATGTGGTATCGATAGTTGATGTGGCCAATAAATACAGTCAGACATCTACACAAAGGTAACATATTAGTAAGTTTGCTTTACACATTGTACGTAGGCTGTCAGTGGGCATACTGGAACAGGCAACGATTTTATCTCAAAGTCAGTGATACAGTAGTTTACACGTTTGGGCTACTTACCTGTATATTCGTGGTCATGCCCCATTCCTGTACCTCCGGGGACTCACCAGCCATTGATCAAGATAGTCCAGGGGAACTGCCCACTTCTGCCTCACACCACCTCCTAGACCAAACAGACTCAAGAACCCATTCCCCATCTTCACCTTTTGTAGGAGGGGCACTTGTTTGGGTGGCTTTGTAAGTAGGCTGTTTAGGTTTTTTTATTGGTAACGCCACCTCTGTATGAAAATCACTGGCTGTGCTGTGTGCAGTCTGCGGCTGCTTTGCATTGTTGTAATACTCGCCATTGTAGTGTTGGGCAGCGGCAGCTGGAGGTGAACAGCGCGTAGCGTTGTGCAGTTGGAGGTGAGCCGCCAGCAGTGGTGGATGTGGGGAGAGAGATGGCGGAGTTTTGTAATTTGTGATGAACTGCTATATATATTATGACGTTTGATGATATTAAGGTAAATACATTGTTTGTTCTCTATTAATATCTATCATTTTGCTAACTATCCCTATCAGTCGTTAGTGCCTTCAGTAGTTTGAATCTTTTATTTAGCTGGCAGTAGTGGCGCTCGCTGTATTGCAGTAGCTTGAGTAGCGAAGATTTTTGTGAGGTAAGTGATTTGTGAAACTTATAGCTTAATGTTCGTCAGGGCCATTCTTTTGTAGGGATTTTTGAAAGTCAGATTGCGTTGTGCTAAAAAAATATTGTGTATCAGCTTAAGGACAGTCGTGTATAAATTGTTCAAAGGGGACGTTTCAGCTTCACTCTGGACCTATGCAGGAATCTGCTGTGCTTACTTGTTAATAAGAAATTAATGTCATTGTAATTACATTAAGTCCCATCACTTGAGATCTATGTTTTAATAAAAAAAAATTAATTTAATTTTTGCCATTCGGCGCATCATCAGGGACCACACACAGGTAGATAAGTAAGTACTCTCAATCTTTCATCTTATCCACATACTTTACTATTTTTGGTATTTTTCCATATTTTCCACAGTTTTATATATTTTCCACATTTTTACTACCTTTCGTATTTTTCTGCGATTTTATCTAATAACGTGAGTTCTGTCCCACTGCTCTCACTGCACATCACGTCAACGTCTCATCGCGTCGTGATATCACGCCAATGTGACGTCACGTGACGTCGACGTCGTGACGCTCTGGATGAATCACAATGCAATGTTTGTCCAAAAGTACTCAACCATTTATTGTTGCTAAGCCATCACTGCATCAGTAGTATGTGTGTGTGTGTGTGTGTGTGCTTGTACGTGTGCGTGTGCATCGTCGTAGTGCATATGTTAGGAAAAAACACGTTCCCCTATTGGTAGAAATGATGCCATATTCCGCAAAATTAATGACGCCATATCAGATTCTGTAAGCAGCGCAGGTTCATCGATTTCCCGCGGAGACAGAAACAGATTTCAAAACCTCAATTTTTTCTACTCTGTTGAGTTCAGAAACAACAACATCGCAAGTGGCATGGGATACCGGACGAGGGCGGTAAAACTTAGGTTCTGCATTGTCTTTGAACGTAATATGCGCTTGAAAATTCTTCCCATGTTCCAGTGTGCCGTCGAACAAATGTCCATATTTTTCAGATAGTTGATGGATACTGGCATGGGAAAGTTGGGTATCAATAGCATGCACATGAGAAACATTCACGCCAAAAATATTGGGACTAGACTGTAACTATGTTGCTTGCAAAGCACACGTTCCGAGTATCGAGATACTTTCGTCGTTGTAGGCGGTGAGGAGCAGGCGTGATTTTTGCAGTTGAGTGTTCCAATTGCTGACAAGTATTTTGATTAATCAATATGACTGAAGAACCAGTATGTAACTGAACTGCAAGTCTGCAGAGAGGCGAACAATTTGTGGTTTGTTCACTGAATGTGATAACCTGTTCTGATTTTCGAAAGACTGTCTTGGAATTGTTGTAGGAAAGTTGTAATAAAAAGTAAATACTTTAGGATTAAAGGAGACCACTCACTGTAAAACAGAAGCTTCGAGTTGTCCATAGGCACACACAATAAAAATTTTCTAGCTTTCTGAGCTATCCTTTGACGAGCTAGAGTAAAATACACACACAAATACACGCGTACACATACTTATGTCCCTACATGGTGGCAGCATCATGTAGGGGCATAGGTTGTGTGTGTGTGTGTGCGTACTCTAGCGCGTCAAAAGATGATGACTCCAAAAGCTAGCAAGTTTTCCTTCTTTCGTGTGTGCCTGTGGACAACTAAATGCTTCTGCTTTTCTCTCTGAGTGGTCTCTTTAATTTTAAAATATTTGTCTCAGCTGTGATTGACGAAGCGTTTAGCTGTGTATCTGCTAAAGGAGATCAGAATGACGGAAGTCTTCCACTGTGCACTCTGCTGTGCTATTACGTCGCTTTCGTCTGTGGTACCTGTGTGGATTTCCAGGAGGAGTGTGTACAGATCCACAATGAGAGACTGTGTTTTCTCAAATGGACAAACGTGTGGAACAGAAATTACTGGTCGTCTGCATGCACATGGCCGTGCGCCCCTGTTTTATGGCGGGGTCGGTATTCTGCGTGGTGAAAGAATCAGTTTTTGCGGTCATGCATCTGTGGTATCACAGATCGATGCCATCTTCACTGGCGACTCACAGTTGCAACGTTTCAGACAGACGAAGAGTCCTGCCGAATCCAGTGATGCGCGCTCGGTGAGCCAACGCTACAGCGGTTCTGTCTACGAGCACCATCTGCCGCTGCAACATAGGACGGCCGGCGGCAGCTACACGGCCCAGTCTCAGTCGCAATCTTCGACATCTTCAGTCTGTCAGCCTTCAACAGTTCGCTCGTGCATTAGCAGCGAGAGTCTGACACTACACTACGTTCTTTTGCAATAGGTGGAATTTATTGCTGTTTGTAGTTTCGTTAAGTTTCTGCACAAGGCATGGAGAAAGTTACACTACCGGTCATTAAAATTGCTACATCACGAAGATGACGTGCTACAGACAGGTAGAAGATGCTGTGATACGCAAATGATTAACTTTTCAGAGCATTCACACAAGGTTGGCGCGACACCTACAACGTGCTGACTTGAGGAAAGTTTCTAACCGATTTCTCATACAAAAACAGCAGTTGACCGGCGTTGCCTGGTGAAACGTTGTTCTGATGCCTCGTGTAAGGAGGAGAAATGCGTACCATCGCGTTTCCGACTTTGATAGAGGTCGGATTGTAGCCTATCGCGATTGCGGTTTATCGTATCGCGACACTGCTGCTCGCGTTGGTCGAGATCCAATGACTGTTAGCAGAATATGGAATCGGTGGGTTCAGGAGGGTAATACGGAACGCCGTGCTGGAGCCCAACGGCCTCGTATCACTAGCAGCCGAGACGACAGGCATCTTATCCGCATGGCTGTAACGGATCGTGCAGCCACATCTCGATCCCTGAGTCAACAGTTGGGGACGTTTGCAAGACAACAACCATCTGCACGAACAGTCTGACGACTTTTGCAGCAGCACAGACTATCAGCTCGGAGACCATGGCTGCGGTTACCCTTGACGCTGCATCACAGACAGGAGCGCCTGCGATGGAGTACTCAACGACGAACCTAGGTGCACGAATGGAAAAACGTCATGTTTTCCGATGAATCGAGGTTCTGTTTACTGCATCATGATGGTCGCATCCGTGTATTGGTTACGCGTCTCGGTCACCTCTTGTTCGCATTGACGGCACTGTGAACAGCGGACGTTACATTTCAGATGTGTTACGGCCGGTGGCTCTACCCTTCATTCGATCCTTGCAAAACTCTAAATTTCTGCAGGATAATGCACGACCGCATGTTGCAGGTCCTGTACGGGCCTTTCTGGATACAGAAAATGTTCGACTGCTGCCCTCGCCAGCACATTCTCCATATCTCTCACCAATTGAAAACGTCTGGTCAATGCTGGTCGAGCAACTGGTTCGTCACAATACGCCAGTCACTACTCTTGATGAACTGTGGTATCGTGTTGAAGCTCCATGGGCAGTTGTACCTGTACACGCCATCCAAGCTCTGTTTACTCAATGTCCAGGCGTATCAAGGCCGTTATTACGGCCAGAGGTGGTTGTTCTGGGTACTGATTTCTCAGGATCTATGCACCCAAATTGCGTGAAAATGTAATCACATGTCAGTTGTAGTATAATATATTTGTCCAATGAATACACGTTTATCATCTGAATTTCTTCTTGGTGTAGCAATTTTAATGGCCAATAGTGTATAAGTTAGGGGAAACTTTTGTTTGCCGTGTTTAAGTGTTCGCTAATCATTTCTGCTCTTGACCAGTTTCGATACGACAACAGTTGCTGCACCACTCTGCAGCCCAACTCTTCTTACTGACATGAACGAAACAGCAGACAACAACAACATGTCACACAAGACTTCAGAACGTTGGAATGAGCCGAGGAGGGGGCTAACAACGTCGTGCTTTGTGGGTATCGTTGCTTGTGGTAGCGGTTGTCGTGTGCCCTGCGAAATAAGGCTACTTCGAGCTATCCCCAGTCGGCATTGCAACAACAGGCACATTAAGGTCACATTCAGTGAAGTATTGAACTTCCTCAGCTGCGACTACTTTAGGCACGTCATTAATACCAGGCTCGCCTTATTCCGTTATTAGGAAGGTTTTCAGTAAGGGCATCACGATGCATTTCGTCTCAAAATCAGGCTTCGCAAAAGCTGTTGAATTTAGAGTTCCTAGTCATGCCACCTGCCGTTCATGACTAGACGCTGCTGCTACGGTCGCAAGCTCGAATCCTGCCTCGGTCATGGATGTGTGTGATGTCCTTGGGTTAGTTAGGTTTAAGTAGCTTTAAGTCTAGGGGACTGATGACCTCAGATGTTAAGTCCATAGTGCTTAGAGCCATTTGAACTATTGAGGCCTCTTTCAAACTCTGTCAGATGCTGATAACGTTGTCTCAGACGGTCCACGGCATGTGTCCTTTACAATGATGATTCAACATCTGACGCCGTTCACGTCGCTTCTAAGTACTACTAGGCCTCGTAACAACATTAAAGCACTCTGGTGGCTGTTATACCTGTCGCAGAGAACAGAAGCTCCATAAATCACATATGGTGTGATGTTAAGTCCCACAGTGCTCAGAGCCATGCCCTTGAGTTCAGTAGTCCACTCGTTGTAAGTCATTACTATGACGACGCATATGAAAAAGTTTGAAGGAAGCGGCAGCTTAATGAGTCTGTGTTTCGAATAATGTCTTCATAGGGTAAGGTTTTGAGCTGTAAGGGAACAACTTGCGACACAATCAGAAAATTCGCACTTCTATCCACGAAAGAAGAAAGAGCGTCGTGATTCACCTGATATGCTGTATGCAGCAAAGTGTTGCTCTAGCTGCAGACGGTAATCTGTCCCTTCCTCTCGTTGTGCATCAAAAGAGAGGAAGGGAGGAGGCGATAGCACCTAGCCACTGGCATTCAGTGATTCATTTATTGTTTATTGGATTTGTTGCGTTTCCATCAATCTGCCAATAGTTTCCAGCAAGGAGGTAATTTGTTGGCTTTGAAACTGAATGAGGCTGTTAGGTATTGCTCTCCAGAAGTTGCCACTGCATACATACCCACAAGCTTGAGTTGCTTGAAATAGATAAAGTTCCACAAACAAAAGTTAGGAAGGAATATTACGTTTTGCCGAACACTGCCAACTCAGACTCGTCGCCAGTTGATAACTATTGTGTCGGTAGCTGAGGTGGTCAATAAATATAATCAAGCATCTACAATAAAAGGTGACACATTAATACCTTTATTTACACTATGTAAATTTAATAATCAAGTTATACGTAACATCGAATGGCGTAGGTTCTTCTGTGGTGCTGATTTATGACACTAACGTTCTTGCTTGTCAGATAGTCTTGAATGCTGATGAACTTCTGTGCGTCTCTGAGACGTTGTAATTCCCAGTACCATCATGCTACACTGATGTATTGATCTCACAGCAGTCCTCCGTACTAATATTGATGAGTGTGTCAGCGCACTAAATCTGCTTAAAAGAACGCAGCGGCCAATAGGCGTCGCACACAGTTAGGTTACGTGGTTTTAGCATCCTCTGGCACCACCGGATGGAAAACATCGAGCGATGGATGATCGATGCTTGCCCGGCGGCATGTTGTCTGGACACTTACAAGTGGCTTTCTCGCTTAGCTGTAAGCGGCGTGCTGCGCTCAAATGCTGTCGCTGAAGAAATCGTTAATATCGCAGTCCTCCTGCCGATAACTGCAACGAAGAATGTTACAAAAAACAACGTAAGATGAAGGAATTACCCGAATGGGACGGAAATCGGTAGATGTGATGCTCATATACAAACAAATGATTCCAGTTTCATAAAAACTGGTTGATTTATACAAGAGAAAGCTTCAGAGATTCAGCAAGTTAATAATAGTGACGACAGGCGAAGGTTAGTATAGATTCGTGCGCCTGTGAAAAGATCTATGTGCGAAGCATACAACAACTACCACCGCCGCATCTTAGCACAAGATCTGTCAGAGAACCCGAGAAAATTCTCGTCTTATGTAAAATCGCTAAGTGGGTCTAAGGCTTCCATCTATCCTTTGTTGCCCAGTCTGGTGTGGCAGTTGAAGATAGCAAACCGAAAGCCGAAGTTTTAAATTTCACGTTCAAGAAACCGTTCACACAAGAGAATCGTACAAATGTACTGTTATTTGACCATCGGGCACACTCCCGTATGGGTGACGTAGTAATAATCGTACCTGGCATAGAGAAACAACTAAAACCTAGTTCGATTTTAAAAAGAGTATTCTACGGCATTGCCCTCTTTCCTAGCTTCCATTTATCGTGAATCTCTCGCCCAGCACAAAGTCCCAAGTGACTGGAAAAATGCACAGGTGACTCCAGTAAATAAGAAGGGTAAAAGAACGGACCCACAAAATTACAGACCAATATCCCTGAGTTCTGTTTGTTCCAGAATCCTTGAACATATTCTCAGTTAGAATAGAAAAAACTTTCCTGAAACTGAGATGCATATGTCCACGAGCTAGCAGGGTTTTAGAAAGCACTGCTCGTGCGAAACTCAGCTTGCCCTTCTTTCACATATACTGAGAACTATGGATGAAGAGCAACAGGCAGATTCTGTATTTCATTTCCGGAAAGCATTTGACACGGTACCCCATTGTGGTTTCACAGATAAGTGAGTTGCTCGAAGAATTCTTAAATCATAGAAGCCAGTACGTTGTCCTCGACGGCGAGTGTTCATCAGACTGGGGTATTCATCAGACTGGGGTCGCCAGGAGTATCTCCGAAGATGCCCAGCATATTTCTGGACAAAACAGCAGGAATCAAAAAGTATCTTGGACCACAGCCATGGAGCTCGGAAGACTCATCAGAAACTATGACATCCGGTCTTGAAAGCCTTCATAGTATGTTCCTATTAGTGTCTGTCTGTTAGTTGATGTGGTACCCAGTGACCACAAATTTATGATACTTTCAAGATTCATGGACGATTGAAACGGCTGAACCTTGGCTTATGTTCAGTTCATGCAGAATAGCATCTGTTCTGGCATGAGGATCATCACGAATCATTCACTCAGCCGTCTCGATGTCCCTGTTGGAAGTGGAAGTTCTCCCCGAACGCTCTTCGTTGCAGCTACGTTCACGTTCACTTATACGGCGATTTATCCGCTGGTAAATTTTTCGTTTGGACAGGAAACGAATCAGTCCAATTTATTCCTCTCTGCTTAGAGACACCGGGATATTCATAACAAAATGCTGTGAAATCGTTATGGATAGAACTGTTCACCATATCAACACAGCTAACGTACATACACAACAGTGAGGTTATAGCCATCCCATTGTTCAGTCAGTGCTGTTAAACTATATAGCAGAAGAATTGTCTTTTCATATTGACTTGACACGTGGTAGATATTATGTAACCAGTTCCAATCGGAACCGTTACGCACAGCGACCGTAGAATACAAGGAAGGAGAACGACATCTAACATATGCGAAGGATGAATAAAGTGGTATGTTTGCATGTCTCTCACTTCAACCATTTCGATTCATATGTCGGGGATAATCCTGGTTGCTCTCTGAACTCGGAAAAACTTGCTGGCGTGTTGTCACTATTTACAACAAAAATAATTCTCATGACCAGTTTGGGGGGGGGGGGGGATGATGCCTTATACGAGCCGACTGTTGTACTGTCATATTTATGGGGAAGTTCTGTGGTGAAGTTTAGTATGCTTGCAACGTGAAATACCACCTGCCAAGACACATACCCATATCATCCCATAATTTGAGAGGTTACTGCCATGTCATATACCCATCTTCTTCCATAATTTGAGTGACTACGATGGCTCACTCTCTTACTGAGCACTTTGGTGTGGAAAATAATAAATTCTGTGTCATTCTTCACACTGTTGAAGACTGCATAGCGTTTTCCAAGCAAATCATTAAGGTTCCACTTCCTCCACTCACTAAGTTTCATTTGCGCGTCTCTTCAGAAATTTTCTGAGAAATTGCGTCAGGTGGATACGCATTTCACAGAGCTGTGTATCCGTATGATTAAAAGTCTATAACGAAGAATGGGTTCTTTCCTTACAAATACCTGGGTTCGCTGGAACAACTCCATGAAAAAAGATTGCCCGACATCAGCACATTCTCCAGTAAACTAGCAGTCAATACCATAACGGATGCGGAATATGAGCATCTGGCGAATATTAGGCAGGAATTTGGGATCCCTAATTTAGGAGAATATGCAATATTATATAAGAACATTAATGTGCAACTGCTCACAGATGTTTCGAGAAATTGCAGAGTGTGTGCGTCGACCCGTACACTCTGGATCCTGTCTGGGACGCAATGTTAAAAATACACGTGTCAGCATCGGACTCTGGACCGATGTTGACATGTTGGTCTTTATAGAAAGCAGGATTCGCTGGAGATTTTCCTAGTGTGTGCATAGGTATGCCAAGATGAATAACCTGCGAATGAGTGAGGAATACAAGGCAAGTTACACCCTTTGCTTGGATGTAAACAACCTACAGGCTTACAGGCACACCCTGTTAACATACTTTTCAGTTGACGGGTTCCCAAGGCAGGCTGATGCGGAAATCGCCAGATTGGATAAGTTCTAAGATGTGGCTCCGGATTTTGATGAAGGATATGTCATGGAGGCGAACATGGCATATTTTACTGATTTGCATGATGTGGACAGCGACTTGTTGCTGGTCCGTAGCGTTTAGTCCCACGCAGTGGTTCCATCCCCAAGCTGATGACAAAGCTGGGGAGATACATTCTGCACTAAAATGTCTCAGTGTCTCAGTTTGGGGATGAAACTTATAAGAGCCATCTACAGCTTCTCATTCAATAACGCAAGTTGAAGGAGTACATACATATAAATACCGAAAAGAAGGCTCTCGCGACATGTAACTTCAAAAATGATTTTTTAAATGTAATGGACGATACAGCTATTGGCAAAACAATGAAAAATGTTAGAGGTGCCGCGAAATTAATTTAGTTTACCCTTAAGAGATGCGTTATGGATGAAGAGATGTATTGGCAGGCCTAATTTTGAGTGGGTCACGATCTTCAATAAAGAACTAGTTGGTAAGGAGATGGCTAAGCTTTCGTTGGAGTTCACGAAACCTGTCAATGTCGGCATATGTATTCTGGACATCTCCAAACCCCACATGTGCCGATTTTGCTATGAGCTTGCGAAGCCAAACTTCCCTGATCCAAAGTTACTTTATATGGATACCGGCAGCTTCATCCACTAGGTGAAAGGCTGTGATCCATATGAAGTAATTAGTTATCATCTTAACGCATTCGACTAGTCTGGATATGCCTATAATTCATAAAACAAGAAGGATATCGTCCTGATGAAAAACGAGATGAGTGGGTCTTGTATTGTCTTGTGGAGTTCGAGGGGCTCAAATCTAAAACGTACGCATATCATACAGCTACAGGTGCAACCGAGAGGTGGGCGAGTCGTGCGCCCTCAACGGTTCTCGCGATCAGAGACTGGAAAGATTGTCTACTCAACGGCGTTGATGGTGCTCCGCCAATTCTATAGTGCCCCGAGTAGTCTTTCGATGGAGATGTCATGAGGTACATACTGCAACGCAGCTGAAAGTTGGTCTGTGGCGCCATGACGACAAACGGTTGATCAGTGAGGACGGGGCTGGGACCCTACTGTTCTCATAGTATTCACTTGAGTAATTGGAGATTATGATGGACATTTACTTGCGTAAAAGAGCGAAAACTATAAGTAGAAAGAAAACTGAACCCTATTAAAAGCCAGTCAGAAAAAATGAATGATCAGATGGAAAATGTAGTATACAGGATGAGAGGTAGTTAATACAGATCACTCCAAATATATCCAGATTGAATAATTATATCGAGGCGCAATTTTTGCCAAGTTGTAGCAGACAAGATGGCAAGTTTTCTGACGTTCGAAAGTAATTTTTATCGTTTATAATCACCGAATTACTACGCTGACTTGGTTAGTTTTCAGTGGAACTATATACTTCTTTCTGTGTTATTTGCAAGAAGCTTCTAAGAGAACTTCAACAACATAACACGTATGGGACTTAATCAAACAGTATTAAGATAACATCGCCACCAACCTCTGTCCCGCAGTCAGGAGACGAGATTCCACAAACTTCTGTCGTATTGTACCAAAAATAAGCAAGAAAAAAGCTCAGGTACGGCTATAACATCAAGTGCTCAAAATATTGACCCTGAGCACTGCTGCAAGCTATAAAGTCAGTCTAGAGAAACAATAGTATACGTTTAATTTCATCTGGAACTAACGGTAGCACAGGCCCGTGTTTTGAGGCATTTGATACCTTCGGGAGTTGTCGGTGTTTCCTAATAGACCTCTTATTTTAATTTTTGCCACAGATAACAGTATAGAAGTGTTAAGTTTCGTGAGTGTGCAGACCATTTTGCGTTTCCTGAACCACGGTTTTAATGCCTTTCAAATGTTCTGTTAATAGGTCATAATATGTGCAGAATTAGGGGATATCCGTCAGTTAGGTACGCTATTGATTACCTTAGGTCCAGTGGGATATCTTCCAATAACTGCGGTAGCACCATATCTTAGAAATTTGAAATTCTTAGCTGTATTTAGGTACCCATCAATAAACCAGTGACCAGTGATGAGGATTTTGAAGAGCATGCACCAAACGTTCATAGATCAAGATCGTTGATTTAATAAACTTCTTTGAGTCAGCGTGAATTTTCAAGTAAAGGGTAGCGCAGTTTCCTAAGATTAGCTTACCAGTCGTTTGTAAACGACGCTTGTTCCTTAAATAAAATTTTGCATAGATACGTCACATCAATTTGCACTTTTCGTAGCTGACACTCACAGAACAGTAAAGAGTTTTGGAAGTCATTGCCATGACGCTGTAGAAGCATCGAAAAGTGAACAGGATGAAAGGCGATGGAATGTAACGTTCACAGAAAAACCGTTGGATTGATCTCTCTAGATCATCGGAGATGCCTTTTAATGACACATGCACTGTGCTGCTAAAATGTTAGTTTCATTTCTTTCATCAGTTGCTCTTCTTTTTCTGTGGCGTATTTCATTCTCCACGCTTTCAGTTTCACAGATTGTGAGTGCTTGACAGGATCTGGACAGTCTTCAGTATATAACCGCACTGCTGCTCTAATACACTGGTGTCCAAAATTAAAGGAACAAACCGCTATTTCCCCGCACTGTATCTAATTCACGATATAGTCATACCAACCGTCAACAGATGTCCATACAATCGTGTTCTGCACGGAAGATGGCATTCCGATCTAACGGACAACCACGTCAGTAATGACAGCGGGGTACCCATCAAACTGGGTGGTATTTGTTGGGTAGCTCCACATCCACAATTGCTGTGTACATAGCCGCAGATGGTGTAGTATGGCACAGAGAAGACGCCTCCCTGACTCTCTGCAGTGGAGAAGAGTAGGGGAAATACGCACGACAGTTGCAATCTGAGTTCTAGGCGCTCAGTCCGGAACCGCGGGACTGCTACGGTCGCAGGTTCGAATCCAGCCTCGGGCATGGATGTGTGTGATGTCCTTAGGTTAGTTAGGTTTAAGTAGTTCTAAGTTCTAGGGGACTGATGACCACAGATGTTAAATCCCATAGTGCTCAGAGCCATCTGAACCATTTTTTAGTTGCAATCTGATGTGGCCCGATGGCTTAAGGTGAATCGTTCTGTTGTTTCTCGGAGGTGGCGACAGATTGTAGCGACCGAAACTGTATCCCAAAGACCAAGGCAGGGCCTACCTCATGTGACATCAGAAAGAGAAGACAGTTGGCAGTAAGGGTACAACGGTACCGTCTTAGTACTGCACGGCAACTGGCATTTGACCTCGCAGTATCCACGAGGCAAACGGTGTACAACAGTCTTCGGCCGAGTGGCCTTTACTGTCGAAGGCTGTATGTGTACCTCTGACGCGTCTTCATAGAAGGGAACGTCTAGAGTGGAGCCGTCAATACGCCACCTTGACGATCGAACAGTGGACCAATGTTCTTTTCACATATGAGTCCTGAATTGGATTAGACAGCAAGTCTCGACGGATTCGCATCTGGAGAGAATGTGGAACACGATTTCAGGACCCAAACATTGTGGAAAGAGACCGATGTCGAGAAGGATCCCTGATGGTGTGGACAGAGATTATGTGACCCCTCGAACAACTCTTCATGAAATTGTACGGGTGAATCGGTAAGGTTTAACTGCTGTCAGGTAATGTGACAAGATCTTGTGACCTCATGTGCGGTTGTTCCGAGGTGCTGTGGTCCCAGACTTCGTTTTGATGGACAATAATGTTCGACCTCATAGAGCACAGGTGGTTGATGTTTTATTGGAGACAGAAGATATTGCACACATGACGTGGCCTTTGCGCTCTTCAGATTTGAGTTGCATAGAAGATGTCTGCGATACACTACGGAGACGGACTGCATCACCCCAGGATCTACTAACCAATACTCAAGACTTACGAGCTGTTCTGCAGGAAGAATGGGCGTTACTGCCTCAACACGAGATTGACGACATCATTCACAGCATACCCTGTCGTTGTCAGGCCTGTACTGCTACCAGAGGTGCTCACACCCCTTACTAAGCACAGTAATCAGTTGTCGCAACACATGTACAAATCCGTTAAGTTGGAAAAAACGAAGAACATTTTTGTCTTCCGTTATTCACGTTGCAGTTGTTTACATTCTGTATTCTTTGCTTTGTTTCTGTTTTACTGTCGCTTGTTTATACTGTTTTGTGGCAAAATAAACGCAACCTTGCAAAATTTCCGTTTGTTCCTTTAATGTTGGAACCAGTGTAGTTTGGCGACATTCGCTGTAAATGATATTCACTTTTTCGACTGTCTTATACATTGTGCAGTTCTCAATAGCTTTATGAGCAAATTATCTGGCTGCTACAACAGCAGAACATAGACTGACGGGCGTCAACCGCACACGTAAACACAAGAATCATACCTGAATTACACGTTTGCCTACATTTTGCATAATGGGAGAGATGTTTTGTGCAACCTCTTATTCTGACGGCTGGACAGTGATTTGCAGTGCTGTTATCTTGATAGTATTGATCAAGTCTCATACATGTTACGTCATTAAAGTTCTCTTAGAAGCTTCGTTGAAATGCCACAGAAAATGTATGTAATCCCATTAGCAAATGAACCAAGTCGGTGTCCTAATTTGGCGACAATAAACGATAAAAATTGCCTGCGAACGTCAGGAAGTTCACCATATTGTCCGCTATAACTTGGCGAAAACCACACCTCGATGTATTTTTTCATTCTGGATATATTTGGAGGGGTTTTTCTTAGCTGCCTCATCTGTATAGTTTCTTCTTCTTTAGTACTAGTTTTAGTGTAGATAAATAGCATCTCTGTATGTATGTATCTCTGTAACTAATAGTATTAGCTCATAAAAAATGATTATGCAGTATGCATGCAAGTTATCTTTAAAGGATAAAAAAGAATTTATTGTAAAAGCGGCTTTGATATTTATTGCAAATAAATAATAAATTAAAAATTAAAAATAGTTATAAATAAACAAAAATGAGGAATTGGAAACAGAACTTTACTGTTAATAAATAATAAGATAATTTGTTATATCATTGTTATTAGTTAGAAAAGAAGCCGATCGTTTCAGTACAGAGTCTAAATGATAAGCCACATGCACTTGTTCTAGAGAGAGGAAAGGAGGGATTGAAAATTATTGTTTATAATTCAGAAATTGGTATGTTATTATTATTCAAAAACCGTCTGATCCTCTCACCATGGCAAACAGACATTGAACGACAAAGCTCATACAATTGCTCAGAGAGGAGGGGAGCAAGGTTGAAGGCGAGCTTTGTTTCCCAGCCAATTTTATGTCACTCAGTTGCCCAAGATGCAAGGGCAGGGTATGAGGTTACATCCTGAATGTACCACACACAAGTGTCCTACAGGCGTGGGCGACCACGTGACCAGTATTAGGTTACATCCTGACCTTGGAGATAGCAAGGCCAATTGGCTTAGGTGTAACCTGGCACAGAATGTGACCTTGAGATAAGATCGTTGTCTTGGTTTGTACTGGTACTGCTCCTCTACTCGTTAACTGGTGCACTTGCAGGGTATGCTGAAAAAATAATGGTTCTGCTTCCTGCCACCAGGTAAAAATTTGTCGCTGTAAGCAGACAGAATGTGGTATGGGTGCAAGAAACGGTGGTTCTGACAAATTAATTAGTGTATGGTCACAAGTTACACGTGTTCAATATGATCTCCCAACTTAGCAGCTTGCTGCATCTTCAACTTGACATGGTTGACAGTTGCTCGCAAAATATCCAGTGTAATCAGATAATCAGAGTGACATGTCGTCGTATGCTATCCTTCAGGTGAGGAAGAGTCCGGGTACATCCCTGATAGACACTACAACTACATCTACATCTACATCTAAGTGATTACTCTGCTATGCACAATAAAGTGCCTGGCAGAGGGTTCAATGAACCACCTTCATGCTGTGTCTCTACCGTTCCACTCTCGAACGGCACGCGGGAAAAACGAGCACTTAAATTTTTCCGTGCGAGCCCTGATTTCTCTTATTTTATCGTGACGATCTGGGCTTTAGGTCGGAGGATTTGGAAAATCACACCGCGTAATTCAGCTGTTTCTTTAAACTTCTCGATCATATTCTTTAGCTCAGTTGCAGACATGGGGCATCTTCACAGCTCTTTCTGTCGGCGATATTGCCGCAATGCAGCGCTACTATTGCTGCCATTCTGACAATATAACGTTACTAGCAGTGTACAGTCTTTATTCTCAATAGTCATTGCCTTTCGCACGGAACAGTTGAATCTTCTTAATCATCTGCACAAACAGCAGCTTCAGAAAAGAAATCAAGACACGTCACCAAGCGACGAACAGCATACTGTAGTCAGAACAGGAAACATTTCACGTTTTGACTGCTTACAGCCCCATATTTTCATCTGGTGACAGAAAGTGAAATTATCATTTTTTCAGCATATTCCACGAGAGCACCGGCTAATGAACATATCTACGATGTTTCAGAATCCTGTGATCTATATAGCCCGCGCTGCAGCACTTGGAACACCGACAGTTTAATTATATCCAACCGGAATAACTGAAACTGCAGAAAAGATTTTTTAAATTATTGAGTGTTAATTATAATACTTGGCAGCTATTTTTGTTATCGTACTAGGACTCAGCAAACTAAAAACTATGAGAATACACGTCTTACTAAAACGTGTTTTATACAGTGCCTCTGTGTTATGGTCAAGAACTGATGTGATTCAATGCATATTCTGTAAGTAACTTGATGGAATCAAAAAACATCTGCTGTCACATGGAAAACTAATCTGGGATTTACCCGAATGTGACTGGCCCCGTAGTGGGCTGCAGTCCGATGCCCATATTGGCGAGGCCAGCGGATTCCCCTGTCGCGAGGATGGTTGCACGGTAGCCGCGCACGTGTTGTCTCCCATTCCTGGCACCTTCCTGAAGCCAGTTACGCACAGCGCTCGGTGATATCATCTTCCGGCGGTTGCAGCAACTGCAAGACTACTTGGCATGAGGTCATGCAACAATTCCTTCTGATGCATAACAGCAAACATTAATCATTCTCGCATGCAACAGTCCGTGCCTGAATGAATTTTCTAGATGCAAAACGCGAACTCTATTCGCGGAGAAAAAACCCATTCGGTAAGCACTCGTTGAGCTGTATTTTCTCTGAACATACCGTCGTGATCGCTTTGTGAGATATGCATGGGAGGAAGCAATGCGTTGCTTGACACTTCTTGGAATGTACGCTCTCGGAATTACAACGGAAGATCTCTCCACAATGCAGCTCGCTTCTCCTGCAGCGTCCGCCCCTGGAGTTCAATGAGCATAGGCGTGACACTTCCGGTCTTACCAAACGAAATCGACAGGGAAAAGGGAAGATTAGACTTTAACGTCCCGTCGATGATGAGGTTATCAGAGAGAGAGAGAGAGAGAGAGAACACGCTCGGACTGAGGAAGGACAGAGTACCGAGGCCTTTCCGAAGAGATCCCACTCCCGGGATTTAGGGAAAGTAATGGAGAGCTAAATCTAGTTGATCAGCTACTAACTCAATAAGTTTCTGATGCCTCTCGAAGACGGTTCTTATCGAAAGCGTTCGAACTAAAGACAAGGTTAAAAAATACGTTATTCAACAGGAAATCTACTAGTGTAACATAATCACACCTAATGTTGAACACTGTGAGCAGTGGCTACTGGCGCTAGTTATGCTCCACTTGCGTCGTTGATATCGACAGTCGTCTGGTCTTTTATCTCTGTTCCGCCTTTAGTTTTCCGGCTTGGCGTGTGGCCGGGCTCTCTCTCCGGTCGGCGGTCAACGAGGCAACGTGCTTTGAAGGCAGGCCCTCGTCTCGATTAGTTGTGCCTGGGCCTCGCCGTCCTTGCCATTTTGCCGCGCGCGGAGTGTACGGTGCTGATTAGTCAACGCGTTTGCGTGTGAAACGGTGGTGGGTCCGTCATCTCATGCTGGACATCTTCTCATCGCGTAACTGGAAGCATTAAGTTGCGTATGATTCATATTCTGCTGTTAACCTATGAAGATTTGTGAAACTTATGGTGGCGTGTTGTATTTACCGGAGATCAGTTAAGGATGGTTTTGAATAAGAGAGTGTTATACGGAACTTACGAAGTCTAAGGCTTCGGAGTGTTGTTTCCGCGGAGCGGAGTATAATTATTTCGGCAAATGCAAAAGGAAATAGAGTTTTACTGATTGTTTTAAAGGCTCCTTGCAGCGCTAATTTGATGTAGTACGGACAGTGTCTTGAAAGGAGGATATATGATGAACATCAACAAAAGCAAAACGAGGATAATGGAATGTAGTCGAATTAAGTCGGGTGATGCCGAGGGAATTAGATTAGGAAATGAGACACTTAAAGTAGTAAAGGAGTTTTGCTATTTGGAGAGCAAAATAACTGATGATGGTCGAAGTAGAGAGGATATAAAATGTAGACTGGCAATGGCAAGGAAAGCGTTTCTGAAGAAGAGAAATTTGTTAACGTCGAGTATAGATGTAAGTGTCAGGAAGTCGTTTCTGAAAGTATTTGTATTGAGTGTAGCCATGTATGGAAGTGAAACATGGACGATAAATAGTTTGGACAGGAAAAGAACAGAAGCTTTCGAAATGTGGTTCTACAGAAGAATGCTGAAGATTAGATGGGTAGATCACATAACTAATGATGAAGTATTGAATAGAATTGGGGAGAAGAGGAGTATGTGGCACAACTTGACAAAAAGACGGGACCGGTTAGTAGGACATGTTCTGAGGCATCAATGGATCACAAATTTAGCATTGGAGGGCAGCGTGGAGGGTAAAAATCGTAGAGGGAGACCAAGAAATGAATACACTAAGCAGATTCAGAAGGATGTAGGTTGCAGTAAGTAATGGGAGATGAAGAAGCTTGCACAGGACAGGGTAGCATGGAGAGCTGCATCAAACCAGTCTCAGGACTGAAGACCACAACAAACAACATGTTAATTAGTGTGCTCTTTGCCAAGTTTCGGTTTGAGACATTTTTTTTTTAATATGAAGGGCAGAGCTTTTGTTAAGTCAGTGTAATTTTAATTGCTCTTCTATTCGGAAAATGTCTCACTTTGGTTTTCAGTTACAGATAGTCACGTAGTTAGTAAGCCTTGCATGGTCTTGAATAAGGGGAATCACGAGAGTTAAATTTGTCTGCTGCGTGAATTATTTGCTGTTGCAGAAATGGTCTGGTGTGTTGGGCAGATGGGGTTTTTCTCCTTGGCGGGCAAGCTGAGATCGTGTGTGTGTTCGGCGTGTTTTCTGCCCCGGCTTGCAGCCTGATCATCTCCGAAAGTGCTTGGCGGTTGCTTTCTAGTCGTTTGGTGTTCCGAGTACCACGGTGTATAAGCCGCGCTTCCATCCTTTAGTTAAATATCCGACCTGTCCGCCGGAACGGACGAGATCTTTTCATAAGTAACTCAAGGAGAATCATTAGTGTTGTGTAAATTTTGGTTACTTAAGCAATGAACTGGATAGTGTGCTTATGGTGGTGACTGTCTGTGGTCCTTTTGCAATCAGATCTAATTATTATCTTTAAAATACTGTTTTTTATATTAGTTCATGTCCTAATCACACAGTTTTTCTAAGTTACGTGAAGGACAAGCGTCCGCAATTTCATGACTTGGTCTTCGGTAATTCCATTTGTATCTTTTTTTATTTAAAAAAATAGGCCAGACGGTTAAAGTCAGTTTTATATTTTCTTAAGAGGACAAAGATCTGAACTAAATTTTTATATTGTTATTCTGATTCTGTAATCCTGTAATAATGAAACTTGTTCTTTAGTTGAAATAAAAATTATGTACCAACCACAGGTTTGTCCATCATCAAAGATCTCTAGCTTCCTATCTCCTTTGAGTAGCTGTGGTTAAATTGCAATATTGGTTTCTCTAGCACGTAACTTAATCAGTAACACAGCTCACACTCGCCACGCGATACATTGTAGCGCAATAATATCGCGTTCAAAGGAAAGACATTTGGACTGTCAAAATTTTATCAGTAAATTGTCGAAATGTTCCTAACAATCTTCTCGATTTTACTGCTCGTCAGGAAAGTTCTCGCGCTCAAGTTATTCTTGGGAGTGAGAGTTGGCTGAAAGCCGAAGTAGAAAGCTGTGAGATATTTAGCGAGTCATGAAACGTATATCTGAAAGACAGAATATATGCCATTTGAGGTGGAGTGTTTATTCCAGTTGACAAACATACTGTCCCAGTTGAGGTCGAAGTTGAGTGTTACTGTGAAGTTGTCTAGTCGCGCATAACAGATCTAGGTGAAACCAAGTTAATTGTTGGATGCTTTCACCGGCCACCCGATTTCGCTGTGGTAGTTCCGGAGTCATTCAAAGAAAGTCTTCAGTCAGTAGCGCGAAATATCCAAACCATGCAAAACTAGTGGCAGTCGACTTTAACGTGCTGAGTATAGACTGGGGCGTAATTGGATTCATAGCACGAGGGACAGACACTTTTGTGTAGTACTTTTGAACATGGTTTTTCGAAAACTGTCTTGAGCAGAGAGTTCGGCAGCCCACACGAAATGAAAATATTTTAGGGCCTTTTGGCTTTATCGAAAATGTCAGTATAGAAACCGAGATTAGCGATCATGATGTCATTATAGCAACTATGGTTACGAAAGTTAATAAATCATTCAAAAAAGCTAGGAGAGTGTTTTTGCTAGAAAGAGTAGATAAGCAGTATTATCATATCACTTGGACTATGAACTGACATCATTTAAGTCCAGTAAGATGGATGTAGAAGAATTAGGGACAAAGTCTAAACAGATTGCAATTCGTGGTCTGGAAAAATATGTGCCTAGTAAGTGGATTAAGGACGTAAAAGACCCACCATCGTTTTACAACGAAATTCGTAAAATGCTGAGGAGGCAGAGGCTCCTGCACTCTCGGCTCAAAAAAGAAAGCTTAGATGACGACATGCAAAGGATACTAGAGATTCGTAAGTGTGTGAAAAGATCTATGCGTGAAGCATACGACTACCACCTCCATACATCCGAAGATCTAGCCGACAACCCGAGAAAATTCAGGTCCTAAATAACATCGGCAACTGGTCTAAGGCTTCCATCCAGTCATTCGTTGACCACTCCGGTGTGGCAGTAAAAGATAGCAAAACCAAAGCCGAAGTTTTACATTTCGCGGTAATAAGCATCCCTAGCGCAGAGAAACACCTAAAGAGTTGAAAAGATATAAGTCGCGAGAGCGAGATGGAATCCCATCTCGGTTTTACAAAGAGTACTCTACGGCACTGGCTCCTCACTTAAGTAACTTGCATTTATCGCCAACCTCTCGCCAAGCGCAAAGTCCAAAACGACATGAAAAAAGCGCAGGTGACTCCTGTATATGTTGTTGTTGTTGTTGTGGTCTTCAGTCCTGAGACTGGTTTGATGCAGCTCTCCATGTTACTCTATCCTGTGCAAGCTTCTTCATCTCCCAGTACTTACTGCAACCTACGTCCTTCTGAATCTGCTTAGTGTATTCATCTCTTGGTCTCCCACTATGATTTTTACCCCCCACACTGCCCTCCAATGCTAAATTTGTGATCCCTTGATGCCTCAGAACATGTCCTACCAACCGGTCCCTTCTTCTTGTCAAGTTGTGCCACAAACTCCTCTTCTCCCCAATTCTATTCAATACCTCCTCATTAGTTACATGATCTACGCACCTAATCTTCAACATTCTTCTTAGCACCACATTTCGAAAGCTTCTATTCTCTTCTTGTCCAAACTATTTATCGTCCATGTGTCACTTCCGTACATGGCTACACTCCATACAAATACATTCAGGAACGACTTCCTGACACTTAAATCTATACTCGATGTTAACAAATTTCTCTTCTTCAGAAACGCTTTCCTTGCCGTTGCCAGTCTACATTTCATATCCTCTCTACTTCGACCATCATCAGTTATTTTGCTCTCCAAATAGCAAAACTCCTTTACTACTTTCAGTGTCTCATTTCCTAATCTAATTGCCTCGGCATCACCCGACTTAATTCGACTACATTCCATTATCCTCGTTTTGCTTTTGTTGATGTTCATCATATATCCTCCTATCAAGATACTGTCCCTTCCGTTCAACTGCTCTTCCAAGCTCTCACAATGTCATCGGCGAACCTCAAAGTTTTTATTTCTTCTCCATGGATTTTAATACCTACTCCGAATTTTTCTTTTGTTTCCTTTACTGCTTGCTCAATATACAGATTGAATAACATCGTGGAGAGGCTACAACCCTGTCTCACTCCATTCCCAACCACTGCTTCCCTTTCATGCCCCTCGACTCTTATAACTACCATCTGCTTTCTGTACAAATTGTAAACAGCCTTTCGCTCACAGTATTTTACCCCTGCCAGCTGTATATAAGAACGGTAAAAGAAACGACTCGCGAAATTGCAGACCAGCATTCTTAATATGGGTTTTCTGCAGAGTTCTTGAACATATTCAAAATCCGAAAACAACAAATTTCCTTGAGACCGAAAAGTGTATGCCCAGGAATCAGTACGGTTTTAGAGAGCATCGTACGTGCGAAACTCATCTTACCCGTTTCTCACATGATATACAGAGAAATGTAGGTCTTATATCAGTAGAATTATTATTCCGGAAAAGTGTGGTTTATCCGTAAAAGAGATCGCGTATAGTGAGTCTTCGGAATCGCTGTATTAGGAGAAACTGATACCTGATTAATCATCATCATCGTCGTCATCATCATCAATCATTCTATGTTCCCTTTCCTCAATTTTTCCATGCATTACGACCTTCAGCTGTACACATCCATGCCGCAGTTCACCCACGTTCAGTTATTGCTTGTCTCTGCCTCTTTGCACCTCATTAAATCCAGAAACGTTTTTTCGTTGCTCCCTTACTATCAGTTTACGTGTCTATGAATCCAAGGGACCGAAAACCTCGCTGTTTTGTCTCTCCCCACTAATCAACCGATCTATAAATCCAGCTGACATCCATTTCCTTTTTTATCAGAGTCAGAATTCCATCTTCCACTGCCGTAGTTCAAATCTGGTAATACACACTGACTTGACTGTAACTTTCGTTTTTGTACACGCAGGAAGCTCAGTTTTTAAAAGTCTGTTTAGTTCATTAAAAGGTATTCTGCATCATTTTTACTCTTCTGTTCCTGTGAGTTCCATAATCGTGTCCAACTGCGCTAAATACAAAAACCTCCGTAACTAATTTTAGGAGGAGCGCTTTTAACTTTATAAACGACCCCTAGATGGTGGGCGCTATTGAGAAGTGACGTTATATTTTGTTTCGAACTTTTCTGGATGTTGGAAACAATGGAAGCTCAACAACTGATCCATTATTTTGTCTACAGGAAACGTTTAGAGAAAGAACTTCCCAAATAATGTAAAAATCACCTCGAGGATTCTGTTGAATTGTTTTTAACGAGTTTGGTAAAGAAGTAACACGGCGATAGTGTCTCCAGGCGCTTTGTTCTCATTTTGCTCATCATTCACCTTAACAAATAAATGTTAACAGGTGAGTCACAGGATCGGTTCGAGAAAATTTTTCCACACGATCGAGATTTCATTTTGCGCTCCCCTCCTTCTCCCCTCCCCTTACACATGAATTGGATTTCCTCCGGATCCTGTTTTATCTTTTAAAATGAATAATATACCGACGTTCCACTGTAACAGAAATATTTTATTAAACTTTTTCCGATAATAAATGTTAAAAGAAGAAACTATATCCGTATAAAGTAATTCCTGACAACTTTCACAGCTTTCAATGAAAGCAAAAGTAATTAGATCTATTGTGTTATTTTTGCGCCAATGAAAATGTGCTATCTTTTAAACTAAATGCATATATTGAAAATATATTTAAATTGTGTCATGATGCAGCTAAATAACGGTACGTTTTCAGATTATAACTTACAAATTATTTAACTTTTCATCGAAAAAAGGAAACAGCAGCACAGAAAAACTATCATCTAATTTTGTACTACGAAGAAAACTCACCAGTATGTAGTTAAATTTTTGAAAATTTATCATGAAAGTAGATGAAAATTTTTAAACATGGTCAAAGTTTTTATGTATGCAACTGAAAACAAAAAAAAAAGTTACAGGTGATACGAAAGAGAAATCATCTACTAGGAACATGTATATTTCTACAGTTGTTCAGCAAACAGACTATAAGTTCGTCCATCTGATAAACCTTATATTGAAATTTTTCTAGCTTTCAACTTTATAAACTCTTTCAAAGTAGAATCTGAATCTGTTTACTTCAAAGTATCGTTCAATGTCTAAGACTAACAGTCTATGCAATCCATCAACATCTATTCTCTCTTCATTTTCCTATTATAAGGATGTGAAAAGTTCCTCTAAGATAGCTGTCAATTGTGTAGGTGACAAGGCTTCTTCTCTCTTTGCCCCATCTTTGAATTTCCCAGTTTTATGATGAAGACCAATGGAAGCTGCAGTAGCAATGTATATATTTTGCAGTATATTGAGGTAGATTGAATCAGTGGCTTGTTTTGTAAGATATCTTAGTGCAGATTATATCGAAACTGATTCAAAAGCATTCTCCAATCCATAAATCACAGATTTCTTCCTCCAGTTCAAGGAGCTGGTGTTGACCAGTTGCAAAATCAACTGAACCGTTAAGAGAACTTATAACCTTCCCACAAAAATTTATGTAAATTTTTTTTTAATGTGAATTGGACATCTGGCTAAGTGTCACCTCCCCGTAAAAACATGAAAATGAAAAGAAGTGAATAGAACCAAGTGTAGTCTCCCCACAAATATTACAGAAAAATAATTGCCCAATGTAAACTCGACACAAAAATTGAGAAATGAAATTTAATCATTAAACCCACAATAGGGCAGCATCGCTGAAATTAGGCCCTGTGCAATAATTAATCTGATAAATTGAAGGGCAGCATCGCTGACCTTAGGCCTGTGCAATAATTAATCTGTTAATTTGATTCTGGGAGGAAAAGCATAGGAAACATTGTTTCAATTGCAAGGATTCTTTTCTTAAAAACGATTGCTTTGAATACAAAATTATTATTGGGCATTTTTTGAACAAATTAATTACAATTAACAGATGTTATTGGCTGAGCGCAATGCTGCTTCATTACCTTTGATAACAATATACCTCGTTCTGAATCGTGACCAGAGACCCATGTCAACGCCCGCCGACTCCTCACACATAACTCCGACTCGCAACTGAGTCCAACACGCAACAGCGTCCAACTCGGAACTGAACTACATGCTCTCGCGACTCGCTACATACAACAACTGAACTCTCGCGCGGTCAAGCGCAGACTAGCAACGATAAATAACTCTCTGGTCAGAGATTCTGTCATGCCTCGCCATCGCTGGTTGAAAGGTACGCGTTGTAAACTGTTGTCTTCATTTCTATATAGGCTGTCCTATATCCTGTCTTACAGTTTGGTTAAAATGTAATGCTTGCCATGGTAAGTGCTCAGGTGGCATTATTTGGTGAGGTCATACTATTTTTTGGTAGCACCTACTCTCTTCCGTCGTTGTATTTACGGTTGGTAGCTACCTTATGTCTTCACTCTGGACTCTGCCTCTTAATTATACTCAAAGAAGTGACCACAGGACCCTCAACTCAGTTGATTCAGTTCTTTGTTCCTCTCCTGTGCACACAGTTTTAATCTGCCAGGAAGTTTCTTATCAGAATTAGTTTTGTATATTGGGATACCTGTTCTGAGGTAATGAAATGATTTTACCTGTTCTGTTATTTTAATGTTTGCCCTTTCTATACTTTCCTTTCCATTCCCATTACTTTCCTTTTATTTGATAATATAACCATTTGATAAGTTTGAAAAACATTATTCAATTTAACCACATTTTCTCATGGAGCTCTTTCACTATCTACTAGGAGAAGTTGGTCGTCCACAAATAATACACTCCTGGAAATTGTAATAAGAACACCGTGAATTCATTTTCCCAGGAAGGGGAAACTTTATTGACACATTCCTGGGGTCAGATACATCACATGATCACACTGACAGAACCACAGGCACATAGACACAGGCAATAGAGCATGCACAATGTCGGCACTAGTACAGTGTATATCCACCTTTCGCAGCAATGCAGGCTGCTATTCTCCCATGGAGACGATCGTAGAGATGCTGGATGTAGTCCTGTGGAACGGCTTGCCATGCCATTTCCACCTGGCGCCTCAGTTGGACCAGCGTTCGTGCTGGACGTGCAGACCGCGTGAGACGACGCTTCATCCAGTCCCAAACATGCTCAATGGGGGACAGATCCGGAGATCTTGCTGGCCAGGGTAGTTGACTTACACCTTCTACAGCACGTTGGGTGGCACGGGATACATGCGGACGTGCATTGTCCTGTTGGAACAGCAAGTTCCCTTGCCGGTCTAGGAATGGTAGAACGATGGGTTCGATGACGGTTTGGATGTACCGTGCACTATTCAGTGTCCCCTCGACGATCACCAGTGGTGTACGGCCAGTGTAGGAGATCGCTCCCCACACCATGATGCCGGGTGTTGGCCCTGTGTGCCTCGGTCGTATGCAGTCCTGATTGTGGCGCTCACCTGCACGGCGCCAAACACGCATACGACCATCATTGGCACCAAGGCAGAAGCGACTCTCATCGCTGAAGACGACACGTCTCCATTCGTCCCTCCATTCACGCCTGTCGCGACACCACTGGAGGCGGGCTGCACGATGTTGGGGCGTGAGCGGAAGACGGCCTAACGATGTGCGGGACCGTAGCCCAGCTTCATGGAGACGGTTGCGAATGGTCCTCGCCGATACCCCAGGAGCAACAGTGTCCCTAATTTGCTGGGAAGTGGCGGTGCGGTTCCCTACGGCACTGCGTAGGATCCTACGGTCTTGGCGTGCATCCGTGCGACGCTGCGGTCCGGTCCCAGGTCGACGGGCACGTGCACCTTCCGCCGACCACTGGCGACAACATCGATGTACTGTGGAGACCTCACGCCCCACGTGTTGAGCAATTCGGCGGTACGTCCACCCGGCCTCCCGCATGCCCACTATACGCCCTCGCTCAAAGTCCGTCAACTGCACATACGGTTCACGTCCACGCTGTCGCGGCATGCTACCAGTGTTAAAGACTGCGATGGAGCTCCGTATGCCACGGCAAACTGGCTGACACTGACGGCGGCGGTGCACAAATGCTGCGCAGCTAGCGCCATTCGACGGTCAACACCGCGGTTCCTGGTGTGTCCACTGTGCCGTGCGTGTGATCATTGCTTGCACAGCCCTCTCGCAGTGTCCGGAGCAAGTATGGTGGGTCTGACACACCGGTGTCAATGTGTTCTTTTTTCCATTTCCAGGAGTGTATATTGTTGACAAATTCGTTCGTTCCCAAGTCGATCCTCTTGGGGATTTAGAATTTCAGTCTTATACATTTTTTTGATGTACTGGGTGGTGTATAGTACAACGATAGGAAACAATTATGAGAAAACGAAGAGGGTATCAAAATGACAGGACTGCATGGAGAGCTACAGGTGAAGGCCTGTTCTAAGGCAGGGCACTGATGATGATGAGCGTGTTAGGTAGATATTTTATAGGTGCCTGAGGGCAGTGTACAGAATAACATAACATCAGTATTTACTTCGTTTGCAGATTAATAATTAAAGCTAGGATGTTTTTAGGTTGGTTGGTACCTCAAAGTACATGTGGCAGGAGCTAGTCATTAATGCTTATTTTCCTCTGGACATCACATCGGATGTTGTAGTGTGGATGCTTGGAGACAAAAAGTTTAGTCTGTAGTGTTGTGTATAACCTTGTACACAACGGTAAGGAGAGGTGGGCTACAGAGTGGTGAGGTAACTATTGTTGTAGGAAATCTGGACAGATGCAGAAACGATTAGAGAACAAGTAATACAGCGAACAGGAGATTTACTTAGCTAGCATCTCTCCAAATATACGAAGACTCATTACAAATGATGCAACAACAAATAGAGTCCAACTATTGACGTCAACAAGGAAGAGTTTCTTGGTACTAAGCGCCAACTGTGGTGTTGGAGCCGTGACTAGATGGCTTCTGCACAGCGTCATATGGCAATGTGGCTCTGGACACAAGCGGGATGAGCGGCTGCCGCCGGCCACTCTATACTGTGGCAGCAGAGGGCGCTTGTGGTATGGAGACGCCGGAGCTGTGGCTCAGTGGGCACGCCTCATTGGGGCCGCCGGATCCCACAAGACCGCTCGCAGCGCTGGACGGAAACTTACAATTCCATTGGCAACTGTGACATGCCGGTAGGGCGGTGTCGATACATGATACCTCACTGATACATGATACCACATACTCATATACTGACAAGTGCAGCCCACTTAGTGGTGCAGTTACGACCATGTAGAAAACATCAGGTAGTAAATTACATGAAATGTTTGTGGGAAGACTGTTAGACACAGAGAATAAACAACTAAAACACTGAAGTGCGTACATACACTCCTGGAAATGGAAAAAAGAACACATTGACACCGGTGTGTCAGACCCACCATACTTGCTCCGGACACTGCGAGAGGGCTGTACAAGCAATGATCACACGCACGGCACAGCGGACACACCAGGAACCGCGGTGATGGCCGTCGAATGGCGCTAGCTGCGCAGCATTTGTGCACCGCCGCCGTCAGTGTCAGCCAGTTTGTCGTGGCATACGGAGCTCCATCGCAGTCTTTAACACTGGTAGCATGCCGCGACAGCGTGGACGTGAACCGTATGTGCAGTTGACGGACTTTGAGCGAGGGCGTATAGTGGGCATGCGGGAGGCCGGGTGGACGTACCGCCGAATTGCTCAACACGTGGGGCGTGAGGTCTCCACAGTACATCGATGTTGTCGCCAGTGGTCGGCGGAAGGTGCACGTGCCCGTCGACCTGGGACCGGACCGCAGCGACGCACGGATGCACGCCAAGACCGTAGGATCCTACGCAGTGCCGTAGGGGACCGCACCGCCACTTCCCAGCAAATTAGGGACACTGTTGCTCCTGGGGTATCGGCGAGGACCATTCGCAACCGTCTCCATGAAGCTGGGCTACGGTCCCGCACACCGTTAGGCCGTCTTCCGCTCACGCCCCAACATCGTGCAGCCCGCCTCCAGTGGTGTCGCGACAGGCGTGAATGGAGGGACGAATGGAGACGTGTCGTCTTCAGCGATGAGAGTCGCTTCTGCCTTGGTGCCAATGATGGTCATATGCGTGTTTGGCGCCGTGCAGGTGAGCGCCACAATCAGGACTGCATACGACCGAGGCACACAGGGCCAACACCCGGCATCATGGTGTGGGGAGCGAACTCCTACACTGGCCGTACACCACTGGTGATCGTCGAGGGGACACTGAATAGTGCACGGTACATCCAAACCGTCATCGAACCCATCGTTCTACCATTCCTAGACCGGCAAGGGAACTTGCTGTTCCAACAGGACAATGCACGTCCGCATGTATCCCGTGCCACCCAACGTGCTCTAGAAGGTGTAAGTCAACTACCCTGGCCAGCAAGATCTCCGGATCTGTCCCCCATTGAGCATGTTTGGGACTGAATGAAGCGTCGTCTCACGCGATCTGCACGTCCAGCACGAACGCTGGTCCAACTGAGGCGCCAGGTGGAAATGGCATGGCAAGCCGTTCCACAGGACTACATCCAGCATCTCTACGATCGTCTCCATGGGAGAATAGCAGCCTGCATTGCTGCGAAAGGTGGATATACACTGTACTAGTGCCGACATTGTGCATTCTCTGTTGCCTGTGTCTATGTGCCTGTGGTTCTGTCAGTGTGATCATGTGATGTATCTGACCCCAGGAATGTGTCAATAAAGTTTCCCCTTCCTGGGACAATGAATTCACTGTGTTCTTATTTCAATTTCCAGGAGTGTATTAAGGTACCAATGATGATAATATCTGCAGTTGTACTCCTAACACCATGTATGAATCAAAAAGGAGAGACCCTTGTTTTAATCCGTGGTTCACAGTCAATAACTCTCCGTTTATATTTATTTTAGTCTTATTGTTAACTTTCCAACCAGGGAGGCTTGCCAATGGCATTGTAATTATGTCAGAGACAGAAAAGGACTTGGAAGATCGGTTTCACGGAATGTATAGTGTCATGAAATTAGGTTATAAGCAATAGTCGCACAAGGATAAGGGAATGTAGACGAATTAAATTAGCCAATGCTGCTGGAGTTAGATTATCAATGAAACAATAAAAACAGTAGATGAGTTATGGAATTTGGACAGCAAAATAACTGATGTTGGTTGAAGTAGAAAGGACTGGCAATAGCAAGAAAAGAATTTTTTAAAAGGAGAAATTCCTTTTCATTTAATATAAATTTAAATCACAAGCTGCGACATGGTCGCGAGTGAAAAAGTGACCCAAATACAGAATAAATTTCCTTTACTCACGCCTATGGTCACAAATTTTTTGTCATTAGACAAAAAAAAAAAAAAATTGTGGCCATAGACGTGAAGTAAAGTAAATTTATAAATTTAAATGTTGCACAGTCATTATCTGAAAGTATTTGGAGCGTAGCATTGTAAGGATATTGTAACGTTCCCTGGCAACACATACGCTATTAATAAACTAAAATTTAATTTTACTATATACGCCACTATGAAACAATTTGTATATACTGTAATTATTTAACAAAAAATATTATTTAATTTTGTGTAAAGGACATTCGTTATTATTGTAATATTTTCTGTAGTAATATTCTCGATGTATTTATGATTGTAATATTTCTATACTCATGATGTAATTACGAAATGTGTCAATATCTGCGATAGCAAAAATGTAAAATACAGCCGCACATTGCAAAGAGACATTAACGGTTGATAGTGGTATAAATAGGAATACATAGTGTGTATTCTTTGTCGTCTTCCTCGAGAGCTGAGAGAGAGAGGAACCCGTGACGTAGCATTTTGTGAATGAGTAGACTTCATCTGTCTGTATCTAGAGTTAGCCGCCATTAGAGGAGACATTACAAACTAATGTAAGTTGAATTATTGTTGTGGTCTAAATACATTATAATTTATCAAAAGTGTGTATTACTAATGTAAATTAGTTTGCCCATGTCATCTATAATATTTCTTTAAAGAATTTTCAGCATTTTTAGCAATTATCGCTGGTGTTGCTGGGCTGTGCCGCGACCGAACGATTGTTCCGCTAAGAAAAATTAACCAAACCCGTAAATCGGGAGCAGATAAAAATTAGCAGTGAATAAGAAAATGTTTTTCTTTTACAGCGATCCTGAGACTGACGGAATTTATTACTAGTTTCACATTTGTGTATTCATAGGCGGATAGTTAACGTTGAAATTTAACAATTCGTTGGTTCTTTCAAATAACTTAAATGTATAGTGAAGTGTGTTTTATCAATGATAATTAAACGTTCAGGTCGGCTTGGCAATATTTAACCATTTTCTGCTAATAGAGACAGTCTTGTGTTCCATAGCTAACGCCGGGAAAGAATTCAGTAAAGATTAAAAAAAAAAAAAAAAAACCACTGCATTTAGAAAATGTGTGCCAAGGCCGAATTATGTAAAGGATTCAATTCTCAACTAAATATTCTTAATCAGTTAATATGAATATATCAGCATGAGAGGGTTGACTAAGTTCACGTAATTTTAAATGTACTTAATTCTGTCTAAATGAATTTTTATTACCACACGTAAATAAGGGGTTCTACAACAAAGTTCGTACGTACAGAAAGAAAGAAAGGCAAATTAACTAAAAACAAATTTAAAAAAAGGTAACTGTTTATTTTTTTTTATTTAATTTCATTAAAATATGAAAAGTGTATGATAAACAGTTCAGGAAGGAAGAGAATAGAAGCTTTTGAAGCATGGTGCAGCAGAAGAATGCCGAAGATTAGATGGGGAAGATTAGATGGGTAGACTGGGAAGCTAATGTGGAGGTTTTGCATCGAATGGAGGATAAATGAAATTTGACTAGAAGAGTGGATCCGTTGACAGGACACATAAAGGAATTTTACAATAAACGAAAATGGATGTACGTTACATTAGTTATACGGCGGTTAAGGGGCTTGCAAGAGATAGAGTAGCATGGAGAGCTGCGTCAAACCAGTCTTCGGACTGAAGAGTACAACAGTACTTATATTTCCGATTCATTTCTTGAACTACAGAAACATTTAAAATCTTGGAATGATTGTACAGTCTCCTTTCTGATGTATATCACTGTGGTGCTTGAAGAAATGCGGTGTCTATCTAATACACAATTCTATTTTTTCTCATGTTTTAATGTTAACAGCTGTTTCTTATACGAAAGATTCACGGAATATACTCACATCCTCTCGTAGACAATCCCGAAATGAAATTTTTAGCCCTCCACTATTAAAACCTCGAAAAATTTACGTTTGCTGTTGGTGCCAATTCGCGGTTCCCACCTGTGTGGTATTGTCAGTACATGGTGTAAAACAGGCCACTTTATACTTATTTATATATGTGACATAATTGTAATGAACTAGTGCATAAACTATAAATAATAGAACTTTGAATAAAATATGGAGCAGTAAAATTTAGGATGGTTTAGTAACAGTGTAACATGGTCTCCCCTTAAGTGTTCTAGGATTGATTTACCACAAGCTGTCATACTCCTTTAATTGTTTACTCGAAATTCTCATGTTACGCATAAATTTCTTTCGTTTTCTACGGGTCTGTAATATCATTTGATCTAATTTTGGTACATAGCTACCAGATTAGTCTAAATTGTTGTAATCTTCATTTTATAAGACGCCGAAGGTGTTAGGTAATCTGCTTTAGTGTACCTACCTTTGCTTAAACCTCTCTAATCTAAATTTCTCTCCTGATTTCTTTCATTCTGCCTATTATCTACGTTTTACTGTATGCTTTACGAGGCTACAATCTCCTGTAATTCGAAACTGATACTGAACTATGAAATACTAAACGATTTACTTACGATTTGATAAAAATAGCTTGAATTTTGCTCCATTTATTTCTTATCGAGACCGTTTTCTATTTGTGTTCTTTTAGAAGATTTAGGTAAGGATTAGTATGCTGTTTTTTCGGCTAATTCTACTCAAGTACTTTTGTTAACAGATCCGAATTTCTCACTGATGAATTCTTTTTCAGTTTTTGTATTGCTTTTTGCATTAATGTCCACCATTGTCATCTTGCAGGCCGGCCGAAGTGGCCGTGCGGTTCTAGGCGCTACAGTCTGGAACCGAGCGACCGCTACGGTCGCAAGTTCGAATCCTGCCTCGGGCATGGATGTGTGTGATGTCCTTAGGTTAGTTAGGTTTAATTAGTTCTAAGTTCTAGGCGACTGATGACCTCAGAAGTTAAGTCGCATAGTGCTCAGAGCCATTTGAACCATTTGTCATCTTGTAGTGATATCTGTCGATTATCAGTTTCTGGAAACCTTTCGTACAGCTCTGAACGTTGTCTGAACGGGATCACGTTGGGGTATGCTTGAGTGATTTCTATCAAATATGTTTAATTTATTTTTAAAACACGTTTTAGTGTTCGTTTTTTGAGATCCTTTTAATGTATTTCATATTGTTAAACTTATTGTGTTGGGTACATCTTACGCCCTAAACTGTCTCACTGTTTTTTATTCTGTAGTAAGACATACAATGACGGAGAAAAATCGCAACGCCAAGAAATAATAAATGTAGAGTAATGAAATTTCGTGGATACATTTGTCTCTGTACCATACGTAAGTGTTTAACATTGCAAGATCACAGGTTAATATATGCATGAGATATGACATTGCAAACGTGAAATGCTGGTACATTAATACCTGATGTAACTGCCAGAATGTTGAATGCAAGCATGCAAACATGAATGCATTATGTTGTACAGGTGCCGAACGTCAATTCGGGGGATCCATGCCTGTTCCACTTGGTCGGTCAGTACAGGGGTGGTTAATGTTGTTTCTATATGAGGCTGGAGTTGTTGACTGATGATATCCCATATGTGCTCGACTGGAGATAGATCTGGCGATCGAGCAGCCCAAGGCAACACTTCGACACTCTGTACAGCATGTTGGGCTATAACAGCGGTTTGTGGGGGAGCGTTGTCTTGTTAAAATAGCCCCTGGAATGCTGCTCATGAATGGCAGCGCCGGCTGCTGTGGCCGAATGTTTCTAGGCGCTTCAGTCCGGAACCGCGCAGGTTCGAATCCTGCCTCGGGCATGGATGTGTGTGATGTCCTTAGGTTAGGTTTAAGTAGTTCTAAGTCTAGGGGACTGACGACCTCAGATGTTAAGTCCCATAGTGCTTAGAGCCATTTGAACCACTTGAATGGCAGCACAGCAGGTCGAATCACCAGTTTCAGGTACAAATTTGCGTTCGAGGTGCGTGGCATAACCGCGAGAGTGCTCCTGCTCTCATATGTAAGCGCACCCCAGGCCTTAACTCCATGTGTAGGTCCAATGTGTGTAGAGTGTAGACAGGTTGGTTGCAGGCCCTCAACTGGTCTTCTTCTAACTAACTCATAGCCATCATCGGCACCAACGCAGAACCAGATTTCATCAGAAAACACGACAGACCTCTACCCTGTCGTCCAGTGAGCTCTCGCTTGACACCACCGCAGTCGCCGATGGCGGTGGTTTGGGGTCAGTGGAATGCACGGTGCAGGTCGTTTGGTTCGGAGCTGCCCTTGAAGTAACCGATTTGTAACAGTTCATTGGTCCGCTGCTCGTGGTCTTGTGGTAGCGTTCTCGCTTCCCGCGCACGGGATCCCGGGTTCGATTCCCGGCGGGGGTCAGGGATTTTCTCTGTCTCGAGATGACTGGGTGTTGTGTGTCATCATAATTTCGTCATCATTGACTCGCGAGGCACGGAAGTGGCGTCAACTAAAAAGGACTTGCAATACGGCGGCCGAAGTCCCCCGCATGCGGCCTCCCGGCCAACAATGCCATTGTGTCACTGTGGTGCCAACTGCTGTTCAAATTGTTGCTGTAGATACAGTACGATGCGCCAGAGCCATACGCTGAACACGATGGTCTTCCCTGTCGGTAGCGCAACGTGGCCGTCCTGAGCCATGTCGTCTTGCGACCGTGCATTCTCGTGAGAAGTCTTCCGAAGTAAGAGTGATTTCAGGTGTGCCGCAGGGGAGTGTCGTAGGAACGTTGATATTCACAATATACATAAATGACCTTGTTGATGTCATCGGAAGTTCACTGAGGCTTTTTGCGGATGATGCTGTGGAATATCGAGGGGTTTTAACAATGGAAAATTGTACTGAAATGCAGGAGGATCTGCAGCGAATTGACGCATGGTGCGGGGAATGGCAATTGAATCTCAATGTAGACAAGTTTAATGTGCTGCGAATACATAGAAAGAAAGATCCCACATCACTTAGCTACAATATAGCAGGTCAGCAACCGGAAGCAGTTAATCCCATAAATTATCTGGGAGTACGCATTAGGAGTGATTTAAAATGGAATGATCATATAAAGTTGATCGTCGGTAAAGCAGATGCCAGACTGAGATTCATTGGAAGAATCCTAAGGAAATGCAATCCGAAAACAAAGGAAGTAGGTTACAGTACGTTTGAATACTGCTCAGCAGTGTGGGATCCGTACCAGATAGGGTTGATAGAAGAGATAGAGAAGATCCAACGGAGAGCAGCGCGCTTCGTTACAGGATCATTTAGTAATAGCGAAAGCGTTATGGAGATGATAGATAAACTCCAGTGGAAGACTCTGCAGTAGAGACGCTCAGTAGCTCGGTACGGGGTTTTGTTGAAGTTTCGAGAACATACCTTCACCGAGGAGTCAAGCAGTATATTGTTCCCTCCTACGTGTATCTCGCGAAGAGACCATGAGGATAAAGTCAGAGAGATTAGAGCCCACACAGAGGCATACCGACAATCCTTCTTTCCACGAACAATACGAGACTGGAATAGAAGGGAGAACCGATAGAGGTAGTCAAGGTACCTTGCGCCACACACCGTCAGGTGGCTTGCGGAGTATGGATGTAGATGTAGATGTAGACCATCGCTACCAGCAATCATGTACATTAGCGGCTACATTCGTGCTAAGTCGTTCTGCAATATCGAAGAAGAAACATACAGCTTCTCCTAGCCCTATTACACGACCTCGTTAAACTCAGTGATCTGTTGATAATGTCGTCAGTCTTGGTTAATGTCTATTCACCACGTCCAACCTCAAAGCTAACTAAGACTCACGACCGTTGTGGGTCATATTTAAAGTAAACCTGATTTGCATCATCATAGTGGCGCTACTAGCGCCACTGTTTAGTGAGTGGCGCTAAATCTGAATAGATATCATCTTTCAGATGAAGAAGCACTCCTACCAATTTTCGTTTAAGAAGTGCAAATCCTTCTTGGTGCGGCGACTTTTTCCGTCAGTGTATATTCTGATTTTAATCCATTTTGCCTTCTTTTTCTTCTTTTCTTCGTCGCACTTTTATTACTCTTTTGTTGTTTCGTATTGTTAGTTCCTGAATATTTGTTTGAGTTACCTATTTCGTTTTCCGTGTAGATCACACCTGCTTGCTGGAGCGACAACTGTCTACATAGTCAAGGAAGGCAAGTGTACTGCGCTCTCCTGTCAGGCATGAGTCTGAAGTAACATAAAATGTGAGATGTCAAATTTTTCTTTAAATAACATCAGACGGCTGCCAAAATGGTTGGGAGCATATGGCGGTCAGTGCAAAATACAAAAGCATAAACGAGATTGAACGACGCATTACGTCAATTAACTAAAACACAGCTGCGTATGCAATATGCTTTTCGTTATACGAAGCGCCAATGAAACTGATACAGGTATGCGTATTCAAATACATAGATATGTAAATTGGCAGAATACGGCGCTGGGGTCGGCAACTCCCATGTAAGACAACAAGTGTCTGGCGCAGTTGGTAGATTGGTTACTACTACTACTACAATGGCGGGTCATCAAGGCTTAAGTAAGTTTGAACGTGGTGTTATAGTCGGCGCAAGAGCGGCGGGACACAGCATCTCCGAGCTAGCGATGAAGTGGGGATTTTGCTGTACGACCATTTCACGAGTGTACCGTGAATATCACGAATCGGGTAAAACATGATATCTTCGACATCGATGGGGCCGGAAAAAGATCCTGGAAGAACAGGACCAACGACGACTGAAGAGAATCGTTCAACGTGATAGACGTGCAACCCTTCCACAGATTGCTGCAGATTTCAGTGCTTGGTCATCAAGTGTCACGTTGCGAACTATTCAACGAAACATCATCGACATGGGTTTTCGGTGCCAAAGGCCCACTCGTGGATTCTTGATAACTGCACGACACAAAGCTTTAAGCCTCGCAGCCGGCCGGCGTGGCCGAGCGGTTAAAGGCGCTACAGTCTGGAACCGCACGACCGCTACGGTCGCAGGTTCGAATCCTGCCTCGGGCATGGATGTGTGTGATGTCCTTAGGTTAGTTAGGTTTAAGTAGTTCTAAGTTCTAGGAGACTTATGACCACAGCAGTTGAGTCCCATAGTGCTCAGAGCCATTTGAACCATTTTTAAGCCTCGCCTGGACTCGTCAACAACGACATTGGACTGTTGGAAACATGTTGCCTGGCCGGACGAGTATCGTTTCAAATTGTATCGAGTGGATGGAAGTGTACAGGTATGGAGACAACCTCATGGACCCTGCACGTCATCGGGGGACTGTTCAAGCGGGCGGAGGCTCTCTAATGGTGTGGGGCGTGTGCAGTAGTAGTGGTATGGCACGCCTGATACATCTAGATACGACTCTGACAGGTGACACGTACGTAAGCATCGTGTCTGGTCGCCTGCATCCATTCATGACCATTGTGCATTCCGCCGGACTTGGGGAATTCCGCCGGCCGGAGTGGCCGAGCGGTTAAAGGCGCTACAGTCTGGAACCGCACGACCGCTACGGTCGCAGGTTCGAATCCTGCCTCGGGCATGGATGTGTGTGATGTCCTTAGGTTAGTTAGGTTTAAGTAGTTCTAAGTTCTAGGGGACTTATGACCACAGCAGTTGAGTCCCATAGTGCTCAGAGCCATTTGAACCATTTGAACCATTTGGGAAATTCCAGGGCAATGCTACACCCCCCACATCCAGAATTGCTAGAGAGGGGCTCCAGGAACAAAGTTTAAACACTTTCGCTGACCACCAAACTCCTCAGACATGAACATTGCTGAGGATATCTGGGATGCCTTGCAACGTGCTGTTAGTAGAGATCTCCACAT
Source organism: Schistocerca serialis cubense (assembly GCF_023864345.2). Taxonomy (NCBI): domain Eukaryota; kingdom Metazoa; phylum Arthropoda; class Insecta; order Orthoptera; family Acrididae; genus Schistocerca; species Schistocerca serialis. The sequence continues at coordinate 204,430,335 of NC_064645.1, forward strand.
CGTCGTACTCTTACGGATTTATGTTCAGCCCTGCAGGATTCGTGGTGTCAGTTCCCTCCAGCACTACTTCCGACATTAGTCGAGTCCATGTCATGTCGTACTGCGGCACTTCTGCTTACTCGCGGGGGCACTACACGATATTAGGCAGGTGTACCAGTTTCTTTGGCTCTTCAGTTTAAGTAGCTGGTAGATGAATTAAATGAGTGACAAATATACTGACACATTATTTCTTAATTATACATTCCGCAAATCTTTTATGGGCTTCTAATCTAAGTTGCACATTACTAACCTATTTCTCTAATAACCGGAATCACATGCTGTAGACTAGTCGGCGTCAGTACAATTATTACAATGTTTCATCAAGTAACAACAAGAAACGAAGTACCCGTAGATAAGTCAACTGAATAAACAAGAGATGTTTACTAAGACGTTAGTGCTTCTAGGCCTCTACAAGGTTAGTGATTACGAAATATCTGCTTCAGAATGTACAGGCTACTGTTACGTGAGATGTGGGAGGTGTTACGTTAGTTCGTTTCCTTAATGTATGTGCCATGTAGGACATCTACTGCCGCATTAAAGTGTAAGTCTGTTAGGGAAGAGCATGTTGCATTTCATTCTATGGTCTGCGACATACATTGTGTGCGTGTGATTATCCTCGTCTTGCAGTACTGAATTTAACGACCGACTGTTGGCATATTTGCTTACGGAGGGAAGTGACGTCGGAGCTATTGCGTCACAGCATGACGTCACACTTGTGACGTCAGTCGCTGCGTTCGATTATCGCTGCTCGCCTACGTACAGATGAGCCACCGCTGGCTACTACGAACGCCATCCATTATTCATTTTAGGATACCATTCAACACTTATATATATACCACGAATATGTTCCGCATTTGTCTGCAATTAATTACCATCTCTAGCGGTACAACACAAAAAAACTCCCGATTAGCCTGGTTAATGCGGGCCCGAAAGACTACAAAAGTAACCGAAAATAGCGGATAATTCAAAATACACTTTTTTTAAATTGGAAACTGCTATTTACTGTATTTATAAAACATGCTGCCTGTCACAGTTGAAAGTTCACTGCCTTAAATAACCTTTACTCGCCGAAACTTGACACTTTATTTACAAAATTTCACTTAATAGCTCTGTATCTCGTATCACTTGTTTTTAGTTCACTTTCAGCAGTTAGTGGTCTAATATTTACTGTTTCTCTTTTCGTTTCATTTTTTCCCAGACGACGGTTCTCCTTTCCCGGTCGGTATACTCAAACGAATTTTGCCTTGAATTCTTTAATAGAGCTTTAATAGCGGATTTGTACATTTCAGTGGTTCAGTGTGTGTCATAACGGGTTCCTATATGACGTCTTCTTCATTCTTTTTCTCTACGCATTAACACACTAGATCGTTTATAATGCGGCAGTCCAAATTATCTCGGTGAAGATAGGTGCCCGCGTCGTCTACTGGCGCTAAAACACGACTCATATTTATAATACTGTCTTCTGAAAGAAAATTTTCGCTCCGATTGTAACAGAACACTTCATGATTCGTCTGCTATTTTTCAAAAATCTCTGAATTATGTACAGATAGTCCAAAAAAACGATAATCAGAAGCTTGATGTACTCACATGTTATACAAAGTAATGGACACTTCATTTCATGTGACATGGGAGCAAGGAGCCGTTCAAGACTAGTTATCTTTTGCCATTTTCTATTATTTTCTTTGGATGTGGGTGTAAACGAGTTTGACCTATTCATGAAAATCATGAGCAATATTTCTGTTTGATTGGAAAATACCTAATCTCTAGAAGCCTATCTACAGCTAAAACGAAGAAATTCAGCTCACCATGCTGTGTACGACATATTGGTGTGCCAATTATCATCGTTTCGGCGAAGGCAAATACAGAAGTGGTCCGGAAACTGCGCACTAAATACCAGTCTTAACACCATTTAAGGGTTGTTCAGTGTATAGATGAAGATTTTATGCTCCATAATTGCGCTGGTTCTTTATGTTGTAAGTAGGCTGTTTCGGTTTTTATGTTGGTAACGCCACGTAGCGCTCTGTATGAAAATCACTGACTGTGCTGTGTGCAGTCTGTGGCTGGTTGGCATTGTTGAAATATTCGCAATGGTAGTGTTGGGCTGTTGGATTTGAACAGCGCGTAGCGTTGCGCAGTTGGAGGTGAGCCGCCAGCAGTGCTGGGTGTGGGGAGAGAGATGCCAAAGTTTTGAGAGGGGACGATCTGGACGGATGTCCGTCAAAAAAAGGAAATTTGAAAGACTGTATGTCATGAACTGATTATATATATATATATAATGACTTTTGAACTTTATTAAGGTAAATACATTGTTTGTTCTCTATCAAAATCTTTCATTTGCTAACTATGCCTATCAGTAGTTAGTGCTATCAGTAGTTAGTGCCTTCAGTAGTTAGAATCTTTTATTTAGCTGGCAGTATTGGCGATTGCTGTATTGCAGTACTTCGAGTAACGAAGATTTTTGTGAGGTAAGTGATTCATGAAAGGTATAGGTTATTGTTAGTCAGGGCCATTCTTTTGTAGCGATTATTGAAAGTCAGATTGCGTTGCGCTAAAAATATTGCGTGTCAGTTTAGTGATGATCAGAATAAGTAAAGAGAAAACTGTGAGTACGTTGAGTTTTGCTCAGCTGTTTGAAAATCAAATAACGTAATAGGTTTTCCAGCACTGTCATTTTTAAATTTTCCAGAGGGGACGTTTCAGTGTTCACTTATCTGGACAGGGTGACACAGAAGTCATGTTAAGAAATGAAAAAGTCAGAATTCGTATATTCCGATACCGCTTCATTCAGAAACCATTCGCTGAACATCACATATTGATCTGGAAGCCTCAACTCAAACACAACAGAACATATTTAAGGATAAAGATTCAGTTCCTTTTTAATACTGTTTTGGTTCGCTAATTGGCGTGTTTGGACTAGTCTCGAACAGTTTTCTAACTACCTCTATGTCGTTCAGGCCAGTTTGTTACAAAATATCTGAAACACTTTTCCCTCTGGAAATTTTATTTTTGTCGGCCTGCATCTTAGTTCCAAAATATTCGTACCACATTACCTACATTGCTACAAACGTGATAACAGTATCTCTGGTTCATTTAGTAAGCGAGTAGGAAGATATACTGTTTTACTTATTTGTTCTTGTAACATGTAAACACTTGACTCCCGACACGCGCTCCTGTTTGAATCATGTTATCCAACGCTGTTTACATCTCATAAAGTATGTAAAAGGAATTGAGAAACATGCATAAATTACGAAAAATGAGATGAAACTTTAAAAAAGATAAAGCCTGTGGCGTTCAAACCATGAAAGGGCTTGTGGACTGATTGCAGTCTTACGTCCGTCGCGGCATTACAAGGGGGAGGGTAGTGAGTCAAATAGACGTGGGATCATGCTGGAGGGACTGGAAACAGCAAAAATTCCCGCGCCTATCCGGAATGGATCCGGGTCCTCCAGGGACTGAGTCGTGCGCACTGGCCAATAGACCACCAAGGCCACTAAAGGAAATTTAACCATAGTAACATTTAATTTACGATAATAAGAAAAAAATAGTTTAGTTGACATAGAGGTGTCATTGACATCGAAGAAATTTTGTTGTTATTGTCTTGGTACATCTGTCGCAATAACCTTTATCTAGCATCAACTTGATCTCGTTATCATTGCTACGAACTTAAGTATATAAAAAAAAAGAAAAAGAAAGAAAGAAAGAAACGACACACCAAAAAGGAATTATTCTAGTGAACGGGAAATCGGTAGATGTGATGTACATGTTCAGAAAAACTGGATGATTTATGTAAGAGAAAGAATTTTGCGAGATGAGCAAGTCAATAACACGTTGGTCCACTTCAGCCCATTATGCAAGCAGTTATTCGGCTTGGCAGTGATCGATAGAATTATTGAATATCCTCAGGAAGGATTCGTGCTAAATTCTGTCCAGCTGGGGCGCTAGATCGTCAAAATCCCGAAGTGGTTGGTCCTGCCCATAATGCTCCAAACTTTCTCAATTGGAGGCATATCTTGCAACCTTTCTGGCCAAGGTAGTGCTAGGAAAGCTGGAAGACAGCCAGTAGAAACTATTGCCGTATGTGGACGGGCGTTATTTTGCTGAAAAGTATGATCAGGATGGTTTCCCATGAAGAGCAACAAAACAGGGTGTAGAATATCGTCGACCTACCGGTGCGCCGTAAGGGTGCCGCGCATGACAAGCAAAGGGTTACTGCTATGGAAAGAAATGGCACCCCAGATTTTCACTGCTGGTTGTCGGGACTTACAGCGGGGGACAGTCACGTTGATGTCCCACGTCCGTCTGCAAACCGTCTTCGGCCTAGAAACTTGTTGACTCTATGACGAGTCCCGCTTCGAAGTGAGCCCCGATGATTAGACTAGAAAAAATTGTTCGTCGTGCGTCGTTTTTTTGTCTAATAATGTACTTACCTCCACCCACTGCACAGTTGTTTCCGGGATAAAAATGTAGGTGTGGAGTAATTTTCCTTATATGGATTTTAAAGCAGTATTGTTATGTCTGTTTCGTTCGAATGGGTACATTAGAATTAAAAGGTGTGTCTTTACTTCTCTTTATAATTTACTTTCTTCGTGTTTATCGGACTTACCTTATTGTCATATCCCGTAGACTTGTTGCAGCTACGATATTTCTTTTTGAGAAAAGCAGTGTTGCGTGAAATCGTTGAAAGAACATGATTCACTAAATCATATCAAGAGCGCGGTGGAATCTGGATTACGATTTCACACAACGGACCAGGGAATGAATTGTATCAAACTTCTCCATTCATCTATCAGGCAGGCATTGTCATTACCAGTGATTTACAGAGGTTGTTGGAAGCTGGCAGAATACATGTGGAGGAAAGAATGAGAACTGAGTTACTTTCCTTGAGATTTAATATTTATTGCCTTTTAAGCTTCTCCTTTTGCATTTCACTCATGTATCAGAAATATACTAACGGAAGAATCGCAACATAAAAAAATAATTACTGTAGAGTAATGAAGTTTCGGGAATACATTTATCTAGATGACATATGTAAATGATTAATATTGCAGGGACACAGGTTAATGTAAGTGACAGATAAGTCAATGCAAATGTGATATACTGGTACATTAATAACCGGTGTGGCCTCCAGAATGTTGAATGCGAGTATGCAAGCCTGAATGCATTGTGTTGTACAGGTGACGGATGTCAGTTTGTGGGATGGAATTCCGTGCCTGTTGCACCTGGTTGGTTAATGTAGGTACGATTAATGCTGGTTATTGACGACGTTGGAGTTGTTGTCCGATGAAGTCCCATATTTGCTCGACTGGAGACGGATCTGGCGATCGAGTATCCCAAGGCAACATGTCGACACTCTATATGTTGGGTAATAACAGCGGTATGTTGGCGAGCGTTACCGGGTTGGAAAACACGCCCTGTAATGCTGTTCGTGAATGGCAGCACAGCAGGTCGAATCACCACACTGACGTACAAATTTGCAGCCAGTGTGCGTGGGATAATTACGAGAGTGCTCCTCCTGTCACGCCATGTCGCGCCCCAGACCGTAACACCAGGAGGTTGGTTGCAGGGTGTCAACTGGCCTTTTTCCTACCAATACACAGCCATCACTGGCTCCAAGGCAGAATCACCTTTATCAGAAAAGATAACAAATCCTCCACCCTGCACTCCAATGACCTCTCGCTTGATGTCATCGAAGTCGCAAATAGCGGTGGTTTGGGGTCTGTGGAATGCATGCTACAGGACATCTGGTTAGAAGCTATTCTTGAAGTACAGGGTGTATCAAAAAGAATCATCCGATTTGGCACGTCTATATTTCCGAAACTAATAAACATATACAATGACTTTTGGTTGTTGATGAACGGGAAACTCAAAAAGTTTCAGATGCACGGTATAAGTCAATGCGGTATTCAAACTATTCCTACACTGCAGTTACAGCTTCCACAGCTGCTGTTATGCGATGTCTGAGTCAATTCTTTGCTGTTGGTAACAGAGGCACATGAACAGAGTCTTTTATAACCCCCCCCCCCAACACACACACACAAGAAATAATCACATACAGTCAGGTCTGGTGCCCAGTAACTTAAGGCTGAATCATTTGGTCCAGTGCGACCGATCCTTCGTTCAGTAATCCTCTGATTTAAAAATTCACGCACTTCCAGATGCCCTAGTGGTGGAGACCCATCCTGTCGGTAAATGAAGTAGTTCGAATCAGTCTCCAACTGCGGAAAAAGAAAGTTCTCAAGCATATCGAGATATGTGATTCCTGTAACAGTGTTCTCGGGAAAGAAAAGTGGACCACACACCTTTTCCCATGAAACTGCACAAAACACATTAAATTTTGGAGAGTCCCTCTCATGTTGTACAACTTCATGTGGTTGTTCCGTACCCCATATTCTCACATAACGGCGGTTCACCTTTCCATTTAAATGGAATGTTGTCTCTTCACTTAACACTTAACGTGGAAGAAAACTGTCATCCTCCATCTTGCCAAGGACGAGATTACAGAACTCCACATGTTGTTGTTTGTCACCTTCACGAAGAGCTTGCAGTAGCTGAATTTTGTGTGGTTTTATGTGTAAACGTCGACGCAACACACGCAAACGGACATGGAGGGCACGTTGAGCTGTCGAGCTGCATGACGAACAGATTTCTGCGCACTGCTTGTGAAACTATGGCGGATGTGTCCGACGTCTGTGTCAGACACTCGGGGACGGCCCGGCGATTTGCCTTTACACAAACAACCTGTTTCTCGGAATTGTTCATGACATCGTCTATGTTCTGTGCTGAAGGAAGATCCACACTGTACCTAGTACGAAAGTCACGCTGAACAGTTATTACTGGCCCGCGCTGCGCAAAACGTAAAACAAAAAGCGGTTTCTGTTCTCCCGACGTCATTTTTACTACAACTGAAGTGGACGCTTACTGTTGCTACCTAGCTGGAACCGTGTAAAACTCGAGAGTTTACTCTTTCCAACGATACGTTGTTAACGCACATGTCTCAAATAACATAATAGTTACCATTTTTTTAAAATCGGATAATTCCTTTTTGATACACCCTGTAAATGATTTCATTGTGTGACTGTGGTGCCACCTGCTGCTCAAATTGCTGCTGCAGATGCAGTACGATGCACCAGAGCCATACGGTGAACACGATGGTCTTCCCTCCCGGTAGTGCCACATGGCCGTCCGTAGTGAGCACTTCTTGCGACGGTATATCCTAGTGACCACCGCTGCCAGAAATCGTGTGCAGTGGCTGCATTCCTGCCAAGTCTTTCCGCAGTATCGAAGAAGGAACATCCAGCTTGTCGTAGCCCTATTACACGTCTTCGTTCAAACTCAGTTCTTTGTTCTGGACCAAAATGAACTCACCACGTCCAATCTCAAAGGCAACTAACGCTCACGACCGTTGTAGCGTGTATTTAAAGCAAACCCGATTTGCATCCTCATAGTGCACCTACTAGCTTCATTCTTACGTGAGTGGAGCTAAATTTAAATAGACGTAATTTTCAAGATGTAGAAACACGCCTACCAACTTTTGTTTATGGCGCACATCTCCTTCTTGGTACTGCATTTTTTTCTGTCAGTGTAGACAAACGTATCGCTATGGTTCCTTAATGGGTACAAGAGGAAAGTAGACAGCTAATAGAAAAGGTCTTTTCCGATGTATGAAAAATGCCCAAAACCATATAAGATTCCAATGTTCCCGGCTGATTTCCAAACTACTACTGTCTTCCCTGGCTTGTCTGCATCCATAATGTTCAAGAACTAAGAAAAGCACGGTATGGCGATATTATGAGCGAACCGATACTTAAAAGTCAGTCCGTGAAAAATGGAGAAAATTCGTTAAAATCCTCACTCGCAAATTTAAATATCGATTTTAGCATTTCTTCCACTCTGCTTCGAATGCTCTGATTAATAGTTAGAGTAATAATTTGATCCATAAGATGGCACTCATACCTAGCAAACAGAAAAGCAACCGATTTTAGGAAAGTTTTTCTCTACACACATCCCCAAAGGCTTTTAATATTCTGGGAGGTTGAATTTAAGTAACTCAGCGAACACCTACATCGAATTACGAAATAAATGAACCGATCAAACCAACATGAGCTTATGCTAGAAGCACTCATGAGAATATATCTTACTCATTTTGTGGTAAGCGTTCTCTTCAAAATTTTAGAAATCTACATTAGCCGATTCTTGACCGATTCATCTTTACGGGATGGGGGCGTTGGTCGGCCAATCACTAAAACGTCCTGGCGGCGCCAGTCCGATGGATGACAGCAAACCGCTCGAGTAGCATTTGGATACTTAAATATATTTTTACGACGTTCTATGCATTTTCTTCAAAAGCTTTAACAAAACACCTTTCGCTCTAGACGCAAAACTATAAAGAAATGCTTCCGTTTCCACCAAAGTTCACCAAACGAAATTCGAACAGAAAGGTCAGAGAATACTTTCTAAAAGGAGCGCAAAGTTATCCGTCTACAGCCAGCTCAGGCCACAGGCTAGATGTGAAGAAAAAGTTCAACTGAAAATTATTGAGCATCTACAAAGAAGGAATAAGGTTAGCCACCCTAATTCTCTTGTTACCACTAGTAACCTCTAGTTACCACTTACTCAGTCACCCACATATCATAGGACTTGTTCTTGAAGGGAAGTATGGTGAAACGATAAACGGACGGCTGATGAAATCAATAGATAATAGGCAGTATAGGCAGTCTTTCTCCCTGCTATTATTTATGTAAAGCAAGCAGCAGCAGAGTAACCTCATATTAATTCTACGTAAACTAAATATTCTAACAAGTATTACATGAAAGGGGCTTGGTATAATATCCTTTCAGAACACTTTTCCTTCATAAAATTCTTTGTTCTGAGAAGCTTATCGGCAAAGCATATTAAGTCAAAGACGGTGGAGGCTTATTAGGAGTGTGCCCCTTCATGGTGAGTAGAAATTTGTCGGCTGAATTAGAACGTCGTAGTTCACAGTCCTTCTGTTGGAGATGGCGCATGTCATGAAATCCCAAACTGCAAACATAGACGAAGTACAAGAAAGTGCGAAATATGGTGCAGGGTGATTAGCTGTTAAGTGTATATGGAACATGAGGAAGTTTCGAAATTTATGGCAGGCCAACCAGCTTTTATTCAATGCTGCACTGCACTTCGAAATGGGACAGATACATGACACTGTCCATTAGAAAGGCGTCAAGCGAATATTTTCAAGCCGGCCGCGGTGGCCGTGCGGTTCTAGGCGCTGCAGTCCGGAACCGCGGGACTACTACGGTCGCAGGTTCGAATCCTGCCTCGGGCATGGATGTGTGTGATGTTCTTAGGTTAGTTAGGTTTAAGTAGTTCTAAGTTCAAGGGGACTGATTACCTAAGATGTTAAGTCCCATAGTGCTCAGAGCCATTTGAACCATTCGAATATTTTCAATGGATTTAGATATTACGATATTCAGTCTCACTACCATGACCTACTGGGCGCAATCCGTGTATCCAGCATGACATTTAATTTATTTGTGTCTAAAATGTATAGTATATTATCACAATTATTTACACTTCGTGTGGGCTCCTGAACTAGTTACACAAAATAATTTTCGGAGAGATCATTTAAAATAATTTAGAATAATGTTTTATGTCTACTACTATACATGTAATTTCTCGAGGCTAGATAGAGGTCACAACCAACTAACCTATAATTGTGTGAGTCGGGTGCCGATTTGAGATGAGGCTCAAATTTACGTTCAGCCATACAGAAATTATATCATCCGAGTCGGGTATCGCCAAAAGGAATCAATTATTAATTTATTCCGTTTGTCAAATATAACCTCTACCCTTATTAGCTAACAATCATTATCTACTTCAACTTGACTACACGGAAATTAACACGCCACGTCCAACTGAATTTAATCAGTACATAGTTCACAGAACTTTAAAGGAGTAAAATCCAGATGCTTTTATGGATAAAACTGATTAAATATAAAGCAGTTTATAATAACGTTAATCCACTATAGCTGCATTTATTAATATCCGTGTAGACTCGCATTACCGCTTTCGCAACGTTTTCAGTTGCATCTATTGCTGTTCATAAAAGTTGCGAAAGCACTAGTGCGAGTCTACAAGGACTTCAATAAATACAGCTGTAGTGGATTAACGAGATTTCGCTCAGCTTTATTTTCATCACTTGTATCCATTTTAGCATTTGTATTATACTGCATGAAAGTTCTGTACACTATATGTAAGTAAGTATTTTAGCTGTGATTGTTCTTGTTTTAAAATTATCTGCGGTTAACTCCCGGTAGCTGAGTGCTCAGCGCGGCAGAATGTCAATCCTAAGGGCCCGGGTTCGATTCCCGGCTGAGTCGGAGATTTTCTCCACTCAGGAGCTGGGTGTTGTGTTGTCCTAATCATTCCCCATCGACGCGCAAGTCGCCGAAGTGGCGTCAAATCGAAAGACTTGCACCCGGCGAACGGTCTACCCGACGGGAGGCCCTAGTCGCACGACATTTTATTTTTATCTGCTGAATTTAATAAATCGTATCTGAAGGTTGTTAGGTCCTTGGCAAAAACTCCGGCTGAACTCATCTTTAGCCAGCTTTCAGTACCTATAACGATTTCTGCTTCATTGGTTTCATGAGAGCTTGGATCTCTGTTTTTTTTTTTTCGACACAGCCACGATAAGTTTCAGCTGTAATACCATTATTTCCTAGGTCTTTCCTCGTCTGTGTTTAACTTGCATATCTTGAGACCGAATCCCTGTTTATATTCGTTTTTCTACAGACTATTTAAAAGTACCGAGTGAAGTGATGCAGTGGTTACCACACTGAACTCACATTCGGGAGGACGACGGTTCAAACGCGAGTCCGGCCATCCTGATTTAGGTTTTTCGTGATTTCCCTAAGTAATCGCTTCAGGCAAATGCCGGGATGGCTCCTTTGAAGGGGCACGGCCGAATTCCTTCCGCATCCTTCCCTAATCCGATGGGACCGATGTCTCGCTGTTTAGTCCCCTCCCCCAGAATCAACCAACCAATCAATTTATGTAAAAGTAATTATGCACTTATATGTCAGTAATGGCCCTCTTTCATAACAGATCCACGGATCACGGTATACATACGTACGTATAGAGACGTACCGATGTAGCAGTTTCAGTATGACGGCAGTTCAGGCGAGAGTTCTTTGACGTGGCACAATCATGAACGGCCGCGACGCACCGTTAGGCTGCTACCATGGAAAGCACCGCAGGCGCTCGTTTAGGCGCCTGTCAGCTATTATCCCCCCAATAACGAGGTGACATTTCCCTCGCCTCTGTTTGTCGTCACAGCTGGCCGTGTAATGGCTTTAATGTCACTCTTGTAACGGTCCAGCTGCTTGCTGACAGAGCGATTAGGGGCAAGACAAAGTCATTTACCTTCTGTTCAGTCGCCGAACTGTTTCCGTGTCGTTAGGGCTATGAAGGCATCTACATGATTCTACAATTTGGCAGTTCCCTGCTCAGCGGATATATGAATTTTGGAGTATAAAAGGTCTAAATGTAGGAAGTGAGATTTCTTCTTTGATTCAGTGAGTCCTTTAGTGTAGGAGGGTGAGTCAAATGAAAACCTTAAATATTTTTTAAAATATTATTTATTATGCAGAAGTGGCAGAAAGCTGTATCACTTTTCAACATAATCTCCCCCACGCTCAATTCAAGTCCTCCAGCGCTTACAAAGTGCACAAATTCCTTTAGAAAAAAATTCTTTTGGTAGTCCTCGCAACCACCCATGCACCCCGTGGCGTACCTCTTCGTCAGAACAGAACTTCTTTCCTCCCATTGCGTCTTTGAGTGGTCCAAACGTATGGAAATCACTTGGGCAAGGTCTGGTGCGTATGATGGATGAGAAAGGCACTCAAAATGCAGGTCTGTGATTGTTGCAACTGTTGTACGGGCAGTGTGGGGTCTTTCATTGTCACGTTGCAAAAAAGGACACCTGCTGACAGCAATCCAGGTCGCTTTGATTTGATTGAAGGCCGCAGATGATTTTTTAGGAGATATGTGTATGATGCACTGGTGACTGTGGTCCCTCTAGGCATGTAATGCTCCAAAATGACGCCTTTTTCATCTCAAAAGAGAGTCAGCATAACCTACCCTGCTGATGGGTCTGTTCGAAACTTCTCTGGTTTTGGTGACGAGGAATGGCGCCATTCCTTGCTCGCTCTCTTCGTTTCCGGTTGGTTGAAGTGAACCCAGGTTTCGTCGCCTGTAACGATTCTTGCAAGGAAGCATCACCTTCTCGTTCAAAGCGCCGAAGAAGTTCTTCACAAACATGAACACGTCGGGGCGCCAACTAGCAGACACTTTGTGAAACTGGAGCACATCATGCACAATGTGGTGTGCTGACCCATCACTAATCTGTAAACAAGCTGCAGTGTCATTCAGTGTCACTCGGCGGTTTTCCTTCACTATGGCTACAACTGCTGCAATGTTCTGTGGAGTCACAACTCGTTGTGCCTGACCTGGACTCGGAGCATCTTCCACTGAAGTCACACCATTTCCGAACTTCCTACTTCATTCCTAGACTTGATGCTGTGACAAACATGCATCACCGTACTGAACCTTCATTCGTCGATGAATTTAAATAGGTTTCACACCTTCACTATGCAAAAACGGAATAACAGAACGCTGTTCTTCCTTGGTGCAAGTCGCAGGTGGGGTGGCCATCTTTATACTGATACTGCGACGGTATGTATGCATCTACACTATGCCGCGACCTACAGGCGATTCTGTACGCTGTTTGTAGCACGCTTACCAACTTACAGGATAACGGAGCGAAATTTCGATTCGTTATTACAAATTTAAGGTTTTCATTTGACTCACCCTCGTATGCCTGTAGGTAGCAAACAAATTGCTACCCAAAGACAATTCCTTTTTTACTGTATCTTTTGACACAGATAGACTTCGGTTGGTATTAGTTGATCTGGTTGTAATCTACTTACTGTAAGGCTTTCTACATGAATTTTCCTTACAGTTAGGAGCTTAGGACTAAGTATCGAAACTACTGCCTGTATGGATACTATAAGGGGCACGCAAATGAAAACCAGACACATGGAAAAAAGCAAGTAAACTGTTTATTATTTCGAAAATAATCACAATAATTTAACTGTGAGAGAAGACGGTAAGAGCATTCAGGGAAAAAATTTTACGGTTGCCTACGGAACCATGATTGTACCAGGCGTGCTCCTCTTTATCCGAAGCAAATCGATGGCCACGAGTGTCTTCCTTCAGGGACCCAATATGGAAATCGCTTAGGGAGGGCTCGAGATCGTGTGGGGACCCGCTCACATTTTGTCAAGATTTTTTTGAGTTCGCTGCAGATATTTCTGGGAAGCCCTTACACATCCTCCACACAGTCCCGATCTCTACAGATGCGATTACTTTATTTTTGGAGTCATGTTTTTATATTAATGACTTTGTATTGTTACCACTGGAACTACAGATGTTCCAATACAAGATTCGATATTACACTTTCGTCTTGATACCAGTAGCTAATACACTACTGGCCATTAAAATTGCTACACCACGAAGATGACGTGCTACAGACGCGAAATTTAACCGACAGGAAGAAGATGCTGTGATATGCAAATGATTAGCTATTCAGAGCATTCACACAAGGTTGGCGCCGGTGGCGACACCTACAACGTGCTGACATGAGGAAAGTTTCCAACCGATTTGTGATGCCTCGAGTATGGAGGAGAAATGCGTACCATCACGTTTCCGACTTTGATAAAGGTCGGATTGTAGCCTATCGCGATTACGGTTTATCGTATCGCGACATTGCTGCTCGAATTGGTGGAGATCCAATGACTGTTAGCAGAATATGGAATCGGTGGGTTCAGGCGGGTAATACGGAACGCCGTGCTGGATCCCAACGGCCTCGTATCACTAGCAGTCGAGATGACAGGCATCTTATCCGCATGGCTGCAACGGATCGTGCAGCCACGTCTCGATCCCCGAGTCAACAGATAGGGACGTTTGCAAGACAACAACCATCTGCACGAACAGTTCGACGACGTTTGCAGCAGCATGGACTATCAGCTCTGAGACCATGGATGCGGTTACCCTTGCCGCTGCATCACAGACAGGAGCGCTTGCGATGGTGTACTCAACGAGGAACCTGGGTGCACGAATGGCAAAACGTCATTTTTTCGGATGAATCCAGGTTCTGTTTGCAGCGTCATGATGGTCGCATCCGTGTCTGACGACATCGCGGAGAATGCACATTGGAAGCGTGTATTCGTCACCGCCATACTGGCGTATCAACCGACGTAATGGTATGGGGTGCCATTGGTTACACGTCTCGGTCACCTCTTGTTCGCATTGACGGCATCTTGAACAGTGGACGTTACATTTCAGACGTTTTACGACCCGTGGCTCTACGCTTAATACGATCCCTGCGAAACCCTACATTGCAGCAGGATAATGCACGACCGCATGTTGCAGGCCCTGTACGTGCCTTTCTGGATACAGAAAATGTTCGACTGCTGCCCTGGCCAGCACATTCTCCAGATCTCTCACCAATTGAAAACGTCTGGTCAATGACGGCCGAGCAACTGGCTCGTCACAATACTCCAGTCAGTACTCTTGATGAACTGTGATATCGTGTTGAAGCTGCATGGGCAGCTGTACACGCCATCCAAGCTCTGTTTGACTCAATGCCCAGGCGTATCAAGGCCGTTATTACGGCCAGAGGTGGCCGTTCTGGGTACTGATTTTTCAGGATCTATGCATCCAAACTGCGTGAAAATGTAATCACATTTCAGTTCTAGTATAATATACTTGTCCAATGAATACCCGCTTATCATCTGCATTTCTTCTTGGTGTAGCAATTGTAATGGCCAGTAGTGTATTATGTCGTACCCTAGATAATATCGACACAAAAGAATCGACTTCGAAAGAATCGCAAATACTGATTACTCTTGTACAATGCCGACAAAAGATAAGTGAAGCATCCAGAAGAGGGCAAGGAAACGAACTGAAACTACATGGTTCCAAAATCGAATGAAATTTGCCAAGAAGTTGGCAGTATGAGCGACTTTACAAGCATGACGTAGCATCGCTTCTGGGCTGGTTGCATGCACTGCTTCGGTTGAGAAGGGTTTCATAAAGTCGTTGTATCCTCTTATGAGGCAAATTGGCCCGCAATTGTTGTAACTGGTCCTCGAGATCTCTGATAGCGTCCGAGATGACACCACACAAGTTTTATCTGGAGTAGATCTGAAGATTTTACTGGCCATGGTTGTACAGTACCTCAACATTACTTTACAGTTTATACATTGATTGTGGAGACAGCGTGTGAGTGTTTGAATTTAACGTTATTTCTCATAAACGAATTAATTTATGCTATCATTCACTTTTAAGTGACAGATAGCATGAGTTTTTTTTCTTTGCAAGAAATAACCCTACAACCAATAAATCCGTCGCCTGGGGGAGTGTAAAAAATCAGTTATTTTTTGGCTATCATCTCATTTCGAAATGCCTTACAATGCGACTTACATTGCGGCTGGCATACCCACATTCACACTTGGCTGAAGGTAACTTGCCACATTTCTGCAGTGTATCTGCATGTGTTCCGTGTCGGTGCGGGTTCTTTTAGTTGTTTTCATATTTCCCGGGGTAGATCGAATCCATTAGGCACAATCTTCGTTGTTAACATGTAAGAGATATCCAAAAATGGTTCAAATGGCTCTGAGCACTATGGGACTTAACATCTGGGGTCCCCTAGAACTTAGAACTACTTAAACCTAACTAACCTATGGACATCACACACATCCATGCCAGAGGTAGGATTCGAACCTGCGACCGCAGACTGAAGCGCCTAGAACCGCTCGGCCACAACGGCCGACGAGAGATCTCCAGTGGAACGTCTGCTTCCATATCACACATCAAAAGTTTCTCTGCAGTACCGACTACATTTTTTTTCCAGGCTGTATTATGAGTACTAGTGCCTGCCATCTTATCACTTTACACAGGCCATAGTGCTCCGAAAAGACTTCTTACCCCGGGAAATATGAAAACAACTAAAAGAACCCGCACCGACACGGAACACATGCAGATACACTGCAGAAATGTGGCAAGTTACCTTCAGCCAAGTGTGAATGTGGGTATGCCACGCTCACCACCGCGCAGCAGAATTATGCTACACATTTGAGGCTATTGACACTGTCGCTCATGCAGCACCGTTCTTTTGTCTGCACTTTGATATTATCTTTTATTTACCTACAGCAATGACCTGTATTTTTGAAAGAAAAATAAATTGGTTTGGAGGTAAGAAATTATAAATGGTATATTTTAAGAAGATTGGTTGGTTGGTTGGTTTGGGGGAAGAGACCAAACAGCGAGGTCATCGGTCTCATCGGATTAGGGAAGGACGGAGAAGGAGGTCGGCCGTGCCCTTTCAAAGGAACCATCCCGGCATTTGCCTGGAGTGATTTAGGGAAATCACGGAAAACCTAAATCAGGATGGCCGGACGTGGGATTGAACCGTCGTCCTCCCGAATGCGAGTCCAGTGTGCTAGCCACTGCGCCACCTCGCTCGGTTTTTAAGAAGAGAATAAAAAGAAGACAGTAAAGAGTAGACGTAGAAGCCCCTTCACCAGTACCATCTGGAGAAGAGGACTTGATATTGCAGTCCAGTGGCCTCGCATGGCGCTACCGACGTTAGTATTTCCGCAAGAACTTCACTCCTTAGAAAACTCGATTTGTTCAGCCCATGCGGATATAATCTAATATATGTTGGTGTTTTTCGTTAGCGTGCTGTGTGAGTTAATGTTTGTTAGGTTACATAACAACTAGTACTAGGTAAGTTACGAAACAAATTTTGCACGGGTTTAAAACAGTATCCTGCATTGATGTAGTCTAATTAGATTACATACAGATTTTACGTGGATGTAGAAAGAAATAACAAGCCACAACTAGTCTAATTATTAATATTGTAAAAACAGATATTTGTGTAATAAAATTAGTTTCTTTGGGTAGTATACTTGTTAATTTGGTAAATGTTTTGTAATCTGCATGATCTGTCACTGTTTTATACTAACACTGTTCGAATTACAGCTTACTTACTTTATGTTACATTTACATTAGACTCATATTACTGCATTTACCAAGATGTGTTCATTCATATTAAAACAATGAAGTGTACAGGTATAGTGTGGCTTCTAGAACGGACTAATTGCTTCTACTTTTAATTACATTCATGCATAATGAGAGATAAATTGCGATCTTTGACTGACATTTATGTTACTCGTTGCGTATGTTTTATGTGTGCTATGCTATGTATCTTTTGTGTGTCTTTGTTATGTCAGTGTCATTAGTGTCACTTGTTTCATCGTCAGTACTGGAGCTGCTCGAGCTATCTTTGACGTGCTGTCTTTGTCTTCTGCGCCATCTGTGCTGATGAATCTGTTTGCACATTTTCTGCTGTTGAAATGTAGCGACTGTTAGTTTTCATGACTAAGAGATGTGAATAGTAGAGGCACCTATATCTCATGTTATTGTCTGGATGTGACAAGTCGAAGATTCTTTCCCCTCGATATGGCTGACGGCAGCGTAAATATAGGAGTTAACTTTATGAAGCCAATGATAATTCGCATTGCAGAGTTCAGTTGGGTGTCAAATCGTCGCAAACACCAGCTGTCTGCCCAAAATGTGATGCATGGACTGCTCCGGTGTTCGTATCTGAGCAGAGGTTGTAACAAAATGTTGTTTGATATAATCATATCCAGAGTAGCTCTGAAGTTTTTCGATAGGGTTATGCTGAAGCATATCTTCGATGGTTCATCGGTTTATTATTAAAATGAAGGAAAGTATACTCTGGCTTCCGTAGGTTCCATTTCACTCACCTGAGGTCAAATAGTAATGTTACCCCTGAGTATTACAGCAGTTTTTATCATTGCTAAAGTCATGTCGTCAAATAAGCGGGTTTCCTTATTTTTTGTCGTACTTTAGCAATGTACTGGGATTATTCTAAATATTTACACAGATTTGAAGGACACCGACAAGATAAACTTTCTACGTAAACATGTCCGAAAATCCTTCGTTTCTTACGAGTCAATGAATCTATCATGTCAGAAGTTCGTCACAAAGTTTCAATATCTCAGCTGCATGCTTCTGTGCCACACGCGGACCCCCAAAATCTGTAGGATACTGTTACCTTCATAGAACAAATGAACAGTACAAAATTGTGTGCTGGAATAGTAACTGACTCTGTCGTAGGCACATATGCTCTCGCAGCACGCCTTACAGATTTTCCATGGAAGAATTGTGTAGAAAAAACGATCTCTTCTAGACGCTATAGGATGAGCCCCGTAATAAAGAGAAGTACTAGGCTAAACGACAAGATACAAAACACACGAAGTATTGACTTTCACTGACGAAACAATAAAGCATAGAACAGCAACAGATGAAGCAGAGAAAAGGGAATGCAGACATCTTTACAGAGAGATTGACAGAATGTGTAAAATGGTGAAGGAGAGATGACTAGGCGACAGGAAAAGCTGTAGAAATTGCATAAATATGATGGTGTGTATACTGAGGTGACGAAAGTCATGCGATACCTCCTAAAATCGTGTCGGACCTCCATTTTCCCGGTGTAGCGCAGCATCTCGACGTGGCACGAACTCAACAAGTCGTTGCAAGTCGCCTACAGAAATACTGAGCCATGTTGCCTCTATAGCCACCCATAACTGCGAAAGTGTTGCCGGTGCAGGATTTGGTGCACGGACTGATCTCTCGATTATGTTCCGTAAATGGTCGACGGGATTCATGTCCGGCGATCTGGGTGGCCAAATCATTCGCTCGGATTGTTCAGAATGTTTCTCAGACGAATCACGAACAATTATGGCTAGTGACATGGCGCGTTATCATCCATAAAAATTTCATCGTTGCTTGGGAACGTGATCTCGATGAATGGCTGCAAATGGTCTCCAAATAGCCGAACATAACCATTTCCCATCAATGATCAGTTCAGCTGGACCAGAGAACCCAGTTCATTCCACGTAAACACGGCCCTAGCCATTATGGAGCCACCACCAACTTGCGCGGTGCTTTGTTGACTACTTGGGTCCGTGGCTTCGTGGGGTCTGTGCCGAACTCGAACCCTACCATCAGATCTTACCAACTTTAATCGAGACTTATCAGGCGCTACAAGCGATGTCGTGCTGTTAGCAAAGGCACACGTGTTGGTCGTCTGCTGCCATAGCCCATCATCGCCAAATTTCGCCGCACAGTCCTGGCGAGCACGTTCGTCGTACGTCCCAGTTTGATTTCTTCGGTTATTTCATGCAGTGTTACCTGTCTGTTAGCACTGACAATTCCACCCTCCTCTACCCTCCTCTCGACACACTCGGAATACTGAATTCCTTAGCGATATCCAAAATCTAATGTCCCATGAATCTACCTCCCTCCGCCTTTCCACGTTCAAGGTCTATTAATTACCGTCGTGCGGCCGTAATTACGTCGGAAACATTTTTACATGAATTACCTGAGTACAAATCACAGTTCCGCCAATGCACTGACCTTTTATACCTTGTGTATGCGGCACTACCGCCATCTGTATACAGGGTGTTACAAAAAGGTACGGCCAAACTTTCAGGAAAATTCCTCACACACAAAGAAAGAAAATATGTTATGTGGACATGTGTCCGGAAACGCTCACTTTCCATGTTAGAGCTCATTTTATTACTTCTCTTCAAATCACATTAATCATGGAATGGAAACACAAAGCAACAGAACGTACCAGCGTGACATCAAACACTTTGCTACAGGAAATGTTCAAAATGTCCTCCGTTAGCGAGGATACATGCCTCCACCCTCCGTCGCATGGAATCCCTGATGCGCTGATGCAGCCCTGGAGAATGGCGTATTGTATCACAGCCGTCCACAATACGAGCACGAAGAGTCTCTACATTTGCTACCGGGGTTGCGTAGACAAGAGCTTTCAAATGCCCCCATAAATGAAAGTGAAGAGGATTGAGGTCAGGAGAGCGTGGAGGCCATGGAATTGGTCCGCCTCTACCAATCCATCGGTCACCGAATCTGTTGTCGAGAAGCGTTCGAACGCTTTGACTGAAATGTGCAGGAGCTCCATCGTGCATGAACCACATGTTGTGTCGTACATGTAAAGGCACATGTTCTAGCAGCACAGGTAGAGTATCTCGTATGAAATCATGATAACGTGCTCCATTGAGCGTAGGTGGAAGAACATGGGGCCCAATCAAGACATCACCAACAATGCTAGTACTGTAGAGCAATGAGTCGCATGTCAACACAAGCACCGAAGTCAACATAACCTTCCTTCAATTGGGCCAACTGGTGGTGAATCGAGGAAGTACAGTACATACTGACGAAACTAAAATGAACTCTAACATGGAAATTAAGCGTTTCCGGACACATGTCCACATAATATCTTTTCTTTATTTGTGTGTGAGGAATGTTTCCTGAAAGTTTGGCCGTACCTTTTTGTAGCACCCTGTTTGTGCATATCGCTAACCCATGACGTTTGTCACCTCAGTGTATGTCCGTATGAGTCCTAATTTCTTGAATCTTATCTTTGTGGTCCTTACGCGTAATGCATGTTGACGTCAGTAGAATCGTTCGGCAGTCACTTCAAATGCCGGTTCTGTAAACTCGCCAGGTATTCTCATTTGAGTCCCTGACGCACCAACAACTCGGCCGTGGCGTTCCTCCTGCCGGATGCTCAGGCGGGAAGAGGTGGCCCTCACACGTCTTCGGATCGGACACTGTCCTCTCACACATAGCTTTCTATTATGGCGAGAGGATCCCCCGTTTTGTGATGCTTGTGGTGTGCACATCTCTGTCCGGCACATTTTAACAGACTGCATTTCATACCGTGATGCAAGGGCAGAAGCACAAGTTGATGGGGATGTGCCCTGTGTTTTAGCTAACGATGAGACGTGTGTGTCTCGGGTTTTAAAGTTTTGTGATGTGTCTGGACTCTGGCCTAAACTTTTAGGCTGGAGGTTTTAGTGTATTGCAGAGTGGCTGGCTCCTCCGTTTTTTCCTTGCGGTCAGCCAGCTACTTCCATCTGCTATATTGTTTTAGCTCCCTCAACCTCTTTCTTCCTGTGCTGTCCATGTTTTACTGCTGACGGCATGCTTCGTCCCACGCTTTCAAACCTTGTTACCTGTGTTTTACGTTCTGTTTTACCTTACTGTTCTGACTATTTTCTTGACACCCGTCTCAATCTGTTACTGAGCGGGCGCTGAAGACCTTGCTGTCGTGCGCCCAAAGAACCCTCTACTACTACTATTACTACTACCTGAAGCATCTCCGTAACTCTTACGTGTTGTTCGGTTTGTTGGTTGGTTGCTTTGTGGGACTGAAGGGCCCAGAGTACAAGGGCGTGTTGTTCGAATCTATCGGTAACAAATCTAGCAGCCCATCTCTGAATAGCTTCGATGTCTTCCTTCAGTCCGACCTGGTACGGATCCCAAACACTCGAGCAGCAAAAAAAATGGTTCAAATGGCTCTGAGTACTATGGGACTCAACTGCTGAGGTCATTAGTCCCCTAGAACTTAGAACTAGTTAAACCTAACTAACCTAAGGACATCACAAACATCCATGCCCGAGGCAGGATTCGAACCTGCGACCGTAGCGGTCTTGCGGTTCCAGACTGCAGCGCCTTTAACCGCACGGCCACTTCGGCCGGCACTCGAGCAGCAAAGCATCTATTGAGTTTGCACGTGTCCATGACCGTACCGTGAATGAACGATGTTGCTCAATTTGATGGCATATCAACGCGAACTGTTCTAAGTGTTCACCGGGAAGATGCACCATCGCTATGCAATATGGCCTAAGAACAGTGGTTGTAGAAAGACAATAACCGGCAGGGATCGTAGAGCTCTGTCACTTATTGTCAAAATCCCTCCATTTCAAACACGACGGGAACTGTTGTCGTGAATTACTGAATCTCAACCAGTCTCCGAACGAATAATATAATATTGCCTTAAAGGTGAGAAGACCTCTTGGAAGTTATTTACGGTGTTGAATGACTGCTCACTAAGTAGTAGTTCTGGGACTGTGTTTTATGCATTATGGATTTCAGTTTCCTTTACAGGATATCTTTATTTGTAGTTTCTTTTCTATATCATCTACTGTATGATTAATGTTTGCAAGCTGGTGCCGCGCGGAGTGGCCGCGGGGTTAGAGCCGCGCCCCCTCCCGCCGGAGGTTCGAGTCCTCCCTCGGACATGGATGTTTGTGTTGTTCTTAGCCTAAGTTAGTTTAAGTAGCGTGTAAGTCTAGGGACCGATTACCTCAGCAGTTTGGTCCCTTAGGAATTCACACGCATTTTTTGCAAGCTGGATGGCAAAGGCTGATTTGCTTAAGTTATTCAGTCATAAAGCATCAGTGCGTTTCTTGACGTCGTTTCAAACGTTCTATCTGTTTGACCAACGTAGAATTTGGGACAGTTACTACAGTTAAATTCTTGGTCTTTTTGTGGAGGTATTTAACGGGTGTGTTTAACTCCTGGTTGAGGTTAAGTATTGGTCTAAAAGCTGATGTTGACGTTCTTATTTACAAATAGATTGAATTTGTTTGGTGAAAGTAGGCCTTTATATAGTGTGAATCCATACTATATCTGTTTTGTGTTCTTCACAGTGGCTGTAGATGTTTGTTGCAGAGGCTTATTATTAGCAATTTTTTCTTTTATTTTCCGAGAAAGTGTACCTATTGTTGAAGAATCATATCCATAGTGAGAGCAACTGATTTCATTATGATGATTTCTCATTTCTGTTCGGTGGAGCTGAGGGAGGTTTTATGCATATGAAACATGACCAGAAGTTAGCCATCTAATGATGATTTGGATGACAAGATATGTTCCTGATGCAAACATCTGCGTTGTTGGCTTTCAAACTATAACAAAGTGATGTTTGTTTTTTATGTTGAACTTTTTAAGGTCTAGGAAGTTAATAATATAGTTTATTTCTTGTTTGACTGTGAATTTGATATTGTTTTCTAATTTTTTCCGATCTTCAGCTAAGATATCAATTTCACTGCTGTTACCATCAAACAGTGTGAGAGTCTCGTCTTCATACGTTCTATAGTAAATTATCAGCGGAAAAATGCTCCTATCCGAGCACAAAAGAGGCGAATATGCTCCTGTTTATCAAACGACTCTGACTGAAAAGTGGGGTTCCATCTGCCTCATTTTACTTATCTCTGCACTTTTAAAAAAATTCCCAAAATTTTTTGCATCCGAACACAGGGATAATGGAACGTATTAGACAGTGATAAAACAGTGTTAGGAAAATAGTGAAGGGGATAGTGACAGTTGGAGAGGAATGAAGAGAAGGAGAAAGTGCAAATAGGTGAGAGCCAGTGATAATGAGAGAAATAGTCTATGGCAATGACAACGTGTAAATGAAAGATAGTGAAAGTGAGAAGAAACAGCAGCAGTGGGAAGGAAGGAATGAGATAGTAACAGTAAGAGAGAGTATGAGGGGGACAGAGGAGACATTGGTAGTAGGACAGCCGCGCGGGATTAGCCGAGCGGACTGAGGCGCTGCAGTCATGAACTGTACGGCTGGTCCTGGCGGAGGTTCGAGTCCTCCCTCGGGCATGGGTGTGTATGTTTGTCCTTAGGATAATTTAGGTTAAGTAATGTGTAAGCTTAGGGACTGATGATCTTAGCAGTTAAGTCCCATAAGATTTCACACACATTTGAATATTTTTTTGGTAGTAGGACAGAAGGAAGGAAACTGACTGTGAGACAAGAGAGAAATAATGACAAGAGAGAAATAATGACAATGAGTTAGGTTGAACCAGTGACTGAGAGTGGGCAAGCGAGTTAAGAGGGGAGCTTGTGGGAGTGAGGGGTGAGCTGCGTGTTAAAGAGAAACATTGTCTCCTTCGCTCTTTCTATACCAAAACCACTGTCCACTATCTTCCAGTATTTATCACGTTCCTGTCTCTTTCCTGCTACCAATGTCTCCTTATCTCTCAGCTAGAAAGCGCTAAGATACTCGCACGCCAAAATTTTTGGGAAAATTTTTAAAAGTGCAGAGGAAGGTATAATGAGGCAGCTGGCACCTCACTTTTCAACCAGAGTCGTTTAGTAAACAGGAGCATATTCGCCTCTTTTGTACTCGGATAGGACCATTTTTCTACTGAGGAATGTTGAATGAGGCAGCTAGTACCCTATTCTTCATTCATTTCTTTTAATAAACACGAGCGTATTCGTCTTTTTTGTGCTCCGATAGGAGCATTTTCTTGCTGGTTCCCTTCTTTACCCTGCTACGGCACGGCATGACATTCATATGCAAAGAATTGTAGTAGTTTCCTTATCTGAAATTGAAATAATGCAGGACTGTATAATATTACACATCAGACCGGATTTTATGTGCACAAAAATTTTGCATGTACATCAGTACTACAATAATATGGGGCGACCGGAACCCTTCTGATTATAACGTAGACACTTTACGGCATATTTCTTCATGCTACGTTACTCTATAAACTATGTTTTCGCCTAGCAACAGTCATTACGTGTGTAAGAAAGGGCACCATTGAACGTCTGTATCTCGGAAATGGATATACATGCCAAGAAAATTTTCAAGACTGTTTGAGATCGCGGTCTTGGGAATACATTGCAAAAATTACGTCGACATGGTGTGCATAGCCGTCTTGGGATCCATAGCTGGATTTTGATATTCAAACTTGGCCTTGTACCGTAGGGTATTTACAGTACGACAATTCTTCTGTTGGGTGTACAAATGATCCCTAGACCAAGGGCTATGAAGGACGCTAGACCCTACCTTTCTGTCACCAATAGAATCTGAGGTGCGAGAGCAGGAAAAATCCCGTTTTTATGCGTGGCGTTTTGGAACATATTAGGTAGAGCAAGTTGTCGCGTGTGTACCGATTTTACTGTTTATTTTGATTACTGAATAAGAAGAACTTTCACTTCGGATGATTAATGTAAACCAGTTAAGAATCTAGCAAGACGGCTACCCACTGCAAGTCTGTCGTAGACTTCATTATTCAAAGGAAAATAGTCATGGGACAGTACAACTAGGAGAATCTCTTAACTCATATATTTCAGGTAATCTGAGCCTTGTGTGTTTTAGGACATTATTTTTTATCGTGTTAATCGTTTTTTCTACTGGTACGTTAATATAAAGGTTAACAATATCTAATGAGGCATATATAGTGGTTGGTGGTATGTGGATGTCTTTAATGTGTTGTACGATGTCAGCTGTGTTATTAATGGTATATCATGTTCGTGCATGTGCAGTCTCCATGTGGGAGTGATGTATACTATACCCTAGTCGAAATGCGATATCAAAGTCATTCCGCTCTTGTATAGTACACGGGAAAAATTAAAAATGTGTGTATTAAATCATTAAAGCTTTTTGTACTCTTACAGAAACTCTGCATTCTTACCACCTCGTTGTCTAGTTGAAGGTGCAGCAGCAAGACTTGTAGGAGTATGAATCTGCCTTCCACTACATTCTCGTCATTGAAACTATTGTCTTTGAGATTTACAACATATTTGGTCTATCTGTTTTTTAAATATAATTTTCTTATTGTTATCAAGATTTCTCTTTCTTTAATTATTGAATTACAGCTTGGCAATCGTTCAACAGTGTACCCATCCTGTACATCGCAGAGGTTACTTCATACAGAATTTAAGGGTTTTTCTGCCATTTCTTGCTGCAGAGGTGAGAAACCAGTAATGATCTCATAGATATGCAGCTCCTGTGCTCGTATTCTTTGTTCCCTAAAACAAATCAGTGCACGCTGAAAATTAAGTACAGAGATAAAGTGATTCATTAACTCGTTTATCTCCCGTGAAACGTTCAGTGAAATGAATGGCACTAGACTCATTTGGGACTGCTCTAGCAAATGGGACACTTTCTATCGAACCTGAGTGATGCGTGGAAGATGTGGTGAGCAGTACTTTTTGGATCGATTTCAGCTATAATTTGCAAAATAGAAATTGAAAACGTACAAGGAAACACCAGAGAAAATACATCTGACGACTCTTAGGAGGGGCAGCCTTTATCCATGGTAACTAACGGTATCCTGACACAGTTCCGTACTGGCGCACTATCTTTTAATACACAAATTCCTGAAAGTTTCGTCTAAAACGCCCATCATTCAATTTCCTTGTCTTACGAGTATCACTAACCAGAAACCCGGAGTGCTTCTGATGCTATAGACCGTACTGTGTTTAGACAATGTGTAGGCATTTTCTAATCTATACAGACGATTTTGCAGAGAATCTGAGCAGCACTCTTAGATCTGTTCGCAGATGATGCTGTCATTTACCAACCTGTAAAGTCATCAGATCAAAACCAATTGCAAAATAATTTAGATAAAATATATGTATAGTGCAAAAACTGGTGATTGATGCTAAATAATGAAAAGTTTGAGGTGTTAAACTTCACTTGAACGATGCGTAACACAGATGTATGGGCTGCCAATTCATCTAAATGATTATGGATTACAATTACGAATAACTTAAATTGGAACGATCACATAGATAAAGTTGTGAGGAAAGCGAGCCAAACAATGCGTTTTATTACCAGAACACGCAGAGACTGCATATACTACTCTTTTCCGTTCTGTGCTAGAGTGTTTCTGAGAAGTATGGGATCTTTACCAGGCAGGATTTATGGAGGACATCGAAAAAGTTCAAAGAAGGGCAGCCGCGAAATAAGGGAGAGGATACCAATGATATGATACGCGATTTGAGGTAGCAGTCATTGAAACAAAAGCGCTTTTCAATGCGGCGAGGTCTTTCCATGAAATTTCAATCATCAATTGTCTCCTCTGAAAGCAAATATGTTTTATTATCGCCAAGCTACGTAGGGAGAAATGATCATTGTAATAAAATAAGAGACACCAGATCTCGCACAGAAAGATTTAGGTGTTCGTTTTTCCCGCACACTGTTAGAGAGTGATACGGTCAAAAATAGTGTGAAAGTTGTTGAATGAACCTTCTGCCAGGCACTTAACTTAACAATGAAGGTATAAAAAAATGGTATAGGTTCCTAGATATATGACTAGCTTGGAGAAAAAATGGTTCAAATGGCTCTGAGCACTATGGGACTTAACATCTATGGTCATCAGTCCCCTAGAACTTAAAACTACTTAAACCTAACTAACCTACGGACATCACACAACACCCAGTCATCACGTGGCAGAGAAAATCCCTGACCCCGCCGGGAATCGAACCCGAGAATAGCTTGGAGACATTTTAGCAATAGAACCCAGTACGTTGTCTTCGATGGCGAGTGTTCATCAGAGACAGGGGCATCGTCAGGAGTGTTCTATGG
The DNA here is from genome assembly GCF_023864345.2 of Schistocerca serialis cubense. Lineage (NCBI taxonomy): Eukaryota > Metazoa > Arthropoda > Insecta > Orthoptera > Acrididae > Schistocerca > Schistocerca serialis. Next base: position 204,457,711 of record NC_064645.1, read on the forward strand.
AAGTATGTAGGACAGCCATTGATTTCTATATACACTCCTGGAAATTTAAATAAGAACACCGTGAATTCATTGTCCCAGGAAGGGGAAACTTTATTGACACATTCCTGGGGTCAGATACATCACATGATCACACTGACAGAACCACAGGCACATAGACACAGGCAACAGAGCATGCACAATGTCGGCACTAGTACAGTGTATATCCACCTTTCGCAGCAATGCAGGCTGCTATTCTCCCATGGAGACGATCGTAGAGATGCTGGATGTAGTCCTGTGGAACGGCTTGCCATGCCATTTCCACCTGGCGCCTCAGTTGGACCAGCGTTCGTGCTGGACGTGCAGACCGCGTGAGACGACGCTTCATCCAGTCCCAAACATGCTCAATGGGGGACAGATCCGGAGATCTTGCTGGCCAGGGTAGTTGACTTACACATTCTAGAGCACGTTGGGTGGCACGGGATACATGCGGACGTGCATTGTCCTGTTGGAACAGCAAGTTCCCTTGCCGGTCTAGGAATGGTAGAACGATGGGTTCGATGACGGTTTGGATGTACCGTGCACTATTCAGTGTCCCCTCGACGATCACCAGTGGTGTACGGCCAGTGTAGGAGAACGCTCCCCACACCATGATGCCGGGTGTTGGCCCTGTGTGCCTCGGTCGTATGCAGTCCTGATTGTGGCGCTCACCTGCACGGCGCCAAACACGCATACGACCATCATTGGCACCAAGGCAGAAGCGACTCTCATCGCTGAAGACGACACGTCTCCATTCGTCCCTCCATTCACGCCTGTCGCGACACCACTGGAGGCGGGCTGCACGATGTTGGGGCGTGAGCGGAAGACGGCCTAACGGTGTGCGGGACCGTAGCCCAGCTTCATGGAGACGGTTGCGAATGGTCCTCGCCGATACCCCAGGAGCAACAGTGTCCCTAATTTACTGGGAAGTGGCGGTGCGGTCCCCTACGGCACTGCGTAGGATCCTACGGTCTTGGCGTGCATCCGTGCGTCGCTGCGGTCCGGTCCCAGGTCGACGGGCACGTGCACCTTCCGCCGACCACTGGCGACAACATCGATGTACTGTGGAGACCTCACGCCCCACGTGTTGAGCAATTCGGCGGTACGTCCACCCGGCCTCCCGCATGCCCACTATACGCCCTCGCTCAAAGTCCGTCAACTGCACATACGGTTCACGTCCACGCTGTCGCGGCATGCTACCAGTGTTAAAGACTGCGATGGAGCTCCGTACGCCACGGCAAACTGGCTGACACTGACGGCGGCGGTGCACAAATGCTGCGCAGCTAGCGCCATTCGACGGCCAACACCGCGGTTCCTGGTGTGTCCGCTGTGCCGTGCGTGTGATCATTGCTTGTACAGCCCTCTCGCAGTGTCCGGAGCAAGTATGGTGGGTCTGACACACCGGTGTCAATGTGTTCTTTTTTCCATTTCCAGGAGTGTACATAGATCTGATAGACAAGGTGGGCAGCAGTCTGCGGTTGTTTGCTGACGGTGCTGTGGTGTACGGGAAGGAGTCAAAGTTGAGGGACTGTACGAGAGTACAAGACGACTTACACAAAATTTCTACTCTCATGCTCATAAATTAAGGATAACGCTGATAAATGGTGAAACAACGCTCTGGTGGGCGGTTTGCGGGTTTAAATCACCTCGGGGTATGGCCATGCGGTGCATTTGACCTGCGGTCTTCGCACGGTGGCGCTGGCAGCAGTTCACAAGCGCAGAGGTGTGTTGGTGCACGTCAGAGTACGGTGCAGCGAGTAAGTGTGCAGACGTTTTCAGACGTGTTAATGGTGACTGTGTGTTGAAAATGGCTCAAAGAACACATATTGGTGACGTTATGAGTGGTAGAATACTAGGGTGACTGGAGGCTGGTCAAACACAGCAGGTCGTTGCATGGGCCCTCCGTGTGCCACAAAGTGTGATCTCAAGATTATAGCAACGATTCCAGCAGACAGAAAAAGTGTCCAGGAGCTACAGTACGGGACGTCCACAGTGTACAATACCACAAGAAGACCGATATCTCACCATAAGTGCCCGCAGACGGCCACGGAGTACTTCAGGTAGCCTTGCTCGGGAGCTCCACTGGAACAGTTGTCTCCAGACACACAGTATACAGACGACTGAACAGACATGACTATTCGCCCGGAGACCTGCAAGGTGCATTCCACTGACCCCTGGTCACAGGAGAGCCCGTAAAGCCTGGTGTCAACAACACAGTACATTGGAACAGTGGTCCCAGCTTATGTTCACAGACGAGTCCAGGTATAGTCACTTCAAAGTGACCTGTATGGAGGCTGTGGTTTGATGGTGTGGGGTTGGATTACGATTGGTGCATCATCGAGCTGCCATCGTGGAGGAGTACCTTGAAACAGAAGATATCAGGCGAATGGAGTCGCCTGCCTGTTTGCCAGGCCTGCAGTCTGGCAAACAGGCTATAGAAGTACACAGACATGAGAATAACCACATAGCCACATAGTGAACACACACGGCACAGATCTGTTTGGGATGCTCTCGGCTAACGTATCGCTGCACTTCTTAAAACCCTACGACACTTCAGGAGCTCCGACAGGCACTGGTGCGAGAATGGGGGGCTGTACCCCAGCAGCTACTCGACCACCTGATCCAGAGTATGCCAGCCTGTTGTGCGGCCTGTGTACGTGTGCATGCTGATCATATCCCATACTGATGTCGGGGTACATGCGCAGGAAACAGTGACGTTTTGTAGCACATGTGTTTCGGGACGGTTTTCTCAACTTATCGCCAATACCGTGGACTTACAGATCTGTGCCGTGTGTGTTCACTATGTGGCTATGATATTAGCGCCAGTTTTGTGAAGTGCCACGTTATGTGGCACCACATTCTGAAATTATCCTTAATTTATGAGCATGAGTGTTGATGTTGTGATGAATGGCAGCTACCTCTAAATGTAGAAAAATGTGTGTTAATGTGGCTGTAGAAAAACAAATCCGTAATATTCGGATACAGCATTTGTAGAGTCCTGCTTGACACAGTCACGTTATTTAAATATATGGGCGCAACGTTACCTAGCGAATGAGGAAATTGAACGAGCATGCGAGGATTGTGATAGGGAAGGCGAATGGAAGACTTCAGTTCATTGGGAGAATTTTAGGGAAATTTGGTTCATCTGTAAAGGAGACTGCATATTGGACGCTAGTGTGACTTATTCGTGAGTACTGCTCAGGGGTTGGGATGCACACCACGCTGGATTAAAAAGCAGACATCGAAGATATTCAGAGGTGGGGTACTGGGCCTGCTACCGGTAGGTTCGAACGACACGCAAATATTACGGAGATGCATCGCTGACTCAGATGAGAATCCCTGGAGGAGAGGCGACAGTCTTTTCGAGTAACACCACTGAGAAAATTTAGAGAACTGGCATTTGAAGCTGACTGCAGAATGATAGTACTGCTGCCAGCAGACCATGAAGATAAGATACAAGCGATTAGGGCTCATATGCATGCTTATGGACAGTGGTTTTTTCTCAGCCTGCATGCAAGTGGAGCAGGAAAGGAAATACTAGTAGTGGTGCATGGTACCGTTCGCGACGCACCGTACGGGGGCGTGCCGAGTGTGTATGCAGCTGTAGACGTAGACGAGGTGTTGACTGCAGAGTAGTCATGTAGCCGTAGATATAAACATACTCTTTATGTACACAAGAGAAAGCGACGGCGTACAGGCGTGGCGACCGACTGCCACCAGTTAGTCTATCGTCAGAGAATGAAGACTTTTTGTGTATAGTTCAGCCAATATAAAAATGGTTTCTATAAAGGACTTGCTACAGAATAATATGTCATTGTGGTGGATACATTGATAACGCCTCTTTCTGGAAATGTTATACACTCCTGGAAATGGAAAAAAGAACACATTGACACCGGTGTGTCAGACCCACCATACTTGCTCCGGACACTGCGAGAGGGCTGTACAAGCAATGATCACACGCACGGCACAGCGGACACACCAGGAACCGCGGTGTTGGCCGTCGAATGGCGCTAGCTGCGCAGCATTTGTGCACCGCCGCCGTCAGTGTCAGCCAGTTTGCCGTGGCATACGGAGCTCCATCGCAGTCTTTAACACTGGTAGCATGCCGCGACAGCGTGGACGTGAACCGTATGTGCAGTTGACGGACTTTGAGCGAGGGCGTATAGTGGGCATGCGGGAGGCCGGGTGGACGTACCGCCGAATTGCTCAACACGTGGGGCGTGAGGTCTCTACAGTACATCGATGTTGTCGCCAGTGGTCGGCGGAAGGTGCACGTGCCCGTCGACCTGGGACCGGACCGCAGCGACGCACGGATGCACGCCAAGACCGTAGGATCCTACGCAGTGCCGTAGGGGACCGCACCGCCACTTCCCAGCAAATTAGGGACACTGTTGCTCCTGGGGTATCGGCGAGGACCATTCGCAACCGTCTCCATGAAGCTGGGCTACGGTCCCGCACACCGTTAGGCCGTCTTCCGCTCACGCCCCAACATCGTGCAGCCCGCCTCCAGTAGTGTCGCGACAGGCGTGAATGGAGGGACGAATGGAGACGTGTCGTCTTCAGCGATGAGAGTCGCTTCTGCCTTGGTGCCAATGATGGTCGTATGCGTGTTTGGCGCCGTGAAGGTGAGCGCCACAATCAGGACTGCATACGACCGAGGCACACAGGGCCAACACCCGGCATCATGGTGTGGGGAGCGATCTCCTACACTGGCCGTACACCACTGGTGATCGTCGAGGGGACACTGAATAGTGCACGGTACATCCAAACCGTCATCGAACCCATCGTTCTACCATTCCTAGACCGGCAAGGGAACTTGCTGTTCCAACAGGACAATGCACGTCCGCATGTATCCCGTGCCACCCAACGTGCTCTAGAAGGTGTAAGTCAACTACCCTGGCCAACAAGATCTCCGGATCTGTCCCCCATTGAGCATGTTTGGGACTGGATGAAGCGTCGTCTCACGCGGTCTGCACGTCCAGCACGAACGCTGGTCCAACTGAGGCGCCAGGTGGAAATGGCATGGCAAGCCGTTCCACAGGACTACATCCAGCATCTCTACGATCGTCTCCATGGGAGAATAGCAGCCTGCATTGCTGCGAAAGGTGGATATACACTGTACTAGTGCCGACATTGTGCATGCTCTGTTGCCTGTGTCTATGTGCCTGTGGTTCTGTCAGTGTGATCATGTGATGTATCTGACCCCAGGAATGTGTCAATAAAGTTTCCCCTTCCTGGGACAATGATTTCACGGTGTTCTTATTTCAATTTCCAGGAGTGTAGTTATAAAATTCTTTGAGTGTGTTTAACACTGCCTACATTCGCTATCCATGACAGATGCTCCACTACTTCATATGTGCAGAGCGCTTTCCACGTAGACAAGTATCGACTGGTCATACAGATGAATCAGTTGTCCATAGGTCTTCTAAAGCTCGCTGCTACCATGTGTGGAAGGGATTTTTAATGTTGTTATTTTAGGTATGGCCGCTACTGGCAGCCATAAGTTGAGGCAGTGTTTGTGACAGTGTGAGCCCGGTCCCTCGTGCCTTGAGTGATTGTGGCCTGTGGGAGAGTCCCTTCCCAGTTTTGTTTGTTTATAATAAAGTGAATACCACTCCTATTCCAGTCCTACTACTTCAGATGGCAGTGACGAGTGTTTCACCACCAGTTAGTTAAACAATTTTTAATCTTGTAGTAAGTGAATTATTTTTTTTTACAAATTCATTGTAGTGTCATGATGACAGACTCATCTTAAGCAGCCTGATACTGACATCATACTGTTTTGGCCACTGAATTAGTCCACTAAAAGTGCCAAATCAACTGCCTATAGCGAAAAGTTCCTACATAAGTAGACTTCATACTTGGCCAGAGTGTATTTCTTTAAATAATGAAGATGGTAATTGTTTAACATGAAACCAGGGTTTATAGGTTTTGCACTAGATACAACTGGAAGTCATAAGCGTGCATGGGATATTTGCAATAGGACAAGATTGATGACACATCCTGTACGTAAAATGAAAAGAGTGTAGGACCTAATAGCGATCCCTGGGGGACGCCTGACACTGCCTGCCTCCGTTTTGACTTCATGGTGCCGGACATGACGCATTGCTGGTGAGATCTCAGGTATGTGAATACGTTGCACTGATGTTAATATTAACATCTGCTGATTATTGCTACAATACTGAGAAAAGGCAGAGAAATCTAACTTAGAGGAGCGTATCAGGAAGATCAGCAGTTTAACGGCGGATCCAAAGTAGAGGGAGAGCGGAGCGGATGCCACGCAACTTTTCAAATGTAAACGTCGCTTAATTGCAAGCTAAGACATATGATGGGTAATTACAAAGTATTTTTTTCAACAATAGTGATATAGGTGTTTAAGATTACTGCATTGGAACTTTTCGGCCATAGTATGCTGACGTTAATTTTTATTTCTTTATAAAGCTTTTCACTTCTGTGAGGGCTTTCACGCTGGCATTGTGCTGTGTTTCGTAAGCGCACGGTCGAAAATGACCTCGCGACATCGCCACTAGCAGTCGTTGCTGTTTTGAAAGACACACAAGCAACTCCAGCGCTTCGTTTCTCAGCTGTTTCACAATACCGAAGTAAATTTCTAGTAACATGAATTTATGTATGATTTGTATTTCTAAATATTCTAACACTTCTTCATTTACGGAAAACTGTCATTTTCGTTTTTAAATCATGCTCTTAGAGCCATAGCAAAATTTAAGATTTTTCCACCCCCAAAACCCACCGCACTGGGCGGTGGCTCGGTTCGGGACCTCCCCCCCCCCCCCCCCCCCCTTCTTCTAGAACCAGCCCTATGGAGGGTAAAAACTGCAGGCGAAGACAGAGATTGGTGCTACTCTGTAATCTGAGAGGAATTAATAGCGAACCGCATCAAACCAGTCAAAAGAATTTTAGCCATACTAAACTGGTAGAAGCCGACCTCGGGGAAGATCAGTTTGGATTCCGTAGAAATATTGGAACAATAATGACCCTACGACTTACCTTAGAAGAATAGATTAAGGAAAGGCAAACCTACGTTTCTAGCATTTGTAGACTTAGAGAAAGCTTTTGAAAATGTTGACTGGAATACTCTCTTTCAAATTCTGAAAGTGGCAGGGGTAAAATACAGGGAGCGAAATGCTATTTACAATTTATGCAGAAACCACATGGCAGTTGTAAGAGTCGAGGGGCACGAAAGGGAAGCAGTAGTAAGCAAGGGAGTGAGACAGGGTTGTAGCCTATCTCCGATGTAATTTAATCTGTATATTGTGCATGCAGTAAAGGAAACAAAAGAAAAATTGGGAGTATGAATTAAAATCCATGAAGAAGCAATAAAAACATTGAGGTTTGCCGATGATATTGTAATTCTCACAGAGATTGTAAAAGAGTTCAAAGAGCAGTTGAACGGCATGGACAGTGTCTTGCAAGGAGGATATAAGATGAACATCAGCAAAAGCAAAACGATGATAATGGAATGTAGTCGAATAAAATCAGATGATGCTAAGGGAATTAGATTAGAAAATGAGACACTTCAAGTGGTAAAGGAGTTTCGCTATTTGGGGAGCAAAATAACTGATGATGGTCGAAGTAGAGAGGATATAAAATGTAGACTGGCAATGGCAAGAAAAGCGTTTCTAAAGAAGAGAAATTTGTTGACATCGAGTATAGATTTAACTGTCAGGAAGTCTAAAAATGGTTCAAATGGCTCTGAGCACTATGGGACTTAACATCTATGGTCATCAGTCCCCTAGAACTTAGAACTACTTAAACCTAACTAACCTAAGGACAGCACACAACACCCAGCCATCACGAGGCAGAGAAAATCCCTGACCCCGCCGGGAACGCTACCGCACGACCACGAGATGCGGGTAGTCAGGAAGTCTTTTCTGAAAGTATTTGTATGGAGTGTAGCCATGTCCGGAAGCGAAACATGGACGATAAATAGTTTAGACAAGAATAGAAGCTCTCGGAATGTGGTGCTACAGAAGAATGCTGAAGATTAGATGGGTAGATCATGTAACTAATAAAGGAGGTACTGAAACGAATTGGGGAGAAGCTAAATTTGTGGCACAACTTGACTAGAAGAGGGGATCGGTTGGTAGGACATGTTCTGAGGCATCAAGGGATCACAAATTTAGTATCGAAGGGCAACGTGGAGGGTAAAAAACGCAGAGGGAGACCAAGAGATGAATACACTAAGCACATTCAGTAGGTTCTATTGGCTCAAATGGCTCTGAGCACTACGGGACTTAACTTCTGAGGTCATCAGTCCCCTAGAACTTAGAACTGCTCAAACATAACTAACTTAGGGACATCACACACATCCATGCCCGAGGTAGGATTCGAACCTGCGACTGTAGCGGTCGCGCGGTTGCAGACTGTAGCGCCTAGAACCGCTCGGCCACCCCGGCCGGCTGCAGTAGGTACTGGGAGATGAAGAGCTTGCATGGAGAGCTGCATCAAACCAGTCTCTGGACTGAAGAGAACAACAGCTACCTGTTGGCTTTTGTCTCAGGTTGTTCGGCCGACGTTTGTCTGATGATTTTTCTGACGTTTCGCCAGCACGAGTGGCTGTCATTGTCAAAACTTGACCCTCCATTGCTGGTGGTGGACTGGATTATATGAAGCTGGCTATCCAACTTCCAAGTGCCTTTCCGTGGTCGTATCCGGTGCTTTTCTGCTCTTGCTGTCTGCAACGGTCGTTCGCTGCAGCACGGGAATCCAGGAGCCATTCGCCCCGAGTCTTTCTTCTTTCTTGTTGACGTTATTCTCATGTCTGTGTATTTCTATAGCCTCTCTGAGCAAGCGGGTGCGATAGCTCTTCTCTACAGCCAGAACTTCCGTGTCGGCGGATTAGACTTTGTAGTCGGCCTCACACAGCGTGTACTCTCGCACGGCCTATATCTCCACCGGCCCCAACCTGCAATTCTGCTTATCTTCAGTGATCCTGGTGTTAATTGATCGTTCAGTCACCCCAAAATAAACTTTTTCGCATGTGCATGGTGTGGGATATCCGACGTTGCTAGTAGGTTCCTTTTCTTGCATAAACATTTGACAATGGCAGAACATGTAAATGCTAGCGTGAATTGTCGCAAGTTTATACTCTAACACGGTTGTGCCTGCATGATTCTTCTGGTAAAGCACGGATAATGACTAAGTTATAGTCAGTAAATTACGGATTCGGCAACTGACTGCTGTCCTTCGATACATTTGAACATTCTAGGTCGCTGTGCATCACCGGTACCCAGCTGATTCCAATTTAGTTAAAAAAAATATTAAGATTTACAAATTCAACAATTCGGTATGCGCTTGTTTGGCAGTACGTGGTATCTTTTTACTTACCACAACATGATATGAAGGGCTTATTTTAATAGTGGTACAAGTCCATTACCTCCACTTTTCTGCCTATAATGTTTTAATGATCCAAGCAAACAGAAAGAGAGGTTCATCTCTAGCAAGAAGCCGTATGCTTGAATATTTCTGGTATCTCTACTGCAGATTTTTTCATTTAACTTTAGACTCTGTATCTCAAAATGAACAAAAATGGACTTTTATCACTATTGAAATAAGCCCTTCGTATCTATTTATTCATTTATTTATTTTTTACTTGTTATGTCTTGTCAACAGCAACTCAGTGATAACTTGCATTGTCCATAACTATTACTGAGTTTGCAGGCTAGTAAGGGGAAACTATTTCGTAAACCGTAATTTGTTTCTGAGTTCGTTTCTGATTGATATCCCTTGAATTGTTTTTCTTTTCCCGGAACTCTAATGTTCTTTCCCTACGACCCGGAAGAAGAACCAGCGTGAAGCACAATTATTCGTCCACCTTTACCAACTGGTATTTTAAGGCCACAAGTTTTCCTCTTACGATTCTGGTTTACCCGTGTATCGTCTAAGTAAAAAGCGTTGTCACTGCCGGATTCTCTTATTTGAAGAAAACTTCCTTAAAACTGTGCCCTTGAAGCAGTGATATCACTAGGTTCCATTAAAAATTTTATTTTGTCAGTAGTATGTACATATCTGAATCCAATGTTTTTCAAAATTCTTTGTGAAATGTGATAACATGACATGGGGAATCGGGAGTGGAAACCACTGAGCACATAGAGGCAAATACACAGGAAATTTTATTTCTCACGACAGCTTTTGTATACACGCTATGAATAAGTATTTTTGAGAATGTAAAGTTGAAATGGCACATATTTAAGAGAAAACATAATCAACTCTAAAACTTTACATCCTGGCATAAACAAGTATATTAATTAATTATTTTTTTCTGATTAAGCAAACTGTAATCATCAGCTACTTAATGGGGCCAATAATAAATGACCTCGGTTTGAGGAAGGCCGGCGTGTACCAGATTCCGTGTCAATGTGGCAAGTCGTATATTGGTCAGACGATGCGTACCGTCGAGGATCGATGCCGTGAACACCAGAGTCACACTCGACTGATGTATCCGAGCAAGTCGGCGGTCGCTGAACATTGTTTGTCGGAAAATCACGCTATGGAGTATGAACGCACGAGGATTCTCGTACAGACGTCGAGATACTGGGACAGCGTTGTTAGAGAGGCCATCGAAATTCGCACCAATGAAGACCTCATAAACCGTGACTGTGGCTATAATCTTAGTAAGGCTTCGGAACCAGAGATTGGGTTAATCAAGAGTAAATCGAGCAAACGTATAGTTGTGACGACCACGGCGGACAGAGCCATCACACCAACGTCATCTCAGACGCCATCGCAATCTGTTCCACCGCGCGACGGCGGAAGGAGCGCGCCACGTGCGGAGGGTATTTAAATCGGCCGCCGCCGCGGCCGAACCCAGTTCCCTCTGAGCAGCCATAGCGTACGGATCTCCGTGCAGGCACGTTCACAGGAGCTCAGTCTGATGATGGCGACATGTATGATCGCCGAAATATTGTGCCCGTTGGACACTGTAGACCGGCAGTACACACGTGGGTATTTTGATTAATACTAAAATCGTTTAGTTGAATATTTACACTACTGCAGGAAGTTCAATATTCAAAGTAATCTTTACGTTTGAAATACAAACAACTGCATGCATTATTGAAAAGTTACCCTCACAAAGTGCACCAAAGGCAATTTCTCACGAACATTGAAGGTTAAACCATTATACCTTAACAAAAAAAAAACACTGCTGAGACTCAGGTGGCACAGGTACGCCTCCACTAGGTGCCACTGTACAGACAGGCCGTCGCCACTAAAGAACAGGCGCCTAACAAGAAAAAAAAATACACTTTCTAACACGGAGGAACGCCAATCAGTTTCAAGGTTTGTAACATTCTTGAAAGGTACGAGGCTAAAACACATACGTATTGTCCCTACGGCCTTGCCTTTAACCAACGCCGTAGTTAACATACCCCTTTAGTGAATGATGAAGATTATTGCACAGTTACCTTTACTAATGGCCGGCGCTTTGCCTTTGTGTTGAATGAGAACATTAATTACAAGAGTACAACTATCGATTGCACTAAAAGAAATGCTGCACAGTTAATTTTGCTAGCTGCGAGTCTCTTGCCTTTAGAAAATATGAGTATTGATTACCTCAAAAAACACAACCATTCACGGCACAAAAGGTACCGCGTAATTAAACTGATTACCGGCAAACAGCTTGCCTTACAACTATCACTAACCTCCTTTGAGAACAACCGACACATTATTCAGTGGGTCCGGCGAGAAACGGTGAGTCCTTAAAAACTTAAGGAACAACGCCCGTGAATGAACGTCTTGAACGAAACGCCTTAATAAGCCACGATAGTTCATACACTACTGGGCATTAAAACTGCTACACCAAGAAGAAATGCAGATGATAAACGCATATTCATTGCACAAATATACTAGAACTGACATGTGATTACATTTTCACGCAATTTGGGTGCATAGATCCTGAGAAATCAGTACCCAGAACAACCACCTCTGGCCATAATAAAGGCCTTGATACGCCTGGGCATTGAGTCAAACAGAGCTTGGATGGCGTGTACAGGTACAGCTGCACATGCAGCTTCAACACGATACCACAGTTCATCAAGAGTAGTGACTGACGTATTGTGACGGGCCAGTTGCTCGGCCACCATTGACTAAGCGTTTTCAATTGGTGAGAGATCTGAAGAATGTGCTGGCCAGGGCAGCAGGCGAACATTTTCTGTATCTAGAAAGGCCCGTACAGGACCTGCAACATGCGATCGTGCATTATCCTGCTGAAATGTAGGGTTTCGCAGGGATCGAATGAAGGGTAGAGCCACGGGTCGTAACACATTTGAAATGTAACGTCCACTGTTCAAAGTGCCGTCAATGCCAACAAGAGGTGACCGAGACGTGTAACCAGTGGCACCCCAAACTATCATGCCGGGTGATGACGAATACATGCTTCCAATGTGCATTCACCGCGATGTCGCCAAACACGGATGCGACCATCATGATGCTGTAAATGGAACCTGGATTCATCCGAAAAAATGACTTTTGCCATTCGTGCACGTCGTTGAATATACCATTGCAGGCGCTCCTGTGTGTAATGCAGCGTCAAGGGTAATCGCAGCCATGGTCTACGAGCTGATAGTCCATGATGCTGCAAACGTCGTCGAACTGTTCGTGCAGACGGTTGTTGTCTTACAAACGTCCCCATCTGTTGACTCAGGGATCGAGACGTGGCTGAACGATCCGTTACAGCCATGCGGGTAAGATGCCTGTCATGTCGACTGGTAGTGATACGAGGTCGTTGGGATCCAGCACGGCGTTCCGTATTACCCTCCTGAACCCACCGATTCCATATTCTGCTAACAGTCATTGGATATCGACCAACGCGAGCAGCAATGTCGCGATACGATAAACCGCAGTCGCGATAGGCTACAATCCGACCTTTATCGAAATCGTAAACGTGATGGTACGAATTTCTCCTCCTGACACGAGGGATCATAACAACGTTTCACCAGGCAACGCCGGTCAGCTGCTGTTTGTGTATGAGAAATCGGTTGGAAACTTTCCTCGTGTCAGCACGTTGTAGGTGTCGCCACCGGCGCCAACCATGTGTGAATGCTCTGAAAAGCTAATCATTTGCATATCACAGCATTTCCTTCCTGTCGGTTAAATTTCGCGTCTGTAGCACGTCATCTTCGTGGTGCAGCAATTGTAATGGCCAGTAATGTAATTCCGGCGTAGCGCACTTTAACTGCCGGCAAGAGCGGACTGACGGCAACATTATTTATCATAACGGCTCACAGCCACACATCATTGATGACAATTTACTACTCTGCCATGAAATTCGGACCGGAATTTAACGTGAATGTTCACCGTTTCTAAAACTGAAGTCCATATGTGTTGCCGCAGCCCTTGGTGAGCAACTGGGAATAGACGGGAACACGGGCACTTGATTCATCGTGCCCGGGCACATCTACGTCGGCGACAATCCACATGTATTTCTCTAGGACGCCTTCCTCGTGCGTCAGACAGCGAGCCGCTCTGCCTCTGTCCTACCCACTGGCTTCACGTGGCCTGTTTCCACCGGCGTCACGGTCCCTAGCAGCACTCTCCCCATCCGGCGCATGCGCTGGATCTGTAATTTTCTCATTCACGCTCAAGGCGGTCTCCCAACACCGTACCCGGAACTCAGCGCTGAGTGAAGAGACCCTCTGGGCGCGAGTATCGATGCATTGGTATCACTTTGGATAGAGCTAATGCTGTCTTTAAAATGTACATATTCACGAATTTTCAACACAGTTTTTTTAGCAGTCGCGTGTCTTACGCATGGTCAGCACAACTCGTCTTAGAACATCTTTGTTGGAATCGATCAGTCGGGAACCGCGCGACCGCTACGGTCGTAGGTTCGAATCCTGCCACGGGCATGGATGTATGTGATGTCCTTAGGTTAGTTAGGTGTAAGTAGTTCTAAGTTCTAGGGGACTGATGACCTCAGATGTGAAGTCCCATAGTGATCAGAACCATTTGAACCAATTTTTTCGAAATCGACTAAATTCGTGATAGGCTTCTCACGAATGGGCTGTTTCCCCGGCGCTCTGAAAACTGAACTTCCACAGGTGGGACAGGTAAATTACCTTCATAGGCAATCCGTTGAACGATTCTCAGACTGACGCTAGACGCTTCCGCAGTGCGTTTGTGAAAGGTCTACCGTTTTTCTACTTCGCGCGTGAAGAAAGAGCGTATCCTGTGAGTCATGTTTCTCGCTTGGTTCCGGAGGATTTGTCACATACCACAACCATCAGCCGTGACAACTCGCAACAAATGGAATAAAAGTACACTAAATAACTCACTAATACCATGTTTAACTCACACACTGGCTACTGAGTTGAGAGTAGGGCGTTCAGAAAGCTACTGAGCGCTCATTGGCTGTTGGAGGATGCATGACGCCAGGTGCACAGAACGAGTCTAAACTTGACCAGCATCGTCCATGACTCCGGCTATAACCGAGGGAGATGTGAAAACCGTGCTGTTTACAAGATAGAGTCAAAACTTCTTTCAAAGGCCAAAATGTTTTTATGTCAATGGGAGGAAAAATTGTTTTATCACTACCAATTCTGTTGAAGTGGTTTGCGATGACTATACTGTATTATGATCTGTCAGGAATATAAAGTCCCTTTTTGATAAAAATGAAATAAAGTCCCAAAAATTATTTCTTTTGGTTTTCTTTCCAGTAAAGCAATTTACATCTTACCATAACGACATAAAAATGAGAATTTCCAGACAAAAATCCAAACCTTAGGCCGCAAAAGGTCAGTTGCTAATTACATAGGGGTTTTAGGTGCTTTTGATGCCACAGAATAATCTGATTAAGTGAATCCCATTATGAATCTACAGTCACCTATAAAAGCTAGCCTTAAGTAACTGTCCCTTACCTTAATATCCTAATGGTTTAATCCTGTTCATGTCCTTACTGATAGCCCGCATCTCGTGGTCGTGCGGGTTCCTGGGTTCGATTCCCGGCGGGGTCAGGGATTTTCTCTACCTCGTGATGGCTGGGTGTTGTGTGATGTCCTTAGGTTAGTTAGGTGAACTAAAGAGAAACCTAGTGCCAACAGGGAATCATATAGCGCTCTTAGAAAAAAGTGTTCCGAGACTGTTACCTGAAATGCTCCTCCATGATACTGACAAGAGGGAGATTGAGTTAATAATTAAATCACTAAAGACCAAGAACTCTCATGGATATGACGGGGTATCTAGCAGAATACTGAAGTATTGTTCCACGTATGTTAGCTCAGTACTTAGCCATATCTGTAACTTTTCCTTTAGGAGTGGTCGGTTTCCTGACCGATTAAAGTACTCGGTAGTGAAGCCACTTTATAAAAAGGGAGACAGGGATAATGTTGACAATTATAGACCTATTTCTATGCCATCGGTGTTTGCTAAAGTTATCGAGAGGGTTGTATATACAAGGTTACTGCAGCATTTAAATTCACATAATTTGCTGTCAAATGTACAGTTTGGTTTTAGAAATGGCTTAACAACTGAAAATGCTATGGTCTCTTTTCTCTGTGAGGTTTTGGACGGATTAAATAAAAGGTTGCGAACGTTAGGTGTTTTCTTTGATTTAACGAAGGCTTTTGACTGTGTTGACCACAAAATATTACTGCAGAAGTTGGAACATTATGGAGTAAGGGGAGTAGCTTACAATTGGTTCGCCTCCTACTTTAAGAACAGAAAGCAGAAGGTAATCCTCCGCAATATTGAGAGTGGTAATGATGTTCAGTCCCAATGGGGCACTGTTAAATGGGGCGTTCCCCAAGGGTCGGTGCTGGGGCCACTGCTGTTTCTTATTTATGTAAATGATATGCCTTCTAGTATTACAGGTGATTCAAAAATATTTCTGTTTGCTGATGACACCACCTTGGTATGTGAAGGATCTTGTGTGTAATATTGAAACATTATCAAATAATGTAGTTCATGATATAAGTTCGTGGCTTGTGGAAAATAATTTGATGCTAAATCACAGTAAGACTCCGTTTTTACAGTTTCTAACCCACAATTCAACAAGAACTGACATTTTAATCAGACAGAATGGGCATGTTATAAGCGAGACGGAACAGTTCAAGTTCCTAGGCGTACGGATAGATAGTAAGCTGTTGTGGAAAGCCCATGTTCAGGATCTTGTTCAGAAACTAAATGCCGCTTTATTTACCATTAGAACAGTATCTGAAATAAGTGACATTTCAACACGAAAAGTAGTATACTTCGCATCTTTTCATACGCTTATGTCATATGGTATTATTTTTTGGGGTAATTCTTCTGATTCAAAAAGAGTATTTTTGGCTCAAAAACGGGCTGTTCGAGCTATGTATGGTGTAAGTTCGAAAACCTCTTGTCGACCCCTATTCAATAGTCTGGGAATTTTGATATTGCCCTCACAGTATGTATTTTCTTTAATGTCGTTTGTTGTTAGCAATATTAGCTTATTCCCAAGAGTTAGCAGCTTTCACTCAGTTAATACTAGGCAGAAATCAAATCTGCATGTGGAATGCACTTCCTTGACTCTTGTGCAGGAAGGAGTGCAGTATTCTGCTGCATCCATTTTCAATATGCTACCACAAGAACTCAAAAATCTTAGCAGTAGCCCAAACACTTTTAAGTCTAAACTGAAGAGTTTCCTCATGGCTCACTCCTTCTATTCTGTCGAGGAGCTCCTGGAAGAGCTAAAAAATTAAGCAAATTCCAGTGTTACATTCTTGATTTTCTTTATTTAAACTAACGACTTGTCGCCTGAATATGTTTCTTATATTTCATTTTATCTGTTTCTACAATCGTGTTATAATTTCATGTATTGACTCGTTCCATGACCATGGAGACTTCTCCTAAATGTGGTCCCACGGAACAATAAATAAATAAATAAATAAATAAATAGTTCTAAGTTCTAGAGGACTGATGACCATAGATGTTAAGTCCCATAGTGCTCAGAGCCATTTGAACCATTTTTTTTCCCTTACTGATATTGCTGTAGCTGATCTGTCCTTACTGTTATTGCTGTGCATAAAGTTCCTTTGTTACCTTGAAACGTGATTCCTTATCTTCAAGGTAATGGGCTAATTCCTTATTCAGTATTTTAGACCTTGCAAAGTTAATTTTGATTTCCAAAATGGTTTTATTGTCACAGAATTCATTATTGTTAAATAAAATTTGATTTCTTAGAGCTACATATTTTAACATTTACATGTTGAATTTCCAATTTAGAGCAAATAAGGGGATTCAATATAAATATTTTGATTATCTTTATAGAGTTAATGTTTAATAAATCTGTTGTATTGTAAAGTATTATAAAAAATATTTTTCCTTATCCCAGCAACATAATTTAAACCCTATAGGTTCAATGTCATTTTTTAAATCGGAAGCTGAAGCATACTTGCAGTGTTTATTTCGACAAACAAAATAAAATTTATTCAGATTTTGTACTAAAAAAAATCAAAGAAAAGCTCGACCATTTACAGCGTACGCAAATGTTATTTCACTCCAAGCAGAAACTCTTTCTTACCTAAAGACACAGAAAGAATACAGGAACAACGGCAAACGTCTGGCCTTTATATCATTAAACACGTCAACTGCAGCTCAAGTACGCCATTTTCCCGCGAAGTTCAGCCAACACAAAAAAAACTGCAAATTTAGACCGTGCGTAGTGTTGATCGTACTTGCTTTAGAGTCCTGTATCAGCTTTTACTTCTACTAGTAGTAGAACTAAAGTTATGTCATCAATAACTTTGATTTGAAGAGAAAAACCGGTGAAGCGCGAGTAGGACTACCTCTCCGAGAGTTCCGTACAAACGTAATTATTTGTATAGATAGTTCATTCATCCTGAGAATCGAGAACCAAAGATTTTTGTCTCTTATTTATATCGACACTGGCAAGCTATCGGTCCCGGTAATTCCAGAAATTTCGAGAATGTTTTAATATTAATGCAAGAAAACACCTGCAGCCGTACTGAGTCACTTATTGTATGGCTATCAGTTTCACGCCTTTTCTGGTGCTAATGGGGATAACACCATCCGTATACACGATGCATCTGTGGCAAACACAACTGGTTTATCAGACTCCTGGTAAGTGTGATGTTGTCTCTCCAACTATCAACTAAGTTGGTTGTTGGAGGGACAACATCACAGTTACAGGTAGTCAGCGTAAAACAGTTATGTTGGCCGCTAATGTATCATATATAGCGATGATGTTAATCCATTTAGCATCACTAAGGCCTGAACATGGTGCACTGAAACACCGAAACTGGTAGCCTATAATAAATGACGTCATAACGAGGCCTGTAGGTGTTTCATTTTCCCACAAAAGTGAACGGTCCCCCAGACCTCCGATCACAAGGATGGGCATACAGACACTGTTAATAGCAGGTTTTAAGTTTCAATCTTTTGTGTAATTTCGCTTTCGCTATTGCAATTTTTCATTTATTTTCTTAATTCTGAAGTTATATTAACGAGCTATGCTAATTGTTAACTGCAGATGCGTTGACTTCGTCTGGTCTGGTCTGTTAATATTTGACGGAACCTCCAGAAGAGAAAACGGTACAGCCGGCCATAGTGCTACAGTACTTAGGCAAATATCTTATTCTGTGGAATGCTTCGACAGATATTTTATGGTTTATGAGAACTTCATCCGAAAAAATGGAAGTATAATCCTGCATCAGTTACATGTATTACTTTTCTCTGCAACGTTACAGATGTTGTACGTTTCGTAGGGAATGTTTCTAAACCACTAAATGGTAAGGGCATCCTTTCCACAGCGACAGAGGACTTAACTTCATCGTAGCTCTGCCAATTGGCACGAAATATTTGTAAATTATGTTCACGAATCTTCCTCTAAATCACTCTACCTCTTACCGAAAACAGGAATAAAAATGGTTCAAATGGCTCTGAGCACTATGGGACTTAACATCTGTGGTCATCAGTCCCCTAGAACTTAGAACTACTTAAACCTAACTTACCTAAGGACATCACAAAAATCCATGCCCGAGGCAGGATTCGAATCTGCGACCGTAGCGGTCACGCGGTTCCAGACAGAAGCGCCTAGAACCGCACGGCCACACGGGCCGGCAAAACAGGAATAAAATCCCTACAGCAGTTCCTGAGAATTTTGACAGATTGTGAATGCAGTGTAACGGCAAAAACATATATTTTGTATGCTATAACTACAAATCAGCAATTTACGGATTTTTTTCCTTCACTTGTACGGTGAAACCTTGATCCTTGTCAAATTTCACAATTCTAGGTCAACGGAAGGTACCCTACAGACTTTAATGAGTGACTTTGCGAGTGTCAAATAAGGCCGCGTCTTTTGATTGTATTCATTTAGAAATTTAAATTTTTTACACCGGAAAGTGATCGTTTTACCGACTGTGGTACTGAACCTTAAAAGTAAAAGGCACAACGCAAGTTCAATTATCACTATGACATGCTGCGTGTAGGTCGTGCTCTGATGTAACAGAATGATGCTTTGGAATATACCAAATGCATTACGTAAAATTATCGTACTTGTGGGACGCATCAATCTTCTGGGTGTGTCAGTGGTTCTAACTTATCCCCGTTACTCATTTATCAGAAAGAACATGGACAAGGATGACACTGTAACTTCCAAATTAAATTTGGATATTACAAAAAATAATAAGTAAATAAAATAGACGCCCACTTGTTGCAAGAGCTGCTGTTGTAAGCGACAGCAGAACTGAATGTTACTGTGTGGCGCCTTTACCTTGTAATGAAAATAATTTTAGCCTTTGTAAAGTATAATTACGCTTTTTCAGAACGTACCAGAGATAAGGCATGTACCTAAATATGGCTGGAGGCGTGCTCTGAGATTTATCTGGAGCCGCAGTGTTCAAAGGTCGCACGTGACGGAAACTTGTGAGGCCTTCAGAACCGCAAACCGACTGACCCCAGTCATTACGTCAGAGTCAGAGCAACGGAACGACGCCAAGCTTATACGGCGGTGACGGCTGAAGAGGTCAAGCGATGATTAAGACGGAGAGGAAATTTCCCTCGCCCTGTAAGCCCGGCGGCATATCGCTCGTGGTCTTCCTGCAGAGTGGCTTGTTTACATGCAATTCCAGTGCTGCGTTTTGTTGTATGGATGTCAAGGGTACGACAAGGGATGCTACAATTAGCGAATGTGCGGTTTTAATGAAATACGTCGTTTCTGATTTTAGCCACCGACTAAGACGGGGCAGTGTTTAAGGCACTGGGTTTGCATCCTGGAGGGGCAGGGTTCAAATCCCATGCAACCCCCTAGACGAAGGTTTTCGATGCTTTCCTTCAAGCGCTCATCGCGAAAGACCGGAATTTTCCGAATTGCTCTCTTACAAAAAAAGTGGTAGACAACTCATAACTTTATGTTATTGGCAATTCCTTTACAATTTATTTTTCCTTGCAAAAATCCAGTAAAAAGCTAAAAATAGGCTCGCTGTTTGTGTCTCAGGGAGCCCAAGTGAAAAGTACCAGTTTTGGGTCCTTTATTACAATCCACCGTACACAGAACAACAAATCTACTACGAGTAACACTACCACCATTACTGCTGCTAATAATAATCAATAATAATATCAGCAACACACATATCAGTAAACGTCTGTCTCACTACTCCACATTTTGGGAAATAAAGAAGGTAATAAACTTCTTTGTCTTTGAAAATATTTTACAATTTCTTAATTGATTAATTCATGTGAATTATCACATTTTCTTTCGCTGTGATTGTGTAACTGCAGCTATAGTATTCTAACAACTGATCACAATTACTATTGCGTTACTATCTGCGACACTACTCCCATGGACGTCCACTAGAACCAACGGCACCACCTTGTCATCTTGGCCTGTTTATTACAGTTTGCATTGTTATTCTGCACCTAATAGTCCAGACGATTTATATACCTTCTGATCAAAAATATCAGGACACATATTTGTAACGTGGAATTGACCACTAGATGTCACGACAGGTGAGACCGCCAACATACGAAGGGCGTTCAGTAAGCGATGCGACACATTTTTTTTGTCGGCTAATTTCTGCTGAAAAAGAATGCAGAATTTGTTGTGGGACATCGTAGAATATTCCCGCTCCAGCCCCTATGGATTCCGAAGTTCTAATAGGTGGAGCTCTACGTAGCCTTCAAAATGTCGTCTGTAACGGAGTTGCGTTCCAAAGAGAGAGCTGAGATTCAGTTTCTTCTCGCGAAAAAATAAGGCCATCACAGACATTCATCGGCACTTGCAGTATGTCTAAGAGACTTGGCACTGAACAAAAGTACGGTGAGTTGTTGGGCGAGGCGCCTGTCATCTTCGCAACAAGGTCGCACAAACCCTTTCATCCTCCGCGTGCTGGCCGGCTGCACATAACTGTGACTCCTGCAGAGTTGGAACGTGCGGTCAGTCTCAGTCGAGGTGATCGATGTATCACAGTCAGATACCTTGCACCTCAGCTCGACGTCTCTGAGGGTAGTGGTGACACACTCGTCTACCAGTCGGGATACTCAATGGGCCGGCTGGGTTCGTCGTCTAACAGAGGATCATAAAGAGCAATGAAGGAAGATCTGGCGGAATTGTTGCGCGTTTCAAAGGTGATGTTGACAATTTTTGTCGAACGTGGTCACAGGCGATGAAACACGGGTTCATCACTTCGATCCGGAAAAAAACCGACAATCCATGGAGTGGCGCCATTCCACCTCTCCTCCGAGGACCGTCGCCATGAGTTTATCGACAGAGGGTGCGACTTTGAATTTTCTCCTCGGAGGAGAGGTGGAATGGCACCACTCCATGGACTGTCGTTTTGTTTCCGGTTAGAAGTGATGAATCCGTGTTTCATCGCCTGTGACCACGTTCCACTCAGTCGGCAAGACTCAGCGCAACCAGGAGCACCTCCGAAGATGTCCAACGTAGCTTTGGACGAAACGTCAGGGATAGAAGAGTTCCATGGACCACGGCCATACAACCCGGAAGAATTCTCGGCATCTGAAACATACGGTCGCGAAAGCCTTTATTGTATGACACAGATGTGTCGCAAGCAAAGGGCGACATACGAAATAATCAATCTTCTTCAGTATAGACAGTCCGAAGTCTGTGCTACACAGAGAGTATAAGCAAATTGACTAGCGTTGACGCTGCTATCGTAGTCGTTAGTCTTGAAGCTGCTATTGAACTGGGCCACAACAAGTCGGTCGCGGCGCTTATGTCCTCTCCACATAGGGGCCGCTGCTGTCGCGCTGTTGTCCTGGAGAGGGGTCGGTCAGCGTGGGATTGGCTGACTTCTTCTCACAGCCTTCTCTGCTTCGTTGTTTCCGACTGGCCTGCCGGCACTTTACGCCGTAACAAGAGTTACACTTACAGCAGGTCTCTACCAATAAAGGCTACTCTGCCGAAGCTTCTGTACGCCGTTTGCCTCGATAAAACACGTCCAGTTGTAAGGTGGCTATAATTTCGCACCTTACAAGCACTCATCCACATACTCTGCCGTGAACTACAACCACAATTAGGTGTCATTTGACATGTTGTACATCGTATATATGAATATATAAAGGAGACTGACATTGTCACGTACTAGACTGACATTGTCACGCACGTCTTGTAAATAATTGTTAACGCTTATTGAATGAAAGGTGACGGAGTGTCTTTATCATCAGAACGGCGTAATGAATGATTGCCTATACTAGTAGAGGCTGGAACGCCAGTGGAGATGAAACGGCAGGCAGAACTCAAGCTCTGGGTGGAAGGTCCGCACAGGTGTTGGTCCTGCTTAAAAACAGGAGGTAGCTAGACGGACGTCGTGGCACCTGAGCTCTAGAGCACAATAGGGTGACGGCCGGCCGCTATTGTAGTAGGGTCGGAAGGATAACCGGATAATACTTCCGAACTCTGCAAATCTTGGACGCAGGTGAGAGGAACGAAGAAGCAGCGCCTCGGAAACCACGCAGGCTGAGCTATTTCCAAGGATTTTTACTCAGAAGCGTACCATTGTACGGGTATAGGTTTTTCCTCGCAAACTTTCCGCACTGGACGACAAAAGACTAAAATATGGCTGGTCGGCGTTCGGAAGAATCTGTGGAGAGGGAGAATATTCCGTGGTTTCGAGAATAAGATTCGTTTTCGGAATTACGAGGGTGGGAAGCCGAGCCTTACTAGGAAGTCAGCGGTGGAGAGACGAGGTCTTCGGTTGTGAGCGCCCGTGTGTGACGGTCGCTCAGTATCAGCTTTGTTCATGCAGACGCACTTGCTGTCCTTGCTCTCAGGAGAGTTTATAGTTAGAACAGTTAGGCACTGTACTGTTGCAAACTTATACGATCTGGCCTTCACCTTTGCCTTGGAAGTCGTCATTGAATATGCAGCGTTCAGTAATTGAGAGCACTTCTTCTGCCTGTACTTACGTTGAGACGTTATCTGAACTCCGTCCTTGTTGCTGGGAGTTCGCGTTTCTCGTCTGTAGAACACAGAGAGGAGAAGACAGTATTAGAGTATATTAGTCAGAGGACCGCCTTCTGCCGTCCTAGTGTTTGAAATAGTTTATTTGTGGCTGAAGTTCTTCCATCGTCGCAAACGAGTATGAGAGCCATCACTTCGACACACCGGACGCAGTACATACGGTGATATTGCTTCGGCTTATTAGGGCTATAAAATTAAGCAGCTGTGATCACGTTGGTTTGTTTCCACTGAGGTTCCACACCACCGTAGATCTTCTTTGAAAGTAGTGTCTTCTAGTGTTTTGTATGTAGATGTCAGTCATTTCGCGTTACTGATATTAGTTCGCGCAGTCATAATAAGGGGTAGAGTTGGGCAATTGACTAATAATTTTAGTTAGGAAATATAGACAATTGTACTTAAAATATATAATGAACAACAAAGTTTATCATTTAGTAGTATCACTTGCCTTCATAATTCATTAATGTTTAGAATGTAATTTACATGTTAAAAAAGAGCATTAAGAGATCCTGAGATCTGCTTCAGGGGGATAGTCAGACAGGGCCAAATAATCATTTTAGCGTTCATTAATTTCCGTCGCGCACATTCATTTTGCACCCACCTGGAGTAGCATCTTGGACAGTGTGTGCAGTAGTGAGGCGATATCGTCGTGTCCTTACAGACAAATAATTGTCCTCTCTTTCAGATGTCACGCGTGGTCGGTCCTGCTCTGGTCTTAAGGATGCAGTTTCGGTCTCTAAACCGTCGCAACATCCGCCAGGCCGGCCGGGGTGGCCGAGCGGCTCTAGGCGCTACAGCCTGGAACCGCGCGACCGCTACGGTCGCAGGTTCGAATCCTGCCTCGGGCATGGATGTGTGTGATGTCCTTAGGTTAGTTCGGTTTAAGTAGTTCTAAGTTCTAGGGGACTGATGGCCTCAGCAGTTGAATCCTATAGTGCTCAGAGCCATTTGAACCATTTTTGAACATCCGCCAAATCAGTTTGCGTCTGTTTCGCTTTCATTCTTCCTATGGGCCTCCATCGCAGTATCTGATAGGCGTCTTCTCTGTGCCATATTGCACCGGCGATAGTGGTTATGGGGCTATCCCATTTGATATGTGCCCTGACGTCGTGGTTGGCGTGGTTGTCCGTTGATTGGAATGCCAGCTTCCGTGCACAACACGACTGTACGGACATTTGTTGACAGTTCGTATGATTATATGGTGAATTAGACACAGGGCGATGAAATAGCGGTTTGTTGCCTTAATTTTGGACACCAATGTATATTACGTTTTCCCTTTGTTATTATCTTGTTTTTCAGGTATGAGACAACTTTTATAGCACATGTTTTGCGAGGCTAAATAATCATTTAGTGTTTCTCACTATTCACGATGTCGTTCTTCGTAGCTGATTTTAAAATTTCTGCCTATCATTTTCAGATAAACTTATTCGCGTTCTTGGCATACTAAGTGGTATACGCCTGCTTCTTGGTATTTATCTGGTTTGTCAGTTACTGTATGTAGGTGGGACTGCAGCGTGTTTGTTGTTCTGTAAGCAATGTGTAATTCCTGCTTGTTTTATATACAGAGTATTGCCTATTCCCGGTGTTGGTTTGTGTTTGCACGTTGAAGCGTGTGGTGCTGTTACTGTTCTGTTTTTCTGTGTGTACTGTAGTGTGTGTACTGTTTGTGGGGTTTTACAGTATTTGTGTTCTCTGTTTGTTTTCGTTTTTCGTGGGTTATGTTTTGATTTTGTGGCTGAGTCTTTGTATTATATGGGTGTTAAAACCGATGTTTTTGGCTTTGAGTTTTTTTCTTTAAATTGGCGTTTGCGTCCCTACTCATATAGCCATCTACATACAGTTTTTAAGTTTCAGTACTTAATTCTTT
Source organism: Schistocerca serialis cubense (assembly GCF_023864345.2). Classification (NCBI taxonomy): domain Eukaryota; kingdom Metazoa; phylum Arthropoda; class Insecta; order Orthoptera; family Acrididae; genus Schistocerca; species Schistocerca serialis. The sequence goes on from NC_064645.1 coordinate 204,483,009, forward strand.
CGATATGATAGCATGTTTTCAACTAGTTTTGGTAGGTCGGATACGACACTTCTGCCTACGTATTTGGAGAGAAATAAGTAGCTAGATCGAATGTTCAGAATTAGACAGCTGGTGCTGTTTCATAACGCCAGTCAAAACAGAATGGGTAAAAAAGGAGTGAGAAATGAAATCGTAATCGAAGGTATGCACTACATAATCAGATACTTAATAAGTCTACATTACTGATAGAAGTAGTACCAGTACGCTCGATTCATAGATCCCAGAAAGGTCAGTTAGAATTAACTGTGTTAACTGGTATAAATTAATAGGCAAATTCAATTTATCACGTCAGTGCTAATAGGAAAAGAAAGAAACTTTGTTAACCAGTAATGTAAAAACAGTGCTTTGAGGGTGGTGTCTTGCGGGCGCAAAGAAGTGTGCAGAATTCTGTATGCGGTAACACATATTGACGGCCAGTCGAAAAAGTGGCCTTGCTGTAATTGTTGGCGAGGACAATGAGCCCCGGATATCTTGGAGGCGTCAAGGTGACTGTAACCAGCAGAAGCAATTCATCTGAACCAACAACAACGTTATGGAAATATTTCGATTCTTAGGAAGATCTTCAGACAAGTTCAGGAGAAGCGAAACAATGAGAAATACTCGTCCAAGAGCTATGAAAAGTCACTACATAAGCGTCCAGCACAGAAACCAAAGCAGTTGGTACCATGAGTAAGAACACTGCCAGGGACCAACAGAAGAAGTAGCAGTTAAGAGTAGTGTACGTCGCCAAGTCGTCGGGAGCTGTACCAGTGCCGAGTGTCGAAGCAACTATAGAGTGACAGTTTGATGCTGCTGCAGGTAAGACTCGGAGAAGTCTGTACATAGACGGGGAGAACAATGGAGTTTCCGAAAACTGTCCCGTAACAGCTATTATACTGATTTTTCTTCCTGCTGGAGAAGAACAAGCCCTGCAAAATTTGTCTCCAGTAACAACTAGCAGTTTGGTACTTTCTGCATGTCAGAAAATAGGGTGGCGGAACAAGCGCTATCTCACACTTGTCTCCAATTAGGGTTGAGGTGACTGGCTCTAAGCACTACAGGACTTAACATCTATGGTCATCAGTCCCCTAGAACTTAGAACTACTTAAACCTAACTAACCTAAGGACATCACACAACACCCAGTCATCACGAGGCAGAGAAAATCCCTGACCCCCCGGGAATCGAACCTGGGAACCCGGGCGTGGGAAGCGAGAACGCTACTGCACGACCACGGCTTCGGACTACGGTTGAGGTATTTAGCTGTGTGTTGTCAGAACGAGTTGCGAGCAGAGCGCTCATTTCTAATGGCGAAAGGTGGAACTCAGGAACTGAGGGTTGTTGGAATAGCCCAACATAAATAGTGGTAGGATGTACTCAATGAGTTGCAAATACACTACTGACCATTAAAATTGCTACACAAACAGGAAATGCAGATGATAAACAGGTATTAATTGGATAAATATATTATACTAGAACTGACATGTGATTTCATTTTCACACAATTTGGGTGCATAGATCCTGAGAAATCAGTACCCAGAACAATCACCTCTAGCCGTAATAACGGCCTTGATACGCCTGGGCATTGAGTCAAACGGAGCTTGGGTGGCGTGTACAGGTACAGCTGCCCATGCAGCTTCATAACGATACTACAGTTCATCAAGAGAAGTGTCTGGCGTATTGTGACGAGCCAGTTGCTCGGCCACCATTGACCAGACGTTTTCAATTGGTGAGAGATCTGGAGAATGTGCTGCCCAGGGCAGCAGTCGAACATTTTCTGTATCCATAAAGGCTCGTACAGGACGTGCAACATGCCGTCGTGCATTACCCTGCTGAAATGTATGGTTTCGCAGGGATCGAATGAAGGGTAGAGCCACGGGTCGTAACACATCTGAAACGTAACGTCCATTGTTCAAAGTGCCGTCAGTGCGAACAAAAGGTGACCGAGACGTGTAACCAATGTCACCCCATACCATCACGCTGGGTGATAAGCCAGTATGGCTATGACGAATACACGCCTCCAATGTGCGTTCATCGCGATGTCGCCAAATACGTATGCGACCATCATGATGCTGTAAACAGAACCGGGATTCATCCGAAAACAGGACGTTTTGCCATTCGTGCACCCAGGTTCGTCCTTGAGTACACCATCGCAGGCGCTCCCGTCTGTGATGCAGCGTCAAGGGTAACCGCAGCCATGGTCTCCGAGCTGATAGTCCATGCTGCTGCAAACGTCGTCGAACTGTTCGTGCAAATGGTTCTTGTCTTGCAAACGTCCCAACTGTTGACTCAGGGATCAAGACGTGGCCGCACGATCCGCTACAGCCATGCGGATAAGATGCCTGTCGTCTCGACTGCTAGTGATACGAGGCCGTTGGGATCCAGCACGGCGTTTCGTATTACCCTCCTGAACCCACCGATTCCATATTCTGCTAACAGTAATTGGATCAAAGTCAGAAACGTGATGGCACGCATTTCTCCTCCTTACACGAGGCATCACAACAATGTTTCACCACGCTGTAGTGTATATACGGCCATTGTAAGTCACCTCTCCGAACTATGTTGAATTATTCGGAAAATAAATTGTTCTTAAATTGAATGTTTAAGCTTTGGCACCCTTATCCAGTTTCTCCGTTCCAGAATCAACTGTGTTTAGTAACATAGAAGACTTCTTACGTCTCACTCCGTTAAAGGTGAGTTAGTAGGTCTTAACCCTCGGTGAAGATATCGCCGGCAACGTCTTGACTGCACGACGCATGTCGCATGTCGCATTTTCACCAAAGCTGGCGATAGGAGGTGTTTGAGGAGTGATTAATGTGATTATGTTTATCGATAGAAAAATAAAAGTTCCCTCTAGTCTCTTGTCGCCAGGAGCGTCAGAACAGACTCTGAAAGAGCATTGTAACGCCACCAAATGCCGATTCAGTGTTGTGGATCGTTGTATTTGACTGTCGCATCCAAAGAACAAGTGGTTCACATCCTCCCTGATTCCGCGATCAGAAAGCGGTGACTCAACACCATGAATGCGGTGTAAGTGCTGACTGAAGGAAGCGTGACTGAAGCTCAGTCGTGCTGTAGTGGATACAAACTTTTTGCCGTAATAACTCTTGTGTACCAAGTTGTTACAGATGACATACTTCCATAACGTCGACCTCTTGATTTCGAGGACTGTACTCGTTCTGTATTTCATTCATTAGTTGCTAGTTGTCTATATTTTTGTAAAAAGCCGTTTTTTCCGCCATCATTTATTGCCTGTTTGACTAGACTACCTGCAGTTTCGTTTTTATTTATCCCACAATGAACTTTGATCCAAAGCATTTTGACTTGCTATTTATTGTTTTGGATTTTTCTCAGTGGGTATATTTGTGCTGTGGGGTGACTCATTTTTCCCGCGTCGTCGTTCTTCTGCATGACGAGGATCCATTTGGAATCAGATTAATGTATATTGAAAAAAAAATAGAACTTCCAAGATTGCGGTTAACTGTACAGTCAATATTGTGTTGTCCTTCGCTTGTTTAAAGTTTCTGCTGTATTGGCTTGTGCTGTGACAATATGCAGTGCTTGCTCCAGCTTCATTCTTAGAAAGTATTAGTCGCAGTGTGGAAACTAGATGCAAGTTCTTGAACGTCGAAAGTATTTGTAGGTGCTAGAGCCAATGACACGTCTGGTTCTAAGATCGAATTGTTAAAGTCGTATACGTGACAGAAATTTTGTGGAGGATACTCGTATATACTGTAGCTTCTCAAACGCTTGTGGCATCCACGTATATAAATGCAACGCGCGGTGTGTTCTTCTTAATCTAAAACCGTTCCGTCAGACACCTAAGAGTGAAGTGGGTACTAAAAGTTTTGCATCAGCTCGACCTAAGAAAATTGCGCACGTTTCGTAATAAATTTATGGCTAAGACATTTCATTCTCAAGTATAATGCAAGTTTCTTCGCTTCATCGAGAAGTGTGTAAATGGGGGTAGATGCTGTGGCTCCAGTTCAAATTCTAATCGCTTCATAATGACCTTTACTTAGCTTTTCTAATAGTCTATCTGCCCCGCACCCAAAACTGAGACATGCGTGACCTTAGTGTTGATACCAACGCTCGATATGTGTTCAAGCATATATTTCGATCTGCTTCCCATTTGAAGCCAATTGTCACCCGTATTGCACTGATCATTTCATCACATCTACTTCCTATGTTTCTTACAGGTGGAGCCCAACTTAGTGGTATGTCAGGATAGAGACACTTTTTCTTGTCACTTTTGTCTTAGAGAACTGATTAGGACCGAGTTTTGTTTGTTGCATCCCTTGTCTGTGTCTTTTGTAAATACAGACGGACGATTTGCTCAGTTATTTGTCCAGACCATTTATTCTTAACCAGTTGCTACTTAGTTGTTCATCTTGAGCCTATGAAGTTGCTTTAAATTTTCAGAAACAGCAACCCATTAGCATATAAACATGAAGGTTTACTATAAACGAACCAGGTACATCAATTTTTCTCGTCTTCTTCGCCAGTAGGGGTACACCAACATTAACGAATGCACGATTTTTGTACAGGGGATTCCAGAAGAAAGAACAGATTTCAATTGCTTATTACAGACAAACTATAAAAGATAGAATCACATTGAGGATGTCACTTGATAGAGATCAGTTCAAAGTCTTAACACAGCTGAGCTGTTGTTCGTAGCGACATGGCGACTACACCATAAGAGAAATCATTTTTGTGTGTTGGAATCTGAGCGATGTCAATCCATTATTCAACTGCAATGTGCAATACTCCATCGATTCGGCAAGAAGCTGCCTTCGCAGAAGCAGAGGTACGTCTGGCATAAAAAATTCTTGGAAGCTGGTTGTATATGCAAAGGGAAGAGCAATGGTAGGCTAGACATGTCTGATGAAAATGTCAAGCTTATCAGAGATGCGTTGACACGGAGCCCTCGGAAGACGGATAGGCAAGGAACTTGAACTTCCTCAAATAATAGTGTGGCGTGCTCTGAAACGACTCCTCCATATGCAATCACTGTACCAGTTGCATCTCGGCGACCACAGCAAAAGATACGAATTCTGCATTTCAGTTCTTCAGGATATGGCAGAAGACACTTTTTCCGAACGACTCATCATTTCGTACAAATCGACGTTTCATCTATCGGGTAAATTAAACTGACATAATGTAAGAATTTGGGGGGGGGGGGGGGGTCACTAATTCTGGCGTCGTCGTCGAACATGAAAGAGACTCACCGAAACTGAATGTGTATTGTGCCATTTCTGTTCACAACGTTTGTGGACTTTCCCTTTTTGCAGAGGAAACTGTGACGGGAATATCATACCTGGACATACTGCAAAACTGGCTATTTCCTCACATTCACGAAGATTCCAATGGTCTCATTTTTATGCACAACGCCGCCCCGCAAATGGTTCAAATGGCTCTGAGCACTATGGGACTTAACTTCTGCGGTCATCAGTCCCCTAGAACTTAGTACTACTTAAACCTAACTAACCTAAGGACATCACACACATACATGCCCAAGGCAGGATTCGAACCTGCGACCGTAGCGGTCGCGCGGTTCCAGGCTCTAGCGCCTAGAACCGCTCGGCCAACAGGGCCGGCCAACGTCACCGCGCCTGACATTTTACCTTGAGGTGCGGCGTTATCTTAACAACATTATCCCACAATACTAGAGTGGAAGAGGTGAACAACAAGATCTTATTCATTGCTTTTGGTCTCACCCAGGTCACAAGACCTCACACCTTGCGATATTTTTCTGTGGCGGTACACAAAAGACAGAGGCTTTGTCCCGTCTGTGGCTGCTACTCTTTAAGAGCTGAGAGACTGAATTGTTGAAACTGTTGATTCAAGAAATAGGGATCTGTTTGTTTGTGTGTAGAATGAAATGGACTGCCGTTTCGATATTTCTCGAGCAACGCATGGCGCTCATGTTGAGTGTATGGCATAGTGTCTTTGTGAAAATAAAACTTTTGAACTAACCTCTATCTACTGATATGCACAGTGTATTCCTAGCTTTCATAGCTTTTAAAAAGCAACTGAAATCTATTTAACTATTCTGTATATGAAGCTATTAGATATTTATTTGTTTCAACAGCACCGCACCATTTTCTGAATTCCATTTACGAACTTGGCTATATCTTTCCACATTGACACCACCATTACAGCTTGTCTCTTACCACCCTTTCAAGTGTTTTGGTGATACGTGACGAAAATGTTGCAGATCTGTATGACCGTATGTCTTGGAAAGGTTTCATGATTTCTGAACTCTGATAACCCCTGATATCAGTTCTTCGCTTCCCCGAAAATTATTTAATATTTTGCACAGTAATTTGCAGCCTTCGGAAACAAAATAACATTCGAATGCGATTTATCAGTGAGAATCCCGCTGTGTATTCTTTCATTATATACATAATGTAGATAGAGTTAATTGTACATAACAGGGTGCTTGTAGTTTGCCAGTAATTTGCGAAGCCGAGCAAGTAATACGCTCAGGAGACAGAAGTCATGGGGTAGCGATATGTACGTATACAAGGTGTACAACTTTGCTTCCGCCGTTTGCCGATAGGTGGCGACAACGGCAAGTAGCGGTTGAAAGAAACAGATCGCAGTTAGCTTGGACCTCGGTGAACATAACCTCATTCAAACATAAGTGTCTGCATCATAAAGTTTTTCTTGATTGAAAATGTCAGTTCACGAGCCTAATTCTCGTCATTTGCGGGAGGTGTTACTGTTTTGTTTCAATACGAAGAAAACAGCGGCTGAGTCTCATCGAATGCTCTCAGGTACGTATGGTAAAGACGCTATTAGTGAAAGAACGTGTCGTGAGTGGGTTCAACGCTTCAAGATTTTAACGTCGTAGACGGGCATAGTGGTGGAAGAGAGAATGTTCTCGAGGATACACAATTGGAGACATTTCTGAGTGAAGACTGTTGTGGCGTAACAAGACTGCTACGCCACACTGAAGTAGCCGAAAGGCACGCGTAATCTCACGTAGGCTAGATAGAGGTCTGAAACAGGATACGTAATGAAGGGTAGCAAGAAAAGTACGTAACTGCTATTATACTTAACTTTTAATCCTTGTTGTATACATCGTTCTTGATGAGACATGTCATACGATAACTATCAAACTATGTAAGGCTAATGGCGCCTTGCTACGTCGTAGCCATGGACATAGCTGAAGGCTATTCTAACTGTCCCCCGGCAAATGAGAGAAAGGCTTCGTCAGTGTAGTCGCTAGCAAAGTCGTCGTACAACTGGGGCGAGTGCTATTCCGTATCTCGAGACCTGCCTTGTGGTGGCGCTCGGTCTGCGATCACACAGTGGCGACACGCGGGTCCGACATGTACTAAATGGACCGCGGCCGATTTAAGGTACCACCTAGCAAGTGTGGTGTCTGGCGGTGACACCACAAAGACTATCGTCAAACTCAAGAAGAATTGGCACGATTAGTGGGAGTGACTCAGCAAGCTATTTAAAAACGTCTCAAGGCTATGGGCATGATTCAGAAAGAAGGATCTTGGTTCCCGTGTGAGCCGAAACCAAGAGACATTGAATGGCGTTTGTGTGTTTGTAAACAGTTGCTTCGGAGGCAAAAACGGAAGGGATTTGTGCATCGCATTGTGACCGGGGACGAAAAATGGGTTCATTACGATAACCCTAAACGCAAAAAATCGAGGGGATATCTCGGCCGTACTTCCACGTCGACGGCCAAATCGAATATTCACGGCTCCAAGATCATGCTGTGCTTTTGGTGGGACCAGATCGGCGTCGTGTACTATGAGGTATTAAAACAAGTGAAACAACCACGGGTGCTCGTTATCGAACGCAATTAATGCGTTTGAGCAGAGCATTAAAAGACGAACGGCCGCAATACAGCGAGAGGCACGATAAAGTGATTTTGTAGCACGACAACGCTCGACCCCAGGTTGCAAAAGCGGTCAAAACGCACTTGGAAACGTTAAAATGGGAAGTCCTACCCCACCCGCCGTATTCTCCAGACATTGCTCCCTCTGACTATCACCTGTTTAGATCAATGGCGCATGACCTGGCTGACAAACACTTCCGATCTCATGAAGACGTCACAAATTGAATCGCTTCAAAAGATGAACAATTCTTTCGACGCGGGATTCGTACACTGCCCGAAAGATGGTAGAAAGTAGTGGCCAGCGTGGAAAATACTTTGAATGAAACATGTGAAACCAATTTATTTCATTAAAGCCTCAAATTTTGGGGAAAAAACGGAAGCAGTTATACACCTTGTACATATGGCAGTAGTATCGCATACACAAGGTATACAATGGTGTGCATTGGCGAAGCTGTCATTTGTACTCAGGTGACTCATGTGGAAGGGTTTCCGATGAGATTATAGCTACATGACGGGAATTAACAGACTTTGGAGGTGGAGTGGTAGTTGGAGCTAGAAGCATGGGACAGTTCAGTTCGGAAATTCAATATTCCGAGATCTATAGTGTCAAGAGTGTGTCGAAAATATCAGGCTGCAGGTATTACTTCTCACCAGGGACAACGAAGTGGCCGACGGCCTTCACTTACCAACAGAGTGAAGCGGTTTTTGCGTAGATCTCCCAGAGCTAACAGACAAGCATCACCGCATGAAATCACCGTAGAAATCAATGTTAAACGTACGACGAAGGTATCCGTTAGGATACTGCAGTGAATTTGGCCTTAATGGGCTATGGCAGCAGACGACCGACGCAACTGCCTTTGGTAACAGCATGGCATCGCCTGCAGCGCCTATCCTGGGATCGTGACCATATCGGTTGGACCCTAGACGACTGGAAAACTGTCCCGATTTGAGTTGGTAAGAACTGATGGGTTCGAGTGTGGCGCAGACCCCACGAAACCACGGACCCAAGTTGTCAACAAGGCACTGCTCAAGCTGGTGGTGGCTCCGTTGTGATGTGGGCTGTGTTTATATGGCATGTACTGGGTTCTTCGGTCCAGCTGAACCGATCGTTGACTGGAAATGGTCATATTCATCATTTTTTTTTGGAGACCGTTTTTAGCTGTTCATGGACTTCATGTTGCCAAACAACTATTGAATTTTTATGGATGACAACGTTCCATGTCACTGGGCCTCAATTGGTCGCGAATGGTTTGGAGAACACTCTGAACAACCCGAACGAATCGTTTGGTCACGCAGATGGCCGACATGAATCCCATCGAACATTTATGGAACATGGTCGAAAGATGAGTTCGTGCACAAAATCCTGCAGCGGCAAGTCTTTCTCAATTACGTACGGCTATTAAGGTAGCGTGGCTCAATATTTCTGCAGGGGGCTTTCAACGACTTGTTGAGTCCGTGCCACGCCGAATTGCTGCACCACCGCGGGAAAAAGGAAGTCCAACGCGAGATTGGGAGGTATCCCATGACTTTTGTCACCTCAGTCTACAGTATTTGCTGGTTTGATGCGTGTTCCATGTTGACTTAATGGTATTGCGTTTTTGCCGAACAATGGTGTGTAAGTGTTTAGAGTTACACGTTTGCCATGAGTTTGATGATAAAAGAATAGGTCAAAGGTAGCAGTATCATTAGAACTGTAAAAAATAAAAAGAAAAGTATTCGAATTGACTGTAATCTAAGAACTGAGCTGCATCGCGCACAGTAAAAGGCCTGTCATATTCTTTGGACTACTTGGCAGCGAACATGCGCCGCCTTTGTTGTCATATACGGAAACGCCTGTTTTTGAGCACTGGTGCGTTAGCCTTCTTAAGCCACAGAGATGAAGAGACGCCGAGCGGAACTCTGCCATAGCACAGTCCAAGGTCAAGGACTTAAACACTTGGAATGAATTTACGTCGCAATGTCGTTTTGATAAGAGGCAAGTGCAAAGCTGACATAACTGGTCAAGAATACCTGCTTTCCAGAAGATTCTATTTAAGAACTACTTGGAGGTGCAGATTTAGTAAAATACTGCAGAAATACGAAGAAGTTAAAGATACAAATGAATACAAGCCTGAGTGTATATCAACCCACTAAAATATTTTTAGCAAGCTAAAATACACTCTGCGTTACACTTTCCTTCAGTAACGGAATCATGAACGTCCTGCTATATACTTCTATAGTTTCATACTTTCAGAAGGTTGAAAGAGGAATAATTTCTTAAAGCTTAAATAACTTACATTGCGACTATCGTCAGTACCGTAGCTGCATTGTGATGTAGTTGTGTCTCACCAAAATTGTTGCAAAGCTAACATGGAGTCTTATACGCTTCATCTGTCTCGAGAAACACGCAGACTAAAAAGCCATGGCTTAAACGTAGACCAGAAAGTTGTTGATGTGTCCAGTTTTAAATGCCGTTGAAAATATTTAGGTAAAATAGTAAGAAATTTCGGAAAATGTACTATCAGGAATAGTTCATTTAACGGAAATGACCTTCATGCCGCAGGTTAATGCGTGTCAGCATACAACCACTCACAGAATCAGTGTATTATTGCTGTAAGCAAAGCGTGCAAGTGTAGCGGCTTGGAATCCGATATAACTTACGCTGAAGTTATGTACGATCGTGTATGAAAGTGTGAAAAATGTGTACAATAACTGAACAAGGAGTTATTGGTTGCAAAATGAAAGTACGTGTTCGTAATTATAAATTAGATGTTAATATTCGAATAGGAGTGAAGTAGGACATCTGTAGTATTGAAAATACGTTAAACTATTCTTTCTTTTGTAAGGGAAGGGCTTCCTCGACGATGCGCCTACTCCACAAGCTCCATCCATTTCATTCTGACTAATGTGTATGTTGTTCGATGTTGACAGTCATCCCAGCTACGCCGTCCTATAAGTTGTTTCGCCATCTGCTTCTGCGTCTTCTTTTTCCTCGCGTTCGTTTTGATAGAAAATACTATACTATGTATTTAATATTTGATACTTACTATATTAGCAGTCCACCTCAAGGTTGTGACAACGTTTATGTTGTTCGTACAGTGACCGCAGATCTTCATTTTTACCAATTGTCCATTCTAAGGCATTTTCATCGATTGTCGTTAAAAACCATTTATTAATATTTTCTTTTCGAATGGTGATAATATTTCTTCGTATTGTCTTCCTTAAAAGTTAAAGCTTCACATTCATATAATAATACCGGCATTACGGAGGAGTGTTATAAGCGATTAGTAAAGTTGGTGCTCGGTATTTGTTTTCTTGGAATTTTTTGGAAAATGTAGAACACTGTGTAAGCAACTGCTAGATGTGCACCTGCTGTTTGTATATTTGTTCTGTCATCCTTACTCAAGAGACTCTCTGTGTTCTGATGTGGTGAACACTCCCGAAGATTACTTCAAGCCAGGGGGTTATCAATGACAGAAAACATTTCCTGGGCGGGGCGCTGAACAGTCACAGTGATGATAAATATGTCACTATGTTAAGCCAACAGAAGGTGGATGAAAACCTGATTGCTTCTTCGCATAAATAAAGTAAAATGAAAAAGTTACTCATTGGTGAATCTCATCATGTCATTTAATTCCCACCCACAGAGCTCATAAACCATTATCGTGCATGAAATGTTTCTGAGGAATCTCCCCACACACACTTTGTGTGCAACTTAAGCGATCAGTCAGTATATTGTTGCAAGCTGTATGGGAAGGCAGATACACGTGGTCCTAGGACTTAGATTGCTACAAAGAGTGAGTTAACGCTTATTACTTTTCAGTATCATGTGATTTGTGGGTGGTTACTGAGCAAGCCATCGCACAGTGGGTGGCGGAGGGGTACCCTGCTCCACTTGTAAACAAAGCGACGGAAAATTCTTCCGTATGAGCCGTAATTTCTCTAAGCTTATCATTGTGGTCCTTACGCGAAATGTATGTTTGTGGCAATAGAATCGTTCGGCAGTCAGCTTCAAATGCTGCGTCTCTAAATTTTCTCGATAGTGCTCCTCGAAAAGAACGTCGCCTTCCCTCAAGGGATTTCCACTTGAGTTCCGGAAGCATGTCCGTAATACCTGCGTGTTGTTTGAAATTAATGGTAATAATTCTAGCAGCTCGCCCCTGAACTGCTTCAATGTCTTCCCTTAATCCGACCTAGTGCGGATCCCAAGCAGTACTCAAGCCGTAATTTCTCTAAGCTTATCATTGTGGTCCTTACGCGAAATGTATGTTTGTGGCAATAGAATCGTTCGGCAGTCAGCTTCAAATGCTGCGTCTCTAAATTTTCTCGATAGTGCTCCTCGAAAAGAACGTCGCCTTCCCTCAAGGGATTTCCACTTGAGTTCCGGAAGCATGTCCGTAATACCTGCGTGTTGTTTGAAATTAATGGTAATAATTCTAGCAGCTCACCCCTGAAATGCCTCAATGTCTTCCCTTAATCCGACCTAGTGCGGATCCCAAGCAGTACTCAAGAACAGGTTGCTCTAGCGTCCTTCACAGATGAACCACACTTTTCTAAAATTCTCCCTAAAACATCCCTACAACTATCCTGACATGCTCGTTCCATTTAATATGCTACACCCAGATTTTTAAGCGACGTGGCTGTTTCAAACTGGCCACTACTTATGCTGTATCAGAATATTACGTGTTTGTTTTTTCTACTCATCCACATTAACTTACATTTTTCTACATTTGGAGCTAGCTGCGAGTCATCACACCAACTAGAAATTTTGTTCAAATCAGCTTGTATTCTGCTACAGTCATTTAACGACGACACCTTCCAATGCGCCACAGCATCATCAGCAAACAACTGCAGATTGCTAATAGCCCTGTCCGCCTGATCAGTTATGTACGAGGGTTGCCCAGGAAGTAATGCACCGCTTTTTTTCTTCAACAGTTCTTTACTGAACATAATGAGAATGACACACACGAAAGAATGGTCTTTTATCTGCACACCCTATTTTTCCACGTTATCTCCATCCCGTTCTATGGCCTTCCTGCATGCTCTATCAGCCTTCCTGCATGCTCTATCAGCACCAATCCTTGTCCTGGTGGCGGAGCCAGTGCTTCACTGTGTGAATCACCTCCTCATCGTCCTCAAAATGTCTTCGACAAATGGCATTTTTTAATGGCCCAAACAAGTGGAAGTCTTAGGGGGCTAGGTCAGGGCTGTCAGGTGTGACAGCCGTGGATGGTCTCCCTGACTGCTGCAAAACGTGGAGCTCCACCGAACCGCATTCTGATCACCTCTCCCTCCGTGCCAAGCAACTAACTGTTCTGTCGACAACAGATGCTCCATAGACTTAATCAAGTGTTTGTGAATATTCCCCAGAATTTCTTTCAATGACGGCACGTTGCTTGTAACACACATCACCTAGAGACGTCATTATGAAACTGCCCTGCAGCTACGCTGTCAGTCGGAAGTGACGGATACTCACTCAGGAGACTTAAAATAATACACACGTAACGTTTCGCATTCGTAGCATTGTTCTCGTCTCAGAAAAAAATGCGGTGTGTTACTTTCTGGGCAACCCTCGTACATAGAAAATAATAGCGGTCCTTCCAGGGCCACTTCTGATGATGCCCTTGTCTCTGATGAACTCGCCATGGAAGACAACATATTGGGTTTTGTTACTTAAGAAATATTCGAGCCACTCACATATTTGGAAACCCACACGCTCATACCTTCGTTAACAGTTGCAGTGGGACGCCGTATTAAGCGATTTTCTAAAATTTAGATATATGAAATCTGCCTATTGCCCTTCATCCGTAGTTTGCTGTATATCATGTGAGAAAAGGTCAAGCTGGCATTTGAACGAACGATGCTTTCTAAAACCGTGCTGATTTATGGACAAGAGTTTCTAAGTATCAAGGAAATTAATTATATTCGAACTCAGATTGAAGCATTTTGCAACGAACAAGTAGTAGTCGGTGTATGTATCTTTCGGTCCAAAGGGGGGCATTGTTCTCGTAAGTAAACAAACCAGCAACTTTCGCTAGTCTTATTTAATAGCCTTGTGTACACAAATTGTTCACTTGGGCGCATGGTTTGTTTATTCAGGACGTAATTAATGGACAATAACTGTCATGTTAATGACAATTAATGGTTAACAACTATCATCACAATTAATATAATTCATGTGCAAGGTTGTGGCATATTTATCAGGGGCTCACTGCTTTTAGCAAAATTTTTAGCTACGGTAATTTATGACTCAAAGAAGGAGACACCCACTACAAACAATATATTGCTACTGGCTACACCTCCACTTATTGTTCTTCCAGCATCCCGAGATGGTCGTTTTTAATCTGGACTTCACTGGAGCAACAGCAGCAGCTGTAAATTCAGGTGATATTGCAAATTTCCAACATAGCATAGCACCCGGCAGTTTTGGCCCAGTTTTCGCAAATGTTTCCCAATCACGATTTTTCTGCAAATATGACGCTATTTATGATTTCCTGATTTATTTCTAGTGATTTTAAGAAGACACATGTTTCATTACTATTTTACTGATTTCTCCCACCTTTTAGAAAGAGACACATCAACAAGGGCTTGTTTGCGGTTTTCCTCCAGTTTTTACGAAGGTAAACGTAAATACTGGATTCGTGACTAATTTTACTGTTTTTCTTTTAAGACGACGCACATATATATGAATTTCACTGCTGTTTTATATCGATTTTTTGGATGCATACGTAAAATACGTGGCTTTAAATGATTAATAACTATCGTCATATCACGATATTTTTAATTTTTGGCGATTCGTTAAAATTTTAGCGATTTTCCTCTCAGTACAGGAAGTTAGATAATTCTGCTATCTAGGCAGCAAAATAACCCATGATAGACGGAGTGATGAGGACATAAAACGGAGACTAGAACTATCAGAAAAGGCGTTCCTGGTCAAGAGATGTCTACTTGGTCAAACAAAGGCCTTAACTTGAGGAAGACGTTTCTGAGACTATACGTTTGGATCACAACACTGAATGGCATGAAACATGGACTGTGGGAAAAACGGAAGAGAAGAGAATCGAAGCGTTCTAGGTACGGTGATACAGAAGAGTATTGAAAATTAGGGGGAATGATAAGGTAAGGAGTGAGGAGATTCTTCAGAGAATCGGCGAGGAAAGGAAGTCTGATACTGGCAAAGAGAAGGGACAGGATGGTAGGACATCTTCTAAAACATTGGGGAATAGCTTCCATGGTACCAGAGGGAGCTGTAGAGGGGAAAAACTGTACAGGAAGACAGGGACTGGAATACATCCAGAAGGTAATTGAGGACGTATGTTGCAAGTGCTACTCTGAGATGAAGAGGTCGGGTTGGCACAAGAGAGGAATTCATGGTGGGCGACATCAAAGCAGTCAGAAGGCTGATTAAAATAAAAAAGAAAAAAAAGTCTGCAAATATCTACATGTTTAATATGACGCACTTAATGCAGAGATGTAAATGTGTAACCACTAACACCACAGCACATAGCCTGCAAACAGACCAACATGTGACACTATTTATACTTCCCCAAAAATTTTTGCGATTTTCCCCTCAAACAGGCCAGCCACTCAGTCTTCTCCGGTAGTCATACCACGACGAGAAATACACAGTAGGCCCACGCCTACGTTTCACTTAAAATGAACTTATTCCCTTTGCTTTTAGTGTGTGACGTAACTATTAGCTACCATAGCACTATATGATTATAAAAGACTTGCGAAAATAACATTTGGCACGCTTCTGCTGCGCATCTAAGTATGAGATACGTAGCCTCTGCCAAGGTCTGCCCCTGTATAAAGTAAACCGTCCCCCCCCCCCCCCCCCCCCTGGCCACATCCTTTCCGCACTGCGTACAGACAGAGGGTCATTGTGCAACATGCCAGGACCTGTCGCCGCTGGAGCTTCCGCTGCTACTGCTGCGGCTGCTATCAGAGAGATCGCTGACGTTGACACTCAGCTCAACAAAAGTTGCTCGAGAATTTGAGCGATGTGCAGTCTGATCGGAACCATCTGGACACTAACTAGAGAACATTAATATGAGATCCGTCTACTGGTAAAATCGCACACCACATTTAAGGAAAAGAGAAAAAAGTATCGTGATAGACAAGTTTGAGATGTCAGATGTGCCGAAGCGATTCCACATTTATTGCATCCACAACCTGTTTGAGCAGGTATACCATCCTACTTAGAACTTTCGATGATCTTAGACTGAGTGACCGAAGTCATAAACAGCTCATTTCCATCTCAATGCTCCCACTATCTTAGGCAAAACAAAACCACAGATCTACTCTCGCTCCACTACATCTCTTACCGCTACCTGCAGACCATGTGTGTTCATGACCGTTTGATGCTTTAGAAGTGCGCTTCGCCATGACTCTCAAGCTGTTAATTTTAAGTTAGCAATACCAAGGACCATGAGTATTGATACACTAACACTGCTGCTGTCGAAGACAGGAATGCCGAGACGGAATGTGCCATACTTAGCCGTCAATTGCCCCTCGATATGTGCCATTTTTCCGCACAGAATATCACACTCTATATGAACGAGCTCCACCTTCGTACCTCACCATACATTCTCTTAATTTTGGGGTCATTGTCAAGTGCTACCCCGGCTTTAACACTAAAAGATCCATTTGTGGTTAAATGATACGTACTGCTGAACAGTTACAGCTCAAAACTACATAGTCGCTGTCTACTAACCATCTGAGTGCATATCTTTTTGTGTTACGTAGCTGATCTGTGAAGCAAAAACATCATATGGATGCTGCTAGTATCGTATAGAAAGGCATACTCCATTCGAATATCTAACGAAAAAAAAATCTTTGGGAAAGATGACGTATTTCCTCTGGAAACGTTACGGTGGCTTAGGGTATGTGTGTTGGTATATATACAATCATTTTTTTACTAGATCACTGAGTAAAACCGGGATGAAAGTGTAATTGATAATAATGGTGCGATGTACCCTCCACCGCGCACTGTACAGCGGCTTGCGGTGTACTTGTTTTAGATGTAGGATGTTTGCAGATGATGGACTTGTCTACAACACGAGAAGACCTGTGGTGGAGTTGGTAGTTGACTTGAACATAACTAAATCTACTAGAAATCCCATACATTATCTTTAGCATTAGCTATAGTAAAAAAAAAAATGCCTAACAGTAAGCATCTCCAGCGATCTGAAGTAGAATGCACATGTCGGGCTCATATTCGTTCGTTGGAATCGTGAGGGAAATAATCCAGACACTAAGAAGTGGTGAGAGGAAGCAGAGGAATATGTTGGGCTCAAATTCATTTTCGTGGATTTTTTAGGTGGGTGTAATCGACCTGCCAACAAGAAGTGACAGTTTAGGTGGTGAGTGGCCGCAGATCCCGTTGGCCTGTGACCTAGAGACTGTGGCACTACAATTCGGATCGAGATCAATAGGCACTAAGACGGCTGCTGTTCCTGGAGGAAATATTGACACTGATTTGGTTTGGCTTACGTTTCCTGGTTAACTGGCTCTTGATGTATGATAGTCGGAGAAGCATGTAAGTACTGGGATTGCTTCTAAATAAATTTCATTACGCATGTGTGTACTATCCATGTCTGTATACTCTGTTGTAGACGAAATACGGTATCATGGTCGATCCTCTCTCGAATAGCGCATGGGGGGCAAAATCAACAACGTTGTGATTAAACTCTGAATGTTTTCATACTCTTGCAGTAGCTCGAATTGTGCGTGGAGGTGCGAGGCTGTTGCATCAATGTAAATGATTCAATGGATACAGTGCGTGTTGCAAGCTCTGTGACACTTAGAATCGTATCGTGGAGATATAACCGAATTGAAAAACAGGTGATGTACTTCTCACGAGATACCATTCTGTAAACGTAGGCTCTAGTACCATTATGCTGTCACATATCTAGCACAGCGATCAATGGAATATCATAAAGATTAGGTCACCGTTGAGGGACATATTTATAGACAATCATTCGATATCAATGAATTACAGGTCTGATGTATTAGATTTTCTTTGTGCAGTCATCGTATACTAAAGTTAGAGCAGTAAGGCTTCTTGGGCCAATAAAAAAACTTGTATCTGGCGTGGCGATCATAGACGAGATTAGGGTATATACAAAGGCACATGGACATTCCTTTTTACTCGATCAGGAAATGAAGAAATCGATAATACTGCTACAAATAGTCTTCACCGTGCAGTGGCTTGCGGGATACGTATGTAGATGTGGCGATCATAGACGAGATTAGGGTATATACAAAGGCACATGGACATTCCTTTTTACTCTATCAGGAAATGAAGAAATCGATAATACTGCTACAAATAGTCTTCACCGTGCAGTGGCTTGCGGGATACGTATGTAGATGTAGGCTCCTGTCTATAGCAGAGTTGCGACACAGGTAAGTAGAGAGATTTGTAGAGGACTGAGGACTGGTGAGCATTGGGGCTGAATGTAGATAAATGTAACTATTAAACCTAAAACAGTTGAACAGACCAGCTGCTGTTCTATTACGTCATCTATTACAAATCACTAGAAGCAGTAGCGTTCGTAAAAAATAACTGGACGTGAGCATCCGCATGGTTGTGAATTTCCGCCTTTGCGTTAGTGTGCTATTTTCTGTAGTTGTGATAGCTTTCTACATAGCCAGTCACAGGTAAAGGCCTAGTCAGCCATCTAACTAATGGAACAGTGCTGTCGCAACGTGATAGGATTTCAAGAGAATTAGTTGGGCTCTGTGACATGAATGGGAACGTCTAGAGCCGGCTTTACTCTTCAAAACAAAAAAGATGCAGGTTTCACATATCGAAGACTGGAAGATTCATGATAATATGGCGGGTAAGAGATATTCTGGCTAAAGGGAGGCTAAGTGGTGATCGCTTTTCCACTTCTTATAAGTACATACGCCTCGCTAAGTGACTGAAAGGGGAAAATTAGGGGCTGGTACAAAAGTTTTCACAGGGAGGCAGTTCCGTATTTTTATTTTCTCTCGATAAAAATTGTGTGTTAGGGTGGGGTGGGAGAGAAAGAAAGGCCACATTACTGCTGCATTGTACATCTATATGTCGACAGTTGAAGTTTTTTTAATGGTGGAATTTGTTAAAGGTGAGAGTATGTAAGGAAAAGCCATGTCATCCACGGAGGATCAACCCTCGTATATTAAAGGTGGTTGGTGACCCACCACCTATTAAACTGTGCTGAAAGGTATCGAATAAAAAGCAAATGGACTTTTTTTAAAATGTCTTTATTTTCATATAAAATGTGTCACTGATTTAGTACCACCAGAAGGTGATGAGGTGTGCACTCGCCTTTTTTCTGTCTGTTTTAAAGCATCGTACTATCTGTATTGAAACGGCGTCAACCCTGTAAGCGCTTTAAATTAGGTGCAGATCATGCAATCAGAGACAACATTATTCCGTGAGTTTTGTGTTCTATAAATGGATGGACTGGCATCTTAATTCGAAGACTAAATTTACATTGTTGACTAGAAGTTGAAATTCTGTGAATGGAGTTATAGCATTTCCCTGCAGCTCAAAAATTTTGATGGACAGATACATTGTTTCCACCCGCCAGAAACGAGCAAATGAATGTACCAGCAACGAAACCAGATTCTAACGTTTTTATATTATATTTAAAGTCTGTTATGTGATGATTATGTAATAAATGACGCTGGACAAATAGCCTGAAGGAAATGTAGCATCAATGTAAATAGACAAAGGTTCCCATAGTTTTTTTCAATTGCGTTACTTCGGCAATTCTCATCAATCCTCTACTAAGTTGTTGTAGAGACTTCGTGAGTGACTGAGAAGACTGGGTGGATAGTGCACATCCTTCCATGAGTTTTGTCAGTCTGTAAATGGGTGGACTGATATCTCCCTTAATAGAATAAATTTTTCGTTGTTGACTCATGGATAAAATACGGTGAATAAAATTAAGGATCTGAAGCACAAAAATTCTGGTTGACAGACACACAGTCTTTTAGAACACGAATTACAATGATTCTAACTGCAGACGAAAAACAAATATGTTTGACGACTCCTAGGAGCGACACAGTGTATACGTGATCGCTACGAAAATAGCAATGAAACATATGTCATCTTAAAAATAATCGGTAAGATTAGACTCAGAACTTGTATTTATATGCGTATCATTGATGAATTCGTCTCCGTCTTTGGTACGGAATCTACGTTGCACTGGAAATTGCAGGAATTCCATATATGAAGTTCTAGCAACTCTCAGGTGGACTGAGTGCATACTAAATAAATACAGCACACATTGCACTTACAGTTCGTTAATATTACCTGATAATGGTCCTGTATTGCACAGAAAGAGTCTATAGGAAAGGTGAACAAGCGAAGTGTATGGTACTCTATTACTTTCTGTTTGTTTTGATATATGGGTTTTCTGTATGTTCGAAGAGTTCTACATCTACATCTACATGGATACTCTGCAAATCACGCTTAAGCGTCTGGCAAAAGGTTCATCGAACCACCTTCACAATAATTCTTTATTATTCCATTCTCGAACAGCGCTTGGGAAGAACGAACACCTATATCTTTCTGTGCGAGCACTGATTTCCTTTATTTTATTATCATATCATTTGTCCCTATGTAGATCGGCGTCAACAAAATATTTTCGCACTCGGAGGAAACAGTTGGTGATTGAAATTTTGTGAGAAGACTCCGCCGCAACGAAAAACGGGATTGTGTTAATGGTGTCCATCCAAAATCCTGTATCATGTCTGTGACACTCTCTCCCCTATTTCTCGATAATGCAGAATGTGCTGCTCTTCTTTGAACTTTCACGATGTACTCCGCTGATCCTATCTGGTAAGGATCCGAGACCGCGCAGCAGTACTCCAAAAGAGGAAGGATAAGCGTAGTGCAGGCAGTCTCATTAGTAGATCCGTTACATTTTATAAGTATTCTGCCAATAAAACAGTCTTCGGTTTTCCTTCCGAACAACCTTTTCAGTGTGTTCTTTCCAATCTAAATTGTTTGTAATTGTAATTCCTATGTATTTAGTTGAATTTACGACCTTTAGATTAGTCTGATTTATCGTGGAACCGAATTTTAAGGGATTCCTTTTAGCACCCGTGTGGGTGATCTCATACTTTTCATTATTTATGGTCAATTGTCAATTTTTGCAACATTGAGATATCTTTGATATATTTTTTTCAATTTGTTGTGATCTTCTGATGAGTTTACTAGACGATAAACGACAGCATCTAAGATAGCTGCTCAGATTGTCTCCGAAATTGTTTATATAGATAAGCAACAGCAGGGGGCCTGCAACACTACCCTGGGGAATGCCAGATCTCTCTTCTAAAACGAAACACGTTAAGCAATGTCGAAATATTACTGTTGATTCCTAGAGGGTATTACACTATAATACTTATTGTGGTGGTTAATCAGCCAATTGCTGTTGAGAGGAAGGGCCGGGCCACATAAGCAACATTCACAGTTAACAACAACATTTTTATTCTTTCTACAAATAAAATTTTATCTTTAAAAATCAAAATCCTTATAAGTACGGGCAACCGTCCTATTCAAACAACAACATTAATCTTTAAACAATCATTGACTTGCAAAGTTAATTAAATTCTATACACAAATGGCTCTGAGCACTATTGGACTTAACTCCTAAGGTCATCAGTCCCCTAGAACTTAGAACTACTTAAACCTAACCAACCTAAGGACATCACACACATCCATGCCCGAGGCAGGATTCGAACCTGCGACCATAGCGGTCGCACGGCTCCAGACTGTAGCGCCTAGAACCGCTCGGCCACTCCGACCGGCTTCTATACACAGTAAGGCTCCCAAAAGGAGACTACAAAAATAAGATAATGTTAAACCAATAACGGATATTACAATTTTTTTAACACAAAATAAAATACAAACAGATACGCCCCTTCGTGACACATTTTAAAACAGGTGACGTCACATTGGCACGGGCTAATTCAAGTAGCAGAAAGGGGGGCCCACTGGACACAGACCAGAGGCGGCTAGACCCAGAACCCACAGCAAGCGGGCGAGCTGGACAGGGTGCCGCACACAGTACACTATAACACACTGATAAAAAAGGTCTTAGAGCCCGTGCTACTATACGATTTCAGAGAAAGGGGGGGGGGGGGGGGGGGACGGCAAACATTAATTCCTCAAACGTAAAATAACTACGATGTATAAAATGATAGCCTATTTCACAAACATTGAAGTAAAGTAGTGAAGGATGAATCAATAATTAATGCCCTTGACGTAACCTTAAAGGACGAGGGCGAAGAGCATAATACCAAGTCAGCTTAGAAATTTAAACTACACTAGTATATTAACATATGCTCACTGAAACTGGAGAGCTCATTTAAATTACCCCTTAACAGGATACTGATAAGTCAAGTAAGGCTACCATTTCACTATTTACTAGTGAACAAGTAATGCAATTAGATAACACAGAACGTACAGATTTAATGTTAAGCCTGTGCTTTGAACCAACTGTACCAACGTCCACACAGCTCAGTGTACCAGGAAAAATATTACAGTTTAACCATACTGGCTTAGGCCGTCCGTCACTCCGAACAGCAATAGTACCAATTAATACACCTCGCTTGCTCGGACTGTATCACATCACCAAAATCCAGCCGGCCAGAGTGGCCGAGCGGTTCTAGGCGCTACAGTCTGGAACCGCGCGACCGCTACGGTCGCAGGTTCGAATCCTGCCTCGGGCATGGTTGTGTGTGCTGTCCTTAGGTTAGTTAAGTTTAAGTAGTTCTAAGTTCTAGGGGACTGATGACCTCAGAAGTTAAGTCCCATAGTCCTCAGAGCTATTTGAACCATTTTGAACCAAAATCCAGATAGACCTTCAACCAAACACTATAACACGTGTTTACTTAAACAGCTCTAATACAGGGGACCTTTTGGTTGGCAAGACAACAGTTTCCGGTCATGATGCTGATACTTGGAAAGCAAGAATCAGTATAATATGCGCACCAAAAACATGACAAGTATTTCACACCAAACCTTTTATGAAATCCTTTACAGATCCAAATCGAGGCCGCAAGACTCGATTCGGGTAATGTGGCCAAGTCTAGTTGCCACACTACAGCCGGCAGAAGTGGCCGTGCGGTCAAAGGCGCTGCAGTCTGGAACCGCAAGACCGCTACGGTCGCAGGTTCGAATCCTGCCTCGGGCATGGATGTTTGTGATGTCCTTAGGTTAGTTAGGTTTAACTAGTTCTAAGTTCTAGGGGACTAATGACCTCAGCAGTTGAGTCCCATAGTGCTCAGAGCCATTTGAACCATTTGAACCCACACTACAAGCCAGGTTCGGTCTTGCAAACGTGTCAAACACACCACGACCTCTGCGTCGTGCCCCGGCCTGCTCAATCACACTCGCCTCCGATTCTCATGCGCCGCGCGGCTCCCCGGCTGTCCCTCTCTAGCGCCACACACCCGTCGCGGCCAAAAGCCACGACAAACGGCCGAGCCCAAAGATCACACCATGTCGACCCGATCGATCAATCGTACTTACATAAAAAAAGGCACTTTCAGTGCATCCCACATCCTGTTCGGACGCCTGAAACTTGTCTGTCACGTTTCCTTTTGTTATTGCTTTTAATATGGTGTGCGACTTTTCCATTAGACGTATCTCATTTTAAGGTCCGTTAGTTAGTCTCCAGATAGTTCCTAACAGATTCCACATCACTCGTATGGGTTAAATTCTCGTACAACTTTTCTTGAGCTGAATGTTAACGCCAACGATGCTTGCGACAGCAGCCGCTGCAGTAGCAGCGGAAGCGCCAGCGGCGACAGGTCCTGGCGTGTTACACAATGGCCCACTGTCTGTACGCCGTGCGGAGGGGATGGGTAGTGGGGGGGGGGGGGGGGGGTTACTTCATACAGGGGCAGACCTTGGCCGAGGCTGCGTACCTCATACCCAGATGCGTTCTGGTACAGCGAAGACGAGGCCTCCTTCGGTGCGGTACGGGTCACTGTGCACAGTACGCTAGTCTAGTGCGGGCTTTATGAGTACAACATACACTTTTCTCTGTAGACGCGTTCCAGCCGTTATTTTTTACAAGTCAGACATACGAACATTATTAAGCATATTTGGGATGCTTTGCAACGTGCTGTTCAGAAGAGATCTCCAACCCCTCGTATTCTTATGGTTTTATGTACAGCCCTACAGGATTCGTGGTGTCAGTTCCCTCCATCACTACTTCAGATATTAGTCGAGACCATGCCACGTCATGTTACGGCGTTTCTGCGTGCTCGCAGGGTCCCTACTCGATATTAGGCAGGTTTACGACATTCTTTGGCTCTTCTGAAGTACTACTCCTCTGTGACGAGTATTTGTAAAATACCATTTTGGTACTATATTTTTATACAAGATCTGATCAAAAGTATCCGGACACCTATTAATGGACATTAATATGTAGCGTAGACGGCTTGAAATCTTATGGGGGCACTTTCAATGAGGTGTCTGAATCTCTGTGGAGGAATGACAGGCCAATCTTCCTCAAGAGCCGAAACCAGACGAGGTAGCTATTCTGGACGCTGGGATCTGGAGCGAAGTCGACCTTCTCACACGTCCCAGAGGTTTCCCATGGTCTGGACTCTGTGCAGTCCAGCGTATCGCCTCACAAATGTTGCTTTATTGGAGGCTGCATTGTCATGTTGATACAGATAATTATCGTCTCCGAACTGTTCCTCTACCGTACACATTGCGCAATGCTACAAAATGTGTTTACATACTTCAGCTTTTAGCCTTATTACGTGCTACAAGGGACTTAGCACCAATCAAGAAAAATACCGCTGTACCGTGGTATCATTTCCTCCGCAGATTATCACTGGCACTACACATGATGGCCCAAAAGCGTCCACCGGATTGCCACAGTCTATGGTGCGATTCATCAAATCATTCGTTTCCAGTCATCCACTGGTCCAGTGGCGTCGCACTTTACACCACAGCATGCGTTGCTAAGCACCGAGAAAAAAAATGTAGCCTCTGTCCGTCCGAACTCTTATTAGATTATTGTGTAAAACTTTGAAGTAAATCGGTCAATAACTTCTCGAGATCTTCGGTAAGAATATTATAGTAGGACTTTTTTATATTGTGACGTAGAAGAAGGTGTAATTAGATGAATGACGAACACTAACTTCACTTAACGAAGGTTTATTCAGCACTTGCACATACAAGAGCGCGGAGCGAACTGCATCCAGCCGTCACATACGGCATATATACAGTTGGAGAAAATTCCAGTACAATGATTCTTGACACTTGTGGATACTTCTAGAATGTACTCGAACCGAATTTAGAAAGTCGAACTCACGACCTCCCGCTCAAGAGTCTAGGATCATAACCACTACACTACAGTGATTATATCACAGAGCTGCTTCATTGGGAATATAGTCATATTGGGAAAGGTATTTATACACCATATTTATTTAAAACCGTTAGTCTATATCGGTATGAACGTTTATTACAGTATCATATAAAAATCTAAAATAGACGGATAACATATAGTAAGAGATAAAGTAATCTGGTCAGGATTTGTGGCTTGTGAAGAGCTTCTCGACCGTTGTACCCAATTCTTTTTTACTACCTGCGCGCAGTCATTGTGCTAGCTGGACTGTTAGTCACATTTTGGACCAATCCATGAAGATCCCGTCCGTCAGTACGTGTAATCTACCTACACACTATTTAGCTGCGGCTGTTCCTTCCCGTTTCCACTTCATATCCAAGTCACTAAAAGTCGATCTGTGCACTTTTAGAAGGGCTGAAATGTCGCTGATGACTTTTTTACTCAGGTGACATCGAATTATTAGTTCACATTCAAAGTGAATGAGCTCTCCTCACCGACCCGTTCTCCTGTCACTCCTTCTCTACTGTTAACACAATACTCCAGGCGTGCTTCTATACTAGCTGTTCCGCCTCTCGTGACGTGTATAGTGTTAAATGCAGCGTTACATATTATTTATTTATTTATTTACGCATCAAGTTCCGTAGGATCAAATTGAGGAGCAAATCTTCAATGTCATGGAACGTGTCAGTACATGAAATTACAAGATAAAAGTAAAAACAGATAAAAATAAAATGTTTATGAACCCAACAAAGTCAAGCCATAAGTTTAAGTAAACGCAATCAACAATGTAACATAAGAATCAGATTAATTTTTCAAGGAAAACCTCAACAGAAGGAGTGACTCACGAGGAAACTCTTTAGTTTAGATTTGAAAGCGAGTGAATTACTGCTAGGGTTTTTGAATTCTTGTCGTAGCTTATTGAAAATGGATGCAGCAGTATACTGCACACCTTTCTGCACAAGAGTTTAGGAAGTCCGACCCAAATGCAGGTTGCATTTCTGCAGATTATTAACTGAGTGAAAGCTGCTTACTCTTGGGAATAAGCTGATATTATTAACACGAAACGACAGTAAAGAATACAGTACATTGAGAGGCCAGTGTCAAAATACCCAGTCTAGTGAACACAGGTCGATAAGAGGTTCGCGAACTTACACCACTTATTGCCCGAACCGCCAGCTTGAGCCAAAAATTACTTCGAGAATGGGATGAGTTACTCCAAAATATAACACCATACGTCATAACCTAATGAAAATAAGCAATGTAGACTGCTCTTCGTGTCGAACTATCACTTACTTCAGATACCGTTCGAATAATAAAAATGGCACCATTAAGTCTTTGAACTAGATCCTGAATATAGGCTTTCCACGACAGTTTACTATCTGAACACGAACAAAATTGAACGGTTCAGTTTCAATAATCATATGCCCATTCTGTGAAATTAAAACATCAGGGTTTGTTGAATTGTGTGTTAGGAACTATAAAAACTGAGTCTTACTGTGATTTAGAGTTAATTTATTTTCTACAAGCCATGAATTTATGTCATGAACTGCACTATTTGAAACCGAGCCAATGTTGCACACAATATCCTTTACTACCAAGCTGGTGTCGTCAGCAAACAGAAATATTTTAGAGTTGCCTGTAATACAAGAGGGCTTATCATTTTTAAATATAAGGAACAGGAGTGCCCAACACTGATCCCTGGGGCACCCCCCACTTGACGGTAGCCCACTCAGACCCCACATCACAGCCATTCTCAACACTGTGAATAATGACCTTTTGCTGTCTGTTATTAAAGTAAGAGGTGTACCAATTGTGAGCTACTCTCTGTATTCCGTAATGCTACAACTTCTGGAGCGATATTTTATCATCAACACAACCAAATGCTTTAGTTAAATCAAAAAATATGCCTAGCGTTCGAAACCTTCATTTAACCCATCCAGTACCTCACAGAGAAACGATAATATAGAATTTTCAGTTGTTAAATGACTTCTAAAGCGATACTGCACATTTGATAGCAAATTATCTGATACAAAATGACCAATCTCCCTACATACACAGCCTTTCCAGTCACTTTAGCAAACACTGATGGCATAGAAATAGGTCTAAAATTTCTGTCTACATTCTCCCTTTTTATAAAGTGGCTTTACTACTGAGTACTTTAATCGTTCAGGAAACTGACCATTCCAAAAGGAAGAATTACAAATATGGCCATGTACAGGGCTGACATGTGTACCACAGTACTTTAATATTCTGCGAAGCACTCTATCATAGGTGTGACCGGATACATTTGATCTGATAGTGTATGTGTCTCTAATCATGCCAAATGTGAGCCTAAAACGCCTTTAGTGTGTTTCTATCTCTCTCTCTCTCTCTCTCTCTCTCTCTCTCTCTCTCTCTCTCTCTGTGTGTGTGTGTGTGTGTGTGTGTGTGTGTAAACATTTCTTCACTTCCAATTTGTGTCAGTATGGCGTGAGTAACACTTCAAGGATACAGGGGTCCTTGTGTGAGCCCATAAGACCCCTGCTATCAAACTTACTGCCCGCATCAAATGGGATACGCGTCTCGGATCTAGCTCAGACCAATCTTCGAGAGTGGTCGGCAGTGGTTTAGCGGTAATGGATAAGCATGGCTCCCCAGGGCTTTCTGCGGAGTCCACACCACGACGCCACGCCTTTGTGATAGGGACGAAAGGGGATGCTAGTCCCTTCCTAGAGAGGGAAGGTATACGTGTAGTTGTTTCAAAACAGCTAGCTGTTACCCAGTGTATTGTGACTATTGCAGTACAATGAGCTTCCCATGAAACTCTATTTCTACAGTACAAAACTTCAGTTTGGTGCTCACTGCAAAGGATAAGGGCATGATTGTTTTTACAATTCTGTTCGTTGTTAATATAAGTCAACATTCGTGGCCACTAAATATCTACAAATTCTAACGTAAAAACTTTATTCCATATCGCAAAAAGGAAAGGAAACGTAACTACACTACTACGCTTAATATCTGAGACACGAATCTTAGACAGACAGCCATACTGCCACACTCCGCACGCGATTCATGATATTGCTTGGGAATTACGAGCGACCAGCGACAGACTGCTGCGATCTGTGATTTGCCAGCACATGTTCGATCTGTCGAGATGCCGACAGATTGCTGCGATCCGTCGCTAGGCTGTCGGGCCCTTCAGACTCCCATGGAAAAGATTACCTTTAGAAATTACATTATTATTTACTAAAATACTTGTTAATTGCTAAAAAGTGACAAGAGGAAAGAAGGTTTTGAAGTCTGGTACTGCAAAAGATCACGGCAAATAAAATGGTTACACAGCGTAACTAACGAAGGGGTACTGAATCGAATTGAGGATTAAGTCAGCTCTTGATAAGATTTCAGAATGGTGAAGAGATGTTTTAAACATTCAGAGATGTAAAATTGTCCACTTCACACAAGACAGAACTGTGTTATCCCATGACTCAGTATCAACGATTCATAGCAAGAAGCGTTGAAATAATTCAATACCTGAATGTAACGGTTCGTAAAGATATGAAAAGCATTGTAAAGTAGGCTCACGCGTAATAAGGAAGGAAGGAAACAAAGATAAGCGCTGAGATCGATTACAGGTTTATCTGACTCACGGGACACCGTCACGGAAGCGCCAACCACATGAACTGGCAGAATGTTGAAGATAAACTCGACTTATCCAGCGAAAGCCAGTTTACGTACTTTCAGAAAGCAGTATGTGATGAATCTAGAGATAAACTGCAGCCCAATACGTATCGCTGCGGTAGTGAACGTGAGATCAAGATTCGACAAGTTAGAGAGCGTCCTTTAAGCAGTTATCCCTCCCGCGTTTCATTCGCAAATGGACCTGAAAGAAAACTTAACACACTGAAGCGCCGAAGAAACGACTACAGGCATGCGTATTCAAATGTAGAGATATGTAAACAGGCAGAATACGGCGCTGCGGTCGGCAACGCGATGTAAGACAACAAGTGTCTGGCGCAATTGTTACATCGATTACTACTGCTACAATGGCAGGTTATCAAGATTTAAGAGAGTTTGAACGTGGTGTTACAGTCGGCGCACGAGCGATGCACCAGAGCATCTCCGACGTAACGATGAAGTTGGGATTTTCCCGTATGACCATTTCAAGAGTGTACCGTCAGTATCAGGAATCCGGTAAAACATCAAATCGCTGCGGACGGAAAAAGATCCTACAAGAAAGGGACCAGCGACGACTGAAGAGAATCGTTCAGCGTGATAGAAGTGCAACCATTTCGCTAATTGCTGCAGATTTCAATGCTGGGCCATCGATAAGTGTCAGGATGCGAACCATGCAATGAAATATCATCGATATGGGCTTTCGGAGGCGAAGGCCCCCTCGTGTACGATTGACGACTGCACCACACAAAGCTTTACGCCTCGCCTGGACCGTCACTACCGACACTGAACTGTTGATGACTGGAAACATAATGCCTGGTCGGCCGAGTCTCGTTTCAAATTGTATGGAGTGGATTGAAGTGTACTGGTATGGAGACAACCTCATGAATCCATGGACCCTGCTTGTCAGCAGGGGGCAGTTCAAGCTGGTGGACGCTTTGTAATGGTTTGAGGCGTGTACAGTAGGGGTGATATGGGACCCCTGTTACGTCTAGATACGACTCTGACAGGTGACACATACGTAAGCATCCAGTCTGGTCATCCATTCATGTCCATTGTACTTTCCGACGGACTTGTGCAATTCGAGCAGGGCAATGGAACACCCCACACTCCCTGAATTGCTACATGGTGGCTCGAGTAACACTTCTCTGAGTTTAAACACTTCCGCCGGTCACCAAACTCTCCAGATATGAACATCATTGAGCATATCTGGGATGCATTGCAACGTGCTGTTCAGAAGAGATCTCCACCCACTCGCACTCTTATGGATTTATGGACAACCCTGCAAGATTCATGGTGTCATTTCCCTCCATCACTACTTCACACATTAATCAAGTCCACGCCACTTCGTGTTACGGTACTTCTGCGTGCTCGCGGGGGCTCTACACGACATGAGTCAGGTGTACCAGTTTCTTTGGCTCTTCATTGTATATTAAACAACATGAGGTACACTCTCTCATGCAGTTTACGGTGGACTGCAGAGTATGGATACAGATATGGATGTAGATACAGATACAGCACTGCCTGATAAAAAAAAAGAAAAAGAAAAAAAAAAAACTGAAACACCCACATGAAATGGTCGGATGTCGATGTAACTTCGACCAAGTACACACCATATGTAATTGATGGTTGCTGCAGTTCTTTGTAACAGGTATAACGGCTATCAGAGTGCATTAATGTTGTTACGAGGCCTAGTAGTACATGTAAGGGACGTGAACGGCGTCAGATGTTGAGTCATCACTGTAAAGGACACGGAGATGCCGTGGACCATCTTTATCAACATCTGACAGAGTTTGAAGGAGACCTTATTGTTGATATCCATTCGGCCGGCTGGTCGAATAGTGTAGTGTCCAGATTTGTTAGGCGTTCAGATGTGACAGGAGCCTAATACTGTACTGCATGGGAACATGAAGTCCTCAGTATCCAGGATGACCTTCGTGGTCGAGTGTAGTGTAGCGGCGACCTGGCGAGAGGCTCCATTCTTCCAATGTTTCGAAGAGATACAGCGGTGTTACTTCTTGAGTCGCGGTGTAGGGAGCCATGGAGTATGACTTGAGGTCATCGGTGGTAGAAATTGAAGGAATTCTCACAGAAAAATGATACGTCACGGGCATCCCGCTTTTTCCCATGTTGGAGAAGGCCGGCTATGGTAGTCACATTTTTTTATTTTAATTTTTTTACACTATCCCCAATATAAATATTCCCACTTTTATTTGACTGACTTGAAGTCTACATATTTAAGAATGCCTGTAAAAATAATTTATGTCTCCGTATCTATTATGAAAAAATTAGCATTGCCTTTGCTATTACGCGACACTTGTGAGACTGGAATGGCTGTCACAGGGATCGGGGTTGCTTGTCATGTGTTAACATTACGTGAAAAATACAGGTGTCAGAAGAAATAAAATCATTCCTGTGTTCATATAGTTTACTTCCGGCCATAGGAGCATTCAAGATTAAAATATAACTATCCTTTTTAATACTAGTAATACAAAGACAAACAAAATAATTCTGATGATATTACACAAAAAAGGTCAGAAATTCAACAAACGCAAGGAAAATATGGCTTTAGAGCTAATATCATAGGACTGCAACAATAAATTCAGTGCAAACTGTCCATCGATAACAGACCTAAAATAAAAGTTGCTAGGACTCGCCAAATTTAGCCGGCCGGTGCGGCCGAGCGGTTCTAGGCGCTTCAGTCTGGAACCGCGCCACCACTACGGTCGCAGGTTCTAATCCTGCCTCGGGCATGGATGTGTGTGATGTCCTTAGGTTAGTTAGGTTTAAGTAGTTCTAAGTTCTAGGGGACTGATGACCTCAGATGTTAAGTCCCATAGTGCTCAGAGCCATTTGAACCATTTGAACTCGCCAAATTTATCTAAAAGGAAAAGCCGTCTGGCAAATTTACAAACAAAATAGACACCTCCTGACGTGCATTTTCCATGTGTCCATTTCCCGCTATCTGTACGTTTCACCCACATTTCCCTTGATCTGCTATTGGCAAAGACATACAATACAAAAACAGTCATCGTGTTCATCGTCACTGCTTTGATCTTTCTTTTGTTGTTTCAGTTTTTTTTTGGTTTTTTTTTTGCTGGGAAAAGAGGCTTCTTGACATCCGTGGAAGTTTCCTTTTTTTCCTTTCGATTTCCT
This sequence comes from Schistocerca serialis cubense, assembly GCF_023864345.2. Taxonomy (NCBI): domain Eukaryota; kingdom Metazoa; phylum Arthropoda; class Insecta; order Orthoptera; family Acrididae; genus Schistocerca; species Schistocerca serialis. Next base: position 204,515,038 of record NC_064645.1, read on the forward strand.
CTTCGCAGGAGTGTCCGTGAGGGCAGCCGAGAATCTCTTTCGGTTGTTCTTGTTCTTCCTTTCTTTTCTTTTTTTCTTTCTCCAGTTTCAAGGAAAGGTCTGATTTCTTTCGTAGAAACAATAACAGGGCTAGACTGAACATTCTCCAACTCACTCAATGCAAGAAGGATGGGACTCAGACATTTTTCCTATGTCATTAATTTGGTTGGTGGAGACATCCAATGTTTGAATTTGATTATCGTTTCAGAAGATAGAGAGCAAAAGGCGTATCAGGATTTGGTCGATCTGTTACAGAACCAGGAGCAAATTCATGATCGCCAAAAACTTCTCTATTGAAGGGACAAATACCACAAGCCTTGAATCCTGCTTGGATATTCGAGGGCACAAGCGCTAGAGGATATGCCGAAGTCTAATATTGTCTTCGTGGAACCTGGGTGATTTAAAATCCACGAAACACAGAAATCACGTATGTCTTCAGTAGTCTGTACACCGTCGGATCTAATGGTTGTAATGGGTGGGAATAGCGAGGAGGAAATGACAATACAACAGTGCCCTTATCTTTCGCATAACTGAGCCCATTAATCGACATTATTATCAAGGAGAGGAAGACACGGACTACGTTTAGATCACTTTGCATTAGCAAAAGCGTGTTTCAAAAATTCGCAGAAATGTTCTTCCACCATCCATCCAGAAAGGTTACTCTATCCACGGCAGTCCACTGGTCCCTCACGAATAAAATGTTGTCTGAAGTGCACTCGGAGAAAAATGAAGAATGGTGTAATAGATTTCGGTGGAGCAGAAACGCCAGGAGATAAAGTAACTAGGCTACCTCGTCCTCCAGATGAGATCCACCTCACTTGCTGGGAACCTTTTCGTTACACAGTTCGATTTGGTTTTTGGACTGTTGTAATGCCTATCTCGTCCAAGTTCCAAAAAATATTGCGGTTCAAAGTTGTATCGATTCATTACAGTAGCCAGGTTATCGAAAAAGACACGAAAGTTTGTTTTATTGGAGCTAGAAGCTCTGGCTAATTAACAGATCTTTGTGTCTCTTCATGAACACAGAAAAACAGCCAGCCCTAGCCTGTCGAGGTTCAGATCACTTTGCAGAAGACCGAAGTATATTCAGGTGAAGCTTTGATATATTCTGCCAGTTCATTTCCAAGAGCAACAGTCTGAATGAGTCTATTAGGATAGTAGCCTGCATGAAGTAAAGAGTGGATCACATCACTTCTTATATCCTCACCAAACTTTTTTTTACCGTAACGAGCAAGTATCCAATAATTTATATGGTAATTTCTGCCAATACTGCGTTAGATTTTTTTCAATTTCACCACTCGAACCGCGTTCAGTGTAGTGTCTACTGGTGTTAGACCTTTATCTGTTTTCCTTTCGAAATTTCTAGGCTTCTCGATACTGAAAATAACAAAAAGATAGGATGGTATCAGAATTTGAAACTCTAATACTTCTGTGGGATGTCTGTCCCTCATGACAGTCTCCCCGTTGGTTGTGTAACAAGCAAGCCGGCCGGAGTGGCCGAGCGATTCTAGGCGCTACAGCCTGGAACCGCGCGACCGCTACGGTCGCAGGTTCGAATCCTGCCTCGGGCATGGATGTGTGTGAGGTTAGTTAGGTTTAAGTTGTTATAAGTTCTAGGGGACTGATAACCACAGCAGTTAAGTCCCATAGTGCTCAGAGGCATTTGAACCATTTTGTAACAAGAAAACTCGAAACGCAATTTTTAAAACCTTAGCTAGTATCCATCACTGTCTATTTCGTAACGGTTTAGGAAGACTGCACATAATACAGGGTATATCAAAAAGAATCTTCCGATATGGCACTTCTGTATCTCTGAAACTAATAAACATATACAACGAATTTTGTTTTTTGATGAACGGGAAATTCAGAAAGTTTTTTTTCATACCTTTTCATAGGTGTTCAATATGCCACCCCCCCTCCCCCCACTTGAGATGCACGGCATGTTGCAATGTGGTATTCAAATTCTTCCCACACTGCAGTGAGTATGTCTTGAGCTACAGCTTCCACAGCTGCTATTATGCGATGTCTCAGTTCATTCATTGTTGTTGGTAACGGAGGCACACAAACAGAGTGTTTTACAAACCGCCACAAGAAATATCACATGCAGTCAGGTCTGGTGACCCTGGAGGCAGTGATGTAGGGCTGAATCATTTGGTCCAGTGCGACCGATCCAAGATTCAGTAAACCTTTGATTTAAAAATTCCCGCACTTCCAGATGCCAGTGTGGCGGTGCCCCATCCTCTTGGTAAATGAAGCCGTTCGAATCAGTCTCCAACTGTGGGGAAAAAAAGTTCTCAAGCATATCGTGTTATGTGCTTCCTGTAACAGTGTTTTCGGGAAAGAAAAATGGACCATACAGCTTTTCCTGTGAAACCGGACGGAACTCATTAAATTTTGGAGAGTCCCTCTCATGTTGTACAGCTTCATGTGGTTGTTCCGAACCCCATATTCTCACATTATGACGCTTCAGCTTTCCATTTAAATGGAATGTTGCCTCGTCACTGAATTGTCATCCCTGATCTTGCCAAGAACGAAATTACAGAACTCTATACGTTGTTGTTTGTCACTTTCACGAAGAGTTTCCAGCAGGTTAGTTTTGTATGGTTTCATGTGTAAACGTCGACGCAACACGCGCCAGACAGACATCGGAGCATGTTGAGCTGTCGAGCTGCAAGGCGAACGGATTTATGCGGACTCGTTGTGAAACTATGGCGGATGCGTTCGACATCTGTGTCGGGCACTCAGGTACGGCCCGGCGATTTGTCTTTAACAAAAACAACCTGCTTCTCGGAATTGTTCATGCCATCGCCTACTGCTCTGTGCTGTAGCAGGATCTACATCATGCCTAGTACGGAGGTCACGCTGAATAGTTATTACTGACCGCACTGCGCAAAACGTAGAAGACAAAATGCTTTTTGTTGTCCCGACACCATTTTTATTAGTACTGAAGTGGGCGCACACTGCTGCTACCTAGCGGGAACCATGTAGATCTCGAGAGTTTGCTGTTTCCAACAGTACGTTGTTCATGCACATATCTCAAATAACATAAAAGTTATGACTTTTTAAAAATCGGATGGTTCTTTTTGATACACACTGTATTAAATTACACGCTACATGACTGGAGAATCCGATAATCAGTAGAGCAAAAAATTCTGTAGTTCAATCGAATGATAATAATGCTTAAAATTTTACTCACCACCTCTAGTAACAGAAAGACATGGACAGCTCCTCATTCACTCAACGGAAGCAATTGAAACTTCACACAACAGATGCAAGGGTACTGTCACTCTTAACAAAGTCATTCCAGTACAGTGTAACGTCTGGTGGCCGAGTTATTGAACTGTGGGACAACCATTCCGTGTGACTATCATACCCGGTCTCCCCTACCTATTATGTGACAGTATCGTGGTATTTTCATCAGGACGATGCTAGATCTCACATGGCACTTGTCTCTATGATGTGTCTCCGCTGTTTTGAGGCCAGCAAGATCCCTAGATCAGTCCGTGGTAGAACGCGACTGGGGCCACCTCAGACGTGAACTCCGTGCCGCTGCAAGTATCCAGGATATCCAGCACCAGTTACAAGAGGTATAGTCAACTTCCTTCAGGAGAAGATAGAACGGCATTATGACACCCTCCGCAATCGAATCACTGGATACATCCAGGCCAGATATGGCGCAATTTCATACTGATACGTGGGTCTGTACTGTCAACCTCTCTGTAAATAAGACTCGAGCTTGTAATCATTGAAATAAAGTCACGTACCCTCTCAACGAACAATGTTTCATTTCGTTTCCTCGTCCGCTTCTAGATGCTTCACTTCTCTATGAGGAAAAGTGGATATTCCAGTGTAGATATTGTTGTAACATTCCCTTAAATAAGGTACAAAAACGATAATAAATAAATAAAAACATTGTCATGGGTATCGCAATTCATTCTTATTAGCTCTCGGAAGTTTCCCTGCTGCACCTAAAATTCTCACACCCATAACTGACAAAACTGAAAAATTTTATTTCTGTGGGATAGATTCATAGAGTTCTCCGGACACAGCTGACAATTCTGATCTTAAATCTACTAGCATATCTGTAGTGACACCTACTAACTAGACAATAATTATTGGATTCACGTAATTCATAAAATTACCATTGTCCTCTTCTTCCTCGAAAAGATCATTAATTATCTCATTCCTACTGAAACCAGGACAATCGTTCGATTAACTTTAAATGCAGCCGGCCGGGGTGGCCGAGCAGTTCTAGGCGCTACAGTCTGGAACCGCGCGACCGCTGCGGTCGCAGTTTCGAATCCTGCCTCGGGCATGGGTGTGTGGGATGTTCTTAGGTTAGTTAGGTTTAAGTAGTTCTAAGTTCTAGGGGACTGATGACCTCAGATGTTAAGTCCCATAGTGCTCAGAGCCATTTGAGCCTTTAAATGCAAATATTTTAGGTTAGGGTTTACCGGGACTGTTATTGACATTAGCATTGACAGTAGACTTGTTGTGTCATTTAAAATCCTTCGATTCCTTATTATGGGTAATAATCGGTAAACAACAACGAAAATCGGTCTGTCTATCGTGAAGCGACAAATTGCACAGGTTTTGTGCCTGACGCCACATCTCTTCTGCGTCCAAATTACAAAGCTACTCATCACTAATAATTCTTTCAGAAACAAATATATCTTCATCACTATCTTCATCTTCAAAAATAAATTCTTTAACATGTTACTTATTCCTAACAGGAGCTTTTTCAGTTTCAATACCACTGAGGCGGCCGTACCGCAAAAACGCTTGAAGGGCATGATGGGAATTAGTGTGCACGTGCATTATTTGGTTTAGCGACGAAGCCCGCGTGCATTTGGATGGGCTCGTCAACAAGCAAAACTGACGCACTTCGCGATCGAGAAGTCTCTTCACCCTCAACGAATAACTGTGTGGTGCGCAATGACCAGTCACGGAACAATCGGTGTGATATTCCTTGCTCGCACGGTGACTACCGGGGAATACGTGAAGGTTTTGGAAGATGGTTTCATCCTCACTATCCAAAGTGGCCCTGATTTCGACAAGTTGTAATTCATGCAAGACGGAACTCGATCCTGTCAGAGCACGAGAGTGTTTAATGTCCTGGAGCAGCACTTTGGAGACCGCATCTGGGGTACTCAGAGGTTATTGGCAAGGGCCTCGATTGGCCGCCATATTCTCCAGTTCCGAATACATGCAATTTCTTTTTGTGCTGCTATATTAAGGACAAGGTGTACAGCAGTAACCCCAAAACCATTGCTGAGCTGAAAACAGTCATTCAGGGCATCATCGACAGCATCGATGTTCTGACTCTTCACGGGTGCTGCAGAATTTTGCTATTCGTCCGCGCCACTTCATCGCCAAGGATGGCTGGCATATCGAACGTGTCATAACCTATGTCCGAATATCTTCAGTGTCGTTTACATATTGAATAAAATGCGTGCACACCGTAGTTTGTAACTAATTTACGTTTTTTTTCATACAGTTCAATAATTGTCACAAGCAAACAGTGCCCGGCATTCGCCGGCCCGCGCGCAGATTTACCGTTTCGCCTATGCGAAGTTTTGCTCATTCGCTCTTTTCGAGATGTCTTTAATCCGTCCACGAAAGACACGACGCACCGTTGGTCGCGCCGGACCATTCGGAGACGCGAACTATACCGGGTGATCAAAAAGTCAGTATAAATTTGAAAACTGAATAAATCACGGAATAATGTAGATAGAGAGGTACAAATTGACACACATGCTTGGAATGACATGGGGTTTTATTAGAACCAAAAATATAAACGTTCAAAAATGTCCGACAGATAGTGCTTCATCTGATCAGAATAGCAATAATTAGCATAACAAAGTAAGACAAAGCAAAGATGATGTTCTTTCCAGGAAATGCTCAATATGTCCACCATCATTCCTTAACAATAGATATAGACGAGGAATAATGTTGTGAACAGCACTGTAAAGCATGTCCGGAGTTATGGTGAGGCATTGGCGTCGGATGTTGTCTTTCAGCATCCCTAGAGATGTCGGTCGATCACGATACACTTGCGACTTCAGGTAACCCCAAAGCCATTAATCGCACGGACTGAGGTTGCACACGATCATCACCAAACGACGCGCGCAAGAGATTTTCACGCGTCTAGCAATAATTTTTTATTTGGTTCTAATAAAACCCCATACCATTCCAAGCATGTGTGTCAATTTTTACCTCTCTATCTGCATTATTCCGTGGTTTATTAAGTTTTCAAATTTATACTGACTTTTTGATCACTCGGTATTTCGCGCGGTTAACACGGTCGTGCAACTTGCTCGTCACCAGCATATGTACGCTCCAGGATGGGTGATCAAGGCAGCGCGGTGTAGCCGTGTGGTTTGAGGCGCTTGTCACGGTCCGGGCGGCTGCCCCCGTCGGAGGTTCGAGTCCTCCCTCGGGTATGGGTGTGTGTCTTGTCCACAGCGTAAGTTAGTTCAAGTTAGATTAAGTAGTGCATAAGCTTAGGGACCGATGACCTCAGCAGTTTGACCCCATAAGACCTTACCACAAATTTCCAAAACGGGTGATCGAGCCGTACCACTAGTGCATCGCACCAGTACGGACATTAAAGACAGGAATTTGTTTTTAGGATCCAGCGAGGTATGGCAAACGAAACGTATGTCACTGACAAAAGAATTCTAGTTAGCTCCCATCATGTTCCTATCACCAAGCCTTTCCCTTGCACATAGTGCGTTAGTGCGGCAGTAAGGCCGGTTCGTTGCACGTGTAGGACTGTAAACGGCGATAACACAAATCCCTCTGTAAGTGCTTCACGTCTTTATCAGGCAGTGTAGATATTGTTGTAATGCGCCCCTAAATGAGATACAGAAACGATAAAAAATAAATACAAAACATATAGCACGACAGCAGGATTAATACTGCCGTAGTTTATTAACAAATAATAAATTTTAGTTTACTTCAGCAAGTTATTTTGTCTGGGAGTAGGAGGTAATTAATCGTCACGCCAGAAGACGCCTTTACGCAGTTCACCTCAGATACCAAATTTTGTTTGAGAAGTGCGATTTTATCTTGAAAGATATTGTTTTACATCTACATCTACATATATATTCCGCTAGCCACCAAGCGGTGTGTGGCGGAGGGCACAATTCTCGCCGAAGTCATATTTCCCCCCTCTGTTCCACTCGCGGATCGCGCGAGGGAAAAATGACTGTCTGAACGCCTCAGTACGAGCTCTTATTTCCCTTATCTTTGAATGGTGATCATTGCGCGATTTGAAAGTTGGTGGTAATAATATATGCTCTACATCCTCGATGACGATCGGATTACGAAATTTAGTGAACAGCCCCTTCTGTTTAGCGCGCCTTCTATCAGCAAGTCTGTCCCAATTCAAAAACTTTCTATGAGATTTGTAACGCTCTCGCGATGGGTAAATGTACCAGTCTCGAATATTACCGCTCTTCTTTGGATCTTCTCAATCTCTTGAATCAGACCCAACTGGTAAGGGTCCCATACAGACGAACAGTACTCCAACACTGGACGAACTAACGTATTGTAAGCTATTTCCTTTGTTGAAGGACTGCATCGCTTCAGGATTCTACCAATAAACCGCAGTCTAGAGTTCGCCTTACCCGTTACTTGTATAATCTGATCATTCCATTTGAGATCATTTCGAATAGATACCCCCAGATACTTGACTGATGTTAACGCTTCCAAAGACTGATCATTTATTTTGTACTCATACATTAATGGGGATTTTCGCCTTGTTATACGCAGTAGGTTAGACTTACTAATAATATTGAGAGATAACTGCCACTCATTACACCACGCATTTATTTTCTGCAAATCCTCTTGTTCACAACTTTCGTGTGATACTACTTTCCTGTAGACTACAGCATCATTATTTTCTGAGCCAGCCGGGCGGAGAGGGGAAAATTTGGAGATCTACAGAAAAAAATGTGGGTTAGTGACAGTTTACGAAACTAAATGGCAGGGTTTTGATCCACAGTCTCTCCTTGAATTTTTTCCGTCAATGATTCTTTCATATGTCAATGATTTGTTAATGTGAAAAATTCCGTGTTATGCCGTGACTCAGAGCCCATCTTAAACAGTATCTGCTTGCGTACCTCGATGGGTAAGTCAGTTCAGAGGTCGGAGGAAGGAAACAGAAACACGATCGATATAGCGCTGTGGTGTTCAAAACAACCTTCAACTTTGACCGCTTTACATTTTTACCTCAACAAAATACAAACTCATTATTGATGTTTTAGGATAAGGTAGTCTTTTCTTGTTTATACTATTTTGTGCCAAGTACGGAAGAAGAATTCCAGTGAAAATAAACAGTTGTGCTCGGTACTTAAATTATTCAATCATACAACATCCCTCCCCCTGTCCCCCCTCCCCAGCCATAAAAATCACTAGTTTCGATTTTTTAAAATTTGTTATAATACTTACAATGAAAAATCATCTTTTACGAATTCAGGTTTTATAACACAATTCTTATAATCAAAACAATAAAACGACAAGATTTAATATAAATAACAGGTACTAACGTCTGTTCCAGTAGACACAAACAACACACACACACACACACACACACACACACACACACACACACACACACACACACACACACACACGCCCCTGTCAATCGCATCGCGTTGGTTAACCATTGTTACGTTCATTCGTGCCGGCGCAGCAGCTAATCATAATTACGTTTCGATTTAATACACATGTACTATTTTTAAGTATCCTGTGCCGACTTTATCCAGTGAGTTAAAAAAAGAAAGTTGCTGCGATGTGCCGGAAAACCGTTTCGGCCGAAATTAAATCCTGGTCACACTGTTTCAGAAACGGTATCACGTACAACAGGCGCAACACACACATCGTGTGACAAGAATAATGCACCAATGGACAGCTTTAATTAAAGTGATGGGTAAGCTAGACCAATTAAGCAAAAGAAAACTGTAGTTCTAAAACTTGAACCAAGCTTTTTCGACTGCTATCTGTTCTAGAGTAGATGAAAAAACCAACCCGTTTCAAAACTTGTAAAATGGAATAAAAACGTAGAAAGAAATTTCTGTACCACGTTAATAAGCAAAAACTACTTTTCAACTGTAAGATTCAAAATGTAGAAACGTATTACGTGCGCTACATTTAAGGAACCACCAATCATAATGCTGCTTTGTTAATAAAAGTTAAATGCGTCCGGTGTAGCACTCTCTGAAGCTGCTTTTCACTTAAGACAAAAGGTATAGCTGCGGCTGCGAAAGATGTCTATCCTAATAAACATATTACGATAGTCTCAGTTTGTAATGGTACTTGAATTACGTAACCATTACGGCACCTCACCTGAACCTCTCGATACCAGCAATATTCTACAGTTTCTGTAAAGTAGTTAACATATTTCTGAGACAACATTCAGATTTGATTTTATTAATGTAGAGATACTTTGATACATCAATATGTGTATGTTGCAATGATATTATTCTTATGTGTATTCTTTCTTTTGTCACTATGATCTTTGACGTACTTGTATCTCTGATTTTTGGGCACGTAAGCGATTATTAGTTAGTTAGAGAGTCGGACCTTGAGAAAGTCAAGTCTTGGACGTCATGTTGGAAAGACGCATATTGTAGTCAGCTTATAAAATGTGAACTTTAACAGTAAGGAAGATGTTTTCAAGTATGTTTTGTATTGTGAAGTGATGTTTTGTGTGTTACATGATATTGCAACAAAAGCAATAAAAAGGAAGTGTAACTTAAACTCGGAGTGCTGACTATTTTTTTACATCACCATTGTGCTAACTTTCAAAGGTTTACTCTTCAAGAATGGTTTGTGAAACGCATCTACAAAACTTTTGAATATAGCAGAATAAAACCTAGGCCTCTTTGCATCCGAGCTTGGAATCATGACTACCTAGATTTTCGACGATTGAGCCATGATTTTACAACGAGACCAGCGTGGGAAATACGAAAAGATGAGTGCCTAGTTTATTTATTATTACATGAAATGACTTTATTAACTGTGCTCTAATGATACCTGCCACATAATAACTTTGTTGTTGCCCGAAAATGCAGTATTTAGCAGCGTGAGCAACACCACAATCATTATTAAATTTTGACCTTTGTTGTGGTATGGTTGTTAGAAGTTGAACGTTTTTACGCCTGTCAAGTAATTGTGTGACTCCAGCGCCTCCATTAAGGCGATAAATGCTGAACATTTCCCGGAAGTGCCGGCACGCTAGCTGTTGATACGACCGCCGCATTTTCGTATCACAAAAATGTTCAAATGTTTGTGAAAACTTATGGGACTTAACTGCTAAGGTCATCAGTCCCTAAACTTACACACTACTTAGCCTAAATTATCCTAAGCACAAACACACACACCCATGCCCGAGGGAGGACTCGAACCTCCGCCGGGACCGGCCGCACAGTCCGTGACTGCAGCGCCTAGACCGCTCGGCTAATCCCGCGCGGCTTTCGTATCACAACATCGAAATGCAATTACAAGGTAAAAACCAACACGAGGTATTCGTTCAAAAATGTGTGTGAAATCTTATGGGACTTAACTGCTAAGGTCATCAGTCCCTAAGCTTACACACTATTTAACCTAAATTATCCTAAGGACAAACACACACCCATGCCCGAGGGAGGACTCGAACCTCCACCGGAACCAGCCGTACAGTCCATGACTACAGCGCCTAGACCGCTCGGCTAATCCCGCGCGGCGAGGTATTCGTGATGCGATGATGTGATAGGAAAGTTCACGCTCTCAAATGTGCATGTCCTGTGAAATTTGTTCTCGGTTATAAATAAACGGGAAGTGGGTGGAGGCAAAGCCCCACGTGCGATAAAAACCCGCATATTTTTTTAAAGTAAATATGTAGATGTAGATGTAAAATAATATCTTTCAAGATAAAATCGCACTTCTCAAACAAAATTTGGTATCTGAGTTGATCACCAGATGGTAGGTTTGTCTTATTGCAATTGATTGTTCCATGATTCCAAGAAAGTTTGCTCCGGCAGGTCGCTCCAGAGGTGAGAAAACTGTTTAAGTCTGCGTTTCACGACTTACATATAACTTTTCTGATGTTTACTTGAACACTGTATAACGCAGTGTTTGAAAAGAAGAGTCAACCAATTTCCCATGGACACTATCGCATTTAAGCTTCACTTGCTCGTGGAAATAATTGTTCTAGTTGGTCTCCAAAATCAACAATGGCGCATTTGTCACAAAATAGCGAAACGAAGCAAATCCCAGAACGTGTTTAGGAGCAAAGCCCCGCAGTTCTAACAATGTGACGACAATTCTTCAACGATAACCCCCACAAAAGACATTAACACAGACTGCGTGAGGTTATCTCGCCTGAAGATATAATTTCGCTCTTTAAATTAAAGATTTTAGGGGAACTTTCTGGTAAGGCGATGAAATCTGTGCTTCTAATGTCGACACACAATAAAGAACGAGTCGAAGAAGAATGAATGGGAAAATGAAAGATTGTTACTGAGAAGGAAAGACGTTCCAAAGAAATATAGGAGCATGCTGTAGAAACGACGTAAGCTAGATTTAATTACATCAATGACAAGAAAAGGAAGAAAACAGGTCAAGCAGTTGATTAAACTTTAGAGTTATATTCAGACTTCTCACATCATGACAGTAGCTCAGATATAGATATGGGGTTACTATTTCGCGAAGAAGTGTCTGAAGACGAAGAAGAACAAGAGCCTTTGAGTTACAGGACGATTCAGAGGACCTATTGTGTACTAACAAGGGAACCTCCCCATTGCACCACCCTCAGATTTATTTGTACGTTGGCACAGTGGATAGGCCTAGAAAAACTGAAGACAGATCAATCGAGAAAACAGGAAGAAGTTGTGTGGAACTATGAAAAAATAAGCAAAATATACAAAGTGAGTAGTTAATGTGCAAAATAGGCAACATGAAGGACACTGTGAGCTCAGGAGCGCCATGGTCCCGTGGTTAGCGTGAGCAAACTGCGGAGCTAGCGGTCCTTGGTTCAAGTCTTCCCTCGAGTGAAAAGTGTAATTCTTTATTTTCAGTATATGTGACAAACTCTTATGTTTTGATCACTTTTTTGGGAGTGATTCTCACAACCACAAGAAAACCTAAATCGGGCAAGGTAGAAGAATCTTTTTACCCATTCGCCAAGTGTACAAGTTAGGTGGGTCGACAACACATTCCTGTCGTGTGACGCACATGCCGTCACCAGTGTCATATAGAATATATCAGACGTGTTTTCCTGTGGAGGAATCGGTTGACCTATGACCTTGCGATCAAATGTTTTCGGTTCCCATTGGAGAGGCACGTCCTTTCGTCTACTAATCCCACGGTTTTGCGGTGCGGTCGCAAAACACACACACTAAACTTATTACAGTGAACAGAGACGTCAATGAACGGACGGACAGATCATAACTTTGCGAAAATAAAGAAAGTAAACTTTTCACTCGAGGAAAGACTTGAACCAAATACCTCTCGTTCCGCAGCTGCTCACGCTAACCACGCGACGACGGCGCTCCTGAGCTGTCACTCTCCTTGATGTTTCATATCTTGCACATGGACTACTCAGTTTGTATATTTTGCTTATTATTTCATAGTTCCACACAACTTCTTCCTGTTTTCTCGATCGATCTGTGTTCAGTGTTTCAAGGCCTATCCACTGTCCCAGCTTATAACTAAATCTGAGGGGGGTGCGATGGGGAGGTTCCCTTGTAAGTACCTAGATAGCTTAGCCTCAATAACTGAACTTTTTCAGGTTACCATACTAATCCTCCTTTAGCTGTGAGAAAAGTATTATTTTTGTACAAGTACTTTTAAGCATTACGTTCAAATTTTTTAGAAATTTCAGTTCAATATTGTTTTGGATAACTTGGTCACAATACAACAATGTTACAAAGGGTTATTTCAAGTGTTTTTATTATCCAGTCATCCTATTTCTATCCCTGCTTATCTCACATGAGGAGAACGTTGGTTCAAACCCATGTCTGGCCATCCTGATTCAGTTTTTCCGTGATTTCCGTAAATCACTTCAGGATAATGCCGGGATGGTACGTTTGAAGGGGCAGGGCCGATTTCCTTCTCCATCCTTCTCTAATCCGAGCTTCTACTCCGTCTCCAATTACCAGGTTGTCGACGGGACGCTAAACACTAATCTCCTCATCCTCTTTCCTCCTCAAATGGGGCACAGACCCGTACTACTTTGGGGGGTAACATTCCACAATTTTTGGTCTAGCTAAATTTGCAAAGTTTTCTGTAATTAATAATCACACAAAACTGAAATCTGAATGGATTATAGGTAACAACTAAACCTATGACTTAGGTCTGAAATAGCTGGAAAATCTATTCCTCATCGACCACAGTATCAGAGAAAATGAAAATGGCGGGGCTTTACCCCCACCTACCCTACACCTTGCATTCGCAGCGTCCAGTGAGTAACGAATTTATTCTAGCCAAGTTTAAATTCCTTTCACCCCTAATTCTTGCATTTTGCATTATTGACTGTGCATGGTTTCCTCTTGTCACTTTTACAAAGCCCATACAGATTTTAAATAAAATCTTTATGTGGAAATTGTTACTTTACGTCGGTAAAATCAGCTGTCAGAAATTCTAAATACGCGTTACTGCTTTCTCATACGTCCCAGCCATTCTGTCAGTCACAAATGGCAATTAACTTTGGAAACAACTAAACATGTCAGCTATTTTTGTAGAGTCAGTTTATAAATGCAGTACTTTGTTTTGAAATGTCAGAGTGGAATATTATTGTGACGATAACATAACGTGCCAGTTCAGTGTTTTATCTTTCTCCATCTGTGACCTTTCCTAGTCTTTCTGGTAAGTATTACACACTTCACTAATCAAAGTACGTACACATGTCTTCAGTTGTCAAATGTTCCACATGGTGCATGTACAGACACAAGTAGGGTTTTAATATTGACCATAATTTATTGGTTACGAACTACAGATAAAATTGAAGAAACTGCAGAAGAACTGGACGTTAAAGATATGAAATGTGAGATTGTTGGGAGTTTCAGATGATGCACTGGGCAACGATTACCTGATACAGAGGAAGAAATAGTAGAGGACGAATACGTAGCTTTAAGAAATGGTAGAGTGAAAGCAACAAAGTATGAAACAGGCAAAAAGACTAATTCTATAGAAACAATTCGGAACAAACGATATACTGAATTTAACTGGTGAAAAGAGAAAATATTAAAATGCAGCAAATGAACCAGGCAACGGGACTATAAATGCCCAAAAAGTTAGTCTGACAGGAAGTGGAAAACGGCAAGCAGGAATGGCTAGAGGAGAAATGCAAGTCTGCAGACGCAAGTATGACTATCGGAAACATATATGCCGCTTGCAGAAAAATTAAGGAGGCCTTTGGAGAAAAGAGAAGCACCTGTGGGAATATCAACAGGTTGGATGGCAAGCCAACACTAAGTAAAGAGGGAAAGACTGGAAGATGGAAGAAGTATAGAAGGAATATACAAGGAAAAAGAAATTAATATTATAGTAACGGAAGAAGAAGTAGATGAAGATGAGATAGAAGATATAATACTGCGGCAAGAATTTGACAGAGGTCTGGAAATGGTATTGTCCATTCCGTTTCGTATAACCGTTTGATATTTACAATCTTTATACTGTCTTACTACCATGAGGAGGATGAGCGGAATGATACATTTTTTAATCACCTGTTGACACCTTCCTGTACCCTTCCAGTAAACCTTCCTGAAACAGTGGGTGGACGAAACAGCCTATTTCAAATGGTTCAAATGACTCTGAGCACTATGCGATTTAACTTCTGAGGTCATCAGTCGCCTAGAACTTAGAAATAATTAAAGCTAACTAACCTAAGGACATCACACACATCCATGCCCGAGGCAGGATTCGAACCTGCGACCGTACCGGTCGCTCGGCTCCAGACTGTAGCGCCAGCCTGTTTCAAAAGTTCTGTGGGAACCAGAGATGTAACTCAGCTCTGAATGATATACTGACTTGCAGTAATTTTATAGCCATACGACTAAAGGAGAGTGAAAATTGTGTTATAGAAGTTCCATTGCTGGGAACCATACTACGCCGCAGTTGGCAAGACAGGCAACTGTATTAAATATCCCATTCTCTTTGCCTAAACTGGACAAATCAACCGATATCACTATGGTACTGCAGTTCAGCAGTTACTTTAGTAGTTGTTGTCTCTGCGCTTATGTTTTATCAGTTTCCTAGTAGCAGGCGATTTAGCGATGTAGTCTTTGTCTGTAAGGGAATACCCCCACTAGCAGTTAACTGTCGGTGTTTCATGTTTTAGCTTGTTCGGGAAAAAGTAATATGAAACGTTTTGTCAAAATTTTAATTTATATGCTCGTTTCTTAATCCCGACACTTTGTTGATGATTGTTTCAGATGGCACAGTAGTTGATCAAAGAACATTCTGAAGTGTTTAAACGAGTGTGCAGACGTCTTAATCGATTGCATTTAGTCGTCATGGCCGTTTGTCTTGGGATATTTTTATCTGGGTTAGATTTTTGTTCGATGTTTCCCACAGTAGTCGTAGGCAGAATCAGCTCCATGTTGTTTAGCTAGCATCAAACGAGAAGTAATATACTTCGCATTGTCATACATAAAATTAGGAGCCGATAAGGGTAATGAATTCTTATTCGCTTGGTATTTGTAGAATTTGACGTGTTTTTCCTCGGTTCTGAATCTGACTAGTGAGATGCCTGCACTCATCCTGTTTTCTCTGAACATAATTTTCGCTGTAGTATTTGAGCAGCACCGCCATGGCCGGTCCTAAGCCTGGTTGAGAAAGGAGGAGGGGGAGGAGAACACCTCGTTAAAAAAACCTTCGTTCACCGGGCCCGAGTGATAGTACCTCAAGAGGATGTTGCGAGTGCTTAAAGGGCAGTGAAGGCTGAATAGAGACCATCGTGACGCCTGAGCCAGGGTACACCCGAAGGAAAAGTCCCCTGGTCTTCCATGTTGGGAGCATTGCTACAGGTAAACGAGTTGGCGTTACATGTCTCAGAAAGAAAGAAACGTTAACGGGTTCGTAAAAGGATTATTCGAATAGGGACGTGGAACATTCAGGGTTTGAGCAATAGCTTTCAAGAGGTGGTATCAAAAGTCGAGAAACAGGAAGCAGACATTATAGTTTTGATAGAACGAAGAAGAAAGGCAGAGGCAGTGAAATGTGAAGAAATACCAGCATACATGGAGTGGAGTTGACAAAGGTGCAGGGGCTGAAGCTGGGAGGAAGTAAATTAGAAGTTCTTGAAGTTGATGACTGAAATGCTTGGTAGTGAAGTGGTTATAGTAGTAACATATGCTCCCTGTGACAATGCTACCATCTCTGACAAAGAGAAATGTTTCTATTGCCATAGGGATTTGACTGGAGAAACTTCTCCTCATCAGGAACTCTTTGTTTTGGGCGACTTCAACAGCAGAGTTTGGGCTCGATTAAATAATAGGGTGGTTGTGAAATTTGGTGACGGTACACTGAACAATAATGGGTGGTATTAATCGAAGTATATGCTTAGACGGAATGTCAAATTACGAATGAGTTTTTCCAATATCAGGACATCCGTAAGTACACATGGATTCAACCAGTTAGGAATTTGAGGTCAATTACAAATTTAGTAATTGGCAAGCACGATAAAAGGTCGGTAGTTCAGGAAGAGGGAGTAGAAGGCCAGCATGTGGAACACGTCGCCATATGGTACTGGGAAGAGTCATAATCCCTCTAACGTCCAAAGATGTAGAGAGGGAACAGGAAGAAGGGCTCAGTATCGAAGTACCACGGCTAAAGGCAGGGCTTCTCCGGGAATGCAATATACGAGATCTATGCCAGAGAAGAGTTGAGCAGAAATTCAAGCTGGATAAGGACCGAAATGTGATGACTCAAGCCTTGAGAGAAAAGACTGAAAAAAAGAAGACAGCTTACCAGAAATGGAAAAAAATGGAAATGATCGTATGGCGACAGTGGCCGGGAGTTCCCAGGCGGGAAGCTCGGCCGCCAAGAGCTAATCTCATTGAGTGCGACGCCACATTGTGTGACATGCTCGTCGGCAATGGGGATGAAATGATGATGAGAACAGCACAATACCCAGTCCCTGAGGGGAGAAAATCTCCCACCCCAGCCGGAAATCGAGCCCGGGCCCCGGTGCGTGGCCTTCCAATGCGCTGACCGTTCAGCTAATGCTGAACCAGAAATGGTTGAGCTCTAAAAGACAGGAAGTTAGGGGTCACTGCAACACAGTTAAGAGAGAAGTGAAAACAGTGGTTCACCGAACTAAAGAGGAATCGTGAGAGAAGAAATGTGCCAACGTACAACATTTAGTTGGATACAACAGGGTATTAGAAGCTTGGCGATTTACAGCTCAAGTGAGAGCTCCTGCTAAAATTAAAAGAGGAGGTAAAGTGATTGCCACTTCGAGTGGAAGACACATTTTAAATATCTTCTTATAGAGGAATAGAGGATAGGGTAGAGTTTCGAGAAGAGCAGAATGAAGTGAAGATTTATTCTTTAGAACAGGCGGTTGTCAATGAATTTTATCAGGACCTTCGAAAATAGAAAAAATGGAAAGGCAGCCTGTCCTGGAGGTATACTAATGGACTTATTGAGGTGCAGAGGACCTAAAGTCGTAGCAGCACGACAATTATTTTTGATAAAGTGCTTTAGTGAGATGAAGTACCTCAAAAATGAAAGATGCCATACATTACCACCATTTATAAGACATGAAGCAGGAGAGATTGGGCTAATAAGAGGAAGATAGGTGTAATGGCTTTAGTGAGTAGGTTGTTCAGCAGTATAATAAAAATCAGATTGGAAAAGTTTGCGCAGGTTTTTGTATCGCAGGAACAGTAGACTTCTGCCACTAAGAAAAACAGTGTTGAGAATGTCTTTTATGAATATGAAACTTGCCAGGAAATCATTGCAAAAAAATGAAAAACTCATTTTAATGTTTGTTGAATTAGAAAAGGCATGTGATTCTGTGCCAAGACGGTTATTATGGGCAGCACTGGAAAAGGGTGTAGTAGATGGTGTATTAATGGATTTGGTGAAAAGGATATACCACCAATGTGAGGCAGTTGTGAAGGTTATTCGTAAGATATCGGAAAGGTCTGAAACAAGTAAAGGATTAAGACAAGGATATTCTATGTGATTAACCTTATTTACGTTGTATTTAGAAGTTGTTCTTTGTTACTGGAATAGACAGAGTAGAAGTTTGGGTCTGGCAGTAGAGCTTCAAAGTCATCAAAGTTTATATTCATTACTGTTTGCCGACGATCGAGTGCTTATGATTGTGGTTAATGCCATTTATCAAATGAGACAGTTAATGGGTACTTATAAGCAATGGGGACTAACAGTCAATATCGATAAAATAGAATACGCTATGTGATCAAAAGTATCCGAGAGCCTGGCGGAAAATGACTTACCAGTTCGTGGCGCCCTTCATCGGTAATGCCTTGATGACAGCTTCTACTCTCGCAGGCATACGTTCAGTCAGATGCTGGAAGGTTTCTTGGGGAATGGCAAGTGAGTGCTGAACTGAGAAGAGGTATCGATGTCGGTCGGCGAGGCCTGGCACGAAGTCAACGATCCAAAACATCGCAAAGGCGTGTTACAGGACTCAGGTCAGGACTCTGTGCAGGCCAGTCCATTACGGGGATGTGTTATTGTCGTGCAACCACTCCGCCACAGGCCGTGCATTATGAACAGGTGCTCGATCGTGTTGAAAGATGCAAAGGCCATGCCCGAATTGCTCTTCAACAGTTGGAAGCAAGAAGGTGCTTAAAACATAAATGTAGGCAGTTCTGTGATAGTGCCACGCAAAACAACAAGAGGTGCAAGCCCTCTCCATAAAAAACACGATCACACGATAACACCACCGCCTCCGAATTTTACTGTTGGCACTACACACGCTGGCAGATGACGTTCACCGGGCATTCTCCATACCCACACCCTGCCATCGGATCGCCATATTGTGTACCGTGATTCGTCGCTCCACACAACGTTTTTCCACTGTTCAATCGTCCAATGTTTACGTTCCTTACACCAAGCGAGGCGCCGTTTGGCATTTACCGGCGTGATGCGTGGCTTATGAGCAGCCGATCTACCATGAAATCCAAGTTTTCTCACCTCCTGCCTGACTGTCATAGTGCAGTCTGGATAGATGTCTGCCTATTACACATTACGACCCTCTTCAACTATCGGCGGTCTCTGACTGTCAACAGACAAGGTAGGCCTGTACTTTTGTGCTGTACGTGTCCCTTCATGTCTGCACTTCGCTATCACATCGGAAACAGTGGAAGTAGGGTTGTTTAGGAGCGTGGATATCACGCGTACAAACGTATGACACAAGTGACACCCAATCACCTGACCACGTTCGAAGTCCGTGAGTTCCGCGGAACGCCCCATTCTGCTCTCTCACGATGTCTAATCACTACTGAGGTCGCTGATATTGAGGGACCTGGGAGTAGGTGGCAGCACAGTGCACCTAATATGAAAAACGTATGTTTTTGGAGGTGTCCGGATACTTTTGATCACATAGTGTATCTTGTTGGAAGTGATCACGATAAGGAATTGGATTCTGAGTTTGGTCGGGTCAGAAATGCGGAAGTGTTCAAGGATCTGGGTTTACTAACTGATAACACTGGACAGTGTGACGTGGACGTATCCCACAGGATAAGTCGAGTGAGGGTGGCCATGAGAGTATTAATTTACAAACAAAAAAAGTAGCCTTACGTGCTGTGGTTAAAAGCATTCTCACATATGGCTCAGAGTGTTTGACGATGAACTAGAGAGAAAGGGATAATACTGAGGCTGTCGAAATGGACAGGTTACGGTGGAACATGAGAGCGACCCGCTTGAATCGACCAGGGAATGAATATGTAAGAATTGAGATGATGCGATGGAACCAGTCGCACATTGGCTTAATACTCGACCACTGAGATGGAGTGTACATGTACGATGGATGGAAGAACGAAAATGGCCGCACTGTTTGTTCAATTAGTCTCCGCCAGGGAGAAGGAGCCGAGGAAGGTCGAGGGCAACGTGGAGGGCAACTGTAGCCAAAGCCACGGAAAGAAGAGGTCTATCGGAAGAAGATTGGCAGGATAGAAGTTTGTGGCATCTCAGAACAGAAAGCTGCTGAAAGGTGGAAATGCCTACTAAAGTAAAGTAAAAGGTGGTAAGTATCTCAGCAGTTGTAAGTTCTTAGTAGCATGGCAGTTTTGATTTCTGTTATCACTGTTTACACTATTGTCCCTATTCACCCCCTGTGTAAAAGAAGCTAACTCTCCAGTAGCATCCTCATATTAACGAGTGTGAAATCCCAGCGCATTTACTGGCTAATTAAATTATAACATTTTCCTTGTTATCCATTAGCGATTGCTGATGTCGCTTTTAGTGGTCTTTTATTTTGAAAATCAATGCCCATATTTGTACTTACAGATAATGAATGTCCATTATTGTGATTATTGAACTACTCTTTCTTATGAGTGAACCAGATATATCAAAACTACAATACTTCCCACAAACCATCCTGTTTCCTTGACGTAATGAATGCTAGAAGGCAAATGAAGTCAAATACTGAGACATTCAGTAAAATTTCTTCCATGTAGCATGTCGTATTCCTGAGATCGAGAGGTGATGCGAGTTTCAATTGTGCATTAAATCAATGCTAATGACACCAGTGGCCAAATCAAATTAAATCAGATTCGAAATCTTTACATTCCCCTTCGTACCATGCCAGTTCGTGGATTCGGAGATGTTGTTGTTATTGTGGTCTTCAGTGCTGAGACTGGTTTGATGCAGCTCTCCATGCTACTCTATCTTGTGCAAGCTTTTTCATCTCCCAGTACCTACTGCAACCTACATCCTTCTGAATCTGCTTAGTGTATTCATCTCTTGATCTCCCTCAACGATTTTTACCCTCCACGCTGCCCTCCAATACTAAATTGGTGATCCCTTGATGCCTCAGAACATGTCCCACCAACCGATCCCTTCTTCTGGTCAAGTTGTGCCACAAACTTCTCTTCTCCCCAATCCTATTCAATACTTCCTCATTAGTTATGTGATCTACCCATCTAATCTTCAGCATTCTTCTGTAGCACCACATTTCGAAAGCTTCTATTCTCTTCTTGTCCAAACTATTTATCGTCCATGTTTCACTTCCATACATGGCTACACTCCATACAAATACTTTCAGAAACAACTTCCTGACACTTAAATCTATACTCGATGTTAACAAATTTCTCTTCTTCAGAAACGCTTTCCTTGCGATTGCCAGTCTACATTTTATATCCTCTCTACTTCGACCATCATCAGTTATTTTGCTCCCCAAATAGCAAAACTCCTTTACTACTTAAAGTGTCTCATTTCCTAATCTAATTCCCTCAGCATCACCCGACTTAATTAGATTACATTCCATTATCCTTATTTTGCTTTTGTTGATGTTCATCTTATATCCTCCTTTCAAGACACTGTCCATTCCATTCAACTGCTCTTCCAAGTCCTTTGCTGTCTCTGACAGAATTACAATGTCATCGGCGAACCTCAAAGTTTTTATTTCTTCTCCATGAATTTTAATACCTACTCCAAATTTTTCTTTTGTTTCCTTTACTGCTTGCTCAATATACAGATTGAACAACATCGGGGAGAGGCTACAACCCTGTCTTACTCCCTTCCCAACTACTGCTTCCCTTTCATGTCCCTCGACTCTTATAACTGCCATCTGGTTTCTGTACAAATTGTAAATAGCTTTTCGCTCCCTGTATTTTACCCCTTCTACCTTTAGAATTTGAAAGAGAGTATTCCAGTCAACATTGTCAAAAGCTTTCTCTAAGTCTACAAATGCTAGAAACGTAGGTTTGCCTTTCCTTAATCTTTCTTCTAAGATTAGTCGTAAGGTGAGTATTGCCTCACGTGTTCCAGTGTTTCTACGGAATCCAAACTGATCTTCCCCGAGGTCGGCTTCTACTAGTTTTTCCATTCGTCTGTAAAGAATTCGTGTTAGTATTTTGCAGCTGTGACTTATTAAACTGATAGTTCGGTAATTTTCACATCTGTCAACACCTGCTTTCTTTGGGATTGGAATTATTATATTCTTCTTGAAGTCTGAGGGTATTTCGCCTGTTTCATACATCTTGCTCACCAGATGGTAGAGTTTTGTCAGGACTGGCTGTCCCAAGACAGTCAGTAGTTCCAATGTAATGTTGTCTACTCCGGGGGCCTTGTTTCGACTCAGGTCTTTCAGTGATCTGTCAAACTCTTCACGCAGTATCATATCTCCCATTTCATCTTCATCTACATCCTCTTCCATTTCCATAATATTGTCCTCAAGTACATCGCCCTTGTATAGACCCTCTATATACTCCTTCCACCTTTCTGCTTTCCCTTCTTTGCTTAGAACTGGGTTTCCATCTGAGCTCTTGATATTCATACAAGTCGTTCTCTTATCTCCAAAGATCTCTCTAATTTTCCTGTAGGCAGTATCTATCTTACCCCTAGTGAGATAGGCCTCTACATCCTTACATTTGTCCTCTAGCCATCCCTGCTTAGCCATTTTGCACTTCCTGTCGATCTCATTTTTGAGACGTTTGTATTCCTTTTTGCCTGCTTCATTTACTGCATTTTTATATTTTCTCCTTTCATCAATTAAATTCAATATTTTTTCTGTTACCCAAGGGTTTCTACTAGCCCTCGTCTTTTTACCTACTTGATCCTCTGCTGCCTTCGCTACTTCATCCCTCAAAGCTACCCATTCTTCTTCTACTGTATTTCTTTCCCCCATTCCTGTCAGGTGTTCCCTGATGCTCTCCCTGAAACTCTGTACAACCTCTGGTTCTTTCAGTTTATCCAGGTCCCATCTCCTTAAATTCCCACCTTTTTGCAGTTTCTTCAGTTTTAATCTACAGGTCATATCCAACAGATTGTGGTCAGAGTCCACATCTGCCCCTGGAAATGTCTTACAATTTAAAACCTGGTTCCTAAATCTCTGTCTTACCATTATATAATCTATCTGATACCTTTTAGTATTTTCAGGGTTCTTCCATGTATACAACCTTCTTTCATGATTCTTAAACCAAGTGTTAGCTATGATTATGTTGTGCTCTGTGCAAAATTCTACCAGGCGGCTTCCTCTTTCATTTCTTAGCCCCAATCCATATTCACCTACTATGTTTCCTTCTCTCCCTTTTCCTACACTCGAATTCCAGTCACCCATGACTGTTAAATTTTCGTCTCCCTTCACAATGTGAATAATTTCTTTTATTTCATCATACATTTCTTCAATTTCTTCGTCATCTGCAGAGCTAGTTGGCATATAAACTTGTACTACTGTAGTAGGTGTGGACTTCGTATCTATCTTGGCCACAATAATGTGTTCACTATGCTGTTTGTAGTAGCTTACCCGCATTCCTATTTTCCTATTCATTATTAAACCTACTCCTGCATTACCCCTAATTGATTTTGTGTTTATAACCCTGTAGTCACCTGACCAGAAGTCTTGTTCCTCCTGCCACCGAACTTCACTAATTCCCACTATATCTAACTTCAACCTAACCATTTCCCTTTTTAAATTTTCTAACCTACCTGCCCGATTAAGGGATCTGACATTCCACGCTCCGATCCGTAGAACGTCAGTTTTTTTTCTCCTGATAACGACATCCTCTTCAGTAGTCCCCGCCCGGAGATCCGAATGGGGGACTATTTTACCTCCGGAATATTTTACCCAAGAGGACGCCATCATCATTTAATCATACAATAAAGCTGCATGTCCTCGAGAAAAATTACGGCTGTAGTTTCCCCTTGCTTTGAGCCGTTCGCAGTACCTGCACAGCAAGGCAGTTTTGGTTATTGTTACAAGGCCAGATCAGTCAATCATCCAGACTGTTGCCCCTGCAACTACTGAAAAGGCTGCTGCCCCTCTTCAGGAACCACACGTTTGTCTGGCCTCTCAACAGATACCCCTCCGTTGTGGTTGCACCTACGGTACGGCTATCTGTATCGCTGAGGCACGCAAGCCTCCCCACCAACGGCAAGGTCCATGGTTCAAGGGGGGGGGGGATTCGGAGATAGCTTGGTATTAATTTATAGTAATTAGTGAACCTCATCGATGTTGGATTACACATAGGGCGACCCTCTCACTTTATTGAAAATAAAAGGACAAGGCAACAAAAATTAAGACCTCCCCCCTTCCCCGCCTTTCATCTGGCGTTCCTGCTCAAGATTTTTGTTGATGGCCAATAGTACATAATTGTTACATACAAGATTAAAACACTTTCCTGACCATTTCAGTGTGAAACATCTATTTCTAAACAAGGCCCCTGGAATATACAACATCCGTTCAGAACTACTGAGATCACTGGGAGAGCCGGTGACTAAACTATTCTATATGGTGAGCAAGCAACACAAGACCGGCGAAATAGCCTCAGACTTCAAAAAGAGTGTCACAGTTTCCATTTCAGAAAAGCAGGCACTAAAAGATGTGAGTACTACCGTACTATCAGATTCAGAAGTATATAAACGAGTGAAAAACCTGGAAGGAGCCTACCTCAGGGAAGGTCAGTTGGGGTTCTGGGGATACCAGAAACGTTGTAGCCTACCCCCGATGTTATTCATTCACACTGAGCAAGCTGCGAAGAAAACCAAGGAGAACTACAGGAAATTAAAACACAGGAAAAGATAAAAAGTTAGTGAGATTGCATCGTGGCAATACTGAACCTGTTATGGAAAACAGATAGATTAAAAGCAAACCTAAGTTTATAGAATTCTTAGATTTGGGTAAAGCTTTTGAAAAGGTTGACCACAATACACTTTACGAAATTCTGAAACTAGAAGGGTTATGATACAGGAAATGAAAGGTTATCCGCAACTTGTACAGAAAGACAAAGGACATGAGAGGGAAACAGTAACTGAAAAGGATATCAGAAAATATGTAGTCTACCCCCGATGTTATTCATTCTGCACACTGAGCAAGCTGCGAAGAAAACCAAGGAGAACTACAGAATTAAAACACAGGAAGAGGATAAAAAGGCAGTGAGATTTACTGATGATATTGTAATTTTGTCAGAGAGAGAAAACGAGCTGGAAGAGCAACTGAGTGTATTGGAAAGTGTCTTCAAAAGAGATTGTATGGTGAACATCAACAAAAATAAAACAGGGTAATAGAAAGCAGTCAAATCAGATGAGGTTATGGTGAGAGAGTTAGATTAGGAACAGAGACATTAGTCAAATCAGATGAGGTTATGGTGAGAGAGTTAGATTAGGAACAGAGACACTAAAAGCAATACATAAGACTTGTGATCTGAGCAGTAAAAGAAGTGATGGTTGCCAAAGCTGAGAGGATATGAAATAAAGACTGGCAAAGTGTTTGTGAGAAAAAACACACACCATCAGGTGGCTTGCGGAGTATGGATGTAGATGTAGATATCTTTACTGAATTATTTGTCGGAGTGTAGACTGAGATTCATTGGAAGAATCCTAAGGAAATGTAATCCGAAAACAAAGGAAGTAGGTTACAGTACACTTGTTTGCCCACTGCTTGAATATTGCTCACCAGTGTGGGATCCGTACCAGATAGGGTTGATAGAAGAGATAGAGAACATCTATCGGAGAGCAGCGCGGTTCGTTACAGGATCATTTAGTAATCGAGAAAGCGTTACGGAGATGATAGATAAACTCCAGTGGAAGTCTCTGCAGGAGAGACGCTCAGTAGCTCGGTACGGGCTTTTGTTGAAGTTTCGAGAACATACCTTCACCGAGGTGTCAAGCAGTATACTGCTTCCTCCTACGTATATCTCGCGAAGAGACCATGAGGATAAAATCAGAGAGATTAGAGCCCACACAGAGGCATACCGACAATCTTTCTTTCCACGAACAATACGAGACTTGAATAGAAGGGAGAACCGATAGAGGTACTCAAGGTACCCTCCGCCACACAGCGTCAGGTGGCTTGCGGAGTATGGATGTAGATGTAGATATCTTTACTGAATTATTTGTCGGAGTGTAGACTTTTATGGAAGTGAAACGTGGTCGATAAAGGGTTTAGACAAGAAGAAAAATGAAGCTTTCGAAATCTTGTGCTGCAAAAGGATACTGAAGATATGATGGATAGAGCGGGTATCTAAAGAGGAAGTACTAAACAGAAATGGTAAAAAAGCCACAGCTTGACTAAAAGAAGGTAGAATCGTCAACTTGATTATGCACCTGCGTATAGGGAAGAGGGGTAAAACTGTATATGCTTGACTGTAGAAGTAGGTTAATTCTGTTACAGGTTGTCTTACTTAACTGTACGCAGAGACGGAGAGACTTGCGCTGAATAGATTTGCGTGGAGAGCTGAGTCAAACCAGTCTTCTGACTGAAGATCACAACAACAATAACAATGTTGACATCAATTCGATAAGAATTGTTGAATGAAGTCGTACGTCAGGGTTTATAGATGACAATGAATCTTGTTTCATTACGCATTAAAACTGAAATATGTTAACATGACTGACAAGAGGAAGGTGTCCTCTTAAGAGAGATGAATATACATGCAGTGAAGCACTTCATAATGAGCTAATTTTACTTGAGAGTGGTACAAAAACCAAAATCGCAATCGTAAATAAATAAAGTCGGTAGCAGTCCATGAGCAAAATGTAATTTCAAATCAGGATATGTTTTTGTAATGTACTGGCTGACAATAATATAAGCTGCTACACATAATTTGGGTATCTGTTGCTCAAGTTTTGCTGGTAGGTCTATTTTTTTTTCTTGATTTGTTAGTATCTACATATACATATATGTCCCCGCAAGTCAGCTTATGTTGTGTGGCAGAGGGTAATTTGTGTAACAATGTCACTTCGTCCTTTCCTTTTCTAGACTCGAATGGAGCACGGCCACAAGGCCAGTTCCGTATGAGCTCGAAACACTCGCAAGGCCTATCTAGGAGGAAGTAATATGTTGGGTGAGCCTTCTGAGTACGTACGCCCTCGGAATATTAACAATAAACTACACCGTGATGCAGAACCTCTGTTGCAGTTTCTACCACTCGAGTTAGGTGAGCTTCTCCGTGACTCTTTCGCGCTTACTGAGCGAACACGAGGTGCAGCCCGCTGCCCTTATGCGGATCTTCTTTCTCCATCATTTCTATCTGCTAACAGCCCCAGCCTGACGAGTAGCGCTGGGAATTTTAGGTGAAAATTTCAGATGAAAACAGGAAGGGAAAAAGTGCTAAAATAAGGAAAAAAATTGACAAAGTGGGAACAGTATTTGCGCACTAAGGGTTCCGTACAAATGTAATTATGTATCTAGATACGTCATTCATCCAGGGAATCGACCATTTCGACGATTTTTGCTTGCTATCGACGTCGATACTGGCAAGATGTCGGTCCCAGAATTTCCAAGATCGCATTACAGTCGTTCCAGTAGATGTTAAGACTAGCCCGGACATACAAAAACAAAAGAGAAGGGGACTTCAGAGTAGAAAGAGGGAATTTAATAAAATTTTATTTACGTACTGAAATACGACTACAACTTACATTTTATGTTTGCATGCAGTAATTTGATTTTCTTGTGCTTTTGACGGATGACGAACGCAATGTAAGTTTTAATGGCAAAAAGGTATTTTTTCGTGATATAATTAAAATTTCAAAATTTTCGGAATTTTTTTTCGTTACTTGTACTGTGAAACCTTACTACTTACCAAATTTCGTGATTCTAGGCCAACGGACAGTACGCTATAGCTTTTAATGAGTTAGTCTGCGAGTATCAAAATATGTGGCGTAAAATGCATGATCTTTTCCTTGCATTGACTTAAAAGCTTAAATATTTCACACCGCCAAGGAACTGTAATTGTTGCTATGTATCATAAATGTGAACTTGGTACGTCTATCCGTTCCTGAGAAACAGGGTTGTTAACAGTCACTTTTTGTTTTGTTTGTTTTTACAGCTAGTAAACAGTGAAACAGTGACAATGACAGTGGCAACTCAGTATATAGTGTGTGACAGTGATGAAGATGAGCAAAAAGAAAACGTGTAAGTGGTTGCAGATGACAAACTGTGGAACAAATCAGTCACTGTAGAAACACAACACATCAGAAAAAACACACAATGTGATAAAAAGCCATAAAATAAAAGACCACGGAAGATGCTGCAACTGCAGTGAAACATGTTTGGGTGAAAAAACAAAATTGTGTTTTGCTAAAGGCGGACCCTATCCAAAAACATACATAATCCTACAAGGGTTCCGTTTTTACCGATTGACGTACGGAACTCTTAAAAGGAACAAAGAGCTGCTGACTTACTCAACAAATTCTCTTCCTTCTAATTACAAATACATCAAAGCATCACTCATCAGAAGAAGGAAAAGACATGAAGCTGTTGTACTTACAGATATTAAGTACGTCTACATGTTTAAAAATAAGTCTGTTTTCATTAGGAAATAGAACTTCTACTTAGATGCTAAAGGTTCTTTCGATTTCCACAGAAACCAGTGGGGCAAACTTTGTATTCACTCGGAATGGCTGCTCTACAGATGCTGTAAATTCCTTAATATCCAGATTCTTCTGAAAATAAGATTCAAGTTTGTCTTTGGCAGAGACATCTAACTGCTCCCGTACTTAAATAAAAACATCCGATTGTATTTCCCTTTTAAGAGCTTATTCTTCTAATCATGTAATGGCTGCAGTCAGGTACTTGTAATTATGGACAAAAAAACAGTTCTGTACGAAAATTATGTATTTTCTTTTGTTATAGAAGTTGCTGTTCTTGGAAACTCCACCTGCGTCAGATATATCCGAAGAAAGAGCAAACTCTTTAATCATGTCCAAATTCTCAGACATCATAGCAGCACACGCACTCCAAGAACCCCAGCAAGAAATGACTGGAAAATTTGGAAGTGGTAGCACAGTGATTTCCCTGTAGACACCAACACGATTCGGAGCTTTCAGCGGAATCTTCTTCAGGACAGAGCTCAATCGACTTGCATGTCCTGTTCGTCCGTTATGGACTCATTAAGTAAGTGAAGACCACGGACCAAGTATTTCACATGCTTCAACTTAGGCTGCTGTTTCAATTGTTAACAGCTGAAACCATACATGGAGTCTGGTGTGTAACCAGCAGAACATACTCGATATCAGTAGACACAGGTCCATGATTGATACATCAGTCCATGACTGATGCAGCTCATACATTTACAACAACATGGACTTAACTATCTCCCCTGCTAAGGAAAAAACTAAAATATTCAAAAAATATAGTTCCATTGAGTCTATGGTTTCATCCGGAATGGTTCCCACATCGCAGACAGACAATTTCTCCTTGATTCTTTGTACGGGAAACAGGTTACATGTAGCTTTTTCTTGAAGTACTCTCATCGAGCATTGGCATCTTTGTTTATTTCTGAAGAAACCCCTTGGAAGCTGCATGGTTCACCCTACTGAATGGAAGTCCTGCTGCCGGCCGAAGTGGCCGAGCGATTAAAGGCGCTACAGTCTGGAACCGCACGACCGCTACGGTCGCAGGTTCGAATCCTGTCTCGGGCATGGATGTGTGTGATGTCCTTAGGTTAGTTAGGTTTAAGTAGTTCTAAGTTCTAGGGGACTTATGACCACAGCAGTTGAGTCCCATAGTGCTCAGAGCCATTTGAACCTTTTTTTTTCTAAGTCCTGCTTGTGCAAGAACTGCACTCAAATCAGTGTCGCATTCCTTCAAATTTTGGCTTTTTAAAGAACGCTACTCAGATTAATTTTGTAACAGATGTCACCGTGATTTGTTTGTTTGAAGAGTGTTGTACTTTTGATGCTTAGAGCTGGAAATGTGTTGTTTGATGTGTTGCTGTTTATAGCAGAAAAGTGAAAGAGAATTTGACGTATACACAATTTCCATTTTTGCAGGTGGGCTTTCAGTCCCGCGTTTACTAAAAAAGGTAGGCTTATTATTCGCATGTACACTGTACGCTAAGGAGACAGTAATTGAAAGTTAAATATTTTATTCTGATTCGGTATCTTAAACAAAAGGAATTTGACTCGTGTGTGATTTCTCTTATAAATAATAAGATGCACTCAAGAACATTAGTGAAAACATTCAGTAAACGGGAAAGAGAAAAGGGGGTTGTAGACGTTGAAAGGTGGCTACACTGAGCCACTGCGCCAGAGATTGCGCCAAAGAGTATTATTCAGCCGCCTCCACAGTGCTTGGGGAGAGCTCGTAGTAGTTAGTGCCTGTCGAGGACTCGTAGTGGTCAGTGCTTGTTAAGAACTCGTAGCAGAGAGTACTTGTTGAGATGTGCTAGCAAAGAGTGCATGCTGAGATGTGATACTGAAGAGTTCTTGTTGAGATGTGGTAGTAGCAAGTCGGTGTGGAGATATTGTAATGTTTAGAGTGCTTTCCATCAATATATATGAAGGCAAAATTATTTTTTATTTTTCTCTCTCATTATTTCAGTGTCTTAAATAATGCATCATTACAGGTTCAGTCAACAAAGCATCTGGCTTGTGTTCTTGTATTAGAGTGTAATTCTGCTTTCCTTACGCAATTATAGTATTTATATTTTTTAGTTACTTCAGTATAAATGGTATTTAAAATTTCTTGTCTTGTTGAAGAAGAACCGTGCCAGATGTGTACGTTGAGTCACACTCCCACACACAGAACAATTACACTTGTGCTTTGGTTTCGTAGGTTTTATAGTTGCTGGGGACTTAATTAATTAATTGTATTAACGAAAATTTTCATTTCATTCTTTGTTGTTGTTCTATGCAGTCAGATAGCGTAATAATACTAGTCAGGGCCAACCGTTTACGAAACAGCGTAATCGGACATACAGCTACCAAAAATATTTGCATTTTATTTAATTAAGCCCCCATGCAACGTGCTTGGTAGAAAAGAGTTATAAAGATCCAAAATAAGGGAAAAAGGGATTTGAAAAACTGTCTCTTTTAAAAACTAGAGTCAAAATTTCGCACTATGTCATCTTTGCGAACCACAAGAGAAGGTGTGCACTTAAAAATCCTAACCCTGCTGATGAGCTGTCCTCATGTAATGGTCCTGTGATAGTTTTGTCAGCTCCATCCTTCATTGATGACGTGTGTTTCCTGAGGAGTGTTCCAATGAATTTTTATGGCATCTGCCTTCCGTACTAGTTGTTGTGCCAAGCAGTAAACCCGGATTCGATTCTCGGCCGGGTCGGGGATTTTCTCCTCTCGGGGACTGGTTGTTGTGTTATAATCGTCATTTCATCATCGTCGGCACGTAAGACTTCCAATGTGGCGCCACCTGAAAAGCCCTGCTACTCAGCGGCCGAACTTCCCCAGGTGGGGACTCCAGGCCAACAATGCCATAGAGTCATTTCATTTTACCTATAGTTGTGGTCGCCACACTTTAAAATCTTTTCTAGCGCATACTGATATATATTTAAAGTATGTGAGTGCTTGCTATGATTATGCGGCAAATGTGCAATAATGTGTAAGTTACACATTATTATGGCTTAGTTAGTTGGTTGATTTGGGGGAGGGAACCAAACAGCGAGGTCATCGGTTCCATCGGATTAGGGAAGGATGGGGGAGGAAGTCGGCCGTGCCCTTTTCAAAGGAACCATTCCGGCATCTGTCTGAAGCGATTTAGGGATATCACGGAAAACCTAAATCAGGATGGCCGGACGCGGTTTGAACAGTCGTCCTCCCGAATGCGAGTCCAGTGTGCTCTGTTATTACGGCAAGCCAAGTGTCTTCTGCACAATGCTGCACTGCACATCAAATTGACGCAGATACATGGTACTATTTTTCAACATGGGTACCAAGAGTCTGTAAACAGTAGTCAGAACGTTCTACCAATCGTTCAGTTCCTCGACGACAGAAATCTGCTGCTTGGTTAGGGAGCCAGTCGAAAAACGTTGTGTAAACGTCCTCATCGTTTCAGAATGAATTTTTGACCCTGGAGTGGAGTGTGCACTGATATGAAACTTGCTGCCAGATTAATACTGCTTGCCGGACCCAGACTTTCGCGGGAAAGTGCTCTACTGACTGAGCTACGCACGCGCGACTGAGGACCCCCCCCCCCCCCCCTTCTCCTCTTTAGTTGGGCAATTCGACAGGTAGAGTACTTTCGAGTCTCGGTCCGGAACACAATATTACTCTGCCGGTAAGTTTCATATTAGCGCACACTCCGCTGCAGAGTGAAAAATTCATTCTGGCAACATCCCTTAGGCTACGACTGAAGCATGTCTCCGCATTATCCTTTCTTCCATGAGTGCTAATCCTTCACATTTCAGAGGAGAACTTACGTGATGTTTGGAAGGTAGAAACTGAGGTACTGCTAGAAAAAGGCTGCATGGACTGGTCCTGAATTGTGCTTGGATAGCTCAGCCGGTAGAGGACTTTCTAGGGAAAGGATAAGGTCCCGGGTTCGAGTCCTGGTCTGGCAAACAGTTTTAATCTATCATGAAGTTTCATGTCCTCATCGTTGGAATACAGAATCTCTTTCCTCCCAGAGGGTCTGTCAGCTTATCGTAAGGATTACCTGTACACTATCGTCTGCGGTCGACGTCGATGGCCCTCCTTCCCGATCAGGATCACCCACGCCTGTGCGGCCTCGCTCAAATTGCTGGCACCGCTTCTCTAAGGCAGAACGCGATGTTGGATTTGGTCTATACAACGCAAGAATTTCACTGCGGACCTGCGTGCAATTTAGACTTTCTGACCACAAGAATCGTAGTGTCCGAGGTACTTCAGCTTTGGAGTACGCTTCCATTAACCGCGATCACTCGCACAATGTGATGCAACTGTTACCAGGACCACAGCCGGATTGTATCTGCAGGGAACCCGGAACATGTACTCTCTTCTGACAATGTGACAATGCGGCACTCTTGTTGCGCAATGGTCCTAGCGTGGTATTTATTGTTCGTCTATGCCAGGGGTTCCCAACAAACTTTTCTCGAGGACCCCCTCATCGAGCATGATTGGTACCTTGTCATATCACAGTATCAAGTACCTAAAAAAGCCAAATGAAAAGTCTTTTTACACGTTTTCTATTTTTGGTACTTAGAAAAAAAATTGACATATTCATTATTGAAAAAATATTGAGCGGCCAAAACAAAAAAATCTGTTATCTTACGAAATGTGTTTAATATATTTTTTTATTCTAATAGCATCCTGCGGACTCCTGTGGCATAGCTTGCGGTCCCCTGGGGGTCCGCGGACCACCTGTTGGGAACCACTGGTCTATGGCATCGTTGACTATAACGAACAACTTATGCACACAGAACCGTAGAAGTTATTGCAGTTAAAATTTATTAATACTTTTGCAAAGTTCTGATGTAACTTATCGTACACTACTGTGGTGTCACAGTTGCTCTTCTCTATTTAAATGAGTGTGTCGGGTGATGTTAAGATTATTTTTGGGGTTACATAGGTACACTAAACGTGTCTGAACAATTTCAGACATTTGTAGTACAACCTCGCGTTCCTTCTCGACACGGTCACTACGAACACTGCAGAATCAATGTTTCGCACAAGTACATCAAGGCGTTTCTCGAGACACGCAGCCTGAATGTGGGGTAACTTTCCACTTGCTTATTATACAACAACCGAACGCACAGTGATAGACGGCGGGTTCCGCTCAGGGTCAAGTGGTCGGGTTAACACGACTTTCCGCTTCAGCTGCCTGACCCACCAGCGAGCGATGTGAATCGGGTTGAAGTGCAGAACGGGCTACCTCCCAGTGCGCGCTCACCGCTACTTCACATTCATTTGATCCCTAGCCGCTGTAATTGAACTCACTCATAGCTCGCACACGAACATCTGTATTGTTAGAGATATTCCTGATCAAGGACTACATAAATACACTACTGGCAATTAAAATTGCTACACCAAGAAGAAATACAGATGATAAACGGGTATTCATTGGACAAATATATTATACTAGAACTGACATGTGATTACATTTTCACGCAATTTGGGTGGATAGATCCTGAGAAATCAGTACCCAGAACAACCACCTCTGGCCCTTATAACGGCCGTGATACGCCTGGGCATTGAGTCAAACAGAGCTTGGATGGCGTGTACAGGTACAGCTGCCCATGCAGCTTCAACACAATTCCACAGTTCATCAAGAGTAGTGCCTGGCGTACTGCGACGAGCCAGTTGCTCGGCCACCATTGACCATAGATTTTCAATTGGTGAGAGATCTGGAGAATGTGCTGTCCAGGGCAGCAGTCGAACATTTTCTGTATCCAGAGAAGCCCGTACAGGACCAGCAACATGCGGTCGTGCATTATCCTGCTGAAATGTAGGGTTTCGCAGGGATCGAATGAATGGTAGAGCCACGGGTCGCAACACATCTTAAATGTAACGTCCACTGTTCAAAGTGCGGTCAATGCGAACAAGAGGTTAGCGAGACGCGTAACCAATTGCATCCCATACCATCACGCCGGGTGATACGCCAGTATGGCGATGACGAATACACGCTTCCGCTGTGCGTTGACAGCGATGTCGCCAAATACGGATGCGACCATCATGACATTGTAAACAGAACCTGGATTCATCCGAAAAAATGCCGTTTGGCCATTCGTGCAACAAGTTTCG
This sequence comes from Schistocerca serialis cubense, assembly GCF_023864345.2. NCBI lineage: Eukaryota > Metazoa > Arthropoda > Insecta > Orthoptera > Acrididae > Schistocerca > Schistocerca serialis. The sequence goes on from NC_064645.1 coordinate 204,549,655, forward strand.
TCGTTGAGTACACCATCGCTTCTTCATCTCCCAGTACCTACTGCAGCCTACATCCTTCTGAATCTGTTTAGTGTATTCATCTCTTGGTCTCCCTCTACGATTTTTACCCTCCACGTGGCCCTCCAATACTAAATTGGTGATCCCTCGATGTCTCAGAACATGTCCTACCAACCGATATCTTCTTCTAGTCAAGTTGTGCCACAAATTTCTCTTCTCCCCAATAGTGTTCAGTACTTCCTCATTAGTTTCGTGATTTACCCGTGTAATCTTTAGCATTATTCTGTAGCACCACATTTCGAAAGCTTCTATTCTCTTCTTGTCTAAACTATTTATCGTCTATGTTTCACTTCCGTACATGGCTACACTCCATGCAAATACTTTCAGAAAAGACTTCCTGACACTTAAATCTATACTCGGTGTTACCAAATTTCTCTTCTTCAGAAACACTTTACTTGCCATCGCCAGTCTACATTTTATATCCTCTCTACTTCGACCATCATCAGTTATTTTGCTTCCCAAACAGCAAAACTCATTTACTACTTTAAGCGGCTCATTTCCTAATCTAATTTCTGTAGCATCACCCAATTTAGTGTGACTACATTTTATTATCCTCGTTTTGCTTTTGTTGATGTTCGTATTATATCCTCCTTTCAAGACACTGTCCATACGTTCAACTCCTCTTCCAAGTCCTTTTCTGCCTCTGACAGAATTACAATGACATCGGCAAACCACAAAGTTTTTATTCCTTCTCAATGGATTTTAATTCCTACTCCAAATGTTTCACTTGTTTCCTTTACTGCTTGCTCAATATACAGATTGAATAACATCGGGGATAGGCTACAACCCTGTCTCAGTCCCTCCATAACCACTGCTTCCCTTTCATGCCCCTCGACTTTTATAACTGCCGTCTGGCTTATGTACAAATTGTAAATAGCTTTTCACTCCCTGTATTTTACCCCTGCCACCTTCAGAATTTGAAAGACAGTATTCCAGTCAACATTGTCAAAAGTCTACAAATGCTAGAAACGTAGGTTTGCCTTTCCTTAATCTATCTTCTAAGATAAGTCGCAGAGTCAGTATTGCCTCACGTGTTCCGATATTTCTACGGAATCCAAAATGATCTTCCCCGAGGTCGGCTTCTACTAGTTTTTCCATTCGTCTGTAAAGAAATCTTGTTAGTATTTTGCAGCTGTGACTTATTAAACTGATAGTTCGCTAATTTTCACATCTGTCAACACCTGCTTTCTTTGGGATTGGAATTATTATATTTTTCTTGAAGTCTGAGGGTATTTCGCCTGTCTCATACATCTTGCTCACCAGATGGTAGAGTTTTGTCAGCACTGTCTCTCCCAAGGCTGTAAGTAGTTCTAATGGAATGTTGTCAACTCCCGGGGCCTTGTTTCGACTCAGGTCTTTCAGTGCTCTGTCAAACTCTTCACGCAATATCATATCTCCCATTTCATCTTCATCTACATCCTCTTCCATTTCCATAATATTGTCCTCAAGTACATCGCCCTTGTATAGACCCTCTATATACTCCTTCCACCTTTCTCCTTTCCCTTCTTTGCTTGTAAATGGGTTCCCATCTGAGCTCTTGATATTCATGCAAGTGGTTCTCCTTTCTCTAAAGGTCTATTTAATTTTCCTGTAGGCAGTATCTATCTTACCCCTAGTGAGATAAGCCTCTACATCCTTACATTTGTCCTCTAGCCATCCCTGCTTAGCCATTTTGCACTTCCTGTCGATCTCATTTTTGAGACGTTTGTATTCCTCTTTGCCTGCTTCATTTACTGCATTTTTATATTTTCTCCTTTCATCAATTAAATTCAATATTTCTTCTGTTACCCAAGGGTTTCTACTAGCCCTCGTCTTTTTACCTATTTGATCCTTTGCTGCCTTCACTATTTCATCCCTCAAAGCTACCCATTCTTCTTCTACTGTATTTCTTTCCCCCATTTCTGTCAATTGTTCCCTTACGCTCTCCCTGAAACTCTGTAAAACCTCTGGTTCTTTCAGTTTATCCAGGTCCCATCTCCTTAAATTCCCACCTTTTTGCAGATTCTTCAGTTTTAATCTACAGTTCATAACCAATAGATTGTGGTCAGAGTCCACATCTGCCCCTGGAAATATCTTACAATTTAAAACCTGGTTCCTAAATCTCTGTCTTACTATTATATAATCTATCTGATGCCTTTTAGTATCTCCAGGGTTCTTCGATGTATACAACCTTCTTTCATGATTCCTAAACCAAGTGTTAGCTATGATTAAGTTATGCTCTGCGCAGAATTTTACCAGGCGGCTTCCTCTTTCATTTCTTAGCCCCAATCCATATTCACCTACTATGTTTCCTTCTCTCCCTTTTCCTACTCTTGAATTCCAGTCACCCATGACTATTAAATTTTCGTCTCCCTTCACTACCTGAATAATTTCTTTTAGCTCATCATACATTTCATCAATTTCTTCGTCATCTGCAGAGCTAGTTGGCATATAAACTTGTACTACTGTAGCAGGCGTGGGCTTCGTGTCTATCTTGGCCACAATAATGCGTTCACTATGCTGTTTGTAATAGCTTACCCGTACTCCTATTTTTTTATTCATTATTAAACCTACTCCTGCATTACCCCTATTTTATTTTGTATTTATAACTCTGTATTTACCTGACCAAAAGTCTTGTTCCTCCTGCCACCGAACTTCGCTAATTCCCACTATATCTAACTTTAACCTATCCATTTCCCTTTTTAAATTTTCTAACCTACCTGCCCGATTAAGGGATCTGACATTCCACGCTCCGATACGTAGAACGCGTTTTCTTTCTCCCGATAACAACGTCCTCTTGAGTAGTCCCCGCCCGGAGATCCGAGTGGGAGACTATTTTACCTCCGGAATATTTTACCCAAGAGGACGCCATCATCATTTAATCATACAGTAAAGCTGCATGCCCTCGGGAAAAATTACGACTGTAGTTTCCCCTTGCTTTCAGCCGTTCGCAGTACAAGAACAGCATGGCCATTTTGGTTAATGTTACAAGGCCAGATCAGTCAATCATCCAGACTGTTGCCCCTGCAACTAGTGAAAAGGCTGCTGCCCCTCTTCAGGAATCACACGTTTGTCTGGCCTCTCAACAGATAGCCCTCCGTTGTGGTTGCACCTACGGTACGGCCATCTGTATCGTTGAGGCACGCAAGCCTTCCCACCAACGCCAAGGTCCATGGTTCATGGGGGAATTCTGTACCATAGATATTTAAATTAAGGAGTGTATATTTTGGCCTTTGAAGTCTACCATACACAGTGCTATGCCAAATTCAATTAAAAACATTTTGGAAATTGTGCAATAATCATATTTCGCGGCTTACTTTGATTTTCACCGCATAAGGTTGCTGATTGACACTAGTTTTAAACGCTTGCAGGACCCTTCCTGTCCCAATATTTCCTTAACTTCTAAAACATGTTTACTGATTTGCCGACTATCCCTTTCTTAATTGTGAAATACTTGAAATACTACGAGTCCCATTTTGCACTCTGGAAGCTGACATAATTTAGGCTTGTTGCATTGGGCTCTTTACCCAACACATGCACTGGAATACAACTGACATCTCGGTCTCTCATTTACAAACTTTTCAGCTATTGGTGCCAGAGGCGCTCGTAGTCATAAATGCTGCATTTGCTCGCTCCCTACAGCTTAAACGCAATAGTTGTCCAGTTTGCTTTATTCCACCGGAAATGAACACTACAGTGGCTAAGTACTTTCACCGCACCTACGATAACATGAAAATCACTGTTAAATGTCTTGCAGACACTCTAATCGCATGTAACACACAGATGGGACAGAATGATGCTGTTGGCTGGATGTGTGTGATGTCCTTAGGTTAGTTAGGTTTAAGTAGTTCTAAGTTCTATGGGACTGATGACCTCAGATGTTAAGTCCCATAGTGCTCATTGCCATTTGAACCAGCCACCTGCCTTCTAACGGGCACACCACCATAGTGCGTGGCAGCTGCTGGGCTGGGGACAACGTTACAGTGCAAGGCAGCTGCCGGTTTGGTCCACAATGTGCACCTCAGATAATACGATACATAAACGTTTACAATATCACACGAAACTGTATGATTCCAGAGCTCTTTACAAGTTTAAAACATCTATGATGTATATATGGAGACCGAAGCAAGGATTGAAAAGTTATAACAAAGCCGGTAGTTGAACCCAGGTCTCCTGCCCACTAGGCAGATGCGCTAACCACTACTCCCCCCTGACACCGTGGGTTTGCACAGCTGCGCGGACTACGCTAGTGCGCGTCCCTCCTCAATACAAAGTCCGATTGACGTCTCAGCCCATTTGGTATTCCCCCTAAATGCAAACAGCATTGCAGAGGCTCTCCTGATGCACGAAAGACTCGGGGGATCCTGAAACCATAGCATAGTTGCTTTAATCAAGTGAGACTATGCGGTACCAGAGGACTTTTCAAGTCTCATGCTTCTGTGATGTATACATACAGACTGAAGCGACGAATCATAATTTGTAGCAAATATACTAGGAAGCAGAACAAACATTACACGATCTACAGACAAGTGGTGCATCTGATTTCCCGCTCGTAGGTCAGCAGACGACCGTGGCGATAATAAACGCGTCTAGCCACAAACTTAAAACAAAGTAAATTCGCCAAATCATGAGAACAGTGGATCCCGTACTAAAGCATAAACTCTTGATAAGACAGAAACAATTACAAATAAAAGAATATCCAACACGAGATTCCCTTTCAAACGCGACCATGGTTTACTCGGTTAGAATGTTTTTCAAAGGGGTGATCCGTATCTGCTCGCCAACTATCTGCTGTGGTAGAGGTCCCTGGGCCCTGTGATGTACCGTGCCTTTCGGTTACATGTAGCTTCCCTAGGAAGTGGAAGTGCCTGGTGGTCTAGACATGTGACTATAGGTTCAACTCTGCCTTCGGACGCTTAAATGCCCTTAAACGATCTGTGTCCAACAGCATCACCGGTACTGCGAACACTGTGGCTTGGCGGGCATAGTGATCCACCGAACAGTAAGCTTTCTTTTACAAGTGGATAGAATTTAGATGTTCAGTGCTATTAACAAAAACGCCTGAAATTAACACCAAAAAGATAACGTACACGGATTCAAAACTGACCCGGCTTCAAAGACGACAAAAATCACCTGTCTTATATATTCCTACATAAACAACGTCATCATTAATGGACGTGAATCTTTAACTAAATTCAGACAGTACTCGGACCAAAAAAGGGAGAAAATTGTAAAAAGCCCCAGGAAAAAGAAAACATTGGCCCCTTTCACAAACTTTTATAAAAATAAAAATATTTTAAAAAGGAAAACACCAAACATTTACGTTCCAGAGGAAGAAGTTTATGTATAATTACTGGCTGGTTTCCATAAGTCCTCTAAAGAATGAAATTAATTTTAAAAATTTTAATTGCTGCCAATTAAAAAGGTAACTTACGACTAGAAAGGAGAAAGTTTTACTTTTAACAGGAAATAGAAACTTTTTGTTAATTTTAAAGAAGAAGAATTTAGTTAACTGAGGAAAATGCGTATACAGCTGACGAAGGCGTAATCTGGCGAGCACAAGCATGGGCAGAAGGAGTGGATGGAAGCCTGACATAGGTCGAATCTCGACCGGCTCATGCAAATTTCCTGTCTTGCGCGGATATCACCTCTTAACGATGCGCAGAGCCTCCAGGAAGGACGCTTAGTTCGGAGTCTACATTGAAATGTAGATCTCCTTCCCTATTTGGGTAACAAGGGTAGATCACGGACACACAAGTCGCCAAAGTTGTGTCCAATTGAGGACTTCAACCAGATCACTGAGCCCCCAAAATTACAAAGCTAGGTAGTCGGAGTACAGACCAATGTTTTGTTGGTAGCTGCCGATCGGCCACTGGCTCATCGCAATACATGTAGCAGCGGCTCGTGGGCTGTCTGTTGCTTTCAGTATTGATGGAAGTCCACAAGTTTCATCCCATCGCCTGCTATCTTTTATCTTCTGCGTCTCGTACCAGTAAGTCTCTTCTTGTACATCTCCAAAACGTTTATATCCTCTTCTGCATCCCCATACTGAATCCTGTAACTGCTGGTAACTTCAATGTACTCATTCCACCCACCTGCTCTTTTATCTGTGCTTCACAGAGAAATTCCTTTAGCTCTTTTAATGTTGATGTCTCCACTTTTAACTTCACCGAAAGTTATTCTCACTTTTCAGTATTTTGAAGCTATCCTTCCGGCGACCATTCCTTTTTAGATTTCTTCACATTTTTCTTGCAGCAATTTTGCTTTAGCTTCACTACATCTCTATTGATTTCGTTAAATTATTGTACTTCCTTCTGTGGTCGATGAGTCGAAGGGTCTCTTTCGCTGTTCAAGATTTCTCCGCAGAAGCCTTCCTTGTACCTACATTTATTCGTTCGACATCTATGATTACCACCTTATGGGATTATTATTAATAGGTTAAATGAGATGAAAAGACTTGCACGGCATGAACTGTAGTAGAAAGCTGTATTAGAACAGTTTTTGGACTGACGACATGACATCGCAAAAAATGAGATTTTATGTTGTTGACAAAAATAATAGTCTTTCGTCGCTGAAACTGACAGACAATGGTGATAATACGTTTTCTGTTTCAGTTGTAACCTCATTTTTGTCAAGTGTTTGAAGAACATAATATTTTGATGTCCAGTGGTGTTCTGCCGTTTTACGCTTCATACTACGTGACCACTGAGAAATAGTCACGATTTTTTACATGTGTTATTTTAAAAGTTTTTCTGTTTCTTTCGCAATTTTGCGTATTTTGTATTAGTATTTACATTCTGAGATAACAATTTTGTGAAGCTGTTGCTTCTTGAATTTATCACTTCACGCCTATAGGGCGCTAAGATGGGGTAACAGGTCTACGGATAGTGGAAACTATGTAGGTGTGCGCTCTGAAAAACAGTTTTTTTTATTGTGAATGATAATAATTCAATGTTTTTTCCCCTAGATATTCCGTAATTTTCATAAACAATATGGTCTGCTGGCGTATATAATAGAGTACGTATATGACATATTTGTATATAAGCAGGTATAGTGATCTAAATATTTGTCAAATTAACGCAAATTACATATTTTTTCTATTAAATATCCATACATTTATCACCCTCGTCCGCGATGCTTGGCTGAGTTGTTGACATCACTTCACTGTGGTTGGACACGACATTTCATTTGGTCCACGTCTCATCGAAATTTCGCGGTGAACCTGTGTGTACTTTAGACGTTTTTCCCACTATAATCATTCCGTGCCACGTATTTCAGCATTGGAGCACACTTCCAGTTGCAGCGCCATTTCATTCGCACACTATGGTGAACTTGTTACCGGCACCGCACCAGTACTGTGTCTGCAGGAACTTCGGAATGTGTATTCTCTCTTCTGAAAATACGTCACTTTTGTTGCGCAATGGTCTTAGCCTTAGTTGACATATGTAATTTACTTGGTGACGTCCTTACGTACTATCTTCGGAAACACTTGTTTTACCAAGAGTGAAGGAAATGTCACTACTGTGATAAGACATTATCTGGCGCATGTGCGTGGATGAAATAAAACAGTTTCGAGAAGAACCGATGGGATAGTGTTTTTGCAGAAAAAAAATATATTGAAAGCATGTTTTTTTTACATCAGCAAAAGTAAATTTACAGTCATGTATAAACAAAAGCAATGCTAAGGGCTTGTACATAATGGGGTTTACTCGTATACAGGGAGGTCCATTGATAGTGACCGGGCCAAATATCTCACGAAATAAGCGTCAAACGAAAAAACTACAAAGAACGAAACTCGTCTAGCTTGAAGGAGGAAACCACATGGTGCTATGGTTGGCCCGCTAGACAGCGCTGCCATAGGTCAAACGGATATCAACTGCGTTTTTTAAAATAGGAACCCCCCTTTTTTATTACACATTCGTGTAGTACGTAAAGAAATATGAATGTTTTAGTTGGACCACTTTCTTCGCTTTGTGATAGATGGCGCTGTAATAGTCGCGAACGTATAAGTACGTGGTATCACGTAACATTCCGCCAGTGCGGACGGTATTTGCTTCGTGAAACATTACCCTTGTTAAAACGGACCGTTTACCAATTGCGGAAAGGGTCGGTATCGTGTTGATGTATGGCAATTCTGATCAAAATGCCCAACGGGCGTGTGCTATGAACGCTGCTCGGTATCCTGGACGACATCATCCAAGTGTCCGGACCGTTCGCCGGATAGTTACATTATTTAAGGAAACAGGAAGTGTTCAGCCACATGTGAAACGTCAACCACGACCTGCAACAAATGATGATGCCCAAGTAGGTGTTTTTAACTGCTGTCGCGGCTAATCCGCACATCAGTAGCAGCCAAATTACGCGAGAATCGGGAATTTCAAAAATATCGGTGTTGAGAATGCTACATCAACATCGATTGCACCCGTACCTTATTTCTATGCACCTGGAATTGCATGGCAACGATTTTGAACATCGTGTACAAATGGTTCAAATGGCTCTGAGCACTATGGGACTCAACATCTTAGGTCATAAGTCCCCTACAACTTAGAACTACTTAAACCTAACTAACCTAAGGACATCACACACACCCATGCCCGAGGCAGGATTGGAACCTGCGACCGTAGCAGTCCCGCGGTTCCGGACTGCAGCGCCAGAACCGCTAGACCACCGCGGCCGGCAACATCGTGTACAGTTCTGCCACTGGACACAGGAGAAATCACGGGACGATGACAGATTTTTTGCACGCGCACTATTTAGCGACAAAGCGTCATTCACCAACAGCGGTAACGTAAACCGGCATAATATGCACTATTTGCCAACGGAAAATCCACGATCGCAGCGACGAGTGGAACATCAGTGACCTTGGCGGGTTAACTGTTGGTGCAGATGGTTGTCGTCTTGCAAACGTCCCCATCTGTTGACTCAGGGATAGAGACGTGGCTGCACGATCCGTTGCATCCATGCGGATAAGACGCCTGTCATCTCGACTGCTAGTGATACGAGGCCGTTGGGATCCAGCAAGGCGTTCCGTATTACCCTCCTGAACCCACCGATTCCATATTCTGCTAACAGTCATTAGACCTCGACCAACGCGAGCAGCAATGTCGCGATAGGATAAACCGCAATCGCGATAGGCTACAATCCGACCTTTATCAAAGTCGGAAACTTGATGGTACGCATTTCTCCTCCTTACACGAGGCATCACAACAACGTTTCACCAGGCAACGCCGGTCAACTGCTGTTTGTGTATGAGGAATCGGTTGGAAACTTTCCCCATGTCAGCACGTTGTAGGTGTCGCCACCGGCGCCAACCTTGTGTGAATGTTCCGAAAAGCTAATCATTTGCATATCACAGCACCTTCTTCCTGTCGGTTGAATTTCGCGTCTGTAGCACGTCATCTTCGTGGTGTAGCAATTTTAATGGTCAGTAGTGTATCATCACTTGGAGGTTTACAATGGAACTCAATACGGAGAGTGCTTTGCACTGTAGCAACAGGTTCATTCCTTGCAAACTGTAAAACACAAGAAGCTTTCTGTTTAAAACTCGCCATCTTTGCTAGTAGCACTTTCTAACGGAAGACACGGGAAACAGCGCATGCGCACTTGCTCAGGAACACAAATAAAACTGAGTTTCTCTTTCATTTGATGTGTTATTTATAATCGGAAGGTGAATGTCATAAATGTTACAAAACCTTAAAACCCAAATATTCATTTTGAAACACGTAAATTCTAACTCTTTGTTACAGGTATTGTCCTAACATTTAAACAGAAAGAGGGTGACACTCATTAATACCAAGAGGAAATTTCGTCCAAGTCGATGTGCATTTCGTTACGATCATCCAACGATGGAACTCTCCTGCACACAACAGAATCATACGTGAACAATCTCAAGGCACTGCTAATAAAACTTTTACGTATATTGACCGTCACAATATACATAAATGACCTTGTGGATGACATCAGAAGTTCACTGAGGCCTTTTGCGGATGATGCTGTGGTATATCGAGAGGTTGTAACAATGGAAATTTGCACTGAAATGCAGGAGGATCTGCAGCGAATTGACGCATGGTGCAGGGAATGGCAATTGAATCTCAATGTAGACAAGTGTAATATGCTGCGAATACATAGAAAGATAGATCCCCTATCATTTAGCTACAAAATAGCAGGTCAGCAACTGGAAGCTGCTAATTCCATAAATTATCTGGGTGAACGCATTAGGAGCGATTTAAAATGGAATGATCATATAAAGTGGATCGTTGGTAAAGCAGTTGCCAGACAGATTCATTGGAAGAATCCTAAGGAAATGCAAAGGAAGTAGGTTACAGTACGCTTGTTCGCCCACTGCTTGAATACTGCTCAGCAGTGTGGGATCCGTACCAGATAGGGTTGATAGATGAGATAGAGAAGATCCAACGGAGAGCAGCGTGCTTCGTTACAGGATCATTTAGTAATCGCGAAAGTGTTACGGAGATGATAGATAAACTCCAGTGGAAGACTCTGCAGGAGAGACGCTCAGCAGCTCGGTACGGGCTTTTATTGAAGTTTCGAGAACATACCTTCACCGAGGTGTCAAGCAGTATATTGCTCCCTCCTACGTATATCTCGCGAAGAGACCATGAGGATAAAATCAGAGAGATGAGAGCCCACACAGAAGCATACCGACAATCCTTCTTTCCACGCACAATACGGGACTGGAATAGAAGGGAGAACTGATAGAGATACTCAAGGTACCCTCCGCCACACACCGTCAGGTGGCTTGCGGAGTATGGGTGTAGATGTAGATGTATTAAAGGTTTATTATGCAGCTAGCAACCGCCGAGTTGAAAAAGGCTGAGAACCGCCGGCCCACAGTGTGACGGGCCTCGCAGAGCTGCCTTCAGCCCAGTGCGCATGCGCAGTCGAGGCCGTGCCTCCCGGCTAGCATAGCAGTGTCACGGCCGGCATACACGGCCCACAGACAGTGGCGGCGCCGTGTTGGTGCTTCAGGGTTATTGCTCGCTGTGATGGAAACTTTCCACAAGGACAAAAGCAAGAGCAATTCCGGCCATTTAGGGACTTGACACACTGCTGCTTGCAACAACGGTTACACTAACAGATATTTCAGCCAGGACAAAAAGAATTGAGGGTCACACATTTTTAACCACACGAAACTGTCAGAAAGAAAATTAGGAACTTAGTTGAGAGGCCATACTCATACAGGTCAGCGTACAGAGCATTACTTATGGGACAAGTTGTTAAGACAGGACCGGATGGAATTATCGCTTCCACGGATAGTCCCTGCTCCCCTCCTCCCCCCCCCCCCCCCCCCCCATTTCTCCTTCGGACTCCAGTGCAAAGAGCCATTTTGAACTGAAGCTGCAAGGGGACCAGTTGTCCTTCACAGAAACTCAAACGCCAGTATAAATTTGGATAGTGGAAGGAGAAGTTGATACTGACAAAAGTGTTGGAATTAGTGTTTGACAGAGTTTTGGAAGACAAAGGCGAATGGGCGGATAACATTCCTTCGGACTCCCTAAGAACAGTTGGGGCAAGTGTCAACCGAACGATTACCAAAGTTAGCGCGTCGGATCTGTTAGACAAGAAGCATGTCACCTAATATTTGCGAAGAACATCGACCACACATTTATGAGAATATGAAGGAAACATGCAACATAGATGACAACTAAAATGGAGGATCAGTTCGGCTTCAGGATAGGTGCAGGCTCCGTAGAAACTGGCCTGACACTCCACCTGGCAATACGGGCAAGACTTAAGAAATAGACGACATCTTAATTGAATTTGTCGACTTAACGTTCGACAATGTAAAAATTGTGAAAGATGTTTGAAATTGTCACAAGCTATACGAAAAACGGGTGATATGGTAATATGCAACAGGACAACAACCAAGAGGGAACAGTAAGAATGTAATACCAAATGACAAGTTCTCGGATTTAGAAGGGTGTAAAGCGGGGACGAAGTCTTTCTTCCCTACAGTTCAGTCTGTACATCGAGGATTCAGGGACGGAGATAAACAAAAGAAAGGTTTAAGGGAGCGATTAAAATCCAGGATCAAAGGATGCAAATGATTATGATCATTGACGACATTGCTATCCTCACGGAAACTGAAGAATAATCACAGAAATGTTGAATGGAATTATAATGAGTACAGAATTTGGATTGATAGCAAACCGTAGAAATACAACAGTAGCGAGGAGCAGCAGAAATGAGATTAGCAACGAACTTAACATCGAAATCCGGGCCCACAAAGTAGACGATGTGGAGATTATGCTATTGGGCAGCGAACTAGCAAATGAACGACGAGGAAAGGAGAATCTAGAACAAGGAGAGACAGCGTTCCGAGCTAAAAGAAGCCATCTAGCATCAAACGTTGACCTTAATTTGAGGAAGAATCTTCTGAGGATGCTTCGTTTGGAAGTGAACCACGGACTGCAGGGGAACCGAAAATAAAAGAAACGAAGCGCTTAAGTTGTGGTGTTACAAAACGATTTTGGAAATTGTCCTGCGATTGGCAGCGTTGTCCGATGAACACGATTGAGGCGTAGGCGATCTAGTGCAATCATTAGGAGACAGACTGCAGGCCTTTCATACGGAAAAGGGCCTGAACTTTGTTACCAATTCCTCTTTCTACCACACTACTGGCAACAGGGAAAGTTACTCGTAAATATTTTTGAAGAAATGATTTCGCCTTATGTGTTAAACGTATATAATCATGCCACAAAAAATGTGTTATGAGGCACTGAAGTGCTAAAGAAATAGCTAAGGAACGTGACATAACTAAAGTAAACTAAACTTACGCTCAGATGAACACCACTCATGTTTCCCGGCCCGGTTTAAGGCTTAAGGGTTCATAACTGGTTATTTATTAATTACGTTCGAATACATTATGGGAGTGACAGTGATCAATGTGTTACAAATATTTACTATTAAAAACAGTCTTGATCACGATTTATTTATTAAGGTGACCGGTTTCGACCACTACTGTGGTCATCTTCAGACCATTGAGTAGGAACCTCTTTCTGCTGGAGAATCACTAGTAGTGACTCTCCAGCAGAAAGAGGGCCGCCCGATGTGGCCGAGCGGTTCTAGGCGCTTCAGTCTGGAACCGCGCGATCGCTACGGTCGCAGGTTCGAATCCTGCCTCGGGCATGGATGTGTGTGATGTCCTTAGGTTAGTTAGGTTTAAGTAGTTCTAAGTTCTAGGGGACTGATGAACTCAGAAATTAAGTCCCATAGTGCTCAGAGCCATTTGAACCATTTTTGGGCAGAAAGAAGTTCCTACAGTAGTGGTCGAACCCGGTCACCTTAATAAATAAATCGTGACCAAGACTGTTTTTAATAGTAAATATGGTTATTTATTACAGTCACAGTCACAGTCTTAAATTTGAAACTGTTGCTGTATCGGTTAGTATACTTTATATCTATCCTTGTAATGTTATGGGTAATTAAAGGATTTTTTATCTATGTCGGTGCTGCTGCTAAAAAACCACAGTCACATGGATAAAGTAATCAGGAAATTACGATTTTGTGATGTGTTGACCTATTTACAGGGTGACAATTATTGAACTACATAAGAAAACATAATTAGTTACAAACTACAGCGTGGGCACACTATTCAACATGCAAACGTCACTACAGATATAGATTATAACATGTTCGATATGCCTGCCATCACTGGCGATGGGCTCTCCCCGTCGGAGGTTCGAGTCCTCCCTCGGGCATGGGTGTGTGTGTGTGTTTTCCTTAGTGTAAGTTATGAAACGTCCCCATTGAAGAATTATACATGACTGTCCTTAAACTGACACACAATATTTTTAGCGCAACACAATCTGACTTTCAATAATCCCTACAAAAGAATGGCCCTGACTAACATTAACCTATACCTTTCACAAATCACTTACCTCACAAAAATCTTCGTTACTCGAACTACTGCAATACAGCGAGCGCCACTACTGCCAGCTAAATAAAAGATTCAAACTACGGAAGGCACTAACTACTGATAGGTATAGTTAGCAAATGAAAGATTTTAATAAAGAACAAACAATGTATTTACCGTAATACTGTTGAAAAATCATAATATACATAGCAGTTCATGACATCCAGTCTTACAAATTTCAAAACTCCGCCATTTCTCTCCCCACATCCACCACTGCTGGCGGCTCACCTTCAACTGCGCAACGCTATGCGCTGTTCACATCCAGCTGCCGCTGCCCAACACTACAATGGGAGACAACAATGTAAACTAGCCACAGACTGCACACAGCACAGCCAGCGAGTTTCATACAGAGCGCTATGTAACGTTGCCAATAAGAAAACATAAACAGCCTACTTACAGTTAGTTTAAGTTAGGTTAAGTAGTGGGTAACCTTAGGGACCGATGACCTCAGCAGTTTGGTCCCATAAGATCTTATCACAAATTCCATTGGCGATGATGTGGGGCAGACGAATAGCGAAGTTCTGCATGACCCTCTGAAATGTTGGAACATCAATGCTGTTGATGACCTCCTGAATGGCTGTTTTCAGTTCAGCAATGGTTTTGGGGTTATTGCTGTACACCTTATCTTAAATACAGCCCCACAACAAGGAGTCGCATGTGCTCAGATCCGGAGAATATTGCGGCCAATCGAGGCCCACGCCTGTGGCCCAGGGTACCCCAGAGCCAGAATGCGGAAGTGCTCCTCCAGGACATCACACACTCTCCTGCTTCGCTGGGTTGAGCTCCGTCTTGCATGAACCATATACTGTCGAAATCAGGGTCACTTTAGATACTGGGGATGAAATCATCTTCCAAGACCTGCACGTACAGTTTGGTAGTCATCAAGGAATATGGCACCGATTATTCCGTGACTGGACATTGACACCACACAGTCATCTGTTGAGGGTGAAGAGAATTCTTGATTGCGAAATGCGGATTCTCAGTCCTCCAAATGCGCCAGTTTTACTTATTGATGAACCCATCCAAATGAATGAAGGCTTCGTCGCTAAAACAAACAACAATGAGCTTACTAATTCCCATCATGCCCCGCGGCCAACCGTGCACTTTGAACGTCCTAGCACAAGTCGTTCAGAAGTTATAACGATTTTATTTCATATAGTTCAATAACTGTCACCCTGTATGATTGTTAGAGACAGATATTGCCATAGGTGTCAAGTGTCAAACTTTGTATCATTAAATTAAACTTAGAAAAAGTATTTAGACGAATCATACTTTCTTGTAACCACAATTACGGGGTGGAATCAGCATCTAAACTTTACCACGAGCTACAACTTACCGTTACAGACTGATAAGTCGACTCTCTTTTGTCACACAATGCTCTTGTGGAGAAAAGCCCGGCGCAATGAAGCGGCTGTAGATCAGCTGCTAGAATAGCGCAGGTAATAGTGTACCATACAGCCAACCCTCCAGAGGCATCTTGATTTCGAACTTTACAATGACATGTGAGAATGGGACATCAACTGTCTGCTGACAACTGAAGTAAGATGGTATATAGAGAGAAGACTACAGTACACGAACATGTGGCAGCAAAGTGGATCGAATTTCATATCCAGTTCTCAATGGAGTACGCCAGGCGTGCATTGAACGTCGACGGCATGTACTATCATACCTCCAAAAAGGAAGCTGCCGAGCCATAGTTATATCTGAAGGCCAGCCTAAGACGTGTTCAGGGTGCGGCAAGGATCGTCACCTGCGTTCCGAGTGCCTCTAACGTAGGATTGCAAAACTTCCACAGGACTTGGCACATCTATCGACGCCGACAATCCTCCCAGTAACTTATGCGGCGGTGCTCACGACATATCCATCTGTCCAAACGGAACAGACTACGTTGGAGTACCAGATCCACCCTCTGCAGACCGACACTGGGGTGATCAGTCAGACTAGCCAGTGGCAGAACTCCGGCCACTGCCATCAATACCACCGGATGCTGCAGGCACCGCAGACAGCATAATGGAAATTGATGCAGTTATCGTACCAACTGGGGCCTTTGTGGTGGCGAGGCGTAAGTCAATGCCATCGTCGAACACAGAAGGCCACAAGCGAAAACAGCTTTCCCCGAAACGCCGAGAGTGTCGCTGGAGGACTGTGTCAGAACAAGGCTGCTCCCGCTCTTAGGAGGAAGAAGAACTACTCCTGCAGGTCGCCAACCATCAGGCCGACACCATTTCAGTTGGCTCCACCCCTTTCGAACGGATGGCGGGGCGGGAGAGGTCCGTCTGCCAGTCGTCTGCGGCGAACAGTGATCACAGGAAGGTTCCAGTGCAGGCTGCGAAGCCGCTCGGTACCTCCCTGTCAACCCCCACGACCTTATGGAACATGAACAGACTTCCGCGTCCACATCGTGAGCTGAGGACGTCGAGACTGTGCAGGACCCACATCCAGGGTCCGCTGAGGTTTGAACAACACCGGGAGGGCCGCGGTCGGTGGGGTATGACGTCACTCGCGACGTCCACTTCTCTCCACAATCACCACGTATAACACTATCCAACCACCGCCCGCGTGACCGCTACGGTCGCAGGTTCGAATCCTGCCTCGGGCATGGGTGTGTGTGATGTCCTTAGGTTAGTTAGGTTTAAGTAGTTCTAAGTTCTAGGGGACTGATGACCTTAGAAGTTAAGTCCCATAGTGCTCAGAGCCATTTGAAACAACCACCGCACCGTCAGGCTTACCGCCTGGCCACGATGAATATCAACTTAGTTAGCTCTCCTGCTATGATCCAACTTCTGAAGGAAGCAATACGACCCACAGGAATCGACTTTGCATTTCTGCGAGAGGCGCGAACGCCTGGTGGTCCCACAGACACCAGCGTGACGATTTTAGTGCGTGGCGTTATCGTCGTGACAGCACCAGATCCTACTCTGCTGACATTCCTCCCCCCCCCTCCTCCACCCCCTTTTTTTCCTAGGACGGTATGAACACAACGTCATCGCTGGCGATATTAATTGCACCGTTCCTCGCAAGGACCAAATTCTGCACTACACACCTTTTCCGAAACTGGATACGTTGAGTGATGATCTTCACTAGTCCAATACGCGGGAAAAGAGGGAAAGATACTAGCGACATCTCTGGACACACCCATGTTACCAACAATTCAGCGAGACAACTGGATCACTTATAAGTGTCGCAAGATCTTATTCAGGGAGTGGTGGACGCCGAACGATGGCCTTCTGATCACATTGGCTGTATCTTCAGAGTAACGGCCTTTGGAAGGTGAATGTGACACGCCTTCAGGACCCGACTGCCATTGCCAAGCTGTAGCAATGTGGACCATCTCTGGACGACGTCACTCCTGATAATACTCGACTTTGGTATGGTGACTTCTCTGTGCCAAACCGGCAGTCTGCATAACATTTATGCAGGTTAGCAAGGATGTGGCTGCATGGAACCAGTAGACCACGAACCCTTACTGTGTGTCACTCAGGGACCTCGACGCTCTACCCCCATCGCCTGACACACAGAGAGAAAGCCATCCAACCAAGGCTCACATATTATCGTCGATGAAGTGTCTCTTAGAAGGCGCTGTAGTCCACTTGCGACGACTCTACCGAACGACTGGACAGGTCCTCATCGTGCAACACATTGTGGCTGACAAGCACCGACATCGCCGACAGTCACACGCCTTACGACGCAGAAAGGTCGCTCCTATACGACCCAAGCAACCATAGTAACAGCCATGGAGGATCATTTTCGTTATTCTTACCCGGAAAGTGCCGTAGATGACGAGGCCACTGCGGAAGCGTTACAACAGGTGACATGCACTATCGACAGGCACCAGCGACGGCATGAATGGAGGGAATCTCGTCTGAGGGGGCGGGGACGCCTAGGAGAAAAGTGCAGTTAATAAGCCACAAGGACCCGATGGATTACCAGTCGAGTTATACCGGATCTTCCGTGACATCACGATGCCGAGCTGGGTTACAATGTCTCGAGAACTCACGTACCCAGACTGTACAGCACCGCCTGCCTTCGTCGAAGGACTTCTCTTATTTGTACAAAAGTCAGTGGGAGGGGAATCGGTCAGTGACTATCGGCCACTTACAACAAGGCTACAAGTTTTCCGCCAGGCTTTTGTCAGATCGCATTAAGAAGACTTTGGCAATGATTCTGGCCCGCAACAGCCGTCGCAGGAAACAGCCACTGGCGACTGCCTTCGACAGAGTGCATCGTATCTATCATAACTTGTCCTACAGATGATGGTCGTATGGGATTTCCCCCCACCCTCCCCAGGCTCATATAGACGCCTTGCGGCTCCTTTTTGCAGCAGTCTGCTCTCAGATTCAGGTCAACGGACGAAAGGTGGGACCAAAGGCCATCAAGAGGTCTCTGCGCAAAGATTCCCCTCTTTCTACCTACCTTTATGCAATCGCGCTCGAGACACTCCTCGGGGGCCTCAACCACAGGCTGTCGGGCATCACTTTGCGGGAAATCACCTTCTGCTTCAGGACATACGCCGACGACCTGCTATTGCTAGTTCGTTCCGCCGATGAAGTCCGCAGCGTACTAAACTGAATCAAGCGACAGGAACAGACTGCAGGCAGTCTTCTGAACATCAACAAGTTGGCGGAGCTGGATGTCGGTCACGGTACCAGGCCGGGCGCTGTCGGTCCCTTCCGCCATTTACCTAACTGAGATATTTGAGAGTCACGTTTACGATTGATGTGAGCGGAACGGCCGTGACAATTTAACACCGGTTACTACAGATTTTACGAGTGATGGTGCACCAGATCCTGCTCTGGGATTTGAACCAGCTGCAATGTGTGGAATACCTGAACCTCTACGTAGCATCACACGCACAGGTCCTCCCCCTTCCGGCGGCGATAAATCGTAGACTTCGGGCGGTCTTCGGTTATTTCCTATCCACTGGACATATATTCAAAGTACGACACTCTCATTCTCCCCTTACGCTGGGACTGGTTAACGTACGAACACAGGTAACTACCCTTTATATGAGCAATATGTGGAAATGATGGACCAGTCAACACGTCTCCCTCACGGGTAGTCTATTGTGGGTCCTGATGCGGGTCTCTCACTGTCCAATGGTCCGGTGGTTAGGTCGCGTCACAACTCTCTGGAAGACAGCGATGTGGCCTCGGATCTCCGCGCAACGCTGACGAAAGATCTTTATACCACCCTCCGTGGGCAGTTCCACGTAACGTGGTAGAAATAAAATATTTAACTGTCAATTGGTCACGAGTGTGGAAAACACCACTTTCTTGCAACCACCGTGCGTGCGACGTGGTATCAAGTCACCAACCAAAAATATGTCACGAGACACCGACTCTACATAATCGGCTTAACGAACTCCCTAGATTGCTCCGACTGTCGCCTCCTGGACACCGATGAATATCGCTTCACGTGCGTGTCGTCGTCCGGCGTTTGATGACTGACACAGAAGTTCTTAGCTTGTTACCTCCGTGTCACACCAGACGTTGTTTGTGGTGTCACCGCCAGACACCACACTTGCTAGGTGGTAGCCTTTAAATCGGCCGCGGTCCGTCAGTATACGTCGGACCTGCGTGTCGCCACTGTCAGTGATTGCAGACCGAGCGCCGCCACACGGCAGGTCTAGAGAGACTTACTACCACTCGCCCCAGTTGTACAGCCGACTTAGCCAGAGAAGGATCACTGACAACTACGCTCTCATTTGCCGAGACGATAGTTAGCATAGCCTTCAGCTACGTCATTTGCTACGACATAGCAAGGCGCCATAGCATTTGACATTGAGATTATAACATGTACCGTCAAGAGCGATGTACACCAATTGTGGATTAAA
The DNA here is from genome assembly GCF_023864345.2 of Schistocerca serialis cubense. Classification (NCBI taxonomy): domain Eukaryota; kingdom Metazoa; phylum Arthropoda; class Insecta; order Orthoptera; family Acrididae; genus Schistocerca; species Schistocerca serialis. The sequence goes on from NC_064645.1 coordinate 204,569,457, forward strand.
GTTAAGTATTGTATCAACTACGTACTTTATTTGCTACTATTAATTCCCTTAACTGTTCCAGACCTCGCGCCAGTCAGCGTGTAATTAAACGCGTGCATTTCGGCCTCCTCTAGCAACACAGTGTTGGCTCTTCTGCCAACACTTTATTGTTGAACCTCGTTCTCTTCTGTGTCAGGATTATTACTTTCCCCCAGCCAAAAATCATGCTCTTACATTATTCAATTGAATGACAATCGACTACATTTTCGGCGAAGGGGAGAAAGTGGAGCTTGAGTACTGGCGGAACCGGAAAAACGCTCAGAACGCTCTTCAACGCACACCGAGGTACCGTACGCCCTTTGCAAAATATTTACGCAGTGTTTTCGTAAATCCCCTACCGCTCGCTAATTGATGAGTGCCACGCTCAGTGCGACTTACGACGCATTACATCGAAGACGGAATGACCTGAACTGAACTGCAAGCAGTGAGAAAAGAAAAGAGATTGGCTGATTCATGGAACGCTGCATTCATTGAAGCTTTAGCAATACAGCAAGAGTCTGTTGTAAATATTTTAGACGGTATTGTTGGAGGTAGAAAACGCCAGTGGCAGTGGACAAGAAGACTCCAGTTGCACCATTTCTTGAAGAAAGATTCTTTTAGCTGAAACAACGGAGACAGTATGCAAAGTTTGTGCTTTGAATCACATTTTTTGTAACATTCTGTTTTATAGAATTTTCATTAGTACGTATTTACTAATTACAAACATATAAAAAAATTAAAGACCCCTGGGGCCTATCACCATGGGAGAATTTTTGGGAATAGTTATGGGCAACGTCTGAAGAGCTATAGTTACTTTTTTATGGTAGGGCAAAAGTGGTGATGCCAAGTAGGGGTAGATTTGATTTTTGTTGTTGTTGAGACTAAACTTAGATAAGGAGACAAGCCCATATAAAGAAAGTAAGCAGGAGACCTGCATTCGAAACCCAGGCTGGCACCAATTTTCGACTATCTCCATTGATTTAAATCAACGTCCGCTGGTAGCCAATGTCTATAATTCCTCTGTGCTTAAAAAAAAGTCATAAATTTACGACAACCATGACTGCCATTCCAAAACCAAAATATCTACACTGTTCAGTGCTTTGCTCCATGCTGTCATCACAGTTCGGAGCGCCTCATAAAAGCTAAGACCCAAACTTTGCTTAAGTCGTCACTGTCTTCGATTCTCTTATCGTTTATCGGAGCTCCAACATACAAATACACATATCGTTAGCAATGATCTCTCAGTATTGCGCCTTCCCCTGGACCTGATGATCAATTAAGGTAAAGGGCAGTTTGTATTCGCTCTTTCATTTTTTAATTATTAATAACATTTAGAAATTATCCGTAAAGGAAGCCTGCATTGGCTATTTTACTTCAAGCGATGAGGACGCTGTGTTCCGGACTGTTGCACAGACATTTGCCACGTGATTGTGCATCTTTAAGGTGATGATTAATCTATTGTCAATAGGAGTTGTGCTTTTCACATAAATATTTTATTATTACCAAGCGAGGTGGCGCAGAAACAATCCGAGCTTTAAAGTCCTCGATGTCGACGGGACGTTAAACCCAACCTTCCTTCCTTCCTTCCTTTTTTATTGCAATTATTGAACTGTGGGAAATCTGAGACAGGCTTTGTTTAATTTTTGATCTAACAAAAATCTTCCGCAACTGCTCCGTTTTCTAATTTCTAGAAAATTTTCGTTTTAATCGCCCAGGTTCTCTGGCACTGCCTTCTACAATTCTCTAGTTGCACAAGATTACGCTCGCCTCAACCTTGCGGTATGTTCGTGGCCAGACTTCTAGGAAAGCGACGTCTGTGTTAATAGGAATTACCTCACCAGGTGGGTGGTTAGGAAACAGTGTGGCACAAAGTTTATTGTCCAGCGTGTGTGGTGCAATGAATCTCGCTACTGACCTTGGCGCCAAAGACTCAGTACTTGAGTGAGTCACAACTCTCGGAATTCTACCGTTTCTGTCTGGAGCGTACAGTGACAGCTCCGGGAGCCTCACATAAATATTAGCATGTTGACTGTGAACAAATTGGAGACGCCGACAGGGACACTCTTAACGCGCTCACGCGTGCTTATGTAAGCACATTTCTAGGCTACTGGTAGCGACGTTAAAAGCCTCTGATGTTTGCGCTGTTCTTGGGAGCTACTGGGAAAGCGTTTTGGATCAGATGTAACTAAATCTTTCGATTGACAATGCAATACTGATACTAAACGGATACTATGTCTAGTATACAATGAAAAGTAAAGGACACAACAGTAACTTCTCTGGTCGCTTAAGCATTTATTTTGCTATTTTTTATTTGTAATTTTCTTACGTATTCAATTAGGTTCCTGAGTGTGTGAACTAGAATTTTGCTAGCATAGACGATAACTTTTGGTTATATAGGTATTTCAATATCCAGGAGGGTGGATGAGGAAGACTGCCTTCGTAGAATGAGCTCAAGGATTAAATTATAACTTGCCAAAAGCAAGCATCCTCTTATCAAGTGGAATTTCATTTCGTTTTTGGCAATAAGAGGCGATGCATGACTAGAAGGAACAATATTCAACTAGTCTTTCGTACGTGCAGTGGTCGGAACGGATCTTGAACACTAAAGCCCTGACCTCTAGATGTAATTTAGCAAAACAAGAGCACAATAACAACGCGGGATCCATGAGGACCGTAAAAAACCGAATGCAGTTTTTATGAACTTAATTGTTTTCCTTACGATAGCCATGACAGGTTATTTGCAGTTTTATCATTTCATCTACGGTTTTACTTGGGTCGTATGTTATTAAAAAGAGGAATTTCCAACATTAGTTTATTGTAGCAAATCTCAGTATCGATTACAAACGGAACATGATTAGCCTACCACAATTCAATATTACATCTGCATGAACACTTGTTAAAGCAGTCAAGACACTCAGTAAAAATCGAGCGGGGAAAAAGGGAGAATGATGGAACTAGACCGTTACTGCAAGAAAATGACTTTAGTGGTAGCAAAGAAATGGGGAGGATTAACAAACACCAACACTGAAGACAGATAAACCGGGAAATAACTCGCTACAGGGAAGAAAGAACAGCAAAGGAGGATACTTTCGATATCTAAGGTAAATCACTGGAGCATTCATCACACGGTGTGTAACTCATTATAGTGCAAATGATGGGTTCCTCAGCCACGTATAATTAGTTCTATTAGGCAATAATGAAATCACTCTCTCCACGTAATTTTATAATCAGTAACAAACCAAGACGATCATCTCTTGCGAAAAATTGACAGCTACAAAAATAATCACTCGCTTGCAAAAAATTGTATCACAGAACTTGTTGAAGGCGAAACAGATTCATGAAAAGTGGATAAATTAACTTAAGGTGGTTATCAAATATTTCGTCACGTGGTCTTAAGATCAGTAACAAAGCAATAAGATCATGTCTCGCGAAAAATTAACCCTTCCAAAAATATTCGTTTCAGTCACGAAGTATTGAATCATACAGTTCGTTGAAGACGAAACAAATTTAAAAAGCGGATGAATTAACGAGATTATCAAGTGTCTCAACGTACAGGAGATTAAACTAACAACTCAACGTTAATGAATGTCATACGCAGAAGGATAAAAAAAATTGAGACAATAATAGAACAAGAAAGCGCTGATGCTTTTAAGTTTACGGGATTTCTGACTTAATATATGTATCGCGACTTAGTCTAAATCTGTGTCCACTAGGATCACATGCTTATTCATCGACGGCAGGAACAAGACAACAAAGTCTGCCTCTCTCTCTCTTGTTCAAAGTGGAGACGCGACTTTGTGGTGGTGGTGGTGTGGGAGGGGGGGGGGGGGCGGAATCTGGCGCTCGCCATTCTGGTCACGGAGGTCGCGCAAAACTGTCGCTTGAACTACCTGTTGTTCTGGCAAGTGGTCCGAACGCTGCAGGATAAATCGTGATTCGCCACATTTAGGCAGGGTGGCCTCTTTGCGTCACCAAACATGCAGGAGAGGCAAGGTTTCAATGGTTTGTACTGCTACTTCTGAGGCTAAGTAAAGGGTCTTCTTTGGCCCATACTAGGCAACCAAACAAGCAAGATATGCATTCAAGCTAAACGCTCTAGGCGGGAAAAGGAAGCCATTATGGCTACTTGAAAGAGATAGCAGTTTTTAAGAAAATAAAAGAGAAATACCTTGCTCCCATGCTCTTTCAAGCAACAGTGTGTTTTTAAGTGTACAAAATTAAGGGCCAACAGCGTATTACATTCGCACATGGGGGAATGATAAAGATATCATTGCAGGATTAAATTTTCCAAAAAGTGCGAAAGAAGTACGAAAAAGTCCGTCTTTCAGTTTATTTAGCCTGTGCTCAGGTAATTCTGTTGTAATGTGGTGTCGTCCGCAGAACGAAGTCTCGTGCACAAGTAGGCACTTCACGACAGCACCACAAGTAAAGACAGTCGCTACGAACTTCCAGTATGCTGGAATCATTGTAGGTCAACAACTTCTGTTAATCAGTACAAAGAAAAACCAGCCAAAGTTGCAAATTCAGGGCAGGAAACAAAATTTATGCTCATGTGCAATACAGATATTACCATATTTAAGCACATGCCAAAAATACAGAACATATCGTTTCAAGATTTGAGTAACATAATCAAAACATTGGCTGGTTTTTCATTGTTCTGAAAGACTGTCAGACGCATCAACGTTTCGGAGACGTCGGTGTAGACACGCCTCCTATGTGTATACATGCGTAGCCGCAGTTATACATGAATAAACCAAAACATTATGACCACTACCCACCGCGACGCTGGATGCCATTTGGTGGCGTTGCGGCCACGTGACGCGGTAACAGAAGTATGTAACCGGAGCAGACACGGACGGGGACCACGCTAGCAAAGGTATGGGCTGCAATTGGGGAAATCCACTGAGATAAGCACCTTTGATAAAGGGCAGATCATTATTATGTAGACGCTGTGAACGAGGTCGAATTTTCACGTGCTACTGTCGTGAGCATCTACGCAAAGATGTAGAACAACAGTGAAACTACACTATGCGCTAAATGGTTGGACGTCCACGAGTGTTCACAGAACATGGGGTGATCTGTGGCATCTCTGCCGAAAGAGCACAGTGCTGGTACACGCACAAGTGTTTCGGAGCACGTCGTTCAACGTACATTTTTTAATATGGAGCTCCGCAGCAGACCCCGTTCTAAACAGGGTACAAGCTACAGTAGCCCATTACAAACAGTACTGTAAGGTGCTTAAAATATTATTAGGAAGGCAAGGAGTATGTGGTATGCAAATAGAATAGCTAATTCGCAGGATGAAACTAAAAACCTTATGGTCAGTTTTGAAGGAAGTGTCTGGTCAGCAGCACAAGGTCGACAATATAAAATCAGTTGGCAGTAAAAATATTTCTGTTACTGATAAATCAGATAAATGTGTGGTATTCAAGAATCATTTTCTGAGCATTGCTGGTTAATTAAATAAAAATTTAGTATCTAAAGGAAATCATATAACTCTCTTGGCAATGACTTTCCGAAATTTATGTCTGAAATACTCCTCTCTAATACTGACAAGGGGGAGACTGAGTCAATAATTAAATCACTGAAGACTAGGGAGTCTCATGGATATGACTGAGTGCTAGCAGAATATTAAAGTACTGTGCTGCACATGTTAGCCCTGTATTTAGCCATATTTGTAACTTTTCCTTTAGGAATGGTCAGTTTCCTGAACGATTTAAGTACTCAGTAGTAAAGAAACTTTATAAAAAGGGAGAAAGGGACAATGTAGACAATTTTAGACCTATTTCTATGCCCTCAGTGTTTGCTAAAGTTATTGAAATGGCTGTGTATGTAAGGATATTGATCATTTTATATCACACGATTTGCTATCAGATGTATAGTTCGGCTTTAAAAGTCGTTTAACAACTGAAAATGCTATATTCTCTTTTCTCTGTGAGGTACTGGATGGGTTAAACAAAAGGTTTTGAACACTAGGCATATTTTTTGATTTAAATAGGGCGTTTGATTGTGTTGATCACAAAATATTGTTCCAGATGTTGGACGATTACGGAATGCAGGGAGTAGCTCAGAATTGGTTCACCTCTTACTTTAGCAACAGACAGGAAAAGGTCATTATTCACGGTGTTGAGAATGACTGTGATGTGGGGTCTGAGTGGGGTACAGTCAAGTGGGGGGGTGCCCCAGGGATCAGTGTTGGCGCCACTCCTGTTCCTTATTTATATAAATGATATGCTGTCTAGTATTACGGGTAATTCTAAAATACTTCTGTTTGGTGATGACACTAGCTTGGTAGTAAAGGATGTTATGTGCAACATTGACTCGGTTTCAAGTAGTGCAGTTCACGACATAAGTTCATGTCTTGTAGAAAATAAACTAACGCTAAATCACAGTGAGACTCAGTTTTTACAGTTACTAACACACAATTCAACGAAATCTGACGTTTTAATTTCACAGAATGGGCATATGGTTAGTGAAACTGAGAAGTTCAATTTCTAGATATTCAGATAGGTAATAAGCTGTCTTGGAAAGTCCACGTTCAGGATCTTGTTCAAAGACTTAATACTGCCATTTTTACTATTGGAACAGAATCTGAAGTCTACGTTGCTTATTTTTATTTGCTTAAGTCGTGTGATATTATATTTTTTGGCAACTCTTCCCACTCTAAAAGGATATTTTTGGCTCAGAAACGGGCGGTTCGGGCAATAAGTGGTGTAAGTTCACAAACCTCTTGTCGATTTCTGTTCATTAGTCTGGGCATTCTGACATTAGCCTCTCAGTACATATATTCCTTACTGTCATTTTTTGTTAACAATATTAGCTTATTCCCTAGAATAAGCAGCTTTCACTCCGTTAATACTCGGCAGAAATCAAACCTGCATTTGGATCGCACTTCCTCAGCTCTTGTGCAGAATGGTGTGCAGTATACTACTGCATCTATTTTTAATAAGCTACCACTAGAGTCCCCCCGTGAACCATGGACCTTGCCATTGGTGGGGAGGCTTGCGTGCCTCAGCGATACAGATGGCCGTACCGTAGGTGCAACCACAACGGAGGGGTATCTGTTGACAGGCCAGACAAACGTGTGGTTCCTAAAGAGGGGCAGCAGCCTTTTCAGAAGTTGCAGGAGCAACAGTCTGGATGACTGACTGATCTGGCCTTGTAACAATAACCAAAACGGCCTTGCTGTTCTGGTACTGCGAACGGCTGAAAGAAAGGGGAAACTACAGCCGTAATTTTTCCCGAGGGCTTGCAGTTTTATGGTTAGATAGAGTAGCATGGAGAGCTTTACTGCATGGTTAAATAATGATAGCGTCCTCTTGGGTAAAATATTCCGGAGGTAAAATAGTCCCCCATTCGGATCTCCGGGGACTACTCAAGAGGACATTGTTATCAGGAGAAAGAAAACTGGCGTTCTACGGATCGGAGCGTGGAATGTCAGATCCCCTAATCGAGCAGGTAGGTTAGAAAATTTAAAAAGGGAAATGGATATGTTAAAGTTAGATATAGTGGGAATTAGTGAAGTTCGGTGGCAGGAGGAACAAGACTTTTGGTCAGGTGAATACAGGGTTATAAATACAAAATCAAATAGAGGTAATGCAGGAGTAGGTTTAATAATGAATAAAAAATAGGCGTGCTGGTAAGCTACTACAAACAGCATAGTGAACGCATTATTGTGGCCAAGATAGACACGAAGCCCACGCCTACTACAGTAGTACAAGTTTATATGCCAACTAGCTCTGCAGATGATGAAGAAATTGATGAAATGTATGATGAGATAAAAGAAATTATTCAGATAGTGAAGGGAGACGAAAATTTAATAGTCATGGGTGACTGGAATTCGAGTGTAGGAAAAGGGAGAGAAGGAAACATAGTAGGTGAATATGGATTGGGGCTAAGAAATGAAAGAGGAAGCCGTCTGGTAGAATTTTGCACAGAGCATAACTTAATCATAGCTAACACTTGGTTCAAGAATCATAAAAGAAGTTTGTATACATGGAAGAATCCCGGAGACACTAAAAGGTATCAGATAGATTATATAATGGTAAGACAGAGATTTAGGAACCAGGTTTTAAATTGTAAGACATTTCCAGGGGCAGATGTGGACTCTGACCAAAATCTATTGGTTATAAACTGCAGATTAAAATTGAAGAAACTGCAAAAAGGTGGGAATTTAAGGAGATGGGACCTGGATATACTGACTAGGCCAGAGGTTGTACAGAGTTTCAGGGAGAGCATAAGGGAACAATTGACAGCAGTGGGGCAAAGAAGTACAGTAGAAGAAGAATGGATAGCTCTGACGGATGAAATAGTGAAGGCAGCAGAAGATCAAGTAGGTAAAAAGACGAGGTCTAGTAGAAGTCCTTGGGTAACAGAAGAAATATTGAATTGATGAAAGGAGAAAATATAAAAATGCAGTAAATGAAGCAGGCAAAAAGGAATACAAACGTCTCAAAAATGACGTCGACAGGAAGTGCAAAATGGCTAAGCAGGGATGGCTAGAGGACAAATGTAAGGATGTAGAGGCTTATCTCACTATGGGTGAGATAGATACTGCCTACAGGAAATTAAAGAGACCTTTGGAGAAAAGAGAACCACTTGTATGAATATCAAGAGCTCAGATGGAAACCCAATTCTAAGCAAAGAAGGGAAAGCAGAAAGATGGAAATAGTATATAGAGGGTCTATACAAGGGCAATGTACTTGAGGACAATATTATAGAAATGGAAGAGAATGTAGATGATGATGAAATGGGAGATACGATACTGCGTGAAGAGTTTGACAGAGCACTGAAAGACCTGAGTCGAAACAAGGCCCCCAGGGTAGACAACATTCCATTAGAACTACTGACGGCCTGGGGAGAGCCAGTCCTGACAAAACTCTACCATCTGGTGAGCAAGATGTATGAGACAGGCGAAATACCCTCAGACTTCAAGAAGAATATAATAATTCCAATCCCAAAGAAAGCAGGTGTTGACAGATGTGAAAATTACCGAACTATCAGTTTAATAAGTCACAGCTGCAAAATACTAACACGAATTCCTTACAGACGAATGGAAAAAACTGGTAGAAGCCGACATCGGGGAAGGTCAGTTTGGATTCCGTAGAAATATTGGAACACGTGAGGCAATACTGACCTTTCGACTTATCTTAGAAGCTAGATTAAGGAAAGGCAAACCTACGTTTCTAGCATTTGTAGACTTAGGGAAAGCTTTCGACAATGTTGACTGGAATACTCTGTTTCAAATTATGAAGGTGGCAGGGGTATAATATAGGGAGCGAAAGGCTATTTACAATTTGTACAGAAACCATATGGCAGGTATAAGAGTCGTGGGGCATGAAAGGGAAGCAGTGGTTGGGAAGGGAGTGAGACAGGGTTGTAGCCTCTCCCTGATGCTATTCAATCTGCATATTGAGCAAGCAGTAAAGGAAACAAAAGAAAAGTTCGGAGTAGATATTAAAATCCATGGAGAAGAAATAAAAACTTTGAGGTTCGCCGATGACATTGTAATTCTGTCAGAGACAGCAAAGGACTTGGAAGAGCAGTTGAAAAGAATGGACAGTGTCTTGAAAGGAGGATATAAGATGAACATCAACAAAAGCAATACTAGGATAATGGAATGTAGTCGAATTAAGTCGGGTGATGCTGAGGGAATTAGATTAGGAAATGAGACACTTAAAGTAGTGAAGGAGTTTTGCTATTTAGGGAGCAAATTAACTGATGATGGTCGAAGTAGAGAAGATATAAAATGTAGACTGGCAATGGCTAGGAAAGCGTTTCTGAAGAAGAGAAATTTGTTAACATCGAGTATAGATTTAAGTGTCAGGAAGTCGTTTCTGAAAGTATTTGTATGGAGTGTAGCCATGTATGGAAGTGAAACATGGACGATAAATAGTTTGTACAGAAAGAGAATAGAAGCTTTCGAAATTTGGTGCTACAGAAGAATGCTGAAGATTAGATGGGTAGATCACATAACTAATGAGGAGGTATTGAATAGGATTGGGGAGAAGAGGAGTTTGTGGCACAACGTGACGAGAAGAAGGGACCGGTTGGTAGGACATGTTCTGAGGCATCGAGGGATCACAAATTTAGGATTGGAGGGCAGTGTGGAGGGTAAAAAATGTAGAGGGAGACCAAGAGATGAATACACTAAGCAGATTCAGAAGGATGTAGATTGCAGTAGGTACTGGGAGATGAAGAAACTTGCACAAGATAGGGTAGCATGGAGAGCTGCATCAAACCAGTCTCAGGACTGAAGACAACAACAACAACAACAAACACTAGAATTCAAAAATCTTAGCAGTAATCCATTCATTTTCAAATCAAAACTGAAGAGTTTCCTCATGGGTCATTCCTTCTATTCAGTCGAAGAGTTTCTTGGAAAATTAAGCTGATCCTTGTTATACAGGGTGTTACAAAAAGGTACGGCCAAACTTTCAGGAAACATTCCTCACACACAAAGAAAAGATGCTGTGTGGACATGTGTCCGGAAACGCTTAATTTACATGTTAGAGCTCATTTTAGTTTCGTCAGTATGTACTGTACTTTCTTGATTCACCGCCATTTGGCGCAATTGAAGGAAAGTAATGTTGACTTCGGTGCTTGTGTTGACATGCGACTCATTGCTCTACAGCTTCAAGCACATCGGTACGGAGCATCAACAGGTTAGTGTTAATCACGAACGTGGTTTTGCAGTCAGTGCAATGTTTACAAATGCGGAGTTGGCAGATGTCCATTTGGTGTATGGATTAGCACGGGGCAATAGCCGTGGCGCGGTACGTTTGTATCGAGACAGATTTCCAGAACGAAGGTGTCCCGACAGGAAGACGTTCGAAGCAATTGATCGGCGTCTTAGGGAGCACGGAACATTCCAGTCTATGACTCGCGACTGGAGAAGACCTAGAACGATGAGGACACCTGCAATGGACGAGGCAATTCTTCGTGCAGTTGACGATAACCCTAATGTCAGCGTCAGAGAAGTTGCTGCTGTACAAGGTAACGTTGATCACGTCACTGTATGGAGAGTGCTACGGGAGAACCAGTTGTTTCCGTATCATGTACAGCGTGTGCAGGCACTATCAGCAACTGATTGGCCTCCACGGGTACACTTCTGCGAATGGTTCATCCAACAATGTGTCAATTCTCATTTCAGTGCAAATGTTCTCTTTACGGATGAGACTACATTACAACGTGATCAGATTGTAAATTTTCACAATCAACATGTGTGGGCTGACGTGAATCCGCACGCAATTGTGCAATCACGTCAGCAACACAGATTTTCTGTGAACGTTTGGGCAGGCATAGTTGGTGATGTCTTGATTGGGCCCCATGTTCTTCCACCTACGCTCAATGGAGCACGTTATCATGATTTCATACGGGATACTCTACCTGTGCTGCTAGAACATGTGCCTTTACAAGTACGACACAACATGTGGTTCATGCACGATGGAGCTCCTGCACATTTCAGTCGAAGTGTTCGTACGCTTCTCAGCAACAGATTCGGTGACCGATGGATTGATAGAGGCGGACCAATTCCATGGCCTACACGCTCTCCTGACCTCAACCCTCTTGACTTTCATTTATGGGGGCATTTGAAAGCTCTTGTCTACGCAACCCCGGTACCAAATGTAGAGACTCTTCGTGCTCGTATTGTGGACGGCTGTGATACAACACGCCATTCTCCAGGGCTGCATCAGCGCATCAGGGATTCCATGCGACGGAGGGTGGATGCATGTATCCTCGCTAACGGAGGACATTTTGAACATTTCCCGTAACAAAGTGTTTGAAGTCACGATGGTATGTTCTGTTGCTGTGTGTTTCCATTCCGTGATTAATGTGATTTGAAGAGAACTAATAAAATGATCTCTAACATGGAAAGTAAGCGTTTCCGGACACATGTCCACATAACATATTTTCTTTCTTTGTGTATGAGGAATGTTTCCTGAAAGTTTGGCCGTACCTTTTTTTAACACCCTGTATTGTTGATTACGTTAACTTAAATTTATGGCTTGACTTTTTCGGTTTCATAAACATTTTTTTTATTTGTTACTACTTTTATGTTGTAATTTCATGTACTGATAAGTTCCATGACCTTGGAGGTTTGCTCCTCAATTTGGCCCTACGGAACTTGACGTGTAAATAAAAATAAAACCACCGGTACGTAGTTGAGCCAACGGGATCGTCAGTTACGATTGCGGTGGGCACGGGATTCGACAATCGGTGAATGGAAACGTGTCGGCTCTTCAGGTGAAGCACATTTTTGTTACAAAAGGTCGGTGGTTGTCTCCACAAACGCCGTCCCCGAGTTGAACGGCGGCCCTAAACCTCCATCGCGCCACGGATACGGACTTGTGGGAGCAGTGATAAGGTATGAGAAATATTATCATGCGCTTGCATGGGATCTATGGTAGTAATCGAAGACACGCTAACAGTGCGGACCACCAGCATCCCTTCATGCTTGATGTCTTCCCCGACGGCGATGTCTTCTTCAGCCGTATAACTGTCCGTGTCTCGGTGCCAGAACCATGCTACAGTGATTTGAGGAGCACTACAGTGAACTCACGTTGATGTCGCGCCAACCAAATTCGCCTGTTGTAGATCCTGTGTAATCCAGCTGGGTCGCTATCGGGCGCCATCACCGCGTTCGCAAATCAGCGGCCCGTTATTTACGCGAATTACGTGACCTGTGCGTAGACATCTAACGCCACATACTTTCACAAACCTACCAACAAACTGTCCGATCCCTGACACGAAGAATCAGTGATGTACTTCGTTTCAAAGACGGACAAACAAGCTGAGCCGCGCACGGCTCTCTTTCATGCCATTTATTGTTTGTCATCTTCTGTTACGGTACTGCCGCCTCATTTTCTTATTCCATTTACTGGCGTCACTAACTTCCTGCCTTACTTGCCCGTGAGCGGCAGCAGCAGCGCGTATCGATAAGTGCACTGTCGTACCATCTCTGGAGCGACCGATAGTATTTCCGGTTCGTCGTGTGTCTGGGAGTCAGTTGGAGACGGACCAGCAGTGCAGTCGCGACGGAGCAGCAATGAAGTCGGGACGGAGCGCCGGTGAGGCGCGGACAGCCAGTGCTCGCCGACTGCTGGCGACACACGTGAACTGTCCGGTGGAGGGAGACTGGAGCGAGACGACCGTTGGTTGGTAATTCGGTTGGTCGTCTCATCGGCCGACATAGATTTGGTCCTTTCACCCTTTCCGGGCCTGGGCGGCCGGTTGGCTTGGAGCAGCAAGGAAGTCCCCATCGCGCGGAGTCGGGCCAGAGCCGCTGGCGGCTTCCACGTGCGGCTGGAAAGTGAGGTGTTGCTTGCGAGTGCTACGAAGTTCGTCGCCCACCGCTCTTGGACATGAATGTTGAGTCCTCACCTAACCTACTAACGAGCCTCAACTGTTCTCATTTCTTCGTTTTATACTGCTTGTTGCTTTGGGACATTCCCACGAGCAACAATGTGTGTGTTTTTAAGTCGGCTAAGATTCCAGCCATCCTCCTGTGCAGTTTAAATTTTAATTTATTCCATGATATGGAAGTTCACCAGCGGTATCTTCTGCCTTGTGGCCGTTGAAGTTACCTGGTCACCTGCCCTGGTCGCTCACGTAGTTTTAGGCAGTGTATTTTCCTCGTCGTGTTGTTGCTGTCCAGCACAGCGTGTAGTTCGACAGCTGAGGAGTTTTTGGTCAGTGTAGGTGCCAATATTCGGTGTGTCGTGTATGGAAATCTTGTATTCGTTTGGTAGTTGCGTCGAGCGGAAATGATTTGCTTGATTGGTCGGTCGGCTGTCTGTCGGTTGGGTTGCCTCCAGATTAAGAAGTGTCGGTCGTTAGTGTCACAATTCCAGGCCGACCTTTGTAGAAATTTCCTTGTTTGGGTTTTAGTTATGTGGTTGATGTGTGGCCTTCAGTCGAGTTTTAATGTCTCTTAAATTAATGTTCTTGTCTTGAACTTAAGGAATAAGATCGTTATGCTTTTGTTTTAAGATAAGGCCTTCTGTCTTTTGATTGAAACTCTTCTTATTGCCTAATATGTGGCCTCCAGCCAAGTTCCATTAAAATCAAATTGCTAAGGCCTTAAGCCCGTTTAGACTGAAGATTTAGAAAATATTTTTGGATGAAACCTCCAGAAGAGCCTTGTATTTCAAATTCTTGCTTAGGCCTTGTGTCTTGGATTTTGAGTGGGCCTACAGCCGATCTAAACTTAAAGGAGGTCGATTAAAGTTTTTAGTGTTTTGCATCCTTGTTCTAATATTACGTGTTGATGAATAAAGTTTGTATGTTGAGTGAAACTGACAGCAACATATTTTGGCCGTTTTCCACAACCTAATCCGCTCTGACTTGTTAGCGCGGGCGTTTCATAAGCCATTAAGCAGGTGGTCATAATGTTTTGGCTCATGAGTGTGTATGTCCGAGCGCAGTGCCACTCAGCCCAACGTCTGTGTAATCATCTATTACGACGACGGCGGACGGCGGTGTCGTATTAGCACAGATCCGCCAGCGTGCTAATAGAACAGTTATCCAGAACAAACAGTCCTGCGGGAGAAACATCTGCAACTGGGCATTATAGCGAAGGTTGAAAGTACCACTTCAATTACAAGATTCTCTTTATTTTTCAGTAGTTAAAACACGACCAGTTTTGGACACTTACATGTCCATCATCAGGTGTTATAACTTCTTACTGTGACCTGGAGCGCCGCTGTGGACGAGTACAGGCCACGGTGTGTCACCAGCGAGGAAGGCACCTGCTGTTGTGACAATCCCGTGCTCTGCGTTCGCTGGTGGTACGCCGCGTCTTGTACTCATCCAACTCGGCGCTCCAGGTCACAGCACAAAGTTATAACAACTGATGATGGACATGTAAGAGCCCAAAACCGGTTAACTACTGAAAAAGAAAAAGAACCTTACAACTGAAGCGGTATTTTCAACCTGTGGTGTTATTCAGACTTTATACCATTTTACAGTTATCTGTACTATGATGTAAAACGAAAATTCTGCAATGAACAAAGTGGTAAATGTCATAAATGTCAGTTGCAGTATCAATATACGTCATTGGTGAGGGCAATACTTGTTTCCAAAGTTAAGTATTTGCCATGATCAAGTTTTAATAAATTATTAAATTGTGTGTGTGTGTGTGTGTGTGTGTGTGTGTGTGTGTGTGTGTGTGTGCGCGAGTTTGTAGTATCTGCTAGACCTCCTGTTGAAGTAATTTAGACATGCACACTGGCGACGGTGACGGTCGTTTAGTATTTTTTTCGTCCGAAACACAGTGGTGATGCTGAAGAGTGCACGTTTCTTCAGTGCATAGACATCCCACGCTTGCACTATGGTTCTTTGTGAAGCGCTAGTTGCGGCGGCATTCACATATGCACATTTGTCTCTTTTTGAGTAACATAGTGCCTTTAACCATATCTAAGGCTCACAAGAAATGGCTCTAAACCATGACGTTCAGTTTGAGATACAGCAGACTGAACGATTGCTGCTCAGTGCACAACAAATGACATCATTACTGTCGCAACAAGCAGTTCCGCAACAGGTTGCTACTGCCCAGTTTTGCCGGTTTAACAGTAAAGGAGATGACTCATCGGAATATCACGTGGAACTGGTAGTACACTTCACAGCTTACAACATTAAAGTTATGGCGCACTTTGCTGATTTTCTCTCGGCTGTCGGAGCCGATGTGCATAGACTGTGTAGGAAATTGTTCCCTGACATTCGTCCGGAAGAAATTGCTTGCGACGAACTCGTTCATCAGCTGTACGAGCATTTTGTGGCTCAGATTCATGTACCTGTAGCGATACTTAAATGTTTTCGCCTAAAGAACAGTGCATTGCTGAACTTAAAGAGCTAACGAGACATTGTGGACTAAGCTATAACGATGTTACGTTACTGATGAAAGCACGGAAAATGTGTCAGACATCCGTATATTCACATTGCTGTTCTAACGCTTCCAGATCCGTATTTGAAACTAGTTTTGTCTATTACAGAGTCTCAAAGTATCGTGGACATAACTAAAGTTGATTTTGAGTTTCCTTCTATATCTCTTCTTCATAGCATACAAGCTATTCAGTCTAAAGTGAATACAAAAGCGAAGAAAACAGGGCTCAGTTTAAATGTAAACGTAAAGGTAAATCTTGACAGTCTCATAGTCCATAAGGTGTACCTCAGAATAATATAAAGAAATCTCGTCCTCAGTGTTTTTTCTAGGCATACTAGACAAGCTTGTCCCTGTCGTAACTCAGAATGTTTCCATTGTGGTAAGCAGTATAATAAACAGGCCATACGTTTGCAACGCTGCACTTCAGTGACTAATGTGACGCTACAGCGTAGCTGTCAGTAAGTACACGTTGTCACGTCAAGGCAAATACAGTCGCGCCCACTCAGACAGGCTTTTCTGCTCTTCGGAAGGCGCCTGTTATTATGTATGACTTCGTACACAACAGTAAGGAAAGGTGGACTACAGAGTGATGTGACAAATGTCGTCGCAGGAAAGATGGACAGGAGCAGAAATGATAGCGAACCAGTTAACACAACAAGCGGAAGATAAACTTCACTTATACAGGGTGATTTTTTTCAACCGTGTACAAACTCTAGGGATTGATCGAAGAAAGGATACGGAACGTAAAAGGTCCAATGAATATATTGTAGTGACGTAACAAGACTGTTACGCCACTTGAGGTAGCCGATTGAAAGAAAGGCACGCGTACACACACGCCGACTGGCGTCAATTCTGGAACAGGATAACTATTGAATGGTAGCAAGAAAAGTACGTAGCTGCTTTATACTTAACTTTTATTATGTGATGAATACAGCGTTCTTCTTGAGACAATTATACTATAACTCTCAAAGTAGGTAAGGCTAATGGCGCCTTGCTAGGTCGTAGCCATGGACTTAGCAGAAGGCTATTCTAACTGTCTCTCGGCAAATGAGAGGAAGGCTTCGTCCGTATGGTCGCTAGCAATGTCCTCGTACAACTGGGGCGAGTGCTTGTTCGTATCACGAGACCTGCCTTGTGGTGGCGCTAGGTCTGCGATCACACAGTGGCGACACGCGGGTCCGACATGTACTAAATGGACCGCGGCCGATTTAATCTACCACCTAGCAAGTGTGGTGTCTGGCGGTGACACCACATTCCTCCCCCTCAAATCGGCGAACGGTCGTGTGATAAGGCTTCCGCCCGCCGTGGGGAGGACCCCATGTTGACGTATGCGATGAGGTGGGGAGCCTAACAACAGGCGAGGCTGTGCCACCCGCACCCGGCCATTCGGTCCGAGGGGAGCTAGGAAACGCCTGAAAACCTAGTCCAGGGTGCACGTCAACATGCGGTGTATGCGCCCGTAATGAGACAGGAGGGGCCGAAGGGTCGACCTCCTTTGCGTCGGGGTACCCGACGCGCGATGACGTCATGTGGTCCGGAGCGGGCAAGAGTTCCATGGCGGAGGACAGCTGGTCACGGGAAGCGATCGGCGGCGCGTGACCCAGGGAGGCGCTTGGCAGCTGCAGCGAAGCGTCGAATGCGGGCGGCGCCGGCGGGAGAACAGGCGGCGGCGGCTGCGGCGGCTGCTGCGGCGGCGCGTCGCCATGGGGCAAAATGGAAGGCATCGTCGGTAACACCTGGGGATGAGGCGAGCCAGTAGATGGGTCCCCAGGGCGCTGACCGGACGGCACCGTCGCTGAAAGCAGACGGGGAGCGGCAGAACCCGTGCGACGACAGAGGCGCAGCTGATTGAGATGCCGACGCACCTCACCAGAGGCCCCCAAAACCAAATACATCGCGCGGCCGAGGCAGCGAAGAATGCGCCTTGCGAGCCAACGCCGTGAACCTCGATAGTTGCGATAAAATACAACGTCGCCTGGAGCAAAAGCAGGAGTCTGCCGCTGCACAGGAACCTGATGCGGCGGATGCAGCAAAGACATCAAGGTGCGATGAGGACGACCGTGGAGCAACTCAGCCGGCGAGCGACCATCTCGGGGCTGAGAGCGATACGAAGACAAAAAGAGCAACAATGCGTCCTCCCGAGAATGCGACTCTTTTTAATTTCAACATCTGTGACTTGAAAGTCCGGACCAATCGTTAAGCGGCACCGTTTGACTGAGGCGAAAACGGCGCGGATGTCATATGTTGAATACCATTGGCTTGGCAGAAGGACTGAAATTCTGCGGACATGAACTGTGGGCCATTGTCGGAAACAATAGTCTGCGGAAGACCTTCAATGCAAAAGATAGCAGACAATGCTTGGATGGTGGCGGAGGACGTCGTGGAAGACAGCCGGACAACAAAAGGAAAATTACTGAAGGCATCTACCAGAACCAACCATCGAGCATTCCAGAATGGACCAGCAAAATCAATGTGCAAGCGTTGCCAAGGGGAAGTGGCTTTTGGCCATGCAAAGACTTTCCGCGGCGGTGCGGATTGTTGTTCGGCACACGCCGGGCAAGAAGAACACATATTCGTAATCGCAGCATCTATTCCGAACCAAGTACAGTGCTGACGAGCAAGTTGTTTCGTTCGCACTATACCCCAATGTCCTTGGTGAAGAAGCCGTAAAACAGAGGACTGTAACGAACGTGGGACCACGACTCTGGACTGATCATTATCAGAACGCAACAACAAAACACCACGTCGAACAAAAAGTCTCTCCTTGTGAGCAAAAAATCGGCGAACCAACGGATCCTCGATCCGAGACTTTGACAAAGGCCATTGCGTAGCAACAAAACGCAAAACAGTAGCAAGGACAGGGTCAGCAGCTGTGGCTGTAGCTACACGACGAAAATCAATCGGAAACGATTCGACCACTTCATCGGTTTCCGAATCAATGAACATGCAAGCAAGTTCGGAAGAATCGAATGCTTTGTCCTCAGCAACCGGCAAACGGGACAACGCATCGGCGTTTCCGTGCTTAGCAGTGGACCGGTACAAGATATCGTAGCGGTACTGCGAGAGGGAAATAGACCAGCGAATGAATTTCTGCGCTGTACGCGGAGGTACAGGCTTTTTCGGATGAAAAAGCGATGTCAAAGGTTTGTGGTCTGTGATGATGGTGAAGTGACGACCATACAAGAAATCATGGAACTTAGTAACACCAAACACGAGAGCCAAAGCTTCTTTCGCTATCTGCGAGTAATTTCTTTGCGCAGACGAGAGCAATTTGGACTCAAAGGCAATAGGGCGATCATGGGAGCCAACTTTGTGCGCAAGCACAGCACCGATCCCGAAATCCGATGCATCTACCGTCAACAAAAGGGGTGTCTGGGGATCGAAAGGCTTGAGGCAAGTTTTAGAAAGCAACGCCGATTTCAACTGGCGAAAGGCGCGTTCGCATTCCGTCGTCCAGAGAAACGGAACATCTGTACGGCGTACGCGATGAAGCGGAGCTGAAATGAAAGAGGCATTGCGAACATTCACTCACACCTTGTGATGCGAGATTGTTTAATGTTCTTGCGACCTCATCACGCAATGCGTGGGGAACATTGCGCGCTCTGAAAAATTTCGGTTGCGCGTTTACTTTCAGTTCCAAATGTGCTTCATAGTTTTTAGCGCAACCTAAGCCCGGTGCAAAAATGTCTGCAAAGTCCTCACATACACTAGAAACACTGTCTGTAGGCACAGTTTGATTCACTGATAGGACCTGATTTACTATAGACATGTTAAACAACTGAAATAAATCTAAACCAAACAAGTTCACTGCAGTAGAAGAACGAAGAACGTAAAATGACACAAGTTTTGTATGTCCTTTATATGTTGCAAGAAGGGTGCACTGTCCTAACACAGGAATTGTCTGTCCTGAATATGTGGTTAGCTTAACATTTGCGGAACGCAACGGAGGTTTGCCCAGTTGTTTGTACGTGTCGTGATTGAGCAATGAAACTGCAGCTCTGGTATCGAGCTGGAATGGTATGACCTTGCCATTAAAGTCCAAATCTACAAAAAGTTTATTGTCCTGCTGACGACAAGGGCGACTGTCTCGTGCAATTTGAACAGACACTGGTACAGAATCACTTGCTAATGGACGTGATTTCCGGCGACTTCGACGCACTGTTTTTGTGGGACGAACACAGTCACTGTTAGAAAGAATGGCACTGGACGAAGCGGAATTTACTACATGAATGTCCATGGGCGAAGGTCCACGAGCCTGAGTGTCCTTGGTTCGATTCCGGCGCGAAGCAAAGGGCCTGGAACGATTGTGATTGTCTGATCTGAGCTTTTTCTGGCAAACACTTTGAACATGTCCTTTCCGATTGCAGAAAAAGCAAATACTTGGCGTGACGGGCAATGTTCACGCGAATGTCTAGTAGCACACCGCGGGCATGATTTCACTGCATTTGTGGGCTGGCGCGGCACACGTGGCTTAGAGCGCGGCGGCAGCTGCGGTTGTTTGCGCGAGGGCAGTTGACCGGGCCGCGCAGCTCGCCCGGCGGGCCGGTTAATGTTACACACTGCTGGCGAAGTTTCAAAAGAGTCCTGAGCACAGTCAAGTGTGTCTTGTCTATCCAATATGTCTATCACTTTTTGAAAGGAGGGATTAACTAGTTTCAAAATTTGCTCCCATATGCGAACATCAGAAACGTTCTGTGCAATTGCATCACGCACCATTGTATCTGAATAAGAAAGACCACAGTCACATTCAAAGGCACAGTCCCTAGTAAGTCCTTGCAATGTTGCTACCCACTCCCTATTAGTTTGACCGGCCGTACGTTTTGTACGAAAAAACGTATACCGTTTTGCAACCACATTAACTGTTTCTTTGAAATAGGCGTCCAATGCCGACAAAAGTTCCTCGTAGGACAGAGTTGCTACGTCGCGTCGGGGAAACAATTTCACTATCACACGGTATGTGGACACACCGACACAAGAAAGCAAAAACGGCTGCCGCTCATTACCTTGAATTCTGTAGGCGGCGAGGTGGAAGGCGAATTGACGGGACCACTCTTGCCAGGACTCGTGGGTTGCATCAAAGGGTCGGAATTGAGGTGCAACAGCATGTTGTGGCTGCGGTAGCGATGAAGCGGCGGCCGCCGCATCGGTGTGCAGTGCACGTTGACCCTGGACGAGCTGTCCAAGAGCATCCAATAACGCTTGCGTCTGCTGATTCTGCAAGCGATAAAATTCGGACAGTACATCTGGAGATTGTGGCGAAGCCATGACACAAATAAATTAGGGCAAAGTAAAACACAAGATCCTTTGTAGAGTCGTCGCCAATCTGTAGTGACGTAGCAAGACTGTTACGCCACTTGAGGTAGCCGATTGAAAGAAAGGCATGCGTGCACACACGCCGACTGGCGTCAATTCTGGAACAGGATAACTATTGAATGGTAGCAAGAAAAGTACGTAGCTGCTTTATACTTAACTTTTATTATGTGATGAATACAGCATTCTTCTTGAGACAATTATACTATAACTCTCAAAGTAGGTAAGGCTAATGGCGCCTTGCTAGGTCGTAGCCATGGACTTAGCAGAAGGCTATTCTAACTGTCTCTCGGCAAATGAGAGGAAGGCTTCTTCCATATGGTCGCTAGCAATGTCCTCGTACAACTGGGGCGAGTGCTTGTTCGTATCACGAGACCTGCCTTGTGGTGGCGCTAGGTCTGCGATCACACAGTGGCGACACGCGGGTCCGACATGTACTAAATGGACCGCGGCCGATTTAATCTACCACCTAGCAAGTGTGGTGTCTGGCGGTGACACCACACGTATGTTCGGAAATGAATGGTTTCCATGCTAGAGATCATTTATTCAATGATATATGGTTACAGAGACTGCAGTCTAATACGCGCTGTACTATGCAGCTATTGTTACAGTATTTTCCACGTTCCATGTGTCTCAACGCATGTTCTGTCTCACACGTTCACACCGGCCAGGCTGCATTCGAACAGTGTCAAAGTCAGCATGAATACGCTACTCCATTGTCTCCTCATCTGGAATGGACTTTGCATACACGATACTTTTGAGATGGACCCATATCATGGGTGAGATCCGGTGACGAGTGGGCCATGCAACTGGGCCCTATAAACTAATACATAGAAAACTAAATATGGCAAAAAACATTAACCAAGGTGACAATTGTCATGAGGTACAAAGGTTACGTACGTAAAATTACACTGTGAGAAAGCAATGGTCAGAATTAAGAGCAGATGTGCTCAAGTCAAAAAATAAAATAAAACACGTTCCACCCTTGGCACTTGTGCCTAGCTAGCAACAGCATCAGAGTGGTCGGCCCAGTGGCTTACATTGCTGCCACGAAAAACAATACCAGTAGAGCCGCCTATCGGGTGCGGACAGTGACATGTGCCCATTTGAATATTATAGCAGAAATAATTGGAAAAAACAAAATACAAAGGAAGAGAGCTTATTGTATTTTTGAAAATCCACTATAGTCAAACAAATTAAGTATAACTAAGAGCCATTTATTAGACTTTACAGAAGTTGATGTTACGCACAGAACAGAATAATAAAGAAAAATTATACAAACAGCTGCACAATACAGAAAATATCTGCATGAACGTCACTTAAGTAGCACACATCTATGAGATTCGAAGAAAATGATGTTTCGGAACCAGAGACAGGAAAATGCAGTAAATAATAGAGGAATCAAAATTCCGCGAGGAGTGCCTTAAAACCATTGAAAAAATTTATGTTACGCTGTTGTAACTGTTCACTGAGGATGAGGCCATCGTTTTCTATGTTATTCTGTTTTTTACGTAATATTAATTTTTATATAGCCGGCCGGTGTGGCCGTGCGGTTAAAGGCGCTTCAGTCTGGAACCGCGTGACCACTACGGTCGCAGGTTCGAATCCTACCTCAGGCATGGATGTGTGTGATGTCCTTAGGTTAGTTAGGTTTAATTAGTTCTAAGTTCTAGGCGACTGATGACCTCAGAAGTTAAGTCGCATAGTGCTCAGAGCCATTTGAACCATTAATTTTTATAAAGCCTTAAAGATGGCTTTTAGTTGTACTTAATCTGCTTGACTACCGTATATTTTCACCGGCCGCGGGGGCGGAACGGTTCTAGCCGCTTTAGTGCGGAACCACGCGGCTGATACGGTCGCAGGTTCGAATCCTGCCTCGGGGTTGGATGTGTGTGATGTCCTTAGGTTAGTTAGGTTTACGTAGTCCTAAGTCTAGGGAGCTGATGACCTCAGATGTTAAGTCCCATAGTGCTTAGAGCCTTTCGAATTGTGTATTTTCAAAAATACATTATGCTATCTTCCTTTTCATTTTACTCTTAAAACTTACTCGTTTTTTACGATTATTTCTGTTATAACATTTCAAATGGGCACATATCACTGTCCGAGCCCGACCGGCGGCTCAAATTGTATATTTCTTGAGGGTATTTTTGTTCTGCAACTATGGACACTATGGCCCCACAAATGAAGCAACTTGTGTAGTTTTTATAGAAACAATGCAAGCAACTGCCCCGACCAGTCTGATGGTGTTCCTAGCTAGGCACACGTGCCAAAGGCTGGAACGTTTTTTATTCTATTTTTTCACTTGAGCATACCTATTCTTAATTGTGACCATTGCTTTCTCTCAGTGTAATTTTACGTAAGTAACCTTTGTACGACATGACAATTGTCGTCTTGGTTAATCTTTTATGTCGTACTCAGTTTAAGGAAGGGAAAATTATTTTCCGAGTGTGATTCGCATGAGGCATACTTAGAGCTACTGCTGGACAAGCATTCCAACAATATTTTTTGGTAAACATTCTCCTAGGTTTTTTCCAGTTTCTACATCAACATATATACTCCGCTAGCCACCAAGCGGTGTGTGGCAGAGGGCACAATTCGCGCCAAAGTCATATAGACTGTGTGTCTGGAGATCTGTTCCAGTGGCTGCGGTAAGGTCCCGAGCAAGGCTACCTGCAGTACTCCGTGGCCATCTGCGGGCACTGATGGTGAGATATCGGTCTTCGTGTGGTGATGTACACTGTGGCCGTCCCGTACTGTAGCGCCTGGACACGTTTCCTGTCTGCAGGAATCGTTGCCATAATCCTGAGATCACACTTCGTGGCACACGGAGGGCCTGTGCTACGACCTGCTGTGTTTGACCAGCCTCCAGTCGCCCTCGTATTCTACCTCTCATAACGTCATCAATATGTGTTCTTTGAGCTATTTTCAACACACAGTCACCGTTAGCACGTCTGAAAACGTTTACACACTTACTCGCTGCACCGTACTCTGACATGCACCAAGACACCTCTACGTATGTGCACTACTACCAGCACCACCATGCGACGACCTCAGGTCAAATGCACCGCATGGTCATACCCCGAGGTGATTTAAGCCCACTAAACACCCACCAGAGCGTTGTTTCACCATGTATCAGCATTATCCTTAATTTATGAGCATGAGTGTAGCATAGTTTCCTTCATTAGTAACGAGGATGGAGGTCGGAAGTTTTGTTGGTGAAGTACTTACAGGTCTGTATTGCTGAACACGAAAGGTAAAGAGAGGCCCGTTTTAGACAAATTTTTTAATGAATTAGCGCTTAAACTGAAAACCACACAACTTAAAAAGTTCATTTAATAGTAATAACTGTAACAACTAACATAAATTTCGACAAGGACAAATTTGAAGAGTTCGCGAATATTTGCGACCATTAGATATTGTATTCCGGCAGAAGCCAGCTTAGGCTGTGAAGTTGTTTTACCACTAAAATAATGTTCAATACCTTATGTCTCAATTTTTCAGTTGTGCAGTAAGCAAATGCATTTAAGAATATCGACATCGGGCATGCTTTCCTACGTAAAGGAGCTTGAAGGCTATCACAGCTGAGGTTTCTGGGACTTCCAACAAGCAACAGACCATTGCAGGTTAAAAAGTATTTAGAGAATGTCATTTTCATTTTTCTGTTCTTGTAAGTGTAGTTTTCGGAGGTAGCACTTGGATGACAGTAGCTATTATGAAAGTTTGTCACGCGGAAAGCGTTATATCAAAGACAAATTCAACAATTCTTTATTCCAGTGATGATCTAATATTGACTTATTCTTCGTCAGAATCTAACTAATGCCATCGTAAGATTTTAACGAACTTAACAAAAACGAATAAACTTCATCATATAGAATAATTAAAGTTTTCGTAAAACAATAGTGTCAGGAATTTCGAATCTTCCATCTGACAACTGCAGAAACAAAGTTGAGGACGTGGATGTTCCGCCATTGTTCCGTTTACCATTACCACAAACATAAACGTTAAATTAAATTGTAATTAGCATCCTAAGAGTCCTTGTAAAACATAGAACCATAAAGTTCGTAGTGCATGAACGTAGAGCCAGAATGGACGGAGCAGATAATTCGTATACCTTTTCCGTGTACACTTCTCACGCAGTTATAAAAATTGAAAGTATTGTAGCTTCCATCCGCTATTTCTCTGAAATCAGTGACGTCCGGAGTTTTCATTTTCGGCGATCTGACCTCATTTGTGGAATCTGGAACACCTGGAACTCCAATTTGAAACAAAAACGCTAGGCTTTTAAAATGACTTATCAGTGACACATCTCAGAATAATCAGAATTCAGTAAAGCATATGGATTTATATTTTAATTTTTTGTAGTAGTTGAGAGTGGTTTTGGGAGGTCAGAGTGTTGTTAATCGCTCATAGTTTTATTTTTCGGCAACTTCAGCGTGAAATATATGAAAAATTTTAACTGATAAATTTAATACCACCTTGACTTTCAGAATCAAAATGTCTGCGCTGGCCATTCCTTAGCTCCACGTTCTTATCACGTATCTCTCGTGAGGGCTTCATAAAAACCAAGTGCGACACTTTTCTGTAGCTGCTACTGTTCTATCCTTCAACACAGCGTGGCTTTAGCTGGACTCTGAAGGAACGATCTGTCAGTATGGCTCCGGGCCCTGGACTACATTATCAAGTTAACAATTTAGATCCGGAGTTGTAATTTGTCTTGCTTATTACTGGCTTCTGGACATCACTCTTAAAGCAGTCTTTGTTCGCCATTAACTTCACGCGACGGCAGTGCTGCCTACCAGAGAGTGGCACAAACGATTGCCGCGTGAACATGCATTTTTTAAGGAGCTGAGTTATCTTGTGTCAAGAGGAACCTTTCTTTTCTCAAAATGTGTGTTGCTACAGTTACTGAAACATGGGAGCTCTAAAAGCGGCACTGTGTATAGCATTTCATATTAAGAGAAAGCCACCCTGCGCAACTCCTCTTTTTGCAAATTTATATCAAATTGTTTTAATCGCCTTGGCATTGCCCGCTACCATCCTCTCAGTTGCACAAGATTACGCGGGCCTTAACCTTGGGAGGTGTTCCTAGCTAGACTTCCAGGAAAGTGGCGTCTGTGTTTGTAGGAATTACTTCACCAAGAGGAATGAGACCCGGTGAGAGGATACACAGTAGCTCAAAGTTTATTGTCCCGCGTGGTTGTGCAAAGAACCTCGCCATCGACCTTGGCGTGAAAGATTGAGTGCTTGTGCGAGTCAGCATTCCATGAAACGCTCCAGTTTCTGCCTGCAGGCTGTATACAACAACAGCTCTTGGATTCAGTTATAAATATTAGTATGTTGACTGTGAGTAAATTGAGAACGTTGACAGGGGCACAGTTAACGCGTTCACACTTGGTTACGTAAGCAAATTTAGAGGGTACTTACAGCGACATTAAAACCTTTCGATGTTTCTGTTGTTCCTGAGAACTACTATCAAATGGATCAAATATAACCGAATGTTTCAGTTGATGTAATAAAAAGTTAAAACAACTGCCACATTGTGGCTCACGTTCGCGTCTTATGTTCAAATTTTTAGCTTATGTGCAGAGTCCGCCAGAAAAATGTGTACACTCTTTGTCAGGGGCTATCTAGATATCGATATTATCGTTCGATTTGAGTTACGGGTGTGTTGTAGTACGGCCTTTGGCTCAACAGATGTTAGCACTTCCATGTCGATACTGAGAAGGCGAGATGGCTGGAGCACGCTTGACATTCGAGGAACGAAAATGTACCATAAAGTGGTTTTTCAAGTTTGATAAAGCCGTTGAAATGCAACGTCAATGGAGGCGGGAGTTTGAAACAGAACCGCCAACCCACCTAACTATTAACTGCATCATTGTAAAGTTTGAATTGCATGGAACGATTTGTGATATTCACAATGGAAAATAAGGAAGACAACATAGAGCTACAAGTCCTGCTTCGTCGGCTCTCGTGTTTGAAACGTTTGTTGTGTGTGGGATGCAATGTGCACGTGAAGTAGGGGTTAGCAGTACAAGTGTACGAAGAATTCTGAAAACCTAAAAGTGGGCATTTTGCATTCCATGATTACTGCACGCGATTAATGATGACGACCCTGATCCCCGAATGCAATTATGCGAATGGTATCAGCAAATGGTAACTGATGACGAACAATTTGTGATGAAGGGAGTGTGGAATGATGAGGCACAATTTAAACTTGATGTAACTGTGAATCGGCGTAACAGTGTCTACTGGGCACCGGATAATCCGCATGTTTATGGGGATAAAACGGTGAATCTACCAGGAGTTCATGTGTGGTGTGGACTGTCATCTAGGGGCTTAGTTGGACCCTTTTTCTTTGATGCTACTGTCTCTGTCACCTGGATATGCTACGCACATCAATTTTGCCAGGTATACGTGCGGTTTATACGAGTTTTCAGCCAGGATGACAATTTTCTGGGGCATTGGATTGGACGAAGAGTGCCCATTGAGTTCCCTTCACGGTCGCAGATCTAACACCTATGGACTTTTACTTGTGGGGACCTGTGGAAGATAACGTCTATTGACGTAAGCCTCGTACGATAGAGGAACTTCGCCAGGAGGCTACAGCAACATGTGCAACGATCTCCTCTGTAACATTGACTGACGCAGTTGCGGCGACCGCTCGTCATTCTGTTATGTGTATAGCCGCCAACGATGAACATTTTTAACATTTAAAGTAACCATGTGCTAAAATGAAGGTTCCACAACATGCGTGATCAACTATTGAATGTAAAATAAACACGTAAGCAATACTTTTCGTTCCGTAAAGTGTGTATACATTTTTCTGGCGGACTCATTATTTTAGCCTCGTCCGCATTTCTAGCTAGATGTTCAGTGTAGGTGGCTATGACGCGGAGGACGCAAGTTCGAACCTCAGCATTGCCAAGGACTTTTCCTTGGTGGGAGCACTAGACTGTAGTACACTCAGCCTCGTGGTGGCAACTGAGGAGCTGCTTGACTGAGAGGCAGCTGCTCCAAGGTCTAAACGTCGACAACGGCAGGAGAGTGGTGTGCTGACCACTTTGGCTACAGCCTTTATCCTGCATTGTCGGCAGGGTTAAGTACGGATTCGGCATGGTTAATTTTAAGGGCTGGCTGGATGCCCTTCCTGCCGCCACCCCATACCCCCAGGACGGAATGAGTGTACCCCAGCTGTCTGCGTTTAGTGGAAATCATGAAATAGTGTGAATGTGTTTCAAATGTCTGCGAGTCGTGTAACTGAGGCGGGACTTGGGGACCATCCTGGTATTCACCTAGGAGGATGTGGAAAACCGCCTAAAAACCACATCCAGGCTGACCTGCACACCGGCCGTCGTCGTTAGTCCGCCAGGCGGATTCGATCCGGGGCCGGCGCGCCTACCCGAGTCCAGGAAGCAGCGCGTTAGCGCTCTCAGCTATCCTGGCGGGTAGTGGTGTGCTGATCACATGCCCCTTTATGCCACATCAGAATAAAACACTTGGCACAGGATGACGCGGCGGCCGGTCGCCATAGTCTTCAGGACCTGATCCCGGAGTTTCATTTCATTTGATTTCAGCCCCGCGCCATACAAATGGTATCACAACTGGTTTCGACTTTTCAGCGAGTCATCATCAGATGATCTGAAAGAACATAAAAGAACTGTGGTAAAACACTAGGAAATGAAATTACAAAATCAAATTAACTTCCGTACACAACTTGAATATATTACACTGTTACATAGTAACTCGTCAAATTTCAGCCCAAAGAGGTAATCACAGTCTTTTGGAACTGAAGGCTGCGATTAACTACGTACCAACATTGTTAAAATTTAAATAACGAATATGAGATAAAAATGAAATTCGTGCGCTAAAATGTCAACTTTCAAATTATTCATTCTTAGGCAATCCTGAGTGGCAGTTTTATTTGAGAGACATTCTGTAGCCGATTGTCGATTGCTTAATGTGTTACAGCCTTTGACTACGTGAGTGAAAGCATGTCTGCTAGTCTGTACTTTGGAGGCAGTGTTTATAATCTATTCAAAGGACTTGCACCGGCCGTGTCGCGTTTTTGTGGGCCCCACTGAACTGTGGACAAAGCATTCTGTTTCCCGTTCCACTCACGGCTTGTCTCGTACCGCCACTTCCACGTACTTGCTACGAACGACTGTAGTGGCAGTTTGGTTATGGGTTTTTCGTATTTGCAATGCAGTTACTTTCTGATGGCCGTTCTCATGCAACGAGCTGCGAAATTTAAGGTGAGGTGGAGTTTTGCACTTACAGCTGGCCTTAATACAGTGATGGGAAAAAAAGTCGCAGCAACAAAAAGGAATTAATGTAGAGAAATGAAATTTCGAGAATATATTTGTCGAGGTGAAAACTTTCAGTGGTTAACGTTGCAAGTTCATAGTTTAATGTAAGAGCGAGATAACCCATTGAAAATGTCAAATAGTGATACATTAATAATTATTGGGCAACAAAGAAATAATTTTTGAATGTTTCGAGCAATTCATGAGGCAATTCCTACTAATTTTGGGTTGAGAAAAACAAATATGACAATGAAAAAATTTTATTAGCTCTAGTTTCTGTGATATACACAAGGCGGAAGTATTACATATTAACGGATTGAGAGAAAAGGATAAATTTTAATTACATACATGCTAACAACAATGAAAGTGCATTTGATTTTTTTACTAGTAATTACATGCTAAGAGTTCTAAATTGCTGGAAAAATACTTCGCAGATGGTCGTGTCTGAAGAAAATCATGTGGTGCCCATTGACTTCGTCGTCTTTTAGCTTGCCTCTTGTAACGGAGTTCCGCAGAATCCCTACACAAAGACCAACAGTAATCCGCAAGCATTACTTCATTCCAACGGCCCTGATATCTTTGTTCCATAACGGAAATGTCCTGATGGAATATCTCACCATGTTCATCACTAACAGCTCCACAACTAGGAGGGAAAAAGTCTAGGTGGGAGTGGAGAAAATGGATCTTAAGGGACATGTTGCATCCAAGGTTATGGTATTTTTGCAGGAGCACTGTCACCAAATGCTTGTAGTTGTCATCTCTTCTGTTGCCTAAAAATCCACGAACAACACCCTTGAAGGCTTCCCAAGCTTCCTTTTCTTTCCCCTCCAAAACTTGGTCAAATGCAGGATCCTTTACAAGTTCTCTTATTTGTGGTCCGACAAAAATGCCTTCCTTAACTTTTGCATCACTTAATTTCGAAAATTTCTCTCTGATGTACTTAAAGGCCCGTCCTTTTCGGTTCATAGCTTTGACAGAGTTTTTCATCAAACCCAGCTTGATATGCAGGGGAAATACATGTAAATTTACTATTTTAAAGTCGGAAACATTTTCATTGTTGCCCAGTGTAACATGCGTTACGGCCAGAATGTTGAATGCAAGCATGCAAACGTGAATGCACTGTGTTGTTCAGGTGCTGGGTACACATTTGTCGTATGGAGTTCCCTGACTGTAGCACTTGGTCGGTCAATACAGGGACAGTTAATGCTGTTTGTGGATGAGGCTGCAGTTGTCCGATTGTGTCCCATATGTGCTCGATTGGAGATAGATCTGGTGACCGAACAGGCCAAGGTTACGACAGTGGTATGTGGGCGAACGTTATCCCCTGCAATGCTGTTCATGTGTGACAGCACAACAGGTCGAATCACCAGGTTGGTGTACAGTTTTGCAGTGGCGTAACCATGAGAGAGTTCCTGCCGTCATTCGAAACCGCAAAATCGCATCGCAGACCATAGCTCCAGGTACAGGTCCCACGTGCCTAGCACGCACACAGGTTGGTTGCAGGCCCTCAAACTGGCTTCCGTCTACCCAGCACGCGGCCATCTCTGGCACTGATGCAGACTCAGCTTTCATCAGAAAACACAACAGACCTCTACCCTGCTCTCAAATGAGCTTTCGCTTGACGCTAGTCAAGTCGTAAATGGCGGTGGCTTGGGGATAGTGGAACACACGCTACAGGGCGTCTGGCTCAGAGATGTCCTTCAAGTAACCGACTCGTAACAGTTCGTTGTGTCACTGTGGTGTCAACTGCTGCTCAGATTGCTGTTGCACATGCAGTGCGATGCGCCAGAGGAATACGCCGAACACGATGGTCTTCCCCTCTCAATCCGGAGCCCAGGTCTTCTCGCGGAAGTTTTTCTGCAGTATTGCAGTAGGAACATCCAGCTACTCGTAGTCCTATTACATGACCCCTTTCGAAGTAAGTGTGGTGTTGATAATGGCATCTTTGTTCCCTTAAAGATATTCTTAACTAACATCAATTCACCACGTCGAGTCTCAAAGATAATTAACGCTCACGACCGTTAGAGTGCGTATTTAAAGCAAACGTGATTTGCATCCTCATTGTGGCGTTACTAGTGCTTTTATCATGCGACTGCTTCAAAATCTGAATAAAAGCCATCTTTAAGACGTATAAACATGTCTACCAACATTCCCTTATGTCGCACAACTCCTCCTTGGTGCTGCGATTTTTTTCCGTTAGTGTATTTTGTTTGAGGAATTTTAGATCTTTAAATATACGTTCACTTACATTCAAATTCAACTTCCATTGTTCAAAGAGACAGATTATTGTCCATGCATGTGATACAGTGTCGCTTTTTCACTCGTTCATCCGTATGGTAGACGTACTGGTTAAATGACATTGCTGTTAATTTAAATATGTTCAGGATTTGTTGATGTGCCTAGAGATTTTCTTTGTTAACTTTTTATGTATCTTGGCCCCGTGTATCACGTGATCCATCACAGAACAAGAGTAATCTTTCATTTGTTATAACTTAAGAAATGAGTGTCAATAATCGGGTTTTAATTAAAATATTTACGATTTATTTTGCTTCCCAGTCTGGTGGTTAGCGCTGCTGACTCTCGATCACTGGGCCCCGGATTAGATTCGCGGCCGGGTTGGGATTTTCTCCGCCCGGGAGTGGGTTTGTGTTGTCATCATCATTTCATCATTATCGACGCGGAAGACGCCGAAGTGGCGCCAAATAAAAAGACTTGCACCGGGCGACAGAACACGTCAGATGCGGTCTCCCACCCAATAATACCATACGAACATTTCACATATCACAGAAATGTGTGCTAAAATTCGACTGCACACGTCTTTTGAATTCACTCTGTATTTGATCTGTGCACAAAATTTATTGTAAGTCTGCCTACACAACGAACATTAATCATTGTGAGGCAAAACTGCAGTCAGTAGAAGCCTTTTTCAGTTCTTTGCATATCTTTACAACTAGATGGGTAAATGCGGCTGCTGGGATTCCGACACTACTTGATGTTTATCAGATTATGTTCTACGTGATAATTATGTTTCATGCTCTTCTATGGACAGATGTTTTACACTGAGGTGATGGTTCAAATGGCTCCAAGCACTATGGGACTTAACATCTGAGGTCATCAGCCCCCTAGACGTAGAACTACTTAAACCTAACCAACCGAAGGACATCATACACATCCATACCCGAGGCACGACTCAAACCTGCGACCGTAGCAGCTCCTAGAACCGCTCGGTCACAGAGGCCGTCTACACTGATGTGACAAAAGTCATGGGAGACCTCCTAATATCGTGTCGGAGCTCCTTTTGCCCGGAGTAATGCAGCAGCTTGATCTGCCATGGACTGAACATGTCCCTGGAAATCCCCTGCAAAAATACTGAGACATGCTGCTTCTATAACTGCGAAAGTGTTGACAGTGCAAGATGTTCTGCACGAACTGACCTCTGGATTATGCCTCATAAATGTTCGATGGGATTCATCTCGGACGATGTGGGTAGCCAGATCATTAGCTCGAAATGTCCAGACTGTTCTTCAAACCAATTGCGAACAATTGCAGTGACGTGGCGCATTTTCATCCGTAACAACTCAATCGTTGTTTGAGAATATGACGTCCATGAATGGCTGAAAACGGTCTGCAAGTAGCCGGACATCCATTCCATGTGAACATAGCCCACAGCATTATGGAGCACCACCAGCTTGCACAGAGCGTTGTTGACATCTTGGCTCCATGGGTTCGTAGGGTCTGCGTCACACTCGAACCTACCATCAGCTCTTACCAACAGAACTCGGGGCTTAGCTGAACAGGCCACGGTTTTCCAGTCTTCTAGGGTTGAACAGACTTGGCCACGAGACTAGGAGAGGCTCTGCAGGCCTTGTCGTGCTTTTGACAAAGAGATTCGGGTCGGCCGTCTCCTGCTGTAAACCATTAACGCCAAATTTCGCCGTACTGTCCTAAGGGATACGTTCTTCGTACGTCCCATATTGATTTCTGCGGTTATTTCACGCAGTGTTGTTTGTCTTTAGCACTAAGAACTCTACGCAAAAGCTGCTCCTCCCCGTCGTTAAGTGAAGGCCGACAGTCCCTATGATCTCCGTGGTGTGAGGTAATGCCTGAAATCTGGTATTCTGACACACTCTTGACACTGTGGATCTCAGAATATTGAATTTGCTAACGATTTCCGAAATGGAATGTCCGATGCGTCTAGCTCCTAGTACCATTCCGTGTTCAAAGTCTGCTGATTCCTGTCGTGCGGTGATAATGACGTCGGAAACCCTTTCACGTGCATCACCGAAGTGCAAATGACAGCTCCGCCAATGAACTGCCCTGTTATAAGTTGCGTACGCGATCTGCCGCCATCTGTATATGTGCAAATCACTATCCCACGACTTTCGTCAGCTCAGTGTAAAATACGGGACCTGTAGTGTATGTGACCTTAGTAATGAGGTACTTAAAATTTGAGGTCCCACATATCATAACAAAATCAAACTAGTGAATTTAAGGTACTCTATAATTGTAATGGATATGTCAGGTGTCGTACAAATTACATCTGTGTTATGTTACACACATGATGTATAAAAGCATGTCAGAAACTGTAGCAATTTCTTCTTAATATCAAAACTTTACAAAAATATCATATGAACACAGTTCCGAAAATCTTTCGTCACGGAGGTATGGAAGGGTTTCTCTATGGTGATTCCTGGTGGTATATTGTACCCCAAATGTACATGTTTACAGTAACTTCCGTCACAACACATCATAACAATATATTCTCAATAAATGTTGAAAGTGATCTGGGAGCAGAAGAGTTTCATGCACAATTTTCGAGATGATTGTGTGATCAACGCCTTCTGTACTTGTAATTCTCCTTGTGCTAGTTGATAGATTTATTCAGAATACAGAGAACCCGTACTTGGCGTGGTACCCAGCCATCTGCTGTTCATGTAAGCAGTGGCTCACAAGGGTAGTAGAGTGGCACAAAAAACCAGAACTCACTATACAGAATCACTTTCGTATCTGCCAAACGAAAGATTATCAGATTTTCGGGCTCATGTTCATATACACATTTTGTGATATTTTGTTGTCAACAATATATCCCTTAGGTTTATGCTTCTATGCATCCTTCATACGTTTCTGGCCATTTCAGTTACACCAGCGTGGAGGATAACCAATTATGTGATTTTACTTATTGTGTCTACCGTATAGTAGAAGGAATATTTGTCTAAATTTCTTGGTGATTCGGTAATATACAGGGGGAGAAATTGAGTACACACAGCTGCCGCACCTAGCAGCAAACAACATCCATAACACGGCTGAGAATCGATTCGAAATAAACTTTGACGACAGGTACAGGTGCCGAAGATAGGGGAGAAGATAGGGCATAGCTACCAGCCTTAGCACGTTAGAAATGTAGCGACGTCTGACCAAATTACTGACATGCTACCACATGATTGCATTGTTCTAACCTCGTTGGTGCATAATTTAAGGCTCTTACCTTACCTCGACGTTTTAATTGAGTAACCGCAAGGGATAACCAGAGATCGCCGCCCTGTCTGTCGCCACGCCGTGACGTCAGCACCAGAAGGCACACTGGGAGGCGGCTAGGGGCGGCATGAGTGGTTCCTCTGCACGCCGTCGGCGGTCAGGGAGGCGCCAGCGGCGATGGCATGCAAACAAAACCCATCGGGGCTAACAACACCGTGTAGCACCTGAACCACCCGTGTCTATTACTAGTAACGACAGGAACTATGTACATAAAATCAAAAGCTATGTACAAAACACTATTTCGTCAGGTTTTTGTGTTTTCATTTTCGTAAACTTCACGGCAAAATTATCCCTTTTCAAGCTGAGTTCACCACATAACTAAATTTTTATTCAGTATCTACACTGAAGAACCTAAGAAACTGGTACACCCTCCTAATATCGCGTAGGGGCCCCGCGATCCTGCAGTAGTACCACAATACAATGTGACATGGACTCGACTAATGTCTGAAGCAGTGCTGGAGGGAATTAACCCTATGTATCCTGCAGGGCTGTCAATAAATCTGCAAGAGTACGAGGAGGTGGAGATCTCTTCTGAACAGCACGTTGCAAGGCATTCCAGACATGCTCAATAATGTTCATGTCTAGGGAGTTTGGTGGCCAGCGGAAATGTTTAAACTCAGAAAAGTGTTCCTGGAGCCACTCTGTAGCAATTCTGGAATTGTGGGGTGTCGCATTGTCCTGCTGGAATTTCCCAAGTCCGTCGGAATGCATAATGGATATGAATGAATGCAGGTGATCAGACAGTATGTTTAATTACGTGTCATCTATCAGAGTCGTATCTGGACGTATCAGGAGTCCCATATCAATCCAACTGCAAACGCCCCATACCATTACAGAGCCTCCACCAACTTGAACAGTCCCCTGCTGACATGCAGGGTCCATGGATTCATGTGGTTGTCTCCATATCCGTACACGTCCATCCGCTCGATACAATTTGAAACGAGACTCGTCCGACCAAGCAACATGTTTCCAGTCATCACCAGTCTAATGTCGCTGTCGACGGCCCCAGGCGAGGCGTAAAGCTTTCTGTCGTGCAGTTATCAAGAATCCAGGAGTGGGCCTTTTTCGCCGAAAACCCATATCGATGATGTTTCGTTGAATGGTTCGCACGATGATACTTGTTGTAGGCCAAGCACTGAAATCTGCAGCAATTTGCGGAAGGGTTGCACTTCTGTCACACTGAGCGATTCTCTTCAGTCGTCGTTAGCCCCGTTCTCGCAGGATATTTTTGCGGCCGCAGCGATATTCACGGTACACTCGTAAATGGTCGTACGGGGTAATCCCCACTTCATCGCTATCTCGGAGGCGCCGTGTCCCGCCGCCCGCGCGCCGACCATAACACCACGCTCAAACTCACCTAAATCTTGATAACCGATCCAGCAACTGCACCAGACACTTGTTGCCCTATATAGTCTTTGCCGACCGCAGGGCTTTATACTGCCTGCTTACATACTCTTGTACCTGAATACGCACGCCTATACCAGTTTCTTTGGCGTTTCAGTGTGTTTAGAGACATGATCACAGAATGGAAAAGAGGCAGAACACCACCAGGACGAATATTGTGAGGAATATACATATTATCACTATGTTATTCACAGATGATCAAGTTATGAGAACAGAAAGAGAAGATAAATTACAAATGGCATTACTTAAACTAGATGTGGTAAATTCAATCTACAATCGTGCCATATAAATAAAACTAAAATCAGGGCCTCAACTGAGGATGACACGGCGACTGAGAAGATTAAACCTCTATGTTATTTGATTCTGAAACAGCTGAGTAAAACTGAACGTACTGAGCCTACTTTCTTTTTACTTTTTCTTACCTTGTCAACATTGACCCATAATATTCTAGCGCAACGCAATCTGACTGCTCAAAAAATTACAACCTGACTTCAAATAATTAACACAAAAGAATGGCCCTGAATAAGAAGCAATCCTGACAATAAACTACACATTTCATTAAGAACTTACAAAAATCTTCATTACGGGAACTACTGCAATACAGCGAGCGTCAATACTGCCAGCTAAATAAAAGATTCTAACTACTAAAGCCACTAACTACTACTAGGCATGTGGTTAGCTAAAGAAAGATTTTGTTGTAAACCAATTAATGTATTTTTTACCTTAATAATGTGACATCCGGTTCAAACACGAATATAAATCGTCATTGACATCCAGTACATAGACATATATAATCATGAACAATTTTCAATCTCCAAGTCAGATACTTCCAGATCGTTAGTCTACGCTAACACTTCAGACCTTGACCCTCCATCAATGTTAACTTCTCACATTTAACATCCATCACTGCTGGCTGTTCAACTCCGAGTACTTCCATCACCATGGTAGGAGGGGCGTGTGGTCAGCACACCGCTCTCCCGGTCATTATGATGGTTTTCTGTGACCTGAGCCGCTACTATTCGATCGAGTAGCTCCTCAATTGACATCACGAGGCTGAGAGCACCCCGAAAAATGGCAATAGCGCATGGCGGCTGGATGGTCACCCATCCAAGTGTCGGCCACTCCCGACAACGCCTAACTTCGGTGATCTCATGGGAACCGGTGTATCCACTGCGACAAGGCCGTTGCAGACTTGCGAAAAGCATTTCATGCATTACCATACCGATTACTTCGGAAGAACAAATGTTTTTGTGTGATATATACCCGGTTTTGCTGCCGGATGGAAAATTTCGTGACTGCCAGGACGCAGTACGCTAAATTCGATGGAGAGTTATCTCCAGACACTAAAATAACATCTGGCGTGCCCCAAGGAAGAGTCGTAGGATATTTTCTGTCCATGTTGTACATTAATGACTCACCGGGTAATTTTAGTTGCTATATCTGACTCTTTAGGGTTCAGTGCCTCAATCTCTAAAAAACAGAACCTTTGTAGAGTCGCTTCGTTGTCCGTCTGTCTATCTGTGTCTATCCGTGTTGTCTGCCCGACTATTAAAAACCCTTTTTCTCAGGAACGAGTTGCCGTATCAAGTCCAAATTTACGTCACTTATAAAGGCCTATAGTCCTTTGGCAGAGTAAAAGTTTTAACCTCATAAGTCAGTTCAGTCAAACCACCATTTATGTCACATGTTTTGATACTCGAAAACACTCATCAAAACCTACAGGGTACTTCCTGTTGACCTACAATCATGAGATTTATCAAGAAGCAAGATTTCACAGTACAAGTGCAGGAAAAAATCGAAAATTCTCAGTTGGTAATTGTATAATAGAAAAAAATATTTTTGTCATTTTCTATCTGTCCGTTTGCCTGTTCGTCTGTTCAGGACGTTCAAACTGCATGGTTGGCCACGGGGCATGTAGGGATTTAGTATGCACATGCATAGTTTGGTTCAGCGACAAAGCCCACTTTCATTTTGATGGATTCGTCAATAAGTAAAACTGGCGCATTTGGGCAACACCGACTCAAAGGATGGCCTCGGCGCTTGTTGGTGACGTCACGTCAGCTAGGCACGGCGAACGCCAGGTCTGTTGCAAGCAGAAACGCCTGGGCGTGCTTATCACTATAAATCTCTTATTTTTGGACAAAATGTTTGGTATTGTTTTGGATTCTGCAGTTTTATTTAGATGAAAGATTTTATTACTGTCGTAAAGCTACAAATGAAGATCATTCTGTATTACTGAATACTGTCGAAACAAAGATGGGAAGATGCTTTGCCCCATTGCAAGCTTCGGAAATTTTACATTCAAATAACTATATTTACTTGATCCATTTTGTTATCGAAACTTACCCCAACCCCCTTACAATTAACTCGTTTCTTTTATTTATTTATTTTCGTTTGACATCGTCACTGGAATTGTGAACTAATTTACACGTGTAAATGTCCAACTGTTGCCAGTCATTAGATTACAGTCGTTTTCAACGAAAGGAATTCTAAACAGGAAACAAAATAGCTTCATACATCGAAAATACATGAACTTTAGAAAAGATAAATATTCCCCTCTTTCATCTGAAAGGAGAAACTTTATAAGATAAAAAAAATTATTTGATAAAACAAGTATTTCGCTTTTGCCGCTTCTTCTGTCCGCCACCCCCTCCCCCAAAGCGTACAATCGCATGATATTTCATTAACATTCAGTGCTCCTCACCCCATAGTCAACCAAGATACCTAAAGAAGAGCACCAGTATGTTCACAGTTTCTTGTAAAATCAACCCAGTACAAACGTAACTTCCTCAGATTTACAAATAAGGTAAATAGGCACGAATTCTGTTGCTACTGGACCATGAAGTTGTTTTTGTATGTCAATCTTTAAAACAGGTGGAAATTTAAGTTCAGGAGTACACTATTTGTTAAGAAGTGTAGTGAATTGCACAATTAATTGATTGCAGAAATCTCTCAGAACAATGTATGTTGGTCAACTACCGCCAACAGTTTCACATTTTCCTGTGTCAGAGAGGGAGACACCACCATTATGAGTATGCCTGTAACAGACCTGGCGTTCAACGTGCCTAGCTGAGGTGACGTCACGAACAAGTGCCGAGGCCTTCCTTTGAGTCGGTGTTGATTTGGGGCATTGAGAATCCGTATTACGCGATAGAAGAGTCTCATCACCCTCAATGGGTGACTGTGTGCCGTGCAACGTCTAATCACGGAATAATCGGTGCGATATTCCTTGGTGGCACGGTGACTACCGAACGGTACGTGAAGGTTTTGGAAGATGGTTTCATTCCTATTATCCAAGTGACCCTGCTTTTAACAAGACGTGGTTCATGCAAGACAGAGCTCGACCCCATCCAATCAGAAGAGTGTTTCATGTCCTAGAGGAGCACTTTGGGAACGGCATTCTGGCTCTGGGGTACCCACAGGCCACAGGCATGGGACTCGATTGGCCGCCATATCCCTTGGATCTGAACACATGCGACTCATTTTTGTGGGGCTACACTAAAGACAGAGTGTACAGCGACAACCCAAAAAACGTTGCGAAACTGAAAACAGCCATTCAGGAGGTCATCGACAGCGTCGATGTTTCGACACTGACACTTCAACGGGTCATGCAGAGCTTCGCTGTTCGTCTGCGCCTCACCATCGCCAATGATGGCAGGGATATCGAACATACCATAATCTAAATCCGAATATAAGCAGTGACGTTTACATGTCCAATAAAGTGTGCGCACGACGTAGTTTGTAACTAATTTACGGTTTTTTCATATAGTTTAATAATTGTCCCCAAGTATTACGAATATGTTTCAGTAGTGTATGTATCGGGCCCTCCCACATTATTGATACAAAAAAAATCTGCCAAGTAACGTCTCAGAACGGCGCGTACCAACAACTTTCCAATGCTCGACTCATGAATAGTATACATAGAATATTAATGTGTCAGCATGCGGAACTGAGTAGTAAAGGCGGTTGACTGCGACACAGAGAACGCGGGTTCGAATCCCGGTAATGTCAGAGATTCTTCCTTGGTGGGGGACTGGAACGAGTTACACTCATCCTCGTGTTGACAGCTGAGGAGCTACTTGAATGAGAAGCACCGGTAGCTAGGTAAAAAAGTCAGTTCACATGGCTTGGTTAACTGGGAGACTTTGAAGGGTAGGTTCAGCTGCCTAACTCAAATGTATTTCCTGTCCGTTGTGTACTACTTCGTACACGATGGTAAGCGGAAGTGGGCTACAGAGTGGTGCAGCGGTTGTCGTCATAAGGAAGTTTAGAACTACTTAAAAATAACTAACCTAAGGACATCACACACATCCATGCCCGAGGCAGGATTCGAACCTGCGACCATAGCGGTCGGGCGATTCCAGACTGAAGCTCCTAGAACCGCTCGGCCACCAGCTGCCAGCGAAGCTGGACAGGAGCATAAACGATTGGCGATCACGTAAATACAGTAAACAGGAGTTTTAGTTAACGTGTAGCTCTCTCCAAGCATTGGGAAGAAACTTAAGAAAAGAAAAAACAGTAGTGAAGTCCAGCTGTTACAAGAAGTAAAATTGCGTCGTGCAGTGTGAGGCTCCCACTACTAATGCACGTGTATTCTTTCCATTTCACTTAAGTGACCTCCACTGTGTCCGGATTGAGCCTTAAAATTTTATGGCTTCTCTAACATGTTCAAACTGATGACGTTCCTCGACCCGATTCGTAGAACGTTATCCTTTCGTTGGTTTTTCAGTCTTTTACTCATTGGCACCTCCCTCTTGGCAGCCCCTCCCAGAGATCCGAATGGGTGACTAGTCTGGAATCTGTTGCCAATGGAGAGATCATCACGACGCCAAAGCCGGCCGTTGGTGGCCGGGCGGTTCTAGGCGCTACAGTCTGGAACCGCGGGACCACTACGGTCGCAGGTTCGAATTCTGCCTCGGGCATGGATGTGTGTGATGTCCTTAGGTTCGTAAGGATTAAGTAGTTCTAAGTTCTAGGGGACTGATGAACTCAGAAGTTGAGTCCCATAGTGTGCAGAGCCATTTGAACCAAGCCATCAAACGCATTTTCAATTACGGGCCACATGACCTGTGGATACACATAATGTGTCTGTAATGCAGTGGTTTCCATTGGCTTATGCATGTTCACTCACTTGATCATTGCTGAATCTTCCACCCTTTGCGGCAGTTTCCCACCCCAAGGGCAAGAAAGTGCCCTGAACCTTTGTCTGCTCCCCCACCCTCTTTGATAAGGCTGTCGAACTTCTGACATTCCGTCCACGACTCGTGGAACGTTATCTTTTCGTTGGTTATTCAGTCTTTTTCTCATGGTCACCTCCTCATTGGCAGTCCCCTCCCAGAGATCCATCCGAATGGGAGTTGGAGACTTCTTATGCCGGAAGTCTTCGGACGCCAATGCTGATGATTTTTATAAAAATGTGTCCGGTTTAGGGTTCCTATCCGGGACCGTGGAGGTTTTGGTTATCAAGCAAAGACGGTGCCCTTAGAGTATACGTAGTACACAGTGCTGTTCCTAGACTTCTGCATTTAACTTTTACCCAATCGCAATAAGGAGATCATACCTTAACCACGAAAATCACCCGCATTCCGTAAATGTCACCTCCTCCGTACTTCACTGCTGGCAGTACACGTGACGGCAGGTAACGTTCTCCAGGCATCCGCACTGGCACATCGTGTAGCTTGTTTCATCACACCAAATCACTCGTTTCCCGTCATCGATTGTCCAATGGCGTCGCTATTTACGCCACCTCGTGCGTCACTAAGCATTGGCTACAGAAATATATTGCTGATGAGGAGCTGGTCGACCATAGTACCTCGGTCTTTTTAACTCCCTACGCACAGTCATTGTGTAATAGGAGTGCTGGTAGCATTTTGAAACTCACTCGTGATCCTTCCTCTGATTTTATGAGATTTTTCTATAAAAGCACTCCGCAATGCATAACCGTTCCTCTCCATCAGCACATGTGGTCTGGCTAGTCTTGGTTTATTTGTGGTTGTTTTTCACGTTCGCACTTCACAGTCACATCATCAACAGTCGAGATGGGTTACTTTACAAGGGTTGAAATGTCCCTGATCGATCTGCAACTCAGGTGACATCGAATGACTAGGCCCATTCGAAGTTTCTGAACTTCCCTGAGCGACCCATTCTGCTGTTGCTTATTCTCTACTGATAACACAAGACTCCCCATCTGCTTAATTCTGGCGGGTCCTTCGCACGTGACATATAGTGCTCAAATTACACTACTGGCCATTAAAATTGCTACACCATGAAGACGACGTACTTTTTTTTTTGGTCATCAATCTTCTGACTGGTTTGATGCGGCCCGCCACGAATTCCTTTCCTGTGCTAACCTCTTCATCTCAGAGTAGCACTTGCAACCTAAGTCCTCAATTATTTGCTTGACGTATTCCATTCTCTGTCTTCCTCTACAGTTTTTGACCTCTACAGCTCCCTCTAGTACCATGGAAGTCATTCCCTCATGTCTTAGCATATGTCCTATCATCCTGTCCCTTCTCCTTACCAGTGTTTTCCACATATTTCTTTCCTCTCCGATTCTGCATAGAACCTCCTCATTCCTTACCTTATCAGTCCACCTAATTTTCAACATTCGTCTATAGCACCACATCTCAAATGCTTCGATTCTCTTCTGTTCCGGTTTTCCCACAGTCCATGTTTCACTACCATACAACGCTGTACTCCAGACGTACATCCTCAGAAATTTCTTCCTCAAATTAAGGCCGGTATTTGATATTAGTAGACTTCTCTTGGCCAGAAATGCCTTTTTTGCCATAGCGAGTCTGCTTTTGATGTCCTCCTTGCTCCGTCCGTCATTGGTTATTTTGCTGCCTAGGTAGCAGAATTCCTTAACTTCATTGAGTTCGTGACCATCAATCCTGATGTTAAGTATTACGCTGTTCTCATTTCTACTACTTCTCATTACCTTCGTCTTTCTCCGATTTATTCTCAAACCATACTGTGTACTCATTAGACTGTTCATTTCGTTCAGCAGATCATTTAATTCTTCTTCACTTTCACTCAGAATAGCAATGTCATCAGCGAATCGTATCATTGATATCCTTTCACCTTGTATTTTAATTCCACTGCTGAACCTTTCTTTTATTTCCATCATTGCTTCCTCGATGTACAGATTGAAGAGTAGGGGCGAAAGGCTACAGCCTTGTCTTACACCCTTCTTAATACGAGGACTTCGTTCTTGATCGTCCACTCTTATTATTCCCTCTTGGTTGTTGTACATATTGTATATGACCCGTCTCTCCCTATAGCTTACCCCTACTTTTTTCAGAATCTCGAACAGCTTGCACCATTTTATATTGTCGAACGCTTTTTCCAGGTCGACAAATCCTATGAAAGTGTCTTGATTTTTCTTTAGCCTTGCTTCCATTATTAGCCGCAACGTCAGAATTGCCTCTCTCGTCCCTTTACTTTTCCTAAAGCCAAACTGATCGTCACCTAGCGCATTCTCAATTTTCTTTTCCATTCTTCTATATATTATTCTTGTAAGCAGCTTCGATGCATGAGCTGTTAAGCTGATTGTGCGATAATTCTCGCACTTGTCAGCTCTTGCCGTCTTCCGAAAGTCAGATGGTATGTCGTCAGACTCATATATTCTACACACCAACGTGAATAGTCGTTTTGTTGCCACTTCCCCCAATGATTTTAGAAATTCTGATGGAATGTTATCTATCCGTTCTGCCTTATTTGACCGTAAGTCATCCAAAGCTCTTTTAAATTCCGATTCTAATACTGGATCCCCTATCTCTTCTAAATCGACTCCTGTTTCTTCTTCTATCACATCAGACAAATCTTCACCCTCATTGAGGCTTTCAATGTATTCTTT
This sequence comes from Schistocerca serialis cubense, assembly GCF_023864345.2. Lineage (NCBI taxonomy): Eukaryota > Metazoa > Arthropoda > Insecta > Orthoptera > Acrididae > Schistocerca > Schistocerca serialis. Next base: position 204,613,768 of record NC_064645.1, read on the forward strand.
CCACCTATCTGCTCTCTCCTCTGCATTTAACAGTGGAATTCCCGTTGCACTCTTAATGTTACCACCGTTGCTTTTAATGTCACCAGAGGTTATTTTGACTTTCCTGTATGCTGAGTCTGTCCTTCCAACAATCATATCTTTTTCGATGTCTTCACATTTTTCCTGCAGCCATTTCGTCATAGCTTCCCTGCACTTCCTACTTATTTCATTCCTCAGCGACTTGTATTTCTGTACTACAGACGCAAAATTTAACCGACAGGAAGAAGATGCTGTGATATGCAAATGATTAGCTTTTCAGAGTATTCACACAAGGTTGGCGCTGGTGGCGACACCTACAACGTGCTGAAATGAGGAAAGTTTCCAACCGATTTCTCATACACAAACAGCAGTTGACCGGCGTTGTCTGGTGAAACGATGTTGTGATGCCTCGTGTAAGGAGGAGAAATGCGTACCATCACGTTTTCGACTTTGATAAAGGTCGGATTGTAGCCTATCGCGATTGCGGTTTATCGTATCGCGACATTGCTGCTCGCGTTGGTCGAGATCCAATGACTGTTGGCAGAATATGGAACCGGGTGGGTACGGGAGGGTAATACGGAACGCCGTGCTGGATCCCAACGGCCTCGTATCACTAGCAATCGAGATGACAGGCATCTTATCCGCATGGCTGTAACGGATCGTGCAGCCACGTCTCGATCCCTGAGTCAACAGATGGGGACGTTTGCAAGACAACAACCATCTGCACGAACAGCTCGATGACGTTTGCAGCAGCATGAACTATCAGCTCGGAGACCTTGGCTGCGGTTACCCTTGACGCTGCATCACAGACAGGAGCGCCTGCGATGGTGTACTGAACGACAAACATGGGTGCACGAATGGCAAAACGTCATTTCTTCGGATGAATCCAGGTTCTGTTTACAGCATCATGGTGGTCGCATCCGTGTTTGGGGACATCGCGGTGAACGCACATTGGAAGCGTGTATTCGTCTTCGCCATACTGGCGTACCACCCGGTGTGATGGCATGGGGTGCCATTGGTTACACGTCTCGGTCACCACTTGTTCACATCGACGGCACTTTGAACAGTGGATGCTACATTTCAGATGTGTTACGTCGCGTGCCTCTACCATTCATTCGATCCCTGCGAAACCCTACATTTCAGCAGGATAATGCACGACCGCATATTGCAGGTCCTGTACGTGCCTTTCTGGATACAGAAAATGAACTTCTGCTACGCTGGCCAGCACGTTCTCCAGATCTCTCACCAACCGAAAACGTCTGGTCAATGGCGACCGAGCAACTGGCTCGTCACAATACGCCAGTCACTACTGTTGATGAACTGTGGTATCGTGTTGAAGCTGCATGGGCAGCTGTACCTGCACACGCCATCCAAGCCCTGTTTGACTCAATGCCCAGGCGCATCAAGGCCGTTATTAAGGCCAGAGGTGGTTGTTCTGGGTACTGATTTCTCAGCATCTATGCATTCAAATTGCGTGAAAATGTAATGACATGTCAGTTCTAGTATATTATATTTGTCCAATGAATACCCGTTTATCATCTGCATTTCTTCTTGGTGTAGCAATTTTAATGGCCAGTAGTATACATAAAGCTGTCGGGATTCTTTTGATTAGATAGTTTGCCATCACTAATAGGACCATGCCGAGTAAAGCAATGTGGTGTTCATGCCAACCTTACGTTGAATACAACTTCACTCTTTACAGTATTGCCTTGAGAGCGATCACAGACGCTCTTTTAACTAATAATTTGCTTAATATTAACCTGGCAGCATTATTTCACACTTTCTCAGTAATTTACAAGTATTTTTACACGAATGATCTGCATAGTGTTAAATTCATCAGCGACTCTAATATTTGAAGATATCTGACTATTTTTGATAATACTTGTCTAATCTGCAATTTTTGTAGCGAAGATCCGTATAACAAATCAAATTTTTTGGCTTCACTTACTAGTGTGATAATATTGTGCGTATGGACATGAAACGCTGCAAGGCTTTTTTTTGACATGTGCAGCATTTATGGAGTAATATTTGCTACTGAAAGCAACCACGTTAGCTGGACGGAGTGGCCGAGCGGTTCTAGTCGCTTCAGTCTGGAACGGCGCGATCGCTACGGTCGCAGGTTCGAATCCTGCATCGGGCATGGTTGTGTGTGATGTCCTTAGGTTAGTTAGGTTTAAGTAGTTCTAAGTCCTAGGAGACTGATGACCTCAGATGTTAAGTCCTATAGTGCTCAGAGCCACTTGAACCATTAGTACCCACCTCAAGCAGCAGAGATCGACGGCTGAACACAACGAACGTCTACCCAGACAGTCCTGTCGCTCGTCGGCCTTCCACCATCAATAATGCTTGCTCGAATCTGAGTGAGTATTTCGCATTGCCCACTATTCGTAAAAACTGTAAGAACAGTTATGAGTGTTGCAGTGTTCCTAAGCTAATGATAAAACTCTTGAAGAGAAATATCATCATGGCAACAGTCTTAGAACGAAGCAAATACTACATGTAATAAAGAAATATAGTTGTGCCTGGAGCAAACACAATTCACATACATGTTTTGGAGAAGTTTCTGCTATGGCTTTTATTTATTATCTGCTGAATAGTATAAAAGGAATTTATGCATTGCGATATTTATCAATTTGTGATTATGCTTTATGAAACGTTGATCGGGTGGGGAACCAGACTACGTATATAAATGTGTATACTTACTCTTTATACATTTCGGTTTTTCGTGCTTCCACAGAGAGTTTGAGTGGAAGTTCCTAACACATACTGTTTCACTGTTTGCGTGTTCGCTTGCTCAGCCATCTTATCCTGGGTGTTCTGGGAGGGAATTTTTAGCTTTTCAGTGACATTTTTTCAAAAAGTAGTATTTTAACCGAAAGAAAAGTTAGCCAAAGATCAAAACAGCGGTTAATTGTTTACAAAAAGACATAATATAAAGACATTAATGATATAGAGAGAAGAAAAAAGCAATAATATCATAGTAGGCCTTAGTTGGCGAGAAATTACGTATCAAAACAGTGACAAACTCTTATTAATTGTAAATGACATGCCGGAAGGCAGTAATCGTAGCTGTGCTGCAAATATCAAACAAACTTGTGAACACGAATTTGTAATAATAAGGTACATATTTCTTCTTCATGTCACTATATCTGTCAATACTTGTTGTAAGGCAAATACTATAATCTCAATAAACTGATGAATATCATAATACAATAAAGTCATTGTATACTACTCAGCAGATAATAAATAAAACCCTCTGAAAAAAATTTCTCCGAAATATGTATGAAGAGTAAAACAGGAAAAATTGTGTTTGCTTAAGGTAGAACCACGTATCCTTATTACATATTAAGAAGCAAACGAGACCACGGACAGAGATTTGACCGCAAAATGGTTTTTATCTATGTTTATGATGCAAATAAATATCATTACTGAAACAAACAATTCAGCTGTTAAATGAATGTGTGAGTCACCGATAAACTGTCAGAAGACAAGCAGTATCTATGTCGATCAAAGTGACCCCTTAATTACTCTTATCACCACAGATATGTAAGTAGGTAATCAGTCTTGCAGGTAACTCTTCGTGCAACCTTATGGAAGGCTATGTAACATAATATATTGAAATATAGCGTGATCGACAAAGAATCGAATTGATATTGTGTGAAATTTTAACTATACATTCTTTATTTAGAATTTAAGTATCTGCTTTAAAAGAAAAATAGGTGAAACCAATAGATAACAAGAACATTTTGACCACTGCCCACCGAAAGACTGTTTGCCTTCTTGTGGCGCTGTGGGCGCGTGACGCGGTAAGGAAAGGGTTAGGGGGACTGGAAAGTAATCTCGTTTTTTACCTTAAATTCAAGCAGATAAACTGTCAACAACTTGTTATTTTAATCAGTGGATTAATCACCCTCGACAGCGAAAACATTTTGCTATCTAGTGTGTAAATTTCTCATGCCGGATCGAAATAAATAAATACACTACGGGCCATTAAAATTGCTACACCAAGAAGAAATGCAGATGGTAAGCGGGTATTCATTGGACAAATATATTATACTACAACTGACATGTGATTACATTTTCACGCAATTTGGCTGCATAGATCCTGACAAATCAGTACCCAGAACAACCACCTCTGGCCATAATAACGGCCTTGATACGCCTGGGTATTGAGTCAAACAGAGCTTTGATGGCGTGTACAGGTACAGCTGCCCATGCAGCTTCAACACGATACCACAGTTCATCAACAGTTGTGACTGGCGTATTGTGACGAGCCAGTTGCTCGGTCACCATTGACCAGACGTTTTCAATTGGTGAGAGATCTGGAGAATGTGCTGGCCAGGGCAGCAGTCGAACATTTTCTGTATCCAGAAAGGCCCGTACAGGACCTGCAACATGCGGTCGTGCATTATTATGCTGAAATGTAGGGTTTCGCAGAGATCGAATGAAGGGTAGAGCCACGGGTCGTAATACATCTGAAATGTAACGTCCACTGTTCAAAGTGCCGTCGATGCGAACAGGAGGTGACCGAGACGTGTAACCAATGGCACCCCATACCATCACGCCGCGTGATACGCCAGTATGGCGATGACGAACACACGCTTCCAATGTGCGTTCACTGCGATGTCGCCAAACACGGATGCGACCATCATGATGCTGTAAACAGAACCTGGATTCATCCGAAAAAAATAACGTTTTGCCATTCGTGCATCCAGGTTCGTCGTTGAGTACACCATCGCCGGCGCTCCTGTCTGTGATGCAGCGTCAAGAGTAACCGCAGCCATGGTCTCCGAGCTGGTAGCCCATGCTGCTGCAAACGTCGTCGAACTGCTCGTGCAGATGGTTGTTGTCTTGCTAACGTCCCCATCTGTTGACTCAGGGATCGAAACGTGGCTGCACGATCCGTTACAGCCATGCGGATAAGATGACTGTCATCTCGACTGCTAGTAATACGAGGCCGTTGGGATCCAGCACGGCGTTCCGTATTACCCTCCTGAACCCACCGATTCCACATTCTGCTAACAGTCATTGGATCTCGACCAACGCGAGCAGCAATGTCGCGATACGATAAACCGCAATCGCGATAGGCTACAATCCGACCTTTATCAAAGTCGGAAACGCGATGGTGCGCATTTCTCCTCCTTACACGAGGCATCACAACATCGTTTCACCAGACAACGCCGGTCAACTGCTGTTTGCGTATTAGAAATCGGTTGGAAACTTTCCTCATGTGAGCACGTTGTAGGTGTCGTCACCGGCGTCAATCTTGTGTGAATGCTCTGAAAAGCTAATCATTTGCATATCACAGCATCTTCTTCCTGTCGGTTAAATTTCGCGTCTGTAACACGTCATCTTCGTGGTGTAGCAATTTTAATGGCCAGTAGTGTAAATAAGTTTTTGAACAAAATATTTGGAGATGGTCTTTTCGACGTGTACATTTTGATATTTACTGCCACACGGAAAATATTGTAACGATCGGAATAAAAGAAAATTCGACGCGGAGGAGGAGGTGATTAGTGTTTAACGTCCCGTCGACAACGAGGTCATTAGAGACGGAGCGCAAGCTCGGGTGAGGAAAGGTTGGGGAAGGAAATCGGCCGTGCCCTTTCAGAGGAACCATCCCGGCATTTGCCTGAAGCGATTTTGGGAAATCACGGAAAACCTAAATCAGGATGGCTGGAGACGGGATTGAACCGTCGTCCTCCCGAATAAGAAAATTCGAGGGGGCAATGTTGGGCGAGTATGGAAGGTGAGACAATAACTCCAACCCCAATTAATTAATTTCTTTCAGGGTCCATCTTGCGCAGTGTTGTCTTGCTTTATCGTGTTATAGAATATCGCCTTTTCTGTTGACAGTCACTAGGCGCTTCTCAATAAAATGTTGATTTTTCGATTCAGTTGGTCGTAGTGAAGGTTGTCATTAAAAGTTTGGTTTTAGTTTAGTTTGTCCGTACTTCAGGATGAACGACCCCGTGAATACTCCACCAAACACACAAAAGCGTCTTTTTAGGGTGTAACCCTGGCTTAGCCGTACTTCGTGGCTATTAATTCGGAGAGATCCACCGACCTCATTTTCGATTATCTCAGAGGAACCATGTGCCATCTCCAGTGCTCAAGGGATCAAAATACGCCACCATATTGTGCCGCTGAAGCAATAAGATGCGTGTGGTGGACCTGCTAGCTCCGCTTTCTTAACCAGTCTGCTGCACATGTTCTTGGATGGTCAACCAAGGCATGTTCAGTTCCTCGATCGTCTGACAAGGATTTGATTCCACGTCCGCGCTTAACATGCCATCGTCTGAAGTTGGTCTTCCTGATCGATACGAATCGGAAAGATCAATATTACAGAATTTGAACTTACAAGGCCACTTTTGTCGTTTACAAATATCTAAGACACTTTGATAAACATCGCAAAGACACACATCAAAAAAGGTCTGCATCACCTCGGTTTTGAGAGTTCCGGAACCTATACAGAAAATTGGAACAGAGACCAGCATAAACATCATTTCCACCCTTTTGATTGCTCATGGAAACCACACATTGCATGCTGTACCACAATATAGTGAGACCTTCACAGGTGGTGGTCCAGATTGCTGTACACACCGGTACCTCTAATATCCAGTTGCACGTCCTCTTGTGTACTATGCACAAGTTCATCAACGCACTGTTGGTCCAGATTGTCTCACGCCTCAATGGCGATTCGGCGTAGATTCCTCAGATTGGTTGGTGGGTTCAAAAATGGTTCAAATGGCTCTGAGCACTATGGAACTTAACATCTGAGGTCATCAGTGCCCTAGAACTTAGAATTACTTAAATCTAAGGACATCACACACATCCATACCAGTGGCAGGATTCGAACCTGCGACCGTAGCGGTGGCGCGGTTCCAGACTGAAGTGCCTAGAACCGCTGAGCCACAGCGGCCGGCTGTTGGTGGGTCACGTCGTCCATCAACAGTCCTTTTCAATCTATTCGAGGCATGTTCGATAGGGTTCATGTCTGTAGAACATGCTGAGCATTCTAGTCGAGCGATGTCGTTATCCTGAAGGAAGTCATTCACAAGATGTGGCCGGCCGCGGTGGCCGTGCGGTTCTAGGCGCTTCAGTCCGGAACCGCGGGACTGCTACGGTGGCAGATTCGACTCCTGCCTCTGGCATGAATGTGTGTGATGTCCTTAGGTTAGTTAGGTTTAAGTAGTTCTAAGTTCTAGGTGACTGATGACCTAAGATGTTAAGTCCCATAGTGCTCGGAGCCATTTGAACCATTTGAACCACAAGATGTGCACGATGGGGGCGCTGATTGTCGTCCATGAAGACGAATGCCTCGGCAATATGTTGCCTATATGGTTGCACTGTCGGTCGGAGAATGGCATTCACGTATCGTACAGCCGTTACGATGCCTTCGATGACCACCAGCGGTGTTCGTCGGCACCACATAATGCCACCCCAAAACAGCAGAGTACCTCCACCTTGCTGTACTCGCTGGACAGTGTGTCTAAGGCGTTCAGTCTGACCGGGTTGTCTCCAAACACGTCTGCGACGATTGTCTGGCTGAAGACATATGCAACACTCATCGGTGAAGAGAACGTAATGCCAATACCGAGCGGTCCATTTGGCATGTTGTTGGGCCCCGCACGGCGTCGTGGTTGAAAAGATGGACCTCGCCATGGACGTCGGGAGTGAAGTTGCGCATCATGCAGCCTATTGTGCACAGTTTGAGTCGTAACACCACGTCCTGTGGCTGCAGGAAAAGCATTATTCAACATGGTGACCTTGCTATCAGGGTTCCCCCGAGCCGTAATTCGTAGGTAGCGGTCATCCACTGAAGTAGTAGCCCTTGGACGGCCGGAGCGAGGCATGTTATCGACAGTTCCTGTCTTTCTGTATTTCCTCCATGTTCGAACAATATCGTTTTTGATCATTCCGAGACGCCTGGACACTTCCCTTGTTGAGAGCCTTTCCAGGCACAAAGTAACAATGTGGACGCGATCGAACTGCGGTGTTGACCGTCTAGCCATGGTTGAACTACAGACAACACGAGCCGTGTACCTCATTACTGGTGGCATGACTGGAACTGATCGGCTGTCGGACCCTCTCCGTCTAATAGGCGCTGATCATGCATGGTTGTTTACGTCTTTTGGGCGGGTTTAGTGACATGTTGAACAGTCAAAGGGACTCTGTGATACAATATCCACAGTAAAAGTCTATCTTCAAGAATTCTGGGAACCGTCGTGATGCAAAATCTTTTTTATGTGTAAAGTATAAGCGGCTGCCTGTGTCGTATTTGACTGCATATTACGGTACAATGCTGGTGTGGGCACATGTGTTGCGGAGCACACCAGTTAGTGCACGTTGTTGAACATGGGGCTCCGCAGAAGACAACCCCTACAGATTTTGCGAACTTGTCCACTGAATCTGTTGGAAGACATCCAGTACTTTTAGAGGTGCATTTCTAAGACCACAACAGGATCAGTATATGTCATACGATAGCAGTGTTGAAGAAGGGCGACCTAATTCTCTCGAAACACTGCTGAAAACGTTGAAAGAACAAACTGCGCAACAGTTCTACTGACTCCATCTCAGTGCAGGATAATCGATGAGAGGGCGCGTACTGAGGCGTAAAGACAGCCATTTTACCGACCTAGGTGGCGTAGTAGTTAGCACACTGGACTCGCAATCTGGAGGACAACGGTTCGAACCCACGTCCGGCCATCCTTATTTAGGTTTTCCGTGATTTCCCTAAATCGTTTCGGGGAAATGCCAGGATTTGTTCTTTCGAAAGGGCACGACCGACTTCCCTCCCCATCCTTCCCTAATCCGATGGGACCGATAGCCTCGCTGTTTGGTCCCCTCCTCCAAAACAGTCAACCAATCAATAGGCATTTTTCTCCACTTGTCATCAGATTGAACTGGGAGTGTCTAATATTTCTAAGAAATGCCCTCTACCACACACTATAATGTGTACTGAGGAGTAATTTGTAAAATTGGCCCTGAATATGTGGCTGCATAATCTGTTGTCTGTATAGCAGTGTTTCCTAAGAGACTAAGAGAGCCACAGGTCTACAAGATCAGCAGCAGCATTGATTTTCGTGGTGGGTCTCATTCGAGACGCTGTCTCATATATTAACCGAATTATTATGAAGGGGGAGGATATCACGCAATTCAACTGATAGAAAACGACAGTTGATTCAGTGATATCACGTACATTTGTCACTGAAATAAACTGCACCAATAACTGTCAAAAGTTCGTACACGCAGATTCTATGCCCCACAACACGGCCATGTTGCGCATTCATCAACGTTACGGTTGGCTCTGCGGAAACAGCAGACGACGCAAGCGCTGGCGTGTTATTGTCTTGCGAGACAATGCAAGTCCGCATTCCGTCATGCTGGCACAAATCTTGTCGTGTGATAGACGCCACTCAGAGGCATTTGATCATCCTCCGTACAGAACAAACGCATGGTATGAAGCACTAACCATTCGTATTTTATAGTACACTTGTATCAGGCGTCTAATGGAGAAACAAGTGACAAGTGATTTGCCTACTGTTATTGTAGTGTCACCTATTAAAAACTAACATACCGTCCACGAAGATTCAGTGATTAGTTGTGTTCTTTAATTATTTTCATATTTTCAAGTCACAGTCATACGTACATTTCACAGTGCAGTAACTAGTTTCCATCAAGCAGTGATAGCCTTCAGCATATTTGAGAGATCACAATGTGCAAATGACGATAGAGCAGTGATGCCAGTTTAAAAAGCGTTATATTTAAGCTGATCATCCAAAAAGGAAAAAAAAGTAAGAGTAAAAATGCACGCGGTTCAAAAGTCTGAATTTTTCGACCTTTGCACATTTAGTGTGATGTATGTGCTTGATTTTGTTGAGAAAGCAGATAAGCACATCCAGTCTTGGCTGCATCTTTACAACAGCAGCTCGCCGATCCTCTTATCTGGCGTCGAGACCGATATTTCGTCTTCATTAATGCCATGGCTGAAAATGTTGAATCACACAAGTAAGTTGACGTGAAGTGTAATTATTCGTCCACTCTCCTTCTTGCTAAACTGGGTTATTTATGTCGCGTCTGCACCCAAAAATCTTCAAGAGACTTCGAATTAAATTCATTTCGAAGTCTTCTGTCACATGGGAGTTCTAGTAACTCCTCCTGTTCAACCTGTTGAGAAGTGGTTTGTTATTATCTCATCGAACAGATTTTGGATCCGGTCAGATGTAGGTTTTGGAAATTTATCCTCAAATTAGATACATACTAAGCCAATTCTAATAATTTTACATATATGCAACTCAGTTACTCTTATCCATCAGGTTTTCCCAAAATCCAAGATTTCTCTTGAATGCAAACATTTCCTCTCTTCAAAAGACTATATCACTCCGGCCTTTAAGCTATACGTTAAGATCATACTTTCTCAGAAACGTCGTCTGATTAGCACAATATTAGGAGCCATTTTTCATCCAGAAACAGAGCCAAGAGTGAAGGACTTCTGTTCAGCAGGAAACGACGAAGTTCAACCTTCAGCTCCACAATAAGGAGAACTTTACCACGACGCAACCAAGGCACCACTAAGTGCAATAAAAGTAAATCATGAGTAGAACCGATAGTCTTTGCAAAGAATGGAAGATAGCCTACTGTTCAAAGCTCGTGCTTTCACAAAATTTACGACACTGACTGCTTCGTTCAGAATTTTATTGACTTCGGGGCACTACTTCAGAAGTCACTGCCTCCCAGCGTACCATACCGTGTGTGAATTTTACAGAAGGAGCACGCACTCTTGCCATGAAGCCCCTTTTAGTTCCTGTAAATGCTGGCGCCCCATCAGTGGATATACTAACACAATTAATTCATGACAGATTGTTGTCAACAGCAAAGGAAGTCACAATAAATCTTCGTCAGCTGTTCTCCCTTCCATAGACTAACAAAACAGAACGTTCTCGTGCATTTCATTTTCATAACAATAGCATACAAAAACATGAAGCTGTAAAAGATTATATATCAGTACTGTCATCGATGCAGGATGAATTTCGGGCTGTCATGAAGACGTGCTAGCAATCGATTTTCCATCATCTGTGAGTAGTATCGACGTCAGACTCTTGCCAAACCTTTCTCCATGCATTATTTCACACATTTTGACAGGTGCAGGAAGAAGTAATTTGTCACCAGTTATGTGCGGCGATTTGAATCTTGCAGTTAAGCTGAATACTTTTTGTATGCTGTTAGGGCTGTCTTAGGAGCTGTAGGAACTGATACCTATTTTTATTTTATTTTAGGGAATCCAACACTTATAGGACCGGATGTTTTGCCTGCAGGTTTCTCTTTAGTTTCGTCTCTTTAGTCTATGTCGTTCCTCCTTATTCAAAAGTATTCTCATAAAGCCTGACGTCATACAGTCAACCACATATTTACAAACTTTGGTTTTGCGTTTAGAACTAACGTTGCTGATCGGAACAGAGAAAGATGTGAAATAAGAAAGTATTTTGATTAAATTTGAATATATTTCCTTATTAAAACCGCAAACTTTTGAAGGAGAAGAGACACTAGGTGAATCGTTTCCAGGGGATCTCTTGTTACCACAGCCAGTCAGCCACTTATCCATGAGAATGGCGGCACTGTCTTATAAACCCGATTAATTATTCCACTGAACACGCACTAGAATTCGACTTGTAGCTAATTCACTATCTTCGAACTACTCCGGAAGCCTGAAATGAAATCGAGTGAACGGTCACAATGGCTGCTATTAATAACCTATTCTTGTAGTTCGTGTTGCAAGAAAGTGGCGGTCGCATTGTCAAGCGGCTTATTGTCACTAGTGGTTGTTAAGTGTGACGGGGGCTGTATGTTGAAATATTATTCGCGATTTTTTTCGGGGTTCATGGTGACAGCGTTTTCTGGTCAGTTCTCCTGAAATAAGACAGCACATAACGATAAAGGAGCTTCCTTGGTTCACCTGGTGAGAATCTGACACTGGCAACTTTATTCACTGGAAGTCCTTTTTTCTACATAATATGAAATATAAATATTTCAATAAAACCCCACGCTTCCCTCTATCATTACTCTCTGCGCCCCCCCCCCCCCTACCTCGAGGACGGCTGCTACAGACGACGCAACGGAAATAGCTGCAGTATGTGCCTTCAATATAAAGTTGATCACCGCCTGTTCGAAACTGGTTACTGAGTCGTGAAATGTACGTCTAATTGTGTCGGAATAAGAAGAAAGTAAAGAAAATATATTTTTATAAAGTAACTTTCTAAGGAATACGTCAGAGGATGTGACTGGAATTCTAATTCCTTATTTTCTTGCTTGTATCATATCAGCGAGGAAGAGAACAGGCCTATATTAAAGTTTTATTAAGCGTATGTAAAACATCCACAGCGTTTGAAGAAACCAGTGAATTTCCCATCGAAAGGAGCGTAAAACAAGGCGACTCTGTATCTCCAAAACTATTTTCAGCAGTTCTCGAAAAGGCAATGTTTAAATTAGACTGGAGAAAACAAAGAGATTCCAAATTCTGGGAAAGAGATTAAATGATTTGAGGTTCACTGATGATACTGTAGTATCTGCAAATAGGACAGAAAAGCTTCAAATACTGGTTAGTGAACTTACGTCACCCTACTCTGAAGTTGGTCTAAAAATGAACTATGATAAAAACAAAACAACGATCAATGAATGGGCACCGGAGGAATATATATCTGTTGGAAGTACGCGCCTGCAAATGGTCACATAATGTGTCATCTCGGTCAACTGCTAAGTACGAAAGGACACCTAAAAACAGAAATATTTGGATGTATTGAATTAGGCTGGCAAGCTTGTGGAAGATACTCCTCAGTTTTGAAGCCCTAGAGGTCAACCAAGCTGAAGAAAGCAGTTTTTGACAAATTTATACTGTCAGCAATATCTTATGGCTGTGAGACGTGGATATTAAATGAGTTCAATTGTCAGAAAACTATTAGTAGCCTAAAGAGGAATGGGCCACACAAAGAAACACAGATAGAAAGCAGTTGATATCAGGCAGACAACAAAGATCAATGACATAATGGAAAGAGTGAATACCTTGAAATGGCAGTGGTTTGGTCATGTCGCTCGAAGAAAAGATGGCAGGTGGTCAAAACAAGTACTAGATTGGAGCCCAATTGACTAAAAGCGGCCAAGGGGAAGTCCACCGGACAGATGGGACAGCGACTTAAGAAAGACAGCTGGATTGAACTGGCAGCGGGAAGATCAAGGAAGGCAAAAATGTAAGGACCTGCAGGGATTCTACGATGCAGGCTGAAAGAGGCCACATCGTCAGTTGATCAGAGTCGATGATGATTGTATCAGTAACATTGATTGATCCTGTTATTAAATGATGGACAGATTTATTTAAAATACACGTGGTAAGTACTTTGTTTGCCATCAAACACCACACTCTAAAGGGAAACTGAGTAAAATGAGATAGTACTTCAGAAGCTTTGAATCTGCGAGATCATGATAAAGGTCGCGCTTATTGTTCGTATTATTTCCTGAAACAGAACCAAGGACATTATTCGTTATCTATCCTCTTCATAAGGTCTTGTTTTTGATAACTGGCTTCTGACCTTCCCTCCGCGTTTCCGCATAAACAACGAAAAATCTTGGTTTCGTCCTACTACCTCCATCTCATACTAGCTACTACGCCAGTGGAAATTCGGTTCCAAGTCTGCCTAACGTATTTGTATCTGCTACTGAGTTATGATATCGTTTTCTTCAGTGTCAGATCTGCAAAAAAAGTATCAAAAAATATCGTCAGAAGAAACCAGTGTGTGTTGCTTGTCTTTTTTCTACAGTAATGGCTCTGTTGTGCAATCCACTGTCTCACGCCAGAAGCATCAGTGGACTGAAACCCATTCACACGTCCACGACAGGCCGGGGCGCTCTGATCGTTTGGTCAACATTACACACGGTCGTCAATGAAAGGCAAGCCGGGCCATCAGACGTAAGCCGACTACAGTCACATTAGTGCCTACGTCCGGACCGGATGTAGGGCTCGTCTGATAACTGTCGAAATAGTTTACAGCGGCAACAACCTTTACTTTCCTCCTGTAAACAACAGATCCGGTTTCTGAGGCAGCTGTTCAGTTTTAATCGTCTACGAAAAACTGTTTTGCTCGTCCTACTTTTTACTATAACGCCATGTGGAGAAATGTAGCACTTAAGTTTACAGCTTAGCTAAAACCAAACATACCCTAGCTGTTGTGAAATTAGGCGGCAGATAAAATCCGCCAGAAGTAGCAACAGTCGGCATATATCTTTCAGGCAACATAAGGCTGTTTACGACTGTCCTCGACACTTTAGGAAATACCACCTAAACGTCACTGAAATTCACGTTCTAAAGGAAGTTGTTGCAACCAGAATGTCTCAGTCCGGCGATAGGCAACTTTGTTTTAGAGAAATTAACTTTCTTGTTCATGTTATTTTTTAATATGCGATAGATAATGGAATTTCCCCCCCCCCAACCCCCCCCCCCCCCCCCCCATGAACCATGGACCTTGTTGTTGGTGGGGAGGCTTGCGTGCCTCAGCGATACAGACAGCCATACCGTAGGTGCAACCACAACAGAGGGGTATCTGTTGAGAGGCCAGACATACGTGTGGTTCCTGAAGAGGGGCAGCAGCCTTTTCAGTGGTTGCAGGGACAGCAGTCTGGATGATTAACTGATCTGGTCTTGTAACAATAACCAAAACGGCCTTGCTGTGCTGGTATTGCGAACGGCTGAAAGCAAGGGGAAACTAAAGCTGTAATTTTTCCCGAGGGCATGCAGCTTTACTGTATGGTTAAATGATGATGGCGTCCTCTTGGGTAAAATATTCCGGAGGTAAAATAGTCCCACATTCGGATCTCCGGGCGGGGACTACTCAAGAGGACGACGTTATCAGGAGAAAAAAAACTGGCGTTCTACGGATCGGAGAGTGGATGTCAGATCCCTTAATCGGGCAGGTAGGTTAAAAAAATTTAAAAAGGGAAATGGATAGGTTAAAGTTAGACATAGTGGGAATTAGCGAAGTTCGGTGGCAGGAGGAACAAGACTTTTGGTCAGGTGAATATAGAGTTATAAATACAAAATCAAATAGGGGTAATGCAGGAGTAGGTTTAATAATGAATAAAAAATAGGAGTGCAGTTAAGCTACTACAAACAGCATAGTGAACGCATTATTGTGGCCAAGATAGACACGAAGCCCACGCCTACTACTGTAGTACAAGTTTATATGCCAACTAGCACTGCAGATGATTAAGAAATTGATGAAATGTTTGATGAGATAAAAGAAATTATTCAGATAGTGAAGGGAGACGAAAATTTAATAGTCATGGGTGACTGGAATTCGGTAGTAGGAAAAGGGAGTGAAGGAAACGTAGTAGGTGAATATGGATTTGGGGTAAGGAATGAAAGAGGAAGCCGCCTGGTAGAATTTTGCACAGAGCATAACTTAATCATAGCTAATACTTGGTTGAACCAAGAAGGTTGTATATATGGAAGAATCCTGGAGATACTAGAAGGTATCAGGTAGATTATATAATGGTAAGACAGAGATTTAGGAACCCGGTTTTAAATTGTAAGACATTTCCGGGGGCAGATGTGGACTCTGACCACAATCTATTGGTTATGGACTGTAGATTAAAACTGAAGAAACTGCAAAAAGATGGGAATTTAAGGAGACGAGTCCTGGATAAACTGACTAAACCAGAGGTTGTACAGAGTTTCAGGGAGAGCACAAGGGAACAATTGACAGGAATGGGGGAAAGAAGTACAGTACAGGAAGAATGGGTAGCTTTGAGGGATGAAGTAGTGAAGGCAGCAGAGGATCAAGTGGGTAAAATGACGGCGGCTAGTAGAAATCCTTGGGTAACTGAAGATATATTGAATTTAATTGATGAAAGGAGAAAATATAAAAATGCAGTAAATGAAACAGTCAAAAAAGAATACAAACGTCTCAAAAATGAGATCGACAGGAAATGCAAAATGGGTAAGCAGGGATGGCTAGAGGACAAATGTAAGTACGTAGAGGCTTGTCTCACTAGGGGTAAAATAGATACTGCCTACAGCAAAATTAAAGAGACCTTTGGAGAAAAGAGAACCACTTGTATGAATATCAAGAGCTCAGTGGAAGCAGAAAGGTGGAAGGAGTGTATAGAGAGTCTATACAAGAGCAATGTACTTGAGGACAATATTGTGGAAATGGAAGAGGATGTAGATGGAGATGAAATGGGAGATATGATACTGCGTGAAGAGTTTGACAGATCACTGAAACACCTGAGTTGAATCAAACCCCGGGAGTAGACAACATTCCATCAGATCTGCTGGCAGCCTTGGGAGAGCCATTCCTGACAAAACTCTACCATCTGGTGAGCAAGATGTATGAGACAGGCGAAATACCCTCAGACTTTAAAAAGAATATAATAATTCCAACCCCAAAGAAAGTAGGTGTTGACAGAACTACTATCAGTTTAATAACTCACGGCTGCAAAATACTAACGCGAATTCCTTACAGACGAATGGAAAAACTGGTAGAATCCGACCTCGGGGAAGATCAGTTTGGATTCCGCAGAAATGTTGGAACACGTGAGGCAATACTGACCCTACGACTTATCTTAGAAGATAGATTACGGAAAGGTAAACCTACGTTTCTAGCATTTGTAGACTTAGAGAAAGCTTTTGACAATGTTGGCTGGAATACTTTCTTTCAAATTCTGAAGGTGGCCGGGGTAAAATACAGGGAGCGAAAGGCTATTTACAATTTGTACAGAAACCAGATGGCAGTTATAAGAGACGAGGGACATGAAAGGGAAGCAGTGGTTGGCAAGGGAGTGAGACAGGGTTGTAGCCTCTCCCTGATGCTATTCAATCTGCATATTGAGCAAGCAGTAAAGGAAACAAAAGAAAAGTTCGGAGTAGATATTAAAATCCATGGAGAAGAAATAAAAACTTTGAGGTTCGCCGATGACATTGTAATTCTGTTAGACACAGCAAAGGACTTGGAAGAGCAGTTGAACGGAATGGACAGTGTCTTGAAAGGAGGGTATAAGATGAACATCACCAAAAGCAAAACGAGGATAATGGAATGTAGTCGAATTAAATCGGGTGATGCTGAAGGAATTAGAATAGGAAATGAGACACTTAAAGTAGTAAAGAAGTTTAGCTATTTGGGGAGCAAAATAACTGGTGATGGTCGAAGTAGAGAGGATATAAAATATGGAGTGGTAATGGCAAGAAAAGCGTTTCTGAAGAAGAGACGTTTGTTAACATCGAGTATAGATTTAAGCGTCAGGAAGTCGTTTCTGAAAGTATTTGTATGGAGTGTAGCCATGTATGGAAGTGAAACGTGGACTATAAATAGTTTAGACAAGAAGAGAATAGAAGCTTTCGATATGTGGTGCTACAGAAGAATGCTGAAGATTAGATGGGTAGGTCACATAACTAATGAAGAGGTACTGAATAGAACTGGAGAGAAGAGAAATTTGTGGCACAACTTGACTAGAAGAAGGGATCAGTTGGTAGGGCATATGCTGAGGCATCAAGGGATCACCGGTTTAGTATTGGAGGGCAGCGTGGAGGGTAAAAATTATAGAGGGAGACCAAGAGATGAGTACACTGAAGAGATTCAGAAGGATGTAGGTTGCAGTAGGTACTGGGAGATCAAAAAGCTTGCACAGGATAGAGTAGCATGGAGAGCTGCATCAAACCAGTCTCAGGACTGAAGACCACAACAGCAACGGAATTTAAAAAATAGATCACAATAAACACGATTATGAAAGCAAGCTACTTCAAAACAAGATACATATTCAGCTACAGGGTGGGGCAAATATAAGTGACCCAGAGAACAGAGGTCCTGGGTGCAAAGACGTACAGCAGAGGAAAAGAAATACTGTTCTAACCTGACTATAGCAGATTGAAGCTGGACTGCTGGAATTGCTGCACCCTCATCCGAAATGTTCTGCTGCATTTATTGAAGACTGTGAGGGTTGTTGCCGTACACCTTAGACTTGAGGGGTCCCCACACAAAGTAATTGCAACTGTCAGATCAGATCACCTGGGTGGGTCTGGCCTCTGACAGACGTGATTGTGTAAATGTGCTCCAAGGCTCGGCCGTTGTATGGGCAGTTGCTCCATCCTGTTGGAAGTAACTGTACGTCTTTTCTTCCTCCGTTAACGCTGCTACTCGTCCGGGCCACTTGTAATAGCCCCATCCTGTACTTCCATAGTACGAGGTGCATTCAAGTTCTAAGGCCTCCGATTTTTTTTCTAATTAACTACTCACCCGAAATCGATGAAACTGGCGTTACTTCTCGACGTAATCGCCCTGCAGACGTACACATTTTTCACAACGCTTACGCCATGATTCCATGGCAGCGGCGAAGGCTTCTTTAGGAGTCTATTTTGACCACTGGAAAATCGCTGAGGCAATAGCAGCACGGCTGGTGAATGTGCGGCCACGGAGAGTGTCTTTCATTGTTGGAAAAAGCCAAAAGTGACTAGGAGCCAGGTCAGGTGAGTAGGGAGCGTGAGGAATCACTTCAAAGTTGTTATCACGAGGAAACTGTTGCGTAACGTTAGCTCGATGTGCCACGATCGTGTAATGGTATTATTATCATTATTGTTATTGTGTTCTGCGCGCAGGAACATTGTCACACGGCCACTCTCATGTTCTTCTGTCTTCCGCTGCTCTCTTCATTTCCTCGTAGCTTCCACTATCTTTGATGGCTTCCTCCATCTTGTATACCCTTCGTTTTATTCTTCTTCCACACACTAATGCTTCCAGTGGAATCACCGTCAAACAGCCGAGCCGTTTTATTTTACTACTTCGATGTTACGTACTGTACCTCCTTTGCCAATCACCATGCGCTTTGTTTTTCTCTTATTGATATCTGTATTATTCATATCATATTCTTAACAAATCTCATCATCATCTTTGAACATTTTGTTTTCACTACTTTTACTTCTTCCTAGTAAAACGTATCATCTGCAAATTATACACATACTATTGTATTCCACAAGTGATGTGGTTTATTAATCAATGAAAATAAAACAATTTAACTTATTACTGGCATTTAGAATAATTAGACCTTCTACATGTAGATTTAATAATGTGGAATTATACAGCTTTAATGTGACAGCGAACTATGGGTTTGAAGTTGTGTACACGAATTATTTACGGCAGATTTTCATTGTCAGACATTTCACGACGAATGAGGGATTCGCAGACTGTGACTTCCAACGTAGGCCGCTCTCATTCTCGCTGTGCTGCCTCCGTAGCGAAACTTCGATTGCTGCCAGGCCCGTCCTGCATTTTGAATGCGTAGGCTTTCCAGAGGTAGTGCACTCTCCCAGAAGCTGTAGAGCGACTGCTTCATTTACACTTCGGTTGATGGGAGGAATCACCGCTGTTCCTGTACTTCTACTCCACAAGTCAATTTTAATGGAAATTTAGCCCCTAGCCCTACCCAGCGCCTGATCCTTTACCATTGTGTATTACCCCTTTTATTTGCAAAACAAAGACTGGTATTTTTGTAATTAGGCATGGCTGTCTTAAGGAGCGCGACTAAATCTAAGTTTTTTCATATTTATTGGACCTCAGTACGGTAGTCAAGCAATAGTAGCAGTAAATTACAGAACGTTTACATTATTAGTTTCGGTGAAGTTCAGCCAGTATTATCAAATGTACCAAGTATGAAATAAGTCTTCTGTTGATTATGAGAACCTGAAACATAAGTAACTTCTAATCACAACGTCTTTGTCATAGGAAACAATACTGTGAATTTATCACGTTAAATTAAACCTCGTTGTGTAGTAATGGCAAAGAAGCAATATCATCGCAATTGATCGCTGTAAAGCCTTTATCTATACAGAACATTAAAGTCTTAACTTCGTATATGTTGGATTAGGATCGGTGTTGTCTAACTACTAGCATAACGAAACTGACAAGTGACGATCTTGTCTCATTAATCTTAGCAAGTCTACTGTTGTTCTGAAACAAACGTCGCTCAAGTATGAGATGGAACCGTTAACTGAATTATCAGAATGCTCCTTGATGAAGTTAATGAAATAACAACCTCCATGCATGAATGCTTTATGTTATTATCTGTATTTATTGTTTCCAAACCAACTGGTCAACTCTGAGACAAAAATCTCTATATCTCAGAGTCTTAAAGTTGAAAATACATGAGTGGTGTATACATGATGATGATTTGGCATGAGAAATTTACAGTATTGTTTCCTATGACAAAGATGTTATGATTAGATGTTACTTATACATCAGCATCTCATAATTAATAGAAGACTTATTTCATACTTATTACTTTTGATAATGCTGGCTGAATTTCACCGAAACTAGTCATGGTAAACTTCCTGTAATTTACTGCGACTGTGGCTTGACTGCTGTACTGATGTAAAAATAAATTTGAAGAATTTGTCTCGGTACATTGCTGAAATGCTTTCATCATGCAAATACTTATTTTTCTGATTTCAGTGTCAGACAGTATTGTACGAAGGGTACCCATCAAGCTGTTAACTACAGCATCAAGAAGAGAAATTAGTGATGCCAGTGGTGCTACTTCTTTTCGACATTTTCAGGACATCGATTTGTTGAAGAATCATGGAACATATTTTGGGTTCAGACATATTGACCTTTCTAGACTCTGAGAAGCTCATCTGCAGAAACCAGCACGGTTTTAGCAAATAGCGGTCATGCGAGACACAGCTGGCCCTCTTTGTGCATGATATACAACAGGCTCTAGATACCGGCTCCCAGGTTGATGCCATATTTCTCGACTTTCGAAAGGCGTTCGACTCAGTTCCGCACTGTCGCTTCTACAAAAAGTGCGCGCTTACGGTCTATCCAATGACATATGCGGTTGGATAGAAAGTTTCCTAACAGACAGGGAGCAGTATGTCGTCCTGAACGGGGTAACTTCAACAGAAACAAGAGTAACTTCAGGTGTGCCCCAGGGCAGCGTAATAGGTCCCCTGCTTTTCACGATTTACATAAACGATCTGGTTGATGGTATTGACAGCGGCGTTAGACTGTCTGCCGATGATGCTGTAGTCTACAGGAAAGTGGTATCACACGAAAGTTGTGAACAAATCAGTAAGGATTTGCAGAAAATAAATGCGTGGTGTAATGACCGGCAGTTATCTCTCAACATTAGTAAGTGTAATCTACTGCGTATAACAAGGCGAAAATCCCCATTAATGTGTGAGTACAAAATAAATGATCGTTCTTTGGAAGCGGTAACATCAGTCAAGTATCTGGGTGTGACTATTCGAAATGATCTCAAACGGAATGATCAGATTACAGAAGTAACCGGTAAGGCGAAGTCTAGATTGCGGTTTATTGGTAGAATCCTGAAGCGATGCATCCTTCAACAAAGGAAATAGCTTACAATACGTTAGTTCGTCCAGTCTTAGAATATTGTTCGTCTGTATGGGACCCTTACCAGTTGGGGCTGATTCAAGAGATTGAGAAGGTCCAAAGAAGAGCGGCAAGATTCGTGACTGGTACATTTACCCATCGCGAGAGCGTTACAAATCTCATAGAAAGTTTGAAGCGGGACACACTTTCAGATAGACGAAGCGCTAAACAGAAGGGGCTGCTCTCTAAATTCTGAAATCCAATCTTCACCGAGGATGTAGAGCATATATTACTAGCACCAACTTTCAAATCGCGTAATGATCATCATTCAAAGATAAGGGAAATAAGAGCTCGTACTGAGGCGTTCAGACAGTCGTTTTTCCCTCGCGCGATCCGCGAGTGGAACAGAGGGGGGCAAATATGGGTTTGGGGCGAATTGTGCCCTCCGACACACACCGCTTGGTGGCTAACGGAGTAGACGTAGAGAACATGGTGGGTCGGTACGGGGGCGGGAGGGGAGAGATGACGAGGCAGAATTTCTTAGTCCGCGACGATTCGTCTTCACAATGTCTTGTAACACCGTCAACATTTCGGTAGTTACATCTGTGACGGAGTGCCCGTTAAGAGCATATAATCTGTTAGTTTCACACCAAGGCAAAATGGCTCAGCCTCACATTACTCAATGATGACTGGATCTTCGTCTTGTTTCACTTCTTTGTTTCGTGGTCATAATGATAGTCCCAGTACTCGACCTTGGTAATCAGGCAGCTCCGGAAGTAATTTGGTGGCCTGTCACAGCCGCAACATCTCCACTGCTACCACGGTTCGGCTGTCTTTTTGAATGGGTGTGAGCAGTCGTGGAATCACATGGGTGTCGATCTTTATCTTGTTCAGAAAATTGGGTAAGATGTTGAATACTGCCCCATGACATTTTCACTGTTTCCACTATCTTCCCGATTGCCACACTCCAGTTACAGTCTTACAGCACACCACGAGGGGAGCAGAAAAAAATGCAGTCCATTGATAAAATGGCGTATCGCGCGCCAATTCGCTTTGTGTATTGGAAGGGGAACAACGTAGCAAAAATCCATGGTGAGTTGGTGGAAGCGGACGACAACAATGCACAATCGTGTGCCGCAGTGGTAAGGTGGCGTCGAGCTGTGCTCAGATAAGAATTATTCCCTATTCCGTGCTGGACTTCTATTAAACGATAATTTTCGTTTCAAAAGTATTTTCTTCTATTAGCTGACAGTTTAGTTATTTTTCCCATACACCACCGGTGCTGCAGCACCACCAATCTCGTTCTAGAGACTTCCGATACAGGATAATCAACGAAAGCAACAAAGCCCTTTCCGTAGTCTCAAACGTAGAGCATGCACCATTCAGTGATTTTTTATTAATACTTTAGTGGTTTGAAGAAATGGAAAATGTTCCTAGATTCCTTTCTGGGAACAGACATCACAGCTTTCTAAGTAGCTTTTGTCGAGGGCCTGTCGGTTACAAAAGAAAATGGACTAGCTGAAATTGTTACTCGTAAGTTGCTGTAAACTTAGTCTGTTCAGCGCGTTTTTCATTTTCAGCTATGATCCTATATCTTAGAAAGTGCATTTGTACCGTTCCGATCGTATCATTACTTTTGCCCTTGGTTCCAGTACTGCGTATCTATTGTGATACGTCCCAGCAATCTTACTGGCTGCAGCGGCTCGATATGTGACATTTAATGTGATCCAGGAAAATGATAACTTTGCCTGTACGTTAATCTTCAACTTATACTCTTAATAACTGTCAGTTATTAAGTTGTCACCAATCTATGTACTGTAACGTACAAGATACATTCGAAAATGTCTGTACGATTCTCTCAAAACTGCAACTCAGATTAATATATACTCAATTACCTGCATAAACGAACATCTCCTATTCCTATATATTCATAACATATACTATATCTAAGGGAGTGCAGTTACTTTTCTTTGAATAATCAAACGTAAGCGTATTAAAGTCAACTGAGCTCACCGCTCTGTACAGCTCTAAAAAAATACTAGTATCTCTGACTAATCGTATCAATAACAGCCAAATAATTTTATAGCAGGGTTACTTCCCGCAACTGTTTAAGAAAAAAGTCTTAAGAAAATTTTTTTTCGTAACTACGTCCTGTCATACGTAATGTGAAATCTTCACTGTTAGTCTTTTGTTATGGTCGTAATTTTAACTAAGGAAATAGTTCCCTACTAATGAAGTCTAAAATGCAGTTTCTTTTCGTTTTTATGACATCATTAACTTCGGTATTAAAATACTACATTTATTATTCATTTTAATAGGATTTAAATGTTAATTTTCTTGTTAGTAGTAGGAAAAAACTCATGCTATCTCATAGAGTCTCTTTCCTTAGTATTCTGAATGTACAATGGTGAAGGTAAAATTATTTTCTTTCCGACATGAGGTCACAGTGCTATCTTTGAAAGTACTTATTACGGGAGTCATTATTCTATCTCTTTGTGGTTTCTTTATCTTTCTTTTCAATTTTTTTTATAGGGGAATTCGAAATAAAATTTCTAGTCTTTTCAGAATCACGTACTCATGTGTCTAACTACAGAACATCACAAACGCACTGATTGAATTTAAAAGAACCTGGTTGTCTCTGTACAGACACATTTTTAAAATTCTCATTGAAGGTGTCACAGTGGGTGTTGCCATATTGCTTATGTGTCAATGTCGCACGCCGTCCCTCAAACGCATGAGCATCGTTTGTTGCTTCGCATCAAGTTCCAATTTCGTCGAATGGTTTTGACCGGGTCCTAGTGGATGTAACCTGTACGTGAGAGGAAAAATTACAGTCTCGCTGCAACCCCAAAAGGGGCGCGATACCTTTGGAAGGCATCGCACACGCTCAGTGTCCTCAGAAAAGGACTGTAACGTCTGGTGGAGTCTGCAGCGTCAAAGGTTGTCAATGTCGTCCTGTTGCTCGTAGCATTGCGTGTTGTCGTTTCCGAAATATTTGGGAATCAATATCCCGAGGAAAGGGACAGTGGCATTGTCGCCCTTTATGGCATCGCCTGATGATTTTCCGTGTAGATCCTGAGCGGCGATGTGACTTAGAAGTTTTTCTTTGAAACAGATAATAATTGTGATTCCAACGCTGGGCATCATGGTTCTGACCCCCATCGCAGAGGCGTCAAAAGTAGAGGCGAGATGTGGGTAAGAGGGGGCGTGACGACCTTCCCACGGTGTGACAGTTCCACGGTGGTGCTGGACACAATTGCGGTGCCAATGTGACGTCATTAACACACATTATACCTCATATGAACTTCTCGGCTCTGGCCCTTTTTCGGAGGTGTCGTCACTTTGCTGTTTGAAGAGTCGGTGAGCCCGAGGGCGACTTCCATGGGCATTCCAAACTTTTGCGTTAGAATGGGAGACCATTACAGGGTTTCGAAAAAGTGATCCTTTAATTGTGTTGCGCAGTGCAGAAAGACAATGAGGCTATTAACGGAGTATCTACTCTTATGGGCAGTAACAAAGTTTTAATTACTACCCAGTAAAAAACTGCTACATGAAACTTAATGACGTTATTAATCCACCTCTACATATTCACCCTTCAGCGCGACACATTTGTCTCAACGATGGTTGAGACTTCGGTTGTAAAAATCTTACAGCGCAAAGAAGTAGAATGTGAGAAAGTATCCTTGTGAGAATGTATCCTACACAGAATCAGCAGTGGCGTTGTGGTGGAGTAAAAACAGTTACTTGGACAACTTCTTCCCGCAACCCGCAACGCTTCGTATCGACAGCCTCCCTGGCTTTCGTCGGAGGTTTCGCTAGCTTGCTCCGGTGATGGTCTACCTCTCACGAGTAGTATCTGTTAGGATCGTACCATGGAACTCCTAAAATACCGCCTTGCTCGATGATGCTTGTGTCTTCTCTGTTTTCGGTAGAGGTGGTTCCATGTGTTCTACTGCTTGCTTTGCCTCTTTGCCTCGCAGTCCAGCTCTCGTCGATGTTGATCAGCCGACTAAAGAAGCCATCATGCAACATTTCCGCTTCTGCCTGAACTCGGTGGACTTTTCTGTACGTTTGTGTGTGACTTTGGGGAGGGGGAGACGAACAGCAGACATGTACTTATCAACAAACAAAAAAAAAAAAAATAAATAAAATAATCCAGAATGAGATTTTCACTCTGCAGCGGAGTGTGCACTGATATGAAACTTCATGGCATATTAAAACTGTGTGCCGGACCGAGACTCGAACTCGTGACCTTTGCCTTTCGCGGTCAAGTGCTCTACCTTTTTTTTTTTTTTTTTTTTTTTTTAATGTTCGTTGCGTTTGTTCGGGGCGGACGTCCCAAGACACCCGTTCAAGTTCATTTTTCATCCATTCACTCAGTTTTTTTATTTTTTTTATGTATTACAGAGGGCTGCTAACCCTCCTACCGAACACGCTGAGCTACCGTGCCGGCGTCGTCTGAGCTACCCAAGCATGACTCACGCCCCGTCCTCACAGCTTTACTTCTGTCAGTATCTCTTCTCCTAACGTCCAAACTTTACAAAAGCTCTCCTGCGAAAACCTTGCAGAACTAGCACTCCTGGAAGAAAGGTTCTGGTAGAGCACTTGCCCGCAAAAGGCTAAGGTCCCGAGTTCGAGTCTCTGTCCGGCACACAGTTTTAATTTGCCAGGAAGTTTCAAAAAAATAATTACCGGACTTGTTCCCGATGCGATAACTGAAACTTTTTGACTACCTCGCGTGCATTTTTTTATTTAACACGTCTAGTTCAGTACGACCAAATTGAGGAGCAAATCTCCAAGTCATGGAAAGTGTGAGTACACGAAATTACAACATAAAAGTAATAACAGATAACATAAAATGCTTATGAACCCAAAAAAGACAAGCCAGAAGTTTACGTAAACGCAGTCAACAATATAAAACAGGAATAACCTTAATTTTTCAACGAACTCCTCGGGAATAGAAGGAGAGACCAATGAGGAAGCTCTTCAGATTCGATTTGAAAGCGGGTGGACTACTGCTAAGGTTTTTGAATTCTTGGATGCAGCAGTATACAGCACACCCTTGTGAACAAGAGTCAAGTATGTGCGATCTAAATGCAGATTGGGTTTCTGTCTGGTATTAACTGAGTGAAAGCTGATAATTCTTGGGAATAAGCTGATAGTGTTAATAGGAAACGACAGCAAATATATATATATGTTGAGAGACCAATGTCAAAATACCGAAACTCGTGAACAGGGGTCGGTAAGAAGTTCGTGAACTTGCACCACTTATTTCCCGAATCACCCCTTTCTGAGTCAAAAATATTTATACTTTTGAGAATGCGGAGAGTTCCTCCAAAATATAATACCATACATCATAAGAGAACGAAAATAAGCAAAGTAGACGGCTCATCGTGTCGAACTATCACTTACTTTAGATACCGTTCGAATAGTAAAAATGGCAGCATTAAGTCTTTGAACTAGATCCTAAACGCGAGCATTCCACGACAGCTTACTATCTATCTGAACACCTATAAATTTGAACTGTTTAATTTCACTAATCATATGCCCGTTCTGTGAAATTAAAGAGTCAGATTTTGTTGAATTGTGTGTTAGAAACTGTAAAAAATGAGTCTTATTGTCGTTTAGCGTTAATTCATTTTCTACAAGCCATGAACGTATGTCATGGACTGCACTAGTTGAAACAGTGCCAGTGTTGCTCACAACATCCTTTACTACCAAGCTAGTGTCATCAGCAAACAGAAATATTTTTGAATCACCTGTAATAGTAGAGGGCGTATCATTTATATTAATGGCCTTAAGCACTATGTGACTTAACGTTTGAGGTCATCAGTCCCCTAGATTTAGAACTACTTAAAGCTAACTAACCTAAAGACATCACACACATCCATGTCCGAGGCAGGATTCGAACCTGCGACCGTAGCAGCAGCGCGGTTCCGGACTGAAGCGTCTAGAACCGCTCGGCCACACCGGCCGGCGGTATCATTTATATAACTAAGGAACAGGAGTGACCGCAACACTTATCTCTGCGGGAGCCCCCCATTTGACCGTAAACCCACTCAGACCCCACATCATAGCCATTCTCAACAATATGGCTAATGACGTTTTGCTATCTGTTGTTAAAGTAAGAGATGAACGAATTGTGGGCCACTCCCCGTATTCCATAATGGCACATTTTCTGGAGCAATACTTTGTGATCAACACAATCAAACGCCTTCGTTAAACCAAAACAGACGCCTAGCGTTGTTTAATCCACGCAGTACCTCACAGAGAATAGAGAATATAGCATTTGCAATTGTTAAACCACTTCTAAAACCAAACTGTACATTTGATAGCAAATTATGTGAATTAAAATGAACAATCATGTCCTTGCATACGCAGCCTTTTCAATAACTTTAGTAAACACTGATGGTCTAGAAGTAGGTCTAAATTGTCTATATTATCGCTTTCTCCCTTTTTATAAAGCGGCTGTACTACTGAGTACGGTAATCGTAAAGAAAACTGACTATTCTTAAAGGAAAATTCCAAATACGGATATGTACAGGGCTAACAGTATTTTAATATTCTGCTCACATCAACGCTCAACGCTTAGTGTTAAGTGATTTGATTATTGACTCAATATGCCCCTTGCCAGTATCACAGAGGAGTATTTCAGACATCAGTTTCGGAAAGGCATTTTCCAAGAGAGTTGTATGATAACCTGCAGAAACTATCTTTTTTTAAATTCACCAGCACTGCTGAGAAAGTGACTGTTAAATGGTGTACGTATATGACTTACCAGTAATAGAAGTATTTTTATTGCAAACTTGCTTTGTATCGTTGATTTTGTGCTGCTGGTCAGTGCCCATAAGGTTTTAATTTTATCCTGTGCATTAGCTATTCTATTTGCGTACCAAATACTCTTTTTCTTCCAAGTAACATTTTTAAGCACCTTACAGTACTGATTGTAATCGGCTACTCTATATCGATTGTGACTACTTCTAGCATTTTGGTGTAATCCCTACTTTGTTCTACATTATCTTCTTCTCCCACTAGTCAGGTACCAAGGTTGCGTTTTACTGCTAGTACCCTGTTTAAAACGTTCTAAGGAAAAGCAACTTCCAATGAGCATGAGAAATGTGTGAAGGAAAGTATTATATTTGTCATCTACGTTATCGGCACTACAATCATCTTGCCACTCACGTTCCTTAACAAGGTTTAAAAAACTCTATTGCCGTAGGGTTAGCTTTCCCACTTAGTTTGTAATTATATACAACAGTTGTTTGAGTACAAAAATCTTTTAGTGTCAAAATTTGTGCATGAAGGTCTGGAAGGCCATTCACACTTTTACTAACAGAATGTCGATCTAGTAATGAAGAATGAGTGAAAATATTTGTTTCCCTGCACCCTGGTTGGAAGAAGCATAGCCTGCATCAGATCATATGGATTTAGGACATCTTCCAACAGCCTTTTTCCTGCACAATAGCATACAAAATTAATACACTACTTGCCATTACAATTGCTACACCACGAAGATGGCGTGCTACAGAGGCGAAATTTAACCTACAGGAAGCAGATGCTGTGATACGCAAATGATTAGCTTTTCAGAACATTCACACAAGGTTGGCGCCGGTGGCGACACCTACAACGTGCTGACATGAGGAAAGTTTCCAACCGATTTCTCATACACAAACAGCAGTTGACCGGCGTTGCCTGGTGAAACGTCGTTGTGATGCCTCGTGTAAGGAGGAGAAATGCGTACCATCACGTTTCCGACTTTGATAAAGGTCGGATTGTAGGCTATCGCGATTGCGGTTTATCGTATCGCGACACTGCTGCTCGCGTTGGTCGAGATCCAATGACTGTTAGCAGAATATGGAATGGGTGGGTTCAGGAGGGTAATATGGAACGCCGTGCTAGATCCCAACGGCCTCGTATCACTAGCAGTCGAGATGACAGGCATCTTATCCGCATGGCTGTAACGGATCGTGCAGCCACGTCTCGATCCCTGAGTCAACAGATGGGGACGTTTGCAAGACAACAACCATCTGAACGAACAGTTCGAAGACATTTGCAGCAGCATGGACTATCAGCTCGGAGACCACGGCTCCGGTTACCCTTGACGATGCATCACAGACAGGAGCGCCTGCGGTCGTGTACTCAACGACGAAGCTGTGTGCACGAATGGTAAAACGTCATTTTTCGGATGAATCCAGGTTCTGTTTACAGCATCATGATTGTCGCATCCGTGTTTGGCGAGATCGCGGTGAACGCACATTGGAAGCGTGTATTCGTCATCGCCATACTGGCGTATCACCCGGCGTGATGGTATGGGGTGCCATTGGTTACACGTCTCGGTCACCTCTTGTTCGCATCGACAGCACTTTGAACAGTGGACGTTACATTTCACATGTGTTACGACCCGTGGCTCTACCCTTCATTCGATTCCTGCGAAACCCTACATTTCTGCAGGATAATGCACGACCGCATGTTGCAAGTCCTGTACGGGCCTTTCTGGATACAGAAAATGTTCGACTGCTGTCCTGGCCAGCACATTCTCCAGATCTCTCACCAATTGAAAACGTCTGGTCAATGGTGGCCGAGCAACTGGCTCGTCACAATACGCCAGTCACTACTCTTGATGATCTGTGGTATCGCGTTGAAGCTGCATGGGCAGCTGTATCTGTACACGCCATCCAAGCTCTGTTTGACTCAATGGCCGGGTGGATCAAGGCCGTTATTAAGGCCAGAGGTGGTTGTTCTGGGTACTGATTTCTCAGGATCTATGCACCCAAATTGTGTGAAAATGTAATGACATGTCAGTTCTAGAATAATATATTTGTTCAATGAATACCCGTTTATCATCTGCGTTCTTCTCTGTGTAGAATTTTAATGGCTAATAGTGTGTGATCAGTGGCACAGGTAAGGTTCGGACTCTGGTTTCTGCGTCCCGCCCCTCACTATCGTGCTAAATGTGAGTGTAGGCGCGGCGCCCGGACGGACCCTGCCCCCGGAACACGGCGCGTCAGCTGTAGGCTGCGCCTCCCGTGTTGGCCCAGCGCCGGCACATGGGCGGCGGCCGTTGCGTAACCCGCCTCAGACGCCGCCGCCCACGCCGGTCTGGCTCAACATTGCGAAACCACGGCGCCTGACTCACTGCCAGGCGCCGGCTGGGGAGCGTCTTGTTGAGCAGATAAGATTGCACCGCGGCGCCCATTGTACTCACCTCAGAGAGCAATGGCGGGATCTGCGCAGTTACGTCAGTAAGGGCTATTAACGTGTTGCTCACAACTACAGCTCCTCCACTTTTCTGCACATCCCGCCGTCCCTAGTTACTGACCTCTTGCGGCACCTATCTTCCTATCATACTCAGAACTCTTCATGTTCTTTCCCTGCTGTAAATACCACTCTCCACCGGACGAAGACTTAATCATTAACGCTTTCTGACCTGACCCCTCCGCAATTAAACTTGAAATAGGATTTAGAGATCAGTGGTGTTTGTAACAAACAGCAGGTAGGTTCTGACCTTCCAAAAACATATTCAAGAAAATTCTGCTCTGCAGACGATTGTTTATCAAAAGAGCTTCATCAGTCAGACGAAACACTAACAGAGGAATTACAGCCCACTAAGAAATTGCTGTGAATAACGAATGAAAGAAAATGGAAGAAGAACAGACCCATCCCCTGTAAGGGAAAAAAAGAAAGGGCATAAACCGCATTCGCAGTAATCGAAGTTATGGAGGAGTTTCCTTAGAACGTCGATGTACTTACTGCTGAAAATGGCAGGGTGCATTTTCCAAGTAGACCCGTGGTTTCAGGCGCCATGTCACGGACTGGGCGGCCGCTCCCGCCAGAGGTTCGAGTCTTCCTTCGTGCGTGGGTGTGTGTGTTGCTCTTAGAATAAGACAGTTTAAGGTAGTTTAAGTAATGTGTAAGTCTAGGGACCGATGACGTCAGCAGTTTGGTCCCTTAGAATTCACACGCATTTTTTTGCAAAGTTCAACGCATAGGATCTCCCTTGCCACTGGTTGGAAAAGAGTTTCTGAAACTCTGTCCCCAGGATATGACGAGCAATGGATGGCCCGTAAATATATGAATAAGGTGAGATCAGGAGTGGGTAGATCAAGGTTTAATCTGTTAAGATAGGGCTGTAGTACAAAAAACAATATTAAGTGTGATTGTGGCGAAATCCAGGTTGTCCAGCAAATACTCCAGCGCCAACTCTCTCCAGTCTCCTGTGCTGCAGAACAACTCCATCAAGAGATAGGATACGGACTGGAAGCGGCCAAATTTTGATCAAAGACTATATGAGGGGCTTAAAGCCAAAGTAGTGTAAGTCATGTTTCATGCATTTTGAGAAACAGAAGGTTTTGTGAGAAGCATTATAATAAATTCCACAAGAAATCAATACCACTTTTTTTGTGTTTTACATCACAGGAAGGTGTCATTGTTTCAATGTGTTCATAATTGAAAACGATTTAATACAAAATTATGTGTCTTTTGAAGGGCCCAAATGACTTACACCATTTTGCCTTTAACCAATCTTGTATTTACAGTAAATTTAAATAAATCCAAAAGGTATTTTTAATGACAAATGATATATTTCAGAAATAAGTAAGAGCCGTACAACGAAATATCCTTTCTTAGCTATGACAATCTTCAGTCACGTTCAGTATCAACAACATCCAGCGGACCTGCATCATCTACTGTTGCTTCAGCTGTTATAAGTCCCTGGAAGTAAGCATGGTTGATGGGTGGAATGTATGGTAGAAGATCTAACATGTCCCTTTTATTTTCCTTGGTTACAGGTCTTGGTCCATGGTATAGGTTTTCCATAGCATTGCGTCCAAGTGAAACTGGCCTTCCTGGTTTGGCTGGCTTTAGACATAGAGCGGAGAATGGAGAATCCTCATTAAGAGTCTCCTTGTAATAGAGCATAAAAGGTTCGTTCTTCAGTAAACGAACCACTGTATATTAAGCCACTACACTGGTTTTTTAGCGACATTTTGTTTTCTCCTTGTAATAGCTTGTTCAAGATTCTTCGTAGACTTGAAGTCTTCACGTGACATTTGCGTAACAATAAAAGCTTTCTTTCTTCTTGATTTTGCGATTATGGAGCATCAATCAGCAGGAACATATACTGTTTTACCTCGTGCATAGGATTCTATAGATCCAAAATCTGAATCATTAGGGAGATAGGAATGGCCACTAACCATAAATTTATGGTCCATAATGCCGATGTTAACACTGGTGTGAAGCAATTTCATGAGACACAATGCAAATTTCAAATTCCTATTTTGCCCCGTACAAGTGTGACTATACGTGACAACATGTTTTGAAGCTGAAGCTCTTGTAGTAATATGTTTTGTAAAACAAGAACCTATTTCTTGTGACCGACGGGAGGCCATTGTCTCATCCCATGTGTACATAAAGCCAATAGCAATTGACAGCTCATGACAGCCAAGATTGTATAAGTACATGTTTCTTTTATAAGAGGCCACAGAAGTGGTCAGTTTGGGGAATTGTAGAGCTTTCTGCAAGTCAAAAGTGAAGGCATAATACAATTTATCTTTCTGTGACTTTTCTTTATCTAATTTCATGGATGTTGTAGCAACCTCCGCCTTTCGAAGATGAAGTTCGTGTTGTACTTCCACGTTCTTTCTTTCTATTGCATCTTATAAAGTGGACATCTGTATTTTGTACTTGTCACACTTCACACAGGTATCTTTACGAGGAGCATGAAAGTGCAAGTTGAAGTCATGACTGAAACATCCGCGATAAATGGGCTCTTTAACAGGTAAGATTTTTTTTCTCTTTGCAGTATTCTCTGTATAAGTTATACATAAGACGTACATTAAGGTCAGGGAATAAATATTTTCTGTTTGGGTTTTGAACTCTTGTATAATGAGACTGGTATGAGGAGATTTTGTTCACGGGTATCCCACTTCCACGTTTGTCCGATCCCGGTTGCTCTCCCATTTTCAACTTTTGTTCAGATCTGGTCATCCGCCCATCTGATATTTGGAATGTTTGAAGGAAATATTTTTTGCATACTTTAACACCAGTTCCATCAACTTGAATATAAAATCGATTGCTGGTTGACTTTGGCAATCTTGACCCATCTCTAGGACGCCTGTGTTGAGGACTTATTTGCTTAATTAACCCACACAGAAAAGCATTCTGACAGGAAAACGAACATAAATTCCAAAATGTTTCGAATGAACTTCGGCGTGCCACTTGTGATATCTTATCTATATATTTTAATCTGCAGTTACAATTTATGTTTGAGAACGTCTTTTCAGGAACCTTTCTCCCTTCCTTAGTTTCATATGCCTGACCCAAATTTCTTTTTTTCTTTCTTTCCTGCTTCGTACTCCCCCTGTTTTGCCTCTTTCTACTTCGATTTGGTAATTCATGTTGTGTTGTTTCCACTTCTTCCTCTGCAACCAAACAAACACGCATAATTATTTTCCGAATGTTATGCTACGACGTTTTGAGGTTGTGTATCAAGACTGTTATTATTTTTACGAATTGTTTTGCAGAAATTATGCTACATCGTTTAGCTCGCGCACCACGTTTGCGATTATTTTCAGTGAAATTACGTTTATAGGCGTCATTGTTAAACTTCAAAGACATGATAATGTGTTACTAACGTAATTGGCCAAATGATAGACTACGTGAGTTAAAGTTACCTGAAGAACCAAACATTTCATTCTCTGAAGGATCATAATCATCAGTAGATCCTGCATTTTGCAATATACTGCGTTCACTACTTGTGTCTTCATCAAATTGAGGATCCATCTTCACCAAAACACGTAAGCTACACAGTACGAAAGCACAACTTAAAAGCACTTAGAGGAATAATGGCGTAAGTCAGACTTGCACCGCAAGCAGCCGTTTCATTCACAAGTGAAACTGTTAACGCCATCTACGGGGGTAAGAACAAATCTGTGAGTTACACCATTGTTCCATTTAACAGATCTATATTTCAAAATTGTATTGCAGCACTTAAGTCAATAATTTTAAAAACGTGACTTACACCCCTTCGGCTTTAACCCCGTCATATGAGATGTTAACTGCACACCTAAGTAAGTTTCTGACATGAGAATAAATAAAATAAAACTTGTATTTCAAACTACAGAGACTGAAGCCCAGTAGCAGTGAGAGCGAGGTTTGTGCGTTTACAACAAACAAGCTAACAATGAGATCAAGGTGCCATATGATGGCAACATTATCCATCATAACAAGTGCCCAAATATTTTGGCATCACACTTGACCGCACTCTGTCTTATGAAAACATCTGGGAAACATATCAACCAAGATAAAAAATTGAAACAATGTCATTTGGAGGCTGTGTAGCACAACCTGGGGTGGTTCAATGGAGACTATGTCTACATCGGCTGGCGCACTGCGTTTTTCGGCCTCTAAGTATTGTGCTTCAGTGCATGTAATAGTTGTCATACCAACCTCATTCATGCTCAGCGCAACAACACGATGCACATGATTACTGGTGCAATCAGACCAACTCCTCTCTCCAGGCTCCATCTGCGAAGCAATATGTACCCACCAGAGATTCGCAGAACTGAGACCTTGCTTAAAGATTATCACAACATATAAGGAAATAAGGAACTTACTCATTCAGCACGACATACCTGTCTTACTTTCGAGACACCCGCCACTACTGTGCACTGAAGAGCTAGCTACAAGTAACACCAAAGTAAGAGATCCCTGGAACGAGAACAGCACATCGGAAATTACCAGGAACTGAAGTGGTTCGAGAAATATAACTGTGATACTGTGAGTGTCGAAGTTGACAGGAAATTGTGGGTAAAATTAAATAGGACCCGCACTGGATGCGGTTGGTACTCTAACCAATTCTATAAATAGGGTATTGTTCAAATGGCTCTGAGCACTATGCGACTCAACTTCTGAGGTCGTCAGTCCCCTAGAACTAAGTACTACTTAAACCTAACTAACCTAAGGATATGACACACATCCATGCCCGAGGCAGGATTCGAACCTGCGCCGTAGCGGTCACGCGGTTCCAGACTGAAGCGCCTTTAACCGCACGGCCACATCGGCCGGCTAGGGTATTGTGGAGTCTCCGAGTTGTGACTGTGGTGCACTAAAACGATCTATCAGACGTACAAGAGAGGAGGGAGCCCCACGATGCTACAAGGGCAAGTGGAATGATTTTATGAATGCCAGTCCCACAGCGGTGGAATGGATTAGAAACTGATATTAATATTTAATTGTTTTATTTTTGTTTTACGCAACGGCGTTCACTAAATATCATAAATTTACTGCATGTGTCTAACATAAAAATAATGATGATGAGAACAAAAATATTCGTAGAATGGTATGTTAAAGATCAAATTTTTATTATTTCATTTCCACAAAAATCTAGGACACGCACTATAAGCTTTCTATGAAATTTATCTGAATATGAAATACTGAGTATTCTTTTTCAAAAAGTTTCTCTCGTGTAACGTGTCCTTTAGGTATCATATTCAACTGCTGAGGAAAAATGACTTGCGCTTGTGAACAGTGTCAACAAAACTTTAATCTAAATGAAACACTGAATTTGAAATAACGTAAATGAATCTAATTAATCCCAAAAGAAACTAATTGTATGCTCAGTGAAGTCTATTTAACTGGAAGTTGATACTGAAGTAAGTCATGAAACCTCCGAAACGTGAAGGGCAATGCCCAACTTGTAATGTCTACAAAATGAAATATTGCCTAACTCGGAATAACATAACTTTTAGAGATTATCTTCGCTGTCCTCTATGAATTAATCTGCCTACTTGGCACAACACTTGAAAATTCTGACTGCGTACTATTTGCTCATAAGAATGCAAAGTGAGATCTGCCCTGACAGAAAAGTAACTTACCTCGTGCTCACCACACTATTTTGTGTCTGCTGCATTGACGTCCTCGTAAGCAAATTAAGATCAGCAAATGCCGCAGCTAAAGAAAAATAATCTACTAACTACTAAATTTTTCTTTGCTTGTCAGAAACAAACTGTGTCTAAGTGTTGCGGCAAAACATTTAAAACTGTACTAAGAGTAATGGAGGACGATTTTACTTCAAAGAAAAGCGTTCTAGAAAAAGTGAACTCTGATTATTGTCAAAAACGCTGTACAACGTAAGAAGACTAATTCATTACAAAAGTTAGACATTTAAACCGATTGAGTTATTTATGAAACAATGAAAACAAAGAGATAAAATTAATACTAAAGATGCGTGTTATTATTTATCAAAGGAACAATGATTTCCTTCTGTCAATAGTTCTGACAAACTAGCATTTCATTCTTGCTCTTGCACTGGTTATCTTGAAATATTCCTTCAAAAATATTCTCCATCCACACAGTCAAGGAAATATCCTTACAAAAAGTTTACATCTCCATAATAAAGTATTTCCAGAATAAACGAAACTAAAGAATAATAACAGGAAATGGTCGGAAGAACGGAGGAGGAACCACTCGAAAATGATGAGGAAATATTGGGAAGAGAGAAAAAAAGATCAAAAAGCCGGGCAAGTGAATTGTTGAACGTGGTCCAAAGATGGCCGAAATCGAAAGAAGAAGAAAGTATTTCAGATAATTCCTTCCGGAGTCCCAAATATATCTCCTTCTCTAAAACTCAACTGATCGCAACCATGCCTCTAACAAGAATGCCATAAGGCTGTGCAAGTGCCCGGTGATCAAGTGCTCCACAGATTATAGGAAACACACAGTCAAGGACCTCAGGCACTACTAGTAGAGTGCGCTCATGCCTCTTTGTTCCAGTACGGCAAACGTGAAATACTTAGAATGGCAAAAAACCTATGAAAACCTTACAACACAACTGTGTGGGTCACGACTGTCTCACATATTCAAATCATTTCTTACACTGGTATCCACGGAAGCAGTACCGGATATTCCACAAACTAGATAAATATTACACTTCACGCATCTCGTCCTCGTTCTCTTTCTGTAATTATTTTTCCTGCAGCAATGAGTGGAGTGCGAATCGGCAATAGTAGGCCAGCTCTGATACCTGTGTAGCTTCTTACTGTCACATAGTGTAGTTGCTGGTTTATGTATTCTGTTTGGTAGCTCTTTGTCAGGTCCACATAAGTGCTCTTTATCCTAAGACGAAGAAATTAACGCTTTCCTATCCATCTGTCGTAAGCCCACTGAAGTCTTCCAGTTTGGACTGATCTAGTAAGATCAGCGTTTCATCAGTAAGCCCTAAAAATAATATATAAAGTTAACGGTAATGACATATCAATTTCATAATCTCCCTGAATCCTAACCTCAGACACTGACTGAAAAGAGCATCCGTCAGTGACATAGTCCCAATACGCACAGTTGTACATATGGAAGTTACAGACGTTGTAGCTTTGAAACTATTGAAAATTTTTCATCTACTAATTTTTAATTACTTCCGTAGACCTTCCAAATTCTGAAACACATTTTTTTCAGATGTCAATACGCAATAAATAATCAACAATTAAAGCTTTTCTTGATACAGATGTTCCCGAATAGACATAGTGAAAATTTCCAAATATCTCGCGTCTCTAACAAAATATTGACTTGTAGACGAAGTAGCAATTCCTGCACAGTCGTTTGAATCAGGACTCAGTGACATGGCCCAATCATATGACGCTACAACGCAAATATACCGCATTCACACAATGGTACGTGCTGCGTCTGAAAGCACTAATATCTACCTTAACTGTATCCTACCTCACCTGTCTCAACCCAGACGAATGGTCGAAGCCACTGTACTCCCATCTAACTAAAATCTTAATCATCTGATCCCAAATCCCCTACCCAGGTTGAGGAACCTGAGACTAATAAGCATTCCGGGCAAAAAATTAATCGTTCCAGAGGACATGAGGCTCGTGTTACATCATCCCTAGCCTGATAATGGCCTCAGTTTGGCGCACACGGCAGTCTGCAAATTTCTCCTGGTGTACTATATTCAACTGAAACCACTCCTTGTGAATCAAGTCCAGTAGAGCTACCAAACTGCAGCAGTGTTCCTCGTCTCATACGCTGTTCCAGTTAATCCCAGGGTGACGGTACGTCACATAAATATTGACATTTTTATCGGTTGTCAGCAGTGAACAATATTGTGAAGTGTTAAGGGTGAACTAAAAATTATTTGTAAACACTTAACGTATTTTATGAACACAATTAGTAGAAAAGATGCAGTTAATATTCTTGGAAAAAAAACTTAGATGCAGCGATAATCTAAAAGTAGCATCTTTATTTAAAACATGTCAATGAAAATAAAAAACGATCGCTAAGAGACGTGATTGTACGGCCGAGGAGGACGGACATACTTTATGGTACACACACTGTTTTGTTTCGTGATACGGAAAGCAGCCATTGAGCGGCTACACATATTTTATGTAAGCTATTCCGTATTCTGCTAAAATAAACTAATTATTGTTATCACAAAATGAATTTCTTTGTAATAGTTGTCACCTCAAATGGTCACAGCGGCTAATTATTTTTAATAAGCATTTTTTTTAGTAATTTGCGCTGCCGGAAGCTCATCTTCCGATGCAGCCTCTGGTCGGCCATTACGCGTCGAAGTATTCATTTATTTTTCAGAGTGTTAACAGTACTTGTAAATGCGAGAGATTTCGTTGTAAGAACCTTTCTAAATTGCAACAGGTAATTAATTTAACGTTAAAGATCATTTTTAAAATTATACCGATTCCCTGAGTTCAGTAAGTTTTATCTTGGCCGCTCCATGGCAAGAATCAAAATTCTCTCGAGCCTTGCTTTGCAATCAGCAAATAGAAATTAACAAAATTACATTCAATTCAGTCAACGGCAACTATACACTACTGGCCATTAAAATTGCTACACCCCGAAGATGACGTGCTACAGACCTGAAAGTTAACCGACAGGAAGAAGATGCTGTGATATGCAAATGATTAGCTTTTCACAGCATTCACACAAGGTTGGCGCCGGTGGCGACACCTACAACGTGCTGACATGAGGAAAGTTTCCAACCGATTTCTCATACACAAACAGCAGTTGACCGGCATTGCCAGGTGAAACGTTGTTGTGATGCCTCGTGTAAGGAGGAGAAATGCGTACCATCACGTTTCCGACTTTGATAAAGATCGGATTGTAGGCTATCGCGATTGCGGTTTATCGTATCGCGACATTGCTGATCGCGTTGGTCGAGATCCAATTAATTAACAGAGTATGGAATCGGTGGGTTCAGGAGGGTAATACGGAACGACGTGCTGGATCCCAACGGCCTCGTATCACTAGCAGTCGAGATGACAGGCATCTTATCCGCATGGCTGTAACGGATCGTGCAGCCACGTCTCGATCCCTGAGTCAACAGATGGGGACATCTGCAATACAACAACCATATCCACGAACAGTTCAACGACGTTTGCAGCAGCATGGACTATCAGCTCTGAGACCATGGCTCCGGTTACCCTTGACGCTGCATCACAGACAGGAGCGCCTGCGATGGTGTACTCAACGACGAACCTGGGTGCACGAATGGCAAAACGTCATTTTTTCGGATGAATCCAGGTTCTGTTTACAGCATCATGATGGTCGCGTCCATGTTTGGCGACATCACCGTGAACGCACATTGGAATCGTGTATTCGTCATCGCCATACTGGCGTATCACCCTACGTGATGGTATGGGGTGCCACTGGTTACACGTCTCGGTCACCTCTTGTTCACATAGACGGTGCTTTGAACAGTGGACGTTTCATTTCAAATGTGTTACGACCCGTGGCTCTACCCTTCATTCGATCCCTGCGAAACCCTACATTGCAGCAGGATAATGCACGACCGCATGTTGAAGGTCCTGTACGGTCCTTTCTGGGTACAGAAAATGTTCGACAGCTGTACTGGCCAGCACATTCTCCACATCTCTCACCAATTGAAAACGTCTGGTCAATGGTGGCCGAGCAACTGGGGCTCGTCACGCCCGCACAGCTGGTCCCTAATGAAATGTCGTGTGGCTAGGGCCTCCCGTCGGGTAGACCGTTCGCCTGGTGCAGGTCTTTCGATTTGACGCCACTTCGGCGACCTGCGCGTCGATGGGGATGAAATGATGATGATTAGGACAACACAACACCCAGTCCCTGAGCGGAGAAAATCTCCGACCCAGCCGGGAATCGAACCCGGGCCCTTAGGATTTACAATCTGTCACGCTGACCACTCAGCTACCGGGACGGACTTGGTCCCTAATGAGGTGGAAGCACCATGGTGCTGAAAGGAAG
This sequence comes from Schistocerca serialis cubense, assembly GCF_023864345.2. Taxonomy (NCBI): domain Eukaryota; kingdom Metazoa; phylum Arthropoda; class Insecta; order Orthoptera; family Acrididae; genus Schistocerca; species Schistocerca serialis. Next base: position 204,654,393 of record NC_064645.1, read on the forward strand.
TTCGAAATAACCAGTTTCAAGCAGCACCGCTATCAACTGCAGATAAAGGGCTGCTGTTAGGGAATTAAGAAGGGCCCAACAATACGTGAAAATCGTTTTCCACGCCAAACCGTCCCTTTCGATGCGCCATCTATTCCTGATGGGTGCATCCAGTGGGTGTTGATATCCAACCAGTATCTGTGATAGCTTTTCTACCTGTCCGTCCACAAAGAAATTAGATTCAACCGTGTGTGATAGGGAAAAGGAAGATTTTCGTCCAGCTTGCGTCTCACTCATTCTGCAAACTGAGTCCGACTATCTGGATATTCCTCGGTGAGATATTGTACCATTCGCATTTTCTATGGACGCCCTTTATAGGTGGCAAAAATGCTTGTAAATGACGTAAGGCTGACCCCAGTTTCCTGTGGAGTGCGACGAGTGCTGAACGATGCCAGAATAGTGGGTCATGTCGGTTCATTCGTACCCGTTTTCGATCGCCCAGCATCCGGTTTGTCTTTCACAAAATTTTGTGAGATATTTCACCACCACTTTGTGGGTAATGGGTGGCCCGTCTGCGCGGCATTGATAGAAGTGCTCTGCGATAACTTTGGTGCTTCTCTTTCCTGTTATCAGTACGATCTCAGAGCGTTAGGCTTACGATAACGCCATCTGCTTTGACGTCATCTGTAAAGAATAAAGATGTCACAATTTCAGAATGAATAAAAAGCTATTCTCAAATTAAAGGCACAGTTGTGTTTCTCGTACAATTCCCTATGTATTTCATAAATACATGACCCCCTTTCAATTTGAAAATTACGTACTTCATGCAGAATGGCTGATTACAAAATGGCCGACATGCTGGTAAAATAGCCTCACAGGATTTCCACTCTTCCATCTCTTACTGTTTCTTTCATTTCATACTACTGGACTTTAAATTTATGTTACTCCACCTGTTTGGTCTGACATCATGACGAAGTTTCACTGTCACAACTTGTTGGAGGTGATTTTAATATCTGATGAATCTTCTTGGACAGGCTGAGCCTGAATTCCACCAACGAAAAATAAATTCAGTTTTTTCACGGAATTTACTTTTCACAACAACAACGTCCACTTTACTCTTCGGTCTCAAGCCTGCATTCAGTACTGCTCGGTTCTATGTCGGGTTTGTTTTTCCAGCAGTATTAACTGTACTTTTACACTGTTACACAACGTTATGGACAGGCTTACTGATGAGAAATTCTCCGAAACGCACCTCCCATGCGGATCCAATGAATGCAATGGAAGACTTAAACGACGACGCCATATTGAGTGTTCCCGCAGCGACGACAATTACGATACAGTATTTTTACATTATCTGACTCTTGTTTCACTACAATGTGTTTTGGGTGATTCCGTGTTATAGGCTTTTTCACTGCTGTGGAAAATTTAGACAGAAAAAAATTATTATTGGGGCAACAAACCGGATGAATGATAATTGCATTAGTTCTCTGTAATGAACCACCGCAGACAAAGTGTCTCTTATATTTAAATACATAGAAAATATCTCTGTACATGTCTGAAATTTTGTCGATGGAGATTGTGTTCATCTTGAATGCTAAATAAAGCTAGCACTAATTCAACCTAGATGTGATAACAGAGAACTGCCAACCAAAAAAATTGGTACAAGTAGAACTACAAAGGATGCCGCAAAGAGTTTATTGTGTAAACTGTTCCCACTGCACTTGAAGCGTTAATTCTCTATGAAAATCCGAGCTCTCAAGAATAACTATCGTTATCAGAAAAAAAGGAAAAAAATGATACATTGCAACAGCTTGAAAGTTGCGTGTTAAATCGCCACTTTCAAAAGTCAAAAATTTTCTTTTTCTTTCTATATTTCCATTACTTCGCAAGCTCGATGCCGCGTTACTGAAAAGAGGATTCTGTTCCCTGTATCGATTACAAACGCTGCCTGTCTTCGAAGCATATATCTATTGAGTTTACGGGGAGCATGGGCAGCACTTCCGGATGTACAGGTGAACGAAAGAGTAGTCCGCTCTCAAGGTAGGCCGGGACTAGCTTTGAAATACGTTCCGTAGCGAGGGAGGGCCGTCTTTGTTCCTGAACCCGCTGTAGGTTGCTGTTTGATGAGATGGTTCACGTAAATGGGTTGTGCGTACGCAATCCATATCTGCAATGTTATTTCCTTAATTATTCACTAGCTGACCCGGCGAACTCTGTTCCGCCTTAAAGCCAATAAATAATCAGATTTTGGATGTTAAGCTCAATTTTTTTATTAGGAAATACAAATAAAAAATTATGTATTTTAATGATTCTTTATTCTTATGTTTTTTGGTGCACAGCTTCCACTCTTCAATTAAGTGCCTTGTGATACACAACATTTCTTGTTTTATTATCAGACGCAGATGGTCTTCCGACCCGTGAACATGCCACATATAAATGACCACGTGAAAAACATGGATATTCCAGATTTGAACCACAAACTTTGAAGGTTTGGCCTTGTGATTTGTTAATAGTAATGACGAATGCAAGACGGGTCGGAAATTGAAGTCTTTTAAACTCAAATGGCATGTCGCTTGGGATCATCGGGATCCTCGGAATGAGAACTTCCTCACCTTCGAATTTTCCTTTGAGTATCGTCGCGTAACTAACATTTTTCATCAATTTACTTACCACCAAACGCGTACCGTTGCACAGGTTTGGTTGGTTTATGTTCCGAAGCATTAATACTACGGAGCCAACTTTTAGGCGTAAATTATGCGGTGGTAAGCCATGCACAGCCAAAGAGTTTAAAAATTCAATTGGATATTTGGTGGCTTCATCTTCATTTGTTACACTGTCAACAGATTTGAATGAATGCAATTTACCAATGATCTCATTCTGAATTATGTAGTTTGGGTCATCCAAATCTTTATTCTTAGCCGCTAAAATTGCTCGCTCACTCAACCATTCATTACTTTTGTAGTTAGTAATGATGTTTGGGAATACTTTGTTGATAAGTTCGTATTTCGATGGGACAAAGTTACAACAATTATGAGGAAATGTAATCAATCCGCTCGATTCTTCGACAGGTACGGTGTGTAAGTACAAAAATAAATAAACAAATGTCGGATTAAATCCTCGTTCTTCGACACTGTCTGCCCCAAATGAGGTCATTTGGAAACAACTATTTTATTTTTGGGTGTCTGAAAGATTCAGGTGTTTCACCACAAAGCAATGAATGCAATGGCCCAGGTGGCGGAGGCAATAATGGCAATTTCACTTTCCCACTAAGGCAGCACAATCCGTGCGTTTCTCCTGAAAAGGTCAATGCGCCACAATCTTCGCAAACAACGTCCATCGGCCCAATGCAAACGTAAGGATGCAAGCAGTAATTAGTGCTGCAATCGTATCTAAACGCTGCTCGATTCAAATCATCACGTGATAAATCTCTTCTTGTGCGTAGAAAATTATCAACATGTGGATCTCTGTTGTTCGCTCGACGATTTCACACTGCCAACCGAGCCGTTTCACGGCTGCCTCACTTTGCTCTTGTGATTGAGAAGTACGAAGTCGAGCCATACTAAAGCGGCGCTCTTCACGGGCAATTTGTTGTTCTTCTTCAGTCCTTTCATTCGAAATGTTTTGTATCCTTCTTGCATTACGGATTTGTCAAGAAATATTCGATCGTGTTTGTCGCGGCATTGTTAATGATGATTCAAAGAAAATACAAATTATTTCTTTAAATTTTAATTAATGATATATACTCATACTTAACCATAGACGCTTAGCTGTCAATTGCGTTTTTGTTATACCACGTTTTATAGAGGTTGAACGGGATAAAAAGTATCCTATGTCCGTCTCCTGGTTCTAAGCTACCTCTCCACCAATTTTCAGCCAAATCGGTCCAGCCGTTCTTGGGTTATAAATAGTGTAACTAACACGACTTTCTTTTATATATATATATATATAGAGTTACACAAATTAATGTCTAAAGCAAACAAATATATCAGTACCTACCTGAACTTTCGAGACATTTTACACAAAATAAATTTCTGAACGCCCACATAAATAGTTGTTACAGTATTTGACAGGATTGGACAACAAATGTTTGACATGTAATAAACAAATGAGCATTTATTGAAATGATTAAGTATTCATTACACATTTCTGAACGCACGCGTAATATTTTTCAATCTTTTTTTTAAAAAAATACACATAATAGTTTATTCATCCATTTTAAATAGTTTATGAACGCATGCATAAATGTCAATCATTACTTACAGATTTTGACAAAAAAATTTGACAGCTCCGAAACTAAAGAACTTTTAGGGAAAATAACGCATTTTTCAAGTATTCGTCAATTTTTCATTATTTTTAAGATGTATTCTGCTATTCGGGGCGGAGACAAATCCAACAAATCAAAAACTATGAAAATTTTTATTCTTCAATTTTCATTATTTTAAAGATGTATTCTGCTATTCGGGGCGGAGACAAATTCAACAAATCAAAAAGCATGAAAATTGGTCCAGCAGATATAGATATGGATCTGGCAAATTTTCATTAGTTCACATTGCGAAATTGCTATGAATAGCGAGAGTGGACTTGCATTCCACGTGTCTTTACTGACTCTTGTTGCTTAGCGAAGACAGTAGTTACGAGGGCTGATACATAATGTGACTTAAGTAAATTAATCAGAAGAATATTACAATCAATTCAGTAACACTTCTCATCAGTTTATCTTCATAAATTGTTTGTGAGTTGTATAGTTTTACGGTGATTACGTATTTTGGACTTTATCTGCCACGTGTTGCTTGTGCACTGATATACTTATCTTGTTGATCTGGATCTCTAAAATCAATTGTATGAAGTGGTATCGAAAAACTTTCTCTCATTTCAGTTTCCCTGCTTATGTATTAGCTTTTGAAATGCATTTGCCGGGCTTGCATTCTGCGGTCGTTATATGGCCGCTTGTTGCAAAACGTAACCTATGTCTCCAGTAATTGGCACACTGGACTATTCTCGTATGGTATTTCGCATCAAAGTCAGCAATCACTCTTCTGACTATTATATGTTCCGTTTTTTACAAGTATACCTAAGGTAAGTTGTGACGCTGATGTCATTTGCAGAGACGCTGTACTTGCTTCTACGCGAGTGTGTATGTTCGATGCATCATGTTTAACTGTCATAATTTCGCATCAGGGTACACATATCAGGGTATACATCGCCAGAGCACAGTAACTGACTATAAGTCGAGTTGTCAAAACGCACAACATAAGACAAAAAAAAGACAACTCTATGAAATTATCCAACTGAGTTGGAAATATGTAGGTGTAATCTACACGTACGGACAAACAAATGATTACAATTTCAACAAAATTGGATGATTTATTCAAGGGAATAAGCTTCACAAATTGAGTAAGTCAATAACTGCTGCGCTGAGTGGCCGCGTGGTTTGAGGCACCATGTCACGGACTGTGCATCCCCTCCCGCCGGAGGTTCGAGTCCTCCCTCTGGCATGGGATTGTGTGTTGTTCTTAGAATAAGCTAGTTTAAGTTAGTTTAAGTAGTGTGTAAGGCTAGGGACCGATGACCTCAGCCGTTTGGTCCATTGGGAATTCACACACACATTTCAATAACGCGTTGGTCCTATTCTGGCCCTTAAAAAGTAGTTACTCGGCTTAGCACTGATTGATAGAGTAGTTGGGTGTCCTCCTGAGGGATATCGTACAAAATTCTGTTCAACTGGCGCGTCAGATCGCCAAAATCCCGAGCTGCTTTGAGGGTTCTGCTCATAACACTTGCTGGCCAACGTAGTGTTTGGCCATCATCACGTACACAAGCAACTGAAATTCTTGTCGTGTCTGAATTTTGACCATCTAACTCGCCCATTGGACAGAGTTTGGCGTGATGTGCCTCAGGAGAACATCCAACAATCAGTGACAAGCCGAATAACTGCTTGCATAAGGTCCAGCGATGGACCAATGCGTTATTAACTTACCTAGTTTGTAAAGTTCTTTCTCTGGAATAAATCATATTTTTTTTCTGAAATTAAAATCATTTGTTTGTCTATACGTGTACATCATAGCTACAGATTCCCTTCCCATTCGGCTAATTCCTTCGTTCAAATGGTTCAAATGGCTCTAAGCACTATGGAACTTAACATCTGAGGTCATAAGTCCCCTAGGACCTAGAACTACTTAAACCTAACTAACCTAAGGACATCACACACAACCATGCCCGATGCAGTAGTATTCGAACCTGCAACCGTAGCAGCAGCGCGGTTCCGGACTGAAGTGCCTAGAACCGCGCCGGCCGAAGTGGCCTTGCGGTTAAAGGCGCTGCAGTCTGGAACCGCATGACCGCTACGGTCGCAGGTTCGAATCCTGCCTCGGGCATGGATGTATGTGATGTCCTTAGGTTAGTTAGGTTTAACTAGTTCTAAGTTCTAGGGGACTAATGACCTCAGCAGTTGAGTCCCATAGTGCTCAGAGCCATTTGAACCATTTGAACCTAGAACCGCTCGGTCACAACGGCCGGCAATTACTTCGTGGTGCGACTCATTTTGTCTTAAGGAGTATTTATTTCTGCAGACATCCCTCGCATGATTCTGCGTATTCATTTAAGTTCAATTTTCTTTTTCTATCCGTGTTACTATTTGTTGTACTTTTAAAGTGTTTACTTCTCAGGTGCATTTTCTTTACCATTTTGTAGTCAAATAGCGTTTCTGAATTGATTGCGTGGATCAAAACTCCGCATACGAAACGGGATACCTTTCCAAATCAGGGCATTTTCGGATTTACTTATACTGGCAGTCAAACTTTAAACCGATCCGTGAATTTACAAACTAAAATCAACAAAATCCATTTCTAAATCTTTCTAATTTTTTACAAGGTAATAAGAAATTTAAATTCCATAAAAAAACCTTACTGGATTGACTTCTGTTTCTTACACAGCTACAGTTTCGGGATCATATTTTGCAACGTATACTGTAGAACTCACTGTGCTGTTGAGGAAGAAATGTGTTTTCATACAATTTTCCAGATACACGTTGTTCTACACCAACATTTTACTATTTTTGAGAAACAAATTATCTCCATCCAATACAAAAATGTTTGACAGCTGCAAACAAAAATTAACACGCATTCCGTTTACTATGCAAACTATGCATCACCTAAATGGAGGAGGCCTTGATGCACTGCACTTGGAACTCCAGAGGAAGCACTGCTTGCCACGAAGAACACGCGCATCTGCTAACGAGTGTTTTAAATATGTGCATCACGGTGTCTTCTATCAACCTTTCCCCATCTTCTAGTCACTCAGTGTCATAAATTTCGTTTTTCCCCATTTTGGTCCAGTACTTGTTCATTGGGTTTACTTACTCCGCGTACCCATCTAATCTTCAGTATTGTTCCGGAACACAAAATGTCAAATGCTGCTGTTGTCTTCTTGTCTGTAGTGGTTATCTCCACGTTTCACTTCTGTTCAAGGCTACACTCCCGATGAATAATTTCTGAAAAGATTTCCTACAACGTAAGTGGATATTAGATGTTAACAAATTCTTCTTTTCCAGTAATACTGTTCTTGCTATAGTCAGTATTCATTTTATGTCCTCTCTACTTTGGCAGTCATCAGTTACTTTGCTGCCTAGATAGTAATCTTGTGCTATTGGTTTCGATAATGCATTCCCTATGCTGTTCATAGTATCTTACCACCTTTCCTATTTTGTCATTCATTATTAGGCCTACTCCTCCATTATCCCCTGTACTCACTTGACAACAGTTCACTAGTTCCCACTATACCGATGTAATTAGCTTTTTATAAAAGCAAAATAATCGCCAACCTATGTACACTATTAAGAGATCCAACTCCGACTCGTAGAATACCAATTCTGTTTATCTGTTGACATCCTTCTGAATGGAATATTTTACCTAAGACGATACCATAATCATTATGCCATACGGAATAGCGACATGTCTTCGGGGAAAATAACAGCTGTAGTTCACCCTTGCCTTCAGCCGCTCACAGTACCAGCAGAAGAAAGCCATGTTGCAAAGCCAGATCAGCAAATCATCCAAACTGTTGCCCCTGAAACTACTGAAAAGGCAGCTGCCCCTCTTCAGGACCTACGTGTCAGTCTGGGCTCTTCACAGATTTCCCTACGCTGAGTTGCACCTACGGTACGGTTACTTGTGGCGTTGAGGCACGCAAGCCACACCATCCCGGAAAACCCCACTGTTCATGGGCCGTTTTATTAAGTACGCCGATTTAAGGGTTTGACTACCAAGAAATATTTTCTCGAAAAATCGCTAGCCACTTTTCGGCTATTTGGGTCATCATCATGTGATAAATGACTGTCGCAACCAGAGATGCGATCAATAAGGTCTTTCCAATTTTTTGTTACTGAAGAGTTTTCTATTCGAATACGCATTCACCTACCCTCGAATCAAGAAAGAAACATGATGGTGCAGAATAAACTCTCAGATAATATGGAATATTGTATGGTAAAACATTTTATACGATACAGAAAATGAAAGGACAAGAGTTGGGAAATGAAAATGTTGGAATAAATATCCTAGTTCACATTAACGGTAACATATGTGGGTGGAAGTCATAGAACAAGAAACACCCCCAAAACATAACAGAACTATTTGTGGCATGAAATGAATTCTTCACACACTGCAGGTTAGCAACTTATTCTGCCGTCGATGCACACGACGTCTTGTGTTATTTGAGGGGAAAAAAAGGCAAATTCGTCACAAGCCCCAGCCAGGTAGGGTTTCTGCGTCGTTTGTCCCATTGAAGACATGCAGCTTGGTGTGGCCCTGTGTGCAATGGCCTTTCGCGGGGTACCCGCCTCCAAATGTCCATGGCATGCAGTTCCCTCCGCCATGTTTGGAATGGTTGAGATGGACCTTCACTCACTGGCAACAGCAGTTCGTGTGGTGTTTAGAATCATTATCATTAATTAGCCGTGACGGTCGTCTCCTGATCCTCTGGGCTAGGTTCAAATGGCTCTGAGCACTATGGGACCTAACATCTGAGGTCATCAGTCCCCTAGAACTTAGAACTACTTAAGCCTAACTAACCTAAAGACATCACACACATCTATGCCCGAGGCAGGATTCGAACCTGCGACTGAAGCGATCAGGTGCATATGTGAAGGCCCGGGTTCCCGGGTTCGATTCCCGGCGGGGTCAGGGATTTTCTCTGCCTCGTGATGACTGGGTGTTGTGTGATGTCCTTAGGTTAGTTAGGTTTAAGTAGTTCTAAGTTCTAGGGGACTGATGACCATAGATTTTAAGTCCCATAGTGCTCAAAGCCATATGTGAAGGGTTACCATGTGCTTCTTGGTGCACAATACTGGATGCTACCTTGTGGCGGTGGACGTGTTCAACTAAAACCTTCACAAGTATGCCTGTGCTCACGTTCCCATGTACTCCAACATCGATTCACTGTCACATTACAATGCCTCACAAAATTGGATATTGCAAGACTTGATCAAAATGGCTCTAAGCACTATGGGACTTAACATCTGAGGTCATCAGTTCCCACCGAGCGAGGTGGCGCGGTGGTTAGCACACTGGACTCGCATTCGGGAGGACGACGGTTCAATCCGGCGTCCGGCCGTCCTGATTTAGGTTTTCCGTGATTTCCCTAAATCACTCCTGGCAAATGCCGGGATGGTTCCTTTGAAAGGGCACGCCCGACTTCCTTCCCCGTCCTTCCCTAAAACCGATGAGACCGATGACTTCGCAGTTTGGTCTCTTCCCCCAAAACAACCCAACCAATCATCAGTTCCCTAGAACTTAGAACTACTTAAACCTAACTAACCTAAGGACATCACACACACCCATGGCCGAGGCAGGATTCGAACCTACGACCGTAGCAGTCGCGCAGTTCCCGACTGAAGCGCCTAGAACAGCTCGGCCACCGCGGCCGGCTCTGGGCTAGGACCTCCTTACGATGACTACTATTACGCCGCGTTACATAACTGCGAATGATACATCATTCTCGGACAAGTTAGATAGTCTGCGTCGACACACCAACAAATGTCGCAACTTCATTCGAGCTGTGGCTATGGGTACGTTCAGACAAGACAGCTCGGTTCTTCAATTGTGCCACGTCTGCACGTCCATCTCACTGCACGCATTCCATCCAGCCACCTGTTTCATACACGCCGGCTTACAGAGGTTGGATAAAAACATGTAAACACCGCAAACGCAACACAAACTTGCTATTACAGTGTAGGAAAACCGTTGGCATTCAGGCCAGCTTTCCACTGATCGCAGAATGGATGAATACAGGTACTATATGGCTTTGTAAGAGCTCGTATGCTATTCTTCCTGTAACACAGTGGCAACTTCAGGTAACAACTATGGAGGTGGACAGAAAACACGCTCACTTCTTTCCAAAGTAGACCATAAATGGTCAGTAATATTTAGTTTTGGTGACTGTGATGGCCAGGCTGGATGCGACAACTCATCATCGTGTTTCAACAAATCATTCCTGGACGATGTGACTTGTGGGAACTGGGCTGTGTTTTTAAATACGGCAACACCATTGGGAAGCAGAGATTGGACCAGACCAGCCATAATGGTCACGTAATCCTTAGCATTAATATGACGTCGCACAGTAATCAAGGGATCCATGGAATACCACGATATACCTCCCCAAATCATCACCGAAACCCCGCCATAATTCACTCCTGGGAAGCAAACTCGAGTAGAAGTTGGAAACAGTTTGAAACAAGACGCACCCGACTGACGTCCACTGCTCCGTACTCAAGGTTTTACCGCTTCGGCACCAAGGTTTCCTGTTACGGGCATTTACGTCACTGAAGAATGCTCTCACTGCAATTCCAGGCTTCTGGAGATCTGTTTTGTGTTGTTTTGGTGTTCACTGGGTCCGGGTGAGCCTCATTCAGTTATGCAGCGACTTTTGCAAGTGTCGTCTTATTATGTGACATTTCAGAGTATATATTTCAGAGTATGCAGACACAATAGCGCCTTTCTTAGCGATCATATACAACCGCTGACTTGACAAAGACTCTGTTCCTAAAGATTGGAAAGTAGCACAGGTAACACCAACATTCTGGCCGAGATGTTCTAGGCGCTATAGTCTGGAACCGCGCGACCGCTACGGTCGCAGGTTCGAATCCTGCCTCGGGCATGGATGTGTGTGGTGTCCTTAGGTTAGTTAGGTTTAATTAGTTCTAAGTTCTAGGGGACTGATGACCTCAGAAGTTAAGTCCCATAGTGCTCAGAACCATTTCAACCAACACCAATATTCAAGAAAGGAAATAGGAGTAACCCATTGAATTACAGAACCATATCACTGACCTCAATTTGCAGTAGGATTTTAGAGCATATACTGTACTCGAACATTATGAATCACCTAGAAGACTTATTGATACACATCCTACACGGATTCAGAAAATATCGTTCTTGTGCTACGCAGCTAGCTCTTTATTCGCATGAAGTAATGAGTGCTGTCGACAAGGGATCTCAGATCGATTCCATATTCCTAGATTTCCAGAAGGCTTTTGATACCGTTCCTCACAAGCGGCTATTAATCAAATTGCGTGCATATGGAGTATCGTCTCATTTGTGTGACTGGATTCCTAATTTCCTCTCAGGGAGGCCACAGTTCGTAGTGATAGACGGTAAATCATCGAGTAGAGCAGAAGTGATATCTGGCGTTCCGCAAGGTAGTGTCATAGGCCCTCTGCTGTTCCTGATTTATATAAATGGTCTAGATGATAATCTGAGCAGCCCCCTTAGATTGTTTGCAGATGACGCTGTAATTTACTGTCTAGTAAAATCATCAGACGATCAATTCCAATTACAAAATGGCAAAGTGGCAATTAGCACTAAACAAAGAAAAGTGCGAGGTCATCCGCATGTGTACTAAAAGATTTCCGATATATTTTGGGTATACGATAAATTGCACAAATCTAAGCGCTGTCAATTCGACTAAATACCTAGGAATTACAATTACCAGCAACTTAAATTGTAAAGACCACAAAGGTAATATTGTGGGGAAGGCGAAACAAAGACTGCGCTTTGTTGGCAGAACACTTAGAAGATGCGACAAACCCACTAAAGAGACAGCCTACATTATACTTGTCCGTCCTCTGCTGGAATACTGCTGCCCGGTGTGGGATCCTTACCAGGTAGGATTGACGGAGGACATCGAGAAAAAGTGCAAAGAAGGGCAGCTCGTTTCTTGTTATCGCGCAGTAGGGGTGAGAGTGTCACTGATATGATACGCGAGTTGGGGTGGCAGTCACTGAAACAAAGGCAGCTTTCTTTGCGGCGAGATCTATTTACGAAATTTCAATCACCAACTTTCTCTTCCCAATGCGTAAATATTTTGTTGACACCCACCTACATAGGGAGAAATGGTCATCATAATAAAATAACAGAAGTCAGAGCTCGAACGGAATCATTTGGGTGTTCCTTTTTCCCACGTGCCATTCGAGAGTGGAATGGTAGACAAGTAGTAAGAAAATGGTTCGATGAACCCTCTGCCAGGCACTTAAGTGTGAATTGCAGAGTAACCATGTAGATATAGATGTAGGTGTTTCGTCACAATCCTCTTCAGTGACCGACCGTCACGATCGCTCAACATACACTTCCGTCCGCAATGTGACTTGACGGTTGAAGTCTTTCCGCTTTCCCTGTATGCGGTATAAATCTTCGACAGTGTGCAACTTGAAACACGAAACATTTCGCTACCTTGGTTACGGAAGCACCAATCATGCGAACACCGACAATTTGCCCGCGTTCGAATACGCTTAGCTCCAACACACTGCACTCACAATCACTCAGAACATTGTCCCGACCACCAATGGCACTCGCGACGTTTTGAGGGCACTGCGCGGTTGCCGTTCGAGCCAAATACAACGGCGCCGTCTGCAGTCGTGGTTAGCATCTGCGTTTTGTTCAAGCGGCATTTCCCTCGGTGTTTCTATATTTTTGAATGACAGAAGCACATACACGGGCCATTCACATTAATGTGATCACCGCTTATGTTCGATGTCAATGTGAAATAACAATGCCGCGCGCCCATGTTTAATTTTGCGCAGCTCTCGCGGGTTTGGAACCCCTCTGGCCGCCAGAGCGCATGGAATGTAACTATCGCCGGTAGAGGGCAGGTCGGAGGAGAAAGTAGTTGAGGGCTGCGGCGAGGCGACCTGGAGGAAAACGGGGGGGGGGGGGGGGGGGGGGGTCTGACACGGATGGCGAAGAGCGCAAGTAAGGTGGCGTGTTGTGGCCAAGCGCCTGCCGTGGCCCATTGGCAAGAGTGGTGCCTTTGCTCACTGCGGGTTTGGCGGGTCCGAGTGTTGGTCGCAACCGTGAATATAGGACGTTAAAAAGCTACTTCAGCAGGACGCCCAGTTTTCGGCATGTCCTCTGCTATTCAAGTTGCAAGCAGTTTGTGTCCATTGTGGTGCCGGGTTGGAGTCCGGTCTGACCTTTGCAAGTACTGGACGCGGTGGCGTCTGCTGGATGGTACCCGTGGGTTTCCGACTACGAGTAATCTTTGCTACATCAATCTATCGGCGCTCTCTAAGCAAGCGTTTGTCAATGGGCGCTGGATTTTACGAGAAGCACATCACTTGGTATCGTGTAGTGGCTATTTTGACATCGTATCCTGGTTGCCCATTGTTAGGTAATCTTTTTTTCTTTTAATGTTCAATTCTAAGGTTGGTTTGCAGCAGAGCGCCAGTCCTCTCTTCTGTCTGCCTTCCTCTTCATTTCCACGTGTTACATCCTACGTCATTCATGATCTGTTGCATGTATAATATCCTTGGTCGCCCCGCCGATTCCTTCCCTCAATAGCTCCTTCTGCTATTGCTCCAATGATGTAGTTGTGTCATAGGATATGCCCTAGGATGTCAGCTATATAAATGTGTTATTTATGAAGGGTTTTCCTGATACTACTTGAGTAGGCTGCCACTATTACAAACTGATTTTAGAATGTAAGGGTACAGAATGCAGATATAATTCTTCTTATTTACGAATTGTACTTTATAGCCAGTGAAAATTGTTGAATCTAGCTGCCTTATTTCTGAGGCCTGTCCGCCCCGATAGCTGAGTGGTAAGCGTGACTGATTGCCGCCCTACGGGCCCGTGTTCGATTACCGTCTGGGTCGGGGAGTTTCTCCGCTCAGGGACTGGCTGTTGTGCTGTCTCCATCATCATTTCATCCCCATCCGGCGCGCAGGTCGCCCAATGTGGCGTCGAACGAATAAGACCTGCACCGAGGCGGCGGACCTGCCCCACAAGGGGTCTCCTGGCCAATGACGCCAAACCCTCATTTCCATTTCTGATGTATGTACATAGTTACCTGTTGGCTGTTATCACGAGCTCCAGCTGTTTAATAAATTGCTTGCGTCTACAAAAGAAACTAAAGAAGAATGTCTGCATTTGTAGTATGTTTAATTGTTACTAAATAATAAACTAGTTGTCTCTGTGTTATAGAATAGGTGATTGTATCTCTGGTTAACTGTGATCTGGTTAAAGATGTCTGTGTACCATGACTGAAATTTTTAATGAAGGTTTCTGTGGTGTCACCGCCAGACACCACACTTGCTAGGTGGTAGCTTTAAATCGGCCGCGGTCCATTAGTACATGTCGGACCCGCGTGTCGCCACTGTCAGGGATCGCAGACCGAGCGCCACCACAAGGCAGGTCTCGAGAGACTGACTAGCACTCGCCCCAGTTGTACGGACGACTTTGCTAGCGACTACATGCCCGAAGCATTGCTCATTAGCCGAGCCAATAGTTAGAATAGCCTTCAGCTAAGTCAATGGCTACGACCCAGCAAGGCGCCATAGCAATTGATAGTTATCGTATGAATTGTCTCATCAAGAACGCTGTATACAAATATTGGATTAAAGTTAAGTATTCCAGCAGCTACGTACTTTTCTTTATAGCATTCATTACTTCTCCTGTTTCAGACCTCAATCGCCTGCTTGCTTAATGGCCGCCTCCCTTAAAAAATGTGCGTAGTGTTGGCAAACTGCCAACACTACAGTTTCTACTACTGTGGCAGCGGCAGTCGCCGTCCTAAATTAGTAGAGGAGGAGGAATTATTGCTACTGGCGTCCCCTCTGCCATCGGCTCTATCATCATAAATTTGAACCACCGTTGCCAGTCATTTTGGCAACTTCTAAGGCAATGGCGTTTTGATAATTACTGGCAATGTCGGTGCCCAGTAGCTCAGTGTTGCCAACACGGAAGCTCAGCGTGTTCGGTAAGAGTCTTAGCTGTCAGTTTGCAATGAAAAAACTGAGTTAATGGATCACCGATGAACTTAAACAGGCATCATGGTACGTCCGCCCAAAACAAAAAGAACACTATCAAACAAAATGAGATAAAGAAAAGTGTTACTGAGGCGGAATGTCAACCGTAGGGGCCCGGGTTCGATTCCCGGCTGGGTCGGAGATTTTCTCCGCTCAGGGACTGGGTGTTGTGTTGTCCTAATCACCATCATTTCATCCCCATCGAGGCGCAAGTCGCCGTAGTGGCGTCAAATCGAAAGACTTGCGCCCGACGAATGGTCTACCTGGCGGAAGGCCCTAGTCACAAGACATTTACATTTTCTCTGGTAATAGCCGATAGTTGAGATTTGTGACAATCATTTGATCGTATGTTTTGCTGTTTGTGATGTAAATGTGTTTTCTTACTCCATCTAATATTTTTTACGAAAAGAAAGTGATTATATACTGTTGCCATCTTGATGTTTTGGCCATCAGTTGGTTATTGAAATTCAGTCTTTTCAGTTAATGTTATTCTTGGATGTTTGCTTTTAAAAATAAATTCATTAAATTTTAGAAACCTTATTAAACTCATTATGGCTCACTACCTTTCCACTCAACACCAGCTCTCTACCGTATTTCAATAACCATTCACAGACACCAGGTGAGACCACTAGCAGTGGTAAGCATATAAAGCGTTTCGGAGGACACGGAAAACAGTGTATTGATTGTCAAAATGTGAAGACTGAGCTATTTATCTGACGTCCAAAAGGGTATGATCATTGGCCTGCGGTCCAAGGGCGGAATCATTTTATAAACTGTTCGGCTGGCGTCATTGTTAAAGTACACTACTGGCCATTAGATTTGCTACACCAAGAATAAATGCAGATGATAAACAGGTATTCATTGGACAAATATATTATACTAGAACTGACATGTGATTACATTTTCACGCAATTTGGGTGCATAGATCCTGAGAAACCAGTACCCAGAACAACCACCTCTGGCCGTAATAACGGCCTTGATACACCTGGGCATTGAGTCAAACAGAGCTTGGATGGCGTGTACAGGTAGAGCTGACCATGCAGCTTCAACACGATGCCACAGTTCATCAAGAGTGTTGACTGGCGTATTGTGACGAGCCAGTTGCTCGGCCACCATTGACCAGACGTTTTTAATTGGTGAGAGATCTGGAGAATGTGCGGCCCAGGGCAGCAGTCGAACATTTCTGTATCCAGAAAGGCCCGTACAGGAACTGCAACATGCGGTCGTGCATTATCCTGCTGAAATGTAGGGTTTCGCAGGGATCGAATGAAGGGTACAGCCACGCGTCGTAACACATTTGAAATGTAACGTCCACTGTTCAAAGTGCCGTCAATGCGAACAAGAGGTGACCGAGACGAGTAACCAATGGCACGCCATACTATCACGGCCGGGCCAGCAATGAATGACGGGCGGATAGACGTGAAACTGTTGAGCAACCGACCGCTCTTATGATCCAAGAGACTACCAACGGCGTCTCCTCAACGACCATTCTTCGAACGTTGCTCCACATGGGCCTCCACAGAAGGAGCCAGGTTCATGCTCCCATGCTGACTGCTGTTCATCGGCGACGAAGACTGCAATTTTCACGCCAGTTCCACAATCGGACTTCCACTTAGTGGCATTTTCAGATGAATCACGTCTTATGCTCCATCGAAATAGATGGCTGTTGGTGGTCAAAACTTGAAACATCTGAAAGTAAACTCCATTATGGTCTGGGGAGTGCTTTCATGCCATTCCCCCGGTGATATCGTGATTCTGGGAAGCAATATGGATAAAGACAAGTACGCATCTATCCTTGTTGACCATGTCCGTCCCAACATGCAGTTGTTTTTCCTCGTCACGATGGTATCTACCAGCAGGACAATGCAACGTGTCACACAGCTCGCAGTGTACGTGCGTGGTTCGAAGAGTGCAAAGATAAGCTTACGGTATTCTTCTGGCCAACCCAGTCGAGAATCTTTGGGACCACCTCTATCGGCTATTCGTGCCTCAACCGAGAAACCTAGTGCCACTGGCCACGGTACTGAAGTCGGCCGGGTACCTTCCATAATCTCACTGACTTTCTTCCTCCACGTCTCGCAGTGGTCCGCGCTGCAAAAGGTCAGTATTCAGGGTTTTGGCAGGAGGTCACAGGCAATACCTGAAACTGTATGGCCATCTGGTATCAGTTCCATAACATCTAAAGCGCTCCAAAGTGACCAGCGTGCTCTGTTAAGACCGTAACTACACTCATGCTCGTAAATTAAGGACAATTGCAGAATGTGGTGCCACACAACCTGGCACCACACAAAACTGGCGCTAATAGCATAGGCACATAGGGAACACACACGACACAGATATTAGTGATAACTTGAGAAAACCGTCCTGAAACACATGTGCTACAAAACGCCACTGTTCCCTGCTCATGTACCTCGACATCAATATGGGATATGATCACCATGCACACGTACACAAGCCGCACAACGGGTTGGCATACTCTGGATCAGGTGGTCGAGCAGCTGCTGGGGTATAGCCTCCCATTCTGACACCAGTACGTGTCGGAGCTCCTGAAGTGTCCTAGGGATTTGAAGACGTGCACCCATACGTCGACGGAGAGCATCCCAGACATGCTCGATGGGGTTAGGTCTGGAGAGCAGGTATTCCACTCCATTCGCCTTATATCTTCTGTTTCAAGGTGCTCCTCCACGATGGCAGCTCGGTGGGGCCGTGCGTTATCATCCATCAGGAGGAAGGCGGGACCCACTGCACCCCTGAAAAGGCGGACATACTGGTGCAAAATGACGTCCCGATACACCTGACCTGTTACAGTTCCTCCGTGAAAGACATGCAGTGGTGTACGTGCACCAATCATAATCTCACCCCACACCATCAAACCACGACCTCCATAAAGGTACCTTTCAAGGACATTAAGGGGTTGGTATCTGGTTCCCTGTTCACGTCAGATGAAAACCCGGCGAGAATCACTGTTCAGACTATACCTGGACTCGTCCGTGAACATAACCTGGGACCACTGTTCCAATGACCATGGACTGTGTTCTTGACACCAGGCTTTACGGCTCTCCTGTGACCAGAGGTCAGTGGAATGTACCTTGCAGGTCTCCGGGCGAATAAACCATGTCTGTTCAGTCGTCTGCAGACTGTGTGTCTGGAGACAACTGTTCCAGTGGCAGCGTTAAGGTCCCGAGCAAGGCTACCTGCAGTACTCCGTGGCCTTCTGCGGGCACTGATGGTGAGATATCGGTCTTCTTGTGGTGTTAACACTGTGGATGTCCCGTACTGTAGCGCCTGGACACGTTTCCTGTCTTCTGGACTCATTGCCATAATCTTGAGATCACATTTTGTGGCACACGGAGGGCCCGTGCTACGACCTGCTGTGTTTGACCGGCTTCCAGTCGCCCTAGTATTCTACCCCTCATAACGTCATCGATGTGTGTTCTTTGAGCCATTTTAAATACACAGTCACCATTAGCACGTTTGAAAACGTCTGCAAACTTACTCGTTGCACCGTCCTCTGACATCCACCAACACACCTCTGCGTATGTGGACTGTTGCCAGAGCCACCGTGCGTCGACCGCAAGTAAAATGCACCACATGGTAATATCCCGAGGTGATTTAAATCCGCAATCCGTCCACCAGAGCGTTGTTTCACCATGTATCAGCATTATCCTTAATTTATGAGCATGAGTGTAGTATCTCATCCGGTGCGCTTACTAGCGCTTGATGCTGTCACAGAGCCACTGCGGGTACTATTTTCATGACTTTGTCCAGCAGTCAGTCTCGTCTCACATATGATGCAGTTTCTCCTGCTCGCGAGCTGGCCGAACGCAGACAGCCTATGCGAGCGAATGTAGCTTAGCGGCTATTCTCGCGTGTCCGTCAAAATTCCTGGAAGCCGGCCTCTCGCTGACCTGCACTTCTCGCCTGCAAGTTCCGAGTCACGGCCAGTCAAGCAGCAACAAGCAGAGTCAGTGTCCAGCAGCGGACGCTTACCTTGAGTGCGTGTGTGCTTCTTAGAAAGAAAGATTCCGTCCCACTTGAGCTGCGTTACTTGCAAACACGAATACTCCTGCGCCTTAGTCTGTAATACTGACGACGCAGTATTTGCGGCAACAAAG
Source organism: Schistocerca serialis cubense (assembly GCF_023864345.2). Taxonomy (NCBI): domain Eukaryota; kingdom Metazoa; phylum Arthropoda; class Insecta; order Orthoptera; family Acrididae; genus Schistocerca; species Schistocerca serialis. The sequence continues at coordinate 204,673,776 of NC_064645.1, forward strand.
CTACAAGTTAAAAAACTGAACCAAATTATCCTCTTAGAAGATTATAAAAGGCACAACGCAGTGAAGTTGTCGTTGTTGTTGACATGCGATTTACGCTGTACATTTGAAAATAGTCCATTTCGAACACCTTTACGGGAAGCCCAAAGGAAAATCATCTTATATTTAAGACTGCCCCAGTGGTTTCCTTTTAGAGAATATTCTTCACAGTTAACATTATTTCAAGCTGTACTTAGACAACTTGCTAGGAAATTTTAGATGTAGCAAAATGAATAAAGCAATTTGTCTGATAATGTGTTATTTGCACTCAAATTTAATGGAGATCAGAATTCAAGACACTTTTGAACTAAGTATCAAGTTTCTAGCAATGACGATAGCACGTCTGGGAATCAAACAAAATTTCTTTATAATTTTTGGTAACTTCGCCGTGGGTACTTGATGAAAATCTATTGCAGGGAAAAAACAAGCTTTTTGTCGGTTGTGTTACTGATTATTTATTTTAGTGTCCTACGTTTTACATTATGAGCCTTTTCTCTAGCATTAACGGCAAGAGCGTGGGAAGGAAATTGGCTGTAACGTCTTTATATTCAGGGTGGTTCAGAATTCACGTTACGCACTTCTAGAGGTTGTAGAAGGGACTTAGCAGATTAAGTTTTACATAGAAACCCATGTCCAGAAACGTCATTCAGCGACTCTACAGAGCGCCAAAGTTACAGGCACTGGCGTCTGTAAATGTATGTACAGGGTGATTCAAGAAAATGTTTATAAACTGGCACATCGGGCATACAAAAACTTCAGTAATCACATAGGAACGGCGGTTCGCAGAAGCCACAAGAGGGAGCTACGGTCACGAGACCGAAGCTTCACACCGAGTGTCCTTTTCACCGATGAGGTTTCGTTCTCACTCGGGAGTGTGATAAACATTCACAACCTGCATACATGAGCGGATGTGGAACCACATCCTACACGTATGCATGCCTCACAACGCGTGCGTTGGCGGCGTCGGACACTGTTTCATTGGCCGTTGATTCTCCCGGACCGGCTTGATGGTCGCACGTATCTGGTATTCTTGCAAGAGGTTCTGCCAGTCATTCTGAATGCTGAATGATGTTCCCATGCCTATTCGTCACCACATTCGATTTCAGCACGACGGAGTCCCCGTGCATGTCAGCAGACATCTGCAGACAAACTTTCCGGGCCGCTGGATTGGACGCATGACCCAACCGATCTGTCTCCAATCTATTTTTTCCTGTGGAGGTACCCGAAGGGCCTTGTGTAACACCTGATACATCGCCGGAGGAGCTAGTAGACGGATTGTTGCGGCAGCAGAATGTCTTCGAGGTACACCAGGTATCTTTGAGATCGTGAGCCCTTCGAAGCAGCGTCGATGTCAGGCCTGTCTCGATGCCTGTGGGAAAACTCTGAGCATGTCGTCCTGGTTCCTATGCGATTACTGACCCTTGTTGCATGCCCGATGTGCCATGTCAGTTTGTAAGCCTTTTTTTGAATCACCTTGTGTATGTTACATACTTTCTGGGATGATGGAGTACGAGAAATGGGCCAGCCGGAGTGGCCGAGCGGTTCTAGGCGCTACAGTCTGAAACCGCGCGACCGCTACGGTCGCTGGTTCGAATCCTGCCTAGGGCATGGATGTGTGTGATGTCCTTAGGTTAGTTAGGTTTAAGTAGTTCTAAGTTCTAGGGGACTCAGAAGTTAAGTCCCATAGTGCTTAAAGCCACCAGCCAGTACGCGAAAGGTAACAATCTGAGGTAAGGGTCCGTGTGCCGGACATGAACTAGTCGAATGTTATAAGCGAAAATCGTTCTGATACATCTGACAATGGAATACATGTTATGTTACTGTTTTTGTTAAGATTGTAGGATAGGCGACTTTCAAAGGTGGTAGTATGAACAAAAACAAGCAAACTGTCTAGCAAACATGGGTTCGAAGATGCATACCTTAACAGCTAAGAGCGCTTGTTCAAGAAAGGAGATGTGTTTCACAGTAGCCAAGATGAATAAGTGCTCTTAGCTTCTCAAGTATGCATTTTATAGCCCATGTTTACTTCCTTGTTTTGGTCCTACCTTACAATCTTAGCAACGACAGTACCAGTGCATGTATTCCTCTGTCATAGTCGCTTATAACTTTCGACTTGTTTGTTTCCGGTACAGGGACCCTTACCTCAAATTGATGCATTTATCCTTCTCCATCATACTGGACGGTCTGTAACATCATCACGGAATCACCCTGTATGTACATACATTTACAGGCCCCGGCGTCTATGACTTTGAGGCTTTGTAGCGTCGTTGGGTGACGTTACCGGGCTTGATCTACCAAGTCGGCTCTACAACCTGTATGAATGGGTAACATAAATTATGGAACACCATTTATAAAGCAGTTTCGAAGAAATTGTGTAGAATACCCAGCCTGAAAAACCGACCAGGGATAGGAAACTTGCTTTTCTTGCCTCTAACCGTCCAGTATCGAAATGGTGACACAGACCCGAGAGAACAACAATCGTTTAGCACACCCTTGAGACAGTTTTCGAGTTCCACCGGGCTCCTCAGTGCGTCCACCGTTATGTTCGTTGCATATGCAACGGCCTAACGACGTCGGTTACGCGTTTCCAAAGAAATCGCCGTGTCACTACAATGAGAAAGCATCCGCAAGGGCACCATCTGCCAACTCATCTGGCGACTGTGACGTCAGCGCGCCCCTAGCAGCCGGCTACGCAGCATGAGCAAGCAGCAGTTGGTGTACAGCTACAGCATGGCCAGTCGCAGCACTAATTACCGACGTAGCAAGGTCTCAGGAAACA